>NC_087551.1:51196640-53596640 GCF_036250125.1 Pseudopipra pipra
TTGCTTTTTTTTTCCTTTTCTATTCTTTTTCTCCTAGGTAGGGAAAAGGGAGCAATCCCTGGTTTACATCTCTGAGCTGGTCCAAAGTGATTATAAAGCTTTTGAACGGAATGTAGATTACAGAGTAAAACTATGCTAAACTACTAAATAACAGAGCCCTTCTTATATAATCTTTAAATCCAGAGGATTTTGTTATAGTGTTCCCTCCCCAAACCCTGGCCTTGCCAGTTTGCAGACAAGCAGTAACTTACATTACTATGTAATAACTCAGGGTGTTGGAAGGGTTAAGTGGAAAGGAAGATAAAAGCTACTTTGCGCTCACTTTGTTGCCTTGAACTTTGGATGCTGTTGAATATAGCAGTCATCTGTGATCACAGGTATCTTAGCGGCTGTATAATTGAAAAGATAGGAAACGATCCAGTAATTAGAGGAAACAGTACTGAACCTGATGACTTAAAGTCACTTTCGTTCTTAAATCACACAGTTGTAGCTGTTAGAATTTATCCTGTGATCTCAGTACCTTGGCAGAGTACTTGAAAACCCTGATAATCTGATTGGCTGAGAGTTAGAAAGGAGAGAAGGATTGGGATTGCTTTTTGTAGACCCCCATCCCCCCCACCAAAGAAGCATCTCCTGATTGAGAGGTGGTTTTGCATAAGTAGACTGGGAGAAAGCTAGGGGTGGTCTCTCTCATTAACTAGATGCCTACTTTTCTTTCTTTGTATGTGTTGTATTGCAAATATTAATACAAATGCAAGGGTGGTTTTGTATACGTGCCACTGAAATCTAAACACCAATCAAAGCTTTTTAACTTGGAGGGGTTTCAGAAGAAAAAAAATGTGTGGCCTACTTACTGAACAAATGGAAATATGTGTTTAATTCCTGTGGGTAATATAGGCCTGAATGTTGGTGTTTTGTGGTTCTTGGTTTTTTTCTTTCATTTTTTTCCCCACCTACTATAAGAGCCTTATGAAGTTTACTGAAAAGTGAAATGGGTTTGTCTAAAATGAAGTGGAATTTGGAAATTTAGGCTCAGAAGTCATCAGTGAAGTTGTATAAGAGAACTCTGTTTTCAGAAACACAAAAAACTCTACCACTTCCATGATGTTGCATAGTTGAATACTTGCTTATTTATGTATATATGTATACACAGTATTATCTGCTTCTTCAAAGTACTCAAGTGCGTTTTTGCATTTTATGTCATGTGCACGTGACTTAGTGATCAAAATAACGGCTCATCAATTTGCTTGTTGGCTCGGCCCTAATTATGACTTATATTACTGAAAAATCCGTTGTCATCTCATCAGGTTCTCTCCCAAGAGATTATTCTTGCTAAAATGCCAAGATTCCTCTTTATCAAAAGGGATAGTGAAAACAGTGTAGTGTTAATCGGTCTGACGCAACAGATGTTGAAATATACAGTGATTCACTGGCTTTATTTACCACCATGGTAAATAAAGGGATACACAGGTTATGGTTAAAAGTTCTAAGCATGCTGCATTTAATTTTCTTCTTAAAGTATGTCCCTTTCAAAGCACTAGTATATTGCACTGGAAGCTGACTAATTTAGGTTGATTGGTGGATTGGTTCTTCTTCCCTGAAGAAACTGTGTACTGAAATAAATACACACACAGGTAAAATCTGTTTGTTGTCTATTTTTGGTCATCTGCAGTTGGCTCACAGTTAGTCCAAGTTACTCTGCTCGTCCTTGTAGCTATGGAATAATTGTGATTAGTATCACAGAATAGTCTTCTGAAGTTTATTCAGTGTGTTTAAGATACTTTGAGATCTTCATGTCAAGATGTTATAGCAATATTTTGTATTTAAATGAGACGTGGGAATGGAATGTCCAGAAAACTTACATGTACTATGAATGCCATTCCTTTGCTTAAAAAACAAAATAAGTTAATTTTGAAAGACCTCCTGTAAACTATGTTGCCAATAACAGCAATTCTAGTGTTAGCATAGAGAAAATACAATTTTAAAGTGCTTATTGAATCAGAATTCAATATATTTGGACTCAGTACTACAACGTTCTCAGAACAAGACATTTAAGCAAGTTAGTAACTTTAAATTAATGAAGGATTCATAGATACAAAGAGGTTGATGTCCTTGTGGCTAATAGCTCATGTTACAGTTCCCACCTTGCAGGACAAGAGCTATGATTTCATGATGCAGCTAAGCAGATTTATCACTAGTAGCACAAGAAGGAACAGTCTCATCATCTGTCTAGTTATATATTCACTTACCTCCACTTGCTCTCACCCAGCGTGCAAACCATAATGTTTCAGGAGCAAGACTAGCAGGAATGTAATTTTTTTCTTTTTTTTTTTCCTTTGTTTGAGGGGTTTTTTTTGCATCTGATCTGATTAGCTGTCCCTGAGCCCACTTACCATTGGCCTTTGCCACTAATCATCCATGTTGGTTTTAAATACTTTGCAGGGTAAATCATACTTTGTGCAGTAGATTTTCCTGACTTTATTGAATGTGAAGGCTTAATTAAAGATTATTCAGGCCTTAGTAAGCTGTTCTGCTTCATGCATGCTGAAAAAGTGACTGTAGCTCATTTTCCCTTCTCTGTAGTGTTAACTCTGTTCTGATGAAATAATGGAATTTACGGACTCAAGCAATGAAAACATACTTTGCCTCTGAAGCAAATGCAGTGCTGTTTCTCATCCAGCTCGGGCAATTTGATACTTTTAATGCCAAGTTGTGAAAGGATGTAAATGATAGGTTTACACACAGCAACAGGCACAGCTTGCAGAGGGAAAGTGGCATTTTTGTTGGCTCCAGGATGAGACTTTGAATCCTGGGTCTGTTTATTTCTTTGCCTGCAACACTTAAGCCCCTGACTTGCCTAAGGAACCTGATAGGAACTTGACAGTGTTCTAGGCAACTCGAAGGGAAGAATTTAACCTGTCATCTCAGGGGAATTTTCTCTTCTTTTCTCCTCCATGGCTAATACTTAATAATGTTTTACTCTGCCCATGACCCTTCTTTGTTCTGATTGTCCCCAGTCATGTCCCAAGGCAAAAAAGATGGTGCTGACAATCATATTTTTACAAAGTAGTAACTATCCACTGTCGTAAGGCTCTTTAACTCCTACTGCTTACTTAGTTACAGAAGGTGGTTGGTTGCGGTTGAAATGAGGTAAGCTCTGACTAGGACAGAAAACCGAGGCTCTTTTTCAGGTGAATCTTCACCCACACT
Source organism: Pseudopipra pipra (assembly GCF_036250125.1). Lineage (NCBI taxonomy): Eukaryota > Metazoa > Chordata > Aves > Passeriformes > Pipridae > Pseudopipra > Pseudopipra pipra. The sequence goes on from NC_087551.1 coordinate 51,199,851, forward strand.
GTAATACAATGAGTTTGTCAAAATGTTGGCAGTCTTTGTCAAGAGATTATGGTTATGGATTTACAAAAGATGGTCATTATATACAAATATAATCTTAAAATCATTTTTATAATAATAGTTGGATACTACAGCTCTCAAGCCCTCACAGGTCTTATCCACTTGAATTAAAGGGAAGAAGCATGACACTAGAATTCAGGAGGGTCTCTGCTGAACTGCAGATTACAATACAAAACAAAAAGCATGAAACGTGTTCTTAAAAAAAACAATCTCAGTATCATGAGCAGGAGAACGGCAGGTGTCATTTCACTGACAAATTAAACTGTCCCAGTTTAGAGAAGTTAATGTCCACATAAACACCAAGGAGAAAAAAAATAGTGTCTGGAGGTTTCCTCTGAAACTTCATCTCTAAAGGGTGGATGAAAGGAGACTGTCCTTATTTTAAGGATTGGAAAATGATGTACAGAAATGGATTTATCTGTAAAATACACCACAAATGTGTGGGCTTTCCAAGTGTAATGCTACTTTTCAAAGTCCAGGGATTGTATTTACCAGTGATTTGGTATAATTATTTGGTTGTATTTAGAATGCAATGCTCAGACTAGCATATTCTTTGTAAAATGATAATTAATGTCATTATGATCTGTGCTCTCCAAATCTCTAATCTGTCTAAAGAAGAGCAAACCGGAGCTCTGACTTTAAGGCATATTCTTGGTGGATTTTAATTTTTTTACGATATTTGCTCAGTGGTTGGTATAATCCTGCTTAAAAGTTTTTTTTGCTTACTTGAGCATGTTCTGTCTGGCTACCATTGTTTCATCCCTCATTCATAACTAAGAAACTTAATGCTAAAATCAAACAAGTTTGAGTTTCAAACCCAGACAAGGTTTTTGTCATCCTGTTTTCATTTTGCTTTGTGCAAACAGGTAGTACTTTTGTTGGCTATTCTGTAGCTAGCGTCACATTGAAAGCATTTGAAGCCAATTTTTGTACAGAGTAAACATTCTGTGGTTAGAAGGGCTTAATTAGCTCAGGTGCCTTTACTGCTCGCATATGTCTCCTTATCTTGAAACTAGTATACACCAACTAATCCTTTATTTATGTTGAGCTTTGGAATTTCCCTTGAAATGCCTTTTTGTAACCTGTCCCAGAATAAATGGGAAGTGAACAGATTGTCAGGTAAACAGTGAGGTTGCCAGTAAGCAAATTAATAATACACATGGATACAGGTTTCTTCTCACTGGTTGCAGGTTGGATACCTGTGATTAACCTCGGGAAGAGTGCCGGGATATGCTTATTCCTGTGATACGGCTTTTGTTGTACCATTTTACAAAGGAAGCTTTTTCTTGTGTTTATGCATGGGAGGACTGAATTTGTTAATCAAATGTCCAAGGCTATGTTTTCAGTGCTCAAAAGAAGGGAATTGTTAAATCACAATAGCTAATTTGTGATAGCAATCGCAATGTGAAATCCTAGTGGGGCAGGTAGTTCTATTTGTCTGCAGCCAGCTGAGATCACAGTGTATTCTCCAATTCAGCATGAACAAAACGGCAGCCTATTTCCACTTTACAATGATGGAACTAACTCAACTTTACTCCCTTGGCATAAAAAGGTATCATTTTAGTTTGGTTTTGGTAAATTCTTAGCCCCATTGTGAAATGATCTTTTTGATTACAGGATTAAAGGTAATCCTAGAGAATCCTGATAGTGGTGGCTGAAAAAGAAAATCTGTAAAACCATTGTGTTCCGTTTCTCAGGTTTCTGGTTTTATAATAGTATATGATTGCACTGACAACTGGTTGAGACTATCCCATCATAAGAGGAGAACAAGGAGTATGGCAGAAGTTAATGCTTTCTTCTGTCCCATATTGAAAGAAAAATGTCCAGTCTGACACTTTTTAAAGGTAGTAGTGTAGGGGAAGTTGAATCAGTCAGAAGTAAAGAAATCATAATTTTGGTTTAACTATACCCTGCATGGTAAAAGAGACTTGTAGATATGATACCTGGAAAAGCTGCCTTCCTCTTCTTTCCTTTTTTTTCCCCAAGAACCAGGTAGTTTGCCATTTCAGATTAGATCATGGTGTAGGCCTTCCCTACAAGAAGAAAATAAATTCAATAAATTGTGTTTTGGTTTGAGTTTGTTCTGTTAGTCTTATCCAATATACTGCAGCAATAGCAATCTTGCTATTAGTGTATAATGGAGAAAACTGGGCTAGACTAGGATGGTGTATCTTTGTCGGAGATCTTTGTTTTTTATCAGAGAAAGGGTCATAACCTCATCAAGCATTCCCTCCCTTCCTCATGACTCCCCAAAGGTCCAGTACTCTTAATTGCTTTTGGCAGATAAAAGCTATGAGGAAGTCGGGGAATATGTTTTACTTTATGTTACTGTTATTAGTCTGAACTAGTTCTTAATCTAAGATTACAAAGACATTGTTTATAAGGATATATCTACTGCAGTTTCTATTTGTTTTTGCTCCTCTGAGTTACATAAGGCAAACAGTAATAGATACGAGTTTAACCTATAGAAAATTGAAAATTTGGTAAAGGCTTAAAATTCAGTAGTTACATATTTCTTTACAAAATTGTTGAACTTCTCTGCATGATAGCCTGATATAGTGAATGTATTTATAGTCCATATACAACACCAACTACTTTTCAGGTATTTTTACTTGCTGGGTCTGCGAAAGAATAAACAGTGAGGTGACGTGATGTGTTTGTAATCAATATAGCAAGGGAACTAAAAATTCAGAGCTTTGCTTAGCATTTGATCCTAGTTTTTGTGAAAAGAATTCATACTATCGAGACAGCAGATAATCTATATTGAATGTTTATATTCCATATCTAGACTATACTGATAATATATGTTTAAATTAGCATTAAATACAGTCCAACAACGATGGTGGGGACTTGGTGGTCTTGTGGCTGTTCTTTCTTTAAGCTGAGTAATGTTAATGAGAGGTGGTAGTCTTCCTGCTGCTACTTTTGCACCTGGATGTTGTCAGTGCCTGCTCAGAAATCAATAGCTAAGATGGTCGTATGACTGTATCTGTCTTTTCCTCAGTATGTCTATAAGTGCTGCCTTAAATTTATTGGTCTCTGACCTTTCTACTTTTTTTTAGGGAATCCTTTTTGTATTTTTACTCCCTAACATTACTCTGTAAAAATGTATACTTACAAAAATAACTAAAATTTCGCTGTAGGATAATACAGTCCACAATAGAGCTGTGATATCGTCACTGATGAGGCAAGTTGTGTAATCGTGATGAAAGAGTTTTTTTTAAAAAAAAACAAAACTAGTAGAAATGTTGTGAGTGAATTCATGGAGATATAAATTCTAAGTAAGACATGTTTAATATTTAAGTGAGGAACTCTGCTTAAGACAAGTGAGATTGCTCTGACCTTCATTCTTTGCTCAGAAGAACAAAGTTAAGCATGTGTGATAAAGATAAAAGTGCACATTGCTGTTTGCTGAATTGGGGCCACTGTTAATACTTGAACGTGGTGGCCAAATCCAAGGCTGTTAAAAGCGGGAAACTTGGAACTGGATCAGATATTATGTGACAGAGGTGGTTTCTTTTTTGACACGTGCAGCTGAATATCAAACGCTGCTTTCTCCAAATTCTTCATGTGTATTAGAAAGGTGCATGAAATATTTCAAATAACTCATTTTTTAACAAGTGTGATATAAAATATCCAAATTCTTGGATGCAGATTACAGTATTGAAAGAAACAAATCTGTTCCTGGTCATACAGGAAAGAACTGAGAATACAAATGCCGTATTTACTTCTGAAGTTTTGTTCAGGATGATGTAGCTCATTTGCTTAGTGCTGCCTGAGGGAGTGAGCTGGAAGATGATTAAATTAGTTTTCTGTTTGTTTGTTCAGAGGCTTCAAGTTTTATCACCGTGTCAAGTTTATTTTTTTTTTTTGATCAAAGTTGTTTGCAGAACTGCAAAGTAAAAAATTGCTATGCTGATGATGAGAAACAAGCTTCCTCCTTTGCATCTTCCTCTTTGCTATCCCATCTTCTTTCTCCCCCATCCAGCCCTAAAACCTTCAATAATTACTTTGATGATTGAAATTATGGAAATGTTCCCAGCGGTCCAGACCTGCCAGGACTAATTAAATCTCAGGATTTGTCAGTCTTTTCAATTTAAAATTGGGTTTTGTAAAGCTCATCTGAAGACATGATTTCCGTTATCTCTCTAGGGGTCCTGGCTCACTTCATACTTTAATATCATTTCTAGGGAGTAAACGTGCTTTATCTTTAATTCACACAGCTGAAGTTTAAAGAGAATTAATTATAAACTTGTGTTAAATAGTCTTTTTCCATTTGCAGCCTCCTTGTTGCAAATTTTGATCAAAACACATGAAAGGGTTAGGTTAGGGATGGGTAGTTTCCCTGAAGCTTAAATGAAGAGGGTGCTGGCCCCTAGCCATGAAGTATTTTAATTAGGTTTGTGGGGTGCATTTTAATAAACATTAGGAAGTATGTAGCTGGTGATGTTGATAATTTCTGAAGTTAGTTCACTGTATTTTCCAGGAGCTTTCTTTTGAATTTACTGTTTGTCATGCATGGAATGACATAACTGTTTGACTAAATGTGGATGGAGCATTAAATTGCAGTTGTTATTCAGCTTAGCGCTTAGACAGCGTGCGTATTGTCCTCCAGTGCAGTTGGAACTCACCTTGTAATGCTAGGATAATTTCAAGTAATATTTTGACTCTTTATGAACACCTTACTGAGGCATGCATTGTACTGCTGATAATATAAGCCACAGTGAACAAAACCAGAAATAGTAAGCAATAATAGGTGTCTTCGAGTATGTGGTAATTGCACATCTGGTGTGCCCTGCCCTTTGAACAGCTAATTTATACTTCTGGGACCTAAACTCTTGTACTCTTTAAAGTTTTAAATTCTATTTAATAGAAAGGTTAGTGTTGTTTTTTAAATGTCAGTGCTGGTTCCTTATTATGCATGGTGCTCGAGCCTTATTGACTAATATTATATACGTGTGAAACTGAGCTCATGCAATCAGCACGAGTGTGTCTTTGCTAGCAAATAGTACTGTAAACCATTGGGAGTTCCTCAGTTAATTTAGATCTCACTTAAGTTACAGAGTTAACTTTTTGCTCCAGATTTAAGCTCATATTTAAATGTTGCTTTTGCTCAAAATAATTTTAGAAGAAAGAAAATTACCGTTTCTTGCTTATATAGCTGTATGGTAGTAGTGTTTGCTCTCTTTTCCTGTAGTTTCTTCTCTTTCTCAAGATTTGCAAGCTTTCTGTTTTGGATTAGGAAAAAAATGGTACTTTGAAAAATTAATAATTAAAAACCCCCACTCAAACAAAACAGAAAATAACTCTCTGTTCCTCCATAACTGTGTTTGAAAAAAAAAAGAAAATATAGTATTCGTACACACCTTGGGGAAAGAAGTTAGGCTGATATATTTTTCTCTGTTTTTTCGAAAGAGATGTCCATGTTTGTGGCTTTGGTACTACTAGGTAACTTCAGTAGTACCTTCAGCCATGTATCTAGAAGAGACAATAAAGAAAGAGATGTTGTAGATGTAATTATGTGCATTTCAGATGTTTGAGAAGGTTTTGGGTTTGTTCTTAAATTCTTATAATTTCTTTAATATACAACTTTTTTTTTTTGCAGAAAATAGAATTTTTCTTCCCATTTCACTTGCCAGATTATATAAGTCTAGCATAGTGATGCAGCGTGTGTGTGTGGTGGGAATGTTACTATTTTTAAAAAGTCTTTTCCATCAGTCTTTTTTGTAGTGTGTACAAGGAGTTTGAGTTCTAGATATAGTGTAAATTTGTCAAGAAGCATTTCCCAGGCAGCTTATGGAAAGCAATTCTGGAGTATTCCCAAACTTAAATAGCTGAAAGATACTGCTTGGTGGGCCTGCAGCTCTCTGCAACTGGAATGTAAAACAGGCAGTGGAATAAACGCACTCCCCGAGGAGGCTGAAGATGCTGCAGAGCAGCAGACAGACAAGAGGAACTTTCCCAAAAAACACTTTTCTTTTTTTTTTTTAGCCATATTTGTCTTTGAGGCCTGCAGTAATGGCAGGTATCCAGCTCAAAACTGTGGTTTTAAAATTGAAATGAGAGGATGGCTCTTAGCCACTCATTAATCCTGTGTGGAAGGTCTCCAAGAGAATAACCAGTTACATGGCTTCTCAAGTGCAGGGGTGGGGGGCTCACTCTGCAGACATGTTTCTGGACAGTGATATTTCTAGAATGTTTGAGAACAGCAGTATTCAATTATCTGTTATTTGTTGGACTAAATGAGCAGTGTCTTGTATATAGAGTTATGCCTCCAGTGAAAATGAATCTGCATTTACTGTAGGACAAGTTTTTTTGGGTAAGCCTTTGCTTTTCTTTTGCCTTTTCCAGCTTTCTCACTTTTGCCTACTTCCTATAAAATTTTCACCAATATTTAGAGTTCCTATAAGATCTTAAAAACAGAATCTTTGATAAAAATTCTGATAATGCTGTTCTGTAAAAATTATATGTGGCGCTTTTTTTTGTCATTTTTTGTCATAGACCAGCCATATAATGTAAATGCAGTAAGCAGTTAGGGACTGTCAAGTCATTTAAAATACAAAGTTTATTGTGATACTTCATTTAATTTCTAAAGTAACTTTATTTCCAAGAATGAAGTAGCAAGAAAAATGACAAAAGCTGACACCCTGTATTTTCATGCCAAAAATTTTCACAGAAGGGTCTTTCCTGAGTTGGTCATTGAGTCTAGCATCACTGGGATGATCAGTCACTTTGGGCACTGAAGTTTGTTCATCTCTGTATGCATGTGTTCTATCATCTCAAGTCAAATGTCTTTAATTCACTACCTGAGTGACAAATGTTAAATGCTGTGGAGCTGTTTTGATTATCTTCATAATTGCATTTTGTATGGGTTGACACAGCTGTATAAGAATGAAAAGCTATTATACAAAACTAAATATGTTACTTCTGGGTATTTCATTTGCCATTTCTCTTTGAGATGGGGGAAAAGAAGCAGGTGATACAGAGAGTAACTGCAGTGTTTGAGTGTTTCAGAGATACTTCATGGTGTACTTATACATAAATCATAAAAGTGCAAAGTCTTTTTTATTTTGGTGTCAGTATAATACCCTATTCCTATCCCTATTGATGTTTTATCTCTAGAGATTGATTTGTGGAAGTGTGATGCACAGACACCTGTGAAAGCATAAATAGTTGTCGTCTTTAGTTAAAGATCAAGCAGATCATGGTCTCACATACCATTCTAGTTTCATTTTGGGATTGGAAGATTTTCTCTTTCTGAAAGTTGCTAGCTACTGAAAAAAGTTATTGATTAATTTTACTAAAACCTTTGCAGAAACATTCTCCCTTTAACTTGCTAGCTTTCAGGGTAAACCAAGTTCAGTACCTTTCTATGGTTCAAAATAAGTCACTTTTATGTCTTGGCCTCCAGGTAAGTGCTCTACAGAAGATGGATCGAAGTGAAGTTATACTTCTTGTTGTGGGAGAATGTGGAAAGAAAGGAATAGGATATGTTTAACACTGCCCAAAGCATCTAGCTCTAATAGGAAATAAAAGTTCCCAAAATGTACATCTGAAGTCACTGAGGCTTACTGCAACTCAGTTTTGTTTGAATTAGCTGATAGGAAGCGATGCCTATCCAGAAACTGATGTGTCGTGTATGCATTTCTGCACACACACACACACACACACACACATGCTGTTAGATTTCATAATTCCAGTTTAATCAATGAGACTGCATACCTGAAGCTAAAGTCTATATTTAAATGAGGATATAAAGAGGATATGGTCCATCAGTCTGCCTATCTGTCATCGGGTTCTTATGCTTTTTAATAACCCACAATACCTCCCCAAAGGTCCTTTGATAGGTAAAGGCATGGGCATGTATTTTAGTTGAACTTGCAAAAAACAGCTGTCCAGTCTTTAGGACAGCTCAGCCTGGTGGTTTGTGCAGCTCCAGAGTGCAAGTGCCTTTGTTCTTCCAGAGGTTTCCAAACACTTTGGTGCGGTGACAGAGGGGATGACCCTCTTCTCCCTGTAGTCCCTGGGCCATGTATTCCTACCACTCCCTCCCTCTGGCACTAAAGTCATGCAGCTGCTCAGCTTTAGCAGAAGCCTGATGCAGGTGAAAACGGAGCTGGATGCCCTCAGGACCATTACTGCTGTAGTGAGCACTAATGGGGCTTTGAGAGTATGTGATCCGGAGTGAGAGGAGAGAGGCAAGCCCACCGGTCAGCTTAACAGGGATTTAAAGTGACTCTCTGAGTGCTCTAAGACCAAACTGGTCTGAAAATTAAGATCATAAATGTATTTTTCTCACTGTCTGTTATATCCTTATAGTAGCATTTAATCATCTTGCAAGGATTTTAATTAGCAAAAAAAATAGATAACTATTTTATTACAGCCTGTCAAAAGGAGTAAGAAAATATTTAAAGAATATGTATTAAGAAAATATTTTTTAAAGATACATTTTTCCTGGGCCAGCAGATGGGAAATGTGTTACATTAGTGTTTCCTTCAGGGATTAATCTCTCAAATGACAAAACCAAAATTTGGGCAGGTATGTTTTGCCTGTGTATGATGTGGGGTTTTTTGCAATGCATATAAATATACTTTAGTTATGTTTACTAGTAATGTTAGGATACTTAATGTATTTCCACAACCATGTCTGCATTTTGGAAATGGTCTAGGGAGTACATGTCCACTCATTGTAATCTTGGATAGCTTTTTTAATTAATTTATTTTTTGTAACCTGGGGCTTTCCACTGCACTGAATACTTGCTGACCTTTAATTTCATTTACTGGTGGGTGGGGAGGAAAGAGGAGAAAAGAAAAGCCTTAGGAAATCCCTTTCCCCACCCTGCAAAAGAAGGTAACTTTCTGTTTAAGTCTTGTTAGATTTAAAGGCTGTAAGCAGAGGGAAAAATACAGATCATTTTGCATCCTTCATAAAAGCCAAATGTTGAAAGCTCAGTATCAAATATTTAGGAGCATTGCAAATTTGATACAACCTCTGTAATAGATGAGTATGTGAGATTTATGAAATGTTTGTGGTCCATGCTGAACAACCTTTATGCTGATACATGATTATTACTAATAATCTTGTTAGTATTTCAATAATGCTTACTTAAACTGGGTATTTATTATAATGGATTTTGCTTTGTATTCATAATATATACACCAGATCATATATCTGTAAAGAAGCTTTTATTTCTACTTCGAGATCATGTAGTTTTCCAGATTGAAAGTATTTCTTCATGCAGTTGCTTACTTTTTTTGCTAGATTATTTTAATCCACTCCTTTATTTCCATTTTGAATCAGTACCAGATATTTGGTTTAGTAATACTTTTCTCCTGTGTTCTGAAGGGTTGAGTTTGTCTTTTCTACAGCTGGAGAAAATCTATTTGTTCATTCCTTAACCTTTTGACATGCCTGTTTTTACAAGACCGGCTGTTTGTGATGCAGGATTGAAGTATAGGGTAACAACTATAGAAGGAAACATCTCTTGTTATGATCATAGTGTAAACTGAGCCTAATGCAACGAAGAGGGAGTATGCTTACATACAATTTTTGCACACCAGAAAAAAGAGACCCTCCTCTTCCTTTATGTGACTGCATGTTGAATTTTCATGTGGTGAATAAAAGGTGAATTTTTTTAAAGTTTTATTCCCATCTCTTAGACACATGACTGTAAAAATGATTTGCAATAGATTAAACCACTAATTCTTCACTGTAAAAGCAGGCACAATGAAGTTGAGTGTGACAAGTGAGACAGGTCTGAAAGGTCAAGACCACGGACCCCTGTGTGAAGTTCCCAAAATGCCCTTATCATTGTAACAAGCAGGGAAATACAGGAGTTTAAAGTGTTCAGAGAGGAATTGGTTTACAGGATCTCTGTTTTCTGATGCTCTCTCTGACCCCGGGCTCAGGAGTGTCCCAAGTCACTGGTGCAGGCAGGTGCTGAAGAAAGAAGTAGTTCTATCTGTCTTCTGACTCAGGTATTATATCCATCAAACCTTTAGGCTTCAGCAACTTAATGCCAGTCCTACTTTTATCACACTTGGAAAACATAACATTATATCAAAACTACTTAACCTTACCTGTATTCTTCCAGTAAAAGTGGAGGGTTGCAATAGTGACAGCAAGTAATTTTGTCCTTCTTTCTCAAAATAAGTTGTATCATCTGGCAACAGATGATTATTATATTACATATATTATGCATAAATATGTGCATAAAGTTGAAAGATTTCTTTTTTCTCTCCTTATGTCATAAAAAAATATATCTGAATGTGTTGCAGTGCCCGAGGACACCACAGTGATTACATGTCATAAGGACATGTGAGGTGGCTTCTGCAGTAAACTTGGGAACAGTTAAGGGCCTACCGACAGCAGCAAAAGTATCCGAATGAGCATAATCCTGTTCTGGACCCTACAGATTCACTAGCTGAGGCTTCTGTTGCCAGTGGGACTGGGCATCTGTGGTGAAGGAGAGCCAGCTATGCTCTAGCTCAGGGGTGCTGGCAGAAATTGGAGCATCGCCTGTGGGCTGTGCTGACAAGAACAGCTTGTCTTTTAAGTGGGTGAAAAATTATTCTCTTAGGCTAATGATAACTAGTTTTCATATTAGTAGGGTGGCTATTGTAGCTTCTGATTTAAATACAATAATTGTTTCCTTAAAACTCATATGGAAAAAGTCAATGGCTAAGTACTTTTGAAATCTGAAAACCTTGACATGCCCCATGCACATCCCTTCTGTTTTGCTTTGGCAAGTCTGAAGGTTTATTTCATTTTCTTTTCTTTTTTTTTTTCTCCTTAAAATGAATTTATTTCAGATGAGAATGTGGAGTTGGGTAGTGAATTACCTTTATTTCAACTAAGTATAAGCTGTCACTTCCCACACCCATTCACCTGTGTAACAAAGGGGATAAATGGAAGGGGCAAGTGGGAGTGCTAAGGAGGGATTCCTAGCTACATCACTATGTGCAGAATAATATTGCAGGCTCAAAGCAGAACCACCGGTATCAGCAATACGTTCCTAAACCAATTATGTTAGTTTGAAAAGAGAAAAGCAAACATGAGAGAAAGGAATGTCAATACGGGGAGAAAATGGTGGGCTCCAATATAACACACTCAGTGCATACTGCATTATTGTTTTCCTGTTTGCTAATGGTGATTATCAGGTCTTTTATCTTAAATATGCTTCTTGCCACCTCTAGATGTGAGAGATAGTGCTGATATAGTGAGACTTGGAGTTTGAACTATCCTTTTCAGGGTATATGGAACCTGGTAATGAAAAAAACCTTATGGTCCCCCCACTGACAAATATAGCAAATCCCTATAATACTTATTTTGCTCCCATGTCTGTATGTCAGTGTCAGTGTGTTACTGCTAAGAAAATCGATAAAGCGGAAGACCTCAATTCAAAATCTTATAAATTGGCAGTGGTGACTGGTTAAGAGTATGGAGTGGCTAGGCATTCCATTCTTGCTTTCCTAGGCTTTCATCCTCCCACATTCCTCTCTGTGCAGTATTCTTCCATTGTAGAGTTACTGGCAGATGCAAAAGTATAATCAACAAGTTATCAGCAGCATTAGGACTTTTTAGTAGGATTTTCTGTGTTAGAAGAATATTCTTCTTCCTTAGGCATGAGTAAGTCAGGAATAAAACACATATATAACATATATCAACATATTTTAAATGTAGTGACCAAACTGTATTAGCGTTTGTACAGTCTTCTGGTAAGCTAAATGGCTTACTTCTAGAAACACAGTTTGTGTCAATGCTGGTCATCGAGTCCTAAAAATAACTTTATATTATTGCACCTTAAAGGGCAAAGGGGATTACTGATGTTGAAGCCTCTTCTTAATAATTCCAGTGGATCTCTGCTGTGCTTTTTGGGAGATGCTTTTTACCAGTCTCTGGTAATTTTACCATTGGAAATCTCTTACCATTCGTAGCTTCTCTTCTGTCCATCAACATACACATACGTGTTACAGTTTAGCTGTGGAGCTCTTTCAGTGTTTGATGTTGCATTGTTCTGGGTCAAGATCAGGTATAGCAGTTGCCATGTAAAAGGCAGTAATATGATCACAGTTTAACTATTCTTGCTATATATTGTTCAGGCCTTCAGTGCTAGATGCCTTTGTCATTGTTTTCAAAGAACTTTGCTCTAATTTCATCGAGAAGGGAATGTTTCTTCCAGATTGTTTTTCTAACCTTCAAAATATTTTGCAATGAATTTGTAATTGGCAGGGTCTGTACATAGTTTAAAGTGTTTCAAGTCCTTTAGTTTTACGTTATAAAGAACATGTATTTACTGGAAAATCATTGAAGCAGAAATTTTAATATCTTTTGGTGCTCTGCAAATTAATACTGATCAATGCAAAAGGGACCTCTTTTACTCTCATGTTACTTTGCCTGGGGAAGGATATAGCCATTCTTATGGCCCACCATATTGAGAGAGAGATGTTTTTGGATGCAGAAATAAATATAGCTGATTTCATCCAGGTCTGTATATAGAAATTATGGCAAAAGAAGAAAAAAATGAGTAAACCCACCATTCTTCTGTTTTGCTGGATAAAGTTAATGAAATTATTTGCAAACTGATTCTGTTCAAGAATCTTACTAAATTGTTATGGCTAGTCATGTGTTTTTACTCTCTTACTGATTTAATTACATAAACATCACAAATCTTTTGCTGAAATTTTTGTTAATGAAACGCTTCAATAGTGACAGAATTTCTATATAACTGTAAAAGTGAAAGCTTCTTACTGAAATTCTGCCTGTGTGAGTAATACATTATAGGTAATGCCAAAGGGGAGGGGAGGGAATTGCCTAGCTAAACTTCTTTTAACCTATGCCTCTTTGTAATAAAATAATGGTAGTCAGGGTTTCCAAAGAGATGAAGATTTGAAAAGTGAGCACGCCAGCTAATAGCTGTGGTAAAAGGCTGAACGTAGTTGAATAATACCAATGTAGTGGCCTCTTGGTGTGTCTCTGCGCCTCAGGGCTCAATAGTGAATGCGCAGCATTGTTTAGCTGTGAAAAGTCGGAGCTCTTGGGATGTCAGGGCAGACCGAGGGAAACTGATTTTCAGCTTGTAGCCTCCTTGCAAGAGGGCTGGAAGAAGCCTGGGGGCAGTTAGCCATTGCTCCCGGCTCCTTTGGTCTACCAGCTTCATGCTTGTATGTGGCGAATCCCTTGCAGGGATCTTACAGCTCAGCAGTGTGCCCGTGGGAGAAGACAAGAAGGGGGGAGGGGGGATTTTTTTCCCTCTTGATGAGTTTCATGGTTGGATGTTAAGTGAAAGCTTTCCCTTAGGGAAGTTAGAAAGTGACATTTGAATTTAAGGAAAAGCATGGACATAACAGAAGTTACTTCACTGAGGATTTACAGCTTAATGGTCTAAATTTGATCACAGATTTTGGAAGAAAATAAATGTTTTACTGTGTGAAGTTTTTTTAAAATAAACTGACATTCTGGCTAAGTTGTGAGAATGGCTCTTAAATGAATTACCTTGTAAGTTCCTGTGTGTGTAGGGTATGGAGTTGAGAAAGCATTGATGTTCTCTCTATAAACAGGAACAACAAAAGGAATTGGTTTTTAGTACGACTTTCTGGGAAACCCCTGCATTTCCACCACAGTTAATACATCCTCCCCTCCTCTGCACCCCCACCCCCCCCCCCCCTTCCGTATTAGACCACAAAATTAGCCTTTGTGGCCAAGTTTCTCCAAGTCCAGGCTGTGTGTTTTGGATTTGAGAATTTGATTTGCATTCCAGCTCTAATATTTAAATAAGGAAGGATTTGCTACTCCTTTTTCATGGAAAACAAGCAAGCGGAAAACCCAAACAAGGAAAATGGTGGGATTCAATGTCCGTATCTTGGAAGAAAGATACAGCACAAAGGAGAAATCTGAGAAAAATTACTCCTTTAGCTGTACTAACAGGATTTAAATAGGAGTCTAAGTGTCTGTTTTCCCTGTCTCTGATCTAAACATTGAGAAGGCTCATCTGAGTTGTTTACTGAGTACTGGCAGTGTTTGGGCCACATGGGCGGCTTTAAATGTTGTTTATTATAGTTATCAAGAACTCTGAAAACCGGCCAGTGTAGAAGTGTCTGAAGGCTGCAATATAATGTAATATGGTACTGACTGTAAAAGTCAGGAAAGCAGAAGGATGATAGCAGACAGTTATCTGATGTCTTTTCGTGTTTTACATTTTGTCTACCTTGCTGTAAAACACATAGTGGTATATTTTTAAGAATGAGGTTTCATGCCTCTCTCTTTTTTGTATTTGTCAGTTTTTCTCCTCCAGATTGACAAAAATTGCATAATAAATCCAATGTTCAGTAGAAATCTTTTTTTGTTTACTGACTTTCTTTGTATGGTGTTACATGTTTATAAAATTCAATTAAAATATCTCTGAATAGGAATGTTAAGAGAATTTTAATATTTTTAAGTCCATAGGATTATTTTTCTAAAGCTGTTGGTAAAGAGGACAATAGGGACTCTGCAATATATATATATATATATAGCTTTAATAAAATGACTGTCTGCTTCAAATTAAGCATTTTATTGTTCTGATAAGAAAGTACAGAGAAAGACTTATGACTCAGTAAGTCAATTGCTGTGAATTGTGCACCAAATGTTCACTGTAACCAAGTCTAGGCCTCCGATCTGTTTGCCTCTTGCCCTGTGGCTTCTGAAGTGTGACTGTTGTCACTGTTAATCTTGAATACTGATATGTCAATAAGTGTTCCAGGCATTAACACCATCTGTATATGTGCACAGAGACTATACTGCTCTGTACACTGACACTGCAGTGATGTCAACCTCAATTCATGCTTTGCTTCTTGCATATAAAAACTCTAAGGAAAGTATTGTTTGTTTGAGATAGGAATTTTGTTCTCAGTGGTTTGTCTTCATGAAATAACAGCAAAAAAAGTAGTAGGAAGTATAGCACACTGCAGAAGGGCCTTAAAGCAACTCTGAAAACATTGTGAAACAAGTTCTTCATCACAAACACGGATCTACTGGAGTGGCTTTCACAGACACTTCTGAAAGCTTAATGATAAGGAAGGGAAGCTTCATTTTCTGGTGGCACTGTATGTTCTCTGTACTGCAACAGGTTAAGGACATTGAACAGGAAAGGCACAAAACATGATGCCCATACTTTAAAAGTGCAGATTTCCCTCCATGCTCTAATGGGCCATTTAGAAGGATCAAATCAAAGTGAACAGCAGTCTGGATGTAATAGGTTCATCAGTAGAAAATAAAAAATGAAGATTTGGGATAGCTGCATTTTTAAAGATCCGTTATATGTGGCAGCAATAAGATACCTTTTGACTTTTCTGCTGTGACCAGTTATTTTGTTGCCATTTGGCAATCTTAGTCTTCTTGACCTTATTTATGTAAAATTCCATATTTAGCTGTAGAAGCAAAATAGTGAGAAGGCACGGGATGTTTTGTACTCCTTTGGACTTGAACACCTGCTTTATTTCTTTTTACTTGTTTTCATTTAAAGGGTTATAAGATTTTAATATACTGATTATTTTATGCTGTAAAAATCTGTTGCAGTTATTTGTTAAACCCAGAGTCCTTTAACTGCCATTGAATACATTCCTATCGAACTGGGTTTTGAAAGAGCTGTTAGCTTACTGTTGTAATGTCATCTTAAAAACCAAGACCTAATGTTCCCTTTTAAGACAGTGAGCATAAGAAAACAAATGATGGCTTGAATGCCAGAGCCAGTCTGTGGTGGAGACAGACAATCAATATGTCTTAGTTCTAACCTGGGTTGAATTTAAAGATTCTTCTCCCCAAGATGTAAATATGAGTACTGCATTCTGCAGTTGTATTTTTTTTCAAGAGAAGAAAGACAGAAGAAAGCTTTTCTTTTATTGGAAATGTGAACATCTGTTAGGAGGAGTCTGCCGCTACTATTTCAGTTCTGTTTCAAAATTCTAGTTGCTAAACTTCCTGAGGTGCAGAGGAGGTTTCAGTAAGTGTCTTCAGTTGAAAATCAAATGGGAGAGATCATTTAGCTGTATTTAAAGAAAAACATCACTTATTTGAAGCTTCTAAACTCACTTCTATTTGGCATCTAACAGTGTCAGCTGTTTCAGGAAACTGGCTTTTACAAAATATCTTTTGTTTCATGTTTTAACTGGAAAGATTTGGAAGTCAACAGAAAATTCAGTGGCAGAAGCAAACAACAGGCTGTTAAAATGAGTTTAAAAGACCTAATCTGTTTGTGCTAGGTACTGTAGTTACAAGTTCTTGTTAAATTGAAAGGTATGAGTTGTAAAAAGATGCCTTCTTTAGGGTCACACAATGAAATTTTCACTGTAACTAGCAAGAATGATTCCTAATGCTATGTTTCCTTCTACTGAAACTGTGTATCACTGTCAAAAGTGTGAATGTGACTTTACAGTGAGAGACAGTTAACATTTTTTAATCTTAAAAACCTTCCAGTGTTCTTGGTAAAGCAACAAGTGTTGTGTGCTATGGTGGGGGTGCCTAGCCAAGACATCCCATGTGCTCATGCTGCAGCAGGCTTTGAAAGGTTTTGAACTTCAGCAGCAACTTGAGCTGGTTTAGATGAAGTTGAAAACAGTAGTATGTTATATGCTGAAGTGACAGGACATTTGCTCAGAGCAGTAGATTAGAACATGAAGAAGAAGAAACCAGACCTGATGTCCAAGCACTGTTACAGTGATATAGCATAGCATGGAAAGATGCTAGTAATGTGCCAGCAGCAAGGCCTGATCCTGTGTGATTCTGAGTGAAAGAAGAGTCCATGTAGATTTTCATTCCAGCACTAAAGCTTGAGTGTAAAAATACTAAAACATTCACACAAGAATCATGTTGAACAGTAACTGTTTACGCTTCTTCACTAAATGACAATATGGGCAGAGAAGAAAAGAATGTAAAAGCTTTGATTGTTTGTCATCTAGGGTGTTACTCCTCCTTGTTGTCTGTAGTATTACTCCTCCATATGCATTCATACCTACAAGTCTTCACTAAATTTTCATTTGCTCTGATTTAGGAAAGATTAGACCTGTATCGTTTTTTTTTAATAGGAGAGAAGCAAGCCATCAAAATTCACAAGAAGATGGTAAACAATTCTTTTAAAAGGCCCATAAATGGAGCATTGGATCCATATGCTTTATTTGTGTTGCAGTACATCAGCAGGATGTGATAGCTTGTTCCTTTTGTTAGGTATCTCTGCAGTACTGTATACAGATTAAATAGCTACTGCATTGCAGAGAGTTATTAATACACTACATTGCACTTCCAGGGAAGATGTCAGTGTGTCCTTTAACCTGAATGTACCTTGTGGTTGAGTTACAGGGTTTGTTTTTTTTTTAATTTTGCTGAGGACAACCTATTTCTTCAGTAAATTCTTAGCCAGTTGGGAACTATAGAATAACATAATTCTTCACTTCTATAAACTTATTGTTCAAGTTTAGAAAAATCAAAACCTTGTTCCAAAATAAAAAGAGGTCACCCTTCTCAAATCTTAAACCTGATACACTAAAAGTGGGGTCTTATGCCCCTGCATACAATTGGAGGGAGCAGGAGATGGGGCAGAGAAACACATACAACTCCTAAAATATAATGCAGATAAACAGAATATATGAAATGTTATAAAATCAGAAGAGAGGCCAGCCTGCCGCACATCAGTGTCCTGATAGCTCTCAGTGCTGTGTATGTTTAAAGTGATGGAGGGTGAGGGATTGTTCTTGAGGAAGTCTCACTGTATGGGGGTAACTTCTGCTGACTTATACATGGGGATGGAAGGGAGAGCTGAGGTCAGATGTGGGTATGCAGAGATAAAAAAACAAGGCAGAGAGAAATAAGGACCTTCTCTTCCCTCTACTCACAGTAATGCTCATGAGAGCTAACTCTGCCAGTTCAGACTAGTGGTTGAAGCTCACACTGCATTGCTGCAGCCCCTGCTTTTACCTAGCCTGCTGAAACAGATGTGAAACACTGTCACTGAGCCTTCAGAGTTCAGGAGGTTTGTCATTGCTAAATGATGAAGCTGCGGGTATTATTTGTATGTCATAAGACATACAGATAAGAAAAACTCTGTAGGCAAGGTGGGCACAAGGTGTGAGGAAGCAGAGGTCTAGAGGAGTGAATCATTAGCTTCTGACAGAAACATGTGTGAACGTGGAGCATAGCAAATGTGTGGTAAATTTGCTACATTCAGTTGATTTGAGTACCTGGGTACTGCACTGTGGGTACTGAGAACTTTGGGGCTTGTGTTGGCCATCCTGCGCCTGCGAGTGTGTCCGAGACTTACAGATACGTGGTAGCTTTGTCTAAAGTATTTTGCACAGATCTTGCAAAAAGATCTTTTAATGTAAATATGTAAGTATTAACAAAATCCTCAAAAACTACAGGAGAATATATGCAAGAGAGAGCATGTCTCAATGATCTGAAATGTGTCAGCGTGGCAACAGGCTGTAAACACCTGATCTTCTAGCCTGGGTAAAAGGGACTTTCACCCCAAGAGCCCTGACGTTCAGATCAAAGTGTTTTACAGCTTTGCAAATGGTCTCAAGGCTGTCTTCATTTCCTTTTCTACCTCCAGTTTCCTGCTGAAAGGCGTTGTTCAAGGACTGTGCTCTTTAGGAAAACTCTGAATGAAGCCGAGGCCATGTTATATACAAGGATAGAGGTAGTGAATTTCAAGTGTGATTTTAAAGATAGAGTGCCTCTTTGCAGGCTAGGTTTGAGCACGCAGCTGTGAGAACACACACGGAAAGTAGCACCAGCATCTGGGAACTCTTCTGATTTCTTTTGCCTCCTAGCTTGAAGATAGAAATGCCACCACCCTCTCCACAGGCCAAGGAGATGTCAGCTTTCTCACCGGTTAGCACCAGTCTATATCTTCTTTTCTCCTTGTCTCTGTTCTTCAGCTTTTCTCCTGTTTCTCCTCTCACTGTGTCCTCTCTCCTCATTTTTTTTCCCTTTTACTTTGCTTCATTGTGATTTAGCACAGAGCACTTGATGGTTTGGTTTTCACATTTTCTTCTGAAAGTCTTTCCTCTTGCTCTTAAAAAAAACCACTGAAGCATTGCAAGCACTCTGCAAAAGCCTGTTCCTGTTTATGTTAGGGCAGAATAAGATCCAGAATGATTCTAGTGCTGAGGATCATCCTATTACACTGCAAGTTCATGGGACTTTTTAACATAAACACAGAAGTTTCACAATACCAGCGGGTGATTTATTTGCTTTACATGTGTATCGATATTGTCTGCAAATCAAGGAGAAAAGCGTAATAAATGCTGTGGAAGTGGGGACTCTATTTGATGTTTTCACAGTGTTGTGCCTGGAAAAATGGAAGTTAATGGGTGTTGCTCAGTGAAGTGTGCATTTAAAGTTACCCACAGTGATGCCCATTGTCCTGTCCCTGAATTGCATGATGTCATGTTTCATTTAAAGCTCTTAGTGATGCCGAAGACTGTCGGTGCACTGGGGAAAAGGCGGTGAGAAAGTTGTGAATCAGGTTTCTGTAAAGCCTTTGTGTTTAGAGTTTTGATAGATAAAAGCTGACTCATGCAATATTTCTGGCGAAGGAGCTGTACAGACTAGTAAGAGCTTCTCATTTTACCTGAGTGCCCAGTGAGCTAATTCGGGAACAGCTGAAGTCAGAGCCCGCGCCTCTCCTCTACCACACAGGTAGGTCGTGGGTTCTTTGAGAGGATTGGAAAAATAGAGGGGACTTTTTCATCCTGGGTGCAAGGAGCCGGAGACATTCCTCAGTGGTGAGATACTGTCGCAGAGGATTTTCCCTTGCGATAATGTTCTCGGATATTAGCATGCTTGATTGTGACAGAAGCTATTCTGCTTTAAGTATTGCAGGGAGTGGGGGCAGGGGGACAGTAATTTGACAGACAGAAGCACATTAGTTGGTGACTTTTTTCCCTTGTTGTGAGATTTTTAATAAATGAGATTTCTGTTCCTCAAAGTTCAGTTAAAATACTTGGCAGAGTATCATTTGTGACAGTCCAGACTAGAGATGTAATCCTGCAAATATTGTAGCTCTCTAATGTGATTTTGTTCACAGAGGGTGTTAGTTTTAGAACTGATATGCGTTCATATACAAAATTTAGTGATTAAAATCTACTGACCTTCACTTGGACAGTATTCAGAGCAGAGGATATGAGGAAATGTATTTAAAATAATCTGGGATTCCTGTAATTTAATTTAATCTTTCTCAGTGAGGAGTCTGTAGAACATTTATGTTTGTTTCTAAATTCCAGTGTTGCATTTTGAATTTGATACTGGATGTAGAAATTGTTCTGGACAAATTTGCTTAATTGTATCCACAGTATGAATGCTTTGTCTGAAATATGAAAATATATCAAGGGAAAAACAGGAAAGGTATTTCTTGTAGTCTCATCACTTTTTTTGTAGCTCAACTTCCAAAGGATGTGAATACTGTAATTTCTGGTAATGTTGTCTTTGTAGATAACACTTGATGTGCTCTTTTTCATGCCAGGAGAAAGACAACAACAATGCTAATCATGAATATAAATTGACTTGTGAGTTTTTTGTTGTGCGATGGGTATGTCTTAAAACATCACGTGCAGTAAACAACTTGGAGGAATAAACACCTATATTTAGATAGGACTTGGGGATCTTTAAGTCAATCTTATATTTAAATACAAAGAACTTTATCTCTCATTGTATGCTAATGTTCTAGCATAGCCAAAGCTGCAGAGATAATGGAAAACCATTTATCATTACTATGAATATAGTTACAGGAAGAGGTTAAAGAAAAGCAAGTAATAGAAGAAGGGTATGCATTTTTGGTGAGAGCTTGTTTATGACTGCACACTGAAAACATGAGATATGCTAAGATGGTTGCTTTGCATGTGCCTTCAGTATTGTAACTAATGTTAGAGTTACCTGTTGGGGTGAAATGCAGGTATTTCTTGGCCTTGCATGTCAGTAGAATAGGAACATGTCATTGTTTTTGCTGGGGAGTGCTCTGGGGTCATGCCATGCCATTGTGTGTGTGTGATGCAGGAGCAGGGAGGTTTGCAGGGTCTGGGAAAGGGGAGAGACTAACTGAATTAATGCAAAGGCACAAACAAGAAATGACCTTGTTTGGGGAGTGTGTTTCCTTCTGAGTAGGGACAAGTAGTAATTATCCTCCTTTCAGTGCCGAACTAACAAGTAATTACTGTTATTCCTTAATTAAAGTATACAAATTGAATATTTCTTTTTCTTTTCTCCCCAGACTGAGTTAAATACCGTTATTCACAGCTGACAAAAGTTCTCAATATTATTTTGGTTCATCCTTGAAAAGGTTCAGTAACCAAAAGAAAGCCCAACAAAAAAAGCAGTGAACTGGGCCAGACGTGGGTCATGGTATACAAGACTTGCTCAGAGTGTGTGCCTCTGCAGGCTCTGGGGGTACCTACAATTACACACACTGTTTGCAGCACTGTTTTGATGAGTGCACCTACCCACTGGTGCTGCTGCTGAAACTGGGGGATTGGAGGGAGGGGGCTTGTAAGTCAGTCCCACAGGATATGGGACAAATGACTTGCTTTTTATAGTATGAAAGACAGAAATTTGTAAGAGGTTAAAGGGTTTTGCAAAGGCACTAGGTCAGGTATGAGAGCCATCCTGGGGGAGACCATTTACTCTCCCCTCACTCTCATTAATTCACTTGCAAATTTTTCACCAGCCAGCTGGTACAGACCTTAGGTAGCTGGTGCAAGAGTAAAGTTACTTTGCAGTACAACTGCAGAGTAAAACTGTACTAGAGCTCTGAAAAGTCAAATGTAGACCCTGAGAGAAAAGAGGATGGGCATGTTTCTGTGGCAGTGAACTCAATTCAGCTGCTGCCTTTTCTGATGCACTGATGAGTGCAGAAATCATCTAAAAACTCTGTTCCCGATTTTAACAGCAGGGGGTAATCATAGAGGTTATTTTCCAACCTAAATGATTCTAAGATGATTGAGTCCAACCATTAGCCCAACAATGACAAGTCCACCACTGAACCATGTCAACAAATGCCACATCTACATGCCTTTTAAATACCTCCAGGGACAGTGACTCCACCATTTCCCTGGGCAGCCTATTCCAGTGCTTGACAACCCTTTTGGTGAAGAAATTTTTCCTAATATCCAATTTAAATCTTCCCTGGTGCAACTTGAGGCTGTTTCCTCTTGTCCTATCACTTGTTATTTGGGAGAAGAGACCGACTCCTGCCTTGATACAATCTCCTTTCAGGTAGTTGTAGAGAACGATAAGGTCTCCTCTGAGGCTCCTTTTCTAGACACCCCCAGCTCCCTCAGTTGCTCCTCACAAGGCTTGTGCTCCAGACATTTCACCAGCTCCATTGCCCTTCTCTGGACACACTCCTGCACCTCAGTGTCTTTCTTGTAGTGAGGGGCCCAAAACTAAACACAGGGCCTCACCAGTGCCCAGTACAATGTTGCCTAGTCTCAGAGGGGTTTCTGAAAATAAAAATGAATCTGTGAAGCCTTGGAACATTTACAGATCCTGTGTTATTGGGAAGGGCTATGGGTTTGTAACAGCTACCTGTACCTGAGGCAGAAATTGAGAGGTTGGCAGAGCCAGAGTGTGTCCACAAGTTCTGATTTTCGCAAGCAGGGTGTTTGGTACAGCTGCTAGCTGGGGAAAGGGAGCTGCTTCCTGGTTCTGTGACATGCTGAAATCCCCAGTCCCGTGACCTGCCTTTTTGCCAGGTGCGCCAGCTGCCTAGGTGCCTAGCTGCTGCTCTGCAGGAGCTTTTGTGCCATCAGACTGGACCCCAAGAAACGTGCTTTGCTGGTTGGAGGTATAATGGACAAAATTTTAACAAAAGTTCTCCACAGAGAAGCCGAAGGACCAATTTACACCTGGCTGGGAAAGGAATGAAGTAAAAACTAACTTTTGAAGTTAATAGTCAGGATGAGGCTTTGAGGACAAAACAGACCAAGTAGCAAATACTTTGGTGTAATTTATATAGAAGCATACAGGAATATTAATTTGTATAAAAAAATGGAGGAACTTGAGTCAACCATGTTGCATGCCTGGGTTGCAAGCGCATTTTAACTATTACAACTAATTCTTGTTTTTTTTTATGAAGAATGACATTGTCATTATACAAGAAAATAAGTGGGTTTGTTTGGTTTGCTTCTCTAAAACTTGTTAAGATTTCCCAATGCTTCTGGGTACAATGCTTCTGTAAAACTACTTTTAACATTTTTTCTGATTCTAATGTCATTGACATGAATTGTGTTTGGGGTTTTTGTCATATTAATGAGCCTGACAGTACTTGCAAAGCAAATGCTACATATTAATGCCTTCAGGTTATCTGAGAGGCAGACCGCATATCAGTGAAACAGGACGAAAAGAGTGAGGGATAACAGAACTTCACAGCAATCCTTTATTTACCCCCTAAATATGGCTAATCGGGTGTTTCTTTGTCATGTAATTTTAGCAAAATATCTTGGAGTAAGTTATCAGAAGGGTATCCTGTTACCTTGTTTGTCCTGTGCATTTTTCAAGGGGGGCATTTTTCATTCATCTGCACAGCAACATTGTGCTTTCTAACTTAAACGTGAAAAATAATCCAAAGCTGATAGCAAAAATACATTCTTTATTATCAAAAATGTATTCTTTCTTATCGCAAGTAATAAGAAGGCGAATATCACTATCTGTACCCCTTTGGAAACATGAGAACTTCACTGCATTTTCAGTTTTAATTTTTCTCTGGGTTTACTGCTTTATATTTTATTTTGGAGTTGGTACTTGATGTGATTTATTGAAAAAGGGTAAGAAAATATGCTTCTATGCTGCAAAGCTAGAAGAACCTGGCACAAAGAAAGGCTATGGATTTTTGGACTACAAGGTAAAACCAGGGGTACAGAGGTGCCAAATTAGTTTTTTAATCCAATGGCCAATTTCTAATCCATGTCATGAGCAAATTACTCTGTTTAATTCCATGCATCACCTTGAGGGCAATACTTCTCCTTAACAGAAAGCTAATACCATCATCACTGAAATGGCACTATTAATTACTCACATACAAATAAAATCTTATGCATTCAAGATAGGCCAAATAAATCAAAACATGCTTCTCTGGGATTTTATTTCTGTTTGCTTTGGATTGATTTTGAAAAATGAGAGAGTTGCTTTCAGCTTTGAATGAAATTCTCCCCCTGCTCTGACAGTTGCATGAGCCGTGTGTCCAGGAGGTTTCTCCTTGCAATTGCATAGCAAGTCTGCCTCAGTTCAAGAAGAGCCACCTTAAAGGTTGGGCGGGTTTGATTTGCAGCTTTAGGGTTTCTTTACTGAAACTGTTGTCTAGAGCTGTAATTGCTGGTATGATTTTTGAAAAGTGAGGTTGTCACTGAACTAAAATAAGGACTAAGCTACCCACTGTGGGTAGCTTCAGTATTGCTTTTCTTCCTAAATTGTCACAAGGTTCCCTTTTTCACAGAATAGACATTCTGAAATTCTGAAAGTTGAGGCAAGATTTTTTTGGGTGGACACTTCTTACGGAAATGAAGCCTTGAAGTATTGAATTTATCTGCAGCTGCTTTTGTAGATTCTCATGCTGCATCATACACAACTTGGCCAGAGACAAATCTGCATTGCATTGTGGACAGTGTCCTGCAGGGCATTTTGGCGATGAAAACAAAGCAGAATCGAAATGCCGACAGGAAGACAGACATCTTATTTTGTTGTTGCACTGATCTGAAAAACAGCTTTAGGTCAGTTCAGGAGGGGGTAATATTCTGGCTGGAGAAGAACAGTTTTAGAATTATTTATTTTCCCAGTAGAAAACTGAATTATTTGGCAGTACTCTTTCCTGCAGGGACTCTTTCTTCAGAAACTACATTATTTTCACTGGGAAATCATTACACTTTTAGTGTTTTTGTACAAGCCACAGAGCTGGTAATTTGTAACTGCTTTTAGTTTTTGTTTGACTGTTGGCCTTACAGGATTCAAAACAAAAGACACTTTCTGGTATCACTGTGTGTTTCTTGAGTTTTCCAAACCTCCCAAACCATGCTCAGTGCTCAGCTGGAGATGGCAGAGACTGCTCCCAACAGAGTCGAGTGGTTTTTTTTTAACTTTAGGGAAAATCTGTGAGTCCCATTTTTCTCCTGTGCTGAGCCTGAGCAGTGCCTGTGCTAGCAACAAGCCTAGCATGCTGGCACAAGAAGGATGTGCCAGAGACATACATGTGAACAGGAGGGATGTGATGCCTCTGTTGTAGCCCCCAGTGGGGGATCCCCACCACCTAAAAAGTGTTAGAGTCACAGTGACCCCCAAATCATATTGTTTTGGTTGTCTTTTAGTTAAAACAGTGTTGTGGCAGTTTTTTATGCGAAAGGCTTTAAATGGTCTGCTGGCAACTTCTGTGTTATGTGGGGCAGCACCAGTAAACTCACTTCTGTTTGTTTATTTAGATGACTTCCACTTGCCTCTTGATGTTGTACCAGCTGTGACAGAGGCGCTTGACTCCAAGACGAAAGGGGAAGATTTGCACAAGGAGAGCAGACCTTTCCGCTACTGTGAAAAAAACACCATGGACCTGTCAGACAGTGACCGTCCTGTCAGCTTTAGTTCCACTTCCTCCTCTGCGTCCTCCCGGGACAGTCACTGCTCCTTTGGAAGCAGAATGACCTTGGTTTCCAACAGCCACTTGGGTTTGTTCAACCAGGATAAAGAAACTGGTGCCATCAAGCTAGAACTGGTCCCCGCCAGGCGATTTTCCAGCAATAAGACATGCGAAAACTCCACTGTTGAACAAGAGGATCCTGAGGAAAGCCTTGAAAAAAGGCCAAGCGTGCCAAGGAAAGTAGAACCAAGAGGAGCGAGCAAAAACTGTGCAATGTCCCTTGTCACAGAGCCCACCAGTCCGAAGCTTCTCTACGTAGACAGAGTTGTCCAAGAGATTCTGGAGACAGAGAGGATGTATGTGCAGGATCTAAAAAGCATTGTCAAGGTAGGGGTCTTGGTTAGAATGATGTTAACTGTTCCATAATGCCATTTTTATATTGTTTGATTTCACAGCAGGACAGATGGTCTTGACAATGGAACTGGCATTTGCTGGTCTTTATAAACCACTGTAATATCATTGTTCTAGTGTGTTTCTAGTTTTTATTTGATTAGGTAATTCTAAGCTGTTACTATACATTCATGAAAAAAATAACGGAAAAAAAATCCTACAGTTGGCAGCCCTAGTAAACAAAGAGTGATAAACTCTTTGCAGTAACAAAACTTTTTATGCTTACAAAAGAATGTATATTGCTCTGTATCCTGGAATATATAGCAAGAAGCAAACAAGACAGCTGTAAATGCCCCTTTAAAGGCTTTACCTAAAGGGTCTTACTTATTGATTATTCCATCCCTCTGCCTCCAAGTCCTAGTCCTGCAAGTTCTTCCCTGCCTTTTCCTCCCTCCATTTCATGCAGCTCATGGCTGCAGTCTGTTCTTCCTGTGTCCTTGGCCTGTAGTATTGAATATGGCATTTTTATTTGCTGAAAAATACTCTTGTTTGACTGTTATATGAAAGAATTGTTTTCTGTAATACTAATTCTGAAGTAATGTTGCTAATAAGTGGGTGTAGCATTTATTAACAACAATGAAGTTTCTGTCCAATCCCCAACCTAACAGTACATTTTACTTCCCCTTTCTAGTACAGGAAAAAATATGGATGAGTCCTTCTGTGTATTGTTGTTTTCACTCCATATACTCATGGCTGTGCCATCTGAATCATGTTGTTTTATATTTTTGAAGATGACAATTAAGTCCCTTGGCTATTGTTAGTAGTCAACGTACTTAGCCCACAGAGAAGGGTTTCTTGGGAGGCGCATGTTTAATGCACTCTTTGTAGAACTTAGAGCTCTAGGTAGGTGTATGTGGTCATCTGAAAAAGGAAATATCAGCCATCCGGAGATACTCTCCCCACCCACAGCTCCAACCCACCTGATCCCCCAAGCAGTAATGGGGAAAGCTTTGATAACACAAATGCACATCATGATTAAACACCCCAGCCCCCTAAGTTCACATAAAGGTGGCTTTTTCTGCAAGACTGCATTGGTTTCCATAGCTAGTGCTGTTTTACTACATTCAACTGTTGCCCAAGTTTCATTTTGAAGTGTTTAAAGTTGTCAGATGCTGCAGAACCAAGTCAGCTTCTCTGTGTAGTCACCAGTCACCAGGCATGACTTCCATGTAAGGTTTTAGAAACCTTAGCCCTCACTCGTCCACCTGTGCAGTAAACTGTACAACTTGAGAAACTGAAAACAATAATTAAAATCTTGAAGCAGATTTTCTGTTTACAAGTAGGAAGACCAGTAAATGCTGGAAAATAGTTTAAGCATCACTACAGTAGATGTAGATTAAATAAGGCAAATGCACTTCTAATTAGGAAAGAATTGGAGGAATTATGAACCTGTGAAATGCCCAAGCCTATTTCCTGCAGCAACTAATAATGAATCTTGAAAGCTTTGTGTGGCACTAGACAGCATATTTGAGAGATGGAATAGTTGGCAGTGGGGCTTTTCTTAGGTAGGTGCTGAGGATCCAAGGTGTTCAAAGGAGCTGCTTCCCTGATGGTAAGGACAGTGGGGAACCAGCTGCCTCAGCCTGTGCAGAATGTTCTTCTCTTGGTTTTGGGGGAGAGAGGTGTGACTGGACATTACAGAAGAGCCCATTTCATATGTTTCTCAGGATTCCTTTCTCCACAAGTTACCTTAGCAATGCTGCAGTAATTTACCTAAGCAAGGGTGGAGGTTGTGAGGAGCTTGGGAATACTCCACAGACATCTGTAGAAGTGCTGTAGCTTTATAGGGCTTGATTATCTGCACCTCTGTGACTTGAGGCCGTTTAGTTTGGCAGACAGATACCTGGTGCTGAGCCAAACTAAGATGAAGGGAAGCAGCTTCATTTTCCAGATAAACATGGATCAGATTTGGCAGCTGGTTAGGAAATGGGATGAGAATGGGAAAAGGGGAGCTGGAGAGAGGTCAAAGGGCAACTGCTGCCCTAGGAGCGTGTGGGAGCTGAAGAGATATATGAAGGTGGGAGCTGGTGGAAGAAAGCATAAGCAAATGAATCAGTGGTAAGTGGAGAGAGAGAAAATCATTAGAGGGAAAACAATATAAGGAAATTAGGGAAAACCCAGGAAGTGGAAAGTTAAAATGCAAGATTGGTTGGAACTGGAGTTCTCTAGCACGTTTGCAGCTGACTGCAATAGAATATCACAGAATGAGTAATGTTGGAAGGAACCACAGGTGGAGGGAGTCATTTGGTTCAACCTCCCTGCTCAAGCAGGGTCATCCCAGAGCGCAAGGCAGAGAATTGTCCATATGGTCCTTGAATATCTCCAGTGAGGGAGACACCACAACCCTCTGGGCAATCTGTTCTAGTGCATAGTCACCTGCACAGTAAAGAATTTCTTCTTTATGTTCAGGTGGAACTTCTGGAGCATCAGTTTCTGCCTGTTGCCTCTCGCCCTGGTGCTTGGTTCCTAATCATCTTCGCAGCCTTCTGCTGGGCTTGTTTCAGGAGTTCAATGTCCCTCTTGTACTTAGGAGCCCAGAACTGGACACAGAACTCCAGAAGTGGCCTCACTAGGGCTGAGTAGAGGTGCAGGATCACCTTTTTTGACCTGCTGGCAATGCTCTTCCTAATGCACCCCAGGATACCATTGGCCTTCTTGGGCACAAGGGCACACTGCTGTCTCATGGACAGCTTGTTGTCCACCAGGACCCTCGAAGCTTATGTACACAGTCTAAAAATAGTAAGGAGGGTTGCTTTTTTTTTTTTCAGGGTGGTTTTGGGTTTTTTTGGCAGAGGGAAGAAGAAAGAGAAACAGGGCAACCCCCGTAAGAGATGTCAGGATGGCATAAGAACAAAAAGGGAAAACCAAACAAGTACCATTTTAATCACCCTCTACACCCAGTTGAGAACTGTCAATATAGAACTGGTCTATTGCTTTTTGTCCTCTGGTAGAGGGGATTTGGGAGATGTTCTCCATAGAAAGTGGAAACATACTCAAAAAGAACGTTCTCACTGTTTCCAGCACTTTGAAACAGGTTTTAGAGCTGGAACTTAGTCAAAACTCACATCCATGAATCTACGCTTTACATTTCTGGGGTAAAGCAAGTCATGTTCGCTTGTCACAGTCAAGGTTTTTTAGTTTGGTTTTATTTTTGGGAGTGGGGTGTTTTGTGGGGTGGGGGTTGTTTGTTTGGTTTTTTAGGGTTTTGAGGATTGGGAAGATTTTTTTTTAGATTAGTTTCAGGGGGGGCTATTGGGTTTTTTTTGGCTTAGAGATTTTTTAAAATATATTCATACTCTTTCCCATTATCCAGATCATTAATGAATACATTAAACAAGACGGAATACAGTACTAGCCCCTAGGGTATGCCACTAACCACTGGCCTCCAACTAGATTTTGTGCCTGTGAACACCACGCTCAGGTCCTGTCTGCTTAGCCAGTTTTCAGTCAAACTTAGTGTCTGCTTATCCAGTTCATACTTCTTCAACTTGTGTGTGAGGATCTTAAGAAATTAAAAGCCTTTCTGAAGTCAAGAGAGGCAATATCCACTGCTTTCCACTGATATACCAAACCAGTTGTTTTATAGTTAAAAGGTTATCAGACTGGTCAACTTTCTCTTGGTGAATCCCTGATGACTGTTCTTGATTACCTTCTTGCCCATAGTGTGCCTGAAACTGGTTCCCAGGACTAGCTGCACACAAATGAACCATTAATATGGATGATGTGAAATTGCATGTAGCATACTGGTACTAGTCATACTGACAGAAGTCAGCTCGGTAAGAGTCAGCCTAGCACAGTATTTTGGGCAGTGTCCTTTCAACCTGTGTTGTCCTTAGAACATGGAGTTATCATGCCTGAAGTAACAATAGAATTTTGCCCTTTTTTATGCTTATATTGACCTGATGCTGTTAGGTCATTGATAAATAAATAAATAAAAATAAACTAAAAAGACAGAACTTCCAGGCCTTTTGAGTATCTGGGTGATGTGACAGTGCCAAGTTGGTAGACAGAAGTAGAAATTGACTTCATGGGACATGGTTAATGTGATTTTTAAATTATACTGGGAGACCTGCTGAGGTTCTCCAGCTTTCTTTTAAACTGCTGATAAGAAGTATTTAATGGGCTTAGAATGAGTGAGAGGAGGCTGCACAGGTGCTATTCGGCACCCTTTGCTCAAGGATATGCATTAAAACCCAACTGTTTTTCTAGCCAGTGCAGCCATTTTGTGTATGACCTGGATGAGTTATGATTGTTTTGAGGCGCACTGCCGTGACTCTTGCACAGGCAAGCATTTCAACAAAGATAGAACTTTTCCATCATTTGCTTTGTTTTATCAGATGATCTGTTAAGGATAATTAAAGTTTTCAATGAATGCAGCTTGAAGCTTGTTTGGGGCAAGTTTATGATGAGAAATCGGATATCTCTTCTTCCTGCTTGTGTCATTCTGACAGGTGTGCTGGCCAGGGCAGAACTCACTGACCTTCTCCTCTTCAGGACCTACCCTGACTTTTTCAAGTAATCATGTAGTTAGAATAGGCATAACCTTCCATTAGAGTCACTTACTCAGGTAACTTTTTTTTCTCCTGAATAGAATGCTGTCTCAGAATTTATAATAAAACTGTGTTTTGCCCTTGCAGTTCATAGGAGTCAGAAGCCCACATTTGTAATTTGTACAATGGCTAGTGACTGTAGAAAGACATCCACATTTGTGTTTTATCTTTGCAAAATGAAGGAATAATGCAAATGCACTGTTACAATGCTTGCATCTGTCATTTTACTTTAAATACCTTCATAGTGATATTAGCTCGTTGAGAATATCTAGATCCACAGCATGGACCTCAGTCTTGGTACGAGATCTGCTATCAGTAAAATAATATAAGTAAAAAGTCATCGGTATCTACACAATAGCTAGAGGGGAATGAAGCATGCATTGTCAGTGTGTTTCACAAATATTTGATGCAAACAGAGGTTGATCTTCAGGAATCTTGAACTCAATCTG
Organism: Pseudopipra pipra; assembly: GCF_036250125.1. NCBI lineage: Eukaryota > Metazoa > Chordata > Aves > Passeriformes > Pipridae > Pseudopipra > Pseudopipra pipra. The sequence goes on from NC_087551.1 coordinate 51,230,942, forward strand.
AAATCTGGGAGACTTCATTTATGTGAATAAGTTCCTCTACCCTTTCATTCCAAATTAGTCTTTTTTTTTTTTTTTTAAACCATCCCTACTGGACTAGTTGAAGTCTTTGTCCTATCTCCCTTCCATATCTTTTGTCCCTGGCTCCATCTTTTTATACTTAAGACTCCTCATTTGAGAAAGTCTCATTCTCCTCTGCACCATCTTCTGCCTATGATCTCTCTGCCTATCTGTCATAAGTCTTCTCTCCATAAATCCCATCCTTATCCCCTGTCAGTATATATTGTCTCATTTCCTTATATGATTTTTCACTTTTTGGTATTTCTCTTTCTCATATTTTTAGTCTCTGCTGACTCCAGATCTCTCTTCATAGTTCTCTTGGCAGGTCAGACAACATTTTCATCATATTCCTAATTTTTCTGCTCTCTTAAGTTCTGTTAACATTCAGTCTCCATCTTCTGGTGTCCACCAAGCTTTGTTCCCACTTTGTTCTTTGCATCTTTCTGGAGTATTCCTTTATGTCTCCTCTGCCCTGAAATTGCACAGCATGTTTCTCTGTACAGTGTAAAGTTTGCAGAGAGTCACTGAGACACAGGAACAATCTTTTCGCTGCTCTTGCTTCAGAGGATAAGATCTGAACCAGATGTCACTGGCAGCACCTAAGAATGGCAGTTGTGGGTTAAACCCTTGTGAAACCTGAGTTGAACCTTGCAAAGGACCATTGCTAGAAATTGCTGTTGAGGATATGTGAATTTGAGGGGTTTCTCCTCCCCATCCCATCCCCCCAAAAGGCATACTCTCAGAAACAAAGTCTCCATTATGTTTGAATCTGCTACTGTCCCTCCTTTAGACGTGAGGATATGGTTCATGTCCCTGCTAGTCAGCCTGGGAATGCTTGTCTTCGCAGGGGAAAGGTCACCAAAATTTTTCAACATGAGCAAAAAAGGGCATTCTTTCTTTAAAAGCCCCAGGGGAATGCTTTTGCTGAAATCTCCTAGAACAACTCATCAGGAAGACAGGTTTCTGGTGTGGAAAGCTTCTTCCAAGTAAACGTGTTTGTTGAAATTATATACCCTTTGGGGGAGTGGGGGTGGACCTTTCAAGGGGAAATATTGGATGTTTGAGGTAGATACGTGTTGTGGCACCCATGATTAAGGGAAACCCTTCAGAGAGGAAGTCAGTATTGGAATTCTATTGTTCCAGGTTTCCTGTCTCCCAGTGCTGCAGTTAGAGGATGTCTACTTCTACGTTTCAGGCAATTAGTTAAAAAGAGTGTGCGCATTGTCACTTGTGATGTGTTAGTAAAAGCTTGTGCACTGGGTTGCTGGATAGCATAACTCTGAAAGTTAATTCTTTCTAGATTCAGAGCGTGGGAATCCCAATATAGCTAGGGCATCCCATAATGCTGCATACCTGAGGAAGATACCTTTAGGTTGCTGGCATAAGTTGCTTGTGAAGATGTTACTCTGGGAAAAGTGCCTCTGTTTTACAGCGCAGAATTCCAGCACCCACCAATAGAAATGGTTAATTAGCAGAGCTGCTCTTTTTGAGCATTTTGTAGATTAGAGTGCTTCACAGAGTGCTTCAATGGAAAGTTTATTGAATGTTACTGAGAAAAACTTTGATATGTGAGGACGTTCTGATCGGTCCTCTACAAGCATCCTGAATTTTATGGCTCTGCTGTAACCATCAAACTGTAATGATGGCATTCTTACGAAGCATTTTCATCACTTCTGTTTCACTCAGTATAGGATGCATTGATGCTCGGTCTCAGAACTAGTATTTTTCTTCAGTGTATTAAAGCCAGAAGTTAGCATACCATATGGTTTTAAAGCCATGGATGAAAATCTCAGCTTCATGTACAGGTACTGCAGTTTTGCAAGTTTAGTCTGCATGATGAAGACTGCTGACATAATTTATTTGTCTTAAATCTTGAGCACAAAAGAGAGAACTCAGGTGATAGCTGAGTGATTTTTAGGCAGTTTACTTTTAGTTTAAAGTAGCTTAGCACACATGCTGTCCTTTATGACTAGGAATTGAACATTATAAAATTTGCTTAATGAGCTTTTATAAAATTTGGATGAGCAATTTAAATTACCTGCAAAACAAATATTGTGGCCATGACAGCAATAAGTTTAACTGTGATTAATATTTGTTACACTATTGAGCTGAATTTTCTCACTGCTCTTTTGTCATCCCTGAAGAGTGAGCTGTGTCAAATTCTGATCAACCTCCTTAGGGAAAGCTTGGCTTAAAAGCAAGGAAAGTTTTCTCCAATGATATTGAGATACAATAGCTGAAACTAAAGCACTCTACATATCCAAGAGGCCTTCTCAAAGCCTATGAAGTTTAAGCAGAGTTACAGCAGTATAAATCGGAGCACAAAAATGTTCCACTTATAAAATCTGTAGTGAATTTGTAAGCAGTTGTATTGGAGAACGTCAGTGTTGTGTTTCGTTTCTGGAGTTGCTGTTTACAAATTAGGACTAAAATCCTCAGTGCAGACTGCTGAAAAGTGAGGTGACTAAGAACACCACAAGGTAAGTTACCAAACAGGTATAAACAGCTGTTCTGGCTACCTTTAAAGAAATACATAAAGTAAATCAGATTTCTTCCTTCTGATGCAGTGGGATTGTTCAGTTTTCCCTGCAAACTTCTTGCTTCCTGTATGTGAGCTATATTAAATAGCCTAAAGCAACCTAAAGTAATGGAAGTATACACAAACTGTTGTTCATGTCTTAAACAGTTTTAGATGTGATTGTTTCTGGAATTCCAGCAACCTGAACAAAAGTGTTTTGCCAGATACATATGATGTAAGCTTCTCATCATATGTGCCCTTTAATGATACCTAACAAAAGCAGAAACAAAACCCAAACCTTGTTTTGCTGAGTAGGATGAGAATGATTCTGGGCTTTGGAAAAAAGAGGTTTTAAAGATGTGCAGTAGGAATATATTGTGTTGTGGACAACCAGAAGTAGCCTAACAAACAATTTACGTGGTGTAAACATCTGCTTATGTTGTGGCATGAACAGGGAGCTGTTTGTAAACTAACTTCATAGGAAGCACAAAAGCCAGGGTTAAATATACTGATGCATGTTTTTTTTTCTTATCTGCACCATCACTATTTCAGTCTTTTTTCTGCTGACAACATTCATACATTTCTTTCATTCAGCATGTTCCCAAGTACTTGAAAGACACTGAATAAAATATCATTGCTGCCTTGTGTTTCCTCCACCTGTACTTTGCATCCAGTTCTTATGTTACAGCTAGATTGTAGAAACTTGTTGGGACAGAGGCTGTCAGGTGATTGCAGAGCTTCACTGTTTGACTGGAACTGCAAACGTTAAGACGGTACAAATGTATAGCCATAGCTTTGTGTTTGTTTTAAGGTCAGCTCTGTATTTGGATAGCACGAAAGAGTTAGTTATACTGCAGAAAAAATGATCTGCCTATAAATGTACAGCGAGCCTTTCTTAAACTGTGGGTGGGAGAGAAGTAGAAGGGAGAGAAGTAGAAGGAGAGTGCCACAGAATTGCCAAAAAGTGTGGCTGCTGTTGCTCTTGTCCTCCCTTGTCTTGCAGCAGGGCGTAAATCAATCCACCATGCTGTTTACAACCTCCTACCCACTTTCTGAATGTGAATGAATATAGATTAAAGGACGAAAGTTAATCTTCCATTCCAGAATGCTTTTTTTTTTGGGGGGGGGGGGGGAGCAGTGAGGCAAAGGGAAGATGTAATTAAATAAGGTAAGGGGAAGATGTAATTAAATATGGAGTGTGCCATTTAAGAGTGCTGGTGATAGGCAGGAGGCTTCAGGAATGAAACATCTTTTGACTGTGCTGAGGCTGGAGCGGGAGGCTGTAACCCTGGTTAGTGGGATATATAGAGGCGGGATTCAGAAAGTAACAAAAGAGAGGTCTGTTCACCTCCACCCTGTGGCTTGATGTTGCTTACTGGCAGCAGATATGGAGCTCCACAGAACAGAGCAGCAGCAGCTGCTTCAAAAGCAACAAGTTTATAGAGCGTGGGCAGGAAAACTGTGAGGAATAGGTCTGAGAGCTAAGAGGCAGGGAGAGGAAGTGCAGCTTATGCTGCAAAGTTTTCAGTAAACATTACAGTGCTTTAATGAGATGTTTTGGGGTTTTTTGTTCGGTTGGCTGGTTTGTTTTGGTTTTTTGTTTGTTTGTTTTTGTTCCCTCCCCCCCCCTCCCCCCCCCCATGACTGGGATTTTCTGTAAAGAAATTTCAAAATTTGGAGATGATACCTTAAAGGCAAACAAGTTTCTGCATTTACAGTCAGGCCATAGTTTCTGGAGTTTTATTGGCTAATTATAGCCATTTCAGTTTTGATCCATGGAAATATTTCACCACTTTCAAATTAGTTATATTGTTTTTATTAAATATTATGTGTCAGTGAACAGTGTTCTAGTAATCCATGACCTTTAAACCTGAGCACTTAACAAACCACATACCAGTGGTCTCTCTTCTCTGCTTTTACTATTCCTGCAGATGAAGGTGTGGAGGTAGCTGCTATTTTTTGTGGTTTCAGGAGAAGACTGTTTTGCAAATAAGACACTTTTAAAAAGTTTTTACTTGCAAACCACCCACTACTATAAGGTTCTATTTCATTTCATATATTAAGAATAAAAGCCATCCATAAGTCTTTGGGATGTGGTTACTAAGGTTAAGATAAATATGTGTTTAGGACGTGTGCAGATTTTCTTCATTATGCTGGGTTTGCATTTTCATTCTTTGGAAAACAGACTAAGTTTCCCTTCTTGTATTTTAAAATAAACATCTCTCTTCTGGAATGTCTCATTTAACTTGTAAGCATATTGAGATATCCTTTAAAAAATGTTAACATTCATTTGCCTTACAAATTGAGGAAAGTTTATTTAACCAGGTGAAGATCTATAGCACAAGACTCAGGTTCTTTTCTTGGGTGATTCATACATTCAAAGGCCAAATATGCCTTAATAATTCTCAGTGTTTTGTTTGACTATGGGTTCAATAAGCTTATAATCAGACCAACTAAGCTATGTTGCAAGAATTAATTTATAGATGCCCTGATGAACTTTGAGAGGTTTTTTTTAAATTTATAATTACTAAACACTTTAAACTGGTACTTTTTTGAAAAAGCTTGAGATTAATGAATGATGATGATGATTGGCACCAGTGATGTGGATTTAGAACACTCTAGAGCACTTACTTCATCTGCGTAGCAATCTCGAACTATTTGACATCCTAATTACTGTTTAATGTTTTCATTTGGCTGGCCTCATTACTGTTGCTTATTTCTTCTGTGTTTCCTCTTAACCTCAGGAAGTCACTAGATGAGGGCCTCACATAACTCCTTAATGAAATGTCAGTAAACTACTGATAGCATTTGTTATCCCGTGATCTCCACCTCTGCTCTTAACTTGCTTCTTACCATGCCTCTGAGCAGCAATTTTGAGTGCCAGCTTCTGGAAAAATTAATGTATGTGTGATTTAGCAGTGGATGCTGGCTGATACCTGAAGATAAATATGGGACATGGTTTTAATCAGTGGGTTACAACTTCAATAATTTAGTATGCTGAAATGTCTAAGTGGGGTTTCATGTGAGTTTCCATTCCCAGTGATTTACCCATATCATCTTTACAGATGATAGATTATTTAGGAGACTTCTCTATGTACAATCCAGCTTGAGTGCTTTTATTGCACCTTTTTCAAATTACAGTTTGATATAATTGACAGCCTGCCTTCCAAGGTGTCTTTTTAATATGGGAGATTTTAGCATGAAATTCCTGCAGTTGAACAAAGGAATATTATTGAACTTTGACTGTGTTTCATTAGAGCAAAAATTCTCTACAATAAAGGAAGCAAAAATCCATGAAAGCAGTCCATCCATGCAGGCTGACAGTTCAATGCTGATTTGACTGGTGCCAGATTTTGATCCTCCAGGGAGCTTTATAGGCACAGCATTCCTGCTAAAATGGCTCATGAGACAGATAACAGAAGAAGAAAGCATACACTGGGCAAAAAGAAAGGACGTAAAATCCTGGACAGGTGGAGTAGGCATTGTAGGACATGTGCTTCCTTCCAACCCAGCCCTAGAAGGGGGCTGTGAGTCGGTGCTGGAAGCTGATATGGGCATCTTCTGACAGTGGGACGGGCAAGAGGATGTGCAGAGCTTGTTTTAAAGGCTCAGGGCCTAAAGCAGTGAGGGGGAACCCACAGCTGCAGGAAGCTATTCTGCTATCTCCCAGCTCTGCATACTGGCGAGGCAGTTGTCCTTGCCCAGGATGGATTCGGTGCAACAGTGTTGAGGGACCTCTCACTGTTTTCCAGGGCAAATTCTTTAGTTCATTTCCTGAGACTAGCTGTGCTCTTACAGCTTGAAGTCCTGTGACAAGATCTCCTGACTGTTATGTTTTTGACACTGATGTGCCCTAGAAATTTCCAACTTTGTATATAGCTGTGCCTGTGCTCGTGTCTACATGGACACAACTGTTCAAAGGCAGCCTAAACCAAAGAAAGCATGTGTTTTCAAGGTGCAAGACATAGTGTTAGGACTCAGGAATTCCTCACTGCTAATTCTGGCTGACACATAACTCCTCCTCCTGTGGCTTTCCATGCATGTGGATGAAGCCAGAGGGACCTACTAGGGGTCACTGCTTCCAGGCCTTGATAGCTATGAATGGGACAGTGTTTTAACATCTATAATACAGGTGAGGAAGTCACACTGATTATCAAAAATCTATCACTCAAGAATAGCTACATGGAAAAAATATTTTTTTTCCTCTCGTTCTCTAGGTAAAATTTAAATTAATGCTGTTAACTTTAACTTATTTGCAGACCCCTAACTGTGGGGATGTGTAGAGAACTCCGTCATGATCACCTTGCTCTGCAATGTTAAACAGTGGAAAGAGAACTTAAATGTGCTTTTCTATTTTTAGTCTTTCTTCATACCATGTTCTCACGAGTGCTCTCACCATCAATCTTTGCCCTTTCCACATGCAGTCAGTCAGCAGAGTATCGCCTTACTGTATCACACTTTATTGCTGTTATCCGCAGGCTGCGTGTGAGCCAGCTGCACGTGTAGATTGGGCACTTCTGAGGAAGCTGGTTATAAGCACAGGTGAGCATGGTATGGCTTCCTCCACCATCTACCTGGGGGGAGGGCTGATGCCAGTGAGGTGGCCTCCTGCCAGCTCAGAGACTCTGCTCTTCTGCACGGACAGCAGAGAGCAAAGAAATTGATCACAAACCTCATCTAGTGACAGATTATGTAAAGCATATGGGTTACGTTGGCTGTTCCTATTTGGAGGCTGGCTGGCTATCGGTGCTGGGAGGTGTTCTCCACTCCTCTTCCCTTGGTGGCAGGGTCAGTGCTCTGCAAGCATGTAGGCAGGTACTTTGAAGTCCAGCTGCAAGGCCCGACAGACCCATTTCCCACAAGAGCAGAGCTTTGCTACTGCTGACAAGTCTTATGAAAGTATTTAGAGATGCAAAGCAAATGGAAAAGGGGAGTAGGAAGCGCACGGAGCTCAGGAGCTTTCTGCTTATGTTGCTGAAGTGAGCAGAGAAGGCTGTGTGTCCAAGTCTGCATTGTTCTGAGAAAGACTCTGGCTTTGGCTGTCGATCAGTGGCAGGACCATGCCATGACATACTGTGCATAGCCCTGAGTAGGTGCTGGTCTTTCAGACCTGTCCATGCTTTGGCCTATGTGTGAGGGTTTTCCGGCTTCAGATGTCTTTAAAAGAACCCCACCAAATACCGATCCCCAACCCTCCCACCCCCTCCATTTTCCAATAAAAGTAGAAAATAGAAAGATATACTTGGAGAAATTTTCTTGGTTTTCATATAGAGAATCTGTATAGTGAACAGTGCAAGCATTTTTTGAGTTTTGATTTCCAGGCATCATTAATGTGCAACATCTTTGACAGAAATAAAGTATATGGTTCTGATTTTTATGATGCTCAAATTGTGCATCTGCAGTTAAAAATACGTGTATTAGTTAACTGTAAGAATTTAGTTGCATTAGCCTACTGTATGTCAATGTGTGTTGCTTGCAGCCTGGGTTAGTGGTTGTGGTACTCATGTGGGAACTGGAGATAATTGCTGCTAGGTAGCAAATTATCACCGTTACAGCAAAGGGTGTTTGTAAAGTTCCTCCCCTCTCTGTTCAGTCAGTACAGGTAGGACACTAAAGTAGAGCTGCCACTTCTGCTTCTCCTACAGAGGAGTTTCAGAAGTGGAAGGTTAAGGGCCCGTGGATTTCTGCCTGCCTCATGGAAGTGTGCCAGGCTGTCTCTGCATGACTGAAAATGACGAGGGCTTTGACTGGAAATGGGAGGTGGGAAATAGTTTCGATAGCAATTGGGAAAGCATATTCACTCTCATAAGGAAAGGATGATTGCAGTCAAAATGAGGCTGCTATACACATGTGGCCAGTTTTAACTGATTACAGAGACGGAAGAGGAAAAATATGGAAAACAGAAGATGGGGAGAGGAAAAAAGTCAGAAATCTGTTAAGATTGGCTGCATGAAATGTTTTGCTACGGGTGTCTCCAGATAAACTACTGTTCAGATTACAGGAAACCTGAACTAAAATAGTGAGCTTGTCTCCTTCCATCACAGAAGGTGATGACAACAATGATAATTATGTGTTTTATGGAGAAATCCTGACAATAGGTTTTGATATGGGAAGAAGATGGGTTTGATTGAGGTTTCAGTCAGTCCTTGGACTCATATAGCCAAAGGAACCAGAGAAAAAAAGCAAAGTATGTTTAATTTACATATGCACATTCACTTTGCAGGGCACAGCTGTATTTTAAATAATTGGAAATAGCTGCAATGAGCTGCTCTGACTGAACTTCAGCATTCTTGGCCACCTCTTGTGTGTATTGCATGCTATTTTTTGACCCACAAGATATTCAGAGTATGTTGCTGTGCAGGTTGAATAAATTAATAGATAAAGTCATTAATGAGAAAAAAATGAATAGAAAAAAGAATCAGACAAAAGGTGAATTGATACATTTTATAGTTACCTATGTAATTAGCAGAATAAGCACTGGGGAACATGTTATAGTGGCTATTCTGTTGTACATCTGTTGCCCAACTTTCTCTTTTTTTATAAGTGTGTAGCTAGTTTGGGCAGCATGGCTCTAGATAGCATGCTACCAATGGGATCCACTTCTGGCCTGCAGCCTTTTCCTCCAGGTGGTGTGGAAGTAGTGCTTAGGTGGCCAAAACTGATGAGCTGTTTCAGTGGTTCCTCTTCTGCACAGCCATCTGATTTTGGCCAAACACATCTTTGTTGAGTAGAGGGGAATTGGGAAAAAATATGCCCATGCATATGGTATAGCATCTAGGAGTAAAATTGCTTTACTAATAGCACAGATCTAGGGACTCTCAGAAAACTGAGGTCTGAGTGATGTCATGGCAGTGCCTGGCTTAGGTCCTGATTGTTTTAATATTACATATTCCTCCTCAGGCTGCAACACTACTAGAAGCCACTGAAGTTTTGATAAGTCAGAGACTAAGGCTTAATGATGTAAGTCCTCAGCTCTTAAGCCAGCGTGTTGCTGAAATCAGAGACGTACAGCAGCTTTGCTTTCTCCTGCAGCCTGTGTTTAGGCATTGGAAAACAAAGTTTCCTGATGGGTAGAATTTTTTTTCTTCTTCTTTTTTGGTATTGATATTTAATCAAATTTTCAGTGTCTTGTGTGCCTGCCTCTTGGTAAACATGCAACAACACTGTTATTTCAACAATTTTGCTTATCTTTGGTGGTATTCTTATATGCACAGTCCTGCCCTATAAAGGGATTACTAAGGACTTCTATAATATATATGTTTCTTTTAGAGCAGGATAAAAATTGATTCTTGTTTAACGAGGCAATGTGGCTTTTACCCATTTTTAGCATTATTATATTAATATTGCCATTAACATTACCCATTTTAATGTGTAATTTTAACATTGCCACATTAATAGCTGACCTATAATATGGGCTGAACAACAATAGATAATGTTTTTAAAGCTGTTTGTTTGTTTTTAAAGGAAAGCTTGGTGGCTAGATGAAAAAGTCCCACTAATTTGCATTTAGTTTCTAAAGTTTGGTCATGGAAAATTAATTAGCATGTGAAAATATTGTTCCTCACTTTGTCCTTTTCTTGACAGTTTTCTGTCATTTCCAATTCATATATATGGCTTTTTTAGCCTCTGAGGTTAGTGTTTTCATTATTTTATTCCTCTAGAGATCTTTCTTGTGTGATTATGAAGAGGAGATGGTAGTCAGGACATTCCTTCTGATGGATTTGGCATGATGAAAGGCAAATGGGGAGAATGTCAAACCCAGCAAGGAAGGCAGGGCAGTCTGGCAAGACTCTTTGGGTTTTTGGAGAGTTTCAGGAAATGGGAGGGGAAAATTGTGCAGCAGACCTTGGTCCATAAATCAATCACAATCTGACATTTGTGAGTGGGTTTTTTCTCATATAAAGTAAGCTAAATGTTTTTGCCATAACTGCAGAGAAGCAATAAAAGGCTAGGGAAGGCAAAGGTTATAAACAAAGCACACTGTGCCGACAGAGGGTTCGCAGATGATGACAAGAAACAAATAAAGTGAATAAGGCCGGTACTCTGTTCTGATAAATTTCATTGATTTCCGCACAGCGTCATTCTGGTTGCAGCCTGCCCTGCTATATTGCAGCTCCAAACCTTTCATTATGGCTTCATATGATAACAGCTGTTGAAACGCAGCAGGAGGTTGCGGTGACTACCATGGGGGTAAAGTACCATTTGCTAAGAAAATAATTAGGAAAAACCCCACGTCTGGATAGCTTTTATCTGCCTGTGGTGGTGTCCTTGCAGAGGAACATTGTATGCCAATACTGCATTTGTTTCCTGGATGAGTTCATGAAGCCTTCATAAGAGCAGAGGTGCTCTATAAAGCAGTATAATCAGACAGATCCCACTTGCTGAGTCAGTGCAAATGGTTTGCTGCTGTGCTCTGCCTGGACTTCATGAGACCGCTGTGTGAAGACTGTCCAATGTCCCTCTTTTTCACATAAACACAGGTACCTGAAGCTTTTTGCTGCTGTGACTACCCTACTGTCAGTGCCACACTAAGCAGTTTGTGCCTAGATCAGGTATCTGCTTACACCAGTAACACTAACTTAAACACGTCTTTAGCCATATTTAAAAAAAAATAGAAAGCTAAAACAGGAACTCGGTCCCCAAATGCTGTGTGATTTCCTAACAGTGTAAGGTGAGGTACAAAGTAGCTCCAAATCCCAAGAGTTTTGACCAAATCTCCCCTTACCCTAGGTAAGCACAAGTCCATCCATTATTTTCTAGTTTGTTTCTGATCTGATGCTGAATGAGGAAGGAGGCCTGAAACACAGTCTTAAGGAACTTTTAGCAAAAGAGAGAATAGACTGTGGGGGTGTGTATATAAGCTGATACTGGCATATGCTATGGGAGTGCAGGAAAGCTGCCAAAGCACCTGCAGGCTACTGCTTGGCAGCAACATCAGAAAGGTACCTGGTTCCCTCTTTCTTACTAATAATTGGTAAAAGACCAAGGAGAGTATGCATATGTGGAGAAAAAAATGGGATAAGAGGACAAAAGGAATAAAAACCAGGTCATGTATCTAACACTGCTTACAATACTGAAAATAACTGTGGACTGTTAGTTACTTTGAAGAAACCCAAGCTCCAGCTATGCAGAGATGAATGAATTGGAAAGGAACTCCTCTTTATTCATTAAATGTACTTTAAATGTACTGCATGGAGATACTTATTGTAAGATTTCCATTCCTCTGCAGCCCACCCTGTCATATCAGCTTAGGGTGCTGCAGTGTTCCTGACTCTAAAATATTTCTGGAGGATGGCAAATCCTTCCAATTGGAGGATGGAGCTTTTTTTTTCTTTGCGTTTATGTGATGATGATGTGTATTTGTGGGCAGAAAAGGTTATTTATTTAATACCATCACTGGAGTAGCACTGAATCTATCATCTACTTCTGACTTTGACCTAGTATATTTCTTGCTGCAGTCCTGTCTGCCTCACCATCCTGAACCTTTTGCTCTTCTGCAGCTTTTGAGTATGAATGAAAAGCCATGGACAAGTGCAGGGAGTCTCACAGATGTGGTTCCAATAACTTTCTGCAGAAATATATTTCAAGGACTGGTGTGGGCTGTGGGGCTGCTGTCAGCTAGGAGGGAAGGTAGAGTACAGGTCGGATGCCATCACAGAAGAAATGACATGGCTCTCCAGGAACCTGCCTGCTTGCCTGCCCACCGCCACTTGTTGCTCTTTTTAAAGACACTACGGTTGCCTTACTTGCTTTCCCTGGGAAGAAAATACTGCGTTAGGGGTGTGATAAAGGGATACCTTTAACTGGAGGTTGTGAGAGTGTGAGTTATTGAGCACTGGAATAGGGGGAGGGGACAGGAAATTCTTCTGGTACCTAAACCTGAATCTTGGTTACACCTGTGACTCTACTGACACTATTTCAGTTGGAAAGAAGGATATGGGCATGGAGACTCAAGTACTGTAGTTCTTAACCTTCCTTATGAGGGCATCTAAATTCCAAAAGTCAGGTCCATCCAAACCCTTTGTCGTCACAAAATTTACATAGAGAATAAGTCTTGGCCAGTGTATGTGTTCTGTAATACCTTTTTCTTCATGACTCTGGAACACAGTTATATCTTAGAAGTTTTCATGGTCCCATTGATGTTTTGCAAGGTTTCTTTCTTGCAGCACCGTGGAATGCTGTGTTGCTCTTGGGTAGTTGCCACACCACATTGTCTAGCCCTAGGCTAAGGGATTTTATTTATTTTTATTTCACATTGTTTCAACTGTTTTCACTTTTATTTTATTTCCTTGCTCCAGCAGAATTTCTTCATGAATGTGGCAGCACATCAGGTTTCTTGGCTTATGAGTTGTAGTTAGTTAAATAGCCTGCTGGATTTGTTTGCCCTTATCTGAGGATTTTCATACTGTAGCAGGAACAGATTGAAAGGTGACATTGAACTCTTACCAAAGTGAGGGAAGAGATTGGAAAGTTGCCAGAACACTGCTGATCTGAGCTTTCTCTAGATGTCATGTTCATGTTCAATTAAAGTCCCCGGATGAGACACTATCACTCTTTTAAATGCAAAAAGAAATCTTTGCTAGAGTATATAGCAATGTAATTTGGAATGTAACTCTATGCATGGTAAATTGCATGGACATATATACATTGAGATCTGTCCTCTACACACTCTGCGTTGTTCGGTAACTATGATTTTTAAAAAAAATATTTTTTTTAGTGGTTGCTTTTCTGAGCCTCTGTTGCTTATATGCTTTCTGGTCTTCATTATAGAGGTTTTCTGTTACTAAGACTGCGTTCAATTACATTCTTCATCTCTTACTTTTACATTTTTTTGTGTTTAAACCAGTCAAATAATCAACTAAACTGTCACTATGAATGAAATCGGAAAACATTTGTTTATCAGTAGCAAGAGAAACATTGGCTGTCACATCTAAGAGGTATAACTTAGCTTTCAGTCTTTTGTTATTTTCTTGGTTTCAGTGAACAGATAAGTACTGTTACTGTTCATAATAGAGTGACTGTTCACAGAGGGACTACTGAAGGCTTTATTGTAATAATAAGGTGAAACTGATACAAAGAGAGTCATCTTGTGCAATAAAACATAGCTCTGCTTACTGATCTAGAAAAGGAGGAAATGTCTGAAGACCTCTCTCTCATATCTCTTGTAGGATTACCTCGACTGTATCACTGACCAGACCAAGCTGTCCCTGGGGACAGAAGAGCGATCAGCCCTGTTTGGAAACATACAGGATATCTACCATTTCAACAGGTAAATTCATATTTAACTAAATGAAAACAATTCAATAGCCTATATTAATGGGAGGGGGTAAACCGACCAAAGGTGCTTTTATGACTCTAAGATATATAAATTGAGAAAGTATCTACTTTTGATTCTAAGCAAAGTTGGGTTGCTGAGATCAGATTTTTTTAGCTGTTTATTGGATGAATCAAGTGTGGTCTCCATTTTTGTTTTTATGCTGGGTATTTTTATGAATGTAAGCTTAACCTGGTCTGTGCCTTAACTGAGCTTAATGCAAGACCACTGTGAATGAAACTCTTGCCTTAATAAAGAGATATTTTATTCCTACTATATAGGGTCCTTCTGTGTACCTATGTACATCACCCAGATCTGGGATTTGTAGTGTTTTATACTACTAGGGACTCCCTGAATTAATTCCCAAAACTGTGTTGAACTGTGAACTGTGTTGTTCATTTATGGAAATCTTCTGTTCAGTATTTTTCCAGCCTTCTCTAAAACTCTGCAGATGGGATTCTAGTGTATATTGGGGACCTGGAGTAAAATTTCTTGCTTGTATAGCTAGTGCCACATTGTGTAGGACCTCAGTATCTGCAGTTTCAGGAGCATGCTACTGCTACTTTTGTCTGAATTCTCTGTTGCTATAAAAATAATTAACTTATTCAGCATTTAAGGAAAATCTGAATATTTTACCAATGCAAGAAATATATTGACATAAAGTTCTCACATCTTTTATATCCCAATATTCCTGTAAAAACTCTTTTAGCTTTGCTATAGTTGACAAAACATCTCCCAAAATACTGTATTTTTTGAAGAATAACAGACAATTTAATTGAATCAAAAGAGGATTCTGAAGTGGAGTGCTTGTGTCAAAGAGCATCTTCAGTGTTTTTCCATCATCATGGGAAGTTACTTTAAAGTGATTTAACTGCTGGAATCTCTGTTCAGTGTCAAAGGAAAGAGTAAGAATGGATCTATTCAGAATTTATGGACAAAGATGAAACCAAAAATCTTTTCCTGAAACTTAAAATAGCTACTGCAGAGGGATGGAAATATGCTTAACTAGAAAGCCGCTGTGTCTTGCTTCAGCTGCAACAACTGACTTGACCAAATGTCTAACAGCTGGAAAATACATGGTGGGAGCCTGCTAAAACAGACCATGAGCCTGTTTTAGAGCCATGAGACAATGATTGTAAGCTTACAGATTCTCAGGATGGAAAAACACAGTTCTGACCATTACATTTTCTGTTCCTTCAAAAGCTAGAAAAATTACAAACTTGGTAGCTAGGACACATTTATGCCAGCATCATTGCAAATATTACCTAATAAAAATACCTCCAAGTATGATCAATCATTATGCAAAATAATTGAGCTGTGGGGAGGGGAAAAGAAAAAGATTTGCAGTGGTTAAAAAGAAAAAAAGAAAAAAAAAAAAAAACAAACAACAAAAAAAGCAGTTTGGGGCAATTTTAGAGATATAGGTATTTTAGAAAGGTTAAAACTCACCTGAAAGTTGTCCAAAGCGTCTAGCAAATTATGAATGTATTTCAGGCCTTCTGATATAAAGTTTTGCATGGAAATTGAGAGTTTTTAGAACTGAACACTCATTGTAGATCAATATAGCTTCAAGGATTAAGTTTACTCCTGTTTGAAATTTGGCATATAGCTTCTGGGTCCTAAATGTACTCAAAAGCCTTTTTATTTATTTTTCCTGTCAGAAAGATGTCCACTTGGCAGTTCTACATTAGTAGTTTCAGATGATTTTTGTTAGCATGATTTTGTAGTTTTAGAGTTACTTTGTTTTTCTCAGCTTTGAATTTGACCATTAATCAATGATCAAAGGTTTTAATCTTGGGTTTTTACACAGACTTTCAGATCTGAGACATGTCACTTCAAATGGGAATTTCTGTCAGCTAAACTACTTAGGATTTTCAGATGTTGTGCTAAATGGCAAAAATGATGGTCAAGATGGTAACTGCTAGTCCCATGACTGTGATCTCTTTTTGGAAAGCTATTTCTTAAAGCAGAATCACTGACTGTATACTGGTCCACTGATCCTACTGTCCCTTGGGAAAAGCTCCCTCAATATTGGTTTATTTATTTGGAAGGGGGAAGTGTTCTCTAAGTCAGCATTTGCTGCCTTTCTTCCCTGGCTTCCCTGCTGAGATTCTTTCCAGTGTCCCTTTAGGATAAATTGTCCATGATACCATGACTCAGTTCTGAAAAGGAAACTCTGCAGAGAAATATGCTCATGTTTAGTACTTCTACCAAGACTTAGGAGAGGTCAAGCTGAAACTTCTGCTGCTGACACAGATCATCCTGCATGGTCCTTGGCCATCAGTGACTACTGAAGGACACAAATACAGTGAAGGAGCCGTTTTCTGAAACTGCCATACTCAGCAGTTCCTGCACTCTGAGTTTCAGTGGTAAGGTCTGGCTGCTTCTTCTGAGAAGCCTTCATAAAGAATGGAAGCATCCTAAAAGGCATTATAATTTGACTTATTCATTGGTAAGATAATGAATGCACTGTGTACAGAATTGTCGGTCTCTTTATGCTTACCTCTCCCATCCCAAAAGACTTAGTATTAGCTCTCTATGATGATCATACAGATTCAGATTTTTCCAGCCCATAATAACCCAAGCTATATAACTCAGTTCATGGTCTTAAGTGGCAGTGGCACTTTTATCATGCTTCAGTCTGAATTTTGTTAATGATTCAGCTGAGAGAGCATGAAGTTCCTCTAATGGTGCTCCCTTGTGGCCTAGGTGTTTGGCACAACTGAGTTGCAGAGACCAAGAGCTGTGAACAGCATAAAACCTCTGTATATTCAGGTGAAGGGGACTAATGTTTTTTTCTATTGTTTTTTCTGCCTCCTGCCAGGTACTTAAATGTAGTCTATAATAAAAGCCCTGCTTTTTCACATGTCAGCTTGGTATTATAGGGATTTATTTAAGTTTTTCAGGATGACTGAGCATGACAGATTTGCTTATTTTACAGTGGCAGACTGCTCTTACCAATCCCATTCTTACCAGCCAGGTGAGACAGCAGAGATTGCAGTATAGGTAACAAAATCTTTCAAAAAACAGCCTTTATACTATGGGCTTGTGCTGAAGACACAAACCACTAGCCTATTTACTGCATAAACCTGGACTGATTGGATGAATATATAAAATCTTTAAGTGTTCTTTACTGTATCCTGAAGGAGAAATAATGTGGTTTTATAAAGAGACCAGTAGGAATAAAATGACAATCAAAGTGCTATGTACTCTAAGCCATCAGAAGAACCTCTTCCTGCCAGACAGCAGGAATCATTCTGAGCCTGTTTGGCATGTTTGATGTTATTTCCAAAACTCATGTGTGGGACACAGTCAGTCAGTATAACTAATGGCTATTGGTCACCATTGCTACAGCTTGCTTCTTTTCCTGATGTAAACGAGCTTCATGACTGTGGGGTATCAAGCAAGGATTTTATTTTTATTCCTATTTTGATGGATGGAGAAATTGAGGTGTGGAGGTGAAATTGTTGCTGTACAAAGTGACTTAGTTACCACTGAATCTGAGGTTTCTGCCTTTGTTCTTTTTGACTGCTTTCTGATTTCTCCCTTTCCTTTCTCCAGTAATTAGAGAAGCAAAGAAGAAGGCAGGAAACTCTTCAGGTTTACTGCTTTTTGTACATACAGACAGAAATTGTGTCTGCTTACAGGGGAATAGGGTAGTTCCCTAGATACAGGCTTAGGAGCTCTTAGGCAAAACTTGCTCAGGGAACCAGCTGTGAATTCAGAGAAAAGTAGCCCTAAATGGAAAATCATCTGTGGGAGTTGGGGGGGAGAAGGAGGAGAAGAAAATTCTATTAGAGTACAATTTAACAGAAAACTCAGTTTCTTCTCTCATTTTTCTGAGCTCATCTCAGTAAGACTGAAGATTGTTCAGATCAAGTAGATACCCTTGAGGTTTTCTTCTCCTACTTGAACTCTTTCTTTCACTGAATTTGCTTTTGAGAACTGAGTTTCATACAACAGCGAACAGGCTTCCTTATTGCTTTGCTCTTGTTACAATGAATTAATTTCCTTTTTGTTATGTGAAAATTATAAAAGTCTCTCAGTGAGGTGTTGTTTTCATGCACCTAGAATGTATATATTCCCTTCCAGAAAACTTTTTCCAGGCTAACCATTTTTCTTCAGCAAAGAGACAAACTATAGGTCGACAAATTTTCTTCATTGAGCTTCTTAACATTCTTCTTCTATGTGTAATACATCCCTGGTTCTCACCAGTATTTTTCAGAGCAGCTCCTCATCTCCCTGAGTCAAGTAAAGCTCCTAGAACATACAAAGTCTTCATAAGATAGTGCATGTGCTTCAGTAGCTTTTAAATTTTCTTAGTTTTAAATTGTGTTACTTAATATACAAGCTACACAACTGTTTGACCACACCATTATGAGTATTGTAGAAGTGCTGTCATAGAATCATAGAATAATTTGGGTTGGAAGGGTCATCTAGTCCAGCCTCCCTGCCATGAGCAGGGACATCTTCAACTAGATCAGGTTGCTCAGAGGCCCATCCAACCTGGCCTTGAATGTTTCTAGGGATGGGGCATCTACCTGAAGGAAGGGGCTCAACTTTGCTTAGCAGATCACCAATCCATGGTCATTGTGATGACTTGAATTTTTAAGTATGTGGAAATACCATTTCCTTATAGTTCTCCTCTACCTACAAATAAAAAACCCAGTGGCTGGGGAGTCCTTTTTTAGGACTCCCTGTGTCATTAGGTACTGCCATGAATGGTGAAGCACTGTCTGGTTCCAAATAAACTGGTGTGTTCATTTCAAGGTGTGCCATAAATGTCCTACCTTTTCCTGTTCTTTGTTTTAGTGAACTTCTGCAAGATTTGGAAAACTGTGAAAATGATCCTGTGGCTATAGCAGATTGTTTTGTTTCCAAGGTAAGTCCACAGCATGACACCAGTTTTAGAATGATATGGATGGAGGAAATAGGTTTAATTTATTAGCTTTTGAGACCTAATTCTGATAGATTATGTGACATCAATCAAGAAAAGCCAGCAAATCTATGGAAAGGGAAGGAATTTCTCTTAGTAATTGATAAGGATATGCCTCTGATTTGCATTTCTAAAAAAAAAAAATCAAGAAAAAGGTTTCATTTGAACTGGTGTATCTTAAAAACAACTAGAGAATAAAACTTGCTTGCATTTTTAGAAAAGGCAATAATATTAACATACTTGTGGCCATATTGTTTTCTGAATCCCACAGCTATACCTTTAATTTTCTTTTTAAATGAAATGGCCCAAAGTCTAGCCTTAAGATTCAAATCTCATCTCTCTGAAATGCTTTGAATTTTCTGAACATGGATCTGACATCTTTATTTTGTTGGGTAGTACTGAAGCCAAAAAATATGGAGAAGGAGAAGTTGTTGGGTGCAGGAGAATCAGAGTAGGTGACTTTCATTGTAGGAAACCCAGAGAGCCAGTCAGGGAGAAGAGGAATGGCTATAATAGGTAGGGCAAAAAGAGATTAAATAATTTGGGCTATAGATGATTCTAGTTCACTGCAGACTGCAACAGAGAATCTACATAGGCCTTGAATCTGGAGAGCCCAAATGTGTTAAGAAATAATGCCATCTCCATGGTATTTCTATAGGTAGAGGAGTGGAAGCGGGGTCATGTAGTTGTTTAAATTTGGATAATCCCTATAGATGTTTGCCTTTTTGTATTTAAGAACAAAACCAAACCACCAAAACACACACACACACACAAAACCAACAAACAAAACCCACATA
Source organism: Pseudopipra pipra (assembly GCF_036250125.1). NCBI lineage: Eukaryota > Metazoa > Chordata > Aves > Passeriformes > Pipridae > Pseudopipra > Pseudopipra pipra. The sequence continues at coordinate 51,250,564 of NC_087551.1, forward strand.
AAAAACCCCCAAAGAAACCAGAAAATAAGACCCTGTCATGTTTTATACTTTGTCCTGAGCTCAGTATTGCCACTATCAAGCATTCAATGTAATAGGTCTAACACATGGTTTTAGGATTAACTAAACACCCTCTCATGGTGGCCTAGTAATTTGTTTGGCACTGTTGTGACACAAGGGATTTTATCGTAACAGGGAATGATGATACCAGCTTAGTGCTGCTGTTTCACCAGATCACTTGCTTCAGCTGAGTTTGAGAAAGCTGTTATTTATCTAGTAATTGATCTTTTGTAAGCATTGAGAGATCTTAATGTTGGCACCACTACCACAAAAGCAGAATGTATTTTTACCCTATTGCAGTGGGGTTTATGGCATGTTGTTATTGCTACAGATAGCCTGGACTGAATTGAAGGAGAGAGAAAATGGGATAGTGCAAAGTCCTGCTTCTGGAACAGAATAATCTGATGTGCACACTGGGTCTGCCTGACTAGGAAACAGCTTAGCAAAAAAGATCTGGGATCCTGGTGGGCAAGAAGCTGTGTGTAAGTCAGCAGAGTGCCTGTGCAGTGAAGGCCAACTGGGAGGCCTTCAGGATACTTACAGATAAAATGGTTTGGAGCTGGTAGATCTTTCTGCTGTATTGCTTGCTTATAGCTGGGACCGCTGGGACTACTCCTGCTTGGATATGAAATGGAGTTGGTGCAAGTGATAATAGTAAGTCCAGGAAAAAGTTGTGTTCTCATTCAAATTGGCCAACTGAAAGGGCTTGTCTGGTAGACTTTCTGGCCATTAGTTCTAAAATCCATCTGCATATCATTGCTTGTGCTTTTTGTTCCCTTGTCAAATGCTTTTAGCATTTGTATTATTGGCAGGCAACTGCCTGATGGCTCAGAAATTGCTAGAGATTGCAGTCCTAACAGGCATTTTTTAGCTTCATCCAGACAAGTGCAAACACTTAAAAGCAAAATCAAACAGTACCAAAATACCCCACAGTTCTGATTTTGGCCATGAAGATGTCATTACAGCAACTGCTGACTGTCTTAACAGACTCCAGTTGTTCATTCTTGGTTGCTTGTGTCTTCCCGGCACTGAGTAGTGGAAATAAAACTGCCTTTTTTGGCAGCATGCAGTCCTTCAAGTCTTACGGGACTTTGGCCGTTTATTGTTTGATTGTTTCAAGTGTGTTAGATCTTCGCTGTGAATTAAGAAGCATGGGAATATCATGATGCTGAAGTCATAGCTCACAGCCTTAGCTAATGGATGTAGCTCTGCTGGAGATTCTTAAATGCTTCCAGTGGAACTGTGTGTAGGTTATACGAGCTGTGGATCTAAAGCCATTTTTTCACCCTACTGGTTCAACTGTGAATACTGTAGTTTTTGGGAATTTTAAATGTATAATCAGGTTTTCTCTGTAGGTGCTATGTTTACTTTTTGCACTCTATGAAGCTCAGTAACTGCATAAAATAAAAGTAATTTCTTTCTTAGAATTCACATGAAATGACGCAAAGTTGGTTTGCATGTATAACAGAACAGTCCTCCCTCTTTGTCTAGAAGACCTGTATTAACTCCAGTATGTAAAAGGTCTTGGAGACATTTTGCTGGTAACCATAATTGGAGGCTGATAAAAGGGTTCTAGTGCAAGCTTAGCCATAGCTTAGTTATTCACACAGAAGACTGTTCATAAATTTTTTTGCCAGTTCAGTCTTTCATTTTCCTAGTAACGATGCCAATGTTCATTAGAAAATTGACTTCAGTATTCTACATGTTTACATGTAAGTGAGTTAAAAAGGAGAGCTGAATTCTGGCATGTTGCTTTTCTCACTCAGCACCCCAGAAATTCAGAACATATGTTTTCTGACAGACACACTAACCAGCTTAACCAAGGAGAAAGAGAGAATTACTCTAATCTAGCATCTCAGTGAAGAGGACATCCAGGCAATTGACTTCAGTTTGCACACTGACTCCACTCCTTTTCGCAGTCTCCATTTTCTTCTAAAGTGCCTTTTATGGCTATAAAAAAGCACAGTGCACCAAGAGTTGAGGGAAGATCAGAAATGTATGTGGAGGAGATGCACTGTGAATTGATTCCACATTGGGGACCAGCTAAGTATATATAGCTGGGATATGCTCATGCTTGGCTTTGCCTTGAGAATGACTTGCAGTCAGTGTAGATGAGCTCTCGATTTGTCTTCAGTTTTTTGCAGCCTCTACCACAATAGTTTTTGGACCCCAGATTAAAAATTATCTCTGGAGCAATTCCAGTCTGTGTGCAGAGATCAGTTTTAATCTGGTCTGAAGACAGTTGATGCGAACAAAACGATAGTTTAAAGATGTCCAAAGAATTAAGGATGAGCATAGCTGGTGTTTTCCTTACATTGTGAAAGTATTCAGAAAAATATTGAATACATCTTAGTTCCGGCTTTTCTTTTGCTTCTGAACATAGTTCACAGCACTAGCTCTAGCCTGCATGGCTTGTGCCCTGATATGCTCCCAGTGACGTGGTGCTCTCTGAGGAATCTGTTGTGAAGTAGAGCAGACCAGCTGGGTGTGGGAACTGAAAGTCCCTTTGACCATGCAGAGGTGCCAGGTACCCAGGCAGGCACTGGGAGAACAGCCATCCTGAGTAGTGTGGTTTTGTCAGGTCAAGGAAGACCCTCTCTTGGAAGTGGCTCTCTTGGCCACTTTCCCAATGAGTTCACACAAATCCAGCCAATGCCTAGGCAAGGTGTATTATATTGATTCACAAGAGATCTGCAAGTATGAGTGCATATGAACAATCTTATCCTGGAGGCAGAATACATGTGCTTGAATTTCTCCTAGTATTATGCTCGCATTGCTCAGTAAAAGTAAATGCTCTCTGATGGTTTTGTGTGATGAAATGAACTGTGGTGCACTGAAGTGAGTGCACATGTAAGTGCAGTAAGGGCATGAGAAACTACCTTTTTTTTTTTAATAAAAATTTGTTCCATTTCATACCTATAATAAAATTCTTTTAAAACCAAAAAAAAATCCCATTAAAAGTAATTTTGACCTTGTGTAAAAAAAAAAAAAAAAGAAAAAAAACCAAACCAAAGAGGGACAGTGTGAAAAGGCTCACAGGGATTTCAGACACGCTTTTGATTTTGAGGAGAATGTGCACGCAGTACACTCTATAACCCTGAAGTGTTTGGCCTTTTTTATTTTACAGATAGTGCTTTCATTTGTTAAAATTTCACAGCAGATATTCTTTTCCTTCCTGTTTGAAAAGCAGAATAATGACGTGACTATGAGTAGAATATATATATAAAAATAAATTGGCTGAAAATGTTCTGTACTCTGCTTATGAAGTAGTTCTATAAATTGCATTATTCTGTTATCGTAGCCATGGGAATATATTATAATTTATATGAAAAGCCCCCAAACATAAACCTTGAATTAATATATGCATATAAAAAATAAATAACAGTTTTTTGCCATACTGAACTTCATCCTAATGTTCTCTCTTAAGCACCCTGACTTATTATCTGTGCTAACTAGTGTGGTAGTGATTGCCATAGAAAATTACACAGTGTAATGTCTGCAGCGCTCTGAGGTTTGTTAATTTTTCATTTTGAGTGGAGATGGTTTGGAGCTGTGACTGTGGTTCCAAACATGGACATGAACAGGCTGTGACACAGGCTCACTGTCTCTGGGTGTGGACATGGGGCATAAGTATACTGCCATAAAAATTAGCTGCAACAACAAAATTAGTTCAAGTGTGAAAAACCAAGCTAAATTATTTAATTGTATTTGTATCAAGACTACATTTTGTTGGTTTCTAAGAGAAGAGCAGTTTAATAAGCTTACAGCCCACCAGTGAGTAAATGGGAATCACAGTCCTCTGGGGAAACATTTACTAGAAGTTTGCTTGAGTTATTTTCTTCAGAACATTTATTACTGAAATCCACTAAGACATATTGAAATTAATTGCAATGACTTGTACTCATGCAGAGTAACATCGTATTTATACAAGGTCCTTATGGATCACTGCTCAGTGGAGAAATGAATGGCATAACTTGCTTTACCCTTGTGAGAGGGGTACAGGACTAGTGCTGTTGGAATTGGGGAAGGGCACTGGCTCTTTCTGATGAATGGCCAAAGGAAAAACAACCAAACCCAAACAATGAGAAACAAAAGCCACAGCCTACCTACATCAGCCCTCTCCCCAGACGGTGGTGGTGCTCAGAGCACCGCTGCCTTCTGTGAAGGCAGATGTTTGGTCTTGCCATTCACCAGCGATGACCTCTGGTAGACAGCCCCTCCTGGAGCACAGCTATTGTGCTGCAGAATGCCAGAGCCCATTCTGAAGATGTTTTATGTGGAAACTGGGGTCTTTTTTACTACTGAAGGATTTCATTTTATCAGTCTAGGACTTAGGAAAGAAAAAATTATTGATTTTGGGGACACTTTGCCATTCTACAGTGCTTTCTTAGTCTTTAAAACTCCAGCAAGCAGCAGAAATTGTGTATTATTTGGGATAGAAGTTGAGAGTCAGATGTGGATTTAGAGCACATGGGAGTGTTTCTGGAAACCTGTTCTTGCATAGAATTAAATGATGATTATTAAGAAAAAAATTAGGCCAGGGAGGAAAGAAATGAAGCTCAAACTTTAGCTCTGAGAAGCTTGTCAGCATTAAGTTTGAGCAATTGCATTGTGACAGGCAAGTGTGGAAACCCACCCAAATCTAGTTCTAACTTGTTTGGGTAATAGCTTTCTGCTTTCACATAATTTACTTTAAAAAAAAAGATCGCTTTTGTGGCTTCTAATTTCACGCTTAGGCTGTGCTCAAATGTGAAAGTATTTATAATTGCTTGAAAATCACATGCCAAACATAAGCTGCAAAACTTATTTTTCACAATAAGTATGTCTGGCACATGGTGTGATTCTTGGGGCTGTCCTGTGCAGGGCCAGGAGCTGGACTTCAATGATAGTTGTGGGTCCCTTCCAACTCAGGGTATTCTACAATTCTATGATACGTGTGTACTTTAGCACTCAAAAAAATTAGATATGTGCAAGCCAGCTGTTTGAAGGGGATACGTGTAGTGATGGTGTTTTGGTTTGGTTTTTGTTGTTTGGGGTTTTTTTTGAGATGCATAGATTTTCATAAGGTACCTTGGAGGCTGTGTTGCAAAGCCACTTGTTTTATCTCTGTGTAGATTTCCTTGGGTTTTCCTTCAAGTAAAGGAAAAATTTCTCCCCTCCCCCCCATAAATAGTGAAATTAAATTCTGATTGTTTTAGGACTATCACAGTGAAAGCAGAGAATTCATTGATCAGGAACTGGAGGTGGTGTCTTGGCATCATCATCTTTATCTTGCACACATTAGCTGCTAGTTTGACAAAATCTAAATATATGCAAACTTTTCCTCCCCATCCAGAGTGAAGATTTCCACATATATACGCAGTACTGCACCAATTATCCAAGGTAGGAATTATGGGTTCCCTTTCTTTGTTTGTCCTTTGGCCAATTTAAGTAATGCAAGTTGCAGCTTATGCAAAAACGGAACAGCTTCTCCCCCCCCCCTAAATTCAAGGAATGGTCAAGGAGTTTACCTTTTCTGTAAAAAAGAAAAAAATGCAATAATTTTTAAAAATACTCATCTAAAATTTTGGTTTGACTGTTCTTGTTGTTCATTGCTTTATCCTTTAGAAAATGATGGTCTTATTCTGCAACACTGCATATATAATTCCCAGTAAGAAAGAGTGGTTGCAGAAACATCAGTGATTAGAATAAGAACCAGCTGCCCTCTTTTACAAGGAAATAAGAAAACAATTCTTGACTTTACCTACAAACTTACTGAGGCAGTGTCCTAAAGGTATGTATTGATGTTTTCAGGTCAGTGGCTGTGTTGACAGAGTGCATGAGGAACAAGGCACTGGCCAAGTTCTTCAGAGAGCGGCAAGAAGCGCTGCAGCATTCTCTGCCCCTGGGCTCTTATCTCTTGAAACCTGTCCAACGCATCCTCAAGTACCACCTGCTTTTGCATGTAAGCACACATTAGAAATGTGTTTTGTTTAGGGTTTCTGCATGTCAGAGTTCTTGCCTTTGGTACAAGGCTTGATGGTTAGAAAGGTTCTGGGTTTCCTTAAATGCTCTTTCATTTGTCTTCGTCATTTCACACCATATGCATATATTTGGGATGGGGAATTCATGGTAATTGTTTTAGACACATTGAATCAGTCTGTGCATAACAAATAATTAGCACTTTTTTTGAAAACTGGTCTGTAATTCTGAAGTTCTTCAGAAAATTCTTGTCATGATTAAACGCTTTTGTACACAAATTTATTCCAATGAAGAACAACATTTTTCCACATATTGCAATGTTGGGGGTGGTTGAAAGAAGGATTACATACATATAAACACCCTGACTACTAAGAATTTTGTGTAGAGGAATGACTGAGGAAGTGGGAACTCTTTCCATATTCAGTGAATTGAGTTAAGCAAGTTTCAGAAATTCCTGCTTTATTGTTAATGTTTTCAACATATGTTTCCTATTAGAGAGTCATGTTCTAGTGAAGTATAAAGACACTGATCCTTATTTAAAATGTCTGGCACTATTCTGCTCTCCAACTGTAAAGTTATGCCTCATGTATTTCCATCAGGGTTTTGTAAGTGTGTAGATATCTTCTGTGTTTTAAGAATGCCATTAAATACTGTCTGAAAAGATCTGCTGTCAGTATGCTACACTCTCTTTCTGGGCCTCTCTGCTCACATCGGCTGCTGCAAGTGTAGTCACTGCTAAACTGACCATAAAGGCTTGACTTTGTTAGTCATCTTGTGTTAATCAAATTGATAGCAACATGCAGTAGTAACAAAGGCAGGAACGTTGCATTTGAGTGATTGCAATGCAAAGACAAAATAGTACAGATGAAAATATTGTATTGTGTCCAGCTAGAAAAATTAATTTAGGAATAATAGGCCTTTTTTTTTTTTTGCTCCTGTCTTAGGAAATAGAAAACCACCTTGACAAGGACACTGAGGGCTACGATGTGGTGCTAGATGCCATAGATACAATGCAGAGGGTGGCATGGCATATAAATGACATGAAAAGGAAACATGAACATGCCATCAGGCTCCAGGTGAGTTCCCAAAGAGATTTTATGGGTGTTTTTGACTGTTTTTGTCAATATATATGCAATTAACATTTTTTAGTTTATCTTTTCTTTTAATCTTTGTCAGTCATAATTTAGACTCCTGTTGAGCATGCCCGTGGCTGTTCGATCTTGGAAAGCATGGTCATAACTGCTCCAGGAAAATCTCAGACATCTCTACCCTACAAGCAGCATCCTGTAAAGCATTTATTTTGCAGTAATATGGAACTTAAGATAACTCTTCTTTCTTCCTTTCCCTCAATTGTACAGCACTGCTGTACAACCCTAGGGCATGGCTTTGTTCAGAAATCCTGTGGTTTCCGATTTCTCCCCTTTGTGCTGATTAATTTTGTTTTGAGGCATTTCTTGTGCTGATTCTTGTTTAAGAACTTTCCTCTTGGGCCTTTTGCAGACTCATTATCAGTTGCTTTTGTGAAAAGCATAAGCCTAGAAACGTGATACTTAAAAAAACCTTAACTTTGCTTCCAATGAAGAATTTTTGAGGAGAAAAAACAAAAGCTACACCCTGAATAACTTTTGGCATCAAGAGCAAGCTCTTTTGTAGAATGTTTACCTGCATTCTGTTTCCTAGTTCTGAGTAAACCGTGATTTAGACTACATTTTCATGCAAAGTATTTATGTCTCTCTAAGAAAACTGGGGAGATTTTTTTAGTTTACAAAAGGGAGTAATAGGCTTATATAATTTCAGAAATCTATGTCATGTTATTCTTTGTCCATTTTTTTCTTTTTGACATAGATGAAAATTATTTACCTTTTTTGTGGTTTTCTTTTTTTTTCCTGGGGTTTTTAATGTTTGGTTTTTGTTTTGTTGTTGTTTATGTGTAGGGAGAATAGGGTTATATTTGACAATGTCTTGCCTGCAGCAGTGTAACCTTTTTCCACATGTTGCTGGAAATGCATGTTAATGACTTTTAACTACAATCTACTATAAATTTGAGTAATTATATTTGGCTAAGAAGGTTAAGGGCTTTTGGGAAAAAAGATTCTTTTGTTTTTTTAATTTATTGAGCTCAGCTGGCAAATGTGTGGGGTTGTGGAAAATGTTCATATTCATAGTTACCCTTTAAAAAAGTAAAATCTGTTTCTGTAGCCATAAGAATAGGTCTTCTGTGGGCTATCACATTGCCATGTGGTCTGTAATTCTGCAATTTCTGTGACAGCAGTTCCTGCGCAACGTCTCCCTCAACAGAGGTGGACATGATCCCTGTGCTGTACCCTGACTTATTTACAAGTTCCTGGAGAGATCTGATAAAATGCAACTTTTTTTCATTTCCTGTGAATGCTTTAGCATTTAGTGTTTGTGCTTCACTTGTACTGAGATATTTTCTCACTAAAGTCTAGTGTGCGAGAGAGCCCAATCTAGGATGAGGCAATCTGTCCTTGCTTCGCTTATGCTGCCAGGTTTAAAATCTGATGGATGTTTTTAAAGATTTCTCTAGTTAAAGCTTTAGTCTGCTTTTAGAATTTGCTGTCCCATGCTTCAGTCCTATGTCATTGCCACTGACAGAAAACACAAACAACTCAAGGAAACAAGAATAGCCATGGTTAAGTGACAGCCTTGTGAAGATGTTCTTAGATGTTGTTCCAACCTTTTTTTCATTTTCTTAATTAATAAATAAGGTGAGAAATATCTATCTTATCTATACCAAACATTGAAATAGAAGCATATCTTCAGATGTTCAGTTGACCAAATCACTGCTGGTCCTTTAGTCTTCTGAGAATCATCTCTTCAATATGAACACCTCACACAACTTCAGGAGGATACGTAGGGTGAGAGGCAAGTGTTAAGAGGAATTGATTAGGGATGTAGAGGAGAGAAGGGCACAGACATGAGAGAGACTGATGACTGCATTACAAAAGATTTTCCACCTCTGAGAACACGGGGAGACGAGGTTGCACTCTTTCATTACAGTCTGTCCCAGGGAGCTCAGGGCTCTTTGCTGGGTCCATGCAGAGGCAGTAACAAGTACTCAAGGCGTGTTCTAGTCTGGGCTTTGCAATAAGTCTCCAAGCACCTGGCTGCAATGTTGCACATAACCTAGCAACCTCAGTACTGCTGGGTTGTGACTTTCCACTATTGGATGCTGAACATTATGTAGAAGAGTGGGAATGGCCTCAGCAGATCATTTGGGTCTTTGTTTCAGTAAGGTCTCTGAAATGAATGTTGGTTTTTCTTTTTTGATCTTTTGCAGGAGATACAGAGTTTGCTCACTAATTGGAAAGGGCCAGACCTCACGAGTTATGGGGAGCTGGTTTTAGAAGGAACATTTCGCATTCAGCGAGCTAAAAACGAGCGCACACTGTTCCTCTTTGACAAGATGCTGCTAATTACAAAAAAGAGAGATGAAATGTTTGCATACAAAGCTCACATACTGGTATGTCAGAGAGCAGGTGGTAATGTGCTGTCTACAGGTCTCTCCAAAACTCCTCTGTGATTCACATCATTGCCTCTCTTTGTTACAGTGTGGAAACCTGATGCTTGTTGAAGTAATACCAAAGGAACCACTTAGCTTTAGTGTCTTCCACTACAAAAATCCCAAGATGCAACATACTGTCCAGGTATGACAGAAATCCCCCTACCCAGTGAGTAACCTGGCTGATATCCATATGCTATTTATGACACTGCATAGTGCAGGAGTGCATTTTTCTCATGGTGCTCAATTTTTTTATCAGGCAAAGTCGCAGCAAGATAAGCGTCTTTGGATTCTTCACTTGAAGAGGTTAATTCTAGAAAATCATCCTGCTAAAATTCCTGCCAAGGTAAAAAAAAACCAAAAAAAAATCCCCAAACAAAATCACTAACTTAAAGCAATCTTGTTAGCTGCAAGATGCATGCAATATACAGAGTTTAGGCTACAGCAGGTTAATTAACACGTTGTGTACTTATATCTTTAAAAGTTCCTCAGAATTAATTGGAAAGTTCCACTATAATTATCTACAGAGATTGGTACAGAAGTAGAAGAACTGAACTGGGTGAGCAGCATTTCTCTGCTAAGACATAAGTAACATAACTGCAGTGTCAGAAAGCTTGACTATAGGAGTGTATCTTAGCTTGATACTGCCTGTCTGCAGAACACCAAGATGCATCAATTACAGCATGTGTAGATGTTACCAAGCTAATTTTAATTGATCTTGGTTCAGTATCATAGCAGTGAAACCGTTGGCAGCACACACTTTATTTGAAAACTACACACACCCATCCTGAACCCTGTATCCTTAGCTGGGACATCTAGGCCCTTTTTGGTGAGATAACTAGCAAGCTTTATGCCAGAGAAAATGAGGCACCAATACCATGTTCATAGCTATAATATCTTGGAATAAGGAAATTTGGTCCTTTTATTTATGAAATCCAGTCTCAGAGCTTCAGGTGATGCTTCCCAGTGTAACATATACCACCTCTCAGAGGAGGTTAAGCCTAGCTAGCTCTTGCCAAGACACAGCAGCCACTGACTCATGTGGAAACAGGATTTCTTTCACACCAAGTTTATGGTTGGTTTTTAAGTTTCCCCTACTGTTTTTTCACTGAGTTTTTTGCTGTAATTGCTAAAAAATGTTAACTGTGACTGATGTGTGCACTGTACTGTACTAACTCTCATTTTCAACAGTGCAACAAAAAGAGAATTATGTGAGAAAAAAGCCTTATCAGTTCCTAGTGCTAGTTCTCCTCTTAATTCTTTGTTGACAAAGTCTATTGAAAGTATAATATTTATGCTAGTATCCATCCTTACAATGTAAATAATCGCTGCAACTTATTAGGTTGTAAAAAAAAATAAAAAAATTGTAGCTTGATCTCAGCTTTTGTATCAAATTGCTTTCTTACTTCTTATTCAATTTTTTTTTTTTTTAATCTGTGGAAGAAATGCATAACTAAAAATATTTTCTGCTCTGAGAAATAATGGCACTTTAGAAAGGAAAAGTCTAACAAAATAAATCTCTGTGATTATCTGTACATTTTTTTATTATATTTTGTTTCTGACAAACCGGTAGTTGGTAGTTGTGAGGCTTCTTTCTCTCTGCCCAGCTTTTGGAGAATTTAACGGTAGTCCACATGTGACGCCCGGTGGAAAATTACTGAACTGCACTTCTAGAAGGGCAGGTTAGATGTGATGTTTCAGTTTAGTTTATTTTCTTACTTATTAGCTGATACGCTTGCTAAAACATTCAGATTTTTTTTTCCTATCAAAAAGGGGGAAAAGTTTAAGCAATCATGAGATACTTTTTATCCTGCTTCAGTCTCACTTGAGCCAAATTATGATTATTCTTTTTTAATAGCTTTACCTCAAGGAAACTCTTGAAGGAAGGTTGGTAGCATCTTATGTGCCAACAACTTCAGAGTAAGAAAATAATAAGGGCGTTAAACTATTTGATTTTTAGGGAGGAAATGTTCTGTGAATCACCAAAAAAATATTCCAGAGCACTATACTCCGGATACTAGGGCCAGTTTTTTGCTAATCTCAGCAGGATATGGAGACATGGATCTATGGCTTTAAATTCTGGGCTGGTAAGCTCCTGCCAGCAAAATTCTTCTTCACATATGTAACATGTCCAACACACAGAGAAAAACAAAAAAATGCAAACCAAAAAATAATGCTACTAACCATATTTATTAGTTCAAAAATAAACTTGCCATTATTTGCATATAAACTCACTATACTATCTGTACTATGCAATGCAATTTGTTCTGCTACTAACAGATTAACTTTTTCATTCATTCATTTGTTACTTTTACTCTTCCAGGCCAAGCAGGCAATTCTCGAAATGGATGCCATACGTGAGTTGGTTCTTTTTCACTTTTTGTTTTAAAAAAATAATAAAACCATCTTCAAAAGTTTGGCTTTAGCTGTCGGTTTCATTTGAGATGGAAGAAGGTCAGGCTTACGTTCCTTGAATTATGACCTTGCTGGAAAAGGCAAAATTGGATGCAGATCCTGTGGAGCTCTGTAGGCATTGGGCTGATTGGTCTGCAACCAACAAGCTGATGAGCAAGGAAGAGGCAAATAAGACCCACTGTAAACACTGGCCAATCTCTTTTGCTTACTCCATGCTGACTAAGTATGTGATCTTTCCTGTGTTGTAGTATAAACTTCTGGCTAGTACGCATTATGCCAACACACCTTGAAGAAGTACATAGCAATGCTATGACTTCTTCATGCTGGCAAACCTGCAACTAGAGGATAGTGACGCTTGTCTTCTTACGTCTGAAGAGTTTATCTGTGTGTGTCCCACAATCCAGCACAGGAAAGCATGTGATGCTGCTGTCTGTGCTCTGAGCACAGCCCCATCTGCACAGTCCCTACTGTTGCATCTTCTCCTTTCTGCCTTCACTGGTGCAAAATGCTTCAGCTCTTCATGACACCAATAATCCTTGGCAGTGTAGGAGAATGAGAACAGTAATCCTAGGATATAAATGCTGAGGAAGTCTTGGAGTATAGCAGGCTTGTTATTTATTTACACAGTTGTTGTAGAGTTGGTCAGGAAGGCTCTGACTGACAAACTGGCAAACAAACACGATGGTGGTGGATAAATGTTTCTGGGTTAGCCATCTGGAGGCAGGCACAACTACAGGGGCAAAGCATTTCCCTGGCTGGCTGGTTAACGGCTACCCTAGAGCAGCATATCTTGCTTGTGTTGCTCCAGGTTCCGATGAGGTGCCACTATATCAGTCATAAAGGGATGATGGTACTGCCTCTAAAGGGAGCCAAGGCATGTGAAGTGCCATCCTTGTCACTCTCTTATTCTTTGTGCCTCTGCTTGTTCCCCAGATCACCCAGGCTTCCACTATAGCCCTGAGGGAGAAATGAAATCATCATATCAGCCTAAGGAAGGCACTGCTCCTCACAGAGTGAGAAGGAAATCAGGTGAATAAACTCCTTTACCATCCAGATGACAAAAGGAAAACCACACAGGACTGTTTAGAGATGGGTGAGGCTGGGCATGTGCAATTAGTTTTTAATCTGCACACTGTGCAGATTTAACATGGCACAGATGTGGGTGAAGCATATCTCTCAGATGTGGGTGAAGCATCTTATTAACTATTTGTTGTTTCTGTGATTTATGGTTTTTATCCGCTCTTTGCATTTAATGTAATGAACCTACATTTATAATGGTGGATGCACAAAGAACAGTTGGTACTTTCTAATGGATAAAAGAAAGCCAGTCACATTATTTAAATCTGACATTACCCCCTCTCCGCAGTAACTTGTCTCAGAAGTAATTCCATCCTGATTATGATAGGCTTGTTATTTCAAAACATGATTGCTATCTATACTTAGTGTAATGTCTGCCTTATGGATAATAGAGATTTGAGAAATAGTTATACTGACTTTAGAGGGTGTTCTTCCTTCTAGGTTGAACATATATCCATAATTACTGTTAGTTTCCTCTCAAAGACACTACTGTCTTTGTAGTTGTGTGACTTCATATTGCAGTCACTGTTTGTCTCTTTTTCTCCTTAAAGACCTTTCCAATTTGGAGTGTGTAACACTGTTTATTGGGAATGACTTCAACAAGACCAATGAGGGTATTGATGTAATATTTAACGTACATGATTTAACATGTAATGATTTAACATACAGCAGCATTTATGTCTGAAAAACAATCAAGTTCTAATTACGTTTCAAGCATCTTCCTTTGTTTCTGAGGTGTAGTATTGCATTGGTGCTGCTCTGCTTGTGAAAGGAATAATGCAAAATACTGATCAAATGGCCTCCTATATAATTTTCAGCTACCTACACTTTTTAAGCCCTTTTAAGTTGTTGGTACCTCATACATATTTTGAACAGAAAACCTCCAACAACTTAGTGTAACAACAGAGATGACCAAGTCTTTTGAGAGCAGGAATCTTTAACATGGGATAAAAATTTATGTGTGCCTTGTTGTATGGAGGGCAGCTTCTATTGCATTGAGAAACATATATGTTCTTTGGAAACAGCTGTAGGTTTGGCATTCAAGAAATAGTTTGGGGTTTTTTGTGAGGAAATTGGGGGATAAAGAAATTAAATGCTGGCTTCATTGCATGGGCTCAGAAGCTTGAATTTTGATATCTATGTTATAAAAAGTTGGTGAAGATGCCCCCAACTTTCTTTGGAATGCTGGAGTGCTTAAACTTGTTTTTATCGTTTTCAGAACCCTCATCTAGAGTCCATAAAGTTTTGAAATCAAATGGTAAGCTACTTTGTCTACTGTTTATTGACCTAGTGCTTCTGTACTTTGTAGAACAAGTAAAGATGGATTCTTTCTTCTTATAACTGTCCCTAAATACATTAGGGGGGGAGGAGGAAGTTTAAAAGAAAACAAAATATCGGTGTTTAATGTCTGCTTTTCCAAACTTGGGGTTTGTGTAAACATCCTAGCAACTGAACACAGAGAGTCTTGGCCATTGTGAATGGTTGCTCATAACATAGCAGTGTTGCAAAATTAGGCCCTCAAGTGGAACTCTGAAAAACAGACAGCACGAGATTTACCAGAGACCCTATAGTCTGTTTGTTCAATTCCTGCTGCCTTCAACACCCCTTGGGAAATTTGTAATTGGGATATTAGTGTCACATTAAAATGGGCAAAAACTGATAACAGTTTGATCATTTACTTATTTCTGTTTTCAGATATAAGTCCAGATATGCAGAAGGTAAGCCATTTCTTGTATTTCTTGTTTTAGCACATTCATTTGATTTGAAGCACAGTATTTACTGAAGAATGTGCATCTTCTTGGTTGTGTTGACTTTAAGAATGGAAACAAACCCATAAATGTTATTTAGCATCTCAAATAGGATTACTGGAATGAAAGCAATAGAAATACAGTTTACTATTTCAGGAATATGTAATAAAGAAAAAATTACTGATCCATATATTGTTGTGATTTATAATACAATACGATCAATTACTAGGGCTATAGAATATTAAAAATACCACTAGAATCAAGGAAGTGCTATGTATAAAGATAGTGTTTATTCTTCGGAGCATATTATCTCTGCATTTATTAAATAAGACTGGAAAGTTTCAGCTCACTCTGAAATAAATATTGTATATATAAATCCTGACATACCACCAAACAGAGCAGATGCAGCTTAAGCAGATAGAAATGAGCATTTCTAATTTGTACATTTCCTGTAAGAATTTGTAATGATGTTACCAGTACAGTTGGAAAGTCTCATGTGGAATTTTGAGTCTTAGGGTTTTATTTAGAATGGAATTTAAAGTGGGGGTGTGTGGAAGTTTTATAAACAGGGTACATTAGATATGACTTCACTGTCATGCCATAACACTGAAGGTCATGATTTGGGAGGTGGGGGAAGTGGGGATTTGCATATATTTTTTCAGTTCAAAATATTGTATGGGAAAATACTTATTGTTGTACTTATGCCTTTATAATAATCTCATTTCAGTGCAGCTAACTCAATGTAGCTTAAACATTTCCTATAAGTCTGATGTAAAACAGTGTGTTACGAAAATATAGTATCTCTATAAACTTCTAATCAAAGTTTTGTGGTGCTTTTTTTTTAAGCGGATTGGTATTGAGGGAGCTCTATTATCTCAAGCCACCAAACTAGGATCAAGTGAAGCCCTGCTGAATTCTAGGAAAAAGGTTGCATTGGAATCCAGTGGGCTGGAGAGCCAGTTTCAAGAGTCTATTGAACCAGCCTACAGCAGCGACCAGGACGAAAATCTTCAGACTTCTGCTACGGAACAGATTGATGCCGATGATGAAGAAGAGTCTGAACAGGTAGGAAAAAGAGGGGAAAAAATAAAATCATTTTTTCCTGGGGAGGATGGAAGAGAGATTAAAATTATCTGTAAAACAGCCATGAGGAAAGAATGTGTTGCAAGTGTTTACAACTTTCTCTTCTTAGACTTCACACAATACTCTCTTGCATTTAACAGAGAAGATGTAAAAGTAGCCACTATAGAGAGGGAGAAATTCCCACTGCTTGAACGAGATTTTACTTAGTCCTTTGCAGTCCTCAAACTTAGTTCTGACAGAAAGCTATTGTTTTTATCTGTTGCACACAACTGGCTTTTCCTTGCTTCTTCAGCTGATGCCATGAAAGAAACCTTTTTAGGCCACATGCAAAGACAGTGCCTTCAGGTCTCCAAAGCAAGGACTTGAATATTAAGATTCAGGCACTGCTGCAGGTGATGTAATGTTTCTTGATTTATGAGCTCCTGGCAGTAGCTAGGAATGTGTAAGCTTAAATATGAAAAGTTTTGAGTAGAATTTCTGAAAATGAGAGTCTTTATCTGTTACTACTGCACAGAAGGTAGTGTTTCCCAGTCTGTATGATGTTTCCGCACGTATATAGTACCTTTGAAAGACTAAAACCCCAGCTTTGAAATGGGCCTGTATTAAATTATCTAGATTTTCAGTTTATTTTGTTTAGTTGATACTGAGGTCATATCTTTGTGCAGTCCATTTATTTTTTTAATTATATCAAACCAATTATTGAAATTTCTTGAAGCTTACTGTGCACTTCCTCTTTGAAATTACACTATTTGCATTTTAAATATTTGACAAAATAGTATCTTGTATGAGTATGCAGTGTCTTGTAGTTCTCCCCCTTGCTTGTACAAAAGAATGAGTAAGTACAAAAGTATGAGTAAGCCCAAAAGAATACCACCATAAAAGTGTGTACTAGTAGCTTAGTGTTTAATACTAGATGTGGCAACAATACTTTCACAGATATTCTAGGCTCTGAATCATTGCTGTGGCAGTGCTCTGATGACTCATGAGTTTATTAATCTCCCAGTGTGGATCCCTGACCTGTTCTAGCTGCTAATTCCTGTGATCAAGACTGTACAAAGAACTGATTTTATTACCTCTCCCCTGCTTTTTTTCTTTAAAGTCACAGGGAGTACAGCAAAACTCACTGCAGAAATCAAAAGGGGGAAGAAAAAGACTTAATAGCCAAGCTGCTGAAAATGTTGAAAAACGGAGAAGTCTTAATGTCAACAAGTGTGAAATGCAGGTATGTAATTATTATTTTTACTTCTATTTTGCAATGCATCATATATATGTCAAAGAAATCTGCTTTACCTAACTACGTAATTTACAGTTTATGTAATGTATTAGTATTCATATCATTGAAATATTCATCTCTATGATGAAAGGCTGTTCTTTTTGGGGCTGGGAAAACAAGCAACTAACCAAACCAATCAGCATTAACTTAAGCCAAAAGGAATTATCTTTCCCTCTCTCTCCCAACCTCTGGCAATCTCTGCAGCATCATGTTGGCATAAGCATGTGGCCTTCCTGTAAATTAGATCTGGATGAAAACTTACTCTGAAAAGAAAAAAGAAATTTTCAGTGGCATATGTTAAAGAGCGTAAGATTTCTTTCTGCTAGGGTTATAGGCAAGGGGAAAGGGAGGAGAACAGAACTTTTGGCACAAACCCAGAGTCAGATTAGCTTAATCCAACTGTAAAACTGCAGAGTTAGCATAAAAGGTTTAATCTAACCCCTGCCAAACAAATTTGCCTTTAATTACTCATGCATTAACATAAGCTACTGTCTTGTATTTGAAGTAAGATTTTATTAAATGCCAGGAGTGAACTCTGAGCCATGGTAAGGATTAGAAGACAAAGTAGTCTGGCACTGCCACCGTTGGTCCCTGGCTCTCTACTGAGGAGCCTGCTTGCCCTGTCCATCTGCACACGATTCTATGCTGCAGGACCCACTAGTGCTATGACAGTTCTGTGAATGGAGGGAATTGCTGTATTATTGCAGGGATATGCTAATGTTACCTGCAAATTTGAAATCTTCACAGAGCTCCAAGGACCCCTCAGATGAAGAGTCAACCCAGCTGAATACTGACCTTCCATTTTCCTGCGCAGCTAGACAGCCACAGTCTCCTAGACAATTCAGAACAACCCAGAGCAACTCGCTAATCATGAATATCCTGGGAGGAAGTACCTCTGTCAGAAACATCTGGACGGACCATCAGATCAGGCAGGCATTGTTTCCCAGCCGGCGCCCACCTTATGAGAACGAAGATGATGAAGACGATTATCAGATGTTTGTACCATCACTGTCTACGTCCAATGCAAGCTCAGCTGTCAGTGGAGAAAGGAGGGGTTCTTCTGGGCGTCCATGCAGCTGGCATTTGGGGGTAGTGCATCAAAACGAGACTTCCAGCCCCACTCATCACAAAATTGTCAGACGGGCCAGTAGTGCTGGTGAAAGTAACACGTGTCCAGCCAGCACAAGATGTAAAATAGTGGAGCGTGGTTCTCAAAGGGAAGTGAAGATAGCAGAAGTGAGCAGTAGGAATGCATATCCCAAATCTTCAGAGGAGTTGACTATCGATGATATTGAACATGTTTATGATAATATAAGCTATGATGACTTAAAGCTGATGGGTCTGACGAGAAGGGAGGAGACATACCGTGGTCCCCAGAGATCTGCTAGAGACTCTCTCTATGAGGCTGAAAACAAAACCAGCTTAGATTCACCATCCAAAAAGAGGACAGCAAATCAAAACAGGGCCTTCGTTTGTGTTAGTAGGGAGGAGATCCTACTCAGTAAAGAAGCACCTACTTCAAGTTTGGATGAGCTCAGGATTGTTGAAGACAACATCTATGACACCATAGTGCTTCCAGAAACACCACTATTGAATTTTAAATGTGACCCCTTAAAAACCTCTAAAAGGAGGAGTTTTTTGGAAAAAGACTTTGCATATTGTGACAATCTACAACATTTTGTTTCTGAAGAGAGTCTCCAGTTCAGTGAAGATGAAAGTCCTTACCATCGTGTTCCCATTGACACTGACTATTTGAGCTTAGTAGATAGCTCCTCCAACTCTGATTCTCTGTCCCATAAGTCTGCAGCGGATAAACTCTCAGAGGAAGTAGATGAGATTTGGAATGACCTGGAGAACTATATCAAGAAAAATGAGGAAAAGACAAGAGACCGTGTCCTTGCAGCCTTTCCTGTTTGTAAAGATGATATGCAGGAAAGGCTGCATGCTGGTAGTACACCTGAACTGAGTAAAGATGTAGAGTATTCGCTGTCTACTCTCTCTCTGCCAGAAACTCCTATTTTCCCTAAAACTGTGAAGCCCAGGGCTGCCACCATTAGTGAGGCAAATCTCAGGCTTGAAGACACTACACCATGCAAGAACTCTTTTATGAGTCTGAACAGATCTTCCTACTCCAGTGAGATACCTCTTGTAGATAGTCCATATGAACCTGCCAACAATGTTCTGTCCAATGTGCATGCAGAGAGTGTGGAAAATGACTTGGCTGTTGTGGATAAAACAAAGAACAGAGTTTTTATGATGGCAAGGCAGTACAGTCAAAAAATTAAGAAGGCTAACCAGCTTTTGAAAGTTAAAAGTCCAGAGCAGGAACAGCCAGCTAGCAGACAACAGAAACTGAAACACAAAGATCTTGCTGCTATTCTGGAGGAGAAGAAACAAGGGGGTCCCGCTATTGGTATGTTAAAAATGTTTCTACACGGATACATTTATTGAGTAACTTTCAGTGAACTTTGTGTTCTGAACTGGAAGATTATGAATTTTCCCCACCTTATTCATTGAGTATCAGTATCATATTTTCTGTGTAACCACTGAGATGAGTTTTCTGGGACTGCTTTAACATGAATAGTCCCTTATATCTGATTTCTTGTCATTGCTTGATAACCGTGGGAAGAAATAGCAGGGTGGTGTCAGGAAAGAGCAATTAAACTGAGACTGGAAATAGAAATCATGCTCAAAGCACTATTGGCCTCTTTACAGAAAAGCAGTTATTTTCTTTAATAGTGTGATCTTCAGAGTTTGACTAAATTGTTTATTTTCAAGATGGTTCACCATCTAACAAGTCATGTACATTTGCTCAGATACCATCCACAATCACACCCATAAGCACAAGGAATGGGGTTAGATAAGAAGAGGTGGTAGTCTTGTTCTGTCAATGTGCAAAGTCATGGATACGCAAGAGTTCTGGAACTATTTTTGTCCATGGTCAATTGAAACAAATTGAGAACATGGAGCCAGTAGACTCCATGCACTAGAGTGCCATTTTTGCCTTCTTGCGATATTTATAAAAGTCCATAAATATCTTATTTACCAGGCCATTTTTAGAATGTTATTTTCCATTTTAATATGAAACAAGCAGCATATTGTTGGAACTGTGGGCTGCATTGTGTCCTGCGTGACTGCTCACCGTAGCAAGATATTTTATGGTTTTTTTTCTCAATACAGTGTACTGAAATGCAATGCAAAGGGTCTTTCACCCTCCATTGTTTCATGTTACTTTGTTGAGGCCGAATATATTCGCACAACTTGAAAGATCTTCTCTTGACTGATACTAAGCATTTTGAGATTTTTTAATTTTCACATGATTAATTGGAATGGATTCCTTGTCTCTGCTAAGTGTATTCTCTCTCCTTTCTAGGTGCCAGAATAGCTGAATATTCCCAGCTTTATGACCAAATTGTCTTTAGAGACAGTACTCCTAAGGTCCAAAAGGAAGCCTGGGCCACTCCTCAGGAGCCATCAGCTGGGAGGTTTTCCACACCTGTGGCCACATCACCTCCCCATTCCCAGCCTGCCAGTGAATGCCCAAGAGCAGAAGATTGGCTTTTGCATTCTACATACAGTAACGGCGAGCTGGCCGACTTCTCTCCGTGGTCTGAATCCCAAAACCCAAAGTCTAAGAACTCATATACAGAAGCTGGTACAAAAAGTAATTCAAAGCAGTTGCTTTCAGCTGGATCGGTGCCTTCCCTTCAGATTTCTAACCGTTTACATGTCCCAGCGCAGAGGTGGAGTGCCATTATAAGCCAACCGAACAAAGAGAACTTACATCAAGATCACATCTATAATTCACTTGGGAGGAGAGTAAGCAATGTAAAACCACAGGCATACAGTAGGTCGCAGTCATCTTCCTCAATTGTGGTCAACAGGTCTGGAGAATCAATTGTATACACTAATGAAATTGACAAGAAAAAGCTCCATTTGAATAGGAACTTCCGATTCAACAATCATCAAAGTCCTGGTATTGCTTCAGCATGTACAGGGCCGGAGATGAGAAAGCAGATCCCTGAAAACTGTTCAGATATAATTCTGCAGGATTCTCAAAAAGTCCTGAGAGTAAACAGGGCCTCCCCTCTGACAGCACAGATGGCCACTCAGAACTATTTTTCGAATTTCAAAGATTCTGAAGAAGGAGAAGGGGATGATGATGACTATGTTGAAATAAAGTCTGAAGATGAGGGATCTGACTTGGAGACTTCTCAGAACCAAACAAGGAAATCAGATCCTAAACTGCGTAATGCAGACGCTGTTCCTTCTGAAACGCTCTGTGGCAAAACTGTCTCCTGTACTCCTGCAAAGTCTGCCAACAGCAAACAGGCGCTTACCCCGTATCTGACTGCATATAGTGATTCAGATAAACTGAATGACTACCTGTGGAGGGTACCATCTCCTAATCAGCAGAATATTGTACAGTCTTTAAGGGAAAAATTTCAGTGCCTCAGTTCAAGTAGCTTTGCTTGATGCTTTCAGTAATTTCTAGCTGTACTGCCTTATTATGACAGAGTATATACTAGGACAATCAGTACTGGCATCATGTATTTCCACAATATTACACAATCAGGCATTGTATCACAATAATATTGTAAATAGATGTGAACTGTATCTTTTTTAAATTGGTTTAGAATATTGAACATAAAAAAGGCCATATGTGCACTGTCTGGAGTCCCTCTCTGGAGCGCAGGTGGACTTCTCATCTCGTATTAGATCTCTTCCCTTGTTAGGTGTCATAACCACCTCATTCTTACCATCGAACCAGGTCTGATACCATTTGATTCTTAAAGCATTTTATCATGTGGAAACCTTAGTATTTGGACTTTCCAGTTGGTTTCCAATGTTCTGCCTCCAGAATACCTGTGTGAGTACTCTGCCTACAATACAGGAGCATTTAGCTGAGTAGCTGCTCCTGTGGCTGGGCAGATTTCTGAGGAGGGTTCTGGTAATTACACCAACAGACAATGTGCATAATTGCACATACTTTTTTGCACGTTACTTTTCATCAGACAGATTCCAAGTGTGTGGGACCAATGCATATGCTATATTACTTTACAACAAGCTTCTTACATTTTAAACAAAATCTAGTCCTAGTGCTTGATAGCCTCTTCTACTTTCTGGAACTGCATAGTCAGCAGAAGACAGGCAGTGGTGGCTTGACCACAGGTGGTCACATCACCTGTGGATGTGACATAGTCCTCGTCTGGGGAATGGTTCTGGCAATAGAAGGGGAGCTCCACTGCTTGTGAAGAGGACTAGACCAGTTTTGGAACCTCCAGTGATGGTGGTGTTTGTGACAAAAAGGAAAATTTGAGTATTATGTAGCTCAGCACCCAGCAGTTGAAAGCTGCTGTGTGAGAGTTTGCAAAGTAGCTGTGACCTGTTGGACCTTTGTTCAAGTCCCAGTGTCAGTAACCTTGTGAGAGAATGAGGCTTGACAAGGTACTTGGGTGAAATACTGATCATGGGGCATGTTTAGCCCATAGTGTGGTTCAGTGACACTGGTGGTTGAGTGATGAGCAGCCATCCCCAGGGCATGCATCTCCTGTACTAGGAAATAACCCTTCCTGACAGAGAGAGGTAGAAGATGTATTTGCTAAATCAACCAGGGCTAACTCTAATCCAATTTGTGTACAATAATAGTAGATTAAAAAATGAGAATACATTCCATTATTTTGCAAATAATGTATTGAATAAATGCGGCCATTTAGAGCAAAGTCAGGCTTTCCAATATCATGCGTACTTACTCCTCTTTGTCATCTTTGTTACACAGCTTTGGATTCTGTTACTTGAAAACATTGTACTTAAAGGAGAGCCTAAATACGTCTACACTGATCATTTTGTGTGACTGTTGTTCTGTTTTGGTGCTTAAATTCTTCAGATTACATGGATAAAGCCAGTACCGAGTTAAACATATCAATATACAAAGGAGTTTCATAGAAATGTTATTTTTACTAACCACTTATCACTCCCCTAAGCTACAGAGCACTGTACTTCTGGAACAGCTGACTGTTTACTACATTGGTTACCATGAGGAAAACCTGAAGTTATCAGTGTACAGCTAACTACTTGTCTAAGATTTGAGGACTTGAATTTATTAGAATGGATTAAATTATTTACCACACATATCTTGCATTGGCTAGAAATTGTTATTTTGAGGGCTGGTTGGTCATGGTACTTGCTAGCTCATACCACAGGGATACTTCTTACAGTCAGCACATCCACTGTGATAGGACCCGTATCTAGTAAAATCTGACTGAGAAATAATGTTGTACATATTTAGACGCTGAGGTGTAGCAGAGCCCGTATTTATTTAATATAGCTTGTAAAGTACTGTAAATATGGATAGAAGGTAAATATGCGCGCGCACGTGTCGATTTGTTTAAACGGCTTAGGGGAATGTTTAACTCGCATCTCATGCAGTCAGTGGAGTTGGGAGGGAGGGAGGGGTAAAAAAAAAAACCAACAAACAAACGGAAAAAGGGACTTCTACTAGCATTGTAACTTCTCCCAGGGGCCATTTCATACTATTTTTAATAAACGTTGAGTATGCAAAAGCTTTGGGTGCTGTTCCTTGGGGAGGGCGGGGGAGGGAGGTGATGGGTTCTCCCTGTCGGAGCTGATGTTTGGAGGTGACTTGGATGGTGATTTTTTGTTGCAAAAAAGCGGAAGCGAAAGCGGCCGAGCGCCGGGGCGGGGAGCGGGGCGAGAGGGCAGGCGGTGCTCCAGCTCCGCCCGCCCCCTCGCCCCGCTCCGTCCCGGCGCCGCTGCTGCACCGCCGCTGCCGGAGCGCTCTGGAGGGATGAGGAGCGCGGCGCTGCGGTGCTGCCTGGCCTCGGCGCTCCCCGCCGCGCTGCCGCCGAGCCGCGGGCTGTGCGGGCGGCACCCCCGGGGTGGCGGCGCGGCGGCGGCCGCCCGGTAAGAGGCGCACGTGGGGAGGCAGCGCCGGCTGATGCAACCGGGGGAGGGGGGGGTGTGATGGTGTGAGCATGGAGGGAGGAGTGGTAAAGGGGATTTTGGGGATGCTTCCTGACCGGGTGCGTCGGGTTGGGTTTTGAGGTGGGTTTTGGGGGCCGTCGTAGTGAAATGCCCCCCTTCCCCCAGAACCACTCGGTTGGGCTGGTTTTTGCCATGGCTTTTGGTTTTGTGGCATTTTGAGAGCGAGCACAGCAGCCGTTATGTAGTGGTGGTTCAGGTGAGGCTGTGCACAGATGAGTTCTTGGAAAAACGTGTCCCACGTCGCTCCCGCCTCACCGATTCAACCTTGACCGGGATAGTTTGCCACGGCATGAATTTATCGTTGGCTTTTGCAAGGGGCACGGTGCGAGGTATCAAAAATCCACTTTAGGCTGTGTTTTCCTCCGTTTGTCTTGCTTTGCTGTGGGGAACAAACACACAGACGTGTTTCTGGGGGTCTCCTCCTTCCTCTGCTTGTTTAAGTGTCATCTGTAGGTGCAAAAGGTAACAGGAGAGCCGACAGACACTTACCCAGAAATTTTTTCCAGAAAGCATTCCCAGTGCCTGGCTGTCACCAGTTTTTCCAAGAAGCAATGTGGCAAACAGAGCTCCTCTGTCTCCCTTCTGCCAGTGGTTTTGAACGGCATCCATGAAAGTGGATGGTCTGCTGCTCTTGGGGCTGGTGTTAAGCTGTGCCAGCCCCAGGTGTAAAGGCTTCTGCATCTGGCCGAGGGTATGGAAACAAAGGACCCACCTGAACGGAAAGTGCAGGATGGTGGTTCCCTGGTACACTTCCTGTGGTGGGGCTGGACAAGCCTTCTCATGAATTATCAGTCTAGCTATAATGTTTTGGGCATGTCGGAGCAATGACGCAAATAGCTGTAAAAAAAAAAAAAAAGTTCTCTGTACCTATGTGCTGAACACTAGCCCTCAGAGTTTACATCCAACCATAATTTTGGTGATTGAAAGCATATGTGCCTAAGCATTTACGTTATGTTGCTGACTAACATAAGTTTCTGCTGACTAATGTTAGGAAGGTTTATTTTGTTAAAGATTTGCTTGTTATTGTGTTGCAGCAAAATCACCGAGAATGCAAAGAAATCCTTGGCCTCTCTTAAGAGACAAAACCCTCAGCTTGAGCCAACACTTGCCATTGTTCAGGTAAAGTACCTCCGTGTGCTCACTGAATCTCCTTTGCTACCACTCATTGTGTGAGACTTCAGAAACACAAGATGCAGAAAGTAACTTTTATTCTTTTTCTATAAAAAATATTATCTGCTTTATTATAAAGCAAAGCAATAGGAGGAGATAATTCCACTAGACTGTAGATTGCCCTTTTCTTCAGTTCTGAAACAGCCACAGGAAACTTCAGACTGTGGGAAAGCTTTGCAAAAGAAAGGGACGATTTTATCCCTTCCTCCTTTTGCTAATGTAGTCTTCCCCACTGTGAGTATGGATAATTTTTTCTCACAGCTCATCTAAGTTAATTGGCATAGTTGTGTTGAAGTGGTTGTCCTCAACCTTTATTTAGCTGGAAGCTTTTTTTGCAATCCTGAACAAAGCGTTTATGTGCCTGAAAACAGTGGGTGTCCCTTCACCTCCCACCCCTGAAATAACATTGCCAGGGTTAATGAAAGACCCTATTGCTTCCTGTCAGCCTTGTTACCTTTGGGCAGCTGCAGCTTATCACTGCTGTTCTAAGGAGAGGGAAACCATACTGAAAAGTCCCGGTCAAGTGAAGTAAGTGTCTTGTGTGAAGTGTCAACATCCTGTAGAAGCAGCAGCACTTTGTGATGTGAAGGAATTTTGCAGTAATTGAAAGTTGTTTTACTAATGCTGTGAAGAGCTTTCCTTTCCATTTCACTCAGGCAGCCATCTTTCAGACAGGCAATCAAAATCAGAGATGAGGATTGCTATCCCTGCAAAGCTGAAAGATGTTGCTCTTTAAATTTCTTAAGGTTTCAAAGCCAAGAAACTAGGGATGTTTGTCATTCAGAGTGGGACCCAGAACCCTGCAGGGAAAATGTCCTTGTACTGTTTCCTAGGATAGTGGCATTGGTTTTGAGTGGGCACACACTGAAACTCTGATCCAGTAGGTTTTAATTTTAAAACCCAACTATAAGTGTTTTCTAAGTACTCATAGTGAATCTAAGTAATGCAAGAACAGCTTTATTTCAGTAGGTCTTCTAGTGAGGCTGGCTGAACAGGCTCTCCCTTCTCTTACCCTCCCTGGTAATTGCATTTAATGTTTTCACAAAGCCTTCCGAGGCTATAAGCTTAAGGACTTCTAGAAAAGTGGTGACTCATCTTTTCAGTGACCTGTTTTTTCTCACTCCTGTTTTGTCTTCATTCAGTTGTACCATGAGCTGGACTGGGTCTGTGATCCAGCCTGAAATCACAGCCTGATCCAGCTGCAACCTCAGCCTGAGAAGTCTAAAGAGGCTTCCTTTCAACCACGTTCATCCCCTAAGTCTGGTTTTCTGCATGGCCACATGACACAAGGGAAGGGATGTCCCTCTTGTCCCTGTATATCCCACTTGGTTTTGATCATGGTTTTGATCATGTTCCTACATGACTGTAGGAACATGTGGCCAGATCCTTCTGGGTGAAATTCAACCAAGCTATGTTCTCCAGCTGTCAGTCACATTCTAAATGTGTATTTGGTGGTACAAAGAAGACTTGCTTTAATCTACAAATGCTCTTGTGTGCACTGCTCTACCAGGTAATGTGGGCAAAGCCTTAGGATTCATGCTGCTCCCCATATGCCTCATTGCACCTAGAGGAGCAGAGGGAGGGCAGTGAAATTATCTCCTTTGCCAATCACTCCTGGGTAACAGCAATTGGCATCACATGGCACCACCTCTTCAGAAGTACTGAGAATGAGGATTTGTAGACTGAGCCTGCTGTGGAATGCTTTTAGGACTGTCTTTTCCTCTTGAGTCAACTGAACCTGAATTGATACTGAGATTGATACCTGCATTGCTTATTATTCATGTTGAACCTGTGTTGGATCTTTGCAACAGATTGTTGGGTGCTGCTTAGTTTAGCTGAAAACTAAAATGTAGCATCAGGATCCTGTTTAACAGTGGAGCTGTTGCCCTGCAAAGCTCAGTGATCCCCTGCATTCCCCTGTCCTGCTCTTATGCTATGCCAGCCCATGTCCTGAGCTCTGGCCTCACCTGTGCTGTTCCAGGTTCAGGGCAGGTTTCTGCACGCACACAAGATAACTGTTCACCTGCCAGTACTGCAGCATTAGGGACATTACAGGCGACAGTGTGGTATCACCAGTTGCTTCATCCCAGTTAAACTCTTGAG
This sequence comes from Pseudopipra pipra, assembly GCF_036250125.1. NCBI lineage: Eukaryota > Metazoa > Chordata > Aves > Passeriformes > Pipridae > Pseudopipra > Pseudopipra pipra. The sequence goes on from NC_087551.1 coordinate 51,277,979, forward strand.
CAGTCAGTATGGGGGTACAGTTCCACATTTACTGGCATAGGGGAGCAGCTGCTGAGCTGTCCTTTGACCTGACTCTTTTTCCCAGTGTGAGCTCTGCACAGTGTTCCCACTGCAGCAGCCTCTGTGCTGCCACTCACCTCCAGCTGCCAGATTTGGGGAGTGGGATGCTGGTAGTACGGTACCAGGAATGCTGGTGGTTCAGGGAGGGAGCAAGGGGATGGAGGGCAAGCCCTCCTTCCCACACAGGAGCTGCCCCTTACTGTGAAGCCTGTCCTTTTAAATGCTCTTTTGTTCACTGTCATCAGTCTTGAACTATTTGGGAATAATAGGGATGGCCTTCTGCTTCTTTCTTAGAATTACTAGGCTTTTTATTTGTTCCAATACCAGTAGACACAAACATCATCACTATGTTTTTTGCATAGACATGCATTAGTGTTTTTCATTCATTCATGGCTAGGCTTTGCAAATGAAGATTTGGGAAGGGCTCTACCCACATTTGCTACAAGCGCGCTGGTGGCTGAAAAGGCCAATATGAGATAGACAAGTCTGGTTGCAAAAGGCACAGCAGAAATACTCCTTAGGTGATATCAGCAAGACACGATTCTTTCTGCGTTGTCTTTTCTCCTCAGGAGTGATCCTGCGTGCGTTCTGAAAGGAAGCAGCATCGTTATAGATAGTGTGTCTCCAGACCTCCCGATTGGGGGCCAGAGTAGACCAGTTATGGTGATCAATATGGCCAAGGCTGAGATGTTTTTTCAGGGAGTCCTTGTATCTTCTCTTCGGGGCTCCTCTCTTGCAGCAGCCGTGGCAAGTTCACCATAAAGCAAGATCTTAGGGAGGCGGTGGTCCTTCATCCTTGAGACGTGTCCTGCCCAACGCAGCTGTGTTCTCAGCAACATGGCCTCAATACTCTTAACTGCTGCCTTTTTAGAACAGACGTATTAGTCTCATAATGTGACCAATGGATGTTTAGGATTGTACGGAGACAGCGTTGATGGAAGCGTTCTAAAAGTCGTAGGTGGTGGCGGTAGATGACCTATGAGCATTAGTGTACTCACATTTCTAAATGTATTATTTTAAAACTTGGTTTCTGTTTTGTTCCCGAAGGCACATAATGATCATTTGATTCAAGAAGCAAACAAGAACTTTGCCAAAGAGGTAAGCTTTAGCTGATACATCTGTTATTAATCATGAGCAACTTGCCTTTGGTAATTTTAAGTATTTTCTTTCGACAGGTTGGTCTACGCATTATTCACATCTGTCTCCCTGAAGGCAGCAGCACAGATGAGGTAATTGAAATACCTGAAGGACTCTTCCTGTTTTGCTTTTGTCATAAACTTCTATTTATTTCTGACGCTAATTATTACTTTGAATGACCTCTGTTAACTCAAATTAGGTTTGGGATTGCCTTAGTTCAAATAACAAGTATTATACCCCTTACTGGCAAGAATGGGGAAAAAAATTAATGGGTTTGTCTGCTGTCCCCTGGCAAGCTGGGGCAGAATCAATAGAGTAACATTTTGGTTTTGTGTCTGGTGTTTAACTGCAGCATCCCCTCATACCAGCACACGTATCCAGTCTCCTGCAGTTGCTTTTGTGACTGTACCTAGTTCTTGCCCAAGTTATTCAGGGAAATTAAAGATCAATGGACTTTTTTACTATTTTGGAGGGGGGCAGGGAGGGAAAGGAGCTGAATTTGTCTGTTTATTGGTCTTTTAATATTTAAAGTATGTGTTAAAAACCAAACATCCACCCCAAATCACTAGAGGGCTTGAATTCTTTACCTTGTTGAAGGCACAGCGCTTAATATCAAGTATGTTTTAAATATAGCAAACCATCTGAAAGTAAAACCAGTGAAGGAATGTATAGTAAAAGATGCCACTGTTTCCACCTGGATTCCTTGTACTTCGCGATTTTGAGAATCCTGCAGCTTGGGAGTTTTGTGTATTGTTTGTAAAATGTTACTGGCTTGCAGTGTAAGCTCAAGAACTGCTTCCAGGTACATTGTGAGTAATTTACTGTGAAGTTTTGTAGATTATGGATAGTGAGATATCCATTTAAAAAGAATGGGCTTTTGAAATGAAGAACATACACTTTGTTGTTGATAAATATGTTTTATCTGCTGAATAACACAGTTTAGAGAGTAAGTAATCAAGAAAAACTAGTACAGTCTCAGATGTCCAATGTGACCAATTATAAACCACTTGAACTTGCATCTGGTTCAGTATTTGAAATTCTTAAACTTTTGTGCAGTACCTTTTCAACATAACAACACTTCACCAGACAATTGTCAGCTCTTAGGATAAGGGTGTTTTGAGAAGGAAAATTGGTAATGATATATGCTGGTTTAATAACATTAATTTTCTCTTGTAGAATTGTTTTTTTTAGTGTTACAACTTTTTATCCATGTTCTGTGCTGGGACGTGATCTGGTCCAATTTCGAACTACATTTTAGCGAAGGTGTCTTGTTTCTAAAACATATGCTGAAACCGTTACAGTGATGAGCTTTTGCTGAGATTTGGAATGATGAAAGAGCAAATGCTTTTGGCAGCATAATGTCACATAATTTGTGTTTATTTTGCAAGATGTTTAGAATAGAGTCAGGTAATTTGGTAAGCCATGGAAATATAAACCGAGGAAAGCAGGTTTTTGCCTTTTTCATTTAGAAGTTGCAATAATATGCAAGGGAAGCAAAGGTGGCCCTGAAGTAATTTTATAAAATGTACAGATTTTACCCCCTTCTAACTAAATTCTCCTTTTAACTGTTCTGATTTTTAATGCTTTTTATTAACTTCCTAGATTGTCAGTGAAATCTTGAGACTTAATGAGGATCCTAACGTGCAGGGCCTTGCCCTTGACCTCCCAGAAAGCTTATGTAGCAGTAAGGTATTAAATGCTGTGAAACCAGAGAAGGATGTGGATGGGTAAGTGAAGCACAGAGAAATAATATTAGCAGACATGAGGCTGATGGCTCTGTAAAATCAATTTTCCCCTGTGCTTATCGTTAATGGATTCTTCAGTTAATGTCTAGCTGTGCTATTGAGCAGTGATAAAAGATGCCTCTGAATCAATGAGAAGTCTTCTGCTGAAGTAATTTTGATCATTATCTTTTTAATCTTTACATAATGTATATTCAGGACATGGTCTTTTCAAAAAATAAAAACTGAGGTTGTGATTTACTGATGATACTTAAGGTATTTCAGTACTTCAGTCATGAAAATGGTAGTCACAAAGTGCTGAATTTTCACAAGAAGGATTGATGGAAAAATTGCAGAGAAGGTTTTTACTTCCTTACAGCACTCTCTCATGGTGAGAGAGTAGGCTATAGTTTGGACCCATTAACACAACTTTCTAATCAGTGTCTCTCTCTGAAGGGACCACTGGTCTAATTTAGGTGTCTTGAGTTGCCATCTTGCTGCTCTTGCAGCCTTCCTGCTCTCAACTGCAGACTATTACCGGATTTTTTATCCCTTTCACTTCTTTTTTAATGTCATGAAAAAAATTCGAAAATCTTTCAAAGTAGTTAGCTTTCCATTGTCTGGAGTACTGGAGATGCAGAAAATGGAAAATTTAGAGCATCCCTGTGTATGAAGGAGAATGCAGTGCTGTGTGGAAACACTTGAGTTGCCCCCATTGAGCCAGCCTGAGCCCAGAAGGATGTGCTGCCTCTGGCTTGGCTTGGCTTTGGCAGCACTGGTCTGGTCTCACTGCAGCCACTGAGGTGTTTTGGCCCAATATGCCATGGGTAGCCCATCATGACAACTAAAGAACTGCCTGTGTATCGTGGGATCGTGTTACTTATTCAAACTCAGAGATCCCTTTCCTGGCCTCTCTTGAGGCTCAGTGTTTGTCTAACTGGGATTTGGGATGATACAAATTAGCTGCAGTACATGACTATCAAAGGATTTGCTTTTATGAGATGTGTTTGCTCATGGGATTAGCTGTTAGCCATGTTACAAACATTACTGAGGATTTATTTTACACAAACTTCTTTTTTGTTAAATTGCCATGTTTTTCCACTGCAGATTATCCAGTGTAAACCTAGGACACTTAGTATGTGGTGATGTCTATGATTGTCTAGTTCCTCCTACAGTGTGTGCGGTGATGGAGCTTCTTGAAAATCTAGGTGAGTACTTCTATCATAAACATGAATTAATTTTAGCATAATTATTTTTCTCAGTTTTAATCCTGACTGGGAGTCAAATTGTGTTTTCTAGTTTGTGTTGAATTCCCATCTGACATATATTTGTCTCCTACTAGTGAGGAGCCTCAGTGAGATCTGAATGTAGCATTTGCAGAAATGGGTCTCAGTCCTACAGATTTTAGATATTAGGTAGGGATTAGCTGCCATCAGCAGATTTAATCTCACTAAAGCTGCACAAGACATATGAGTCTTCCAAATAAAAAATATAAACCTTACTTGGGTATTTCACTTGACAGTTTTGATTAGTGTGAACAGTTGGGGAAACTCAGGTCTGCCTGTAAATTGCTGCTGAGCAAATCTTTTGGTTTGGGTTTTGTTGCGTAAATGCTGACACTGAAATGGCAGATTTAAACAAGCGGGTTAACAATGTATGAAGACGCTGTTAGTTTAAGGCACCGTGTCAGAAGTTATCTCTCTCTCAAAAATTCGTAAGTGTTGAAATGAGGATTTCAGTAACAGAACTGTAAACGCTAGGTCAAATGTACTTAGTAACAACTGAGAATGAAAGAATTTGTGCAAAATACCAGAAGAGTAGTACCAGAAATCCAGAAGAGTAGTATTTATTTACTAGAATTTGGGAAGTTACCAGGAAACAACTTAAAACCTGTGGTTTGTGTCACTGCATGGGCTCCGAAAGACTTGCCGCAGCTGCTGTGGTTGTGCAGGCACACAGCTCTGTCCTGTCGTGAGCCGCTTTGCTGGCACTTCTGGAGGCCTTCGGCAGCAAGTGGCCTGGTCAGAGCAGAGGTCCATGTAGCTGCTCCAGCTCTGTGCCTGGTGGAGCCTGGTGCTTGTGCCTTTGCAGTTGAGGGTGGCTGAACAACTTGCCTTGTGTTGTGCAGGTGGAAAGACGGTGCTGCTGGTGGGAGCTGGTGGGGCAGTGGGTGCTGCCCTGCAGAGCATGCTGCAGAGGGAGGGAGCAGTGATCGTCAGCTGCCCGTGGAAAGCCCCACAGCTGCAGAATGAGGTGAGTGCTTCATCATGATGATGAGGGTCATACTGCATCCAGGCATCCCTGTCAGCTGCTCCCCTGGCACTGCTCCCCTTCGCTGCTGTTGCCAAGAGGGAGACTTGTTGTTGCAGTCACAGGTGGCACTGGGTCTTGCTGGTAGCCAGGGTCGGTTAGGATCTTTCCTCCTTCCTGCTTGCTCGGAAATGGTGCAAATACTGGCCTCTACCCTCTACCAGAGTTCAGAGAAGGGCAATGAAGCTGGTGAAGGATCTGGAGCACAAGTCTTATGAGGAATGGCTGAGGTAGCTGGGAGTGTTTAGTCTGGAGAAGAGAGGGCTCAGACGTGACCTTAACACTTTCTAAAACTACCTGAAAGGAGGTTGTGGCCAGGTGGGGAATCATCCTCTTCTCCCAGGCAACTAGTGAGAGGACAAGAGGATGCACTCTTAAGCTGCACTGGGGTTGGACGTTAGAAAGAAGTTCTTCACAAAAAGGATGATTAGACATTGGAATGGACTGTCCAGGGAGGTGTTTAAAGAAAGACTGGGTGTGGTACTTAGTGCCATGGTCTAGTTGAAATGGTGGTGTTCAGTCGTAGCTTGGGCTCAATCATCTCAGATGTTTTCCAACCTAATCGATTCTTTGATTCTGTGAATATTACGTGTAATAGCCGCTGCTGTAATTTCATTATTTTACACAAGGAGCTGTTTGAGAATGAATTTTAAAACAAATGTGTTAGCTCTCCCTTTTACTTTCTCCAAGAGAAATGCCCTCTTTCTTCTTGTCCTGTGATATTGTCATCTGTGTGAAATTATTGTCATTGAATTTGTGTCTTAAAGGTTTGCAAATACTGCATCTTTTGGGACAAGGAAGATCCCAGTCTTTAGCTTTGAAGATAGCTGTAAAAAGATTCAAAGAAATTCAGGAGCCTTAACCCGAAGGATTTAATTTACATGGTCTCCCTGGTTGCTTTTTGCAGAGCTTTTAGCTGCAACTTAGAAGTTGGTATGACTTCCTGTCAAACTTCTCAGTTTGTTCCTTAGTCCCAAATGCGTTTTCCTTGGGGCATGTGCAGCGGGGTTCAGATATTGGCTGTGGGAGTGCACATTAGTCCAGGGCCTGGTTTGCCAGTGGCTATAGGGGTGAGGTGCCCAGGACAGCTCTAGTATTTGACAGCTTGTACCACAGGGTGGCAGCCAAGGCAAAATGATTGTGTCACACCTCCGGGCTTTGGAGGCAAGGACAGGAGGAGGAAATAAATTTGAGCAGCTGTGATAGAAAGTTCTCTGGCAAACTTATGTTTTCACAGCTGCAGATGTTTTTGTCAGGCTTGTCTCAGCTCTGGGCTTTAAGTGACTGACAGCACTTAGGAAACATATGCCTCTGTTGGAGACAGAGCACTGTGAACTTGATCGTTGCCATGTCTCATTCTTCAGTTATTTCTTGTTGCTTAGGGTTGTGCTAGAGGACTGCTTTGGGCTGGATGGTGTGGGTGACAGGGTGGCCAGAGGTGTTTCCACTGGTTCACAGCAAAAAATCTGGATTGAGCCCATAGCTGCTTGTGCAGTGCTGTCTATAGCTGGAGAGAAATCTGTTTCCTTCCATCCACATGCTTTCCCATAATCATGCTTTGCTTTTTGGCATTCCTCATAGCTTACCTTTTGCAGCAGGTCACTGATGGAAAACAGAACGAGAGGCCTAAGTTTGAGACTTTGCACATCAGTCTTCCCAGGTTCATTTTAACTGTTGGCAGTAAAGGAGTTTGTGCTTTACCTGCGGGACTAATCAGCAGAGGTCAGGGGAAACCTACCTTCCTCTTCCTTGCCTGTAAGCCTGGAGCAACATGTCACCAGTAATCCCCAGAGCACTGCTGAACTGTCTGGATATACTCTGATAGTTAACTCTAGCTCCTTGATAAAATCTAGTGCATTCAGGGAAAACTGTTTCATATTCCCAGAAGCTGCAGAGTCAGAAACTGAGCACAGGTTTCCTACTCAACAACAAGGTACTGCAGTCTCGTGGCAACCTGTATTTGAAGTACAATGTTTTTAGATAACATGATTATAGCTGGTGATATGAATATATGATATGATATTCTTGTGCTTGTTTAAAATGCCAATTAAGTAAAAACAGTTTAAAAGGTTCACAAGGTTTCTTCTCATGAGGTTTTTTTTTCATTTGAATTTCAAATAAGAAAATATGTTAGTCAATGTTGAGGCTTTTCCAAGATTTGGAAGAATTAATTCATGTTTTGTTTTTCCTGTACAATACACTAACTTCTCCTTTCTCTGAATACAATGCCTCTACAGTAGCAGTCTGTGTGCTGTTGTTTGGAAGTATTACCTGTTGTAGCATAATAACTTCACTTATGAAGTGAGAGATGAACATACAAAGAGTATAAACTTTTCACTGGTATGCATTTGTTTCACAATGTATAATAGGAAAGGAAAATTTTATCTTAAAGGTAGATGTATATTATTTGTATTAATCCATTGGCCAGGCCAGTTTGGGCTGAAGCAGTAACTCTGACCTTAATGATGTAATGCCTTTCTTAAGTGGGTACTAAATTACCTTAGACTAGTTCTGTTGATTTGTTCTTCTTTTTAAAAAGGACAGCATAACAGCAAGTGTTTTCTTTAGAAATTCTTTCAATTTAAATGAGTCACACAACACTAAGATTGTTGGGTTTTTTGGGTAAGGTTTTGTATTGCTATGGACTTGTAATTACTTCTGTTACTCATGCACTTTTGCAAAAATATTTTGACAATGATCAAGAGGAAGGTATGTTTTAGTCTACCTTAGGAAAAGTCTAGCAATGTAGGGATAACTCTCCTGGCAAACAGCGTAATGCCATCTACCATCTGACTTAGTGTGCTCCTTTAAGGCAAGTCTTTTCTGTCCTATGGCAGGAAAAGGGAATGAAATAAATAACAGTACTTTTCATTTCCTTGCTTTGAGATGAATGGATAGTGGACCCACTTTCAATGTTCTTTTCCCTCCTCACTTCACTTTTTTTAGGTGAACAGGTTAATATCTCTTTTTGTTCCATTTCAGGTTTGCTTTGCTTCATTTCTTAAAAATAATCATCACGGCACAGCTGAGCCATGTCTTTCAGCGCTCTTGAGCTTCCTGAGTTTTCAAATAAAATTACAAAGGAAAGAAAACATTTCAGAAGGTTCTGGCACATCTGTGCATTAGTTGCCATGAGGAAATGTTGTTCTTTTGCCATTGATATGTTCAGTGTAAAAGAAATTATGAAGTAAGAGATAGACATAAGCATTTTGGTGGAAATTGTTAAGATGTTATCGCTCTGTTAAGCTTTGTGTAGATAACTCTTGAAAGCACATTCACTGCATTGTGCCTGAAGAATGACCTAGTGACATACTTTCAGGAACGTCTCCCTTGTAATGTTAAAATGGGAGTACCTAAAAGTTGATTCAGTATTAGATGAAGAATGGGAACAGATGTGCTTAATCCTTTATCATGGTAGAATTATGTTTTCTAGTTTAAAAGGAGGTTATCAAGTAGATTCATATTGAAAAATACAGATTATTTCCTTGCCAAAACATGGGTAATACTTAGTACTTGTAAGAAAACAGAATTTTGTTTCAGTCATCTAAATTGAGTCAGTCATCATTTCAGCATGTCATCTTTAACATAGCCCATGTGTGAACCACATCGTGCCTGTTCTGAGAGAGTTGCTATCCTACATTTTATTGTAAAAGAACTGAAAATTGGTCTATCTAGGTATAATTAGGAATAGAAAAGTTGTATGCAAAAGCCTGGTTGAGGACTATAAGAGTGGTTCAGCTGGAGTGCTGAATGGAAAGTTCCTTTCCAACTTGAAAAAGAACTTCTTTTGGCCACAGTCTGCTTTTCCTTAGAGCCAATGCTTAAGCTTCAAACTTTTAGACATCTCTTAGCCATTTACTATCCTGCTTTTGCTGTCTTCATAAGAGCAAGAGTCTTGGTACGAGCAGAAAAATGCACTTCATACTGTAAGCATGAAAGAACATGAGACGAGGTATATGGATCCCATAAGAGGAGAGGAGAGGGAAGCTGCATGAGAGTTTCTAGTGATGATGATGTAGACAAAGTATTTCTACTTCAACATTTTATGCACATCACCTCTGTTCCTTGTAATTTTGAAATTTATCCCCTGTCTGTAAGCTAGAGGAACAGTTGCTAAAGCAGTAGGCTTGAGCCCACAGTAGAGATGTGGACTTGATTTTCATGTGCACTATGTAGAGCAAGTGCATTCAGGCTGATGTGGTAGGGAAGGGGTGGTCAGTGTCTGGGCAAGAAGATGGTGGCAGGGAGCTACTGGCCGCTTGCTCTGGTTCATCCCTGAGGAGTCTGGCTGGGTGGGAAGGGATCATGCATAGTTGTTCTGCTGGGTTGCTAATGATTTGCAAACCCTGACTTTCCTGAGGTAGAGATAGAGCTGGAAGAAACCACATAAGGAGAACATACCTTAGTGAAAAAAGTACCTGAAACTAGTCACTGACTTATAAAATTTTCAAGATTTCAGGAAGTAATTAGAGTTGCTGTGATTGAAGTGGAACCTGATATGTAAACTGATGTGAATAAAGATTATTTTACTAAAGAGAGTTGTGAAAAGACTTTTAATCAGGTTCCTATTCCTCATCCCATCTCTTAAATTTTATATGGCCTAGCTTCATACCCAGGAAACAAGGACTTTTACATTTCAAATATTAATTTTAATTTTTATTTTGTTTGATCATGTATTTAAAAATGGCTTTTTTAAACTATGGGAAAATGAAATTTTTATGTGGATTTCACAGCAAAATGGAGTTTCAGTTATCTGTAATAGACAACTACTTTGTGCCATTATCATTAAATACTTGGCTGGAAAGTCTGTATTGTTTTAACATTTGGTGTTCTGTCTTGTGAATGGGTGGGGCTTCTTAATCTGCTTCTACTTAAATCTTGGTGGAGAGAATCATATTTTGTTATGAGGTAAGGTTTCAGATTATTTGTTGGCACAACTCTTTCCAACTGAAAAAATATTTACCAGTGAGAAGGCAAGATACTACTGGACTATTGGCTTACTTTGTCTTCAGCCTATTGCCTAGCACATTAAGGAGGGTTTGGCATGATGCTTGTCATTCCTTTCTCTAGCCAGCTTGATGGGACACAGCCTTGCTGTCCAGGGAGCATGGGGCAGTCAGCCATGTGTTCTCCCTCGTGGGTATCTCCTTGACCTTCTGGCTATGGCTGCCTGTAGCATCTGGTTCCTGTCAGATGTGTCCTCTGTCCAGGGACTGTGTGGTGCATTTGCTAGGGAGGTTGAATGTGATGATTTCATAGGACTTTTCCATCTCTAACGTCTGGGATTGGTTGGAAATAACTCTGCACATGCATCCCAAGGCTTGCTTCTTGCTTCAGCGACTAAACAGCCGTCAAAAGAGAAGGGCAAGGGAGAAAAAAAATCAGCAGAGGAGGTATGGACACAACTTCTTGTAAGTGAAACCAAAGTTTGATGGAGATCACATAAAACTCTTCCAAGGACACCCAGAAGTCTGTAAACAACTATTTTGCTTTCAGTGGACTTGCTCTCCCAGTTTCTGGATATACTTTTTAAAAATGTTTTAACATTGGCTAGAAAAATAATTGTGTTCAGCTGTTAAGAACATTTTTCAACATTAGGGTTGGTAGTCATAGAGATGAGTATTTGGCCCCATCACTTGTTTTCTGGCATTATAGTTACATTGAATCAATTCTGTCAAAAGTATGTTGGCTGAACATTCATCAAAATTATTACTTGTTGCATACAGCTCTCAACTGGTTCATCAATTCACAATGCTAAGTGGTGTGCAAAGCTTAGTCCTTGTCCCAGAGGCTTTGCATGGGAAGGCATCCTGACTTTCATTATGTGATTTCTTACCAAAAAAATGCTGTGGTCATGTAACTGAGAAAAATCACTGTTTTTCTCTGTGTTGATGTTGACTGTTGCAGCAGAGGTTGCCTCCTTTTGCAGAGCAGAAGTGTGCCTACAGCATAATATTCTTGGTTCACAAGTCATCACAGCATCTTTTTATCCAGATTTGCTTGCAGATTTCTCAGTATCATTTGACCTGTTGCTGGTCAAGCATTATGACTTATGTGGCCTTCTAGGAGTGGCATGTAAGCTGATATTCTCACCACGCTCAGGAGTGAGAGCAATTTGGATAAGGCTGAATGACTGTTTGCAGGCAATCACAGGAGTGTTGTGAAACTTGTGACTGAAGTCTCAATCAGCTCATTGCATTAGTCATTTGTCAAGCCAGTAAATCTTCTCCCACACTTTTGGCTTTGTTTCCACATGTGGATCTCTAAGGAGAGTTAGGCCATCCTTGCATCCTCTGAGGGGAAGATGGAGCTTTTTTTGGTTTCTGCCTTTTCCGCAGCAGTTATGCTCTTCTTCCCTCCTGGATGCTCAGCTTTGCCAAAAACCTGCTATCCTGACAGGATTTGTAGCTGTTCTTTCTTGGCAGGAGTGTTGGGCAGGGTTGCGTCAGAGCACTTTTGGCCAAAAAAGAAGCTGGAATGCTTGTCAGTCAGAAATCAATTTGTGAGGCTCACTGAGTTTGTTACACTTGGAATTAATTTACATTTGTTCAAAATATTACCAAATCACTTTATCTCTGAAATAACTTTTACATTCAAGCACAATGCTGTGGCTTTTTTAGTGGATCTTTATACATCTGCCTCTGGTGCTGTCCCTTACCTCATGGTGATTCGTATAATTGGTACAGGACCCTGCTTCAGAGAAGGTGGGGAAAGAAAGGCACTTTACGTTATAACTTTGGTTATAAAAATTTTTGTCATAACCATTTTTGCTCCAGCATCTGCCAGGTTGAAGTAAATCACAGGCACTGATTAGCAAACGTGAACTGAGAAGGAAAAAAGATGCTTTAACTGGTATTCTTCAAAAACATTGATGTTTGCAGATCAGGTCATCTTGCATTCCCATCAGCTGGCCTGGTTTTCTACTGTGATAATCTGACTATACGCTTTATAATTGCCTATTTACTGTCATTCAACCCTTCTTTTTCTTAAGTTGCTCCAAGTTACCTTGGTCTTTAGGACAGTGATAGAACTTTTTATTTGGAAGGATGTAATCTGCTTTTAAGTATTATTGATGCTGACTCTGACCTCACTCGCCTGATCTCACAGTTTGTTTACCTAACTTCATTTTAAATGCTATTGTTCTTAAATTTCATGGAGAGTAAGAATCAAGCCATCAGTTTGCATCTTTTTTTTTTTTATGTTCTTGTTGTCTGTAAATGCTTTGCTCAAAAGGCTATTGCTGTATAAGTCTGAATATCTTTAAGATGCATATTAAAGTATGTATTTCTAACATTAAATGCTTGTTTTGTCCTTGGGGGGTGTTTTGGGGTGTCCCTAGCTTCGTCACGCAGATGTGGTGGTATTTGGCAGTATGAAACCCGATGATGTTCCTGTGAGCGGGATAAAGCCTGGAACCACCATTATCAGTTGTTCTCATGACATGCTGTCAGGTAAGAGGTGTTAAAGATAGCAGTTCCTACAAGTGATGTGCAGTGAGTCCTTGAAATGTGTGTGACATCTTGGTGATAATGCAATGTGGTTAAAAGCTGCATCTTTGGGAGGGGGCCTTGAAAGGTGTGTGTTTGTGTACAGGGTATGTATACATGTTTCTCTGATGTATAAATAGGAAAAAGATGTCAGGTGGGGTAAGAAAGGTTGGAACAGGTTCTTCATACCAGGATTGTTAAATAAGTGATGATCCTATGGATTCAAAGACTTCAGAGAGAAGATTTTTGGGTCATAAGATGAACTATTACTTAGTGCTGTTTTGTACAGTGTGTTATCCTGTGACTTCTGTAGTCTCACCTGGAACATGCGAAAAAGAGAAGAAGGGAAAAAATACCAGCTCTAAAGTGCTGTAAAGCTGTCTGCAGAGAATGGTGCAGGAGGGAGTAAAGAAATCATGTATAGCTAAGAAGAGGCAGAATGTCTTCTGCAGTAATTATTCCTACAAAAAAGAGTTTGAATTCACCTCCCTCCTCCCTAGTATAACATGGTCTAACATGAAGGGGGAATGGAGGAGAAAGATAATGGGGCAGAGAAGAGAGGGAGTGGTGTTACAGCAGTAGTACCTATAAATAAATAAATAAATGAAAGGGAATCTCCCCTCCTCATTTAATGCTTCTAAGCAGAAACCTCTTGTGTGTCAGACTTGGGGCAGAGGTGCAGGTCTGTTCTGGCAGGATGGAGATAAACCAGTCCTTGCAGCTGGCACCACTAGTGACTGGACTCTCCCAGCACTGTGTTGTCTAGTGCAAGTCCCACTTTTGGACACCCAGTTCTCTCCTTCCATTGTAGAGGGAGTCTGAGCCTTCAGAGGCCTAAAAGTTCTGCAATATATACTATGTCTTGAGACTTAAATATCTTCATGCCTTAGTTGCTCTATAGAACTCTAGATAATATTAGTGTTTCCCTTCCCTGAAGGAGTGCTATTAGAAAAACTGCATTACATATCAAAGCAACATTCCTTTTTTTAGGCATGAAATGTAAGATTTGGCATAAGCGTATACATTTCTTTGCATTTTTAAAGTTGTAGCAGTGGGCTGTGTTAAGTACTGCTTTTTTTTTTTTGAAAAGGCAGCATGAGATTTTTATAATGATAATTTAAATAGAACTTATCTACCAAATGTTTATCTGTCTTTATGATTATGCTTTTGATGTTGTCAAAACCTTGCAGAAACTCCAAAATTATAGAAGAAATGCATTTTAGCAGCTTTAAAAAATGCTGGTCTCAAAGCTTACTAGAGAGGTACCTGAAAGACAGGTGTCTGACAGGAAAAATGCACTTAGTTTAATTGCAAGATGTTTGTGAAAAGCCCACTGTGGAGCAGTTATGACCTTGGAGAAACAACTGAGTCTTATAACTGATTCTTCACTTTCATGGAATCTGGCAGAGGTGCTTGGAAATTGTTCTGGATTTTTTCTTGCTTTAGAAATGTTCAGCTTAACATCTGTGGGATCACAGGAGCTAAATGAAGCCTGAAAGCACTAATGGCCATGAAGTAACTTTTGTTCCTGCTAGATGGTGGCTGGATTTCTATCTTAAATGAGCGTATATGTAGTCTAACACACTTGTGTGTTTTAAAAGCACTCAAAATTTGCAAGGACATAGGCGAACTGGGGAAATATAATGATGTAAGCCAGGAGAGTTGAGCTAAAAGTGCTCACTGCAAAGTGACAAAATTATTTTTCAAGTATTTTTTTAATATAAGCAAAGATTTTTAAATTATCACAATTTTAAGATGTTCTAGCAACATTTCAAAAATTTCAGAATTTTCTAGCGGTGCAACATCTGCTGCTGTTGCACTAAGGATCTTGGAATCAGGCGAGTGCTGGTAGTGTCTTGCAAGAATATACTTTAAATATGAATGTATAGAAATGAAAATAAGTTTCTGAACAAAACTTAAGGATGCCAGAATTATTTGGGATTTGATATCCAGTTTCTTTGGGGTCACTTGACAGCTGAAACCTATATGGTTTTAAGTATGTTAGTAGGAAATTCAACCATTTCCCCACCTCTTCTCTATTCTCAGCTGCGTGAGCAGACAGGTAGTACATGACAGCACCTCTCACCCATCTGCACAACAGGGTACAATTCAGAGGAGGGATCATAATGTCTGTAGCTGATCTGACCATAGGCCAAAGCAGAGTGCTATTCCAGCTCCCATCTGGAAAATTTATCCTAAGAGAGCTGTTGCAATCCTGTGATTGTCTTGCTAATTCCATGTGTGCATGACTTTCACCTCTAGCTTTGCCCTCACCCCTGTAAAAGCCTGGTTAGTCATTTGTGGGGTGACTGTGTAGCATAGGCAATCTAGGAGAAGTAGTTTATTGAAGGGAATTGTCTAATTCTGATATGTATTTACACACGTGCTAGCTCTGCCCTGATAAAAAAGTCATATTAAGCCAAATAACATAAAAAACCAAAATGTCTCTGTAAAGCACAGCTGTCTGAAAGGGGGTTTTAAACTCCATTTTCCCTACTTCATTTATGTTTGGCAGCTCTCCCAGCCTGATCTCAAAGCAACAACAGTCAACTTATGACTGTGATAAACTGTTCCAGTAAAACTCTTCTGTCTGTATCTAAAGCTGAACATCTCCAGAAGATTTTGTTGTTTCGTTGTTGTTTTTTTTAATAGCAAATGTAAATGTAAGTAGAAGGATTTTTCCAACACTTTCTTAATTAGAGTTTAATATCAGGACTGTTACCTTCTGCTTGGTTGCCTTTGTCACTGATGTTTAGGTGCCTGTTGGCAAGAAAGTTTGAGAAAGGATTAGGATTCGCACAGAATGAGACTAAGGGTGTCTGCAGAGATGGTCTCTTGCTCTCTCAGTGATGGATGTGACAGAGTGAGCTGGAGCTGGGTGGGGGTGGTGGGGTGCTGGCTCCTCTGCCTACTTCTGCCTGCCACGCTGGCTCCAGTCTGAGTTCTCTGTGCCTCACTGTAACTGGGACCCTTGTCGGGAGGGGTAATTGTGCAAGACAACATGAGTGTTTTATGACTAGTACGGATGGGGTGAGTAGAGGGAGAGCTTGACCAGGTCAGGGTTTGCACTTCAGTTCCCCTGTGGGGGAAAGGTTAAAGCTGTCAGTGTACAGTTGTTATTTTTTTATTACAGTTATGTCTACGCCCTTCAGAATGCAGCTAGGGCCTTGATATGCCCACAGAGACTAGGATGTGAATTTTGGAGAAATTGTGTCTAGATAAAAATCAATAAACAGTAACAGAAGAACAAGCCAGAAGAAGGATCACAGCAAAATGACAAAATAATTTGTTTGGTTAGGGTAGCTAATGTATGATTATTATTTGATATATTGCCACTAGAAACAATGATAACTGCCTCTAAAGTTGGAGTCACTTTGAATTGTATAGATTTTTCAGAATATCTACTTTTAATGTCACATTGATGAAGATAACTTTTGCTGCTCAAAAAAATTCACATATTCTGTTTCCAAACTATAAATCCCATTGGTTAATAATCCTATATAGTATTTTGTGATCATTTCATTTTTCTCTTTTGCTGTAATAGGTGTGTTGAGAAAACAGTCTTTACCATGTTCATTTATGTGTTCTGTTTAAGAATATGTATAGCTTTTCAAATCCTCACAGCTGTGTGAATTTTCTTACATGTTTGTGTAATATGTTTCAGAGCATACAGTTACTCTCTGATTTTTCACAGTATATCCATCCTTGTGGGGGATTTCATTTGAAGTATTAAGTAAGCCACCTATAATTTTGTCAGTAACATTGTTAAATTTCAAGTCAACATTCAGAAATTTTTTATTTGGACATAACTTTCAAATACACATGCTCCCACTCACAAAAGCTTTGTGATTTATTAGTGCAATACTTATGTTTTGCAGAGAAACGCAACTATGGTCAGCAAAACACCTCTGCTGCAGAAAACACTGTTGGTTCTCTTGCAATAGCAATGAGAATGCAGGTTAGTGTAACTTTTGTGTTGCAGATTTATTGCTCTTTCTGTAAGCTCTAGAAATTACTTCTACAGTTTAGATTTTAACTTTTGTTTTGCTCTTTTGGACACCTTACCTGCCTCCCATTTTAATAGCAACTCTTAATCAGATTAATGTAATGCCTGCTACATTTAATTAGAGAAAGGTAAATTAAAAATGAAATGTTGTAATTCTGGTGAATACAGTAAAGCTTGGCAGAAGCACTTGTATCAATAGACTAATGTCACTTATTCTGGTAAGACAGTGAAGATTAATTATATCTGTCCATACTTTTGTGTCATCATGTATAGAGGGGTTCAAAAGTTTGTTACTTAATGTGGAAGCAGCGTAAGTCAGTCAATGAACAATTAGTATCTTCCATTATTTTTATGGTGTGAGAGAAGACTAGTAATTCTCCATTTTACTGGAATAAAATCTCCACGTGCCTAATTAGAGACTTTTTTCTGCCCACTTACGTGTTAATGGAGTTTTGTTTTGTTTTGAAACGTGGTCAAACAATATGACAGTGTTTTTGTCCTAAAAGCATGAAATGGAAAGATTTTTAAGTTTGGGGTTTTTTGTTAGCCTTTGCAGTAGAAGTTATTTCAACATACTCTTGAGATAGTTTGAAATTAGTGTTCAGCATTTATGATGCAGCTGGTGTGTGCTGTTTCCTTGTTTAAAACCAGAACATGGTAAAAACCATGGAGCGATGGATCCAGTCCCATCAGTACAGGAAGTGGAACCTGCACTGCTTGAAACTGCAGCCCCTCTCCCCAGTGCCCAGGTAATAAGTGCTTTTAAAGAACTAAAATTTAATAAAATATTTAAAGAGTGGGCAAGTGTTAAATGTGACAGTGTTAAACGTGACAAATGTAAAAATGGCCCATGCCTAATTAATTTTTAATGTTATGTGAACTACATGTTGTGCTATTCTCTTGTATGCCTCATTGGGACCATATCCTTCTGTTTTCTATCAGTTTTTACTTTTATGATGTGCATTGGCGTCGAGCTTTGTTTAATGAAGACCTATAGCTGGAAGGTTTTGTTGAGGAAAGGAGTTGAAGCTTTCTGCAACATCAACAGAAATAAAAGATATGTGAAGTTCCTAATGGCTAAACCCTAATGTAGGAAGGTGTTTAGTTAAGGCTCAGTGATTTCAGTGGCATTTGAGTTTGTATTTATTTCCTTCCCTCAGCAGAAGTACTTTCTTCAGCATTAGACTTTTAAATTCGTCTGTGGGTGTGAAAACCAGGAAGCATATTTATTCTCATAACCAGAATCTTTTCAATCAGTTCCTGTCATTCACCTCCCAAGGCCCATGTCAAGCCACAGGGATTTCAGGTCTGCCTCGGCACAGCTGCTGACATCTCTGACATTTAGAGCAGCCTGAGCCCTTTACTGTGCTAAAGTGCTTTGCTACTTGTTGGTTATGTTGGCTGATGGAGGGAGGAACTGAGTACTTGAGGTGAGATTCTGCCATGCAGGAGAGTGTTGAAATTTTTTTGTGCTTATTTGTATGCCTGCTTCTTGGCCATGCAGACCCTGAAGGGACCTCACTTCAGAAAGTCAGAGAGAGCTGGGACTGCTTAGCCTGGAGCATAGGAGGCTCTGAAGGATCTTATCAGTGTGTATAAATATAATGTAAAATAATACAAAGAGGACCAAGCCAGGCTCTTTTCAGCGGTGCCCGGTGACAGGACCAGAGGCGATGGGCACAAACTGAAACACAGGAAGCTCCATGAACATCAGGAAACACTTTTTCACTGTGAGGTTGACCAAACTTTGATACAGATTGTCCAGGGAGGTTGTGGAGAGTCCATCATAGGAGATATTCAAAAGCCACGTAGACACAGTCCTGGGCAACTAGATGTCCCTACGTGAGCAGGGGGTTGGAGCAAATGACCTCCAGAGGTCCCTTCCAACCTCAGCCACTCGGTGATTCTGTAATTCTGAGTCCTACTGCTGTGTTTTGGGAAAGCTGAAACAAAATGTTTTCTTCTCTAAGCATTTTGATTCACTTTTCACTGTTTTCTTACAGCAGTTGAATGGCAATGGACGCAGTTGTAGTTTAAAACAGAGATGCCAAAAGAATGAGTTTTCTGTTGTATCCAGGGGCACAAGGGGGAAGAAATGCTTGTGCTTTTCCTGGGCCAGCATGTTCAATTTCTAGAACTAAAGCCAGAAAAAACTAGCCTTAAATAATACAGTTAAAAGTTAGATTAAAAGTATGTGATGTCATGAGTATGACGGTAAAAAAAACCCTGGAAAAACATTATTCACAACCCTCTCTACAACACTGTGTGTTTAGTACATAAATAATTACATAATTAATTTATAATGGCATATAATATAACCAGTAATAGGACTTGCATTTTTCTGTTAACTCTATAGCTTTATGTCTTTTTTTCTTTAAATGTAAAGAAACCCTTCAGATGGAAAGTATCCTGTAATAAAATGTAATCTTGCAGTAATAAACCACGTTGTGTGGAAACAGATGGAGTTTTCATTGAAAATGAGGCAAAGTTGCTTAAGCACTAAAACTAAGAACATCTGCTTTTTGATTTCTGTGAGATCTGGGTGTTAATTGAAGTATTTCCAAATCTATTGGAATGGAAAATTTTCTTACAAATATGCAGTAAAAAAAACCCCAGCACACAGGTGAGTAGATGTAGAGCCTTCCCCCATCTTTTACGTTTTCCTGCATTTTTTAAATTATCACTTACCATTGTCAGTGGTGGACTTCTTGCCTAACAATTTTAATTCATGCAGAAGAAACACTATTGCGCAATTCCAGCAATACTGAATAATGTAACTTATTGAGTAATTCTCTTTTTTCTAATATAGAGCATATATTGTCAGACTAAAAGAGCCATCTACAAATCTGGATTTCTAAATGCTAGTTTGTAACCAAATCTTTTAATTTCCTGTGTTTTAGGAAAAACATTTACCAGAAATAATAGACGAGATACAAACATTTCATATGTTTTGTATAGCCCCAGTAGTAGTTAACATATAAATGTAAATTCACTGTTAAATTATGCCTTTTATCATTTTATTGCTTGTATCAGTGTTCAACCTGTCATTAAATGGGTTCTAAGTTGTTAAAAGTCTGGTTGCTTTGAAGGTTTTTGAGGGAATTTCAATGGGAAAATGATGACAGCAGTGGTTTTACCAAGGGATAACTGTTAGCATCCACTGTCAATTTTACTTCTAAAAATATATCTAATTTTAATTTATCTAGAATTTCTTTACCTTTTTATTTATTTATAAGTGTTCAACTTGGTTAGTTCACTTCTTCCACTTTTTGCCGGTACTGGTACCTCCAGATTAGGAAAAGCCTTGTTGTTTCTTCCAGGAGAAGAGGAGGAAGAAATGAGGGAAATAGGAAGGGCTGAGGTTGCTGCAGGGAGTCCTTGTAGTCTGGCCTGAGATCTGAAATAATAGCTTCTGTCTTTTAGTAAAGAGGCCAATATATTTAATAGGAGCTAAAAAAGGCAAATTAACTTTGTCATTTTAGTCTACATCCTTCTCCTCTTGTCAAATGCATCAATTACTTGATGAATAGAATAGTCACCCTGAAAATTTTCTGTGCTTAAATCTTTAAGGGACCACACTGTCATCAACTTACCAATAGTTTTCTGGGACTTAATATAGAAAGTTCTCAATGAAAACTTGAGATATTCTTTGCCATGTGATGTTTGAAAGCCACTCCATCTTCTGTTCATGTTACATTTTTATTGCTAGTTGTGCTTGAAGTAATGCATAAGAAAGTCAAAGATATATCCTTCTATGAAAGAGGATGAGCTTAGTATATCTTTGAAAGAAAGTGGATTCCAGGTTAGTGCTGTGATTGAGTAACTTCTTGTCCTGTAGTACTGGCTTATGTCATTGCTTGGATGGATGGTTTCTGGATTTCACTTAACTGCTGCAGGGTGCAAAAGTGGGCTACTTGAGAATTATAATTGAATAATGGTCCCAATTTAGGATGTCCTCTGAGAATTGCGAGCAATTAAATTGGCACAGACTGGTCGTTTGCTGGTGGATGCAGAAAACAGCCAAAGTCCACACAAAGAGTTGAGATCTGCCAGTAGTTTTGTGTTCATTGGTGGATACTTAAGGTCTTGCAGACTGTTTGAAAGTTCAGGACATTAGCTTTGATACCGTTGCCAGATTCTATCTTTAAAAATACTGTAATCAACTGAAACTACAGGAAGGAATTTAGCCTGGTTAGGCTGAAAGTATTTTTGAAGTTGCCAAAGGAGACAACTCCTCAAATCTTGTGTGCTGGGTCCTGGGCTTCACTGCTGCAGGAGCTTACAGCTGCCAAACGCTTATGTGGACATAATGGGCAACTGGGTCAAGCTCCCAAATGAAAAATCCATAAAGGAGTATTAAATCCAAAGACCCCTGGTGGTTTAGGTCAGGAATTCCAAATACAGTAGTGTCCCCTAGCCTACAGCCACCTCCCCTCAGGTAATCTGTGATGTGTGCTTACCTCAGCTGCCACTCACAGCCCTTGCTGGAGATATTCATAAGCTCACTGGATGTCTGGCCCGAGCCCTGTACTTTAAACTCCTCCTTTGTGACCATGCTTAGTTTAGCTGTGTTTTAGAAGAGCATGAGCTGGTCTTCAAATGCCTTGTTTCCTTTGGTGCCCTCATCGGGGAGTAGCGAGGCTGAGCTTGCATGGCGCTCAGGTATAGCTGATGTGTTTGTGTGACTGTTGGCCAAGGAATGTATGCACTTTTCAGTAAATCGTATGCGCTGAAATATGCTGCGAGGGAGGAGAAGAGAAAGAAAAACAAAACCAGAAACATCCATTCCAGTTGGGACATGCTTGAGCATCCAGCAGACACGTCTCTAGCTTGATATGAAAGCATTATGTAATATTTGGAGTCTGATTAAACGAGAGAACTCTGTGAAATTGTAACAATTAACAAACACTGCACATGATTTTCAATGTTATATTAGGTGTTAGCTAATATTTAGGTTTGGTTAATAAAATGTGAGAGAGGATTGAAAAACTCGTTACAGTAACTCCATTGTTGGATTATTTGCTGTTGTTTTGTGCTCTGTCGTCGACCACCTAAGCTGAGAGAAATCTCCTGTCTCCTATTTGTTTTCCTTTCCAGTGATATTGAGATTTCCCGAGCACAGAGTCCAAAAGCTGTTGATGTACTTGCCAAGGAGATAGGATTGCTTACAGATGAAATTGAAATCTATGGCCAAACCAAAGCCAAAGTACGTTTGTCCCTGCTGGAAAGGTTAAAGGATCAGCCAGATGGAAAATATGTTCTAGTTGCTGGGTAAGAATGCACTGTAACATCATTAGTGTCCGCTCTTTCCACTCATATTAATATAAACATGCAACTTACATCTTTTTTTTTATACACTGCACAAATAAGAATCCTGAATGTTTTCATCTGTATGTTGCTCTGTTCTGAAAGTGAGCAGATTTTGAACTTTTTTGAAGTAATGCAGCTTTTCTTCCAAACTGTTATTACTGAAGTAAAGTATATTTTATAAAAGGTAGTTTGTTCTATGATTCTGTGAAATGTTATGTGTTGGTGCATGGAGTTTTTCTTACTGTTTTATCAGAATTTTAATTGTTTAACTTGGGTATTTAAGGCTGCTTGTATTGTGTCTGTTTATAAACAAATGTTAACAGAAGCTACATGCTAATCTGTTGATATTAACAATAAATACTTTTATATTGAAGAACAGATTACAAAGTTTAAAAAGCCACGTTTTTTCTCTGAAATGTAGACATGTCTCCAGGCAGGCTTATCCTGCTTGCTGTTCCCACGATTCTAGCAAATGCTAAGCTCAGCAGGAATTATGCACTTCTCTTCTGAAGAGCTTCGGGTTTTTCTTGCGTTCAGTGACACAATTTTTTCATTCACCTAGTTTACTAAGTGGAAACTTCTACCCGTGAACAAATGTAGGTTTTCATTAATATTTAAATTGCAATGTGTTGTTTATATTCTGCGTTAATCTATATGGTTACTTCCTTTTAAGTAAAACCACTCAGGTTTAAAATAGTTTTAGGCTAATCCAGAAGGAGAAGGCTGTTCTTATCTACCTTGATCTACTGATTCCTCACCTCGGCTAGTGTTTCACAAACTGTTTACTTTACTGTCTTCTTGCGGAGACACAGTGGATTTCTGGCACTGTCTGAGATGGAGCCATTGTAGACTGAGAGACCTGATGTTACAAAGCTGAGGCAAGCTATGAAGCTTTCTTCAAAGCTGTGTGATAGAAGTGCAGCATATAAAGATGTTCTTGGGGATGCTGGAGCAGTTAAGAGAAGGAAGTAAATGCTGGTTGAGCTTGGTTTCTTTTGGTAGAGTTTTATTTTGGTTTGGGGTTTTTTTGCTGCATTGGAGAAGCAAAAACGTGTTCAGCATTTGGCTGAGTTTGAAGAAAGTTGCTACCATGTATTTTCATGCTCGTGTTGTCAGCGGCATCAGCTGGGCACCATGCTGCAGGCTGAACCAGGCTTCTCTATCAGCAAACCTCTCATAGAAGCAGACGTTATTTGAAAATGTCCGGAGATGCAAGATAGCACGTTGCAATGCCCCATTCAGGTGGATTTTAGTTGTGTCAGATTGCTCACACAAGTGCTTACGTTTCTTCACACTGCTTTGTCTCCCTGTCTTCTACAAAGAAGGTGTCTCAAGCAATTTTTGTCACAGAAGAAAGCCTATATACATGTGGAAGAAATGCAGAAGTTTTGACTAGCAAGATGAGCAGATGGCAACAAATAGAAAATTGTATCTTCTTAAGTTGATATAACATGTACAAATACTGAATGGTGTTTCATAAACAAGCGGCTGAGTTTGGTGCCTACACAACCTGATGATGCAATATGTTGCTATTTTTAACATCTCTGAAGTCGTTGAACCTGGTGGGGTTAGTACAAAGCCACATCTGCTGCAGGAGGAGTGCTATACAGCAAGGTAGCTATGACAGTGGGAACATTCTTCTGAGAGAGTTCAAAGCTTGACTTCGAAATATTTTACATATAAAATATACATATAATGTGTGTCTGTATGCTCTCAGCTGTTCTCATTTCCTGAAATAACTGTAGCAGACAACAATGATGTTAAGAAAAGCAGGGAACTCTATCTGATGAGGAGATGTTCAGTACAATGAAAATCGAGTATCACTGAAGTGTGGAAATCAGGGAGTGAAATAGTATCCTCAGTTGCCTTCGTTCTCTGCCTGCCAAGGCAAGGTCAACCAAAACCTGCCATTTGGATTATTGTGTTTGTTCACAATAACCAAAGATATTTAGAAATTCTTTTAGAATGATGCAGTATAGGTCTTCAGAATAAATTTTCAGTGGTTCGGAGGAAACATTTAAGATATATGCTTATACTTCAGGTTATTTGGCCTGGCAGAAATATTTATAATGTATGATGGGAACTTTGCATATGTGAAGGGAGTGTAAAGTGTGTGGGTATTCAACAAACTACAAAATCTCCAACCTCCATCCGTGATGCAGCCAGCAACATTTGAGCCTGTAATTGAACATTTGGGTTTAAATGTTTCACAGTGTCTAGGAATTATAAATATTTGCTGCAAATGCTCTTCTAGTTTATTCCTGGTATGCTAGAGACCAAACTTGGTGTTCTGAACAGTAAAATGCAACTAAAATGTACCTCTTTATCTGTAAAGATGGCTGTATTTATGGCTTTTTTAAAAGTTGCCGCTAACTCCAAAGTCTTTTTTGTTCTTTCTAAATGCAAACAAATATATTTAAGTGCCTCATCCAATACAAACTTGTATGCTGAAAAATTGCAGTTTGATTAACAGATCATGTCACACAAAAATAGGATGAAGACTTTATTTCTTCATAACTTTCATTCTGTTCTGTATGGAGAGCATTTCTTTCACTTCTTTTCATTCTTACTTTTTTATTGTCTCTTTGTTTGGCTTGTTACAGGGCTCGTGTTAAGACACCGTAGGGACAGAGTCATGAGTTACCATGTAGTAATTGGTTCTTGGGCATTAACTGCCTATATACAGGCTTTTAGTGTGCTAAATAGTATGTTGCTGGATATGTTAACACAAAGTGCCTCCACTTATTGCAAGCTGAAAGCATGCAAATGAATGAAGCTTGTGCATGACCTACTAGCTAAGTTTAGTGCCCGGGGTAACTTAATCATGCATTCAAGAATGTAAATAGCATATTTGCAAACACAATATGAAATTACAGCTAAAATTTGCTAGAGCGTATGTGTGTATATATTGCAGCATTTTGTTTCTAAATGCTCTAGTGGTGTGGCTTTTACGAGATAATTCTGGAAACTCATTCACTTCAAAAATGCAAGATGAGGAATAATAGAATGCGGGAAAATTACGAAATATGATGCTGCTTTTAGCAAGAGTGCTAGGTTTTGAATGCTGGAAAATTTAAAATCAGTACTTTTCCCCTAGCAGTAATAGATTGTTCTGTGATGAACTACCTTTTCAGTAAGGTAGGAAAATAAATACTGACTTAATGCCTTGTACAAGCTGTATGATGGTAAATACTTCGGGGATACAATTTTCAGATTTGGAATTGCATTTAGCTTCTGAGAGGTATGTATTGGATTGTATTTCTGTTCACTGTGTTTCTTGGGCCACAAGGCACTTAAAAGCCAAGAAAAGGGGAAAACATATAATAAAGGAAAAATACAGGGAAGAATAAGAGGGGAAAATAGCCCTCTGTTGATGCACTGAATTGTCTGACAGTCCAAAGCAAAGTCATAGTTGAGACAGTTTGTCAGGTATTCGTCATGTCATTGCACAGCTCCTGATTGGGATTACCTTGGATGAGGCTTTAGCGGCTTTTAAGAGTTTGTAGTTGAGGATTCCTCGGTCTGTTCCTGTCTTTGTTCAGTCATTTTAGCTTCACAGTGATATCTGTGCTTTTATATTTGGAAGTTCTAGTCCCACATGAAGATGCCACTGCAATGGTGTCATAATGTCACCTCGTTGAGGTGACAGTAGTTGCAACACTTCTGTGCTCAGAAATATATTTCTGACAGTTGTAATCTTGGATGGCATATGTATGTAAGTGGCCTCCATAGGCTGGTTTCCATGTGGATCACAGGAATTATGGGCTTATTAAAATCTTTGAAGCTGCTGATACCTATAAGTCTAAGGTAGGAAATTTAAAGAGAATTGTCACATATCCAGTAAAGTTCTTGCTGGAGTCACAACGGCTGGCATAGCCCTTGTGAGGAAGTTACAGAATCTCCCTGTTTGTTTATTTTCTCTTTGGGAGACCTCATGTAGCTTTCCCACAGAAACAGCTCTGCTGTAAACTAATGCAATGTATAACAAACAAACAAAAAGTCTGCATATTCTTATCTTTGTTTTGGTCTACATAAAGAGAGAAGGCTTTCAGTGTCATGGAAAACTTACTTTGCCAAGGAGCTGATAACTGCTTGGTAGGTGGCAAAGTAAGTTTTAAGGAAGAAAATGATGGTGGGATTTCTGTGTTTTGATTGAAAACATATTAAAGAAATTTGAAGAATAATGCAAGTGGCTGTAAAAAGTCTCTTGAAATTCATTAAAATTTACTGCATTTTAAAGAAGATTTCTCCTGGAAATCTTGCACGTTGCACAACTGAGCTAAAGTTAGCCATTGGCAGTTGTAATTTTATACCCATGTGATAGAGTGACCTAAGCTACAAGAGTGTAGGTTCTGTAGTGTAGCCAGCAAAAATATTTCAGTGTCCACAAAACAGCTTAAGTTGATTATTGTATTTATAAAATCTGATCAAAGTAGACCAGGTACAAAAGTAAAGATGTTTTAAATAAGCATTCCAAGGGAAATTGTTGGAATAAAATTTTCTTTTAATTTCAGACTTTTGTTTTGTTTTTCTTTTAACTAATATTTAAAGCTGAGGTTTAGAGCTGGTGCAGAGTATATCAGTGCACTGGAAATTCAGCAGAGGCAAGATCTCTTCCTGTCAGTTTAATCAATGAGCAATGGTGTGTTTCTCGTTTTGGTTTTTGGAAAAAGATCTGTCTTACAGAAAATTCACAGGGCTTTCTGGCTCATTTTACCTAGTCATTTTAGAATAGGCCAGTCAAGTTACAAGAGCATTTTAGTAATGTTGCACTTGATTGTGTGTTATCTTCTGTGACAAATAGATACTATCCTTCATGCTACTACCAACATGCCTTCTTGGTTATGTATTTGTCTATTCCAATTTCCTTTCCTTTACTGGATAGGAGGCTGCATCTTTGATTTGGCTTGTTTCATAAGAGTTGTAAAGAGTCCCTGCCTTGCTGTCCATGCCAGGTCAGCCACCTGCCATGTTTTGAGCTGCAACTGAGTAAATAATTTAGTGATGGTGTCTCTGAATTCTCTTGAATGTGAGCTTCGTGTGTCTGATATTCAGAAATAGAGATAGCCACCAATAGGAAGCATTGCAAATACAGGTTGTTCCGTTAGTAATATAGACGTTGTGTGCACTGAGTTTTTGGGGTTTGTGTAAAGTTCTTTACTGGTAACTTCCAGTAAACAATTATAGGAGACTCTTTCATAGTTTGCTTTTTGGTGTTTTGCTTTTGTTGCTTTTCCTTTTTGTTTTGTTGTTATTGTTTTCAAATAATTAATAGCTAAATAGTTTTTACTTTCTTAGGTCTTTGAGTGCAGTAATGCTTCAAGATTACTCATAAATCTGGCTTTAATCTGGAATAAGAGGATCAAGTAAATGAGATGAGGACAATAGAGAAAAATTAATGAGATAGTAGGAGAACAAGGGGTAAGAAGAAACAATGCTAAGAATGATTTGAATGGGTTTTGGGAAACCAGTGTTAGAACAGTAGTCAGAAGAGTGAAACTGGTAGCGAAAGTGATTTTAACCTGGCTGTGGTGCTCTGAAAGAAGCATGTTTGTACAAAAGTAAGAATCCTAGGACAAAAAAGAGATGGCAAAAATAGTGATGGAAAAACTGGAAGCTATTGTTGTGGCAACAGTAAAACCCTGAGGGCTCCCTGTCCTGACAATGTAGAGATTAAAAGTATCCATTCTTCTGGGAACTGCAAACTTGAAAGTAAAAGAAATGAAGTAGGCTTCTATGCTACTGCAGTAGATCAGAAGGAAATAAGAAGTCCAAGTACAGATAAAAGATGACAGGGACCAAAACCACTTTTGAGAGCAGATTAAAGATATGCTCCAATTCTCCCACCTTTTGTTGGCTCTACACAGGTATTTTGCTAAAATTCTGTGAATTCCTTTTAAGTCAAAGGAGTACCATTCTAGGATGATGAAATAGCCTGGATAGTAAGTTATTGACAATGTTTTAGAGTTTGATGGTTGGTGAACACAATGTTATAAATGTGGAAAAAAATTACGAAACCCAAATGCCTACATTAAGTAACCCATGTAATACATGGTCATATAAGAGCAGTTCAAGGTGAAGAGTCTTAGCTCAGGGATTCTCTTATAGATGTGCTAAACTCCATTGATTTCACTGGAACTTTAGTTAAAACACTACTTTTCTAAATAGGAAATTCTTTTCCTAGAACAGTATGAAGTTGTTAATTTGGCTTGCCTCCTGTTGCCCAAATTTTTCCAGACATACTTAAGAAAGGTTTCTTTAAAAAAAAAAAAAAAAAAAAAGCCCTGGATCTGATGCTGCTGTAAAAGATAGATTTGTGAAAAGTTAGTGTTTCTCATCTGTTTACATTTGTGAGACAAAGAATGGATTTTGCCAATCTGTGAACTTACTGAACTAAACTGAATCTTATGATTATGCTAATGCTTTTATGCCATTTGAATTGTGATCTGAGGCTAGCAATATCTTGGAAAAATTACTGGTGGGGAAAGGAAGTGTTTCTAATTAGATCTAGATGTTTTAGCTCAAATTTTGAAGAGGTCATAGGACAAGGGTTCCCCTTTCACTACAATGTGTGTGCATGCTTGTATTTCTTTGGGAATGAACATTAGTTCTTAACATCAGCTTCACCAAAGTACTTCTCTGCAGGTAGAGAAGGCAGCAAAGATATGAATGGTTACACTTTGCCATACAGTAGGATTTGTGAAAATGATGTGAGTGGAAAAAGGACTGGGGTGGGGCTTTTGTCTTTTGCCAGTCAGAAAAAGAAATGCTGTGCCTAAAATGAATCATCTCAATGCACTTTGGAGATGTGTTCATACTTCAACAAGGAAAAACAGAAAGAGGAGTAAAACCCTAGCACCCCTACACAATTTTAACATCATCATGGCTAGGCTTCGCGAATGAAGATTTGGGAAGGCTCTATCCACATTTGTTATAAGTGCGCTGGTGGCTAATGAGGCCAATATGAGATAGACATGTCCGATTGCAAAAGGCACAGCAGAAAGACTCCTTAGGTGGTATATTCTGCAAGACACGGTTCTTTCTGCGTTGTCTTTTCTCCTCAAGAGTGATCCTGTGTGTGTTCTCAAAGGAAACAGCAGTGTTATAGATGGTGTGTCTCCAGGCCTCCCGATTTGAGGCCAGAGTAAACCAGTTATGTTGATCAAATCAAGGAATTTTAACATGGATCATAAACAAATGTGATGATGTTGGAAGTAGGAAGAACATCACTTAAACTGAGATGTCTCTCATTCACTGAAGGCTGATAAATTTTCTACTTGCAAAATCAGCTGTCATTGTCCCTTCATTAAAGGGGCAAGAATCGAGTGTTCTCTAGGGACAAGAATATAGTGGAGGTTAGAGTCTTTGATTTGAGATTGGATATCTTTCTAAAATTCTATTCAATTTGGTCTAGATGTGGGAGCTGTAGCATGATGCTTTTGAGCTTTTGTGTGGACTATGATTGTCATTGTCCCTTATCACCCTGAAATCTGCAAAAATATCATGAAACTCAAGTGTAAAATAAAGTTAAGTTGAATATAGTGAAAAGTTAAGTTGAATATAGTGAATTTTGTGTCCTGTTTTATTTGAAAGGCAATTGATCTGTCATTGTCGAGGGTTATGATGACATGGAAGCTGGAGAGGGATAGTTGAGCTCTACAAACAAAAGTGTTGGTTATTTAATTTAAAATATTCTATTATTTCATTCAAAGTTTGAGCAGTGGAAATAAAAGATCTCATGCATTACTACAGAAGAGTATTAATACATGCTTAGAGTATTGTGATGGATGGTTTGTTAATGAAACTGGTGAGATTTTTGTGCTGTAATAAAAATGTCTAAATTCAATATATTCTTTTTAGAACTTTTGCCAAAACAATCTTCTCTTTTTCTGCTATCATAGTAAATTGCTTAAATAGAAGACACATGTATATTAGCATTTCAGCTGGAGCTAGGGGCTAACATTGTGGCAGTATTTTTGTGAAGATAAAGTAATCTTATTGAAATTTGCTGTACAAATATTCTTCATTGAAATCAAAAGCTTTAGGTTCAGATATCCTTAGCCAGGCTGACATCAGCAAAGAATTTGATTAATCTTTTTCTTGTTTTTCCAGAATAACCCCAACACCCCTAGGAGAGGGGAAAAGCACAGTCACAGTTGGTCTCGTTCAGGCACTTACTGCACACCTTAAAATTAATTCCTTTGCTTGTCTGAGACAACCTTCTCAAGGACCTACATTTGGAGTTAAAGGTACCTAACATTTGCAGAACCTATGACCTCTTTCAGATTAAAAGGAAATACAGCTTTTTTGTTTTTTCTTTTATTTCTTCTCTTTTAATTTCCTAATTACTTCACTCGGTGGATTGCCCGAGTGGTAGTATATTTGATTTTTTAATATTTATGTAACTAATAGCTAAAGGTGTCTTGCACACAACTTCCTGTGCAAGGTTCATATCTATGTTCATGCACTCAGCGTGTATTGATAATGCAGATAAAGCCCAAATGTAATGAAAGGAAGAGGAATGTATTAGCCAGGAGGAATTTTGTGAGCACACACCCTTCCAGCCACTCCTCTACTTGGAGACTCTCTAAATATGTTCATAAGTGTTATTGTTTAATTATTCCTTGAGGAAGAGTCCATACTGGATATTTCCAATCAATACAACGAAATCAGCAGTTGTGCATATGGTTCAGCTGTGTCAGCATCATATGTTTGGCTAGGTCTGAACTTCTTCTTTCTGTTCTCCTGAGCTGTCACCTCTAATCGTGGCCTGCTGCCTTTTTGCCTAGAAACCCTGAGGCCTGAGGGCCAGGTAAGACCAAGCCAGATTTCAAGCCTGTCTTCAATGCTGATAGGAAGTAATGCAATCCTTTTTTTTGCCATTTTTCAGCTGAAATTGGTGCCTAACGGGCACTGCCCATCTGCTCTACTTTGCTTTGCTGAAGTTTAAGTTAAAAAGTTTGATTTCAGCTGGAAGGCTCCTGGTGCTTGGTGCTTCTCAGCTAAGACTGGTGCATGTGAGTGCTTTAATCCCTCCACTCAACTTGTGCATAGGCTACAGCAGATTTCTTTGCCTGTACCCTGAGAGGCAGGGGGAAAGGAGCACTCAGGCGAGGGTGCGAAGATTTCATTCAGAAGCAGTTCTTGCTTGTGACTGCCATGTCTTTCCACCCAACAGCTGCATGTGCATGACTGTGTCCTAAATCTGGGCAAGAGCAGAGGGCAGCCCTTATGTAGCCAAAGCCTGTGCCAGCCATCACGTATAGGCTTTCATTTCAGATCTAGAATTCCCTTTTTACTATCTGCTGAAAAAAAGCCAGCAAGGTTAAGGAAATCCTGTTTATTTGAGAACATCACTGGTCTTTTTTGATAGAAATAAAAATACTGAAAATATGTCATCAACACTGTATGTTTCACTTTGTTTATTTAAAGATGGAGTTTTTTTTCAAAACCGGTGGGAGTCTGATGAGACCATATGCTTTCCTGTACAGGTGGAGCAGCTGGTGGTGGATACGCTCAAGTGATCCCCATGGAGGAGGTGAGACAGCCTCAACTTGCATTTTGTGATACACTTTAAGGAGCATGATGGTATTCAGTTGAAGGTCAGACTTGATGATTTTGGAGGTCTTTTCCAACCTTAATGATTATGTGATATTCACAGTGCTTGTTTGGAAATGTGTAACAGTTTCACCCTAAGAGAAGTCAAGGGCTTGCGTTGGTTGCTGTCACTACTCCTCCACAGTAGGCTCTGAAGTGTCATTAAAACTGACTTTCTGACTTCCTCTGTCAGATTCATAGAAATACAGTACCTATGTAACACAAGTTTTAATTTAACCTAAGATGCTGATTTTGGAGTTTTCCATAAAACTTTGTTGGTCAAACAGTGAGGTTATAAGATGTTCTGCAGCTAGCAGAAAGCTGACATACCAAAAGCCCCAAAGCCAGCATGCTTGGTGTGCTCTGGGGGAGATTCAGCAGTAATCTACACCTCTGGTCCAGGTCAATTAGTAATTACCAGCAGTAAACTGATTTAGTATTAATTATGTGACACTGAGAAGCCCTTGGCTTCTCATTCTTGAATCATTTAGCAAAGAATGAAGATGTTTGTGGCTTTGTTTGACTAAGCTTAGGGTAGTTTACCACATACTCAGGTGGGAACAAGTCCTTCATATGGCTCAGTGTGTTTTCAGCCTGGAAATATGTAATCTACACAAACAGGTGACTAATCAGGGCTGCAGCCTCAAGCAGATTGCTGCTGCTGATTTGTCTGAGATTCATAAATTAAATTAAATGTTTTCTTATAAAAAGATCTTGTTGCTTTCACCTTCTAGTTCAATCTTCATTTGACCGGAGACATTCATGCCATAACTGCTGCAAATAATTTGCTGGCTGCTGCTATTGATGCTAGGATCTTGCATGAAAACACTCAGTCTGATAAGGTGAGAATTATTTTCTCATATCCACATGACATTTTTTCTTCTTGGTTTTTCAATAAACTGCATTTCAAAGCAAAACAACTTGTTTATATTTTTATATTTTCACCATATGAACAGGAACTATTGCTGAAGCCATTCTATGTTCTGCTGTGAAATTTTCCTTACAGAATACATTTTTCTGGCAAATGGCTATCATAAGGTAGTCTTTAAGATAAGGATCTTATGCCCAGAATATTGACAACTATTTCAGACTGTACTAAATATTGTTATTAAGGATGTGTTCCCTATATATAATATTATACTTTTCAATAATTTGTAAACTCCACTTAAAATTACAATTTACTCTTCTGATGTGTAGTTGGATATGATGTACCTTAAGAAGAAGGAGATGTGGGGAAAAATAAACTTTCCCTCTGCTAAACCTGTTGTGACCTTAACACAAATGCTAACTTGAGTCTTCAAAGGGAAGGGAGAAAGAAAGGAAGGAGCCTCTTCTTTCTGGCTGCAGTGTTAAAACTGAGCAGGGTTGTCATATTCCCTTTACTTGGTACAACACAAGCGTGCACTTTGGCCAGTTTGCAAATGTTGATTATAGTTTGAATAATTTGGGCCTTGGCCAAGTTTTGAGAGGTTCCTAATTTCAAATTTTTATTTTTTTTTTTTTTTTGGTAAAACATAGAAACCTAGTAATTTTTGGTAATTGGATTTTAGACATAGAGATTGCTCAGAAGCCTTCCACCTTATCAGAATTGATTTTTAAATGGCTAACCTGAAGTCCACAACTTACGTGGTTGGAAAATTCTTAATGAAATTAGGTGGAATAAATTTGAAAAGAATTAGCTTTTTATAACTTTTTCTTTCGTTAACTTCTTGTGTGTTTTTTCTAGTCTTTGTATAATAGGCTGGTTCCAGTAGTTAATGGCGTGAGAGGATTTTCTGCTATTCAGCTTGCCCGTCTGAGAGTAAGTTGTTAATACAGTCTCTCCTCAATTATAAATATATGTATATATAAAAAATTATATACATTCTCTTACACAACTTGTTTAAAATTATTTGATGTATGGGACTGAGTTTATATCAACCCTCATGAATTTATCAAGTCCAGACTTTTTTCTGAAAGCAACATCCTTGGAGTAATAGGATCTGGGCCTGATATTATTTTCATAACTAACATTTTTGCTATTCTTTTCTCCTGAAGTAAACCAGTAATGTTTTTAAATGCTGTGTCTTTTCTGATGAAATATTAAAGTTAGAGGTTTTAAAATACTTTTCCTATTATGGTAGAGTCACATTTGAAAGCTCACATTCTTTGGTTTTGCAATATTTTCTGGTTTTAAAATTTATTATAGCATATACTTCTGGGGTTTTATTGATGTCAATTTGACAGTGTACTTCATTCAAGGGGTAGAAGTACATTTATACATATAGTGTATTTTTGCATCCCATGTTGCTTCCTAAATGCCTCCAGAAGAGCTTCCTGTGCAATTCATGTATGAATAACATATCTGGATTTGAGAATGCCATTCTGATAAATACCTAGAGAGCAAAACAGTCTACTAGCTTAGGATAAAGAGAATTTGAACCCCTAGAATATGACCCTTAAGGACAGCTTCAGTCTTCTGTGTCCAATTTCATGTTTGTTGTTGGCTTATAAGTCCTGACTGGTATTGTTTCAGAGTCATTGGATGGACAGCTGCCATGTGCACACGTGGTATTGGGGTGTGGAAAGGGGGATAGAGGTAGTACCAGCCTCTGTTTTGGGAAGGGAGGAAAAGAAAGTTCTCATAACATTGTAAGCTTTTGTGCTGCTCAACTGAATGTCAGTAAACTAAACTGTGGGTGATGCCTGCTTGACTCTAAAGCGGAGTCCCTCTCACAGATTGTTCTATCAGAATTTCTGAGTGTTTTCATTTTGTCCTCATTTACACTGTTACAGGTAACAGGTTAGGGAAGGAGAGGAAGTGTTTCTGTTACTCATGACATACTAGTTATCTCTGCATTTGAAATGGATTTCTCTCTTCATATAAGCTGCAACTAAGTAAAAAATAGTTTGGCTTCATAACATTCAAATACATGCATCATAATTTCCAATATAACTGACTTATTTTGCTGTGAATGATTCTTAGTATAATGATTCCTTATATCTAAAAAAGAAGTCCATTGTAAAAAAAAAAATCTTTATGGGATGGGATTACATTTTTTTGAAAGAGGATTGTTAAGATTGAAACTCCTCACTTACATGTGTGGGGTTGATAAGCCAGAGGAGCTATACCATTTGAAGCAAATAAGGCATTTCACTGTACTTCTTTAATTTGTTTTGTCTGCAGAAGCTGGGAATAAACAAGACTGATCCCGAGACTTTAACAGAAGAAGAGATCAGCAAATTTGCACGCCTTGATATTGACCCATCTACCATAACATGGCAAAGAGGTATGTAGTCAGAAAGCCTCACTTCAGCTTGGATTTAATAGCTTATTTCTTATTTTGCTTAATGTTACCTGAATCAGAATTGTTTCTGCTCTCTGACTGTAAGAATAACCAATTTGCAAGTGTGAAACGTAGATGCATAACAAATGTGAGTGTAGCGTATTGCTCTAAACTTGGCCAAATATCTGCAATAACTCAAGAGACTTTGCTAAAATTCTGAAATACAGGTTTCTTTTAAAGTTTAAATGCATCCCTGGTCTCTCTCACATTAGGTAATACATCTTCAAACATATGGAAGTGTCTTTTCTGTGCATTTTACAGATCTTAGCCATTCTTTTCATAACTGTATCTATTATGGTTTTAGATTATTTGTAGTTACTCTTCTTGATTTTGGTCCCTCATCCTCTCCAGCTCAACAGCCTGGGTAGCTCGAGAGACTAAACAGGCTTAAGGGATTATGTGTTTTTCTTATTTTTAAAGTGTCTTGAGTTGTTTGCTTCATTAGGAAGAAGAGCTAAAAATGTGGTAAAGTTGCCAGACAAACTGATATCCACCCTTAGGCAACTCCCTCTGCTTTTTCCAGTTTTGGTGCTGGGTCAGATTTCAGTGTTTACCTCAACTTCTGTATCTGTCTTTTTCTTTTTTGAGGAAGTAAATTATGCATAAAGTTCTGAGCTAAATACCACTGAATTTTATTTTCCTTCTTAGTTCTCAAACACTGAAGTTATTAGTTCAAAAATTATTGTTAAACGGAATGTATTGTGATGCTTAGAGAAAAAGGTGAATCTGTTGAGGAGTCTCGGTCATGCTTTACTGTGCCCTTTGTGTGCATGTCGTCTCAAACTTGGGATATTTTTCTCAAAGTAATTCTGAGGATGTGGCATAAGATGTTTTTTATTAGTCACACAGTGTGTCTGGAAGAGACCTGTATTAGGGTGAAGGAGTAATATAAATATTTAATGTAATATGACTCGTTTTTATCAGCATGGGTTTGGGAGGAGGCAAAATTGCTCAACAGCTGTTAACCTCAAGTGAGTTATTTAATTCATCTCAAACAATGTTAGTGGAATTTCTATTCCACAAAGCTCTATATGATGTATATACCTTAAACATTTCATAAAAAAAATACTGGCTTTAGGAATGTTTTAGATAACTTGGAAAATGTTTTATTTAGGACTGTTTCCCCAGTCCATATGTCTGTGAAGCTTGTTACGTACCAGGGAATTTGTGGGGAAGAAGAGTAAGCTATCAGATTTTCTGAAAATTAATTTTCATCAGGACCTGTTTCCATAGAAGTGTCACAAGCTTAAAGTTCATTGTCATCTTATACTAACTTGAACACATACAACATGCTGAAAAGCAGGAAAGCTTCCCCTTACTTACCCTTCCCCTGGTATTTGGATTCTGTTTACATTTCTAGAGAATAAAGAATTGGATACATTAAACCTAGCACTTGTTTGAAAATAAACTTTTGTGAAACATTTGCTTTGGGTAAAGAAAGAGGGGAAATTTAGAGAAGGAAAAATTGCTTTTGTGGCAAAACAAGTTATTTCTTATTTTATTACTACTTAGTGCAGTTATTGGAATCTTCTTGGAGAATGAATGACCACAGTAAGAAGGTAAGTATATCCCAGTGACCAGAAGGAGTTGCAGGGGCAGTTACAATTCACAGTAAGGATGTTCAGGTTACATGATTTCACTAGGAAGGACCAATAAAAAGCAGCCCACTGGCTGTCCAGGCTGGTGGGAAGGCTAGTTCCTGCCCTCAGCAGTACCTGTGTAGGCAGGAAAGACACTTAAGTCTGCTTAAGGCTGCTTGTGAAACTGAGTTTCCTAAGAGGAGAAGGGAAAAGTTTGTGCTTGAGAGATTAGCTTGCCATATGCCTTCATGGTGGCATATGGTACCACAGCTTGGTACAAAGCTATGGCTTCCATGTCCCAGGCTCTGTCCTGTAATTTCTGCCAGTATTGTACTACTTTAGAGTATGACTGTATATAAATAGAAACCAAACTGAGTTAGCTGAATCTGTGTTGCACCATCCCTTAAATGGAATTCCTGAAGAAATTAGAGGCCTAAATACCATGTAGTGGAAAGAAGGCATGTATGGTATTTACAACTGCCCCAAGAGAAATGTCCAGGAAGGGGGGAAGTGCCTTAAACCTTGTTTTTCTTCCAACTCACTCGCAACCCTGAATTGGGGTTGAGTAAGATTGAGATTCAAAGTCCCTCTTGTTCTTGGGTGATTATGTCATCCTTTTCTGTACAGACAAATTTGTTAATTTCTAAAAGCAGTGGAAAGAGCTGATTTGCACAGACCTTGAGTACAGAGAACTTCTCTCGAGGTTCCTTGATTCTCTGCTTATAAATGAACACAAGTCAGTCTTTTAGTAGATGTGGATTTGAATGGCAAGCTACAGGCTGAACTGTTTAAAAGTGTCTTCCCCCCTTTATTTTAGGGTTGGCGCAAATTGAAACATTTCTAGGACTACAGAGCCTGTAAGAAAGAAAGACTCTATTTTTGTATTCTGTAGGGATTGACATGCCTCCTTGTCCTATCACTACATGTCCTTGTAAAAAGTCCCTCTCCAGTTTTCTTGTAAACCCCTTTAAGTAATGGAAATTGCTACAAGGTCTCCCTGGAGCCTTCTCCAGGCTGAACAGTGTCGACTCTCTCAGCATGTCTGCATAACACAGGTGCTCCATCCTTCTGATCATCTTCATGGCCCTCCTCTGGACTCGCTCCAACACGTCCACCTCCTTCTAATGTAGGGGGCCCCAGAGCTGGACTCAGTGCTACAGGTAGGGTCTCACAAGGGCACAGTAAAGGGGGAGAATCACATCCCTTAACCTGCTGGCTATGCTGTTTTTGATGCAGCCCAGGATACTGGGCTTTCTGGGCTGCAAATACACATTGCTGGCTCTTATCAACCAAGTTCTTCTCCCCAGGGCTGCTCTTGATGCATTCTCCACCCAGCCTGTACTTGTGCTTGATATTGCCCCAAACCACATGTAGGACCTTGCACTTGGTCTTGTTGAATTTCACGAGGCTTGCAAAGGCCAACCTCTCAAACCTGTCCAGGTCCCTCTGGATGGCATTCCTTCTCTCCATCCAGCACATCAACCACACTGCACAGCCTGGTGTCATTGGCAAACTTGCTGAGCATGCACTCCATCTCACTCTCCATGTTGCTGGGAAGATGTTAAACAGTGCCGGTGCCAATACTGAACCCAAGAAACACTGCTCATCACTGGTCTCCACTTGGACACTGAGCCATTGAATGCAACTTTGAATGTGACCATCCAGCCAATTCCCTATTCACTGAGTGGTCCATCTGTCAAATCCACTTCAGAGATAACGATATTATGCAGGACATCCTCCTAATGTTTCTTCCTAGGAAGCATCCTGATCAGTTCTCAGCAGATGAGAGCTTTTCGATTATTCTCAGTCCTTCCTTTTGGCTACTACAAAGGCAGGTTTGAAGTTGAGTGTTGTAAGTGCAGAATTGGAGAACTTGGCTTGCGATGATTGTTAGTGAAGTTTGCAATTCCGCAAGATGATTTGGACATGCCCTTGCAACACCAAAAGTGTTTCCAGGTTAGAAATACAATTGTCTGAAATTGAAGTTGTATTAAATAGCAGATGGTTTATCTTGACAGTTGAAAAAAAAATCTTCCTTTGAATGCAGTGCAGCTCAATGTGGAGTTAGTTACTGTGATGTGTGTGAAAGAGACTTGTCTAGAAGAAACAATCTGACAACATAATCATCCTTGAAAAGAGAAACAGACCAAGTCTAACCTACAACATGCAGTCTTAAAATCAATTCCTAACAAGTCAGTGATGAGGCACATGATTTGAAGTAGGTCTGGTGCATTGTATTGACTGAGGTTTATCTTATGTAGGTAAAATATTAAGTTGTATGTTAGAATATTAAGAACCTGTTACCTCTAAATACTGTTCAAATAAATTGTACTTGAGTTGTTTCAACCTGTCATCTAATAGTATCAACTAGAAGGGAGAAAACCAAGTCAGTGCCCACATGTGAGGCTGTCTGGTTATACAGTTTGAGTAGTTGAATCTTACATGTATAGCAAGAGGTATGTCTTGAAAAACCCAGGTCCCCAAGTCCTTGTTAACATGTTTTGCTTTTCCTATTCCCTTATTTCAGTGGTGGATACAAATGACAGATTCCTGCGCAAAATAACAATTGGACAGGCAAGTACAGAGAAAGGATTTGTCCGTCAGGTATGTAAAGGCAGTTACTAGATCACGTTCTGAACAGACTTTGCTTTAGAGGCTGAGAAATGTTTCTGCAATTCTTTCAGCATACTTTGAATTGCAATGTTAACATCTGTTGCTGTTCTGTAGTAATCTTGCAGTGAAACCGATTATGTCAATGAGTAACTGAGTCTGAAGTTTCAGAAACAGAAACCAATACATATTCCTCAATGTGTTGAAAGTACTTGAAAAAATTGCATATGTTAGGGGCTTAACATTGTCCTATGACTATAAGAGGTGCCTTTATGCCCTCATAAGGTTGATTTGATTGATTTTTCTTACTTTTTTTAAGTCTCTAAGAATATATGTAGGATACTTGTAATTTAAATTACATTTAAATTTAATGTTAAAAATAGTTTTAAAATTAGCTTTTTATTTGGAGTTTTCATTTCCCTCTCATGCATCTCAGCTTTAGAATCTAAACTGTAAGAACTTTGAGCATGTGCTTGCTTTTACTATGTGGGCTTTAAGGGATAGTTCAGCAAATGAGTATGTGCATACTTTTCATTGGTGTAAAAAGCTAACCTATGTTACTGTCTAAAAATTTCTGGAAATTTATTGAAGAACTTACTGATAAATTGAAAGCCAGATTTTTCTAACACCATCTGAAGAAGTATTCTGGTGTCACGTAGATAAATCCTTCTCTGAAACAGTAAAGTTATGAGATAGCAGTGTCAGGTGGAACAAACTCATTGTGACGATATGGAGTTGCTCCTAATTCGACGAAGATCTTGTAATCTAATATTCTGGATCATGAAACTCATGAGGGTTTGACTGTTTTGATGTGAATAGCTCTTGTGGCAGAGATAAGGCTTTCACGCATTTTGGAAATCCTAGCTTTAATTTTTCTTTTTCATTTCAGACCTCTTCTAGGCCTTGTGCCTAAATAGAGACCAAAACATAGTGCTATTTTTTTTTGCTCAACTCAGCAGGTAAAGCAGTCAAATTGGAGAGAACAACTTCAAAGAGGAATCGTAAAATCCTAGAGTGGTTGGGTTTGGAAGGGACCTTAAAGATCATCTAGTTCCAACCCCTCTGCCATAAGCAGGGACAACTTCCACTAGAAATGCCTGCTTGTTTTGGTTTTGAACACATAGAATAGAAATTTTTCTGTCTGTAGCTTACAGGAAACTCAGTATTAGCTAATACTCTTCTCTGATAATGGGCTGGGACTACAAAATATTATACTTGGTATGAGTTCCTTCAACACCTGAGGCCTTTTCATATGTTTAGATTTGTTTCAGTGACTCAATGTGATTATTAGCTTTAAGCCAGGTTTTGCCAGCCTTATTGTGCAGCATTTTACCACCATAATTGTACTGCTGAGTTAAACGTGGGCTATTTTATTAATGAGTTCTAGTTGACATATGGCTGTCAAATGTTGCTTCTGTACTGTTTGGGCTAAAATTAATGCTTTCAATATTGATCTGTTGGACTAATGCATATCCATTCACATTTTGACATGGACTTAGTGACTCAAGAAATAGTTAACAGTTAGGAAAACTCATTTCAGAGCCTAGCCGGAGATCCAGAGAAAACAGGACTTCATAGTTAACAGATGCATTTTATAAATATTTGGGGTGATGTTCTAGCACTCCTAAAATCAATTACACCTGTGTAAAATGGCAGCGCACAGCAGGCACAAAAGTCTGAATTTTAATGAACAGGGATGCTGTGGTTTCTAAAGAGTATTACATGACTGATGCCCTTGATCCTGCAATTGAATCCATGTGGGTGGATCCTTTCATCAATAGAAAACTGACTTTACAGCTAAGGCTTCTGTCAGCACTTCATAGGTGTATAAAGGTTATTAGAGTTAAAATAGCACCTGCTACCACTGGGTTTTGTGCCTGTTTTTTCCATTAAATTTTATGTCACTCTTTGAGCATCTACCTGAGATTGTTTTTCCCATCCTTTTGGGTTTATATAGAAACAATGATTATAAAAACTTTTAGGGGGGGGTCCTCTGATAAACATTCTGATAAAGATAGACTATGTTCATACAGATTGGGCATAGATTTCTCAGGCTTATTTCTTGTCTTATATATGCT
This sequence comes from Pseudopipra pipra, assembly GCF_036250125.1. Lineage (NCBI taxonomy): Eukaryota > Metazoa > Chordata > Aves > Passeriformes > Pipridae > Pseudopipra > Pseudopipra pipra. The sequence continues at coordinate 51,319,201 of NC_087551.1, forward strand.
GCAATGACTTACTGAGGACATTCTCTACTTCAGAAAAGATAGTAGTATCCATGTCATCACAATGCTAACAATGTTCTGTAGTCCAGAGACTACAGAAAATCTGCTTTGTAACTTCAGCATTTCATTTGAATCCCAAACTGAAAATTACTTTTCTTTTCTGTGGTATGTATGTCTCCCTGCCTGTGCCCAATACAGAAAAGTGATCAGGTGTCTTCAGAAGTTTTGACTAAACATGCGGGTACATATAGGTCAGCCTGAATAGGGATGCTCTGGGCTGTCAAGACAAAATCTAAAAGCGGGAACATAGGTTAAAAAAGGTCAGAAGCTCTTAAAGCAAATGGATAGGAGTGGTGGGTATATGTTGAACAATTCTGTATGTAGGTGCTTCTTAGAAACAGGCAAAGCCCTCGATTTAAACAGATTCCTCTGGTAATAGTCAGACACATGTATAGGATGCATCTGGTAGAGGTCTGACAGAAACAGTCCTGGGGCTTTTTTCTTACATAGATAGCAGTAGGATGTCAACGACTAAATTTTTGTGTAGACTTTAATTGTTAGAGATTGAAAGATTGCTAAAGAAATTGCAGTTCTTGATCCGTGCCAACATTGCTTTCCTGTCATGCAATACATTAGTGACTTTTCCTTTCTTCTCTGTTTATATTCTGACAGCATGTGACCTGAGCTTGACTAATAGTAAATTAGTACAAATACTACTAATGTATACTGTAAGTTCTTAAAGAAAAATAAATACTATTACTTATCATATAAGTACTGAAATGCTGCACAGGATGAATATGTATCTACAAGAGCAATAGAACTGATGCCACATATAGTTCTTGGCATTTTTTAACTTCTGTATTTGTTCACTGAGAGAAAAAAAATGGGGCAGAGTTATATCTAATATTTTCATAGGTCAAGCGCAAGACCTAGCAGCGTAGACTCTAAATTTTGAGTCTATGTAGAAAAAAAATGATCAAATGTAACAAGAATGTTTTTGAAACCAGAGTATAAAAAGCTTTTGGAGATCGTTACAGGGGAAAAAAAATAATTAAAACAAAACAAAAAAAACCTCTAAAATGCTTTGTTCATGCCTGTAAAGCTCAAAACACATCTGGTGATTTTCTTTTTTTGCCACACGAAAAAAATCTTGGTCCTTCAGGGAGCTTCTCTAAGGATAATGTGAGGCAAGGGGCTAAGCAGTCTGATAGACTGCTCCTCAAGTAAATAGAGGGAATATAAGATGTTTGAAGTTCACAGAATCATACAATATCCTGAGCTGAAAGGGACCCATTGAAGTTCCGGCTCTTGGCCCTGCACAGGACAGCCCCAAGAGTCACACCATGTCCCTGAAAGGATCATCCAAATGCTTCTTGATTTCTGGAAGGCTAGGTGCTGTGACCACTTCCCTGGGGAGCCTGTTCCAGTGCCCAACCACCCTCTGGGTGAGATACCTTCCTACTATCAAACCTAAACCTCCCTTGACACAGTTTCAGGCCATTCCCTCGGATCCTGTCACTGGCCACCACAGAAAAGAGATCAGTGCCTGTCCCTCCTCTTCCCCTCACAAGGAAGTTGCAGACTGCAATGAGGTCTCCCCTCAGTCTCTTCTTCTCCAGGCTGAACAGGCCAAGTGACCTCAGCCGCTCCTCACACGGCTTCCCCTCAAGGCCCTTCACCATCTTTGTTGCCCTCTTTCAGACACTCTCTAGTAGCTTAATATCTTTCTTATACTGTGGTGCCCAAACCTGCACACAGTATTCCAGGTGAGGCCACACCAGTGCAGAGCAGAGCAGGACAATCCCCTTCCTTGACCGTCTGGTGATGCTTTGCCTGATGCCCCCCAGGACACGGTTGGCCCTCCTGGCTGCCAGGGCACTGCTGACTCGCATTCAACTTGCCGTTGATCAGGACTCCCAGATCCCTTTCTGTGGCATTGCTTTCCAGCATCTTATTCCCCAGTCTGTATGTACAAGTTACTCTAGTCTGAGTAATCTCAAAAGCTGTAGGTTACCATTTAGAACTTGTTTGAATTCCAGTGTGAAATTTATCTTTCCTGAATTTATTCCTGATGACCCCCTGTGAGTATTTGAGCTGATTGTGATTTGATTCTTGATTCTCATTTCTACTTTACAGGCTCAGTTTGATATTGCTGTTGCAAGTGAAATTATGGCCATCCTGGCACTTACCACGAGCCTTCAAGATATGAGAGAGAGACTGGGGAAAATGGTGGTGGCTAATGGCAAGAAAGGAGAACCAGTTACAGTGGAGGATTTGGTATGTTCAGTGCTGTAGAGACCTGTGAATAACCTCAGATGTGTTTGTTTTGCCTCTTGAATCATTAAAAAGGCAGGTGCATGCCAAGGATTTTGCTTTGAACAGCACAGTCAGATATCAAAGAAAGATCATCTTCTGGGCCAAAACCTGCTTGCAATGAGAACAAGATGTAGAACTCATTTCTGCAACTCTGGTAACATCTGATTCAGGAAGTCTCTGGTCTCCATAACCTACTTGGATCGTTTTCTGCAATTCTTAAGGCAAACAACTTTGGTGCTGGAGGAAGTCAAAGTGCAGAGTCTTGTTTGAGAGAGCTGATAATGTTTGCTACTGTACTTGCGAAGTCTGCTCAGATGTTGCAGTGATAGTTACCACATTGAATGCCTATACCACTAAATCAGAATGGAAACAAGCTGTTCTTAATTCAGAGGTTGCTGATATTGCTTAGGTTAACTCTTTAGATCAATAAATTTTTGGTTTTTTTCTTCCTTACCTTCATTAGTTGCTGTTTCCTCATTTCCTACTTCAGTTTCTGAAAGAAGTCAGTATGTTTTTCCTTTAAATCACATTCTAGCCCTTGTAGCCAGCCTGTGAGTCATTGAACAGTGGCTGGAAGCTCACACGTGGTTGTGTATGGCAGGTTCTGGTGCAGCCAGAAGCTACCAGTTAACATTTGCAATCAACTGTATGCCAGGAGTAGTCTTATGCCAGCCCATTGGTGATGGCTACCTGTATTGCACAGACAATGTATATTTTTTCCTGTTTTTACCTTTTTTGTGAACATCTGCACAAAGCTCACTGTGTTTTTAGAATGAGTAAAGCCTTATCAGCAAAGATAGCAAATCCACAACTCAGGAACACCTTCACAGCCTTAATGGATTCCATTTTAATAAGGAAATGAAAAAGTAGTATTTAGCTTGCCTGGATTAAAAATAAGGTTAAAAATTTCTGAGTAAAGTCATCATTAAAATTCAAAGCAAATCAACTATTCTCAGTTATGCAGGAGATGTGAAGAACTACATATAACATTCCAGCTGTTGAGGTTTTGCTTTTCCTTTTTATTTGTATTACTTTGTCTTGGCCAAATTGAGGGGAGTAGGGAATCAGTTATGTTATAAGGCATATGCATAATTCAGTGTTAGAATTAAAACTGCATTTGAAATGCATGTCCTTTATCTTGACACTGCTTTTGTATAAAGAAGTATTTAAGGTATATATGTTTAATATATTAATACTGCAAAATATTTAACGTGCCTTAAACCACTTAATGCTAATCAGCTTGATGAATGAAAGCAGTTGCTTTTCTGTAGAGGGAAAAGAACTTAAAAAAATTTTCACAGTGTCCCTAAAATGAAAGTAGGGCTCAGCAAAATGTCTGCTACTAATTTGGTTTTCTTTGGCCTTTTTTAAAACAAACTTCCTATGCTTAGCATCTCAATAATTTGATAGTGTTACTTGTGCTGAACATGTGTTTCTAGTTGTTCTTTAAAGCAGTGTTCTGTATTATACAACAGAAGAACTGCACAGGAAAAAAAAATCATCACAATCTGAAGGATATGTGTTAAGAGCATCTGCACTATGCTGCTGCTTTCTAATTCTTCTGGAGGGTCTCCAATGCCATGCACAGGGAGGACTTGGGTGCATGTCATGATTGTGCAGTGCAGAAACTCCAACTCCTTTGTTCTGCAGTGTGTTACAAATGAGTATGAGAACTATGGGAATAATAGGAACGTGATATAATGATTAAGGCCCTTTGGAGAACTGAATTCTATTCCTGTGATTTTTTGCAAAACTTGTGTGATGCTGTGTCCATACTAACTGATTCTTACAGTACGTAAGGAGTTACACATTCCTCAGTCTGGTTTAATACTAGGGACCTAAACAGCTGAAAATTGTGGAAAGAGTGAAACTTCATCAAGAACTTTGAACCAGGAGAAATTATTTCATGCTGTTTCAGGTCAAGCATCCAAAATGAGTGAATACTTTTGAGTTTGATTCTTGTGTGTGCAGGTTTCTCTTCTGAAAACAGAAAAGATTGTTGATTTCTGCAGACTTATTAATATTGGTGAAGAAGTCAGATGCTCTGGTGTTGACATTTAAAAAATGTCGAAATAGGAAATTAGTAGCGGGTTTTCTAAAATTTCTTTATCAAATTAAATACTGCTTACTTTGTACAATGGGAGAGAGCTTATGAATAACTGTACTGCAGTTACTAACTGTATTGCACTGTGAAACTGTACTGTATAAAGTTGAATCATCTGGAAACAACAGCAGGAGAAGTATAATCAAAGACTATACTGTGCCATAATTCATATTTATGAGGAAGATAAATTTCTGTTCTGTTGCGTAACATTTCATCTCTGTTGCTGATTTGTTCCCACAGGTGATCAGTCTGTTGGAACAGCTTGCAACTAAACCTACTGTTTCTAGACTTTTAGCTCAGTGTCTACTGTTCCCCCACCTGTGTTGGTAGAATCCAAGGATTATATCTTGAGCAGATTTTCGTATGTGTCAAGAGGTTTGATGTGAAGCCATTCTCCCCCTGAATTTTCGTCCTCCTTTCAAGTCAGGGTCAGAGAGGAGGTAAAGCTTTATAGCTCAGAAAGGAAAGATCTCAAGACAACCGAACATAGGAAAAACAATATAAAAGGTTTTAGAATGCTCTTAATGCAAGTTCAGTAATTTTGATTTAAATTTTTGTAAAACAAAATCAAGTTTAAAAGCTTGAATCTGTTATAGTCCCTTGACATGGAACATTGTAGCCCAAAGAACTGCAATTGCATATAGTTTTAAGAAATTTTAAATGCAGCTTTGTCATGGGAAGTACCACACAACCTGAATAATGGGTCAACCCTACATGTTACTGAAAAAAATTCTGGGGTTCATGTTTTATATATCCTATACAGATTGAATTTATGCAAGTTTAAATGTTTGACAGTAGTCTTTAGTTCTTTGGAATCTATGTGGAGCAAAACCACTAAACCCTTCTCCATGATTTGTTTCCAGATATACACACAAAGTATTTCACAAAAACACAATTTCTCTAAATTTTGACTTTATATGCAATATATTTATAATAATACAATCAATACAATAGTAAAACCTAAAATACACATTGGCAGATATAAACCATATGCAGAGATGGGCTAGGAGTAATAGAAAAAAAGATAAATTGAATATTTCATGATTTGAGAAGAGTCCTTCCACAAGAGTAATGGATTAAATGTCTATCCTCTGTAATGGAATATGCAGAAGTCTTTGCCAAAATGTGGTGCTCATTGTACAGTATTTTGAAGACTTAATTGCTTTTTGGCTTTTACAGTGAGGTAGAATTCTGATGGACACATGCCATACTTTTATGTGACACTAAATGCGTATATGTACCCTTGATCAGTATTTCAGCAGCTATGAAAAATATTAAATAAATATATCACTATTTTTTTAAATAAGACTTCTTAGCTTACTTTCCATGCCATACCATTAGATTTCAGTAATTACAGGACCAAAAAAACCCAGCTCCGTATTTACTTTTATAAATGAACTGTCAGCTGGAGAGATTTTATTCCCTGGTTCATCAGAAACATTGTGTACATAGTTCATTGCAAATAAAAAGCGTTGCAGTTCTTCTCAGATTATGGTTTTAGGTTCAGTTCTTTACAGAACTGAAATTGCAGAAAATATTATTATTTTGTTAGACAGTATAGTTTCAAATGGAGGTAAGTTACAGGTACTTCATTATTTTTCTTATAAAGAAAAGGGTTTTTCTCTACCCTTCAGTCTGTGTAACTTCAGTCACAGTAGTTGCTTTCAATCACCTTCCTTGTCATCTACTACTGGCTTTCATTTCCACTCTTGACAGACTTCAGAGACTGCCCCACTGGAAGTTTCTTTAGAAGTATTTCGGTTTTTCATATAAGTTTGCCTTTCCTGTGTCATGTCTATAATTTTTTTTGTGCTCTATGATCTTTGCTGTCCTGTGGAGCATACCTGCCCCAATGGCTGGTGGATAGATGGAAGGAGTATTATTTTCAGAAGTACTTGGGATCATTTCCAGGAGGAGACCCAAAAGAGTTGGGTGTCTGTATACATTTGATTCTGACAGTGAGTTAGTGGAAAGATAAGGATCCTTGGGCTGTCACATGCTTAATTGGTGTGTAAGTCTCTAAGCCTCTAATTCTTTTATAAAATTCTTTTATAAAAAATTCCTTTTCTGAATTGGAAATGGGAACCTGATTCCCTAAATAGCTTTGAGAATCACATCCAGGACTTGGAGTGAGCTGGAGGAGTTGTTACTAGATAGTTGGAGGATTGAGGATATGAAGAAATGAAAACTTTATTCTCACAGAGTCATGTCAGATAGGCAGGAAAACTTTGTTTAGCTTTTAAGGACTGCTGTTGACACCAAGTCTGTTTAAGAACCACGGATGGCAGATAGACATGAGGTGTGCCAATTGGAGTATTTGCATCTTTTTTTTCTTTTCTTTCAGCTTCAGATAGAATAAGTTGTTGTGTCCAGAATGCATATCTAATATTTCCCAAATAATGCATAGCTAATATCTCCCAAAAAGTTAAAATGCAGAGGAAGTATTTGGATTACTTCATTATTTTTGTCAGATTGGTGAAGAACTATCAGAAAGCAAAGGAGACAGGATTTGACCCTTTATTATCTAGAAGGGGCAGGAGAGGAGGTTGGGGAAGAAGTGTCCTGATTTTGTTTTATTTTTTACTTCCCCATCCCTTAAGTCTTCTTTCCAGTCACTGTGTCTCGGGTCAGCAGATAGATGTTTGCATGCTTATTTTGAGTGGTCTGGTGGCTACAGTTGGCATGAATTAACATTTGTCATTTAGGGGTGATCCTTGGCTGCTCAGGTAGTTATCCTTGCTGTCGACCAGTCGGAAAATCTGATGTAAAGTTTTCCATTTGACTTTTTTTTTTCAGAAATAAGAGTATTTGGGTATATAAGCAGCATAGCACCAGGCTGCTTCTACAGAAATGATGAAGCCTCACACATTCTGACAGAGTGGGCATGCTTATGTTTCGATCCTAGCTTCTAAAATTAACTTATTAAGAAACAGCAATCTAGTTTTTTGCTAATTCGAAAGATGAAAAACTATATTGTTTTGCTACCAATTTCTCATATTATGTCTCTGTGGATCTATTGGGTTTTGTAGATAGTGGGAGATGCAGAGAGAGAAGAAAAATCTTCCCCTTTTCTCTCTCCTTTATAGTCCTCCAAGGAAACACTTGCTATGTTTTAGTAGAAACCAGTTCTACTATTTAGGTTTCAATTCAATTATATCCAAGGCCAAATATTCTGCTTCATTTTCCTCTGAAGTCCATGCTCAGATGTGATGCTCAAAGAGGGGAAAATTTAATTTTAAACAATACTTTACTTATATAATCACCACATACTTTTATGTCTCTTATCTGTTTGACATCAAAATTTTCACACAGACTTTGATTGTTCAAATTTTGGATTAGTTGATAGAAGCTGTGTTGAGAATTATATAGGAACTATTTTTATTGCTCTTCTTTATTTGAATATTTTTTGTTCATGCCTTAATAGGCTACTCAGATAAAGTACCCATGTTTTTCAACCTTCATTTTAAACAATTTACAGCAGCTAGGATTTTTGTTTGGTTTTAATGTTTCTTTTCAATACAAAAAAATATTAAATTCATTTTTTGTGTTCTCTGGCAAGTCTGTGAGCCACTCTTTATAACATTACTGTGGTTTCTTTGAACCATGATCTAGTTCTTTCAAAACAAAACACATCATCTCAAAATCAAAGTAATTTAGGAAGAAATTTGAACATATGCTGGTGGTTTATAGACAGCACTCCACATATAGTCTGACAGTGATGTGCACACTCTGTGGCCCTTTTTTTTCTTTTTTTTTTCTAAAATGGCCATTGAGTTTTAGTACAGAGGGATGTCATGACTTTTATTGATTTTAAAGTCAGTCAGTGTGAAATTTATACTTCCAACAAAATTTTTAGGGAGGAGTAAGATTTCTTGCAACCAAAATGCAGCAATTCGCTCAGCTCCTTTTGTGCTCTTATTATGACAGTCAGGCATCTCTAACTTTTAATCTTATGATGTATTCATTATCTACCCCTAGTAAACTCTGCTTTCATCCTGTGTCTGTTATGTGTATATTTGTACAAGTCTTGAAAAATATCCTTTCTGGTTGTTGGTAGCTGTTGATTCATGCTATTGATTCTGTCATGGAAGACATACATATGTCATTTCTTTAGGCAGTTTTAGCAAGTTATTGCCTTCTTACTTTCTCATCTCTCAGTGGCTTTTACTTCCACTTCATCTTTTGTTACCTTGAGCGTCCTCCTGCTGGTCACTTAATAACTGTTTCTGGTCTCTCCATGAAATAGGACAAATAATTACCTGCTACCTTTTAAGTGTATTCAGAACAAAATCATTATTGTTTCTGACACATTCTGTAAATACCATATCTTAGAAGTCTTAAGGTAATATCTAAATAAATTCTTTATGCAGCACTGTAACACTGCTTATCCTTTATAGTTTATGAGCACACTTTTCTTTTTCTCTTGAACTTCGACTGTAAGCTTAAGTGTAGCTTGAAAATGTTGCACCTTAGAACTGACTTCCCTAAAATGTTCACTCTTTTGTTTTTTAGGGAGTAACAGGTGCTTTGGCAGTTTTGATGAAAGATGCAATTAAGCCCACGCTAATGCAGACATTAGAGGTGAGTGGCTTATGATGCCTGCCCTGCTCTGACTTTCAAGTTCCATGTTGTGCTGATCGTGCTTCTCTTCCAGCAACTGTGCTTAACTTTCAAGGTTCAAGCCCGGGTCAGATCCATAAAGGCATTCTAGCAAATGTTCATTTGTTTATCTTAACTAATCAACTCTATCTGCATTTATACCTTTGTGGTGGTTTTCTTCCTTTCTTTGAGACTCTGACTATAATCATAATTTCACCTAGTGTTGCAAGCAAGCTGCAGTGCACTGTTGAACTGCTTCTGAGCCCGCTGGAAGGCAAGTTGGTCTTCTGAGTCATAGACTTACTACTGTTTCCCACCTTGCTCTTCTGGGGAAGCTTACTTCTTATTTATTTCTTTTGTATGATTGTTCCCATGATGATTCCCACAGTCCAGCATTTTGTGTGGGAAGTAGATGCTTTGCTGCGGCCATTCTAGTCTGTATCACAGTTTGTGCCATTCATAAACAGAGGAGAGTGCTTTTACCTGTTTATGTTTTTTCAAAAGATGGCTCCCAGCCACCTAATATTGCCATAGTGCCTTCAGGAACTACATGAAGCTTTGCTGGGCTATGACAGGAATGGTTTACACTTACCCTAGTGAGCTGTCTTCCAACAGCTTAAAGAATGCAGAATTAGTACAACCTAACTTGGTGTCTGGGCAGTCTAGTATTGCCTTTTCCATGGGAAGCTGAATGATGAGCAACATTCAAGTTTAGAGGGAGAAAAAAAAAAGAGGAAATAATAAAGCAGATTTGAAAAATGCACTTGGAGAAAAATTAGTTTGTATTTTTGGAAGTTTGACCATCAAAATTACATAGCTGGAATATTCCTGGTATGGTGAAAAGTTAAAGAATGTAGAAATACATGAGTTCAATTGCTGGTTAGCAAAAATGTCTCATTTTCTAAAACATGACAAAGTGATAACTACCTTTTTGCTTTTGTGTTTAGATGGGGTCAAATTCCTGCTCTTGGGGAAGATTTAGAAAAATAGAATTTAAGTCTATGTTATTTTATTATAGCCATCTAATTATTTTCTCCTGCAAAGAAGATCTGTTCTTTCATGTGGCTGTATGAAGAATGTATGTGTGTGTCAGAATTCAATATAACATCCAATAGCAGAAACTGGAGGTCACGTAGGATCAAGAATGTCATGGCCAGAACTGTGTATTAAATCACCACTTGGATAACCCTGTGTGTGATAAGCGTCACTGACAATGTAGCTTTGATTCTGACTGTTTAGTCTGTGTCACTCTATTTGCACTTTGCATATCTGTTAGAAAATAATGTGGTTTTGTTGCAGTGTTCTAAAGGACAATTATAAATGTCAGAAGGGTTTCTTTTGATTGATAGGCATTTGGTTCTGGGACTTGCATACATTTATTTTTTCACTGCATTTCTTTATATTCACATTTCTATGCAATAAAATTCCTGCCTTTTATGTGGTATTCTTTTCTAGTCTAATCTATGCTATGGCTGAAACATCTGCCAACTTTCATCAAACACTATTGCTTGTTAGCAGGACCCTGACCACAGTACCCAAAGATATATTTTTCCCCAAAATTGTCTCATAAAGTTATTTTTAAAACAGCAAACTAAAGCAGCTCAGAAGACCGCTTCATGCTCTGGTCCTTCAATTTGAGTCTTAAAGATGATTTTTTGTTACCTTTTGAATACCTGTTGGCTTTCAGGCCTAATATGAGTCACCTATCCAGGAATGGAGATCTTCAGCTTACATAAACATTTTCCAAGATGGTGCTCTGCTTTGGCTGATGCCCTGTTGGACTGTGTCATTGCTCTTGTGTAGAGATGCAGTGGCCTACTCTGTTACTGCCTGTGCTGTTACTGCTGCTCTTGGGCCTCAAGCTTGTATCATATTCCATTTTGTGACTAAATACCTTTTATTATTTTTAATTATTTATCTGAATAGATTTGAGAGGTTCTAATTTTAATAGCTTCAGTTAAAACGAAAAAAAAAAAGAAGGGAATAAGGAGGATACTGTGAGCTGCACACTTGAATGTTCTGTAGTGATCCGCTTGTGTGTTTAGAGCCTAAGGGTGAAGTACCTTCCTAATATCAAACCTAAACCTCCCTTGACACAGTTTCAGGCCATTCCCTCGGATCCTGTCACTGGCCACCACAGAAAAGAGATCAGTGCCTGTCCCTCCTCTTCCCCTCACAAGGAAGTTGCAGACTACAATGAGGTCTCCCCTCAGTCTCCTCTCCTCCAGGCTGAACAGACCAAGTGACCTCAGCCGCTCCTCACACGGCTTCCCCTCAAGGCCCTTCACCATCTTTGTTGCCCTCTTTCAGACACTCTCTAATAGCTTAATATCTTTCTTATACTGTGGTGCCCAAACCTGCACACAGTATTCCAGGTGAGGCCACACCAGTGCCGAGCAGAGCAGGACAATCCCCTTCCTCGACCGGCTGGTGATGCTTTTTGTGATGCCCCCCAGGACACGGTTGGCCCTCCTGTCTGCCAGGGCACTGCTGACTCATATTCAACTTGCTGTCGACCAGGACCCCCAGGTCCCTTTCTGTGGCACTGCTTTCCAGCATCTTATTCCCCAGTCTGTACGTACATCCAGGGTTGCCCTGTCCCACGTGCAGAATCCAGCATTTTCCCTTGTTGAGCTTCATATGGTTGGTGATTGCCCAGCCCTCTAATTTGCCGAGGTCTCTCTTCGGGGCCTCCCTGCCTTTGGAGGTGATGTTTGAAAAGTGACCAGCAGTGATTGACCCCAGCACCTGCAAAAACATTTTCCCAGGGGACCTTCCTTACTAATTCCCTGAACAGCCTGAAGTCTGCTCTCCTCATGTCCAGAGTTGAGGTTTTGCTGGTATTTTTCCTCCTGTCAACAGAGATTTTAAACTCGGTCATTTTTTGGTCGCTGTGACCAAGACAGCCACCAGTCTCCACTTTGCTGAGGAAATCCACTCTGTTGACAAACAGCAGATCAAAGAGGGCATCTTTCTGAGTCATCTCCCTTAGGACCTGTTCCATAAAGTTGTCGTCTAGGTTTTTAGGAATCTTTTGGCCCAGGTTGTACCAGCTATGTGATGCCCCCAGTTGATTTCTGGCAAGTTGAAGTCCCCTGTAAGGACAACACAGAGAACATCAATGCAGCTCAGAATGTGCTGTGGACCTGTCCTGCAAGTAGGGTGAAACTGTTCACCAAAGCAGGTCTTTCAGATCACTTTGGTTTTGGGGAATGGCAAAAAAACTGCCAGAGGAGATATCTTCTGGGTGACTTCCAGCTGATACTGACACTTGATTTAGCATAATTTGTAAGTCATAGTGTCTGTGGGTAGCAGCGCCTGGAAGTAGCCGTTGCAGAGACAGCTGCACTCCTCTGTGATCTGGCCATGAGCCTGTAGAAGGGAATTGTGTTAAGCTGTGGAAGTCTGAGGAGTTGCTTCTAAGGGCCTGTGAAAGAGGAAAAGAACAACTCAGTAGATTTGCACCAGCTTTATATGTATGTCTGCATGCACTGGAGAAGAGGTTCAGAAGGTCCTAAATCAAAAAATACCAAATGCCAGTCCTGCATGGAACTGAACTGGCAACTTGTGTCTGTGCATTTTAATTTGCTGGTTTTTAAAGCGATTTCTTGGTGGGTTGCTTTCCATCACAACCCTGCTACTCTGTCACCAGAAAAATGCCGTCTGAAAATATTAGTGATTGACAGTGTTTTATATGCAGGAATGGCAGTGAAATATCAAAATGAGAGATGTGAGACACTCCACCTACAGTAACTGCAGACTTTAGTAGAACTTATATCCAGTGCTGTAGAATTGAGATTACTTTCTTTGGAATGTACATCATGATTTCATAGTGTTTATCCATGTTTCTCATGACACATTTGTTCTCTCATCAACTGATCCCTTAATGTTTAGCATTTATTTATACCATGAGTAACAGAGCAGCTGCTCTATGGGACAACTCTTTGTAGTTGCAGGCTGGCTGCTCTGGGATGGTTTGTTGTATTACGTTTGAAGTGCCACTCACAGTAAAGATGAGAGAAGGATGGTAATAAGTATTATAAACATCCTTCTAATGGCCACATAACTTCAGATATTTATTGACATTCTGGGTTTATTTTCTTTTACTGAAACTTGGATAATAAAATTTTCTGTACTGAAAACAGTCAGCAGAATGCATCTGTTTGTTTCTCAATATAATTTATTAAGAGCGTAGCAAAACTAACTGGCACTCTACAGAGTAGGACAGATGGACTGACACGCTCACTAAAGCTGGCCTGAGAAGACATTGTTGTCTCTGTTCCAGGGTGTGCCTGAGGTCCTGCTAGAGTTCACTCCCTTCGGTACCCAGACTTTACTTTTCTGCCAGGATTGCTTATGTAGAAAACCATTCTAAGAGGTCCTCCTTTTCTTCTGGTGGATTTCAGAGCTCCAGGGGAGCATCTGTCCATGCCAGTGATTTAGTAGTGTGTTTGGATTTTAAGTTAGTGGCAGGAGGCCTCTTGACTACCAATGGATCCTACTGTCTAAATTTCCTCCCTATTCGTGTTGTGTGGATGAACTCTTGGAAGCACAATTGCACAAGGAATGTTGTGAGAGACTCTTCTGGCACCTTTCTTTGCACAGCTACCACAGTATGGGCTCAGCTGCCCATACTACTACTGGTTGTAGTTGTGCTTCCGTGCATCACATGTGCCCATGCGTGTTCTGGGCTCTAGCAAGACCAGCCCTGTAATTGCATGCCACAAGAAATATGGCTTGGAAGGCTAAAATTAAATTTAGTGACTAATAAAAGATAAATTGGAATAAATCCTGTGTATTTGAATCTGGTAGCTGAAACCTGCAGTCTTATTTATTTGATTGCCAGAAGCATAAATACTGGATTAAAGTAGAAGTAAAACTTAAGTTTTAGTACAAGGTTGAGTGGAGAAGTTGTGTAAGTTACCTACAGGTTGAGCTACTCTCTGTTACCTTTCTATGAATGAAGCAGGTTCTGACATCTAGGCCTATCAGTGAATGAGGTCTGAAGCATCTGAGATGTATCTAGAACCCCTAAATTGTCTAACAGCACTTCCGTCCTGTATGCGCTTTGATTTAGGTATCATGTTGATTAGTCTGCAAAAGTATTGAGGTTTTTACCTAATGTGCTGGTTTGGGCTGGGATAGGTTTAATTTTCTTCACATTAGCCAGTATGAGGCTGTGTTCTGGATTTGTGCTGAAGACAGTGTTGGTAACACAGGGATGTTTTTGTTACTGCTGAGCTGGGCTTGCACAGACTCAAGGCCTTTTCTGCCTCTCACCCCAGCAAGGAGGCTGGGGGTGCACAAAATGTTGGGACGGGACTCAGACAGGACAGCTGACCCCAACTGACTAGAAGGATATCCCATGCTATATGGCATCATGCTCAGCATATAAAACTGTTGGAAGAAGGAGGAAGGGAGGGACATTTAGAGTGATGGCATTTGTCTTCCCAAGTAACCGTTACACGTGATGGAGCCCTGCTTTCCTGGGGATGACCTGCCTGCCCATGGGAAGTAGTGAATTAATTCCTTGTTTTACTTTGCTTGTGTTTGCAGCTTTTTCTTTACCTATTAAACTGTTTTTATCTCAATCCATGAGTTTTCTCAGCTTTTGTCCTTCCGATTCACTCCCCCATCCCACTGTTGGAGAAGTGAGTAATGTGTAATGTGGGGCTTAGTTGCTGGCTGAGATTAAACCATGGCATCTCCTCACTGAATTAATGAATATATTTTTTATTATTCAGGGAACACCAGTATTTGTTCACGCTGGACCTTTTGCTAACATTGCACATGGAAATTCCTCTGTTTTGGCAGATAAAATTGCCCTTAAATTAGTTGGAGAGAAAGGATTTGTAGGTAAGTAATTTTTTGGTTTATTATGTTATGATTTGTTGGTAAAATGGCAAACAGTGATGTCTACTTTATGATTAATATCAGCATAAAGTAATCTTAAAATGAATGTGTAAAAAGCCAAAAGCACTTCTCCTACCCTGCCCTTTGTCTCAAGCGATCCTATCACTATGTTCGAGACTCTATAAGGTGGCTGAACCAGTCAAATGACTGTATAGTATTGAAAGAGTTGTCCTGTTGTTCATTGTATTAGTATCCATTTGACCTCACTTGATAACCAACAGAAACCATTCTTTTTTCTTGCTGAATTATTTCTCTGCCAGTTCAGCAGACTCAGCCAAATAAGAAGTCAGATGACCATGAGCCAGTGCAGAGGAACAGCAGAGGCAAGGTGGTTGAAGAAGGAGTAATACTGCCTCATTTTGATGGCTGTGAGCCATTAGGTTGGTCCAGCTGCATTGTCAAACCTTGTCATGAGGCCCTTAAGTTCCCATAAAAGCATTTGGCTGGGTGGATTCTTTTTATATTAGGAATTCAGCCTGGACAAGCAGCAATACACATATAGAACTTATGGTTGCAGGCAAAAAAAACTTGTGACTGAACAATGAACTAGCTTTAAAAATTGTCATGTGTGTTTAAACCTTAGAATTAATAAAATAAAAGGAGTGTTGCTGCTTTGCGGTTGTAATGACTTTGCACTGCTGCAGCCGTTCTCTTCTGTGTCGTGAACACCCACATTGGCTTCCATTAGTCCTAAAGCTGGAGTTTGAGTATCTGTGAACAGTGCTCTTGAAGAGGTGCAGTAATGTGAAACGTGAGGTTTCTAATGCTAGCACGCTTAAACTAGTAGAGAAACATTTATGTATATGCTTATGTCATACCTTCGCATTGCTATAAATGACATGAAGAGGACCAAATAACTCGAAAGTAAGTTTTTTAAATAGAAAGTCTGTTCTATTTAAATTCATTGGTAATCATAAAAAAGATGAGTTGTTTGCATTGTTACAGAATGTCTATACTTTTTGTTATGATACAAATCAACCTATATATTTACAGATTGAGAATAGAAAGGTTTCTTATAAGAAGTTATTGATTACTGAACAAAAATAGAGAAGGAAATCTTACAAAGTAACAAAAATTTAAATAAAACAAAGTAAAAATAAAGGATTGAAACCTGTAGTAGATCATATTGACTTTGAAAAAATCCCAAAGAAATATGTCACTTTGGTATTCTCTGAATACCAACAAAATGGGTGTACAAGTAGAAATTTTATTATTCAATTATCTTAAAGGTTTCTTCTTTTTAAACAGTACTTGTTGATTTTCTATTTTCTATTTTACTTGTTTATAGAAGTAAGTTTCTGATCTTCCTAAGCATTCTGTACCTTGAATTTTTTTTAAATCCTTGGGTTTTTTTAAATGGAGCAGCAAAGTTCACACAATGATTTTTAGATCCTTGTTAGGATATTTTTAACAAAATTAGTTCTTAGAGTCAGTTTTTGCTAACCTCTGCCCTTCTGATTCAATATAATTTGCAAAGATTGTTGCATATTTGCGTGTGATATTTTTTTAGCAAAGAGTGTTCTTGGGAAAAGTTTGATTCAGTATTCTGCTCTCACTTCCTCTGTTGAGGTTGAAGTAGCTAGGAAAATGCTGACCTGTGTAAGAAAATAGATCATTACTGTTAAGGTGATGAAACATGAGCTTTTCAAGGTAGTCTGGGCACATGTTATGTGTTTGCATTTCCTTTTTTAAATGCATGATCATGTCAAGGGAAAGGGTTGTTTTTTACAGCGTTAATGTTGTACAACTAAACGGTCTGTTTATTTCGCTCTAATATAATCAAACGTCCATTCAAAGAAGAACATTTTGCATTCTGAATACATTTATTTAATGGTAATCAAATTGATATTTCACTAAGCCATGTTTGTTGTTCCATGGCTCTGTGGAATGAGGCCTATAAGCATTTAGAGTAACTAACGTTTTTCATAAGCCTGGTGAAGTGACTTTGTTTCTGCAGTGAGCTATCTTTTCAAGTGGGAAGTCTGTTTTGTATCACTTGAATGAAAGTATATTGGCAACAGTCTTGAGTCTTAGTACAGGTTTTGGAGCCTGAAATATCACCTCGGATTTGGATTCCCTTCCATTCAGCGTGTCCCTCAGGAACTAAGAATGTATCCTTGCATTTCTTGCTTTTTTTTGGTCTTACCCACCTGTTTGTCTTTAACGCTCTTTTCTCTTTTATTTGTCTTTGGCCCGAGTTTCTCTGTTGGGAGACAAAGCAGCGTAGCTTCAATAGAGTAAAACCTTTGTGCATTGCCAGCTAAAGGCTCTTGTTCAGATTTTATTCTACAGAACACAAATCCCTGTGAAACTGATTTCAGAACAAGACTGCCTTTGCTCTGTGGAAGAAGGAACTTCAACGTGATTTGTAGATCCTTGTTAGATTATTAAAAGCAATAGTTCATAGAGTGGCCTACTTAAATAAACTTTGCAGATATTCACAAGTGTAAATGTTTGTTCTAATGGTTGTAATTACTGTAAGCTTTATGGTTTCAAAAAGTACATTTATTCTGGTGACTAGTCAGAGCAAGTGGGCAGAGACCACATGTAGGACTCACTGACTTATTAAATACTGTCCTATTCTACCCTACAAAACTGGAGTCTAAAATGACAGCTACGAAGTGTCCCACATTGAAGGTTCCATCCATACAAACAGAGAGCCCAGTTAATGGCCAGAGAGCCTTGTGAATTCTGTGCGGCAAAGCAGTTAGCAAGAAACTCCACTGCTTTCCTGCTTAGTGTGGAGTTTGCCTGAACCCATTATGGCCATTGAAACTGCGTGGGGAAAGCTGATCCTGCAGTTAATTCAGACAGACAGAGTGCAGGCCAGCTATGCTGCAGTTGGATAACTACCTGAACAAGTTTAGTTACTCACTCTTCCTAAAAGTAAAAATTTTCACTGTTCCACATTTCCCTGGTCACTGTTCTCATGCATTGGATCTGACACTCATTAAATCTTGTATGAGCGATTAGAGTTCACATTCTGCCATGTAGGTTACTTGCATAAGCTCATAAAAGAACCTAAGAGGCACTAGAAATAGCATAGGGTAACTGGAAGAACCATGTGGCTGGGAGAGGCATTTTAGGGAGCACGGGCTAAGAGACTGGCTCTCAGCCTTATGCAAGTGCATCCAAAGCAGGAACATAAGATGCATAGTCTGCAATTAAATTAATTTCTTGTATAGTAGAATAAATATCTTAATGTATGTGTGTTATTTCACCATGAGATGGGATGGTGATATATAAATCATATATATAATCTCTATATTTATTGGTTTATTTATTTAGTATTTATATCTATTTTTAATTTATTCTTTTATTTTTTACTTTTGCCATAGTTATTTTAGAGCAGAATCTCCTGCTGAGTTTGTAGACTATTAAGGAGAATAGCGTGGCTTGAACTTGCAACACAGTTTTACAAATATAGACTTTTTAAATTTTCTGTCCTGGTTTAAGCACCCTCCTTCCTTCTGCTGCTTGTTTACAGTCCTGTGCAACCCCTCTCTTTCACCAGCACACCTGTTCATAGCTTATCCGTGTGATAAGCTGAACTGGAGGGTTCATCTTGACTGAAAACAACTACAACAACAACAAAAAAAAATCTCTTTCCTTCCCCCTTGCAAGACAGTGTTTGGGCAAACAGTTTTGTGTGATGGGGGAAGATGAGATAATGTCACATAAGATGGTATTTTAGCTGAAATAAATATTTATAATATTATAGTCTCATTTGGAAGTCTAAAGTGCCAGTAAAGCTACTGTGGATGCACTAGCTAGTCAGACTAAGCCTGCATTGCCAGAGCAGTTAAATCTGTCTCCTTTCTCAGCCTTTGCTCAACTGTTTTTGCATGACATCCTGGCAGAAACCTATTGCCCTTTTTGTTGGCTTACTTTTCTGCTGACTTAACACAGAAGCAGTTCAGCCCAGAGTCACAAAAACACCAGAGCTGGTGCAGGAGAGGGTGAGTTGGGACAACCAGCAGTGAAAAACCAATCTGTCATGTAGATCCCACTGTTTGTGTGCCATGGCCAAGGCAAAAAAAAAAAAAAATCCTCTCAAATAGTTCTTTTTAAATTTGTTTTTAAACCTTACTTTCTCTCTCTGGCCTGCATTGCCTGTTTCTCTGCTTGCTCTGCAGCCTAAATTGCAGCATGCTGTGCCTTTTGAGTAGTGTCAAGTAGCAATAATGTAGACAGTCTGTTTTAAAAAAAAAAAGTAAGCAAAATTTAACTATTGAGACCTGTTGTGAACTCTCCCTAGTTGAAAGCATTCCCTGCTTCAGTTTCAGGTATCCAAGTGAATCACAGGCCCTCATTAAGTTTTAGATAACTTAAGCCTTTTAGCGCAGCTTATTCTTTCTCTCTTCCCTGAGCCTTGTTGCTACGTACTGACAACTGAGCCTTTTTCTCTAATTTTGAGTTCTTGGTACGAGTTTTGCTACTGAACTTCTCATGCAATACCTTGGCTGGTTTGCACTTGTTTGTCTTGTCAGCCTTTTACTGCTTGGGGCCGGTTTCCCTGCAGATTCCTCCCCACCCTTGCTGTGAGCAAGTGTGTCCCATTGAGGACGGGTGCATGATGCAGGCACCCCCTGCACTGGAGAGCATCCTTGCTGATGGCCCGGGAAGTGGTACCCCGGGGAATGTTGAGTGTACCCATCATCACAATTGCCATCAGAGTTTTGTGGTCTCTCACACACCTCTTTAGCCCCTCTGGCAGCAGCCTGAAATCTGTTTCTGGCATTTCATTTTCCTTTTGTATGAAAGGTTGCCTAAACTGGCCTGGTTAACTAATTCTATGTCACTTGGTTTTGAGGCACCTTAATTCTTAAACAGTCAAGAAAGTTGACATCTCAGCAGTGGCAGGGAAAGGAGCTTGGCATTAGGGCTGAATTCTGTATTACAGATAAGTGGGGAAGTATATATGTATTTAAGCAATTACTTCCTTTGAGTTTTTAATTTGTTTTGTGATATTAACCTCTTTCACTCCTCTTTTGTTCTTCCTCACTTCTCTAGTGGGAAGTAGCTCAAATTCATGGCTGATCCATAGAAGTTGTTCAATACTGAAGGCCACACCTGGTGTAAATTGCAACTGAACCCTAAGCCTAACAGCATCTTGTGCTGAGGCTGGGGTGCCCAACCCCATAAGTGACCCAGATGAGAAAGGTGTGGAGGGAGTAATGTTGGTGCAGTGCTGTGCTACCCTTAGCATTACTTTTGCAGCTCCTGTGTCCCTGAAGCTCTAGGTTTTGTGGCTCTCTGAACTCAGGGCTGTCCTGAGTTGTATTTGTCAGTGTGTCAGAAATTATTGCAGTACACAACAGATTGTCCCATCCATCTCTTTAATCCCTTGAAGGTATTTCAGCTGAGTATAGGAGTTGTAAATCAGAAGATAAGTGAAGCATGAGTATATTTTTGGAATCCTAAACCAAAGTTTTTCTGAAGTTTGTTTTTCAGGTTTGGACTTAATTTTTGGTAATTGCTTTCTTTCCTACTCCTAATAAACCTGTTGCATTCAATGCTGAGAGCATGCTGTGCTAAGCAACTTTGTCCTTGTTGTGTATCAGGTGACAAGAGGAGGATTATTGCAAGCTATTGGTGACTTTCTTAAGAAAGGTTCACTTTCTGTGTCTTTCTTTAGTTGGTGCACTTGGTGTAATTGGAAAGAGTTTGTCACACTTTTTGAATGGTATAAACTCAAGTAGAAGCAGTAAATTTTTATAAGCTAAGTAGTTGACTCTTTTTATTGTGTTGGTACTCTTGTTAGAGTAAACTAATGATGCTAGCTGCTTTATCTGTTCAGTACATGAAAAGTTGTATTTCAAAGAGTATCTGTTTCACATACTCTGAGCAGACATTGTATAACAAGTTTATAAAGCACCTTATAAAAATTGTATGTGTTTAGTACACTAAGCAAATAATCTTCAGTAGATTTTTTTCAACGTCATAGGACAACTCAATCCATTTTTCAGTAGCAATCTTTTTCCAAAAAAGGAAATAAAGCCCAAATACTTTGGCTAAACTTCTTTTGGCACCAGTACCCCATGGGATATTATTATATTTAAATGTTGAGTTCAAGGATTTATTTTCATATTTTTTTCTTTGCTTGATACCATTAGAAGGGGATTCCATGCAGTGATCCTCCAGAAAGCTTTAATTTTTTAGAAGCTGCCCAGCATCTTTCTTTTTGTGTTATTTAATCTTTGACCTCCTAACTCTTATTTTCACAAGAAACAAAATGTAATGTGATTGCATTCCAATATTTTGCTCTTTGAACAATGTGGTTTTTCTTGCTAAAGGAAGGCTAAGGTTTCATGGTACAGGGTGATTGACTGCTTTGTCAGTGTAGGTGTTATTTGCCTACTCTGCTATCTAAGTACTACAAACTAGATAAAGGATGTTCAAAACTTTACAGTGTTTTCTCTGATCCCATTCATAGTGCAGCTGCTCGAGCAGCTGTGCTGGGAGCAACTGCGACGGTGATGGGGGAAAGGAAGATGATACTGTGTTAGTTGGTATTGCTGCAAGACTCTTAAAGTCATGGTTTAATAATAACATGGGTCAGTGGTACCACAGACTGCAAAATAAGGTGCCATTACTGCTAGAAGATCTGTGAATCTGTGCCATTCGCTTGTGAGTGCTGATGCCATTCACATCCTAGGTGCCCTTTTTATTTCTTTTTTCACAATTGCTGAGGTAAGAGTAAATTCCATTTCTTTCACGTGTTGTAAAGTGGAAACAAAAAAATCATCATCATCTCCCTTCTGCTTTTAAAATCTCTTCTTCTCCCTTTTGCTTTTAAAATCATAGCAAATTTTCTTATCAGTGAGCAGGAAAGTCTTCAGAGATGAGATGTAGTGCAACACATTTTTCTTCACTGACAGGAAGTCAGGGTTCCTGAGAGCTGAGCTTACTTATTGCCTTGTCACAAATAATCTGGGTGCAAATCATGCTTGCTTATGGATTGCTTCAACTGAAAGTCAGGTGACAATGATCTAAATTACTTTCTATTGCAGAAAGTGCTTAAAACAGTCTTGAAATAATTTATGAATTATCATGTCAAATGAGAATCAAATCTTTTCTTATATCTTTGTACATTCAGAGTCCTTGAGAAAGTTCTGGCTCCACATTGTCACTGCATATTTCTTTAAACTTTTTCTTCTGACCTTTAGGATACATTGCAAAATAAAACTTTTCAGAAGTATTGAGTAGAAGAAAGCTGTCCTGAATGTTTTTGTGTGTCAGGAAGCATTGACGTCAGTAGCACATGTCACTGTATTTCAGAGTTGAACTAATTTGAAATCTTATAAATTATGCAAAAGTAAACTCAAAACTGAAAGTTGGTATTGATTGTGAACTACTGACTTATGTCTAACCCATATTACACTTGTCATAAAAAAGTGGTGTTTTGCCAATTCAGGCGAGGTGGTGCTGTTTTGAAGACAAAACCTCACAAATTAAGTACTGTGTTGTGAGATTTTACCTTCTTCCATTTTAAAAAAATTATGTCTAGAAAGTGTTAGAAATTCACTTGACATTTCCTTGCTACAAAATGTATTGGTACATGTTTGTTCCCAAATCTGCTGTTTATGTCCAGAATTATGAGGGGTAATTTACAGGAACAAAACAATATATGATTATAAACCATCAGCCATTTAGCATGACTTCTCTGCTTTGTCTGACAAGCATATCAGATGATCTTCAGGAACTGACGGGACTGTAGTTTGAAACTAGCTAGGATTTTTAACTCGTGCTGCTGGTAAGCTGCCTGGGTTTCCATGGCCAATTTGGACTCATTTGTTCTTCTTCTGTAATACTGTGTTACAGCTTTGTCTTCTCTTTCTCAAGTGATAATTTTTATACTGTCTCTAACTATTCAAACACACATTTTTTATACATCACTGTGATTGACTTAATACTGCTAGGCTCCCTGATTCTTCTCTGATGTTTGCAAGTATGAAGTTCCCAAATTGTAGGTCATATTTTTATCCTTTTTCTCCAATGGCAGTAACTCTTTACCAATAACTTTCATTCTGTTTCTCTTCATTTCTTCCTAAAACCACAGAAACATTTTCCTGTGTGGTATTCTTGTTCCTCTCTATGATAGCAATGCTTTCAAGCTTTGGTATTGCCAATACACTCTATCGGTGCTCCTCAGTCTTTCTAATGAGGTGGTTTAACAAACAGTAAATGAGAGCCTTCAGGCCAGTTCTCTCTCCTGTCCCACAGTTCTTCTGTTATGGCTGCCTTTTCTCTCTTAATCATGTAGTTACCATTTTCTTCTAGCCTTGCTAACAGATTCCTTTGTAACAGGCTTTTTTTCCTGAAGGCCAACTTCTTAAGATGATGTCACATTTTCATTACTGGAGAAAGCTTTGTATCTGGCATAGCCTGCCTCCAGCAGACAAAGGTTATATTTCTTGCTTATTTCAATTTATTTTTTTTTAATTATTCTTTTCTTAAAAATCTGTGAAAACCATCAAGCCTGTAGTCACACAGATTTCTCCGCACTCCTCCTACATTACTTGAAAATAGATTTTGATACTTTTCAGGTACAAGGCACCAAGAGAAAAGGAACTTATTTGAAATGTTGATACAAACTTTATGGTTTGGGGTTTTTTTCTTCTGAGATTTTGGAATTTCTGATTCACTTTCTTTTAAGGGTAGTACATCCAGCTCTTGTGTACTTTGGGGTTTTTTTTAATTCCATCTTTAATATATCACAGTAACCTCCCTTTATTAACTACTAGTTTTTAATTTGTGGGGCTGAAGACCCTTGCAATTTGCTTCCATTTCCTTTGTAGGCTCTGACACTCATTCTCTGTGTAACAGCTCGCTCTGTCTTTTCCTTTCCTTTAGAGCCTCTGTAATTAATAGTGAAGCATCTTCTACTCACCAAGTTCACTCTGTAGGATAGCAAAACTGTGTGTTTGACTGCCTTTCCTCCTAGTGGAGGAGGAGGACCAGGAGTTCTGGCCTGTTCTCAGGCCAGATGTCACATGAGAGACCAGGCATTTTAATTCGTACATTCAGAGAAGTTTGCATTAATGGATGAAGTGATTTCAGTATGAGGAAAGCAATTCAAAAAGTAATGATGACATGAAAGAAAACAAGAGATACCATGGCCTTGTCACAGTTATTTTCAAGGTTTTTTTGAAATTTTCCGGGTGGGTGGATGCTACTCTATGCCTCACTGACAAAGGAATTAAATGTTTTTCTCACAGACTAGGAGATGTGATGCGACACGTGTGTGTGTCAGTTGTGTGCAGAATGAAGTGTCACACCATAACGGAGCTGGCTGGCTCAGAAACAAGCGGAGAACTGGACACACGTAACTTAATTGAGAAAGCCCTGTTTTCTTCTCTTCATATGGGTTTTCAGAGTAGAAGGGAGTTGTAACGAGACAGTGTTTGGGCTGGGATTGTGTGCCTCGGGAATTTGCTATGATGATGATGTGGAGGCAGGAAGGGCAGTGTAAATGTTCCTGCTGGCTGGCTCTTGAGAAGCTGGTGTCTTGAGGTAACCTGTCCTTTCTCTTCTTTCTTGCCCAGTAAAAGATAAAGAGACAAAACTGCTGAGTCCATCACTTGTCACCAGCAGCACACAATCTCTGATGGAGAGCTCCCGATCTGTTGCGTATCTGGCACTGTGGTGCGTGTCAGGAGGCATACATCTTACTGCCACCTCTATCTTTGATTAGCTTTCTGGCCTTAAGCAAGTAATTTCAGCCTCCATGCCTGCATATGTAATCCTGTTCTTCTTGATGTGTTTATTCAGTTTATAAACTTTCTTGGGGAAAAAACTGTCTCACCATAACAAATGGGGAGATGCCAAGCACTACATTAATAGAAGCTTTAAGGTAACAGGACTTTTGCATGGCAGCTGCCAATACTTAAACATGCATCAGGAATTTACTTACAAGCTGACATGGTATTTTAATGTCCTGTATACTGACCTTTTCTGCAACATGTTAGAGCTTAACACAACTCTTTCTTCTGCCAATGACATTCATAAATTAAATGGAGTGTACAACTGTTAAGGGCTATCCATTATTCTCAGTCTCAGGATAGCTACCCAGAGGTAAAAATAGATAGAAAGGATCTGTCATTCATTCAGAAAGTAGAGGCACTGCCCAGTTCCTGATAAATAAAATACCATTCTACTGAGCAGAAACTGATGACATTGCAACTTCTGTCCTGTTTATTTTCCCCTCCTTCCCCAAGTTAGCAATCTCACCTAGCGTTAAAACTTCCAACATGTAAGAAGCAGTTCCTTTTGTTCTTTTGTTACCTACTGGTTGTATTGCTTTTATTTATAAGAAGAAAAGAACCAGGGGTTAAAAATATGCAAACACTAAAATGTCATGTATGCTAGGAAGTCCTCTTAATTCATCACTTGGCAAAGGAAATAAAAACAGGCTCCATAGCTAACAGCATTACTTTTGCTTAGGGTTATTTGGCAGAAAATCCATCATCCTCTCTCCGTTTGTGAGTATTTCGTATTGACTTACACCCTTTAGCAAGGGTCAGCAGGGCAGAGTATGCATAAAGAGTTCAAGTCCCATTTCAAAGGCCAAATTTTAATTTTGGCAGATGGTTTATTTTTAATATCAGTTGCAAATGTAAGCTCTTTATTAGATTTTTGTTTGTTTGTTTTACTGACCTTTTGATACTGAAATCTAATGTTCCTTTTATGGACAACTTGTATAAGAATTAGGTTTTTTCAGATATTTCCATCATGTTGAGAAAAATAGTTTTTGGGGTTTATTTTCTGACTCATTGTTCTGAATCTACAGGCAGAAGTGCTTTGTTTTCTGAAAACTTTTATGATTAAAATTTTTAATAGTGTACACATATGGAGGGGGCAATGTTTGATTATTTGCTTTGTGTATTTACTTTTAGGATGGTTGACTTAAATCTTCATGGCTCCAGAGAAGTCAATACAAATGTGAAATGTGGAAAGGACATAAGTACATGTATTTTTGATAGTGGTAATTATAGTTGGCAAAGTTCTAATATCATTTAGTACAATTTTATATTTTGTGGAGTTGGTTTTCTGTTTTCCACTAGTATTCCATAAACACATGCACACTGAGAGCCCAGTTAACAGGTGTTTCAGAAAGAACTATTTAAAGCTACATTTTCTTATTCGGAATCAGAACTCTGCAATGTTTTCTTCTCATCCTGTGCTACCCTCTCTACCAGCCCAGTTAAGATAATGTGGTTTAGGGAAAAAGTTAAGGTGTGTCTTTAGATGTTCCTGGAAGAAAAATGCTTGTGCAGAGCATTCCAAGGATTTTATTTACAGATGTTTTGTTTTGCCTCAAAAATGTTATGAAGTACTCTATGAAAACACAGTATAAAAGAAAAATACTGTGATTTCTCTGAAAATATGCTAACTTTAAATTGTTGGTTTGGGTTTGGGTTTTTTTAATTTTCAAGCAACAAACTACATGTGTTATTGTGTGCTGGGAATTTTAAGAGCAAATAGTTATTTCTTTTTGAAAACACTAATTAGGTTGCTTACATATCTGACCTTATGACTTAGTGGGTCATTAGCTTTAAAGAAAAATTCAAGAATTCATGACTAGGGATATAAATTTGTTTCTAAACTGTTTTTAAACATGTTAATTAGATTGCAAATAATGCCAGGTTATGTATGGCCAGTATGATTTGTTAATGGAAAGAGTGTTACTTTGGCAAATAGCCAAAGTGCTTTTGAAGGTCAAATGTTGATGATATTTGAAAGTGTTCAGAGGCTGTTCTCTGATTCTATAAAATAATACATTAAAAGACAAGATTAATATCCTAAATGGCATCTCAGGGTCAGTTTGCTGCTCTGACCTTGTAATTTAATTTTTGCAGTTTTATAAAACTGCTGTTTAATTAATTTGATGTGATTGAGAAAACAGATTAGTTTCAGATACAGTAAGAGAAAATGTAGGTTACAGCCTTTTTTAAATTTTGGATGACCTTTTATATGGTTGTTCTGTTGTTGGTCCCTTTATCCTTGATTTTCTATGCTGACAACTTTACTGAACCTGACAATTTCGAACTCTTCAACTGTGCTTCCTACAGTAATAAGGCACATATTTGTAATGTATCTTCAGCTTAGCTCTGGCTGCAAGCTCTGAGTGGGAATGAAGCTTCAGGGACAGAGCAGATGCTTTACATGCATGAGGACACAGCATCTATGTGCTGCCTCCATCTACTGCATCTCAGAGCCTCCCAAGAGAGTGAGTAACAGCTTCATAAATCAATGATTGCAGGTTCAGCTTTTCCTGGAGTCCATTAGGAATTCAGTGTATGGTTTGGTGTTCTTCACTGCACGAGGAGTGAGAAATCACAAAAATGTGGGGGAGGGCTAAGGATGATAGAGTAGCTGAGATGACAAGATGATGGGCAATTATGAAAAAAGAATTAATAATTTATAATCTGTAGTAAAGAGTGATCAACTAATAATGTAGAAATATTTCAGAAATGGTAATGAGTAGTTTGCAATGGCAATTCTGTTGCCTTGATTACATAAATTGTGTTTAAGTGAAGAAATTCACAATAGACATTAAAGAATTGGTCTATCCATGAGCAGCTGAAAGGATTTTTCTTATAAACTAGCAGAATTATGGTTTGGTTTGACTTTGGTTTTGATTGTGTTCTTAATTGGGAAGTTCTTGTAGGCAAATCCTTCTCTATGTGTGATTCGTTGGTGTGTGTCCTTAGTACCTTCTCTCTCCTTAGTTTGTAATTCTTTCTATAAGATAGGTTACACGTGACACATATACAGTCCAACAGACAGTTATTTTCCACAGCATTTTTTTACCAGTTGAGCTCTTTTTCCTTATCCAAAAATTATAGGGAAATAAATAAATACATATGAATAAGTTTGACACAAGCCATCAATCTTACACTTTGAGTAACAGTTCAAATACCAGCTTTGTACAGTTTACTTCAAAAGTATAGACGATTACAACTAAGCTAATGCCTGCGTCTGAAAAGCTTCTATGATTTCCAAAGTTGCTTCTGATGCATTTCCCCATGCATGAGCTATTTCACGAAGTCTGTACAGCACAGTGGGCTTTACATGCCTGCATCTTTTACCCTCCTCTGCTCTTTTGAG
Organism: Pseudopipra pipra; assembly: GCF_036250125.1. Classification (NCBI taxonomy): domain Eukaryota; kingdom Metazoa; phylum Chordata; class Aves; order Passeriformes; family Pipridae; genus Pseudopipra; species Pseudopipra pipra. The sequence goes on from NC_087551.1 coordinate 51,347,243, forward strand.
GCTTATGCTGCATGTTCTTACCACTAGGCGTTTTTTCCTCCTCTGGATCTTCTGTGGCTTATGCTGCATGTTCTCACCACTAGGCATTTTTTCCTGTCTCCCAAAATACTACTAACAGTACCCAGTGTTTTCTGTCTCTATGGAAAGCCTTCCTGTTTATTGATATCTTAAATTTTGTATGCATTTGATAAACATATTACACTCTGTGTAGTGTAATTTCCACTCTCACAGACCTCTCCAGATAAGCCCTTGGGATGGTCTTGTAGAGTAATTTACGGCCTTTGCATCAGATTTTTCCGTGGGCCATCAAGACAAACTGCTAGTGCAGGGAAATACTCGTCTTCCTGGGGATATGTAACAGGAGATGCCCTTTCCCATGTATTTCTAAAACATGGCTCAGTAGTTTTGTCAAGAACAGTGTTGGTGTCCTCTCCCAGACCAATCATGAAAGGAAGGCATTCTGTCTCCTAGCAAAGACTAAGTGGAATGAAAGAAAACCAGAACCTGTTTGTCCTCCTAGGAGAGGGATTCACTACATGTCTACACTGAAAAGGCAGTGCCTAAGTCATGGGCAAAATCATTATCATAACAAGCAAGTATTCCCTAGGATTTTAGAAGGGCAAGGTGGAGAATACTTCTCCAAGTATGTGCCTCAGTAAAGAGCAAGGGGGGAGTTTTAACAGGACTGCAGCCCAGGGCGAGCAGTTGCATGCATTGTGGGGTAGGCTTACACTATAGTGATTGATGACTCTGTGCCTGGCATGCTTCGGGTGATTGCGCCAAGTGACAGGAGCATTGATCATCACAATTCAGCGGCGGCTCTTTGTTGTGTGGCATCCGCCGCAGCCTCAGCCAACACTACTCTTCTGCTGTCCGTGCACAGATGCTTTTGTTTTGTGATGAGAACAAGGAGAAGCGTGTGTGGTTGGCAAGGTGTTTTCCTGACCTCATGGCCTCTCGCAGCCATTCGCATCTGAAGGCATGCAGGAGTGCATGAATGCTCACAGCCCAGCATATGGTGGTGGTGGGTTAAACAGATTTTGTCTCTGAGTTGTGATAGGCTGTGATGGTAGCTTGTATGGCTGCAAAAAATTCTGTATTCATCATTCACTACCAGTATGATCACTCATTTCCTCATTGTATTTCTGCTGCTCTTTAGAAAGTATGTCATCTTCCAGGGCATATACTGAAGTGATGTTTTGTCTCAAGAATAAGATCTTTTGCATTCCTTCTTTCCTTTTTTTACAAAACAGTGCAATATTGTTGCTAAAGCAGTTGTTACTTCATGACCATTTGATGAAGTGGTTAGAACTTTACTAGGGAAGAAATTTTCAGGCTCTCTGCCTGCCTCTTGAACTTAGTGTTTTCCAGATGCTTGTAACATAATTTCTCAAAGCATGTTTAAAGACCATTTTTTTTTCAAGGGGGGTGTAGGAGAACCCAAAAACTGAGAGCTCAACAGAAAGCACTTTCACTTCAATGGGAGGTGTACTTGTGGCAGGAGCTTCAGCCAACTAGATTGTTTAAAAGTGAAAGTAAATGAAAGTCTGATAGTGAGATACACAGAGAGAAACATAGTTTAAGTGTGATGAGATTTATTTTAAGCCCTTAGGGTAATACTGTGGGTACCATAAGTTAATCTACTCTTTTCAGTTGCAGAATTGTAGGGGAATGGCCTTAAATAAAGATCCATCAGTGATGCTGTTAATTATTCCTTCTACACAGCTCTAAATAAAAAACTGGTGAGGTTTTAATTTTGTAATCAGCAGAAGATTAATAATTCTTTTGCCAAAGGCCATGATGATCTTTTAAGTATGTAACGAAATTGCCTTATTCCTGTGCCATTAATTGTGCTCCATTTAAAAAATGTGATCGGTCATCTGTCTTATGAGCAAATGATACTCTGTTACCTCAAAAGGAGACGTGCTATGAATGGTGAAAGGATGCAATCTAAAATTCACAGTTCTTTTGTTTGAATTTTTCTAGTTAATATTGTGACAGAAGGAGGTTACAAAAGTATATATTTGGTTAGTATATTCAACTATGCATTGCAATTCATGTCAGGACCCACCACTTAGCTTACGAGCTATGGATCTTTACATGAGTCTAGGACACAGAAGTTAAGAGAAAGTGACTGTAAAACCCCGCAGGCTTAGCAGAGGGATTCAAAGAAACATGTAGCCCATGAAGCCACATACAGCTCACTTCATTTCTATTAGAATGACTTGTTTGTGGCTTGTAAGAACATCTTCAGGTTTTTAAATCTCTAGCAATAAATCTAAATAATGAGTTCATTACTAGCAAGCTGCAAGAAAATGTCAAATTTTACATTCAAAGTATTGGAGTATCGTTTGACAAGGTGGCTAGGGATGAATTAAGTTTTCCACTTTTGAAATGCGTCTTCCTTCCTTCCCTTGCTTTTGCTGCTTGTTTGAACATGTTCAGACTTGTAAGTAAGACTTGTCTGGTCTTACTTCAGCTGATTCAAATATAGCCCAGTGGAAAAAAAATTATTTTTTTTCTGAGTTTTTGTGTGTGTTTGTTTTCTGTTTAGCAGATTCCAATAGTTTACCTTCCAATTAGATAAATGCCAAAACCTGCAGGAAGTCTGGGCAGCAGGAAAGGAGCAGAAGAGAAAGGTGGAAGACTTATGAACAAGAATTAGCCCTTCAGCAAGGCAGGGTGCTCATTTGATTCAGACACAGTGTAAAACCATGCCCTAAATTGGTGCTTTGTAGGCAAGAATCACTGCAGCTGCACTTCTGTATATGTTCAAGATGAGGAGACAAGCAGAGCTGTGGAGATGTGCAGAGCATGCTTTCTGTCACACAGTGCTATCCCTGTCAGCTCCTGGAGTTTTCAGTTTGATTCCCACCCTGAATTTAAAATCCAGCATCTTCAGCATACATATATAAACAGGCCTTTAACACCCACAAAGAGGAATTGTATCCTTAATGTCAGAGAATTGAGGTTTAAGGGTTTTCTTCCCCTGTCCTGCTTGTACTACATAAATGAACTTTCTGCTAGTTTTTTTGTCTATAGTCTGGGAATAATCTGTATGAGTCATTGTGCCTTTTCTTTCGTTTAATGTATGAGATGCTCTTGGAAAGTTAGCAGCAACTGGTATTTAAAGTGAGTAACTGTGAGAGGTTATGCGGTAAACTTCAGTTTTTCATTTAAAGCTGCTCTGCATTTCAGTGTTAAAATTAATCCCTTATGGAAAAATAAATGTTTCCAAGCAAAAGATTGAAATAGCTTGTTATGGGGTCCCAAGGGAATGAGCACTTAATTTAAGTGTATTCCTGGGAGCCTAGTTTCCTGTGCAGCCCTTGCTGCCAGGAGGCAGTGACTGTCAGTGGAGGCCTGAGACTCTTGGCCAAAGGAGCTAAGTCTCCTTTGAAGGAAGGTAGTGTGAATTGACTGCTGCTGTCATGGGTTATGATGGCAGGGTACTTGGATGTAAATCTTTGTCTTCAGCTGACATTTTGTTTTTGTGAAGAAGCTGAAAATTTCCAGGAGACGTTTTTTTCCTCCAAAGAAATTTATATTAGGAGAGGTTGCAAGCTGTAGACCCTCAGTACTGCAGCTTGGAGGGTATGCAAGTGGAACCAGAAACCTCATATATAGCATATTTCTCTGGGGATGCTTGTGCAGGTGGGCTGCTCTCTGTCCATGTTTGGAGACTCTTCTACTCAGAGAGTCTCAAGTGAATAGCAGTCTGCTGTGGAACATAATGTCATATAATCTGCTTTCTGAGAATAAAGTTTATTTTGGTCACAACTTCTTGTGGAAGAAAACCCATTAAATGTGTGAACCTTTTGTCTTAAGAAGCCAGGACTGCCATATCTGCTGGTTCAATCAAAAGCGTGGATTGATGGTCAACAATCAAAAATCTCCAGTGCCCAGACCTCTGCAGGGCACATACTGCCCTGGCACCTTTCTTTAGCAAAAGGTGAAAAGTACATATTACCTCCAATTAGCTTATGGTCTGTTAAACTAAGCAGCAAATATTTTTCCAATTACCTTTTCTTCTACACCTCAGAACAACAATGTAAAACTTTGATAACTGGTGCAAAGTATTTTCTTCATGGCATGAAAAATGTTCAGCCTTAACCTATTCATGTGTCATTTTCTGCTGGACTTTGTGTCCAGCAGTGGTAGCAGAGAGTTTCCTGCTACCAGTTTTTTGACATCTGAAAATGCGTCAAAAGAGAAATGAACAGGAAAACTCCCTCTGTTAGGAGGTGGAGGGCGGGGGGGAGGAAGAAAAGGGGGAAAAAAAGTATCTGTTGCATTCCAAAATCAGTCATAATAATGAAAGTTCACTCCAATAATTGCCAGAGTCAGAATGGACAAACATCTGGCTTATTCATCCCTAGCTATACTAACAAAAATGTGATATCCTGTTAGAAAAATCACTGATCGTCCTAGTTTATTTTGGCAGTTTTGCACCTTGGTATTTTTCCCTTAAATAAGAATGTATCAGTACTTTACAGCTAGCATGCCTCCAGCCCCAGGTTCACAGTTCATGTGCTTCTGTGACTTTGAACTCTTCTTTTCCTGAGTTTACCAGCAGACAGCTGCACCAGAACAGAGATGTTTACATGTGGGGAGTAAATGGCAACTTGCAGCTCAGATTTTCCATTTCCTTTTACATTGTTCAGGAATCCAGGCTCACAATTTGTGTCCTAAAGCTTTGCATCTGACTTGGCCTTTCATAGTATGAATGTTTTATTTTGACATTGATTTGTTGATGGAAAGGGCTGACTAGGGAGAAGCTACTTTCACTAGAAATTACCCTCAGTATACACGAAGTTCAATTGTGGGTGAAATAGCTTTTTAAGAAATATTCTAAACATCACTTTCTGTAAGGCTTTCAAGCACTATGTAAATGTGAGACTAATGTGGAACCACTTTGTGCAGCTTCAGCGTGATAGATGTATTTTTAGATGGAGAAAAATTACATTTTTATTAAGAATGATGATGAAATCTGATTATCTGCTTAAACCATGACACTGTCTATTTAAGCTATTGTCATGTGTAGGTGGTTCCCAAATGTGCTTGGCAAGGCAGTAATTACTTGAATGAAGGAGGTTGTGATAATTATAAACAAGAAACAAAACCATCAGAGTGATTTGTTCACTTACCTGAAGTGGAATTACAAACTCCAGTGAAGAGTTCGTTCTGTCTTTACACCACCCGACAGACTTGTCTCTGTTGCCTAATTTAATATTTATGGGCTTTTCCTTTCCCTTTTGTACCTAATTTTGATATTTTGGGTTCAGGCTCTGAATGAAAACTATTGATGATTTTGTAGCAGGAGTGAGTGAAGTAGATGTTATGTCAGTGATCTGTAGAAAGACTTATAGTAATTGTGTGTTGTGTTTTGCCTACTGTTGTTTTGAAACAAGATTCTGCGGTTACCCTGATGTGTTAGAACATGCTAGCTTTTGGTCACCCTGCGTGCAAGTTTGATGAGAACAAATTATTTGACCTTATTGGATCATTTTGGTGCAGTTTACTTCTGATATAGATGTGTTTATTAATTGCTAGGTTTAACCTATGGCCCACTATTAAAAGTAATGTAATGGGAGTGCACTGCTGATACATGAAACTTTAATTTTTAAACTTCATTCCCAGTGTTCCTTATGATACTTGGGCTCTAAAATTGAAGTATAAAATCAAACAGCAGAGTATTTGTAGAATTAGGTTTTGCCCTTTATATCACCACACAGTGAGAGAATCCCAAGAGCCCTATTTACTGAAAATTACATACAGAAAATAATCTTTTAGAACTTGTCCAGATCATCGTCAAGTCCTGTATGTGCAAAAAGGGGATTCAGAATGCAAAGCAGGGCCTGCAAGTGTAATATCCCTGATCTGAGTCTGCATATGTTTGCCATGGGGTTGTGTTCTTAGGCTGGCAGTGCAAATACCTGTGTGTCTTCTGTGAGCTCGCTGAAGGCAAATCAGTTACCTCTTTACTTTTATTAGAACTGCTTTAGAACTCTGTGCCTGGGAGATGAAAGCAAGCAGTTAACATCATGCTGATATCTATTACAAACCTCCTACCTGCTTCCAGGGCAGCAGCCCAGGTAGCCATGATTCATAGGGGTGGAAAAAGGCCGCTTGGCAGGGGACAGGATAAACAGACATCCATGGAGGGGAGCTGAAGCTGGGCAAAAACTGTGTATGCAGGTAGCAGTGGTTGTGTTATAAACTTTTCTTCAGTTGAGGTACACGACTGCTTAAGTAAATGTTTGTTACCCAAAATCTATGTCAGGTAACCTGTAATCTATAATTGTAATGTGTTGACAAAGTATATATGAGAAATCATAACCAAAATAAATGGCCCAGTTTGTGTTGTTACATTTAAAGTGATTAGCTGGTTTATCTCATGATCTCTAAATGTAGACTAGCTTGAAACTTCCTATTCATAGTCTGTGTTTTTCATTGGTGCTTTCATTTGAAAGCAGGAAACAATCTGAAAGTAATTGTATCAAGTGTTTCAGCACAAAGATTTTAAATTATAATAGCTTGGCATATTATTCTGCCTTCTTACTATTCCTTGGAGGAAATAAAATGGAGTTGCAACTTTCATCCAGACAGCTTTTCTACTACATCCTGTTTCCTTCCGCACACTGGAAAAAGCACTGACGTCTCCCTTTCCTCTGCTTCCAGTGAAAAAATTCCATTCCCCATGTTGTAGCACACACTCTGGTGGAAACTGGTGTTGTGTTAGCTTTTCAGATGTCAATACGGTATTTGGGGTTTTTTAGGCAAATGCACATTTTGCCCTCCCTATCAAAGGAAAGCATTGCAGAGAACAGACGAATATGCACAGCTGCTCAGATAGGTGGCCCCCTGCACAGCTCTCCTGACCATTTGCCCTGGCTGCCTACACTGTCCAAAGGGTGGCTTATACCTCCTCGAGAGAACCATGAAGTACTGTGTGAGCAGTTGCTGTATTTACTGGAAGGCTGACATCTCTGCTTTTCTCCCACTGAAAGGCAGACTTGCAATCCTCCTTTCTCTAAGGAAAATTGACCCTTGAAAAGGCTTGGCATGAAATGGATTAACTCCCTGGAAACTTTGTTTGGAAATGTTAGTAGACTGCTATGTATATACGCTGGCAGTCTCTGGAAGAGACAAATTATTTTCCCACCCTCTCAAGCACTTGGTAGTTTATCTTTTGTTTATATTAAGGATTGATCATGGTTATATATTCCTGATTCAGAGTTCTCATTAATCACCCTATGCCACATAAGAGATTGGAGAAGAAGAATAGGGGTTACTGGAAAGCAGAAACGTGATCTCTGGCTCTGCTTTTAATATGACTTACCCTGACATTAGCTTTGCTCCTATGAATTACTGTGTTTGTGTAAACCTCTTTTTTTTTTTTTTTTTTGTTCCATGTTTGCTATGTCTGTTTTTCTCAGGGCTATTCGGAAAAAGATTATATACTTATTACAATGATTTAGGAGAATATTAATCATGATACTTGCCATGTTACTATTTCAAGAGGTCCCTGCCCCCCTCAGCATGCCCACCTCCTTGTTTGCTAACACTTGCTTCCTCTCCCAGCCCCAGCAGCCATTTCCTCCCTCAGAGCAGATCCACACAGGCAATTGTTTAAGCCTGTGCAAAATGAAGAAGAGGTGAAAAAGGACTGCTGGGGTGAGGACAAATGCCCAAAGGCTGTGACTTCCTAAAGTGCATTGGCTGCCAACAGAGAGATACTTTCTGCCACAGCAACAGAGCAGATCTGTACCTCCTCCTCCTTGACCCTACTGAAGGTTTCCAACCCTGAAATGTTCAATCAGCTGTTGTGGTCACTTCCCCTCCTAAGTATGGGAGACAAAACTGCTGGCAAGAGGGAAAGAGAAGGGAATTTACTGATTTTTACAAGTTGATTATGAGGGTTATAAGAACACGTTACCGGCCCTGCTTGGAGCCAAGTTGAGAAGCCTCTGGAGCAAGTATTTTCCCACCCTGGTTTGTCAGCCTGAAAGTCCCTTCACATCTTTCAGAGGCGTGCATTGAGCCCAACTCATTAGTGTGTTCTGGTGGGAAATTTTTACATTGGCAAATTTTCAACCAATGGGAGATTTAATCCCTTCAATTTTTTTATTTGCTTTGTGCTTGTGTTTGTCTAATAAAAAGAAATTATTTGGATTTTATAAGAAGCAATTGAAATAATTGCCGTTTGACAAATCAGAGCAAATTCCCTCTGAAGAGACTGATACAATTTAATACAGATGATCTTCTCTTTATTTGTAGCTCCACTAAAAATATTTTGCCAGGTGTATCCTAATTCTGGACAGATTTTTCTCTTGAGTCATGTTACATTCATGTCTGCCTTCTTTGGTGCAAAAGCCCACTATTAAATTCACTGTTTAACAGCATATTGAATACTATGACTGTAACTGCTGGTTTGTGTTTATAATTAAACATTCTCTCCACAAAAGCAAGAGATGATCAGAAGTTCTGCAAACTTAGAAGAATTTATGTCCATTAGTTGTGATGAAAACACATCTTTAGTGAAATCGAAGGAGAATTAAAATAGGAAAGTCTTATATCTGTGAGAATTTGCAAACATTTTAAATGTAATTGCACAGAAACAGTGATTTTAGAGGACTAGATTTTTTTAAATCCTTTGATTCAAACTAATTTAGATTGCTTGGGTTTTTTCCCCCCATTTGACTACTTTTGATGACATATTGTACATATCAAGAATGAGAGAACTTATTTCTGAGTTGGGAATAGGTTTTTAATCAGACTCTGTAATGTAAATAGAACTCTATTTGAAAGTTCATTCAAAACTGAGTACTGGTGTATATTTAAGTGCACTGTATGCTAAAGTAGAAATATCCCCCAGTGTTTAACCAAAAGCATGTTTAATGTGTGGTTTTGTTTTGTTTTTTTAATGTTTAACAGTAACTGAAGCTGGCTTTGGTGCTGACATTGGGATGGAGAAATTCTTCAACATCAAATGCAGGGCGTCTGGCTTGTTTCCCAGTGTGGTTGTACTTGTTGCTACAGTGAGGGCTTTGAAGATGCATGGAGGTGGGCCAAATGTAAGTTTTTGCACCTTTCTTGGAAAATAAAATTGTTGCTAATATTTGAAATAAGTAAAATATCTTGATTTAAGAAATATTTGGGGTAGCCTAAGGGCTAATATTTAAATAACCCTTCTGAGATACCTCATTATATAGATGTTACCTCTAAAGTTAATGCAAGAAAGGCACAAATGAAAGAAGAGGGACGAAAGAGCTCTGAAGAAGTACTGTATCTTGCTGAGCTAGGAAAGTTTGTTCACATGAAAAAAAAGCTATAAGATATAAATATCTATATTCTTTTTCCTGCCTTTTGAAATAGCATTTTAAAGTGCATTGAAGTAGTCATAGGCTGGGAAATTTGGCAGCTGAGGAGGAATGAGAATGAATTCGGGTTGCAGTGTGTGAGTGGAAATAGAGAACATTGTTGGTGAAGGTTTTGAGATTTCTTTCACTCCAGTAATGGGTACCCATTACCCCTTCTGTCCTTTTATTTTGTTCAGGTTAATTTCCTCAGAGATGCTGAAGTAACTGATAAAATTTTGCAAATGTTTTTCTGGTGTACCAAAAGTCACCAGTGTATCGTTTTTTTGCTATTTAAGCCACAAAGAGACTTGTACCAATTACTGGTTGTAGAAGTGCTCCTCAATCGTGCAGTCAGATCAGACTCTGCTAGCCAACTCTGCTAGCCAAGTAGACAGAAACTGAAATTAACTCCTGGAAACACTTTCATCTGCCCAGCAGCATGCTAGAGAGTGATGCTGCCAGGGAAACAGTCTCACTGGGTGAAAATACCAGAGCTGTTTCCACAGCCACAAAATTTTGGAATGCGTGGTCTCCCTTACAGCTAAACATCTCTAAGAGTTAAAGCTGAGCCATCCTTTTTCAGTCTTTCAGGTTGATATAATTACAGGACTTTCTGTCATTTTAGTCCACTTCTAATACACCTTTTCTTTATTTTTAATTACATTCCTCCATTCCTTACAAGGCAGGTGTATTGTCACACGTGTTATCATTCAATCTAGCAAAAATAGGACTTAAATATGTCTTAATAACTGTTTCTGGTTTTGTCTGAGTTGCGTCTTTAGAAGTTTAAAACTTTTGTTTGTTTACAAATGCGATGCATTCATCACAGAGGCATGTAGAGTACCAGATACTTTTACTGGGAGGTTACCTATAAAACGGACCCGTGCTAGAGACAAAAGTGAGTAAGTCCAGTGCCTGGGATTGATGTATGTAGTCCTTGAAGACTAAATATAGTACCCTGGTGATACTCTTTGCATGTACACCTTTGTGCTTTCCAGCAAAGTAAATTACTTGCATGCAGTTCCTTGCCCCAGGCAGCAATTGCAAGACATTAAAAGATGATGTTCCTCTTCTGGTCATCTGTGTTGCTGTTATTTCTTCAACCAGCTGTTGGAGGTTGCTGTCCATTGTCTTTGTACTGCTGGTGTCTTGTAACAATATGTAGAATGAAATCCAATTAGCTCTCCTTTACTGCATCTTTTGCAATTAGTTCTTAAGTCACTACCTGTATCTTACTACCCGAATACAATAGGAAGTGCTGGTATTCTTTATGTACTGGTGAAATAAAACAGAAGCTGCAGACAGACTATGATGTTGTGTGCAATGTATGTGTTAATTGGCAGTATAGAAAGTAGGCAAAAGTGCATTGCAGACCCTCTAGGGTTATGACAAGTGTCAGTCTGTGATGACTTTGTTTATTATCCCAGGTAACTGCTGGTGCCCCCTTGAAGAAAGAATACACAGAAGAGGTAAGAGGAACGGTTATAAAACTTAGGAGAGGTTTGTTTAAAGGAACAAAATAATGTGGCATATGGAAAATCAGAACTTCTCGTTCCTCTGCATAGTGTGCAGCCTCAGGTTTGACAATAGCATGCTCTAATGCTGACATTCAGTGAACATCTTTAAATAGGCACCGCCAACAAGTAAAGCCATCTCATCCTCCCTCAGCCCCTTTCTGTTATCCCTCTTGGATGTATTATTTGTGTGACTGCATGATGGATTGTAGTGAGAAATTGAACTAGCTGAAAAATAACCTTTTTTCAGTAGTTTTTCTGGAACTACTAAGTTTTCAGATTGACCAGCATACAGGCATTTATAGAAGGAAGAGAGCAGAGTGGTGTAGGGGTCAAAGACATTCCCTGAAACTAATGATAGCATAACTTGTTCACTAAACAAGTTGAATCTGTGTTTCACGTTTGGGCTTGGATGTCACTCGTCAAACAAGTGTGAATTCTACTGGTTTGTTTTCTTTGTCACTTCTCTGTAGCCAAATTCCGGTCTTCTGCTTGTATGAAGCTAAGAATATGTATTTTGTTATAATTAAGACAAGGTCTACAAAGTGTGAGGTAAAAGAGTAAATAAGGAAATCCAGTAATGTGTTTTTATCTAGGATATGTATGTGTATATAGATTAAACTATATATCTAACACATCTGTATGTCAATCCCCACCCCACTACTGTAGTTTTTATAAACTTTGCAAACAAGAGACTAACAGGTCTTTCACAGTCATGACAAGCAACCAGTCGTCAGCTGTACCGTCCTCTTGTGTCCCAGAAGAGAGCAATGGTTTCATGTACAAACTTTGTACACTGATAGTTACTTAAATATGTCTGTTGCTTATTAGTTGAAATAAGAATTAATAAGGGCAAAAATTCTTTTGTCTGGAAGCTTTTCACTTGGCTGCAACTGTCATGATCAACACTGTTTTGTTCACTTTAATTTATTGAAAATTCTTTGGCTGGAGAAGTCTTTATGTATGTTACCATTTCCATTAATTTTTATTTAATTGCACAGAACCTCCAGCTGGTAGCTGATGGCTGCTGTAATCTACAGAAACAGATTCAAATTACTCAGCTCTTTGGAGTTCCTGTTGTGGTTGCTGTAAATGTCTTCAAGTAAGTCTATTCTTTGATTACTTTTGTGAGTAAATACACAGCTTAAACTTCTCTCTTTTCTTGGTTTTTAAATTAATGAATTTTGGCATAAAGAAAAGAAGCTATTAAAAAATTTCCATTTTCATCATGAATATAAAGGTATTTAACTCCTTAGCTTGTCCTTAAGGTTTTAAAACCAACAAAAAGAATATACTATTATGGAACTGACAATCTTCCATGTTAATTAGCTATAACAATCACAAAGAGTTAATTAGCTATAACAATCACAAAGAGTTAATTTGCTATAACAATCACAAAGAGTTAATTTGCTATAACAATCACAAAGAGTTTTCTTGCAACATGTAAATACGTATACTCTGTATAAATGCATTATGTATGTGGCAAATTTCCTATATTGCTTTACAATTGCTGATGGTGGAATAAGGCTAAGTTTATAATGTTATAAAAGAGTACTAATTAAACAAAATAATGAGATGGAATTGTTTGCCTGGCAGAACCGACTCACCTGCTGAGGTTGATCTGGTGTGTAAGATTGCAAAGCAGTCTGGAGCATTTGATGCTGTACCCTGCAATCACTGGTCAGCTGGTGGTAGAGGAGCAGTAAAATTAGCTCAAGCTGTGGAAAAGGCGGCCAATCAGAAAAACAGTTTCAAATATCTCTACAACTTGGAGGTAAGAATTTTTATTTTTTTTTAATGAAAGCATGCTGCATCAGAGTTGGATTTAAAACAAGAAGAGCATTGCAACAGTTACCCAATATACTTGGAAAGGAACTTGCCTTGGTTTAAAATCACAAAAACTGAAGAGAACAATCTGTGGCTTCTCTAATCAAAGAACAGGATACTTGCTGGTAATGATTGTTGTTTTATTGCACTGAATGATGTTTCTGATGCTTCCATGTGTAATGTAAAAGTATGTATGCAGATGGAACATTCACAAATTATTGAGAGACTTCTCCACAAAGATCTCACAGTCATGGTATTTTTCCTGTCAGTCAGCTAAAATGAAATGTAGTTGCTGTCTCACAGTGATGGGTATTGCACCACATTGTGGCTTCCTGAAGCGTTCACTCTCCGTATGAGAAGGATGTAACAGGTAGCATGTCCTCGCTCATCCTACGTCTATCCAGCCCAACCAGGTCAACACAGAGAAAAAGCATTGCCTTTAGCAGCACCTTCTTACACAACACAGCTCTCAGATGAACCTGAAGAGCAGAGGTGACCCAGTCCTGTTCCTTCTCTCCTGATGATCAGATTGGAGTCTGCTAGTACAAAATGGCACACATATGTGGGTCACTGCTGCTGTTGGCTTTATATCCTCAGTCTACCCAGGAACAGGTCCCAGTGCCCTTGCCTTGCTCCAGCTGATGGCACCAGAGTCCACAAGCCCCTGAGTTTCATGGCTTACTCCAGCTGCTGGCACTCAGACCTTTCCTCCTACTCTCTAGTGCTCATACATACACATCTAGAGCAGAGAGCACACCTGCACAGAAGGGAGTCAGAAATCAGATTTAATGAGAATAGAGCATAGATTGTGGTCCTCGAGTACAGAGCTCAGTTAGTCAGACTACTGACAAGGCAGACACCTTTACACCCAACTGATGCCTTCTTCCTCATTTCACTCATTTTTTTCCCCACACTTGTTCCTTTTCGATCCACCTTGATTACTCCCTTTCCCCATCTTTGCTCCTTCTACTAAACAATCTTTACACATTCCCATGATCCCCTTTGAAAATCCCATCCTAAAGTTTACACAGTCCCAAAATCTGCTTGTTCATACATCCCATAGAGTCATGTGCTGCTGCAGGCAATCACTTGCTTTCATTTACAGTTTTCTGATCAAAGAGTCTCCCCATTGACACACCTTGGTGCATTTCACACCAAGGACAGTAGTCTCATCTTCCCCTTGGATAGGAAACAGGCAATTCAATGCACTCTAATTTTCACTGATTAGGTTTTTCCACTGATTATATTACTAGGGTTCCTCCACCTATCATTGTTCCTCTGATCCTTGCTGGGGCTTTGTGTCTAATTTGCTTAGCCGTTAGATAACCTAACAAATGATAGTGTAGTCCAAGTTTCAATCCTATGTCTGCCAGAGATAGTGACTCTTTTTCCATGTCTTAGAGACTTTGTTATTGCAGTTGTCTGGAAGGTAACATCGCAGCATTGTGACCTATCACGAGGAGTAGCTTGCAAAGAAGTATTGCTTGGGCCCCTCAAGCTCCATGCTTGAGTACCACTGTGGTGGCAGAACACTTGCAGGGACATATTGCCAAAAAGGTTATACAAATGATTTCTCAGGACCTTCCTAGCTATCCAAATGTGGGTGGGTTTAAATCTGGGCAACCAAACAGACTTCTCTGGTTTCAAGGCTTTGGAGCCAATTTGACAAGGGCTGTCAGATTTTGGATCCTGTGCCCTAATTGACTGTACTGCTTAAGTTTCTTTAGAAAATGTCTGAATGATATTTTTTAACAAGAGAACCTCAGTTTCATTCTTTTAAATGGCTGAAAGTTCCTGTTTTGATTCTTCTCTCCAGAAAAAAGTTCAGCTTGAGGTAGATATGCCCTACTATTGTCTTCCATTCTCTCTTCTCCTTGATACGTACCCTGTATGTATTGCACCCATTTTATTTCTTCTTTAAATGTCCCCTGCTGTTTTTCAAAATGTCAGTAATCCAGACAACTCCTATCAATATTAACCAGTGCCTTGACAGAATAGAGGTAAATACATTGGGAATATTAGTGCTGCGGCATCTACTCAAGGCATTTTGCCCATGCAATTTTTTACAGCTAAAAAATGAACCATGTATCTACCTTTCTAAGTTGGTCTCTTCCGAGGTGCTCTGAAAAATGAATCCATCATCTTACTGAGCTTGCGTAATAACACAGAGAAAAAAATTCTTTGAAATATATATGCAATACTTTTAACCACTGAACACTTGTCTTACAGAGATAGGACATTAGCACTGGCCAAGTCACATCCTTAGGCTCTGATGTTACTAAATACTGTGTAGCTTATAATCTTGTGGTATGAATGAGTAAAAAGGATTGGTAAGGATGGACTCTAAGTCTAAAGAAAATGAGATTGGTTTCTACTTTAATGTCTTTCCCAGGCACATCATTTCATGCTGTGTTGCATGAACAGCATGATCTTAAGCACAAAGGGAATGAATCACAACTTTACATCAACTTAATATACCATAACTTCACAAAAGTATTATGTCTCAAAAATATATTGAAGGGATTTTACAAAAACATATAAAGATTTTTAAATACTGTAAAAAAAGTAAATTCAGGCCAACAAAAACAGTAAAGTTCAGGCTTCTGTTTCATTCTTACTGTGCAAAGGATGGGGAATGAAGCAGTTGGAGTAGGAGAGTGAAACAGCAATGCTGTCACTTGTACATTATGTAGGTCAGTTGGTTACTAGGCTCACAGAGAAGTGAAGGAAAGCCACCTCACCCAAATAAGCCTGCCCAGATATTAATCAAGATTGTAATAAGATTTTTTTGGGGGGTATGATTTTTACTGTTCAAAGGGATAAAATTAAGAAATTTAAGAAAGATAAGAGGTAGTAAAACGGGATTCAGGCCCAATGATTTTTCCCCATCATTGTGCCTAAAGGGTGTGTAAGTGAAAGGACATAATTCTACCCCTCATCTAACTGCTAGATTTGTCCAGTTACTTGAATACTACTACATTCTGGTTGCCTCAAGTTTGATGGAATTTGAGCTGTTGTTGGCTTTTTTCCTGTTTTCTTTCCCCTTTGGAAGGTCAAAGAGGAGAAATATCCTGTATGAAACTTTCCACTACCACGTCATTCATATATCAGTCTGTCTTTATGAAATTACTCTTCCTTTTACTGTGTCTCCATTTAATCCTTTAATGTCTATGCACCTTGTTTTCCTGTCTGGAAAACTAAATCAGAATTTGCTTCTAAAACTGGCTATAATTAGAACAACTTCCAACAGTACAGACCACTATAGCTAAAACAGGTTCATTCAATAATTTGATGTTTTGTTAGAAAGCATCGCCCCAGCTTGAAAAAAAAAAACTTAAAGCCCCTATATGTAAAAATGATTTATATCCTTTTTAACTACTTAGAATAAAGTTTGCAGTAAACTATTTTATTAGCATACAGTCAGAGATTTAATTAAAGGATAGTCCAGACCAAGTGTGCTCTCTTTGTTTTGGTTTTTTTCTAAATGGCATGCATCTCTCCAGTGCTTTATGTAATTTCCAAATGTATCTCTGAAAACAAGGGCTTCCTTGAAAGGTGTTTATAAATGTGTATAATATGAGAAGAACAAGAAAGTATTTTCTAGATCCGTTAAATACTGTTTCTGAACATAAAATCTGTTCAATAGCTTTCTGAATCCTGAAGTATGGTTATACATTTATACCATTTCTTTGATACCCAAGCATACACTGAATGAGCAATTTTAGACATTGGGCGCAACACAGTTGTGTCAGTTCAGGACTCAGGCTCTGCTAAACTGTCCTGTTCAGTATCATAGCAAGCTACTCTACTTTTAAGACTGTGCTAACTATATTCCTTGAAGCATCTATTTTGATCTGTTTAGATTTCCTTGGGTTTAGCTTTGTGACACATTCTATAGTCCCATTTTTAGATAGCTTTTCAGGTTCTCTTTATTTATTTCTCTAAGTAGGCAAGATTATTTTTTTTATCAAGTGGCTCATGCTTGTAGTTTGTATTTTTTTTTGGTCTTGATTATAGCAGGGATTTGTTTGACATTTGATATTAGATGAACAAATATTTTTCAGGAGTTGAAATGAGAATAGAATAGCTTATATATGGTTTTGGGAATCTATATCTGTACCAGTGTAATTTCATGGACAGAGTACAAGATGTGACCTTTGACAAGTACAGACAGCACCATTGCCACTGTAGGAGTGTAAGAAAATGACATAAACAGATACAGTGCACCATGAAATGCTTACAGTATTAGGAATTGCACAGGGTGGGGTGGGTTGTTCAGGAGCAAGGATGAGTTTTCATCTGATAGGCTCCAGAGTTTATAACATAGTTTAAAAGATTACTGGCAGTAATTGAAATAAATACTACAGTATTGTGTGGGTTTAGTATGGATTTTTGTCCCCTCTGCACAATAACCTCTCTTAATTTACTGTTGAGTTGTTTTCTTGAAGAGTATTTCCCTTCAGTGCTTGGAGGATAGGTTTGTTTTAAAGGCCTTCTGAACTCTCTATGAAATAATCTGTGGTGGTTTATTTTAACATATATTCGTGGTACATATGGAAAATATCAAAATATCAACCCTCTTATCACTGTTGACTTCCCTTCTGGGTTCACTTTTCTTGAAGTATGGGTCTTTAAGTTGCAGCAGAAAGCTATTACTCAAAATAAAGTTGACTGACCCATTGAAAGTAAGTTTAGATAACTAGGGGGAGGAAAGGAGAGGATGGAAACATACGCATCCCATTCCCAAATTTCTCTGGCCACTCTTGGCCAGGGGTTTCTTGCCTGTTGAGTAACCTGCCTTCTTCCGCTAACCTGGTCTTCTTCTTTTTTCTCCTGTGGTGAACTCTTCCTTGACTAACAGGAGCCCTCCTCAACCTGGGGCAGGAAACAGAAAAAAGCATAAAAAAGAAGGCAGGCATTAGGTTTTTAAGAGTTACATTGCCCCTTCCTGCAAGGCAGCTGTAGTGCAGTGGGCTGTCACTCAGGAGATAGAAGAGCGGAGACAAATAAGTATATGGCATGAGGCAGGATCAGCATATCTGGCTGGTCAACAAGTTAGCCTTGTCCTCTTAAAAGAATGACACAGTAACCTGACAAGTATTATTGAAGAGACTCAAATCCCCTGATTTATGCTGCATTGGAAAGCTAAATTGAAGAGTGTAAAGGTCGCAAATGGGAGGGAGGAAAAGGGGCTGTTTCAGTTTTCTGAGTTTGTCAGATGATACCTTTTTTTGACAGTGCTCTGCCTTTAGGTAATATCATGATAAATGAAAATACTTTGAGGTTATACTGTCAAAGTTGATTGCATAAATATTTTGGATGAGTGCAGTGTATTGCCTGGCCCGCCCTGCAGAACAAAGGCGAGCTTTCTCAGCTTGGGACTGTCCACTGAGAATGAGGTTGAGTAGCTTCACTTCTCAGGGAGGCATTCAAGCAGTTAGCAACCTCAGCGCTGGTGTTTTTCTTCCCCTGCTGGGAGTGTAATAATAACTTGGGCAAATCTGGAGCATCTGAGCCCACAGTTTGGCTACCCCTGTGGGTAAGCACAACCCTGCCTTGGTTGTGCTGTGGCAGTATGGTGTGGGCTGTCGCTTGTCTCATTTCTTCCAGTCTTCGCTTCAGCTGTCACAGACAATGGGTCACTCAGAGGGGTCTGAGGTTAGCATAGATGAAAAACTCTGCTGGGAGCTGTTCTGTGCGTTATTTTCTCTTCCACCCTCTGGCCATGGTCTCCAATAGCAAGAATGAGGTGTGAGTAATGAAGGAGGAAGAGCCCTGTCAGTGGAGAAGAAGGCTCCTTGGTCTATGTACTAGGAGAGGAGGAGAGGCTCGAAGAGGAAGGCACAGTCAAGGAAGAGCTCATGTGGGCCTGGGTTTGAGGATGCTGACCTCCTGGGGCACAGTGTTTCTCATCATTTGTACACTTGTCATCTTTTCAGTCGCAGTGATTGAATGGGAGACGCGGGGGGAGGGGGGTGTCAGGGGTATTTTCTGTTTCTTTCACTAATACCACAAAGTCGTTAAGCCATCGTGTGTCTGCTGTCACATCAACCCAACATACCTCTGGCTCATTTGCCTAGGAGGCAAATAGCTTCTGTGTTTTTCTTATACAGCACAGAGTTCAGTCACATTTGGACCTAATGGAAAAGTCCTTAAGCATTACTGGGATAGGAATAAATAAAGTTACGTATGCTCCTCACTGAAACTTTTCCTGATAATTGATGGAGATCATTTCTCATCTTGAAATGCGGGCTGTGCTGCCCTCCAGGGTATGCTAATCTTTAAATTATTTCCCCCCTCCCCTCTACTGCTAGTAAGCCATCTAGCAGTGAAGCCACATTAAAGAGGAATTCCATAAGGCTGTCCCACCCACTCCTCTCACTCCTGTCAAAGAGATTTCAGTGGCGTCTGGACACTTCTTTCACTGAATTGGGTGCTCTAGGATTGGAAGCTATCTTCCTTCCACTCCATCTCTTTATTTGTGGATATAGGCTCTTGGCGGCACTGCACTTTTATGTTTGTTTTCATTATTTCCCTATTCTTCGTGTAAAGCAATTTTCTTAGGCACAGCTGGGGTTTCAAAGTTGGGGAAATGGAAAATAAATCTCTAAGGCCACAGGCTTAGGTGTTGATTCACAAACTGTTTAACTTGACTGAATACACTTTTCCACAAATTAAAAAACAAACTGTTGTCCTGTGCCAACAAAGGAAGAGCAGTGCTAAAGACTTGGAAATCCTTTTGTCAGCCACAGATCTTCTGGAACCAGAATATACAGATACTTTAATAAATGTGTTTTTATTTTATCCAAGGGAAAAGCTGGAAGTAGGAGTTTGAATGTGCAGAGTCAGCTATTGTTTTAGCACTGCACTCTGTCACCCCACACAGCACCTTCAGCCATACTCCCATCATGTTTTCATTTGGCAGCTTCCCAAGAAGAGGAGTGAGTGATGTCTGCATACTGTTTCACTTAGCCAAACAGTGACTCTTTTTTATTGCTTTCAGTGAATGTGCGAGTTAAAATTTAAAAACAAAAATGTCACTGCCTTGAATTTTGAATTATTTTAAGAATTTCTGTTAAAACACAAGCAGCTTAGTTACAATAAGCCCAGACGTTGTTACCTTATAATTAAACTAGTGATCTCATAATTAAAAATAGACAGTGAGACTAAAGTGAATGTTTAAAGTATCTGAAGTATGTGTAAGTTACAAGTGAATAGTGCTATTGTATATTCTCTGCTTTAAAGACATGTTTTTTCAACAGAATCTTAAGTTTTGTCAGAGAATACAGTAGTTTTAAATATTTATGTTGTGTAAATGTGAAGACATTGTTTCAGGCAATGCTACACACGTGGGCATTCACTTACAGTTTTCCATTTAAACTAGATAATACCAGCACTTCTCATAGTAGTGTGACTTAGCTGCAACCTAGTGGAATGTAGTATGACTGGGAACTTACTGCTATTGTCTCTGACTTTTCAGAGATGTTTTCTGTTGGACTCTTTTGGTGAGGAAGTCAGGGGGAAATGTTTAAAAGCAGAAGGAATGAAGGAGGAAGGGAACAGGGGTTATTTTCAGCAGTCTCAGGGATTGGCTATGGGGAGTTAAAAAAACTACTTCCTTTTCCAATAACCAAAGAACTTAAAAAGTCAGGTGTCCAAATTAGGATGCAAAAGATGGGAATCTCGAGCACAGTCCCAGACCAGATCCTTGCTAATTTGCATGGTTTTGGCTTTTGTTTCACTTAATACTTAACACTTAATACTTAACAAGACTGATTTTAGGAATCCCAGCCAAGCTGCGTGTCCCTGCCCCAAGCTGCTGTTTCTGCTGGTACATTTCAGTGATCGGATTTGAACAGTTTGAGCAACTCTTCCTGCTTTATACTGGCTTTGCCTTTACGGTAAACTGGATATGTGAACTGATACGGGATGCAATAGGTATTTTTTCCTACATTATGTTTTAGCTTGGATCACTTTCTCTGGTATGTGCCAGCTGCACAGTGGTGCTGCCCTCTCAGTTGCACTGGCACATGGATGAGTGTGAGCAGCAGAGGAAAGGAAGGTGATGGAGGGTCTATGGAAGCTGGTCTGCTGTCCATGGAAGCCCTATGTGGAAAATTGATAATCTGAAGTCTGCTGTTATAGCTGATATAAGAGTTGAAGAGTGAAGGAAATGTGAGAAAAGGCTAGCAGAAATGAAACGCTATTAAATTACGTTTTGGTAAAAACCTTGTTGTTGATAGTATTGGAAGAAAGAAAATTGTGTAATAAATGGCACCAACATGCACTAATATCATGTCTTGCAAGTGAGGTGGACTGAAAGGAGCAGTATGGGTGGATGACAACACTAGTATGATTTCATCTTAGATAATCAATTCAGTCTTGAGAATGACAGGCTCTCCTCTTTATCAGTGCTGATTGCATGGATTAATCGGTCTCTATCAAGTAGTGAAATATACAGCTGCACAGATACTGATTTTGTGAAAGCAGTTTGTGCACTTCTGCTTTAGCACTTGTTATGTTTTAGCCACAGAGAAAATCCTGTTTATGGTGTGCGTGCTTGTGCTTGCCTCAAAAGAAGCATATGGCTTTGGTAGCTAAATATGTGAGATTTCAGAAATGCACATTATCTCTGGCAGGCCTGACAAGATTGGTTGTTACTGAGAGGAATCTCAAAGCTACTGAATTGTCAGCAAATATCCCATGTGGCCCTGTAGCACCTTCTCATGGTCAGTGTAAATTTACATATCTATAAAAGTCAGGTTTCATCTAAATGCATACTGTCTATTGTCTATCTGTCACCTGTTCTTCACCTAAATGTACTTAGTTGTGTAACATTCACAACATTACATCAGGGAAATGAGAAGAGGAATAACTTCTATTGCTGATTTTAAATCTCTTGTGCTTTTGACACTCTGGATATTTTATAAATTTCATTCTCACCCTAGCTGTCCAGGTAACAGAGGTGCTGCGAAATTAACTTGTTGTTCATATGGGTGCATCAATACTCATCATTCATATGAGACTTTTCATCCTCCTTTCATTAAGGTTGTTTTACTTAAGGCCTGTAAATAGGTGCACCAGCGTAGATAAGCATTGGAGTTTGCAAGTGGGAATGAACAAGTTGTTCAGGAATTTCATAGGCCATTGTAGAAAATTCTCAGATTCTCAGACAAAAAAAAGTGAGAGATGTTGTCCTAGTTCCAGCCAGGACAGGGTTAATTTTTGCAGTAGTGGGAGGGGCATGGTTAGGAGCCTGAGGTTTTCTATATGTTTTCTATACCTCCTTACATTGTTACAGGGGTGGGAGAAATGGAGTCTCTTATGGGCAGAAGGGGTTCCAGTCTGGTTGAGTAAATGTGGCAGAGGGAGCCGTCCAGTTTTGTCTATTATCAGAGTTTTTTTCTCTGTGAATCATTTCTTTCCTTGTATCCTCTGTCATAAGTATTATAACTGTTTGTTTTCTTATTTCATTGCTGTTTCCAGTAAATTGTTCTTATCTCAACCCATGATTTTTGACTTTTGTGCCTCCAATTCTCTTCTCCATCCCACTGCAGCAGGGAGGGGGCAGGGAAAGTGGAAGGAACAAGAGAGAGCAGTGTGTGGTTTGGAGTCTTAGTGGGGGCACTGAATTGGGGAATACCCTTCCTAAACCATGACAGATGTGAAATAATTCTTGCTTTTAAGTATCTGAGATATGTGATTTCTGCTGACAGGTATTTGACCAAAGTGTGTGAGGTACAAATAAGTAGCTCACATGATTTACTTTTTTTTCTAGATAAGTGGCATCAGGTGGAGCAAAAATCAAGCTTAAAATCCCTTAATGATTTAGTTACTTGTGCAATATCTCTCTTATTTTTCAGCCCCTTTGACTTCAGTGAAACACTTTTCCACGTGAATTAGCATAGTTAGTACATGTGGTGGATGCCTTTGCCCATCAGTGAGAGTATTTTGATCATTCATCATGACTAGGCTTCGCAAACGAAGATTTGGGAAGTATTTTGATAGTGAAGTGCTGAATAATCAAGTTTCGATGAAAACCTAAAGCTAAACTTGCCTTTAAAGGCCAGATAAGAAAAAGTAAGAACTATTCCTATAAGTGTCTTGTAAATATCCAGGCTTCTGCTATGGCATATATGTAAAATGTCTCTTGAATTAGTCGAACTTCTTTTCGCATAAATACCATTATGTCACTTTCAAACCAAATGAATTTTTATTTCTCATGTAGAGCACTAGGTGTTTTTTCTTTGAAAACGCTTCTTTAAATTGAAGTTTCTCAGCAGTATTAGTTGATAACTGAAACACAGGAAACCTTTTAGCTTGAAATGCCCTGTTACACTCTGATTCTAAGTAGATACTGCCTGAAAAGTTCCACTAAATACTAGGAAACAGGTGGATCCTTAGCATGGTGTAGTGTACTCCTTTCCCTACTCCTGGAACTTCAGGAAGGAAGCATGTCTGAGAGTGTGCATGTGCATGGGCTGTGTTAATGTGTATAGTGCATCTGTGTCTCCTTACCGGTTTGTGTCTTAATTTGGCTCAGCCAAGACTCATCTTGCTTGTGTTGTGAGATTAAATGGGCTCAAACTCTCCCCTGACACCATGCACATGCCTCACCCGCTTGTATGTGCATGCCTCACAAATACATGTGACAGCCTCAGAAAACCACTTTAGTTTGCCATTCACACTCCCACAACTCCTTCCCCAGTGGTGAGTCTTCTGAGGTTACATTTGCAAAATTTGAGATGTGGGTACTGACCTGAAAAGTATTTGACATTCTGGTTTAAAAACAAAGCAAAACAGAACAAAACAAAACAAAACCCCAAACAAACAAAACCAAAACAAAACAACAAAAACAAAAAACCAAACAAACAAAAACAAAATAAAACCACAAAAAACAAAAACAAACAAAAAAAACCCACAAATGCCAATAAGCAAACCATAAATCCGTAAGGATACCATTTGACTGTCCAACTCAGACTCATACTCAGCCATGCAAGACGCTGCACACATCCCGGGAGGAACAGAATGCCACCACTGTCATTAAAGCAGTCTCTTCTGATGCTAGCCAGAGCCCTGCTGGATTTTGTTTGGAAAATACAGCTATAGTCATTGGAAGGGGGCTGAAGGCGCAGTAATTATACTGCTGTCAAAGTAGTTTGAAATATTTTGACACAAATGCAAGTTGAATCTAAATGTACATCTCCATTTCAATGAATTTACTGAGGTTTAAGCTGTTAGTTTTGATGCTGGCCTACTGACAACAGGGAATTGAATGCCTTTTGCCTTTCCATTTGCCATTGCTGTTAGTCCTTGACTGTGAGCAAACAGCACCCAAAAGGCAAATTAACAGACATGTTTTGCATTTCTCCCACTGTGTTCAAAACTGCCATGGATATGAATGTATTGAGTAATCACCCTGAGAGAAGTTTTCATCTCATGATGGCTATCCATACCACTAAGTATTTCACTGAGCTTACTGCTGCCAGGAATTACATCCAGGATATTTGCAATGCATTATCTCCAATTTTGATTAGGTTTTTTTTGTGCTGGTTGGATTCCTGTAAAAAGCCTGAAGTCAGGAATGTGACATTATTCCACCCAATTAAGGTGCAATATCACATAGTGAGCACGTTCAGAAAGCAACTTGTGGAACTTCTTTAAATCTCTCTTTGAAATTTCAAATCTGAGGAGGGATTTTATTTGACCCTTAGTAACTTTTAACTGCCTTACATTTAAGCCACTTGAAAGTCTGGTGAACTTCTTTCTTCTCTTGTGATGTCTCTGTTACTGGAGTTCTTTATTAATGTAAACTTTAATTTTTCTAAAATGCAATCATAAATACAAAAAAGATTGATCTGACACAAACCCTTCAACTGATGTGTCCTTGCAGAAAAACCATTACTTCTAGACAGGCATTGCAAAAATGTGATTAACTGTGGAACTTCCTATAAATGCAGCAGATAAAGTTCATTATTGACAAATTACTTTCTTGCCTGTGTTAGAATAAAATGAAATACTTCTATTTTGTGTTCTGGTACTTTTTATATTGCTTGAGATTACCAAGTCTTCTTCCCCAAGTGGTATCTCTTTAAATTTTGTTCAGCACTTCTTCCACGTGTTCTTAATTAAATATGCTAGACTACAAATCACTGGTGGCACATTCCCTGGAGTATTGCACACATCTCTGGCCATCTATAGTCAGCACTGAAGTAGCTGAACTGGCAGTATGATCCTTTCTCCATCATCCTGTTCCTATAGAAAGAAGTCAAAGAGGATGGCTAGTGTAAAATAGGCTATAGGGCTTACAGTTGCTGTCTCCAAAGTCACTCAAAACAGAAGGAGAGAGAAAGAGGAGAGAGTTGTTTACTCTAAATACACAAAATGATGGCATGAAAAGTAAACGCCTGATCTGACCACAAAAAACTGTTTGCTGAAAATCTGTTAAAGGATTTTTAACAGACTGAGAGTCTGCATCTGCCTTGAAAGAAAAGCCATGAGGCAGAACATATGTTCAGTTTGAGCTGAATAACATGATATGAATACTCTTGGAGACTGAGATTGAACTTAGTGACTTGAGGTTTCGAAGTGAATCCTAGAATACTTTCATATTCTTTCTTTTTTTTTCCCCTTTAAGTGTCCAAAGTGCTTTGCAATATCAAATCTACAATTCAAAATATGCATGTAAGGAAGGATAGGAGGTGAGAATAATAACAAATTTAAAAAAAAAAATCACAGTCAAAGAAGCAGTGATGAGTCAGGAATTTTCTGCTACACTTCCTCACTTCTCAGAGGAACCTCCCCTGGCTGCCTGCTACCTCACCTTGTCCACTCATTGTATAGTTTATCTTTATTCTGAAATTATTTTTTTTTTTTTGCGTAGGGATCCCTGTTAACCCAGTAGAGCTTACTTCCTCGTATCTGCAGTGAGGGTTAGCTCTTGATTCTTAAAACTGCATGGCAGTAATTTTCTTCTCCCATTGTAGGCAGGGGTATAAGCTCATGTTGTCAACTCTGTAATGCACAAATTGTGCAGCTTCTAAATGATGTAATAGCTGAAATGGTGGTTGTAATTCACATACATGTCACTGAATATCATATCCGTCACCAGTGCCCTTTACTTTGTTTCATGCTTTAGCAAGCCTGTTTAACAAGGATGAATCTAAATGAGAGATTCAGATATCTCACACAGCAAACAAGATCCTAGTTTCTCTTGGCTAATGTTCATCCTTACGTTGTTTCCTTGTCTCTGCAGCTTCCCATTGTTGAAAAAATAAGGATCATTGCTCAGAAGGTGTACGGAGCTCAGGATATAGAGCTGTCTCCTCTTGCGCAGTCACAAGTTGATCGTTACACCCGGCAGGTAAGAACACCAGTGAATTATGCTGCCAGGTATCTGCTGGATGAGAGTCTTAGGAAACCTCAGAGTGTAAAGTGTTCTCAGATTGGAGTGTTAAGTCAAGCTTTGCTAAAAGGCATGATACCCATGATACTAAACTGTGGACGTCAGTATGTATTGGTTTAGATTAGATAGAACAGAATGGTTTTAGCCTTGAAAGCTATCTCCAGTGATAGATGAACAGTGTTCAGAATATTTCTGAGATTGCTCATGTAACCATACTTTCTATGCGTGTGATAATTCCGGGTTACCGTCTTAAATGTGACAACTACACATTTGCAGAATTGGCAGCTAGCATATGAGTGTTAATTTGTATGTGCAAAAAAGAGTTTGCAAACACAGAAAGACCTGTGAACAGCTATGCACATTAGTCACAAAGCTCCCAATACTTGTAAAATCTTTCGGTTTTCTTTCTCTTCATATTATTTTCAAGGAGTTATGAATACTAGAATGTGAAATACATCTCTGATCCTAAAGCATGTGGGAGTGGGCTTCGTATCAGTTTGAAAAGTTCAGAAACCATGCGGAGAGGTGAATGCATTTTCTGTAGTGGAATGACTTCTGGACATAAACTTGGCTGGAGCCTTTCTGTCAGAAAGTAGGAACTATGAATAATGTGTCATGGAAAAATACCTGAGTGTGCTTCAGCAGCTTGATCAAACAGGCAGAAGTGTAGCCATCTTCCCTATAATACAAACTTCCTGAGAATTAATTTGATTTTTCTAGATCAAAAAGAAGATGAATTAGTGTACTTAAAGCAAAATAATCCATGCCTTCATGTTTTCCTGCTGTGATTCTCTAATGCGTATTTTAGTCTAAATGTTAGTAGTATTAGGAAATATTTTCACAATGTCATTAAGAGATTGTCAGCACTGAGCTGCAGAGTCAACTCCCTACAGTGCCTCCTCTCCTCCTGGCTTTGTGAACTGGCCCTGTTTGTCAAGGAATTGAACAGATGAGTGGAAGGTGCCTGACTCAAGATTAATCGATGAGGGGAGCTGCTGAGGGCATTTCCCTGATTTTCTCCAACATTTTCGGTAACTACTTCAGACTGAATCCTGGACTCTGGTCTCAAGTAGGTGTCTAAGTAGGTCATTAGAGGCCAGAGAGAACTGCTATTAAGTTCTATTAAGTTCTATTAAGTTGGTGTAGGCTTCCTGTTCAGTGTGGTACCTGTTGTGAACACTTTCTGAAAACAGCACACTTTAACTGGTGCATGGGCAACTTTTGCACCTAACTCTAGACTGAGAACCCACTCCAGAAGCTGGGTATCCCTACAGCCAAGTCTCTGGAGATAGACACCTGAGCTGAGAGAGAATAGTGTATGAAATACAGTATTCAGTCCATTTCTGAAATATTATCTGTTGTGAAACTGAGGTTAACTGTTGCTATGTGGATTTTAGGGTTTCAAGAAGATATTGATAACAAAACAAAAACATAATGTGTCTTTACTGTAATTTTTAAAATGTTTTTATTTTCTATCCCTCTTTGGTTAGGGATTTGGAAATCTTCCCATTTGTATGGCAAAAACTCATCTATCCCTCTCCCATCAGCCTGAGAGGAAGGGTGTTCCCACCGGTTTCATTTTGCCGATTAGCGATGTACGAGCCAGTGTTGGAGCTGGATTCATCTACCCTTTGGTAGGAACGGTGAGTGCAAAGTGTTCAGCTTGATCCCTCCCCTTTGACCCAGTTTGACAGGGAAGTGCGTTTCCTGTTTGCCACTAAAAATAACACGTAGAATCAGGTGAGTTCTTGTTTTTGTATAATAATCTTATCCTCAAACTTATTTTAGCTCTAGGTTGATAGCAAAAGAGAATTAGGAAAATGTAATATCATATAAGAGCTTCAACTATAGGGTCTGAGAGAATGGTTCTTGCTGTTGTTTCTGTTTCTGTTGTTTTTCCATTAGTCTGGTATACTTATGCACACTAATGCTGCATAAAAAGGAATTTACATGTCCTTTGCCTTTTCTTATTCAAATTACAGCCCATAAATAACTAGTTTAATGATTTTATTCTAAATGTTAAATCATTTCATTCTTCATTACAAACCATTGTAATATATTTAGATGAAAGGAATTGTGTTGGGGAAGAGTGTACGATTAAAATGATTGCTTTTCAGCTAATGAGCCTGATCTGTTTGCAGTCCTTGTGAATATCACTACTGGTTCTGTAAAACTAAGTTATGGTGGGAAGGGGTAGCTTTGTAAATGCAGAAGTAGTAGCACACTCTTTTCCTTTTTTAGAAATTTAAACGATGAGGGGCTTGATGGTAACAGGCTAAAAGGAGACAGTTGTCATCCTTTCTACCTACATGTCCTTAAAAGTACAGACTCAGATTAGGAAGCTCCTGATACTTTTTTCCCTAACAGGGCTTGTCGAAATAGCTGAGAAGTTAGTTAGCTCATGCCTTTTGCCAATCAGCACATCTTAATCCAAACAGCAGTTGAACTACATCTGACGTCTCATAGCTAGAGTTATTACTAATATGTAGCTGATTCATGGGATGGTGTTAGAGGAGGGATGCAAAAGCCATTGCATTTCCGGAAAGAGTACTCTCCCAATGTTATCTCATCTTCCCAGAGCATGGCCTGATTTCCTTCTGTAGCAGTACGCTTAGGAAAGGTTGAAAGTTTCTAATCTATTGTTCTGAATTCCCTCTGAAACAATCAAGTGTTTGAAACAAGGAAGGAAGTACTTTCTGACCAGGAGGGTTCCTGGAGTTCAGGAAACTGTGTCACTTTAACTCACTGGACTTGGGGATATGCTTTCCTTCTGCATGACCACATTATGCGCATCTACCAGAAGCAAAGTGCAGCTGTGTATTTGAATTGTGTAAAACTAAATTCCAATTACTGGTGACAGGATAAAATTTGTCAGAACTTCTAGTATATCCTTCATGTCCTGGATTCAAGTTTGCACTGTAAGTTGTGTGTCATGAAGTTGTGAGAAGGAGTGCATGTGAAAAATGGGCAGCAACTAATTCAAAATCATGAAGGAGCTATTCTGTAGGATGTCAGAGTGAAATGTTCTTGGGTGAGCTTTCTGAATGAGTCACACTCTGCATGCTTCACTGTGAACTAGCTGCAGTTCAGTGTCATAAATTCATAGAAACTGTCTGTAGGAGCACTATACACCAAACAAGTTCAAGGATTACCTCTCATTTTCTGTTTCCTTCTAGAACCAAAAAATAGGGTTCTTATGAAGGACTTTTTATATATGGGATTTCTTACTGGAGGAGATTGTAAAACATATATCCAAGTTAGTTAGCCTAACTTGGGCAAGAGGCAATATTAGCCATGGAACTTCTGCCATATACTGCACTGGGTAGGCAGTGTACTCTCTGTTAAGTGTTTCAAGAGAGTTTGTAGGGAGGGGTACTGTATGAACATAAGATCCCCAAGAGCTAAAAATGTGAATAGATAGACATTGATCATTGGCTGTTTGGAAAATATTGCTAATGCTCAGGAATGTAGGACAGAACACTTCTTGGAACTACCACACTTGCTACAAATCAGTATGAATGAATGAATGAATATGAATGTGTTCCTAACATCCTTACCATTCAATTTCTTCTTTAGAATTAAATTTATGGCAAGAGGTCCAACCTGCTAACTTTCAGAATTGAGAGTTGTGATCATCATGAAACAAACTCTGGTAATATAATTGTACCACTACTTTTGAGATCACTTTTCTAATTTGCCACCTTCAGATCTTTGTGTGCATTGTTGTCAGCAACTGAGTCTTAGGGTTAGTGTTGCTTTTTAAGTCATGCAAGAAGGAATATTTTTGATGTCAGATTTCAAAACTGAGAGCCTTCCTTTGACAATTCTCTTACTAATAAAGCTATCTGAAAATGTCTGCAAGAACAAAGCAAATAGAAAAGGGCATGTCCTGAAGGCTTAAAGTGGCTCTAAGTCAGATGCTATGAGTAGAGGGATTACAGATATCCTGGTGACAGCATATGGTGAAAGCATCCAGTCATGACGGTGGATTAGATTTCTTTGTATAGGAAAAAAAGGAGAGCATACATTTTTTTTTCCTTTGATTACTTGCTAGCTAATTGTATTAATGGAAGCGGTCCTTAATTACCTAAGCTGCTTAGAACCTTCTTACTGCTAAGACCTTTCTGATGGCAGAAAAAATGCTGTTTTTCATTAAAGTTGTAGTGATAATTCTGATGCTAATTAAATGTCAAACTCCATTCTCGAAGCATAATTGTACTGGATGAGCTTCTCACACTCTAACCTAGCGGAATTTATCAGTAAAGCAGGTTGTTAGAATTCTGCTCCTATTTATTTGGGAAGAGCATTACAAATGCGAGAGATAAGTAGTGCTGAAAGATAATAAGCTATCTACAGTAACTAGCATTTGTAGTTTAACCTTGTCACTAGCACATGTAGAGTAATGAGATTTGTATTTACCCCAGCACTCATAGGCAGTGATTTTATTTTTTCAAAACTAGATATTTAACATGTTGTCTTCATATTCTCTAAGCAATATTTGGTTTGTGTTATGGTTGGCTCTGGTTCTCTTACAGCGTGGAAGTCTTTCCAGGAAAAATGAGCTGAGCCTTATCGGAGGAAATCAGCAGTGAAACAAGAGGTGTATTTAATTAACACTGGCACAGCTTTTATCCAAGTTCTCTGCGGCCATGACCCAGAGGGCTACATCACTCTCACAGGTGGACTGTTGATATCATTGCTTGGCTTAACAGAGTGATGGCAGGAAAGCTGCTTGAGTATATGTAGGAAACCAGTGAGGTCATTCACTAGCAATGCTTGGGTGGAGAAATATTGGATTTTTGTAATATGTGTGTTTCTCTCCACCCCCACCCAAAAAGCCATAGCAATTTGGTGCTTTCTCACATTCAGCCATGTTTCTATTGTTCTCTTTCATGTGAGTTGCAAGAATGCAGGAAGGTCATGGAAGTAAAACCTGTTGTCTTTTGCCTATGTGAAGTGATGCTACAAAATCACTTGTGCACGTAATGAATCTGTGTTTAAGTCACAGAGAGATTTTTACATATGTACTACACTTTTCCAGCTGTGCACTTTCAGTTTAATAGGTTAAAATTACAGACCACGTCTCTTTGAAAATATGTGGAGCTTTTCGGATCTTCCAGATTCTCACAATGAACTGACATCCTTCAGATATCAACATATCTGAAGGTCAGTCTATTTACAGAAGTACTTTTCTCTCCATACAGAAAGAAGTTCAAGTCTCTGGAACTAGCACTGGAACTAGTGCTAGAACTATATCCTCTGGGAAGGAACTCTTGGGGTGACCCAGTGTAGTTTGAAATCAGTGTATGGGAGCAATAAAGCCCTGATTCACTTGTGGCTGAGAGCGAGGAGTGTCCTGCCAAAATATTACCTGAATATTGTAAGAGGGAAAAGACCTTGAATATAAATATTTTTATGAATACTTTCAGAAGGAAAATGGTGTTGCCTGTTGGATGAATTTCTTCTTTCTTGGTTTTTAAGAGCTTAAAAAGTTTTGAGAGTTTCTATTGAACATAAGATAGAGTCCAGGCCACCTGAAGTGAAATTGCAATTTTCCAGTGCTGCATGAGGCCCAGGTTGTCTCCAAACTGTCATTTTGCCACTTCTCTCAGGTGCTTTTATGGGACAGATGAATAGTTATTGGTGGATTGTCCAAATCATCCTAATGATCTTTGTAACACAGGGTGATGTTTCAAAAACAAAAATGATGTTGAGATTTATATTTGTCTTGTAAAGCATTTAGCTTACAATTCAATTTTATATTGTTTACAAAGGGGTAATGCTCTGCTAGGTATTCTGATCTCTCTCAGTCCAAAAAATGTCCCTGGTGATGTGGCATTTGGCACCTGCCTTTGGTATTGTACAGTTGCTGTGTTGTAGCAGGGCTCAGAACAGCTAATTATAAAAACTAGGTGTTCACAGTCTCTGCAGGCTGGTTTTGAGATAATTGCAATAAGTGTATAAACAGTAAGAAAAAAAGGAAAGCCATGAAGTTAAACTCACATAGGAAAGTAGTTAAAATTGTTTAGTTCGAAATTGAAAAATGGTAACAGGAAAAGAAAAACCCACTCCATCATCCTCTGTTAGATGATGTGCCTTCGTATTTCACAGAATCAACCAGGTTGGAAAAGACCTCTGAGATCATCAAGTCCAACCTGTGACCTAACACCACCATGTCAGCTAGACCATGGCACTAAGTGCCACGTCTAGTCTTTCCTTAAACACCTCCAGGGACTGTGACTCCACCACCTCCCTGGGCAGCCCATTACAATGTCCAATTCTTTCTGTGAAGAACTTCTTCCTAATGTCCAACTTGAACCTCCGCTGGCGCAGCTTAAGATTGTGTCCTCTTGTCCTATTGCTAGGGGAGGAGAAGAGGCAAACCCCCACCTGACTACAACCTCCTTTCAGGTAGTTTATTAAATTTTTTATTACAGTAGGTGTAATCCTTCTTGGGAAGGAAGAAGAGAGGTTTTCTGAAGTACACAGGGTGCATCGTTCCTGTACAATGACTGGGTATGCACATGTGGAAATGATGAATGATGTTACACTTGGTGGAAGGCTGATAAATTATTCAGGGTAGGGTTGATGGGCCTGTGGTGACCTCAGCACATCAATGGCTGGAAGTGAACATGAGGACAGTCAACTTCAGTTTGTTGTGTTTAAAAGCTAAAGGCTGAGAGGTGATTAGTGTAATAACAGGATATCCACTTGTGATCCTTTGTGGATTGCATGATGTGGTTGCGATGGTATTTGATTGGCCAGAGAGGGTCTCTCTAGATGAGGCAAAAATAGCTCTAAGTGAATGATTTAGCTGAAGAGATGAGGATAAAGTTGTAGATTATAATGGAAAGTGGTATGTGGCAGCCTTTGAAAATGTCCCAGGTGTGTGCACTATGAGGCAGTTAAGGATGGCCTGCTGAGAAGATGGGAACAGAAGACTGAGGGAAGGATTGGAAAGATGGGATTGGCTAGAAAGGAAAAGAAGTTAAACTGAAAGTTATACCAATGGGAGGAGATACCTGTGAAATTATTTGAAGACACATCCAAAATGTACATGGAGAACTGGAAGAGGGCACTGAAGTAAAAGCCATGAAGGTAAAAGAGATCTGAAGAGGTTCCAAAAGCGTTAGTTAAAACAATGACCTAAAATCTGGCCAGGAAGAAGTCGTGGGTGTAATGGATGTAGTTACACAAGAGCAGAACATGCTTTGCTGATGACTAAGGATTTTTTAAAATTGAAGAGAAAAAGAGTAGAGTTCAGCTGGCTTGAAAATATTATTATCTTTTAACTTTTGAAAGTGCATAGAAAAGAATGTATTTAAACCATAGTCAGAAATTTCCATGTGGTCTGTGCATTTGCTGTTTACTTTATGTATTTTAAACTGATGTGGATAAGCCAGTGCTTGTTGGAAATACAGAGTAAATATACTTTGCTTCAGATCACTGTACCTCCCATAGCTGTGATGAGGACATATGGTAAAATGCCCTCTTACAACCTGAAACAACACCCAGAAAAAAAAAGAAAAAAAAAAAAAAAACAAACCAAAAAGCAGCCTCTCTTCTTCCTCTGACGTTTAGAAATATCTTGGCAGATAATGGAGGCAAGGCACTTACTTAGAGTCTGTATAGTTCATGCTATCTCTCCTGGCTGCTGTTTGCTGGTAAACATTATTTAACCAACATCATAATAATGTACCTTTTCTGAATGAAAGACCAGGTCCCATTGCTGGCCGTGTCAGCAAAATTAATTTGCAGCTTATTACTGCTTTCTTCAACCTAACCTTACATTCCTTTAAGGGCCAGCACTTGTAGTTAAAGAGCTGAATTAATGGCTTTGCTTTCTTCTCTATTGAGAAGAAAAAAGAAGTTTTAGAGTTGTGCGTGTTATTTCAGCAAACTGAATAGTTGAAGGAAAAGTTGTTTTGGGACAGGATGAAATCATTAGACTACATATCACAGAAGAAAATAGACCCTGTGGTTTGGTAAGCTATTTAATGTTTAGATTAGATGAGATTTTTTCTTAGTACCACCTCCATTATAAGCAATTTCAGTATGACTCTTGTAGAATTATTCCTTTGTATCCAGGGTGTCCATGTTATTTTCCCCTCTTACCATATTTTAAGCCTTGTCAGAGAAGACTTTTTTTTCTACGCAAATGTTTAAACTTGGCTCTAAATAAAATTAACTTTTTAGTGACAAAAGTGTACCTAGTGTATCAGTCAGGTTTCCTGGGTATAAAAAAATATTTATTTTAAAGACATCTATAGAAATGTAACATTATGTTCAAGCTTTCAGATGTGTCACTGTTAACTTAAAATAGTTTATCTAAATAGATCCCTTGAAACAAATGCTTGTTTACAAGTACAAAAAGTGACTTTCGAGTTTCACTTTAGTCAGGAGAAGTATCAGGCTGATACCCTAAAAACACATTTTTACAGCCTCTCACCCCTTGTGGGAATTTTCCCTACCCTCCTTTGCTTTGCATGTAAAAGGGCAGAGGACATGGTTAACCATGCTTCCTCCATGGAAGGTATGGTGGGTTAGAGCTGCTGCAAAGGAATTTCTGAGACTGGTATGCCTAGATCACAAGTGCTTGAGCACATGTTTTCAGTTAAGATTAGCTGACTTGACACATCAACTCAGGCAGTATGGATTCATTGATCAAGGGTAGTGCCTGGCTAGTGCGGACAAGTTTAAGCGATGCTGGAACAAAGATAACTCATTATGCTCTGAAACAGTTTCCTCCAGTGTAGTTGTTAATGTCTTGCCCTCATCAGACCTGAGAAGTTGTATGTAATGAACTCAGTGCAGCTGTCTTAGGCTTGCAGATGCTGTTAGTTGTAGGGAAATAAAATGAGAATCACCTGTAGCGTGCGTGTAGCCAAAGGGGGCACCTCTGTGAAAGCATCCTGTGCTCAAGGCTCTAGAGAGTCTGGGAGTCATTAAGATCCTTGCTGTCTGCTCCAGTGAGACCTAACTGTGATCATAACTGGCTTGTGTATGTCTGTTTCATTCCCTTGCCTCTGATTTACAGTCCATGATCCCAGATGAGAACAGATATGGCTGCATCAGTTAAGAAAGGAAAAACTCAAGAGTCTGATATTCCATATGAAGAACAGGGCTCTTTGAATGATGTACATTAGCCTATTTGCATGGGGCTTGCTATTAACAAAGACATATCAGTTAAAAGTGGGAAGTGCAATTTGGATAGAAGCCAGCATCAGTTTTGAACAACTGCCCTTAGATTTTAGGCATGATTTTAGACAAGAAATAAGGACATTACGGTGGAAATGTAGGCTTGTGCAAGTCTGAGCAGTTAGTGAATGCCTTGCTGGCTGTTCTCCAGGGCACAGAGGGAAGCGGGTGGGTGAATTATGCACTTTATGGTGCAGCAATGCTGCCTGCCCACTGTGCTGGTTAGCACCCCTGTTGTGTGTCCAGAGCAAATAAATGGGTTTGGTTAAGAGCTCATTCAGCTCATTCGGCCTGTGTGGACTTTCATCAAATGCAAAGAGCTCCAAAATCAGTTTACGGATTGTCTTGAAACAGTTTTAATAGTTCGTGTTTTGATTATGCTATCTGTACAGAAGATGTGCAGATTTGAGCACTAGAGAGGGCAGCTAGGTATTTACTTCCCCCATTCATGGTATTTTGGATGATTTGCTGTATGAAGAGGCTAATGCTGACAGACACAGGGGTCAGTGAATCGGATGGCTTTGTGGCTGGATTGGTATCACTGCTGCCTGTCATGGTTCAGCTTGGTAGCAGCAGCCATTCTCTGTCACTTCCAGTTTTCTGCCGTTCCTGTATATAGTGATGAAATGAAATTATGTTTCGTGCTCCCTATTTTTGTTTGTTCAGCCTGATAACCTTCTTCAGTTGAAGAAATTGCAGTTTCTGCGAAGGTTCCATGTGGTTCAAATGCAAAATTTAGAGATTCAGCCATTCACTAAGGAAGCAATAGTTACGTTTTTAAAACTCTTGTCTATATGCAATTTTTTGACAGGTTATCTAATGCTCACTTAATGAAAAAAACATTGTCCCTTCAACAATCTTACAGATGCATTTTTCAAATGCTGATTTGCAGATTTTAAAAATATTGATTCCTTCGTAAGCAGCAAAATAACTTTACAGTTTGGATCAAATAACTGAAATTTTCCAGACTGTCCAGTAAGACAAACTATCTAGCAGATGTAGATAACTGTGTATTTTGAGTTTGGCAACTTACTGTTATTGCAACTCTAAAAATGATTTAAAACTAATAGCAGAAACCTAACTGGAGGCTGTAAGTCTGTGACTAAACAGTTTTATTGAGTTCTGGATAAATAAGGTGAACTTGCTTTCTTTCATTAAATTGGGAAATATAGAATGAATAGTGTGCTAATTAACATTAAAGAGGAACAAATATTTGTGCCTTCCGGTCAAAGGATTATCCTTGTTAAAACAGGAAATGGACTTTGATTTCCTTTTTTTAAGTATTTTCTTCATAAACTTCACATGAAAATGTGAGGTTAGAAATAGGTTATATTTTACATAGTAAAATATGTCTTAGTTAACAAACAGCTTTTATAAGGAAGGAAGGGCATTTTCCAAATTGTTTTATATCGAAATAAATGCATCCTGCTTTTATTATGCAGAAAATAGCATTTGTTGAGAAATTTGAAACGGGGCTTCTCTAATTTATTACATTGTGGCATGGACTTTATAGAAGCTATAATACTTTTAAGTGCTATCACTTTGTATTAGTAATTTGTTAGATAAAAAAAGTTTTGACTTTTTTTTTTTTAAATAAGGAGTCCAGAGATACAAACAGTAAGGTCCCCCTGAAAAATCTGGGACAGGACCACAAATAAATTCATGTTTTGCTGGCCTGCAAAATCATGAGATGTTTATGTCTAAGAATGTGAAGAATCAGCATGGGGTATTTCAATTGTAGTAGGATGACCTACATTCTGTGGACAATACTAAAAGATAAAGTTATACTGCTACTCCTTCTCTACTCCACCCACCAAAAATCTGAAAGTATTTTCTGAGATACTCCTTTTGTCTTTATTTAAAAAAAAAAAAAGATACAGTGTCTCAGTTTGAAGAGACTGGAATGTTTGCTAAAGAGGATGAGTTATGAGACAGACCATATGAGTAGTTGCTGAGGTCACACAAATTTGTTCAGCGTGGAGAAGCGGAAACTGAGGGAAGACCTCATCACAGTCTACAACTTCTTCACAAATTGAAGCAGAACGGCAGGCACCGATCTCTGTGGTGACCAGTGACAGGACCTGAGGGAATGGCCTGAAGCTGTCAGGATAGTATTCCCAATGAAGCACACTGGATAGTGGTGCAACCTGGAACAACTGCAAAAGATCTGAGATGTGGCATGAGATAGGTGCAAACTCTTAGAGCAAAGTTTGGCTTCTTTGAAACATTTTAAACTCTTTATCTCTGTAACTATCCAGGGGGTAGTAATCCCATGCCTGCTATACCAGTGCTTGATGCCTGGCAGCTGGACATTCAGCTTTTTCTTGAAGTGATATAAAAATGCCTGATATAAATGGAACATTCTCTTTAACTGGTTTCACATTTTTAATAATCTTTTTTTAATACCATGTCAAAGTTTGGAGCTAGTTGTAGGCTAAGCAGTTTCTCTCTAGGGACTCCAGATTTTCTGAAGATAAAATTCCATAATTGCATGATATTTTAGACTGGAGTGCCTGACCACAGCATCTTTCTTTAATAACCATGTTTCTTTAGACAACTTAAGGAACTGGGCTTTGCGTTTAATAAGAAAATGTAGTGACGTGAAGAACTTCAGAATGAGCTATTCAGTCATATACGAATGTTGCAATTGGAAAAAATAAACTTTAGAAATGTTAAACTTCTACATAAGCTGTCCTACTTAAAGCTTAGCAATGCTCTGAAGACTTTGAGTCTAAACTTAACTTCAGAGTACATGCTTTCAGGAAAAGTAGTGAGAATTGGGTAATCAGGTCATGGTTTCCTTTTCTGCACAGCCACTTGGGCTATTTTTCAATGTCACTTTTAAGGCTTTTACTTCACTTTTTTTTAATTGGGCACTACGTATCTCTATCTCTGGTTTTATAATCAAAAGCATTCTATGAAGAAACATTGAGTATGTGTCAATGAGAAACCAGAACTGTTGCAGATGAAGGGATTGTATCTAGCAATACCTGTTACTGAGGTGGCAAACCTTTTTTTATGTAGTCAGGCACCTAGGAGGCTGACACCCTGCAATAGTGAATATTGGATGGATCTTGAGGTAGCCTTCTGGTTTCAGTGTTGCAATCAAATAAGCATAGCATGAATGAAAGTAGGAGAGGAATGTGGATAATGTGTTTGCCTTTTAGTACATCATGGTAAACTCTTGTGCTGAGACAATCTGTTTTTGTTACTTGCTCACTCAATAGAACCAACTAGTAGACTGAGGCCAGAAAGACTATGACAATTTGTAACCTCTAGAAACCTGTTGTACTCTTTCTAGTAATTTTTAAGATTCATTTAGGTAAATGAAAATAAATCTCCTGACTTCATTTTACTCTTCATTTATCTTTTTCACAAAACAGCATGAAATTCAACACCACTTAGAGTTCATGCTTGGCTCCTTGATCCTTATTTTCAGTCTGCTGTGAGGAGCAAGAGTGCTGCTGGAGAGGTGTCCTCGGGGACAACTGAGGCTGTTGTACTCAAACTGTAACTTAAAAGTTGTTTCACAGAAGGACAATGTTGAATCTCAGTGGTGTTCATTTGTATTATGTTTTTTTTCTTTTAGGCACATCACAGTCTGGCAAATGCACCCCCAAAAGGGGCAAAAAAGAACTAGTAAACATCATATAGATGGTATCACCAAGTTGTTGTCCCCAATTCCATTTGCAACACTTGCCCCTTGCTGCTCAGAAGGTACTACATTTGCACAGCTCTCGAAAACTGCCAGTGCTCAGAAATGAAATGCTAATCTGGGAGTTTGTCGGAAAAGCTGTACAACAAAAGCTGTGACTTTTACCTTTCTTTGATCCATGAAATAACCCAAAATACAGGGGTCTATGGTATTTTGCTGGGGGGAAAAAAAAAAGAAAGCTGGTGGAGTTGCGTAGTAGTACTGTTCATATTATAAGATTATAAATGCCTGGTTTCCCTGCTCACAGAGGAGTTCCCTTGTGAGCATCTCCAGGCTTCATTCAGCCAGTGGTTGTCAAGAAGGCTGTTCCACAGATTTTTCTCACCGTCTGACTTATGGGTTTGGCCCAGATTCAGTTTCAGGTTTCTGACAGTGTTAACTATTATACAGAATATGTGCCTGTTTGAAAGGATTTTCGTAGTTCTCCTGCTCTTCTATCTTTTTACTCTTTTCACAGAATCAGTTAGGTTGGAAAATACCTCTGAGAGTCCAACCTGTGACCAAACACCACCTTGTCAACCAGACCATGGCACTCAGTGCCACATCCAGTCTTTCCTTAAACACCTCCAGGGACGGTGACTCTCTCCTTGGGCAGTCCATTCCAATGTCTAATCACCCTTTCTGTGAAGAAATTCTTCCTAATGTGTAAGCTAAACCTCCCCTGGAACAGCTAAAGACTGTGTCCTCTCATCCTGTCACTGGTTACCTGGGAGAAGAGGCTGACACCCACCCAGCTACAACCTCCTTTCAGGTAGTTGAAGAGAGTGATGAGGTCTCCCCTGAGCCTCCTCTTCTCCAGACTAAACAACCCCAACTCCCTCAGCCATCTTAGGACTTGTGCTCCAGACCCTTCACCAGCTTTGTTGCCCTTCTCTGGACCTGCTCCAGCATCTCAATATCCTTTCTGAATTGAGGAGCCTGGAACTGGACACAGTACTTGAGGTGTGGCCTCACCAGCACTGAGTACAAGGGGAGAGTCACTTCTATAGTCCTGCTGGCCACACTATTTCTGATACAAGCCAGGATGCCATTGGCCTTCTTGGCCAGCTGGGCATACTGCTGGCTCACGTTCAACCACAGTTGACCAGCACCCACAGATCCTTTTCCACTGGACCACTTTCCAGTCACTCTGTCCCCAGCCTGTAGCACTGCATGAGGTTGTTGTGGCCAAAGTGTAGGACCTGGGACTTGGTCTTGTTGAGCCTTTTGTAACTGCCCATGCAAATCAGCCTTAGCAGGGAGTATTCCTACTCTTGTATGCACTGCATCAGTATCCAGAGGAAATGTATGTGCTATCCAGTTCAGTTCCTATTCAGCTTTGACATTGACCAGCATTTTGAGTAGTATTTTTCTCTTGAAAGTGTTGAAAGTGTTTTAAGGATTTCTGTGTATTTATGTTGAAAAGGCAGTTGGTGGAACCCATCAGTTTATTCGTTTGACTTAATTCATAGTGTTATTAGTGGAGGTAGAGCGTAATAAATGGAGCATAATTATATGAGGTAAGAAGAATTTCCTTGTAAGTACAGAGAAATGTGAATTGTGAGAATTAATTCGTTGATAGAAGAATGCACTTAGTTTGATCATCAGGTGTTCGTAGAAAATTTCTCTATAACGGAACAGGAGAGATTTCTGTTGACTGTTGAGTATTAAGATTCATCATTCTGTTGTTTATCCACATTTTGTTTGGATTGTGAACTGCATTGAAAATACATGCATTTTTTTACCTATTGCACTAAACCACGCCTTTGTTGTGTTCAGTTTTACTACATTTCATTGCAGCAAATTGATATGATTCCATAGATGACCATCATATCTTCATGATAATGGTCAAAAGCCTAACCTTTTTCCTCTCTCTTTTTTTTGTTCTCCTTTTTTTTCCTCCTCTTTTTTATTTATCTTTTTTCCTCCTTGGAGCTGTTTTGGCAAGTGGAGACCGTTCTTATTTTGACACATTTGACATAAAGTATAGAATGTTTCCAGTTTGGGAAGCAGAAAAGCTAGTGGAGGAAAAAAAAATTCCATCATTTTCTTACAGAAATGAAGGGTACTGTTTCTGGTCTTTGAAAAAGAAATAGTTTTTTATTTCAGCTCAGGATACACACGAGAATAAACTGCAATTAAAGGACTTTTTTTAAAGGGAGAGAATTTTACTATGTTGTGGGCACCATAAAACTTAACATTTTATGGATTAAAAAGAAAAGAAAAACCTGTTTACGGCATATATTAAACACAGAATGTGTAATTTACAACCAAGCCAAGAGGAGGTTGTATATTGAAAAAAAACCAATAACCACATACATGCTGTTATGGGGATCAGTCCTGGACTAAAAGGCATATGTATCCAAATGCGGGATTTTTCTGTGTGGTCAAAATTTCAAAATGAGCATGTCATTGAATGGTCTTGAGTTCATCCAAAGTATGGAGGTGTTTCCATGTGCTGCAACACCTGTGCAGAAAAGCAGGAGTATGCATAGCCCTAAAATGTGTGTTGGTACCTCCTTTCTTCTGCCTGTGCAATTGTAAAGGGGAGATTTGCTGGCCTCATCTCTGTGTCACTCAAACCCGCCTTTTACTTCTTGACTATGAAGTGTTAGATCCCTTTGCATTAGTGTCACTATGTCTTGTTCTTCCAGGCTTGCCAAAAAGAATAGAGGGTGGGGAGGGAGGTCAATTAGAGGACTCCTGGCTTCTTTCAGGGGCAAGTGAGCCAGGGAATGTACT
This sequence comes from Pseudopipra pipra, assembly GCF_036250125.1. NCBI lineage: Eukaryota > Metazoa > Chordata > Aves > Passeriformes > Pipridae > Pseudopipra > Pseudopipra pipra. Next base: position 51,388,985 of record NC_087551.1, read on the forward strand.
GAATGAAAGGTGTGTTCTTAATGCTACTTGCTTGAGCAGTAAGCAGCTCTTACAACCTAAATTCAATCTCAAAAAGCCCTGAACTTTCTGTGATATTCAGCTCTCTGCTCTGGCCCTCTTTCTCATCTTGTGTTACTGCTGGCTCTGTATTAATTCAGATATAATCTCTGGAAACCATGGTTGTCTGCTGTATTAGGCTCCTGCCAAATGGGATCCTTGGAAAACAAGATTTAGCCCTTGCCACAAAACAAGCTTCTACTTTTTAAAATTGTTCAGGTAAATTGTACTTTGCCTTCCAGTAAGGTTTATTCTGTAATTTTATGAAAACTAACAAAAAGAAAGTGGAAAGGCAATTTATGTGAAGCCTCAAGGAGTTTATTACAGGAAGAAGAAGTTGACAAATTAAAGGTAAATTTGAGAAAAGGTTGTCAAGTGCATAAAATGCATTTGCTTTAATTGTAAAATTAATTCAAACCTTCACCTAAAGCCACTTTAACTGAACCGTAAAGGTCTCTCTTGTTTGGGCCAGTGCTGTGAGTGACCTGTTGGTTGTGTTGCATTAATGAGGTAAAATTATCTACGGGATCACGTTAAATTGAAGTGGGAACATTCATTTATAAAGTGAGGAGAAACCACCAGACACTCAGAGGAAGACAATCTGAATTTGTACTCTTTTGGTGTTGTGATTAGATCTACTTTTCTAAATAGATGAGTTAGTGTGTTCATCTCTAGTGCAAGTCATAGGGAAGCATTGCCAGATACTTCATATTAGTTTTGTTCTACATATGTAATAAGTCTGATGCAAGTTACTGCAGTGAGAACTTCAGAAAATAAACGTACTGAGGCAATGTTAAAAGCAGGTGCTATAGGAGGGCAGTTTCCTACAAATGATGAACACAATTGCTGGAGCTGTTATAAACCAACAGAAGACTAACAAAACTCAAAGGATTTTTGCAATTTTATGGAAAACAAGCCAAGAACTAATTGACTTTTTTGGTGTTTAAGATAAAATGGGAGGGGCATGCCTGTTTAACCTGAATGCATCTTGGACCCATCCTTTTCTGCTTTATTTATCTTGTGATGAACTTGAGCCCAACTGTGAAGGAAACTGTAGGAGGAATAGACTTACAGAGGAAACTAGCTGCTGAAATGGTTTTTAAAAATCTGTAGAAATAATGGAAGAAAAGTATTTCCTAAAAAGGGGAAAAGAGGGAGATCAGGTGTTTCTGCCTTTTCATAACCTCTAAAGAATGTTATTTTCAACCCTATATAATTCTAGCAGCTCTATATCATTTCCATGGAAGAAAAGATTAATTACGTTTAAAATTATCTGGCTTTGAATGCAATGGCATATTGATTCTTAATTCCATGGAGAATGGGTTTTAAGATGCTTATGATAAATTCTTAATAAGTAGTTCCTTATTGCGGCTTTAAACGTGCATTTCTCAGAAACATCTTTGTATTCCTTTTGTTTTTTGCTTTGGCTATTTAGACTTCGAAATCTTCAAACTGGGAATTCTGCCTAGTTCACAGGCACCAGGGCAGAATTTTTCCTGAAGTTAAGGCTACTGAGATGGATATTGCATTACCACATTAGAGATTATACTTGTTCTCAGGCCTCAGAGAGGTATGATTATAAAGACTGTAATATCATTACTGCTGCTTCATTATTTCTGTCTTTTAGCAGGTGTCTTCTGAAGTCATGTTCCTCTGTTCTTTGCCTTTTGCTGATGAGATCTGTGTGTTAGTTCAGCTAGTCTTCCTCTGCTCCTGCTGGCTATGTTTTCCCTAGTGGCTTTGATACCATCCCTGTTTCCACAGGACATATTTTCCCCTTGGTTTTCCAGTCCCTCTCATTCTCCTTCCAACATCTCTTTCTTCTCCCTCTACTGTTTTCCCACGTGTCCTTCAGAGAATAAATACCTTTTAGAGATACAAAGAATCAACAGCAAATCTTAAGGTAAAATCAGGAAGTGAAATAAAACTAATTTTCAGTCACTCTGGCTGTCTTTGTCACATACTCCCCAGCACCAAGACATACCTATGCAGGTCATCTGCAGCATTCAGGTATCAAGGTGTGCTTATGATCTGGTCAGGCCTTGTTGCAGTGACAAATCTCGTCAGCTCTTTCATTAGTAGGCATCATGGGTTGGTTCTGGGTGTGCTGTTGTATACCCTTTGGCAGCAGACAACAAATATTCTTTTGATTCTCCTCCCTATTGGCATCTGGAGATTCACAACATCTGGTTGTTTCGCTTACTGAGAAGGGCTCTTTAATTACTTACCCATTTTGTGTATCGTTTCATAGGTGGCATATTATTTTCTATCCTGTCTCCAAAGTCACATTCTTCTCAATGTTTGTTTTTTTCCTTCCAGCTGCTAGACTTTAAACATTTTGATTTTTCTATTTAATAGGGGTTGTTTTACATCTCCAGTAATCAAAATCAATAATACTTTTCCAAGCAATGTCTTACTTCTCTCCTGAAATGAATTTTTGTATTCATTTGAATGCTACATACATACTTAGCTGCTTTTTAGTCTTTCTCATGCATTCCCTTTGGATTAAGAGTCTTCTCTGAATAATGCCTTCAGCTGATAGTCAGGAACTGTGGATATTTACTGCAATTTGCAGACTCAATTATCTAATTGTAAAAGTGGTTGTTGATTTCTTAGTGTGCCTATTTATGCACTGAGGCATCATGAAAGATAAATAAGGTTCGTCATAAATGACCTTACATTAAGGAGACTGGTTTGGGGGGGGTTGCATATTTTGAAGAGTTTAACTTATATCACAAGTTAATCCATGTACCCTTCGATAAAGTGTGTGAAAAGTATACTTTGGAAGCTGTCCATTAATTGATATAAATCTGTTGTCAGTGGGCAGACAAATAAAATGCCAGGCAGTAGATGTTTATTGCACTATGGACATCCTTAGCAACTCCCAAATATACTGTTCAAAATTAATTTGCAGTGCCATTCTTCCCATTTGATAGGCTATCATATATTTGCAGTAACCCCATGTCTTACACAGTGCTTTTCATTGGCAACTTTCTGAAATGTTGCAGTGTAGGCATAAGAGACATACAATCTCTGTACTTAGATGAGAAGGAAATTGTCCATCAAAAGCAACAGCACTGGGAAATTACCTGCATTTAGTGGAAATCAAGCTAGTACTGCTAGCAATAGTATGTGCCACTTTGGACATTGTTTGAATGATAGTACAACCGGACTCTTGAAATCCTTTGAGATGTTGAAGCTTGTTATATTTATTCTGAAATATTTCCATAAGCACAGATAAGCCACTTAACATGTGGGACTCATTTAATGACCCACATGTTGACTGGGTAACAAATGCCGTAAATGTGAAGATACTAGAAAGTTACTGACCTGAATGTGTATACAAATTCAAGCTTACAACATCAGAGAAAGACTTGCCAGTCTCTCGTTAGCTTACACAGAGGTGAGACAAAGCTCCTGCAATCCTACAGGACCAACCCTTTGGCCATGGATGAGGCAGAGCAGGGCTGCAGTCTGCATGGGAATATGTGTACCTGTGCCTAGGGGAAGCCTCATCCCCTTCTGGCTGCAACCTCTCCTTCTGGAGAGGAGATAGAGCCTGGAGCCCATGGGCAAAATGGAGAGTTAAGTATAGGGTAGGAAAGAGACCAAAGTGCAGAATGCAGAGTTGTGCTAGATTTTGCACTGAATATCTATTCTGTATTACTGTTTTCCAACCTGCTGATGCTAATACACATGGGTTAACCCCTTGTGCTTTCTGATGTTCACATGTTCTTGAGCCTAAGAATGGTGTAAGTTGTTGCTTTGGGTTTTCACTTATTTTTAAGTGAATATATATAAATAATAATAATAATGAAATATGATAACTAGAATCAATAACCCCATGAACAGCTAAAAAACCCCCACCTTAAATTGTTTGTAATTTAAAGTTTAGCTATTTATCTGCAATCTTTTGGAGGGCTCTGCCAGTCTTTTAGCAAAATTGAAAACAAAATCTTTGTATTTCCCAGCAGAAATTTTTAGTAGCATCTGAGGTGTATGTTTTGCTTTCATTTTATGTACTGATCCCATAATACATTCTCCAGGCCAATCAGCTGCAAAGCCTGTTTTTTAAAATAGTTTGTGAAACACCACTAGTGTAGATGATGCATTAGGACATAACGATACTCATGGAGTATCACCTCTGACTCCTTGTCACTTGTTTAGTAAAAACTAGCTCTTTTTCAGGTCTTCACTTCATCTGTTGGAGGTTGTTCTTTAGGGATGATCAGAAGGTAGAGCTACTGGTTCAGCAATGTATGTAATATCTCAGAATATTATTATTACCCCTTGAGCAAAAAGAAAGGTTTTTGCTGGTTTTCATCTGTTTTGGAACTGTTTAGAGTGGCACCTTTCCCTCTTGGCTAGAGAGTATGTGTAGGAGGTAAAGTAGATTTACTTCTGGTAAATCTTCTAGCATTTACTTTTGAATCAAAAAGCTGCCAGCTCAGAGGGCTTGATCCTGTACTGATAACTGTGTAAAGAGTTATGGATATAGTGGAATTGCTGTTTGAGTATCAAAATGAGAGACATTTGCTAACTGACTCCAGCTGCCTTAACAGAAAAGATAGAGAAGTATGAAGTCTGGAGAAACACAAATAAACTGAAACATGTGTACATTTGTATAACATCAGTTAAAGAAAAATATTGCACCCATTTGTTTTCAGGACTAATTAAATGAGCCTTAATGCTTTTGACAATAGATGAGGCATTCCTTTTTACTTCCGAACATCAATTCTGTTTGAAAACTTAATTAGAATTTCAGCAAACCCCAGGTACCAGCAAAGCTTGTGTTTTAATAACCTTCGCATATTTCATTTCACATTGTCAGTTTTATCTCTGCCAAAGCACCTATCACCTCATGCTGCCAATCCATTTTGGTGCTGGAAACATTTGGAAAGTTTTGCTTTATAGTAAAGGCTTGCCCTTCCTTCTAAAATCCCTGTCTCATATTTCCTGTCTTCAGACTACCCATTTAGATTCATTCTTGCTCCATTTCATTTCAGTAACCAGAAGCTTTTGAGAGATTTAATGAGTCTTTTTTTGGGGGGAGAAAACCTTCTGAAGCAAGTTAACGTAGAAAGAAAAAGCAAACATTTTGTTGTGTATGACAGTGCTTGGAAAAGTCCAGTCAGTGTTTTCTGATTTCAGCATTGCTTAGATAATTTGATTGGATTACACAGTTGTTTTTCCTCTGTGTGTTGCCCACATTTTGAATTTGGTGCTGTATTGCTATAGAGCGTGCTCTTTCTTAAACAGAAATAGGATGAGAAGAGCAGAGGAAAATCTCAAGTTTTGCAGTGCTAAGGATCTTGAGTTTGCAAGCTGAATTGTGATGTTGATGTGTACTATAGACCAGGTCACTTATATTTAATGGACTGTATATCAGAGAATTTGCTCCTTGGGCTGCTGTTTGAGAACTTGGTTCAGGTAGCAAGAGTCATAGTGCCACGAGAGTCTCATCAAGTTTCTTTGAGTTACTGGGGATGAACAGGCATATAGCAAATGCTGCTTCCATTCGCTTACAACACCAGCCACCTTATGTGCATTGCTGATACACGTGCAGAAATCTAAGATGTTGGTACTATGAGTAAGCAAACGCATACCCAAGTGGTGGCCATGAGGAAGATGCAGCTGGCAGTTGTAGTTCAAGCTGATGAGGGAGTCTGATGTGGCTTATTAGTCCATGCTGAAGTCATCATTGCTAGTGTTGCACCTTTTGCGTTAGATCCCACACATTTGTGCCTGCCATGCGTGGTAGGCATTGGACATGAGTTACATCCTCATTTTTGCCACAGAGGTCCTGTCTTGTACTATTTTAAGTAGAACTTTGGAATTAGCAATTTCGTCTAATCAACACCTTTGGAAAATATGACATAGTTTTAATTTTTTTACTTTTTTTTCCCCCCTAGTATCTAATGTCTTAGGCTGGCAGCAATGTGTTTTCTTCTTTGTTCTGTGTAAATTGCCTATTCTATATCAAATTTGCTTTTATACGGCCTTACTTCTTTTGTAGAGTTTTGTGTTTAGTCTGTCTTTGGTGCTATATTTAAGATTAAAGTTTGTAATGTTGCTGGCATTAGCTTGTAAGTTCAAGCTGGCAAACGAAAGTATTTGCTCCCATTCCATTTCAGGCCATGTAAGGATTTATTTAAAGTGCACCTTGCAGCCCTACCTACTTCCTCCTCAGAAATAAACTAGGATACAAGCCAGATTATCAGTACCAATGTGAAGGATCATGCTTGTCTTCCATAAAAGTTTTCTTCTTTAACATTTACTCTTCTACCTTACTCTGGAGATTACAACATTGAAGATAAATGTTACTTACAACAGTGAGCACAACAGTATTATCTGTTTTTCTGCACAATAATTGTTTGTTATCTTTAAAAAAAATGTGTGTTGACTAGCCAGACAGCAAGCAAATGCCGTTTCATACACCTGTATGCCAGATGTTTTACAGATGTGCATTTACTGCTGCTGCTGAACCTATAGTGATTGCCATGGGACAATTTATTTAGGAAAAGTATGAATTTTTCTCTTGGGATAGGCTGAAAGGACAGTGAAGGTGGCAGCTGCTAGTCAAAGGAATTGCATAGCACAATCAAGGAGCAAATCTTTTGGCATCTTGTTTGGGAATATTGCTGACACTGAGAGTTAGGAAGATTTTCTCTGCCTTCTCACAGCTAAAATATTTTCCATGGACTCTCAATGTCTAATGAAAATAAAGTAGGAATTACTGAAGCTTATAGGTAGCATATAGGTGAACTGATTCTACTAATGAAGGGCATAGAGTCAGGTTTTATGAATCTAGGTAGGAATTAACAACTATAAAATTCGTATTATTTTTAAGGGTGGCTAGATATCCAGTTACAAAGTTATCTAGTGTTACAAAACTTGGAAAATCTTCTTATTGAACTTTGGTTTTCTATTCCTGGAATGGGCCTTTTTATTTCTTAGTTCTTAAAACTATGGACAGTTTGACAAAGGAAATGATCTTATCATCACAATCCCAGTCCATTTTCTTTCTTTATGACTCCTGCAATGATTCTCCTTTACAAAATACTTTGCAGCGTTGATTTGAAGTTTGCAAAAATCTGTAAGTAAGCAGGTTGTTTCTACTATTGTGTAATCTTTTATTTATTTAGCAATAATAATTCACTGCTTTGTATGTCAAAATGAAAGTTCTAGGAACTGATATGCGGCACATGATATTTGTAGCCAAATCTCAGTGTAGTTGCACCTGGATTCTGTGTCACATTTTTAAAGAAAGAGGATATCACACACTGCTCTGGGAAGGGGGCCAAGGTATAGACATAAAAGTGGGCAGACATATGTGCTTTACGGGGAGAACAGAGGAAGGAGTGTGGTCCTGGAAGTCTGATAGGCATAGATGTATTTTGGGTGCTTCAGAAGCCAACTCAAATTTTGGATTAGCATCTGTAGTCTAGTCACTCACCCAGAGCTTTTAAGGATTTTGAAAGTGTTTTTAAGGTGATGATTTCAGGAATTTTTTTACTAGTGTCCTCCCAATTTGGCAATGAAACAGCTCTGTGGTTATGCCTTTTTAACTCTTTCATCAATTACCTTTTTGGTGCTTTTGAGAAGCGTTGAAGGTAGCACTCTACTAGGCTATGGAGTGGGAGGATCCCATCGCATGCTGTGCACTGCAGTGTGAAGATCTGTGATGGTATATCACATGGCACAGTGTGCATGGGAAGGACTACCTGTGGCTTCAAAGTTGGTAAGCTGGCCATTAGCAGTGCACTGTGCCTAATGAACACCATGTGATTAGCTCAGTTGGTTAGTGTGGTACTAATAAAGCCAAGGTCGTGGGTTTGAGCCCCATATGGGCCATTAACTTAAGTTCTGGACTCAATGATCTTGTAGGTCCCTTCCAACTCAGAAGATTCTGTGATTCCAATAAACACCCGCTTGCTCAGTGGCACATTTGTCTGAATGTATAGCTATAATTTGCTTCCGAAGATACTGGGGATATGCTTTGCCACCTGTACGTTATGTTGAGCTGTGTATTGGCAACATGAGCATAATGAACTACCAGGGAGGACAGCAGTCCTGGACCAACATACAGCTAGGGGCAGGTCTTCCCTTGGGTTTTGGGGAATATTACCTGTGGTGCTGAGAAAGCAGCTCACACTTTCTGCTTGCTGAATGGATATTTCTACTTTCACATTGTGCTGTGGAGTCCATTTATTTTCAGTCTCAGGTGTAATATGCTTTTAGTGGAGGGATTTCCCCCTGTGATCGTTTCCTGAATTAGTAGATCTTCCTTCACTTTGCCAAGGATCTTTCGTAATAAAGAGTCTCATCATCAGTTATTACTTTCATGTGACTGATCTGTGAAACACACAGAATTATTGAAAGCTATAAAATTTGTGTTAGCTGTTTTCCTACATCATGATCCAAATGATTTAAGTAACATCTCAGTATGTTTGATCATATAAATTTATTCCTCTTTACCCACAGTAAACCAAGAAGCTGTAACAGTGTGACTAAAGCTCATATGAATTTATCCATTTATACACAAAGTAGTTCAGTGAAAAAACAGCTATAAAATAAGTGTTCATTTTAGTAACAATTGCTTTGGTTTTATAATTTTTTTTTGTAGTTACTACTGTCCATAACTTTTAGTCAATGTTAGTAACATTAGGTTACAACTTCATTTAATCATGTTTTTAATCCAAACAGCGAAAATGTAGATACTCAATATTGCTCTGCAGTGAAGTGAGAAAGGAAGAACTACTGTGGTAGAACAGTGTGCTATTAATAACACCTGATGAACTAGCATAAAGTATCATATTATTAATTGTTTTAATGAGTCCTTAGATCCTATGACATTTGAAAGAAGGTTAATTGAATTCTTACAACGTAACTGTAATGAACTATGTTTAAATGCAACATTTGATTATCATTTCCTTGAAATATCAACTTCTGAGGTTTTCACTGCCCCATTCACTCCCCAGCCCCAATATTTGTAGTTCCTCTTGCACTGAAGCTTTTTAAGAGCATTAGCTCAAAGCACAGTGTTTCTTCCTTCTTTACATCCTTTGGGGTTAGGTGTAAATGGGTGCTATGCTAAGCAGACTCCTCTCCTCTAGCTAAGCAGAAACATGACCATCTTGGCTGACAGTTCAGGTGCCAGGTATTGCTAAAAAGTGCTTGTCTGAAATGCATGATCAACTGTAATTGGTTTGGCACGTTTATATTCTATATTAGTTTCCTCTTGCTTGTATAGACCATGTGAAGAGCAGTCTGGAAGTGTCACAATTTTATTAGTTTTCATTTCATTCCATAAAATAAAGTTGTTTTCATGACTTGCAAGGACGAGTGCCGGAGGGATGGTCCCACTTCCCTGAAAGTGTATTGAACACAGTGCCTTGCCTTACAGGCAGGTTACACTACTGCAGTTGGATGCTCTGGAAAGCCCTGCCATTAAGAGAAATGTGGCTGTGGAAATAGTTGTGCTATAACTCTCAGAAAAGCAAGCTGGGGCAAACTCAGCCCACATACTCTGTTCTCAGTGCTAACTCTCTGCAGAACAACCGAGCAAACTTGCTCGAGGTTTCTGTTCTAAAGACAAAGTACTGCATTGTATATTAAAGGAAAAGTTTTAAGCTGTTTGGCTTCATCCCCAAATTCAGTTTATAGTGCTGGAACATAGAGATGGGGCATACATGGACTCTGCAGCAAACACAGTGACTAATGTGCTGTGAACTACAGGTGCAGCAAGCCAAGGATGGTGGAGGGGTTTCAACATAGTTGACCTTGTCAACTCATCATTTTGCTTTGCAATAGCTGATACCATAAAGAAAGAAAAAAAGTCTCATATAAATTAAAATCATAAACTGAAAGCTTATATGTACAAGAGGACAAAACTTCACAGGAAATTTTGAATAAAAACTACAAAGCAATTATTTTTAACTAGTTTCTTTTTTACAAGGAAACATTTCATTCATAGATACTCAGGTTAGTGGGAACACCTACCCATACATGACTGTCTATATACATACTACACATCCTTAGTGGCAATATACAATTAAGAATGCTTCCACTTCTGGATTTGTATATTCAGGATAAATTAAGTAATTTAAACCAGATTTCAGAAACATTCACAACTAAGTTACATTGTCAAGATTCTGTATGCTTTGTCTAGAGTAAGAAGCATTCATGGGGATAAAATTCCTCTGTGTATGCTAACATTCCTTTTGATTGGCAAATAAGTCATACTTCATAGTGGCTGCCTTCCTAATCATAAGGATATCTTTCATCCTTCCTTCTCCTTTCATCTCTTTTCCCCACCCCAGTATAATGGATGTGCTGGAATAGAATTAAATACAAAAGTTGCATCCATATACTGTGTAACATGTTTGAGGATTTTTGCATCTTTGCTAGAAAACAAAACACTTAGGAAAGCAGGAGAATTATTTCTCTGATGAAATGTTGAAGATTGATTGATTTATTATTTAGACACTCCTTTGGGTATTTTCATCCACAGCCTTTCTTAACTCTTACTGTAGAACTATGACATATTTTACACCCTTGTTCCTCAAAAAAATGAAAGATGTTATTTTCATTAGGAATAAGAAGAAGACATCCAGAATTCAACACTTGCATCCATTTTACCTTTCTGCTTTCTCTATTTTTAGCTTCCCTCTTGCCTAATTTAGAAAAAAGTAGCTGTTTCATGTTGTGTATCAGATCACATCCTTTCTAATAGGCAACTTTAGAGCATCCTTCCTCAGTATTTTGAGGGATGCAAAAGAGACTTACCAGTACTGTGCTGCTTCTTCTCATTACACCATCATGAACTTGTAATATGTCATCTGTGTGATGCTGCTCTGTATTGTCAGAGGACTAATTTAATTAATTTTTCTTAGCTGTCCCTTAACTGAATTTTTGAAAGACATACAATTACAAACACAGCACAGGAAGAGCATAGGAATAATGTCTGTCACAGCTATACAAATAGATATATTGCTTCAAAAATTCCCCTGCTGTTGAACAGGCCATGTAATCTGTAAAGAATTATATGTAAGGGGGAGAAAGATACTAAGAGCAATACTGAAACTTATTCAAGTGGCCAAAGACAGTAGAAAATAAATAAATAAAAAAAAAAGATCAGAGACATCAAATCACATGAGTGTCTTCAAAGTGCAGTGGCTCCTCTCCCAGGCACTCAGTCTAAAAGAAGATAAAAATTATCCTAATGCTCTGGTGGAGGAAGAGAGAAGGCTCCTTCAGGAGAAAGAGCCACAGTGGCATTACAGCCCACAAACTGGTATCCCTAAGAGATGGGCATAAAAAAGTGGGCATCACAAGCAAATAAGGTTTCCTAGTAGCTTCAGTCATTCGGTAACACAAAATGCCCATGTTGCATAAGGATCATCATGTCCCATAACTGTGTTTCCACTGAGCTGGAGAGTTGTTTCCATTCTTGAGTTGCCACTTTGAATTCCTGTGGATCTGTATTAGGATAACTTGCTGGTAGAATACACTGATACAATACCGTTAAAGAATACCTGAATGTGGCCTGTCTTCAAGAGCTCCTATCCCTTGGCTTATTCAGCAAGTTATCCTAATTTGAATGTAGAAAGGCCATCTGCACAAGAAACCCTGGTAGCCGAGCAAGCTGTGACAGCCAGTGACTACGCTTCCTTAATATTACTGATAAATGTGCTGCTGCCAAGTCTGTCATAAGAACAGATTCTTTCACCTTTTTATGAAGGAATCATTTAAATGCCTTTTCCTATTGCTTTACATGCACTTTACACAATGGGCACAATTGGGAGACTTGCTTTAGTCTCTAGTCAGAAGGAGAGAAACTGCGAGGGGAGAACTGATGAACATAGCCACAGACACCCACCACACACATGCACATGCTGGAATGAGGTACTATTAAAATTTAAACAGAATGGCTGTAAGCATTCTTAACCCATTATAGAATTGGTTTTTTCTAGGTAAACTGAATCCACTCTGAAATGTTAGCTGAACATACATTTACTTTTACAACTGGAAAACATTTGATATGCTTTAAAATCAAATTTTCTAAAGGGAAAGTAACTTTTTTCTTTCCTTGTGTTGTTTAGGCCAAATGGACCATTTCATTGAAGATATGTTCTGAATTCTGTTTCCCAGACGCAAAAGCTGTGATAATCCAAAAATGTGCTTTCTTGTAGGTCTTTCAACATGATTTCCAGTACAGTTTAAAAAAAATAGTAGTATACAAGATGAATCCCAGATAACTGCAGTGTAATATCTAGTGGTTTCATGGAGTACCATTTTCCAGGGATATATTCATAAATGTTCATCTTTAGTGGTCTAAAGTAATCCTCATTTTATGGGACAGTTAAAGACTTCTGTTTTGATGTTGTCTACTGTCTTATCTAGGAGTGATTCAGAACAAAATACATACTGTAGAGGAAGGTTCAGCATGACGGTTTGCTGCTAGCATTTTTTGAGGGGAACTGCAGTATTCTCCCAGATGGAAAAGAAACTTACAAGGGGGTTTTATTTTTTACAGGTCTATATTATAGCTAACCATTCTTCTACTTATCACTTCAGGTACATGGAACACTGCCTGGTTTTGGAGTCTTTCCACTTTATAATGTACAAAGTTATGGTAATATTTTTTTGACACTTGAGTAAGAAACATTCTTACATTTTATCAGATTCAAGACAACTGACTGCCCTTTGATTATTTCCAGACACATATAATATCAGTCACAAAGGTAACATATTAAATTTAAGGTTCTGACAAATGTATCTGCAAATGAAAATCATACTGCTGAAGCATCTGATCTGCTTGTGAAGCAGCTCCACAGTGGTTATAGTTTACTTTATTTGTTGTTTTGTAGGTAAGCCTCTGTTATTTTCATTTTGCTTTGTATCGCTCTAAAAAAAAAAGAAGTGGTTGTACAGAAACTGTTTGAGAAGTGACTGAGGTACTTGGGCATCAAGAGCTAAGGGAGAGGGATGGCAGAAGTGTCTGTCTCATCTCTTGCTCCAGGTCCCACTGTGAACCAGAGAGTGGTCAAACAGGCAGGGCTGCAGACGTGCCCCTCTTGGCAGCAATTTGGGTGCAGGTGCCTCTGCTCTGGAAGCTGTAAATCTGTGCTGCCTTGGGGAGGAGCCTGGGCTCCCAGCCCTGCCTGCCTGAGCCCTCTCTGAGGGGACAGCAATATGAAGAGCTGCCTTTTGCTTGCTTTTCAAGGGATCTTCACTAGCAAAGAGACCATAAGCCTTAAACATCTGAATGAGCTATGCAAGGGTCAGAATCTTATGAGAGGAAATTAGTAATAAGAATGTCACAGACCATCTCCTAGGTTATTTGGAGTTGTGCCCTGGGTATGTCATCATTTTCTCTTCCCTCTCACTGAATCTTTTTTTTTTTTTTAATAGTAGCCTTAATGACAGTGAAATGGATCTGAGTGCAGTACCTTTAAGTACCAGCTTCCCCTTGTATGGCATCCATCTGTGAATGCAGTTGGAACAAACATCTGCTCCCAGAAATTACTTTCTGACCTGTGCTGGTTTTTTCAGTGTCTGCCAGGCTTCTCATCACCCTTCTCAGTAATCCCAGCAGGTCTGCAAAAAAAGTAAAGATTCTTATTCATGTGACATTGCAGCCACTTCAGCTGGCTTGTTGAAGCTCAGAAGTTATAACTGAAGGAGCACTGCAATCCTTTTCATAAGAAAGAGAAAATTTTTCAGTTCTGAAGGTTATCATGTTTGCTAGGCATACATAATCCAGTTTGATCTTCATTATAATTTGGACCCCACAAAAATGAAAATTCATGTAAAGTATCTTTTTCAGCTAAAATTTGAATTAGTGGGTAAATAACTAATCTTTAAAAGCAGAATGTTACAGAGACTGTCGCAGCCACACATTAATATGTGGCTGTTCCCTTCTGAAAACAGGATGCTGAGCTTGGTTTTAAATATCAGCTTGCACATGGAATTATGTGTAGTATTTTGCATAGGCTTGCTGACTTAAAAACTGTTTTTAGAGCTAATTGATGTTATCAGACCTCTGCTTTTATCCCCGAATCAGTTTGGCAATAGGTTCGTATTCTTTAGCAATTTGACCATTTTGTTTCTCTCCATTTAATTAAAACTTCTTCGATCATTCTGTTTCTTCACATACAGTTTTAAGACTCTTGATGTGTTAACATGTTTTTAATATTTGAAGTATTGAGAAAGCCAAGAATTTGTAAGTTGTCATGTTCATATAAAATTTGCATCTATAACATCTGAAGTCTTGTGAATTTCATAGACTTGTATTTATACCCATATTATGTCCCTGTGGTGTTAGGCAGAATTCAAAGGTTATGTATTCTGCTTGGAAACTAGTTTTTCTTTAAAAATATTTCTTCAGTCTGTGAAGACATTGTTGCCAGGCATCTATATTAATACCTCTAGAAAAGAAGGAAATACTTTCTCACATGTGATTAAAATGTGGTAATCATTAACACAGGAAAGCTGTTGAGTCCAAAAATTTAACAAGACTTCTGAAAGGTTATAGTCATCAACAACATACAGGGTTGTAATTAATATAAGTAAATAATTCGGAAAAAATGCTAAGCGTAGTGTTTAAGGATCCAGTTGGTCTTTAACCATCAGCTCCCAGTTGGACAGAGATTGCTTTGTCAACCTCCATAGTTTTAGCTTTTCTCTATAAAGCATCTGGCACCAGCCACTGTGAGAGACAAAACCCTGGGACATGCACATTTGCTCTGACATGACACGACATGCTCCCTGCCTGCCTTCTGGCTGATTTAAAGCGTGTAACTTCTGCATTAATTGATCACACTGCACCAGTTTTCTGTGCATACACAATGCCCTGCTGCTCTGTACATGTAGGAAGTAGGAAGCAAGGCACTGGGAGCTTTTATTACTAGGCTGGATCAAATGAAGGTCAAAGATGGGTGCTTCAGAAACAAATACAGCAAAGTAGATACAGACACTTCCCATCTTCTTCTAGCTTTGACAACTTTTTCTCGTTCCTGTGTTTTTCAGCTGTGGCCAGGCCAATGCTCTGCACTGACCTGCAGGGTCACACACAGTTGCAGCAAAGCAGCAGGAAAACAAAGGAGAGAGAACATGCAGTGGTGCACAGGGAGCAGAGTAAAGCCTTTTTCGTATGCACCAGGGAGAAACAACATTGTGCTGCTGGCACTGCATGTGTCAGATTTGCTTTTGTGTCTGAGATCCCAAATGAGCTGTACTGACTATAGAGCTCTGCTCTAGACAGCAGGAAAGAACATCAATGCCATTTTATTTGGCACCTGTAGTAAAGATGTGATGCAGTGGGTAGACATGGAAAATAAGCGCTCTGCAGGTAGTCTGTCCAGAATGGGATCAGGGCATGCTTGTGACAGCACAAATAAGCTCCCTCAGAGTTTGTTAAGCTCTTTGTCTCTTTAATTTATCTGGGAAAGAAAAGAAAAAAAACTAGATTTCTTGATAGCTTTCACCAAAAAAAAATCAGTTTAAAAATAGCTTCACAGTCAGTATTTAAGCAGTCTGAGAAATGTATTGTGAAAGCAAAGACAAAGCAGCATTTTCCCACAAATAAATAACAAGTAATTTTCAAATGAGAATAACTAAATGAATTCTAACTGCTGGAGGGGGTGCTGATTTTGTGCTGATATTGAGACAGCAGCAGGATCCATGGCTCCATTCAAGGGCTTTTGCTCACCAGCAGCTTCTCTGCAAGGAGAGTGCCCCACCAGTTGGGTAACAACTGGGGCATTGCAGCTCTTCAGGTGAGTTTGGTGTGCCAGTATGGGGGGCCTTCATTCGTGGGGTCACTGGGAGGGAAGGAAGAAGGCTGAACATAAGCGGATGTGTTACGGGTAGTGTTTGTTATGCCTTTGCTGAGCAGTGGAATTGTAAATGATTTGTTTGCCAAAACTGAAAGTTCATTGCAGACTGACCTTGTTTTGATTGGGAAGAGCCAGGGGGGGCTATACCATAAGAGTAAATCAAGCTTATGGCTTTGCCTGCTAGTTTGTTCATTTGGCATTAGAGAGATTATATTCTAATTTCAGTGTTAGAATTTTTTTTAGTCTTTTTAGGATTTACTCTGTATATATGAAAATAACTTTCATATTTGAAATAAACTTTCCATGATGGTGGCACTTTTACACATTTTTTAATGCTTGAGAAGAAGTTCCCATAGATTGGATCTATACTAGGTGTTTGTCAAAATAAAAAAGAGTTGTGCTAATCTGTTTTGTGTTGGGATGCAGAAATTCATTACCTTCTTTTTTTTCGTCCTTTCATATACTTCATTTGGGAAAAATACTACCCACAAAACATCTGTTTGGGGGTTGGGTTGTTTTTCAGACTGAAAAAAATGTGTTTCCAAATACAGTTGATTTTAATTGAATGGTTTAACAACATTTTTGCCACTTGTGTGAATATATTATTATCCCTTGTTATATTGCAGAAACTGTGGTTAGGAAAGTGTCTTACTACAAGTTCATACTGAGCAAATTGTGAGAAATGGAGAAAGTTGTATTTCATTTTAAAATGCTGATACAGCATTCATTATGTAATAGAAAAAGATGTTTCATGCAGTGTTACTTTTGAATTTCAGTTATGTGAGACTAAGATGAGAATCAGTTACAAATTTCAAGTTCTGTTCTCCTAGCAGCACCTCAGCTCCTTTTGGCAAATCATTTAACATTTTCTGCCTCCTATGTCACTCACAATTTTGAGTGGAGATTTTATTGTATTTATTTCCCAGATGTACTTGAAGTATTTCATTCATATATGTAAGTGTTTTGAAAATAATTTTATTTATACATAAAAATACATCAATCTTTATTATATTATATAAGGATACACATTTGTAGGATAAAGATTGTGCTCTCCATCAGTGAACAAAATTTTGTTTGGTTTCCTTTGACAAATCTGTCTGACAGCTCATTAACTCCTGGTTCTCTCGGTAAACAGAAATTAGTGGTTTAGTATCTTGTTAGAGAAATTTTGAAAATTAGTATTGCCGTAAGAGAGTTAAGTCACACATTCATAGCTAGAATTTTTTCCTGTCTCCTTACAGCTGTTACTGCTGTTAAGAAAACTTACAAAGGAGCTGGCTCTTCTGAACGCTCTAGTGCATCACAAGTCAGCAGCTTCCAGCCTTTTTCAAAGCATTTCTATGCTCCTCCATTTTCCAGAAGTGTGAGCTCCAGCATAGGTTATTCAAGGCTATCTTTTCTTAGCAGCCTTGTGAAAACTTCTTAAAATAGTAGTTCAATAGACTATAGGAGGAAAATTTCTGATCTAACTAATATCCTTCTCTTTTCTATTTTGTTGCTTGTCAAAGGAGACCACAGTACATTCTGGTATGATTTTAGAGAACACACAATATTGAATAATGCGTAGTGCCAGAGTTCTGTGTTGGAGAGAATATCTGAGAGAATATCAGATATTCTGAGAATATCTGATTTACACAGACAGTTTAACAATTTGATGTCCTTGTATCCATCCAAACTGGATCCATTCTGGATCCTCTGGGTTCCAAACAAATAGAAAGGAAAAGTTTTTTAATTCCTCAGTGAAGCTAAGATAGCATCAACCAAGCATATTGAAACAGTAATTTGTCTGGAGAGCAATGAGGTGATACTGTGTAGGGTTAGAAAGCATCCACATCCAAAATTACAATATAAGGTGCTTCTTTGTCATTGTCTATGTCTTGTTTGCTTCAGTCCATCACAAAATACTGTGTTTAAGCACTACAAAGAGCAAATAATTTAAATTGCTTATCCAAGCAACAAGTGACTTGAGAAAGTAGACATAGAAACTTGAACTAACAAGATTAGAGATGCTCACAGGTCAAGGTTGATACATGATGACAGTACAGTGATAGTGGTTGATGCTGTTGATAACCACCACAGTTGATCATTCTTTGGCGATAACCCTCCCAGGCTCTTCTTTCTGACACTTCCCATGATATCTACAGACCAGAAAGCTGAACTGCAGCTGTGAAGTGTATATCCTAGGTTTTATTGTTTCCCAGTCCTGAAAACTAGATCACATCTACTCAGGTGGGATTAGCAAAGCATAGACATCTCCTCTTCCATTTTTTTCAACTCCAGTTGTTTTGAGGTATTTTCCAAAAATCTCATACCCTTTGGTATTATAAAGGTCATCACTGGCACTTAGTTTAAATCAGGTAATGAGACCAAGCCAGTTTGTCAATTTAACAGTTAAAAAGAATTAATTTTAAGGAGCCCTTTCCTTTATGTTCTTTAGAAGCAGTTCTTACACACACACATCATCTTTGCCTGATATGATGTTTCTTAAGAAACTTTACTCAGTTGTCAGTGGATCCAGTTAATTGTAACCAAGAGGGCTGGTATGGCAGCAGTTAAATGCGTTTTTATTCACCATAATTATACAATCTTTTTGGACTTCTTCATGTTGTTATTTGCCATTGAAATGACTGGATGATGCTCCTGATACTCTTCCTAGCATGGCATACTGAGAAGGGTAAGGTCTGTTGCATGTTGAGTGCACACAGTTGCTTCACATAATCTACTGCTGCCACCATCTCCAGATTCTGGGCTATAATTGAGGCTTTCTGAAAGTTATGAAGCTTTTAACCAAAATGACTAGTGAAGATCAGCAGCACAAAGTGAGGCTTGCTCCCAGATTTTGAAGAACAGCACTTCTAGAAGAACACTTGGTACAAAATAAATAGGTTTCAGAGGAAATGAAGGGTGCACAGTCCCTGAGCAGCTCAGATGAATCACCCAAGACCTCTCCCCACCATCAAATACCAAAAAACCTGCTCTGTTTTCAGCAGAAACTGAGCTGCTGGCACAGCTTGGACACCTCCTTCTCACCAGGAGACCTGAGCGCTGAACAAAGCAGGAGAATTATGTACCTATGAACACCAGATACTTAAAATACTGTTGCTGAAACAGCACATGAGAAAAATGCCTTTATCCTCTGGAATTATTCTCTCAGAGGCACGTTTCCAGCACTGTCTGATATATTGGACACTTGTCAAGAATGGGAACAGCCTTGGGAGCATCTGACATCAGGATTGAGCTGAAGGGAAGGATTTCTTCTGGCTGAGGAGGTGATTTTGTACAAGAGGCAGTGAGCAAAAATCCTCTGCCAGGGTTTCTGTCTAAAGCACAAGGGGGAAACGAAAATCAGGATGTAGGCCTTGGCCAAGGGAGCAATTACTTCTGGAAATGGATTTGAGTGGGCTGGGATGAAGGAAAGTGTTTTGGAACAAGTCACCTGGAATTTGTAGTCCTCTTTTTTTCTCTGCCCCTTTATTTCCTCCATGAATGGTTGTTTTTTGGGGGGAGTTATTCGATGAGGGGTTTTGTAGCTTTCATTTTTGTAGTATTTTGTTTATCAATTAACCTATCTAAAGCAGAAAACAGTTCTGAATATGTGAAATGTGCTGCGTTGTGGATTATGTAAAAAATAGTACACTGAACTAACACCATCTAATGTGCTACATCAGAGAGGTGTGTTTTTCAAGGAAAATTTAGAATATTAATTCCATTGTGCTGTTATCACGGGGACCATTTTCTTCTGCTTCAAGTGTGGTTTTATAAATTCTAAGATGAAAATTAGCTGAGAGAACTCTGCCAAGAGGACCTGCAGTCATATAAGTGAGTCATAAATGTTTTACTTAATTGGGGAAATTGCTCATTCTTTTACAGATTACATCTATTCCTAAGCATTTTTATTTAATAGCTAGCACAATGCCCACTCTTGGGTCTTCGGTGCTTCCCTGCATCGCTAACAGCAACATTTGAGTTTCAGTGGTATTACACTGACCCATTCACCAAGAACTTAGCCAACCTAGCAGTGACCGCTTCCTTGTGTTCCCTGCTCCCTTTGGGATATGCACCTACAGGTCTCTCCAAAAGCTGTACTGGACAGATGTGGACTGTTGTATGGGTTTTGTTTTTCCCTTAGGGAGCTCAGGAGATCACTTTTGGTTTCAGACTGTTTCTGCTCAAGATGAGTAACTTTTCAGATCCTGGTAATCCCTCAGAGCATGTAACGGGGCACAAGTTACTTCTGCCTCACTTAAGCACATGGCAGCAAGGTCAATTAGGGTTGTATAATCAATATTCGGTACTTTTGTAACTTCATCCAGATGCTGAGAGCAGAAGAGCAATATCCATGTATTTTGTTGTTGTAAATCCTTTCACAAAAATTGAACAATTGCCAAGAATGTGTAAACATTAAAGTAAGCAGCAATTATAATAGAATAATTGATGCCAGATGGACTTCTGCACTTGATATCAGTCAACATGCCAGTGAAAAAGAGCCATTTATTGCAAGGAATACTACAGCATATGTCGGGGTAATAGCAGCATCTTTTCAAACATTATTTTGATTATTTTGAAAGCTGCTAATGTGTTGAGTTTCTTGGTGTGATTGTTCTTAGGCACTGCAACAAGATCCTTTTTTGTTAAAGATTTCCTGAGAAGGAAATATGATCTTCACTCTCCCTGACTCCTCTGGCTATAGTCAGGTTTGGCAAATTTTCATTAAAACTTATAAGTAAACTGTTATTTAAACACTGACTAAAGATCATTGCTTAGCCACTTTAGAAATCCTTGTTATTTTCAGGCAATGAACAATAATGAGATAATATTTGCTTAAGCATTATGTAGCTATTAAAGTAAATTTCTAAAAATTATTGATGTTTCCAAAGCTGAATTTATTGGTTTGTAAAGGTTGATATTTTTGCAAGGAAGCACCAGCTTGCCTCCATTTTGCATCTGCTTTTCCTGATGTGAGAGTTGGAGGTTTGTTTGCTTTTAAGAGGTGGTGAAAGTTCACTTGAGCATCAGTTCAGGCTTTGGTATGGTGTCATTCCCCTCTGTAATACATGAAGGGTGGGTGAGATGTAGATTGTATTGAGCATGTTTTGTTTTGGCAGTTTCATTCTGGTGTGTTTCTTGTAATTATGACAAAAAATGCTTTTCTCTTCATTATTCTTTTTTGTTATTTTCCTGTGATTTTATTTACTTCCATCATTCAAAACCTGAGCTACCTCTGAAGTGATAGAGCTCTTCAGAGTGGAGGAATTTTCCAGTTCTGTGGAAAAAGCTTCAAGCTGATCCTGGAGATACTTAGTATATGCTGCCTAATTTTTCTGCACCCTTTCCAATGCACACTGAGTGCTTCTATGTGCTGTAGGACAGTTCAGTTTGAAGATGAAATGAGTGACTACTCACTGGAAGTATTTGCACAGTTGCATCCTTCAGAGTGCTGTAGTCCTACCCACTACCCTCATTGCATGGATACTCTCATAAAATGGGGAATGCAGGGACCCTGAGGCATCCAGTAAAAAGATCTGCACTCTGCACACACTTCTCTAGCCATGCAATGCAGTGAGG
Source organism: Pseudopipra pipra (assembly GCF_036250125.1). Lineage (NCBI taxonomy): Eukaryota > Metazoa > Chordata > Aves > Passeriformes > Pipridae > Pseudopipra > Pseudopipra pipra. The sequence goes on from NC_087551.1 coordinate 51,410,449, forward strand.
TGACTGTTAATCTTTCTCTTCCACTACATGGACTGCAATTCCCTTTGTGCCAGCTTCCAGTGCATGGCCAGCACCACACATGTCAGTGGGAATAATCTGCCACTCAAAATAAAGAGCACCTAAAGGCAGGCAGGGCTGAAGACCAGGAGAGATTTCTTCAGAAGGCTATTCCATTCAGCTTTGCATGTGCTGAGATTGACAGATGCACTGAATGGGAGCAAAATTCTGGTTGTTGATCTGTCTTCCAGAGCTCTAACTCACACTAGGAAACATTATTGAAACCCTGAAGCATAGCTCATTCATGCCATGCCTCAGGATTTGAACAAATTCTGGCATGTTGACCATAATGCATGCAGGTTTATAGCTCTGTTTATAAATCTCTTGAGTTTCATCTTGTATTGTTTCTTGCTGAGAGAGTGTGGGATGTGCAGTTCATGCCATCAGATTTTATTGAGGAGTTATCCGCAGTCATGTGTATGCTGGATTCTCTTGAGAGACAACATCTGTTTTCTGCAGTATTTCAAGTTTGAAATGGTTGTGGGTTGTCATAGCTTGTTTAATTAACAAAAGGATACAATTAAATAATGGGAATTACTTGCATTTCTTGTCAATTGCAACATTACCTCCATAAGCCACAAAATAGGGATGTTTCCTCGATAAGCTATTTGCTGATTTTTTGGCATCTTCTAATCACTTGTTTTCCCTACTTTATGTAAGTACAGATTCCTCTGGTTTTCTTTCTCTATTTAGAAAGAAATGTTATGCCTGTAAAACAGACACATCTTGTCTTATAGGGGAAAAAGACACTAAGCATGAGTTGGATGTAGTCCTCAAGACCATCTGTTTTGCAAGCCATGCTATTGTGCTAACCCAGTTAAGGCAATCTGAGGTTCTATAAGGATTTTTCTTGTAGATAAATAATATATATCTATCTATATATATATATATGTATAGGTGGATGTACACACACTTAAAGGCAGGATATGTTGATGACAGATGGACATAAGGATGATAAAAAAGGAAGCTAAGCAGCATAGTTCTTCTTGGGACCATAACAAACGTGTCTAGCAGAGTCTTGGTGCTTGACACATTTATTGTGTTTTTACGCGGTGCTGTGTAACTTTTACATAGATCCTATGGCCAACTGAAGTTACAAGTCAACACATAACTGTAATTTAAATTAAACTCAACTTAGTCACTCTTTCAGTGACAGTGGATGTGTTCTTGGAGAGGGTGTGGAACAACACTTTTGTATGGCTTCCTAGAAAATAACTGGCATTTTCGTTCAGTCATGTAAATAAACTTCTGAAAGATCACAAGTGCCTACTATAACAGTAGCTTTCAGGCATTCTTAACTAAAATTGTGGTTTATCTTCCACCAGTTGTGCATTTCCAGGAGCATAAATTATCCTCAGGATAAACTGACCCTAAGACTTGCTGCTTTTGCCTCCTAAACATACAGTCCCTTAGTAATAAAAAGCCAGTGTATGCTTCACGTCACCTCTCTGCAGTTGATTCACTCTCATGGATGCATGGACAGTTACACAGTTTGTAGAAAAAATGGTTTATTCCAGTGAGTTCCTACAAAACTAGTTCCTGTTAACTCATAAATGATTTATTTTGGACAGCAGCTGGATGAATTCTTTGTAAAACCTTTTTTTTTTCCCTGCATAAAGCATTCATATGAATTGCATAAAGTCTTAAGGTACAAAGTTTATGCTTTATATTTTCCTTCTCCCAGGGAAAGTGTAATAGTAGCAGTTTTGGTCAAATTAAATACTGATTATTTCAGCTATCTAAATTTAGTCTGTGGTTTTCAGTGGATAATGTGCTGTCATTTGCTGCTTCTAACCCTGTTCTTTTCTCAAAACCATGCTGTGCAATGTTTCGCAGCTACCAATCCATAACCCAAATGTTGTTATATTAGAGTGGAGAGTTGTGCTGATCTCTGTGCAATATATAGAGGGTGTGTGTTTTATGAGATGCCTAGCAAGCTACTGTAGGACTGTAAATTTCTGTGGGTTTTTTTCATGCTGTACATACCTGCTACTTACCAAAGTGATTTATGTTTTAGGTACGTTTTCTCTTTCATTGTTCATTCTAATTTTCTTCAAGTTTTAGAACTGAAGTAATTTTAGTAAGTAGTTATCTCTTAAGTAGTTATCAAGAAAGCCTGGAGAGGTGGATGTAGTCTGCCAGCTGCTGTGCAGGTGCAGTATGTGCTACAGCTGGGGGGCAGGTTAACATCTCCCCTCCACGCACAGAAATCGAGACGCTGACCTAGGTCAGGGAGAGGGATGCCTCTGGGTCATGCCTATTGAAGTGAAGACCAGCCTGTGTACTCACTCATTAATGCCTTCATCCAGCATTGTGGAAAATGGTGAGAGGGAAGAGGATCATTCTGAGCCACATGTTCCATGTGGAAAGCCAGTCAGCTGAAACCTCGATTCAGCCTCGCAGATGACTGAGCCCTCTTTTCTTTCCTACCTGTTTGGTTGAAGGAAAGAAATGGAGGACTATAGAGGGAATAATCAGTAGTAATCTCCTCAGCCAGCCAGCCATCTCCTCCTATTGACCTTGAAGTAATGAAAACAGGATAGATTCTGCTGCATGTTACCTCTGTACATCCAGATAATGAGAGCAGAGAGTAATGATCATAAATCTACATGACTTTGCCTGTTTGGAAGTCTGGGCCATGGGGAAAATGACAGTATGTGTTTTATTTTCACTCTGTAATTCACATAAGTATTCTTCCAAAGTGTTTTTTCTGTGTTTGGTTTTTTTTTTCCTTGTACTTCATTTTATCAAGCAGTAATTTTAATTCAGATGAACCCATTCCCTTTTGTTGACTTAAATTTTCAATCTGAGAATAGTTGTGTTCCCTGAACCAGCAATAAACTGATTTGATATTCACATTTTATAGATGTAATAGTTTGCCATTAGTTAATACAGAGGACTTACACTGGTGTAGGACTAGGCCTGTGAAAGAAAAAAGAAATTCAAAATATGTACGTAGGGCTTTTGTTTTTAATATTTCTTTTTTTAAAATGGGAAAAAACTCCCGTAAAGTATCTATATTAGGGGGAAAAAAAAGAAAGAAAGAAAAGAAGAACCTGGAATTTGGGAGTTTACTTTCAGTTGTCAAACTGCCATACACAGAGTAACTAGAAAGTTGTCTTTGGCAATTTGTTCATTCCCCTCCCAGTGAGATGTAATTCATTAAGGCAGTTCCTTTTCAAGCATTAACTCAGAAACCAGGAGGAATCTGAGACAGAAAGTAATTCAGTAACCCTAATAATGTAGTAGTCCACCTAGTGTGGCCAATTAATAAAGAATAGTAGCAAGGTGTTTTAGTACTTAGCTAAAATGCTAAGGCAATGTCAGCCAATAAATGATGTCATGCAATCAGAGGCAGGGTTTGGTCAATGTAAACTGACAGTTTTGTCTTTTAATCCTGCTACACACAATAACAAAACATCAGGAAGGACTATATTTAAAAACAGAGGAAATGTAGTGAGTCCACTAGAAGAGCTCGTTGCATTGTTTTTTCTCAGAACTAGATCTCAAGTGAGATGATGGCTGGACCAGTACTAAGCTCCCCGAGGCTCCTTTCCCCCTTCTCAACATGAGATTAACCTCTCAAATGGTAGTAGAGCTCTCTGGAGTTAATGGGACTGTGGTAGGGAGATATTACAGTTTGCTTGTATTTCACTCACGTAGAGACATTACGTGAGTGTTTGGAGTGAAGCTGAAGCACAAGGCAGACGTTAACCCCATCTCTGAATACGCAGCAGGTCAGGTTGGCATAAACAAATGCAGTCTGATCCAGGGCAAGGGGGGCCTTTAAGTCTGGAACTCCAGAGGAGCTAGGATGGTGGTCATGTGTTTTTCCTCTTTTGAGGCCAATTAGTCTGTTAGAGCTTGCCTTTGGCCAGAGAAAAGATGTAGCTGATCTGTGCTTCTTAGGGAATTAGGAAGGACGGAGGGAGGAATTTGCCCAGCCCTGAGCTCTCTGCTGGAGAGCTGGAGGTGATGGCTGGCCGAAGCGTACTCTGGCTGCTCCCCTGCAGCCAGTGGCCTGGTGGTGATCTGGTCATGCAACAAACAGATTAAATTTATCAGCCAACCAACCCTCCCCACAAAAACATGTATTTACATCAGTTCAGTGTGTTGAATAAGGCTGGCTGCAGTAAGAGGGGGAATCATCCCAGAGGTTCATAGGGTGAAACTGTCCCCTTTCAGCTATGTGCTTCAGCTCACATCGTGAAAACATACCCTAATCTGACTCCTTCTGTAGGTTATTAAGTTTGGAGTGTTTCTGGTACTCAAGCCAGTGTAATCTTTTTCTTTCTATACAGTCATGTTTGAAGGTTACATCCTGTGGTCAGGTTAACCACCAATTTTAATGAGCTCTGCTGATATGCCCTGGCTAACAGTTTGTTCCTCAAAACCTAGCATCTCTTAAATAAGTTTTAATGCTTAAAGACTCTTAGCCAACAGTCGAGCTAAGTTGAACTCCAGGTTTGTTTCCAGAGATTGTAAGGTCTTTCATCAATTTAGGTATTGCTACAGGCCCTAATAGCAGAGCCATTCTCCACTTGTGAGCTTAAGATGTCGAAAAGATTTAAGGAGTCATTTTTAGAGTGCTTTGAATTAGTATAAGTACAGTGAGATATTCACGGCTTCTAACTGTCATTTTAGGAAGACTAAGGGTTTTCATCCAAAGTGATCCAGGTTGATCCAAACCGGTCCTGCCTTAAAACTGCCCCACAGTCACAACCTTTACCCTGTGCCAGTGCTGGCATTGGTGACAGGCAAGCCCTTCCTGGCTCAAGGTGCTGAAACTGGAGGAGAAGAAGAAGCAGATCAAAACCCAGCACCATTCTGCCAAACCTGCTCTGCAGACATCTCCTTTTGCAAGGGAGAAGTGGAGAGTCCTGAGGCAGGGAGTTGAGAAGCTGGGGTACCTCTGATTTAAAGTGGCTTAAACTGTTGTGGACCAGCACCTCAAGGTTTCCATGTCACCTTCGTGTCTTTAATTGCTGCTAAAATGGCAGTTTCATATAATAGTTATAAGTAGCGTGAGCAGAGCTGTAGTCATCTGTGTAATTTAAGTCCATGAAACTATTCACATGTTTAAAAGTATGCAGATGCTGGTGTCTTATGCTAGATCAGGATCTTAATTAGGCATAGTTTGAGATAATTGGGTTGCTTTAGCTTCATATCTCAACCTTCTAATTCTAACTACTGAATTAGGATTCAACTGTAACCCCTGTATGTTTAGCTGAACTATTTCAATTTGTTCCTTACATTAGGTAAGTGTTGCAATTAATTCTGCTTCTCTGTTCTGGTTTTCTGTGGGAGAGGTCTGAGTTAACAAATTTGTATCACTGGGTAAATTCAGACAATTATGTCCTTGCCCTTTGCTGTGTGATTTTTTTTTCAGGAGATATAAATGGATAAATGTTCTGGATAAATACTTTGAGGAACAAGTAAGTCCCAGGGTTTTCATTTTGTTACGGAGTTTATTGTCAGGTTGCTATTCTAGCCTGTATTTTGTGGCTTTTGTTTTCTCTTTCCTGCCTTTTGGAAGCTCATACTTAAAAATTAATCAGAAAAGTACCAAGCTTGACATTTTTAACAAAAACAAAAAATGTGGTAATGATCACATCTGCAGACGAATCCATGTTGAACAATCCAGCCTTTCTCTTAATCTAAGGTTTACATGGGTGGAGTGATTATCTGCTTACAGGTGCGCTAGTATAACTTAATTTCATTGTTTCCACAGATGAGCACCATGCCAGGACTTCCCACAAGGCCATGTTTCTATGACATCGACCTTGACCCCATCACAGAGCAAGTGGAAGGATTGTTTTGAGAGTGAGGTCCAAATTGAGGTCAGTCAACAGCCTCTATTTTCCTGTTTCAATTTGGGGGAAGATGTTTGTTTCTAGCATGTATATGGAAAAGGTTGTCAGGAGTTTATCTAGGCCCTAGTTTTAGTAAGGACTTCACACACTTTGAGGGGATTTGAGAAAATGTTTCATAATGTGCACTTTATCCCATGGGTTTCTCATTTGCTGAATGGTGTCTGACACTTTGCTGGTGTACACTAATGGTGCCTTGGATTTTGTGGCACTGTCAGTTTGGCTTGAGGAGAAGCCATCTCTGCAACTGTACTGCTCTTGGCTATGGAAAACACCAGTCTGAAAAAAACATGTCATCTTAGCTCAAAAGAAATAATCTTTGATACTACACTTGTGTGGCAGTGTGTGTCTGTCATTATGTAGATACACAGGAAGATGTTCAGCTTGTTCATAGCTCTGCTTTGTTTTTTCATGTTTTGTTTTTGTAACCGCTGTCATCTCTCTCAAATGGTAATAAGCATTCCAGGAACACAGAGCTGTCCTCTTAGCCTGTTTTTCATGCTGGATTCGCTCCCTTTTCCTCGAAGGTTGCACTTACCCTCCCACCTCCTCCCCTTTTCTAAGTACTTAATCTTCTTGGTGTCCTGCTTTAATTTTGTGTAGCACGTTCCTCACTTGAAAATCCAAGATGTTATGAAAATATTTCATGCTACTCCATTTTAACCTTGTAACAGAAGTGGACTAAGAGAGAATGTAACCCTAACTGAAACAAACCATGTGTGCCTGTGATGGGATTCTCTCCTTTCATCACTTAACTCTCTCCTTTCCCCCAATAAATTGGTCTGGAAAGCAAAACAGTTTCTTTTAGACTGGACAACAATATTACTATGAGCTAATAGGACAGTGGTGGGACCCCACATCAGCCACAGCCTTGAGGTGGATGTACCCAGGTGCTTCAACCCTGCTCTAGCAAACCTTTACTCTGGTTTGAGCAGACCGGCTCTTGTTTTGGTGTTAGTATGGATTGTTCAGAGGAGGGGAGAGGTTTGTACAACCCAACCAGACCAAGTTAACTGTTCGCTTGCCCATAATTGAATGTCACAATATTTACGTAACATCTGGTGAGAGCAGATTCTGTCAGTTTGTGTGTGCCAATCAAGACAAGTAAAAAGCAGTTAGCTTGGAAGTTAACCTGCATGCACAGGTAATTACTACCCTACGTGCAAACCATCACTGACTATTCTGTTTCTGGGTAGTGTTATGCATACTATTTCTTGGCATATATCCCATTCTTGTTACTGATACGTGTTATAAGTCTGGCGGCTTGATGCATACATATTGATTCATCATGTGTCAGTCACGTAATTACTTCTGACTCATTTGAAATCACTGTAGAATCCTAATGTAAAATCTATATGCAGATTCACATAGCCTGCTTAATTGGGTGTTTACTGACTAGTCTTACACAAATCCATCCAAACCATGGATTGGTGAGTTTTGAAGAACAGTAATTAAGCAGACAAAATACTCCATTCCAACTGTGAAGACCTTTCATTGGAATTTGTGCATGAAATGAAAATGTTAAATTTGTCTTTTAGTTAGTGATCGTGCTTTGTCAGATGTAAAAAGAAATGCTATCAAAGTCACAAAACATAATAGTGAGGTAGGAAATAGCATACATATCCCACTGTTATTAAATTATTTTAATTTCATTATAGAGGTATTGTTGGCATCAGAGAGATGAATGATTCAGTAAGTTTAAGCCTTTTAAAGAAAAACAGCTTGATCATATATATTTTTATCAATATAGATACATACTCATGTGTGTTCCTACTTTTAACATTCTAAATAAATGCCTTGAGGATATTTTAATACCTAGAGAGCTCCACACAAAGTAGTCAAGTGTTCATGAGCTCTAAAATTCATCTGGTTCATGTGCTAGATTTGTACATTTCTAATTCTGGATGAAGAAAGAAACAATATTCCTATGTAGTCTTTACATCCAACTTTCTGCAGAGAAGTTTAGTAGTATTATTTCTTTTCACACATTCACCAAAGTGAACCCACAGTGTAGCCAATACCACACTATGAGGTCTTTGTTTCTATGATGGGAGATCGAGGGATTTTGTTTTCACTTAATTTGAATTCTTTTCATAGTGATATAGTGTACAATGTAATATGATATTGTGCCAACTCATTAGGACTGATTCAAATCTTTAAGATGTTGTAATTGAAAAATATTTAGAGATTTGCAGAAGAGCTGCAGATGTTTCATTATAAACATGCCTGCAGAGCTGAGAACAGTTGCTTTAGTGTGCAGTATTTATCCTCCTCCGCAATGCATATTTGACATCAGACTTGTAAAAGAGATACAGGCAAAAGTTCCTGCTTCTCAGGATGCTGTGTGAGGCTCTGACTGAGCTGAAACATTGGTTGTCTTTAGTCTCTCTGATTTTTTCTCTACCACTTCACTGCATTAATGGAGCAGATGACAGTTCTCACAAAAATTTGCAGAACACCAGTCATTAGAATATGTGCTAAAAAAGTCATAGAACTTTATCATAGAAGTCAACTCTGTTTTTCTCTGTTGACAAATAGCCAATACATGGACACACAGTATTGCAGTCTCTCTGTAGGAACAACATGATCTATCAAAGAATGAAACATTAATATCTAGAAATGAACCCAAAGGGATCTGGCTAGTTCTTCATTGCTGGCCTCTGTCCTGTTTAAATTGTACTTCCCAGCTCATACACTAAGGAAGTTGAATTTGTTTCCTTAGGAGCTGTCTGTAGAGACCACCAGTCAGAATAAGACTTACATAGTGACAAGTCTGCCAATAGGAAGAAATATTAAAAAAAACCAAATGAAAAACCAGAAAAAAAAAGTATTACTTCCACAGCAAGGGGAATTCATGAACCTGACTCACTCTGCACAAGTAAAGTCTGTTAAGGACCCTTGTGAGCTCTAAGGATCCCTCGAATTTAATCAGTGGCAATAGATGCCTGCTCTTACTAGGCTGGTTTGGCTTTGAGTATTTGGATTGATGGGGGAGTTGGAGGTGGGCTGTTGTTCTCCTTGGTTGGTTTTGACTTAGTAAGACCACCACTGTCCACAGTGACAGATATATTCTTGCACTCTTCTCCTCTTCAAAAATGGCAGAGCATCAGAATTATTTTAATACACATCATGGATACTTTGCCACCCTTGGAGCTTTTCTGAGTGTGAGAGGAATCCCAGAGCTTTACCTGTGGGCATCTTCATGGCCATAAAGAAGTCCATGAGAGTAGGACACCAAAACTGATATTCTAAAATTGCTAACTATTTGTTAGATGTTTTCATCTTATTCAGAAATGGATAGAAAGTGTTTGAAGACTTTTCCTTTACATCCACAAAACTGGATTCTATGAAACAAAAACAATGACTTCTTTTAGTCTCATTCCCCAGTATTGAGTTTCAGCAATTGCTACAGTAATGTACAGTCTGAAGTCCATATCATACTGAAATATGAGTACAGATTTTTGTTTCTCACCTACCAGAGTTACACAGATAATAAATAGGAGGTGCATGTGGCATAACTAACCATTTTTGTTTATTATGGTTAAGGCAAAAATATTCAATTTCATTGAACCACTGCTTTTCGATTGTGATGCTTCAATTTTTTTTTTACTTTAAAGAAAGCAAAGATGTCTTGCCTCAGTGTATAAATTCTTTATCTTTCTCATTTCAGAAGCCTGAAAATTCAGAACTACAACTTTCCTGTTTCCTGCAAGTAGGAGACAAAAATGAATCTGAAATATTCCTGTTATGTGTCTCTGGAGGAATGTCAAGATAGACCAAAGAGCAAAAGTTTACTCTTTCTTCAAACTAGTTTTTATGATGAAATATAGCTTTAGGATTAAAAAAAAAAAAAAATCACAAAAAAAGACTAACAAGCTGAAGTTTTACTTGCTGTCATGCAGGAAACTCTCTACTGGGGTTTATGCTTGTTTGTGGATAAAATTACATTGAAAATGTGCAGTTTTTCAACTTGGAGTTTTCCTCTTTTCTCAGAAGAGTTTACAGAAGTATTTCCTTTATCTTGGCTATCTAAAAACTTGTGTAAACCTGATTATGCTGTGTGACCAAGCCTATTTCTCTCTGAAAAGTACGCTTTTGCTCCTGGCATTCAGGAGTTGAAGCTACACACAGATTAACTGCACATTTTTGAGTTATCATCATATGTTGCTCTGGATGCATTTGGGCAGCAGCCAAGCTTCGAGCAAGGAAGATATTAAACAGAGAAAGAACAGAGAATGTATTTTGTAAAAGTTTTTTAATATATAATTTGTTTCCTTGTTGGGCAAAGATCTTTTGAAACACTTAAGCCATAGCTGTCTTCTATCCATAGGTCTGTCTTTATCCAAAGCATGTGTTACAGGCTGTCCAGCTGATTATGTGGTTGTTGTGGTGACACTGATTGTTCAGAGAGGGCACTACTCCTTCTGAAGCACTGTTTTGCTCCCCTTCATGGCTAATGAAGCCTCCTGCTGTGCTGGCTCCCGACTAGAGTTTTTCCCTAGCAGTCCACAACGCCCAGTAACAACAGAGGAATGTCCATCAAGCAGGGATGCAACAGGGCACAGCTTTGTGTGCTTCATTTTGCAGGTTTTAACCACCATACTTGCAAAACTGGAGGGTATTTTTATTTGAAGGGGGTATTCAAACAAGCTGAATTGTAAACTGTGTTCTTAAATTTACCTCAGTAACTTACCTTTCCTGGTTTTTCCTAAACCTGAAGCAAAACAAGCCTTAGGCATAGGATACTGCATTTAGCTTTCCAAGCTGCTACTCCTCAGGAAACTCTCACTCACTGACTGTTCGTTCCTTCAATAAAAAAAAATGCAGCAGAACAATAGGGTGAATCGAGACAATAGGCCATTGTTTTTTTAGGTAAAAAGCAGTGAAATAATGATGAGAGAGTTTATTTTCCTGATGACGTTTTCCATCCTGTCGCTTTGCTCTGCTTACGCACATCTGCATGTTATGGGCTTCTGCAGTGTAGTTTTGGTTCCCTTCTACAGAGCCACATTTGGAGACTTAATTATCTCAGGAACTCTGTAGTAATTGAGGGGTTTGTTTTGGTTTTTAAAATCATGCTTCGTTATTTATAAACTCAAGACTATAATTACGGACAGTAGAGCAAACTGGGGGCAATTAATTATCTGTGCCTTCCCTGGAGTAGCACGGAAATGTCTGTTGACTGCATTTTAGTGCTATTCATAGCATGGACCTCCAACACCATGGGGATTGCTGTGAAGATAAATTTAAATGTAAAAACTAGAGCAATTTGATATTTTATCCTTATTAGACAATAGAGCTCATAATGGCCTAGACTGTTACATTTAATTACACTGGGACTGCATGACAAACATGATAAGTAGAAAGTGAGATTCAGGTGTGGCTCTCACAGCTGTTGGGAAGAAAGATTTCTGATATAGTCTATTAAACTGTGCAACAAAATACAACCATGCTCTTTATACACATAGCAGCATTGTAAATTAGTCTTGCACACACTGAGCTATCTAGCCAAGAAATAGCCAAAGAGTTTTGGAAGAAAATAAGTGTGGTTTCTGGACATAGTTTTCCTAGTAGCATCCTTACAAGAAAAAGAAATAAGGTTTTCCCTCCATCTTGTCCAGAGAAATTCAGAAAACCATAATCGTGCCTTACTAGGGGTCACTGTGGTTCCCCTGCAGGTGCACTGGAATTGTCCCCATTCAGTGTGGGATACTAAATGTGGCACTGGCTGACTGCCTTGTGAAGCTTCCATATGGATGTGGATGTCTAAGCAAAAAGTTTTATAAGTCACCTCAAACTGCTGCTTGATACCTTCTAAAGTGGCATCTCCATATTATCCCTTCAGGCCACGCACACTGAGATTGTTTATCTGACCCATCAGTCTCTCCCAAAAACACCATTCCAGCTCATTTAGTTGAGAGTTGACAAACATCCTGTACTTTTTCTACTATTATGTGCACAGGATTTGTTATTTTGTTTAGATAGCTTCAGTAATTCAAGAAAGGTGGAATGGCCCTCTCTTCTTTTATCATAGCTTTTCTCCCACCCCATCTAGTTTAACTAGCTGCAAAAATCTCTCAAGCTGTTACATTTTTGGTCCTTTGTCATGATGCAAAGTATTGAGCTATTGGCCACCAGCTAACCTGCAGAAACTGCCACAGTATATTTCCTGGGGCTCCTCTGATACTGAGGCTTTCATCCAGAAGAGTTTAAAATGAAATCTTTTTAATATCAGTGTTATGGTTAGGTTTATCACTTGTTACATGGATGTGACTGTAGGTATGGGACCCCTACCTTTGCATCTACAGTGAGCAGTGTTATCACATGGCAGAACCACGGCTTTATAAGGCAGGTCGCCATGCTTATCCCTGCATTTGCTAAAGTGTTTTAGGTACCATGTGGTTGTTTATTATCAGAAGATCTGCTTTTTGTTGTGGCTCAATACTTTGCTACTGCTGAACTACTTCTGTAATGACATTGAAATACGTCAGACTACATGCAACTGGTTTCATTCATTTGTATTCTAAAATTCAAAATCCCAGAATTTCAGTTGCCATAAACATGAAAATAAAGTCTGTGTGTGTACTAATGTTTAGTTCGCACACGTGGTGTCTGTCTGAAGTCTGAATTAATTAATAAAATACATCCATTATTTAATATTGTTCTCTGTCTCTCTGATCTTGTCTATTTAAATAGCAAATTCTTTTTTTTTTTTTTTCATAATTCCTTATAAGCCATAGAGCTCTGGTTGAGTGCCAGATGTGAGCAAGGCATGGTACTCTTACCTGGCTTCCCAGAACGTAGGAAAGTGTTTGGTCCCTGGCTGTTGCCACAAAGGGCCATGCATTCGAGGGTTGTCCACATGTCCAGAGGATCTTCTCTGTCAGTACAATCCTTTTGAACTTGGTTTGTGCTTGGGGAAGGACACACTAGGCTAACATCCTGTCCTGGTCCCAAAATATCTTGCTTTTACCTTTGGTCCTTGACGAGAAAGGCTGTATCAGATGCAAGGGTCAGTTGGCCACTTTCCACTTCTCAGTTGGCAGCTGGATTTGTGTGACACAGTGACAGCTAGAAGAACATATATCTGTGGGCTTCTCAAGGTGGGATTTAAACACGAGTGATGCAAAAGCTTCAGGAACTATGGCTGTTATATCAGCTGGTCCACAACACAGCAGAAAGCATGCTGGGAGCAGGAACTAATAAAACGGGGAAGGTGGGGGAAGAAATAGAGCATTGCAGGCACATACTGGCCAGTGCTTCTGTTTTCTAAACAGCTAAATGAAATGAAGTCTCAACCATATGACTTGTATTAGTACTGGTTTTGTAGCGTGCTTCTCATGGCTAGATTTCCAAACAGCTTTTCAGCTTCTCTACAACATCTCAGCCAGGACCTTACCCATACAGAACAGGTCTCAAGCACTAGGTTTGCTCTTCAGTGTTCCCTGGGCCTGCCCTGCTGATGGCCAACCAACCAGCTAGGGTGAGCACGGGAGGCATGTGCAAACTCTCCCCTCCACTGAGTTATTGGGGTGGTGAGGGAGGGTAACCAGTTTTATCCCTTTAAACGTGTAGTTTTTCATAGAATATTCTTTTGAGAAAATATTTCTGAGAAAAATTTTAGGGCCAAGGTAGGACCCCCTGCTTAGGGGGGTTGGAATGGAAACACTTAAAACCCCTTCAAGCATTTGTCCCGGGAACAGGACTGCTGTGCTATACATGTTACCATACAATGTGGGTTTAAGGCCAGAGTGTTTATGTAAAGTAAGCTAAATTCAAATATTTTCACAAGTGTGGTCATAATAATAGTTCCCTGCTCCATGCAGCTGAGTGTAATATATTACGTATATGCAAGCATGAGCAAGAATTTATTTCTGCATGCAGTTTTTATGTAAAATCTTCAATATCTGCTTCCTCGGTAAACTCTTTAACTTAGACCTTTTGAGTAATGCGTGGGAAGAGCTAGACAGCTACATTCCATCATAGGCTCAAATGGGCAAGACCCTGACAAACCTTTTTAAGTCAGCCCTGCATTGGGTAATCTCCAGGTCCCTTCCAAGGTAAACTGTTCTGTGCACGCATGAACTGTGATGCTAGTAAAAAAAGTTGGGACTGAGGAAACACAGTGCTGAAATATACACATGCACACACACTATAGACACCTTAAGAACTGAACTTTGCAGAGTACTAATAAAAAAAGAGGATGTATCAAATACAAGTCATTTTATGCAATACACTAAATCAAGGTTTAAGTTATGACATTCTAAAAGCTAAATTGTTTCCCACTGGGCAATTTCATTGCAACTCATTTACCATCAACATCTGGTCAAAGTTAGATTCCTAATGCCAAAGACTTTCAGCTTTTCAGAACACAGCCTGTTAGTTGCCCGTATAATGCAGCCCCTGCATGTTCTTATCACATGCCCAGTTTATATTAACTCTCCAGAAAAATATAATTATGGCTGTATTTGTACAAAGCATGTATTATACACATGATATGTATATGTGTGTGTGTATATACATATATACACACACACCCCACGCTGTGAATTCAAGGATACTTCCTTCCAATTTCATTTTTGAGGGAAGGCTCAAGGGGAGACCTGAGAGAGAAAAATGTCTGACTTGCAGCAGCAGACCAGCTCCTACACAGCTTTCAGTCAGACAGAATCTCTGCAAGGAGACAACCTCCCTGTATTTGCTGGCCCCATGCTTGGGTGCTACACATATTCCCACACAGCTCAAGCTCATCTGGATCACTTTGGTGTCTCCATTGCAGTCAAAAAGAGTTATATTTGCCAACCTGTTTTTTTCTCAAGTGTTAGAGGTAAGTGAACTCTCCCTGAAGAAGATTTTTGGGGAGAGCAACAAAACCAACATTTAACTCCAATCTGCTCTTTATGATGTTAGCCTAAAGTATCCATTGTTGATTTTTCCCTTATGTTTAGAAAGTTCAACCACTGTCATTCAGTGATAGACATTAGTGCCTGGCAAAAGCTTGTTCATCCAGGGTGAAACCTGTATCTAATTCTGCTTCTTGAACTACTGAAAGTCAGACAGCCTTTAGATCCCAGTTTGTTAGTAATAACCAAATATGCAAGTTATTTCATTCTTATTAGTAAGTGGAAAAAGGAAAATAATAAGAAAAACTACGAAGATGGTAAACGAAGAAACAAAGTACAGGAGTCAGCTTGGCTCTTTTGGGACAGAATTGCCTGAAAGCAATTGTAAATCATGATGAGTCTGAGAAGCAATTTCACTAAATCTCACTTTAAAAAATTCCTTTAAATTGAGCAGTATATAACTTACCACCAGCAGTTTTGAAGAAGGCTATGTATAACACCAAAAAAAAGTACATTTAACTGCAAATTGCTACTGAAAAGGGAACTTTTAATATTAATTTTGTTTTATGGAGACACACTAAAACAGCACAATGTAATGAAATGTTACTAAGAAACGGTAAATAGATGAGCAGCAAGTGAAAGATGTCATCAATTTAAAAAAGAAGTATAAAATATCTTCTGAGAAAACAATACACTTGGAAAGTTAAGGCTACTGGAGCAGACCCAAAGCCAATTCATAGCCAGCGAGCTGTTTCCCATCACTTCTTCACAGTGTAGACTATCAGATCCTCAGGGACAGAAGGAAGATCTTAGGTTGAGCTTTCACCTGGCATCACCTATAGCAACTGCAGGAAATCAGCAGGGTGGCAGCAATTGCCCTGGAGCCCCGAGACAGGGAGGGCACCTGGCTCAGATTCCTATATTTACTGAGTCCTCCTCATAGGTGCCTCTTCTGTGGTGGGTCACTGCTACAGATAACCTCACCTTCTGCTAAATTTGGACATCTCTATCCCAAGACTGCATATACTCAGCAACAAACAAACCACACACCAGCTTGGAAGCAGAAATGGAAGAGTTATACCCAGTATGATTTAAACACGTCTGGGACCTGTACAGACAATCTGCAATTATCAAACCAACAGTTTCACAAGCTGTTTAAAAGACAGATGGTCTGTTTTTTTAAGCCTTCAGAAAGGACCATCATCATCCAACACTGTGCTGGGGGAAGAAGAAATTGTGTGCAAAAAAGATACCTTAAAACACTACTTTTCTGCTGGTATTCCAGTTTTGTCTCTTTAAGCTTCAACAATAACACAAAGAAGCCCCAAAACCTCAATCTCTCCCAATGAGAGGATCCCATCAAATATATTTATCTGCAAATGGATTTTTACCCCAAACATCTCTAATGCTCAATTTTTTCCACTGTTTGAAAATGAGTGGTAGGAACAAACTGACAGGAGAATACACTGTTTAAGCCCGTATAAGAGATGATGAAGTGAAACCTAAGAGCCATATCCAAACATCTGTAGATACAAGCCAGGATGCACAAGAGCAATTAGGCTTGCATACTCAGGAAAACATGTTTGGGGAAGACCTTTTCTGTTCATAAATCCTGCAGCCCTTCCAGCTGCAGGGGGGAGACAGATGCTGGAAGGGCCATACCTTACCTAGTGCAACTGAAATGAAAATGATTCAAGCAGCCATTTACTCATCTGCATAAACTTGAATCTTAAATTTAGCAGTGTTTCACCTTTTGACCTTGAATTTCACATTCCCTTAACCAGCTTGACTTGAGCCTGAACACCTACAGAAGGGTTTACAGCCATTCACTGCAGCAGCATTGAAGAAAACCTTGAAATTGGAATCAACATTGGAACCAGTTTGATTCACTGCAGACATCTGCCACCATGCCACTAAGCCCCAGAGCTGGCTAGAGCACCCCACAGCATCCCACACTACAAACAGGGCAAATCCTGCTCCCCATAGCCCACCACCAGGTGAAGACACAGGTGCTTAGGATGTGGAAAGAGGTACATGACATTTTTTTTAAAAAAGCAAACCTCTCCCAAGATTTATAAATTTAAATGCTGGACTCAAAAATTCAAGCACACTTTTTAAATTCTACATGTTTTGATTAAATGCCAGTACCCAGCAGGCAAATAGATTTTTTTAGAAAAAAAACTTTTCATTAGAGATGAGGACTCCAATATAAAATCAGCAGGTTATAAATTTATAGTTATTCTAATAAAAATATTTTAGATTTTAAATATTCAACTAAACCATCCATTCAGATCTGGTACAGATACTGCCCCTAACCATGCTGTTTACACAGAGCCACTCAGGGTGGAAAAGACCTCTGGAGGTCCCCAGGTCCCACCACATGCTCAAAGTTCTATTTATTAGTAAACAAAATTTCTTCAAGTAAATTTGTGCTTTCATATACAGATTTAGGAATTAGATCACACTTTGTAGGGTTGCTTACCTGCTGTAAGTTGGAGGTCTTGCTCATTCATTCAACATGCTGAAAAACCAAAGGTTTGCTGCAAAGATATGATGGCTAGAATCAACATGAGAAAACATGCTCCCCTGGACCACAGGAGCATGACAGCTATTTCCCTACCACCACTCGAAAGGGCCACATTAAGACCACTAACCTGCTCATTCATTTGAATGGGTTGTCATAGTCCAAATGACATCCTGCAGATTTTCAGAGCACTGATCTAGTCTCTTATTTCAAAGCACAAAAGGGGAAAAACAAGAACAAAGCCTAAACACCCAAAGAAAACAGCTCTCAGTCAACTCCCCAGCTCTCAGGTGTTTTAGGTTTCTCTAGAACAACCAAGGTGTGGCAGCTGCAGGTGTGCCTACCCTCACAACGGTCCTCACCTGTGAGTTTTGGTCTCCCAGTCATTTGTTGGAATCCCTCCATCGGCAAGGAAGATAGTAGGTGTAGCCAGTGTGGCTGAATCCTTCCTGAATCCAGCCAGCTCTGCCCTCTGTGCCAGCCATCCTGGCACCAGCTGGCATCGACTGGCATCATGATGCTGTGAGTCGCAGCACCACATGCACCTGGACTTACCCTGAGGCAAATCATCCCTCAGCCCAGCCTGGGCAGGGCTGCCATCTGTGTCTCTGGGGAAATGGCTCGGTGTACCTGAAGAGATGGATGGCCTTGGAACCCTGAATGGCATGGGGAATGAGTATCAGGCCTTAGAAATCAGCATCCAACCACAAAATATCTGGCATACAGGTGTTTGCAAAGGTGCTTCCATAGCAGGACTCACACAGCACCTGGCTGGTTTGCAAACACAGTGTGCTGCTGTTTCAGTACCACTTGTAGCCTGTTCAATAAACCAGCAGTGCTCTGTCACCAGACCATGGTAAGCTTTCCTCAAGGCTCTCAAACTCTGGGAAAGGAGCAAGGAAGGGGGAAGAAAACTGCAATTTACTTGCAGTAGTGTGCTTTTCGTCTGAAATCATTATCCCTCTGCAAACTCCCTCAGCGTTTGGAAAGTATCTGTGTTTAATCCCTGGTCTTGTTCAAAATGCAAAGTACCTCGCCTTGAGACTGATAATTTAATCTCCTTTGGATAACTACTACCAACTAGACTAAAAGCTAACAAAGGTCAAGTCATTGGTTATTCAAAGCAGGATTTCCTCCAGCTTACAAAAAACCTTCTACTTGATCTTTGACTTGTCAGCTGCAGCATGTGATTCCTTTCACCACTGGTAATCACTGCACATGTGTGCATCTATCATACACACGTGGACACACATACACATTTCACATAAATGTGAACTGGAAGTGGCCAACTCACTCGAACCAATCGGTGATGCTACAGATTGCCTCCAAAATAATGTTCAGTAAAATTTATATCCCTCCATGGCACTTTGTATACATTTGCATATATTAAATTATCCGAAGGCTTACTAAGTAGTGAAAGGAGCTTCTTAGTTTTATTTTTGTTCTTTCCCAAGAAAATGGATTTTATGTGACTGTGGTATTTTTACATGTTTGTCCATCTCCTGATATTGAATCAGTCCCCAAGCAATAAAATGACAGACAAGTAAATTACTATAGATTTCATGAAAGCAGGGAGACAGTGGGAGACAAAGGAGTGAAATGGAGACAGAGGAGAGAGACAAGATCCTTTCCATGGTGATATAGATATTTATAAGGAACAAACTTTCCAATTTAACTTCTCGCCAGACTACACTATCATTACATGTAGTATTTTAACTATCTCATAATTCTGTTTGTAATTCAGTTGTTTTATTTTAGAATCAGGAATCATACTGACTTAAGTTTGTAAATCTGTTGCAAGACAATATAATGTTCATAAAATCCTAAATTGCTACAACCCCACACGTTAGGGCCTTACTCAGCACTGAAAATGGATATGTGAACAGGAGATAAACCAGTTGGTCTTTATTGCATCTTACCAGAGGAAAATCCTCAAAACAGGGCAAACTGACTTCATTTATTATTTTTCAACCTGTACAGACTGAGAGACTGCAAAAATTGAGTTCAGGGGAGAAACTTAAGCTCAGGACCTCAATGCTGCTGCTCAGATACAGCCCATCCAGTTTATTTTTGAGAAAATGGATGCAATAGCAGGTACAGTTCTCCATTAAGGTTTAAACAACATATAGAAAATGTCTCCGTTTCCAGCCATTCATTGCCCATACTGGCAGGAGAAATTTAGGGCTCCTATTGTAAGTCCTTGGAGAGACACTAAGAACCTGTGGTTTCATGGAACAAATTAAGAAATTAATCTTGGCATCATTTTTCAAATTATTGTTTTCCCCAACCCTAGAAGGAACGTGCCAAAACCCAGCCACTGAGATACGACTCTCTCACCTTTCCAGACCTGCAGCCCTCCTGCGCTATCCCCCAGGGCTCATTCCTCTCGCATGTCCTGGCAACAGGACCTCCCTGTGAGCCTGTAGTTTCTTCTTCCCCCCAGAAGCACATGGCTGCTGGGACAGCTCCACAGGAGCTGATGGGCAGACCCACCTTCTCACTCCTGGTCACTCCCTTCTGTTTGTGGCCAGGATGAGACATCCACAGCATTTCAGTGGTGCAAGGCAGCTACAGCGGGGAAGGAGTAAAATCAAAGGGGTAACTCACACACTGAATGTGTTATAGGAGTAAATAACAAATAAATCACCCCTTGTTCTCTCCAAGGAAACAAGATTAATAATTACATTTATTTTCTTGGCATATAAGAGAAGATCCATCCATGCTTATCTGCTCTGTGGTGCCTGGGAAAGCAAAGCTGATATTATTGCTCTCTGGTCTCTCCAACATCCCAGCCATGCCCTGTGCATTTCCTGTGTGCATGGAGCAACCAACCGGGCAGCTCCAAGGGCATATATCCCTGCATGACCCATGGATCCCTCTTTCTGGGGAGGGAGGACCTTGGCCAAATGCAAGAAGAAAGTGCTTCTGTTGTGTTAGAGAATAATTTATAAACACAATTTCAGCCTGAACATTTTAATCATGGAAATTATTAGAAATCTTAGAAATAATTAGAAATCTTTTACCCGTGATCAATACATGGATATTATTAGGGCATAACGCAATAGCTTCTTAGAGCTCTGGGTAAATGCTGCCTGGTGGTTCAAGAGCTGCAGTGGAGAGAGACACTTTGGTTGCCTCTGGTGAAAGGCTCAGAAGTTGTTTTTTTTAAAGAAAGGCCAGATTACCTCTGCACCTGTGGGTGTGCAAACGTTTGCAGCTCTTCAGAACACTCTTATCTCTCACTTAAACCATCCAAGATCTGCTTACTACTACTACTGTAACTGCTACTACAAAAAATGTTGCTATTTACAAGCCACACACAAAGGTAGGAAAAGGCAGATCCTTTAAGCTTGGAAAATCCTGATGTGTTGCTAGATCGGGTGTGCTCTGTGGCTCTACACTGAGCTAGAGCATTGCCATTAGTTTCCTGAGGACACAGAGAGGGGAAAATATTTTCATCTTAATTACAATCCTGATGTTTATTGCAGAACCATTTAGTGACTGTGAAAACCAGCCTGACAAACACACACTGTTCACGGGACTGAAGGACTGAGGAGACAGAATGGCAAAGAATTAGGCCCAGGATAATTGCTGAAGGAGACAAAATGCAACTATTTCTACGCAGCAAGAAGAACAGAGGCACAGCACAGGCAGGTTGGTGTCTCTGTGTATCAGTGCATACAAAGCAGTGCTAGGCTCATTTCAGTTGCCTCTTGAAATAGCTGGGAGTAAGAGAAATCACCTCCCTGTGGTTCAGTGTCTTTGTTGGAGCACAGATTGAGAGACAAGAGAAAAATTAAAACAATGACACAAAATTTGCAAAATTCTTCAGCAGAGGTGGGGGTTTTATTTTGCACCCAATAGCGTGCAGCAAGAGGACAGTGAGAAAAGAGCTAGCAGTTTCAATGGGAAGTGTTCTGACATCAGTGGAAGTAGATGCACTGAGCATTACAGAAGTTTACACCTCTGATTTATCAGTTAAAAAAAATAATCAATAAAGCAGTACTTCTGGTTCAAAACCATTTAAAATAGTTTAAACTATTTAAAATATTCTGGCAAATTAAAAAACGTGTGTGTAAACCTTGGAAATTTGAAATGAGGCTTTTTAAAATATTTTAAATAAAAAATTGTACATTTCCAAACCATACACTGGAGGATAAAACACAGTTATATTTCAAATACTGAAAGGCAAAGGTAAATTGGAGTTTTGGCTGACATTTTCAGAGTGAAACAAAAATACTGAAGGGTAAACTACGTATATCTTTTCCCTATTTGCCTAGTTTCTGTAATAAAGGTGACATGAATACACCCTAGATGTTACCTAAAACCTTTTACTACTGCCCTGGAATCGCCTATAGCCTGATTCAAAGTCTGTTGATCAGTTTGGAGCCCTTCCCCTGACACCTGCCCAGCTCTAATGGGACCAGGGGAAGAAAGGAAGGTGGGACTACAGACAAGGTGCTTAAAGATAAAATCAATGGCAAGGTTACCAGGAATTAGGACTTTTGTTTGAACATAGGGGTTGTTGGCAGGGATCAGGCATGTGGACAACTCATGGTCTTTCATCCTTCTACTTAGATTTTGACCCAAATCCCTTGTGAATTTTGATCAGCGCTTTGATAAAATGTATGAATTTGATAAAAGACTTATGTTGATTTTTACCCTATTGAGCCAAGACTCTAAGATAAGATAAAAAAATATATTGTTCTTGAAAGATGGAAATGATCCCTTTCCAAGAGATTCCTCAGTCACTGCTGGTAGGTAAGAGGTCTTCATTATCAAAGGCACATAAGAAACATTGGTGGCACATAAGAAACATTGGTGCTTACACAGGCAGAGTCAAAAGTTTGAGGGGTTTTTATTTAGAGAAAATGTGTGGCTCAAGCAAAAGTATCTGGAAGATAAGACAAAACATTTCAGAAATTTATTTTTCAAGATGAAAAGTCTTCAAATGTTCATTTCAGAACAGGGGGAGGATTTATTTTCTCAGCTTTTCATGTTTTCCACAGGGAAACGATAGGAAATGGATGGATTTCTATCACTTTTTGAATACTCTAGAAAACATTTTACTGCCTGACATTAATGGACAAATAATTGAACAAGATAGAGAAGAAACTAAAATTCACAATGAAGCCAAGTTTTTTGTTAGGGCTCAAGCATTTAGATTTTAATTTTTCCATTAAACTCAGGAAAGACTAAGATATTCAGAGCACAGAAAAACCCAATCCTTTTCCTCAGAAAAGGCATGATGAGAGTTCCCACCAATAGCTCTGGGCAGAATGACACAGGGGTGAGGGCAGCTCTTTGGATGGACACGGCTCAGCCAGTGACTCCAGGTGATGCTAAATCCTGCTGCATTACCACCTCCAGACACCCAGTGAGACTTGAACACAGGCAACACGAACTAAGGCAAAGCAATTTTCGCTGAGCTCCACAGGCCTGGGAAGGATGTCAGTGCAGAACTGTTCTGCCCTCTTTACACGCTCCAAGTTTATGAAAAGAAAAATCAAACAGATCCTCCTTCCCTTGCCATGCTTAGTGAGACCTTATACCCAGCCAAATCAACAGTGAAACTCCTGCTCCTCTCAGCAGAGGCAGGATTTCACCCAGAAATATTACTGAACTTTGATTTGAGAGCAAAGCCCAGTGACTTCTGAAGTGCTGCTGTTCACTGATCAGAAGTATGGAATTTTTTAAAAGAAAACCCATCCCTTGGGATATGTAATGAATGTGATACACCTATTTCACTCCTAGCCCTGAAGGCCACAGAAGGGCTCTTTCCCCTGTTATGCCAATAGCTGCAGCAGTTCTGCTTTCCATCACTGAAAAATCTGCTCTTTGAATTTATAAGTTCCTGCTATTGGTCCTTGACCAACTGTTCATTTCATAAGTAATGCCGTCATATGAAGCTTAATTTACTGAATATAATGTTTCCTTTCCTTTGTCATATTGAATTACTAGCAATTATGGCTTTAGTTTAACGTAATATGAAACTAAGGCCACATAATTTATCCAATGAGCTGCACCAGCAGTGTAGCAGTACCAGATCTGCAGTACTACATCCAAGGCTTAGATCAGTCTGGGGCTTCCTAAAATGTTAGTAAGTAAAAGGTACTACAGTGTGGTGGAAAAACAAATTTAAAGTTCACCATTTTAATATGCAGCTTAAAAAAAAGTAACCAATGGGAGTATGAAAAATGTAAGCCAATGGGACTATAAATAAGTAAGCCAAATTTTAGCTCATGTTGAGTGCTACCTCTTAATTCCAGCCTAGTATTATAAAGATATTTCCTTAGGAGATTCTCAAAAATATTGAATAAAATCCATGAAATCTTTCTGAACAAGGGGTTCCAAACATCTGGTATTACTACTGAAATACAACTTGGCTTTCCAATCACTGAGCGGGGAAAAAAAAATAAATAGATTATTAGTCTTGCTCACAGTAAATATCCTAAGTAAAGAGTCACTCATCATTATTCTCTCTGATATTTTCCCCTACCAATTTCTTTACTACCACTAAGAATTGTTCAGAACAATAAAAGGAAGGAGACAGATTCACAGGACCTGTGTCTGCAGCATCCTTCAGAGCTGACCTAGGACCCGTGGTGGCACGTAGCCTCCACAAGACCTGAAGAGCTTGGCAGGCTGTAATGGAGGTGAGTTATTATTTCTATTTTGAAATAGCTTACACTTTAGCTTAATTTCCTCTGACAGAGTGATAGCCCATATTCTAATACAGGCAAGCTTGTAAAGGTTGAGAAAGTTGACTGAGGACATGAAATTTTAGATACTTATTCAAACCTCTTCTGAAAGCAGAGGGCTCTAAGCACATTCTAGTGTTTCCTTATGTCAAAAGTATCATAGGAGTGACCTCTCACATTGAGTTCCCTTAAATCTGGGCCAAATTTCCAAAGTGCAAAGACTCGCAAATAAACGAAGACAGTTAAACGTTATAGTTTTGAGCCTTTTTGCAAGTTTGGGTAAAGATTTAGGATTTCTTGCCCACTCATTCTGCCCTACTCAGGTAACAGAGCACATTGCTGCAGGGAAAAAAAAAGGCAAATAAAAGGGAAGACAGAAGGGAATTAATATCACAAATACTTGTTTCCCTTTTGCACAGATACTGATTTGATACTTGAGTGAACATTGTGAACTTGAGTTTTGCAGGGCTGAAGCAACTCACTTCCTCGGCAAGATGTGCCAAGAAGCCCAACTACAAAAGGACAAATGATTCATTTAACAGGAGTTTTCATCATGTTGCCACACTGCCTGACCTCTAAATGTGCCGAGATGCTACAGTATCATTTAAACCGGGAAAGAACGCCTCTGTGTTATCATGAATGAGATTCACGAGAGTCCCATTATAGCTACGCAGTGTGTGCAGTGTTAAAAACCCCCAAGCAATGCATAAAATAACACAGTCTAACTTTAGCCATTATGGTCATTCAGAAAAACCCATTATTTAAGGATAAAACAAAGCACATGCCCATATGAAAAATTATTACTGTCCATAAAGAAAAATTTGGGTTCAAAATTCAAATTGCTCAAGATTTAAACCTTGCTGGTGCTGATAGCTATGTGCATGCAAGAGTAGTGGCATGCAAAAGAGATGTAGGAGAATGATGTCACCCATTCCAGGTCTACTTTCCCATAGCTCTCCAAACTAAAGGACTTTTTTGTCCTGTTAAATTTAATCTAAACGATGTTCTACCCTAACTGCAGGATCACTCCTGCTGGAAAGGTCCTCTCCTTCTCCCTCCCTTCTCCTCACAGCATCTCCCTTTTTCTCTCTGCTTCATCTTGCTGCAGTCCATCTGGTGCTCTCGTCTTCTATAAACCACAGCTTTTCTTCAGCTGGAAAAACAAACCCTGCTCCTGTCTAAGGCACCTCAGCTATGCACTATCCAGTGCAAAAGCTATCACTTGGTTTTGCAGGCTGCAAAGTATCTAACAATTCCCATAGGGCAGGCTGGCAGGATCAGGATCCCCTCTTATCTCACAAGAAACAAAGGAAGGAAGGACCTTTTTTGTGAAGACAGTTAATCAGTATTGATCACAGAGACTTTATGCAAAGATGCATGGGCAGGGAAGGAGGAGAACAAAGTGTAGGCAGCACTCTCACATCCTGTCTTACAACAGACTAAAATGGGTAAAGTTTCCCCCTCCATTTCTCTTCGGGCCAACCTGAGTTTGCTATCAAACCGTTCCATCAGGAGGAACGGCGGGAGAGGCTCTATCAGTAGGCAGTAGCTCTGTCCCCTGCTATGTTTGGGCTTTAAGCACCAGCCCTAATATATTTTAATGCTCTACATGTCCACAGGACCAAGCTCACCATTCAAGTAGAGGGGGTGGAGCCCAAGTGCTGGGATGGTATTTAATTTCCACTGAAGCCTTCACAACTAAATCCTCCCAGCCAGGAGAACACTGACCTTAGGCAATCCTTTAACAACACTGGTATTTCTGAAGCAGTTTAAACCTTATCCTCTCAGAGTGCCTCAGAGACAGTGTTTTGTTTAACAGTGCATCTCATGGCTAGGCTTCGCCAACGAAGATTTAGGAAGGCTCTATCCACAGTGCATCTAAGACCAATAAAAATCCCATATTCCCTTTTTGCTGCTGCAACAAGCAAGAACAAAAGGGTAAGAGCTTTGCTTATGGCTGTGTAGTGAGTCCACCACCAGCTGAGAATCAATCACCACCTCTTACTTAGCTTTATAACCAAATCTCCTGCCTCAATGCAGCAAAAGTAGGTGACTATCTCACTTCAGGGAAAGCAAAGTTGCCAGCATGTCAGCTTTTTCTTCCTTGTCAAGCCAGCAGTGCTTGCTTGCTTGCTGGATCATGTGATAAGCCTGATCCAGCATCAGGACATGAAAAAGATGATTAGTTTAATGCTCAATTACCTAAGGTAGCCATACAGTCTGACAACATCCCCATCTCCCACTGTTAGCAGTACAGATCTCTGCAACACAGCATCTATGAAATACACACAATAGCCTAATAAAACACAGGCATAGCTGTAAGTAGACACAAAAGACCATGTTTGCAAAATGCAGCGATTTTGATTTGTACCAATAAAAGCCACAGGACACCGCATTTACAGGGAAACATGCATGCATATTTCATACCAGGGAATGTGAAGGGATGCTTGCATATGGCTTTGCCAATTTGCTGGAGTAACCACTTGTCTACATAGGCACATGCATCTTTAGATATGAGATTAAAAAATATACCCCAGTGTCTCTACCTATATTCCGTTTCTTTTCCCTGCTCTCTCCATAATGCCTTATAAGAAACCCTCATAAATCTCCACCTTTCTGTTGCCTTCTTTCCTCCCACTGCTCTTTTTATAACCAGTCTCACAGGTCTTTATTATTCTTTGTGGCATTTCTAACACTGTTTTCTGCAGAGTGACCTCAGACTCTGCTATTTTTAAGTAAGTGTAGATGTGATTATCACTTAACCTGATGATCCTGAGCCATATTTTGATCACCTTGTGCAATGCCACTGGGACAAACCACCCCCATACTTGGTGCCTACAGTTCCTACAGAGCCTCTCTTGATTCAGACTCCTTGAGTTTGCCCACCTTATGCAGGTAGGGCTGCAGCTAAAGGCATGAAGGTGAGTAGGGGTGTTGCAGGTCTGTGTAGGCCACAGTACCAGTGGCCTTTGGTCTGTAGAAGTGGTAAAGTCACTTTTGTGATGTCTCCCCTCCATTCATATATTCTTTCATATAGCCTTTAATGTTAATTTGTGCTTGTCTTTAAATATAAAAACCCAAAATGAACAAATTTTTTAATCTCATAATTGAAAAAGTTTTGGTTTGGGTAATGACCCATATTTCCCTAGAAATGCAGCCAACTACAGAATGGGAATCTACTTAGCATTTTCTCAGCTTGGCTCTGTACTTCATTTAACAGGGCATTTTCAAACTTCAAATAGTTGTAAACAATGCAA
Organism: Pseudopipra pipra; assembly: GCF_036250125.1. Classification (NCBI taxonomy): domain Eukaryota; kingdom Metazoa; phylum Chordata; class Aves; order Passeriformes; family Pipridae; genus Pseudopipra; species Pseudopipra pipra. Next base: position 51,437,701 of record NC_087551.1, read on the forward strand.
GCAGTGGATCTGGCTGATAAAAGTGCTGCAGAGGATAGTACCCCAGGCAGTAAGCGTGAATAGGTATGCCAGTCACTGCTTCAAGTATTCTCAAGGGGTGAAGGACTCTGTATGATGGCTATCATCTCTTTAATCTGCATATTGCAGACCCAGGGTAAATGTTGCCAGGGAGGCTGTGGACTCAATAATGCTTTGCCAATAGCTGAGTGAAGGAAGAAATTAACCATTGTTTCCCTGCTCCAGGATTTCAGTGGGGTCCCTGACCAGAGATATCCATGCCCTGTGTTCATGAGGTGGGTCAGAACGTCAGTCATTACCTCCCTGCATCACTGGGTCACCTGGACGTGCAGACTTATTCATATCATATTTCTGTCACATTAGTCAGAATAGACTGTGTTTATGCTGGGTTTGGCTCTCCATCAGCTCCTGGAGGCAATGTACTATCCAGCAAAAGCTTGCCTGCCATCCCTCAGAGAAAGCTTTTGGAGAAGGCTGAGCTGGCAGCACGGACAGGCACCAGTTCATGGCCCTGCACCATGACACTGACGTTGTTTGGCCCAGCACCAGCTGTCCAAAATCCAGATGAGCCACCTGATGAAGCTGCAGCAATAGGTCTCTGCTACAGCAGAGCCTTTAGAGAGAAGCAGGCAGAGGGGTTCCTGGAGGTGGCAGCCGTGGCAAGCCTCCCCAGCATGATGCATCCTCAGTATTTTAGCTTTTAGTCCCCCATATATGTGTACATATGTGCATGGGAATAAAAGGCAGAAAAGGCACTGCAAAAGCAAGGAGGAAGGCAAAATGATGTTCAGTCCTCATCCACCAGCATTTGGAAGCAACTCACCTGGACACAGAGTTTAGAGAAAGTTTTTACACAGTATACTATGTCTGCAGTGGTGGGTGGCTGAAGGGAATGGAAGCCGAGGAAAATAAGGAAATCCTCTGGTCTCTAGTACAGATGCTGAGGAATGTGTACCATAAACCAAATCCAGATGGGCTGAATGATGAGTAAGCGCTATCTTTACTTCTTATCTCTTCAGCTTTGTGTTTCACCAGCATGCTAAGTGGCCCCTATCCTTGCAACTAGCCTAATGATTACTTTCTCCAAAGGGTTTAGGTGTGATTCAGAAACAGAAAGGTGACTCCTCACATCAGATTGAGTTACCCATCTGTGTCTCACACACACACACACTCACTCTCGTTGGCTGCCAGCACTACTAGCAGAGGGTGACCACTGGACATGCCTAGGGATGGGTACACTCCACAGCCACTGCAGCCACTGATACCCCACCAGCACGGGTGTGTGCCCACTGCCCCTGTAGATATAAAGCTGCCAAAGACAAATATGATAATGGTTTGAAATTAAATTGTTTTCCTTCAGAACTAGAGCTTTGTGGATTTTATTTTCTTATATAAAAGTATGTGTCACTTTGAAATGCTATAAAAGTGTAATGCTTTTATGTACAAATGTTAGACATCTTCACTGCATGCATTAAAAGGCAGTTTTGTGTCAAAGCCGAGCAGGATGTGCAGAGAACCATTAAGTGCCACCATTCCATGTACATGTGGATGGTTTAGTCAAGGGCAAGAAACTGGAGCTGTCAGTAGGGATGAGCCATCCGAGCTGCTGGTTCCCAGCAGAGCCACATCCACAGGCATGACATGGAGGGGGAAGAGGGGAGTGTTTGCCTCCCATTTATCTCTACTAATTTAGTCCCCATGATGAATGTAAAATGAGAAAAAAAAGGAGATCTTTGAATTTGGGCAATACCTTGGCTCCCAGAGCATAGCAGGTAGAAATGTTTCAATGTAGCTAATATTTGTGAAACCCTTTTAAGATGTGAACAAGATGCTAAATAGATTTAATAGCACCGCTCCCTCGGGATGCAATAACTTATCTGCTTACAGGTTTTATCAGTCACATATGGCACTTCTGAGTGGCTGATCCCTTCTGTGACAACATTGTTGTCCTACCAAGGGCCTGGACATGCTCCCAGGCAAAAGGGAGGCCCTTCTTCATGCTTATCTGGACAGCATGGACCCTCTGCCAGACAAACCACCCAGACGAGCCCAGTAAGCCCCAGAGGGTGCTCCAGCCCATGTCTGGATTCAGGGCTTCATCACTGGAAGTCCCCAATGGCCATGATGCCTGTGGATGTGGCCCTCCTGTCCCACAAGCAGAAGAATTCCTAATCCTCCCATCAGCAACAGCTCTGTGGCAGTTGGGGCACCTGTGCACGGATGTCATGGAGCTGCCAGAAATTCACGTCTCGGTGTCATATGGGGGGTGGCCACGTAGCCATAACTCTGCTTGGGGATACTGGCCTTTATGGTGGCACTAGCAAAATACATATGGGGTTAATCATCAATGTTTTTCAATTACTTTATTTGAAAAATGTAACTTATCTATATCCTCTCTCTCACATGCATGCACATGCACACATGTGCACATACACTCGCATGTTCCTTCCAGAAGAAGGCAGAAAATAGGCCAGACTACATGAATAATGAAAATTATGGCACTCCCCAGGGCCATATTATCATACAGCTGTGATCATAGTAACTCCATTACGAAAGTATCACCTTATGAATTCAGACATTTTAAAACTCTTTCTTTGTAACTGAACTGCAGATTTATGTTTAAATCAAATGTTAATGCTTTTTCAATTGTGAAAATAGCATCATGTCATTAGTTTGGACTTTCATTCCCGAATCAGGGGGACCCCCATGTCCTCTGCTAGGCAGATTGCTGACTCGGCAGCACACTCCTGTTACTGTCTTCTCTCACTATCCTGTGGCCCAGGAATCTGTTCTGCTGACAAAAGGAGACCTAAGAGACCAAGAGGCAGAGATGCCACATGGCCTCTTCTCTCGATGAACAAAAATTCAGCTGAAGAAATATTTTATAAAGCTTCTCCTTCTTTTTCTGATTTCCAGCGGGGAATATTGGCTGGTGTAACAGCAGGGTTGCTTTGAGGTCAAGATGGAGAGATCAAAGGCAGATGCTCTGGTGTGCAGTGCCTGGGTCTCTGGGATGCTGCCAGGAGGGGGGCAGGCTTCTGGGAAAGCTCCCATGGGAGAATAAGGGTGTGCTTGCCTTCCTCCCTCCTCTCAGATGCTGTACCAAATGGGCTGTCCCTTTCCACCACTTGGTTGCAGTGAGAAAGGAGGAGGGAAAGGAATATCACACTGGAATCTCACATTTTTCCTTGCTTATTAACCTTGCTTTTAACCTTGCTTATTTGCATGATAAAGAGTGCAACTTCATTTCTTTAAATAGTAGGCAGCTCCTAGGAAAGCACATGCAGCTGCTGGGAGGGACACTGCTCCTCTAAGCTTGACCACCTTTGTCGTGGGCATCACTGCACTGTAATGGATGCAAAAGCTGCATGCAAATAGCAGGAGCAGAAATGCATCACAGCATAGGCTAACACACTCCTTTGGATACGAACTGCATCCAGCCTTCAGAGATCAGACTCTCCCTTACTAAGTGTTCCTACTGCCAGTGATGCCCTTAAGAGGGGAGCGATTACGGGTCTGTTGTCTCAGCCATGACACAGCTATGAGCAAGCTAAAATCACATGCTAAATCAATTTAAGTAGATCAATATTAACTTGTGTGAGCACATGGACAGGACTCCTCTATATACTGACACATTTCCAATAGGACTGCTTTGCCAGCACAGGAATGCTTTAAATCCCTGGGAGCTTCACTACCAAAGTTGCTTTGGCTTTGAACATTTTTTTAAATCATACAGTACGTTGTGGGTAAAACAACCAGCCTCTCCCCAAGATGAAGAAACTACCTCAGTAAACATGACGATGTGGCGGCGTGGCTTGTCTGAGATGCTTCTGCTGACACAGGGATGTTGATGTGGGTTCACAGCTCCTCACACTCCTGGCAGCTGCAGCCATCGTCCTCCATGTCTGGAAGGCAGATGTAGCTTTTACAGGGTCAGATACAACTGAACGTGAATGCTGGGGATGAGACTGCTCCTTTATGTGTTTATAGGGACACAACATGCATAAGAGGGTTAGGAGTAGTGGTACCTCCCTTCACCTTCCCTTGCTTCAGTAAATCCCCATCTGGCCACTGTACCCACACTGTCAGAGCAGGTCAATGCCAGGGACAGAGTTTGCAGGTGTAGAGGAGTGTTAACACAGCCACCAGCACAAGCACATCACGATGGGAATGCTCATGTCTGCAAGAAAGCTTGTATTAAAACAGGTATTTTAGCAAAAGGGAAATCAAACTCTAAGCCTCATTAACCAAAGCAGTTACATGGTTACGAAGCCCACCTGAAATCATATGAGAGTGACTTCAGTTCAGCTTAAACCAACATCTACCTGAGTCCAGCCAAATCAAGCAAGTCTGGTTCAAAGGACAGATCACAATGATTTTACACCAGCTTAATTAAGTGGTTCCAGGTCAAACTGACAGTTGAGTGATGTAAGGTAGGCATGAGACTATTATAACAATAAACATGAAAGAAACAGGAATAAGTATTTTCTCTTGTCTGTATAACAATTAGTAGAGTTTGTATGATGAAAAATCTGCTTATCTTTTCTCCAGTAACATTTGTTAGTCTAATGAAATTGTACTTTCTCCCCACAACCCACAGTTTGCTTAAACTCTTAAAACTATCATAACGTAGCAACTAGCAACTACTACATATCATACAAGAGTATAACAACGTATGTGGAATAATAGTAAAAGAGTTAATATTTATCTGGACAAGCTAATAAAATTAAACTGGCCCATAGACAGATATTTATGATATGGAAAGACAGGGCTGAAAGATATCTGCAAAAACACATGATAATCTTCCTCATACATCTCAAAATATTGCTTGAAACTAGCTGTAGAAACACTCGTGTCCCCTTCTGCCCCTGTAGTTGCCCCTCTGTAAGATGTTTTGCCACCTGATGGACTCTTTCTCACTTGCCTCCAGAACCAGGCAAGCCTTTCAAGAAGACAAAAAAAATCCTGAAGAAGGTGAGAAAATCCCAGAGGATTTTCTCAGAGGAAAAAACTCTCCTAGAATTTAATTTGGAAAGATCATCCTGAACTTTTTGCTTTCAGAACATATTTTAAAAGTGGTGAAATCCTGCTTTTAAAAAGAGTCATTAAGTGCTGGTGTTCTGAATTATACATATCCTAATACAGATAAGACAATTTATCCTTTCTCTTAATGTACCAGATTTCTAGTACTCTGCAAGATGCAGGCATTAAAAAAAGTCTTTTTGTCTCCCAGGTCTCTCATACTGTTTCAGATACACTCTGGTCACTTCTTCTGAAAATAATGAGGTAATTATATTGAAGTTTGTGCAAAAGCTAACTCACTCAGACCAAGATGTAATACCTGACATTTCCAGCTTCACAAGATAGTCATGCTTTGTCTGGAATGCCAGATTTATCTCATGTAATTCATATTTCAGATATCTTCAAACATCTCCCCTGCTTTGGTTAAGCTATTGACACATGTAATGCTTTTCTGCATTTCTGGATTGCAGCAGTACATTCCTGAGTAGAGGAAGTGCCAGATTAAAAAGAATTTTTTAAAAACTTTGTATTACTGGACTATTAAAAGTTAACTAATCTGACAGTTTAATTGCTATTTCATAATACCCTGCTTTTACTTTTTGTATTTTGCCTAGATTCTGTAAACAGACATCAGGTTAATTTTTATTTGTAGATGATGTTTTTGCAGTCCCCGCCAATTCTCTCTCTCTTGCCCCAATACAGTATTTCAGTGTGAGCATTTGCAAGCACAACAAAGCTTGTTAAAACCTAAACAAATAGAATTAAATTAAAAAAAAAAAAGAAAAATACACCTTCAATTATTAAAAAAGTCATATTGACACTAAATTTTATGTGGCACTCTCTTACCATGTTTAATTACACAAAACAGTAAAATTATAAAGAAAGCCTTCAGAAAATAATGGTCACTCAAGAAAAATTATGTAGAACAATATTTATTCTGTGCATTCAGAATTTAATTTTTTACTTTAGCTTCTGTAACAATTGGATCAGAGCTTATGAAAAGTTTTTCCTCTGAAAAACTGGCGGCATTATAAAATCAGAGCTCTTACAGGCACTAATCAAATCCTTGCACTGAAGACTAACTGCATCTGTAGTAACCCCACGTTATCTCATGTCTCTACTGTCTCCAGAGATCCATCATTGGAAATACTTTAAAAAAAAAGTTTGATGATGTTTGTAATGACTAGGAAGAATAAATATCAAGAACTCAACAATTTAAGAGAATTAAGGTTGCTTTTGCAGAGACCCTCCTGAACAATGCCTTTTACTCATATTACATATTTGTAGCAAAGCATTATCTTTTGCTAGAATTCTTCTCGGCTGCATATTTTTATCTAATGGAATGCTTAAAAGTATTTCCTCCCTGGACACATACCACGGGACATTACACTGGGACATCACACTGTAACTAAGGATGACGCGTGAAAAACAGGGTATTTAACTGTTTGTTTTTTCACCATTTTACTTTCATCTTGCATCGGGTTTCAATAACCAACAACTAAATTATTAATCTGTTTCATGCGCTCAAGTGCAGAGCCATGGAGACTCCTATTGAGTCTAGACATGCTGGAAAACTGGCACAAACTGAGTAAACATTTGCTGAATCCACCCTGCCTTCCATCTCGTACAACCTAGTGGCTGAAGAATTAAGGAATATAAAAATAAACACTTATGTTAAACCATCCATTAGCTTCCCTCACCTGAGCAACTCCTCTAGCTATACTGCAGTTCTTATTCAGAAGAGCAGGGACATGCCTAACAATTAAGGTTCTTGGAATATTTCCTTTCAAACAGGAAGTTCTGTGGTATTAAAAATAAAAATAAAAGAAGCTTTATTGCTTTGAAAATCTCCAACTAAACCCTTTTGTTTCTGGTCAGAGATAGACAAATGTCTCTGATCCAGGGTACCTGGAAAACTAGCAATAGAGACATTGTAGAACAATGTTGGGACCTGGAACATGATGGCATTGAAAGTAAAACCAGCAAAGAGAAAATAAGTTTTACTTCACAATTTGAGATACCGCATTAGCAACACAATGTTCCCTCAGTTTGGATAAGAAAATCATCTGTGATTCACAAAGAAACATTATGAGCATAGCTGTGCTTGTTAATCTCTGTATTTATGGATCTGGAAACTCTTCCACTGTAAACACCAATGCTGAGAATCAGATCTCTGCTGCTAAACGCTGCTGCAGAACTAAACATCACCAGCAAGCATCACAGGCAGGGCTTGAGGGCAGTACTCTTTCTCTCTTTCCTAAAACTGTGTAAGTTAGTTCTGCTTTTTGTAAGGTTATGCAAAGTTCAACAGAAAGGGAAAAAATAGCAAATTCAGGTACTCAAAAATACCTCAATCATTTTGAGTTGCTAAGATCAATGTTAATTTAAGGTGTATTTAATAATAGGTTGCTTCATGACACAGACATGATTTCAGATCTTTTGTACAAAGGATCTGAAATTCAGGCTGAGGCTCAGACTGGTCTTTATACATGTGCACGAGAAATGAGTCCATGAAGCATAAGTGTAGAGTGCTTTTAGGAAGACTGAATGAAGAGTAACAATACCTCTAGAATATCCCAATTAAGACCAGCTGCTGTTACCTGTTACCTGGTGAGAAATGTGAGTTACAGTCCTCTTTGATGGCCATTTTCCCTGGCAGCAAACCCAGTGAAACCACTCTGACCCTTCTTCTCTAGACACCATTCCCCTCCCCTGCTCCAGTCCACAATCCCTATTTGCCACTGGCCAGGGGAATTGCATGTTTTAACCTTATGCAGATGGCCTCAGGGATCCAGTTCACATCACAGTCATGACATCAAGCTGAGAGGGAGCAACAAATCATACTGTGGGGGACAGGTAGAAGAGATCGGGGAAGAGGGAGAGTGGAAGTTATAAACAAGAGTGGTGGTACTGCTTTGAAGCACAACCTGGGAGCAGAAAACCTTTTTTCTCCCTTTTTCTGGAGCTCTCCACAGGCTCTGGCTAAGACCCCTGCCCTCCCGCAGAAGTGGATGGGGTGCTGTGCAGACATCGGGTCCCACTGCGGTGTGTGAAGAAATTATTTTAGGAAGCTGAAATGTTTCCATCTCTGGCGGCCTTTGAGAACCAGACGGATGAGCAGCAGTCAAGAATAGCTCAGTTACAGCTGATCCTCCCTTGGGCCAGAGAGGCAAAGTCGATGATTTTATATAATTTTTTTCCACTCCTATGATTCCATGGCTTAAGCAGGGTCATGGTTCACACAGGGCACCATAGTTAACTAACCTCCTCATTAACCAACACTATATGCATAGTTAACCATCGTATGCATCTCTCAGCTGGTAGTTTCCATTTACTCTTTCATGCAATATTATCCCACATCTACAAAGTTATTAAATAATTAAACTTCTTTCATATAATAAAAAAATCAGTTCTTATAAAAGCTAGGGGCACTACTTCTCCACCTCCACAAAAATTCCAAAAACTAAAAAATTATGCTTCCAAGGAGAATGCGAGAGAATTAACACATTCATATGAGAATGCTCTAATATTGAAAGTGCCACTGATGCTGTACGTACTGCTGTGCTGGAGAATGGGAGCATGAGAGAAGGGAATCCTTTTGCCAGCACTGCCTTACTTGTAGGGAATTTCTGCCTCTGCACCACCATCCATTCCTGGAAAAAATATTCTTATTGCTGATGGATGGGAAGCTCACAGCAGCTATATAAAGGCAATTAACTCCTGCAGCATTTCTGACCTTCAGAGGGGAACAGACCTCTTGCCTGTGCCTTTTGGGGAATCTGCAGAAACAAGTCTCTAGGCAGCTTTACACGGCCTTTGGGACTGACACACACATCCCATTTGATTCAAAGGGATCAGATAATCATGGGGAAAACACCTCGGGACAGACCAGTAATCTGACTATTTGTTTGATATTGCAGTATGGATGTTCAGACAGAAGAAATATTACTAATCATCTAGCTTACAGCCCTGTTTGACATTACTTTTGGGGTATGGCAGGTAGTGCTTTGGGGCAATAATAAATGGACTTGAAACTGAAATAACATGCAAAGTAGTTTAATCAGATTTAGTGATTAAAATAGAGATTAAAATGACAAAACCATAGCACTAGATAGATGGTGGCTAAAACCCTAGAAAATGTTATCACTTTTTCCACAGTCAGGTTTATTTCCTAACACCACAAAAACACGATCTAAGGTAGTTTCCAAACATATTTATTGTTTCTGGAAATCAGATTTAAAATACACACTAAGGGAGATAAAAAATACAAGCAATGCTTTATTCATCAAGAAATCTACCAGGCACTACATAAGAGAGCTTAGCAAAACCATAACCTATGAAATAGAAAGCAATTTCATAATCATTCATCAAGAGATCTTTTCCCCTGTAATAATCTGGTATTGAACAGTATCAATGCCACACCGCAGACCTGAACGGACTTTAGTCTGATCCAATAAGACAGTGCCTCTGCTCTCATCACTCCTGACCTCAGAGCCACAAGCTGATGCAGGGGTTGGCTTTAATCTGTAATTTTCGTCACACCGGTTGATGCCTGTCTATAGCTCCACAGGTGCCACACAGTCACACACAGGTTCATAGGCATCATTTGCAGGGCTCAGCCCCTGCGACGTGGTGTGGGGGCCCAGCTTCACATTCTAAAGATGTATAGAAGGAAAAAACCCACACAAAGCATAACTTACCATCTCTGACTTCCAGGTGTGCCCAGCACTTCAGATTTGAAAAGTGTAACATGCTTTTAAAAAGCAGCTCGTCTCTCTCTCAAAACTAAATAACTTATTTCAATATAGGTTGAGTAACTTTAGCACTGAGAAGAGATCACTGACAAATAAAGCAGGCATTAAGAGTCCAGCCTCCAGCTAGGAATCGTGCTGGTGGCGGTGGAGAGGGGACCTTTCCGGGAGGCACAGATAGCTCTGCCCACACAGGGAATAGGCATGGGGAGACCCACTGCCCCACTGGGGGGGGTTGCATGCCACGTGTGCACCCATTTGTGAAGAGCTGGTGCTAAGAAATGCCTGCCAGGCACAGACCATGTCTCTAATGTAGCTGAGAGTCCTCTGGGAATGCTCCTGTCCCACAGTCAGCTTTTCTGGGAGCAGATTCAGATCAGTACTGACTGCTTTTGAGAGTAAACTTCGGTAAAGTCCACTGAAGTTTTGTTATCATGTTGTGCCCATGCTAACTGCTCCTGCTCTTAATGCAGCTGTTTGCAGGTTGTCAGATAGAGTGGCCAAAGCAATTTACTGAGCTTCTGCATGATGCCACTTTTATCTGAGGACAGGTCTAAAAATCAGGAGAAGAATTATACAAAAGGGCTGCTTTTAGGCTTTTCCAGAGGGTTCATATTGCACTGGAAAGATTTATTTTTTTTATGCCACCATTACAGGATGAGACTCAAACATGTACTGACAATTGCAGCAGTGATTTACAACTCCTAATTCAACAAGAAATGAGCTACAGGGTAGTATCCATGCTGGTACAAAATCTGGCTTTCCTCAGAGGGATGCTGCCGTGCCTGGAGCATGCAGCACACCTCTAAGGAAGTATTTCTCTGAGACATCTCTGGTCCCCAACTAATTGCCTCTGCAGTATCAGATGGAAGTTAGTTATGAACCACTCAAAGGCCAAACCCCCCTTCTGCCTTCCCATCTGGGCTTTTGTCAGCACCCACTCCCCTGCGTGGACAGAGGAACACAGCTGATGCTCCTCTCCCTGGCCTGACAGACACAAGCCTGCTTTTGAGTCTGACTCTATGTGTTTTGAGAGACTTTGACTCCTTCTAGGATAAACCCTCCAAATTGTCTTGCTGGTTCCTGGAAGGACATCTTGAAGTTGTTGATTGCGTTTTTTGAAGACCTATCACCTTTAAAGAGTATTTTCAGCTTGTTTAGTCTTGCAGCCAGAGTCAGGCCAGATAAAGAGGGACTAATTTCTGTCAGCATTATCTTCATCTCTCCCCACCACCACACAAGGGCAGGAGCTTAATGAGGTGTCAGCCCATCAACCTGGCAAAGGGCTATGAGCACACTGATGAAGCAACAACTCCTGATTTTGTCCAGAAAGTGCCCACTGATACGACATCAGTTTAAGTTAAAACTCTGGGGACTATTTTGCATTCATTTTTCAAACCAAGCACCATATTTTTGAAAAAGGCTGCTTCCTTTCCTCTCATTCCTTTATCCTCCTTGCTCCTTCTGGGCTCCCACTGATTTTCATTGCCTCCTCCTACCTGCCCTTTGCTTCATCTGTCTGGAGTCCACAACCATCATCCTTGTATCTCTTCTGATTTCTTTCACTCCTGACTTTTTTTTCCTCTTTCCTCCTTGCTTTCTCTTTAGCTTCTCCTTCTTAATTTCCCCTTCCTTCCCTGTTTGTGAGATGCACAAAGATTGATCTTCAGATGAGTGAGGCATTCCACAAAGGGAAGGTAAACTAGGGAAACAATTCTTCAAAATTATTCTGAGTAGCTGCTCTTGCTGCTGTAGACCGTCACTGAGGCAGAGAAAAAAGGGGTGCAACTCCAGTCTGTGATGTGTAAAGTGACATATGTGAAGTCAAGTGGCCAAATGGAAAACTCTGGTCAATGCTCATCTTCAGTGATTTGTGGTCACCTGCTGACTAGTACAGTCTCCTTCCTTTCTGGTACTGTACATCCTCCCCAGACATCTTCCTCAGCCAATCCTCTTACTTTGCCAGCCTGCTCTAAAGTAAAGACTTCATAAAATTGTCTCCCTTTTGTTTTCAAATCATGTTTCCTCAACACTATGTTCTTAAGTTCAGTACTGAAAAAACCTCTAGTATTCTGGCATCCAATTACAAATTCTGGTGGAGCTAGACATTTTTGTAAACATGGCTGGACAATGGATGTTGTGCTTTGTTCAGGCTCCTTTGTGACCTCTGGCAAGCCGCTCATCCAGTGTGCCTTGGTCTCATCACATCAAGACTTCAGACTTTGCTACTTTTTATTTGAGGGAACTGAAATTTTAAAAGACCAGGGGGTAATACAGTATTATTAATTTTTTTTATCCTTCGCCTGCCCCTCTGTTCCTCCCGCTGCCTAGCTTCCATGCAGCTGTTGAACATTTAAGAAAAACATGTCTCCCACTGAGCAAGTTCCCTACAAATGTGAATTGAGCTTCAGGCAAGAGGAAATGTGAGTCCTGGGGTCATTCCTGAAATCAAGCTCTTGCTTGGCTGCACATAATTCTGCTGTTGTGTTTTAAGGGTGATTTAGAAAAGAAAGTAGTATATATTTCCCACAAAGAGCATAAAAACAAATGAATACTGGTGATCATGAGATGATCATATGATCTTTCAAATTGTGCTGTTTTTCTGGTATTTTCAGTTGTGCTTTTCGAGTCTGCTGCTCAGATTTAAGCAGAGAGGGGGAGGATGTGGGATTACAGAGAGAAGATGACCTGCTGGTGCTGACCGGAGTTAATACTGGGAGGCCCCTGTGCACTCCCCACTGATGACTGGAGAAGACCAAACTTTTCTTTCCACTTAAAGATGCTGGAGCTACACCCCCCTGTTCACCGGGGAGTAGTATTTCTGTCAGATATGAAAACGGCTTCTAATCTGCTCTGACCTTGGCAAGAAATTCAAGTCCAAATGTAGTAACATAGAAGCTGACAGGTCAGCCTGAAGAATTTGAAGTGGGGGAGGCTTCCTTGCCTTCTTTCTTTCTGTCTATCCTTCTTTCACTTGAAATCTTATCAAGGATCACTTCAAGTGCAGTGGCAGCCTGATCAGCCCTAGAAATTACACCAGCTGGGTTATTGTCCCTTCTGTTACAATGGAGGTGCAGAGAGCATTTACTGGCTGGGCTAACTGCATGCTATTATTATAAATTCATAAAGGTGGAGACCCATCAAGAAAAGCATCTTACCTTTTTGTATGTAAAAATTGGAAAAGTTGATCTAAATTTTATGTCTGTATGTGATGCCTTACTGAGAGACTCCTGTCTCTACCCCAGAGGCTCTCTACTTTCTGTTTTCCAAGACGAATACACAGACCCACACAGAGGTTGTAGATGGTTCTCACTTGTTCTCACTGCTTCTGAAGATTTCCACCTGTCAGGTGTGTTAGTGCCCTCTTCTAAAATGACTAAGACAAAACCAGGACTATAGAAATTATCTATGCTTGCTCCACTTCTTGCATCCTTCCCGCATCAGTAATCTTTTTTTATGTGCCTTTGCAACAAAGGGGCTAAAAATGCTTTGAGCTCGAGTCCCAGCTCAGGAATTATTTAGAAGTCTGAAAGACGATGGTTATCTTTCTGGCTATCTTTCCTGGTTATTTTTCTGGAAGTGAGCTTATTTTTGACCACACTGACAGAAGGTTAAAAACTTCTGCTTAAAAGTTTGGGTGTTGCTTTGTACTTTGTCAGTTAAGACTAAAATTTCTATGGATCGCTCACAACAGAAATTATAAATTATGAATGACTAAGGCCCATTTACTATTTGTATTACTGCAGAAATAGGCATGTGGAGTCACAGCAGACCCCCCCTCTCCATATTGAGCATTATATCAGCCAGAACAAAAGTGTTTTCCTTGCATCGGAAAATTTACAATCCCACTACAAAGCAGCGGAAACATCGGATCTCGCGGCTTCCCCCAATTCAGTGGCCGTGTGCACCAGTCCAGGAAAGGGAGGAGGCATTGCCCACCCAGGGACCACCGGATGGCTCTGCCCCCCCTGGGCACAAGGTGCTCTCCAGTGAAACCCGTCCGCTGACAGGGACACCCGACTGCTCTGTGCCTGGACACCCCTCGCCAGCCTGGGGCTGACAAGACACCGTGCAGGCGCGGGGGTCAGGGCAAAGGGCTGGCTCTCAGAGGCGAAGCCTGATGTGTCTGCAACACATAGGGGTGGGCCAACGGAGGGATACAGGGAAGTAAGGAAATAATGTTGCTGAGTAATCAGTAATCATTGGTCAGCCACACTGCTACCTATCTGCTGTCCCATCTTCTGTAGACAACATGTCAAAGGCATGATTTAATGAAGGTTCTGAAGGACGTTGCCTCTAGGCATCAGAAGCAGCATAGGGCAAAGCACAGAGGCTCCTGTTAGAACATCTCAAAAGCAAATGAAGGAGGGGGATAGCTTTGACCGTTATCAATACTGAAAGACAAATTATAAATATGGTGGGGTTAGATGAGGAAGCCAAAGACAAGTAAATCATGCCTGATGGAGAGCCAGAGGAATGCCGCAAAGAAACAGGTCAGGCAGTAACAGGGTAGGGATACTATTCTGGGTAAGCACTAGCAGACCAGGATGGTACTTGCTCAGGCCAGAGGAAGAATATGACAGTATTAAGACACAATCTTGGTGGTGTCTGTGCTTCCTTTTAAATTTGTTTTCCTGCTCTGTTTGCCAATGTTGTGATCCAGAAAACATTTTGCCATTTTGTACCTGCAGCTATAAAGCTTTCCTGGTTGATTGACTCTGCTCAGGTTGGGCCTCTACACATCAGAGGAAGAAGGATTTCATGGCTTATGCAGTTTCCACACTGCTCAGCCAGGAGACACAAAACATGACAGAAACTGCCAGGGGGCAGGTAGTCTGGAGGGTAGGAAGGGTGCACAGAGCAGCTTCATATCCTGATTCTCATTTCTGGGACAGGGCTCCTGAGAAGGGATGTATCTGTCCAGGCAGGCAGAGCTGGGTGCCTGTTGGGGTACCTTCAGGGAAGTACAGCCTGCCTGTGGCACCAAGACTTTGGGAGAGGAGATGGGAATGCACAGGGTGGGCATGTGAAGGATGGGGATCACTCAGCAGCAGAGACTGGAAGCATATTGCTGATGGCAACAGAGGGAAGGTGTTTTCTTCACCTGCCTATATGCACATAGGGGGCAGGCATTGGCAATAGTGGAGGAAGGACAAGAACTCCCTTGAACAAAGCCCTAAGCAGCCTCATCTAAGGCTGAAGCTCACCCTGCTTTGAGTGAGAGATTGGACTAGATGACCTCTGGAGGGTCCCCCCAATCTAAATTATTCTCTGAGTTCACTCTAGATTTCAATTTAATTTTCCAAGTGGTGTTTTAGCACCTGCTGCCTCTGAACCCTGCCATTCTTGATAACATCAGTAGTGCCAAGGCATTTCTAAACAGTCAGTGCTCTCAGTCCCAAGCCACAGGGGTTTCCTCCTGAAGACAAAAGAGCCTCACTCACCTGCAGCTGGGACAATGGGGTAATGGCATTAGGGGGACCTTCTGTGCCTCTTTATCTCTCTCCTCTGGGCATTCCTTCCTTGATGAGGAATTTCCTCAGAGCACTGACTGAAAGGCTTTTTGGGTGAGATGCATTTATCTGTGCAGCAGATAAAGCACTGCATCGAAGGTCACATTCTTCCATCTTTGCCATTGTAACTAAGCTTGCCTGTGAGCTAGTGTTCCCTTGCAGCTGCACACCACATTATTTATTCTCCTGTTACACTGCATGACTACCAAACTAATAACATGAAACTAAACTACAGCCTGGGTATAGCTTTTGCCTCCTTAACAAGAAAGTCAACCACTTGGTATTAGAGGGGAATGATGAAACATAGTCCTTTGAGCTTATTCCTTCTCTGAAAACTCATATGGCATACTTTTTTTTTCTTCCTTATAAAGCCAAATGATTTTTTCCCCCCACTTAAGAAAAAACTTCCAGCCATTTTTACTCTTAAGTTTGATCTGTCCATATCAAAATATAGGTGTTTCCAGGAGGTAATGTTTTGGTGTCCAGAGCCCTTACAGGTTTGAGATAGCATCATTTGGGCAGTGACCAGACCATGCTGTGCATCTCTTCAGCCAAACTGCCAATGGGATGGACCTTTGCAGTCTCTTGCCTTGTCCCATGGCCCTGTGAAGGACTGCCTGGGGGAAGGTGATAACAGTTAGACTACTGAAGCTTAACATATTTGCCAAACATCTTCTAGGAAGAACAGGGTAAGTGAAGAACTGGTGAGGAGAGAAACCATAGAGAAACTGGTTTCTCTGTGAAACTACAGGGCTGGGTAGTAGAGGGAGTAGTAGAGAGGTAGTAGAGAGAGGCTGGTAGTAGAGAAACTGCAGGCTGGGTCTGTCTGTCCTGAAACGGCTTTGAGATGTCTGGCAGTGGTCTCTGGGTGATGCAGTAACGTGCAGCTACGTGCTGGATGACACACTTGCTATACTAATGTATGGCCTTTACGTAAATAATCATCAAATTCAAGACTGGAAGTCAGTTTCTGCTACTAACATTATTTTTAAATTGCACAGATGTGTGTCTTTATTCATGAATAGGTCTTTTCTGATACACATCAATTCTGTGATGTAAACATACTAGATGTAGAGGTTCTGTTTATTTTGTTTCAGTGCAATTTTTCTGGGGTATGTGAGCTCCTAAGAAGTAAAGGTCTTCTCCCAGCTAAATTTGCAAAATATATTCCTTTTTCGATGTTTCTTCCTGTGACATTATCAATGCTGCTTGCAAGCAAACTACTTTTACATGACTATTTTTGTAATTTTCTTCCTTTCATACTCATCAGTATTTTGTTAGGCTGATACATACTGGCTTCTTAGGCATATGCATGTATTTCTAACAGCATCCTAGAATTTCCTATCACAGCTGGACAAAGAGAGGGGAAAAAAGCTGAAGACTGCAGTAACTACAGCTGAGCTGAAGTCAGAGCACTATATACTCTATCCAGATCTAAGGTATGTTCTTAAGAGCTTCCCATTTTGAGAACACTTACATGATACGTCTCCACTTAGCTTTTATGCCAAAAATATCCCAATGCGGCTCCACCACTGATAAAGGCAGCAAGAGCGTTCGTGCAAACCGGGCTCCAGGCAGCTGCCAGTGCTCCCAGTCACCATCTCACACAAACCTGTGAACAGCCAGCGTGGATCAGATATGGAGGAGCCCCTGGCATGCAGGCTGGGCAGGCAGCCCTGTTTCCCATCGCAGATGCTGGGGACTAGCCCTCCCACACTCACCTTGCTGCTGACTCCCCATCCACCCCGCTGCTCCTCGGGAATCAGCCAGAGCAGCAGCAAAGCTTGTGGTCACTTGCGTGGACCAACAGAATGAAAGCTGCAAGGAGTGGATGGGAAGAATCATGAATGGGGCAGAAGACAGCAGGAAAATATTTCACCAACACAAGCTCACAGTCTGAGATACGTGGTTCATATCTTCTGTACAAATGCATTAGCACCAGTTACATCAATTATAAATGCTTTTGGAAAAGGAGCAATTTTTAAAAGTAAGTAAATTAAGCCCTGTCCACAGACTCTACATTATAAATATGATTATGAAAGGTACCCGGGTTTCAGGGGAGTTTAAAACAGTCATGTGCTAGCTGCAATGCTAAAAGATTGTCCTGCCACTTGAAAGGTCTGTGCTTGGATCTCTTAATAGGGGTTTCCTCAAAGATGTTTCTCTGGAAATAGTTCTAGATAACATGCCAGCAGAACCTTAATTACTATTTTTTTTGCTTCCTTGGTTTCATCCCAAGAAGTGTACATGCATGCTTCTGTCAATAGCTGGAATATTCTCGCCTCAGCGTCAACATTTGGTGACTTTGGAAAAGGACCATCCAAAGCATATGTGACTCCACTTCTCTGGAAAGGCTGTCAAGAGAAACAGATTTAGTGCCTGAAAAACACTTCCATATAGCAAGAGGCAGTTGCAGCATTCAGGGCAAAGGTCTGGGCAATAACCACTCCAGCTCACAGACAGAAGATAGAGAAACACAGGCTGACACATGCCGGAGTCAGACCTGTCATTCATCGTGATTCCCTCTGTACAGGCAGGGTACACAGCATCAAGAAAGGCAAAATAGGAACTGACCATCCTGTGGACAAGACTATAGATGTAGGATATCTCTCTTAAAGTTCCTACGCTAGATGTATTCCAAGAAAGAAAACGACAGCAAATAAATAAGTGCAAGAGGAAAGGAGACAGAAGCTGTGCCCATTCAAGGGATGGGACACCAGCCCATTGCTGTCTACACCACAAGTGTGCAGAGACATGATGATTCAGAATGAGGACAAGTTACGGGTGTACACACAAGCCATCCTGTGCTGCTTGACCTTATCACCAGAAAGCCAACCCCATCATATTTTATCTCACCATACAGATGCAGCCAAAGACTTCCAGACAAAAGGAAGTAATTCGTGTTCAGAAAATGGCTGGTGGATGGGTGTTGAGGGGCATCTCTCTCAGTTGCAGTGTTTGCAGTATCTGTGCTCTAAGACTGCTGGGCACAAACAAAAGGACTAAAAAGCAAGTTTAGATGGGAGGAAGGAGGCTATGTTCTAGCTGCTCGCAAAGAAAGCATTTTGTGGTCAATGAACAGTGAAAAGAGAAATGATGTGGCAAAGACCTTGAATTATGTCACATTTCCCTTCTTGAGAAACTCCCTGACAAATCCCTGATCTCCTCTCCCATCGCACATGTGTTCCCAGTTTCTCCATATGCCACTAAGCCCCACGGCTGACCCTCCCCTCTCCAAAGCCCAGGAGACCTCTGTGCCGGTGCCCAGGGTCCACAGCTGAAAGGGAACCCAAGATAGCCCTGCAGCAGTAGGGCTGGCCTCAGTTCCCAGCAGCACCTGCAAAGGAGCAGCAGAAGGCAGGGAGAAAGGCAGATTTGGAGGGGCATGGAGGTGGTGCCAGCTCTTTCTCCACCAGAAACATGGGCATCAAAAGATGACAACCAGGAAAGGCTGCTAAGGGGCTCCTCGCTCACCTGTTGCGGGTGCTGGCCAATGGATGATCAAGAAGCATTGGGTGGCTATGGGGAAGACCTACTACAGGGACTTGGTCAGACATTATTGAAAGCTCAGACCTGTGTCTCCTCTCTCATCTGAAAACAAGGGAGACTAAGCAGAAAGGGAGAGATGTTGATTCTATCTGTGTGATCCATGACACCATTTTTTTTCTGCTGAACACCAATGATTCCAGTAGGTTTCATATTAGCTATATGAAGGGAAAAGGCTGCAGAGGCTTTTTCAGTCATTGACTTAATATGTCTTGATTTTTTTAGGGAAAAAACTGACCATCATGTGGAGATTGGGCCATTTGTAGAATGGATTTTTAAAAGAATGGATTTTTTCTGAATGAAACTGTTTTGGTGGGTGAGGAGTGGTTTAAATGTTCTAAAGGAAATTGTGTATGGTTCTCTAGTATGTACTGTGAACTCTTCAGATCAACCCTGATTTTAACCATGAACTCCATAGAGGATGGATACACGTATATGTTTAGAAAAAAAGATTTTATACTTATGGAGAAGAACAGTTAATGGATCCATTTGCTACCCTTTGGCACATTGTGGTTGGTTTATTCTAATGTATGTGCTATTTCACTGCTGACGCTTTTTGAAACTACCAGGTAGAAGCGTGCCTACGTACATGTTGGTCCTTGTTGGTCCTGCTTTTCTGGCATGGTAAAGACACTTTGTGTGTTCTGGGCTAGGAGAGAAACTACCCTTTTCTTGCCTTTGCATGGTTATCCCACGTATTAATAGAAGGGAACCTGTCCTGCATGACAATAAAAAAAAAAAGGCAGGTTGATTCCCCCCCACCCCAAAGTTGCCTAAGACATGGGATCTTACATTTCTGGATCAGCTGAAACCTGGACGTCCTTCCCTCAGACGGGCCCAGCGTAGCTTAGGTCCGGGAGCTCCGGGCGCGGAGGGCTGGCGGCCGCGGAGCCGAGTGTCGAGGCAGGAGCCCCGCGGGGTAGCGCAGCCAGGCGGGGGGCGCAGCCCATGCGCCGGAGCTCCCCGGGGCTCGTCCTGGCCCCGGCCCCGGCCCCGGGCGGGCGAGGAGGGGGCTGAAACGCTGAGTCAGCGCCGCGGTGCCGCCGCGGAGGGCTGAGGGCCGGGGGCCAGGCGGCGCCCCCGCCCCGGCGGTGCCCGGGAGGGGCGGGGAGAGGCGGCGGCGGCGGGCAGAGCGCTGCCCCCCTTGGCCGCTCCTTATCAGCCCGGTTTGATGCTGCAAGGCGTGTCCGCGGCTCTGCTCATGTGATGGAGCAAGAGGCAGGCAGGCGGGGGGACCAGGGGAGGAGGTGATTTTCCGCGCTGCCTCTCGCTAGGGTTTTTTTTTTCCCCTCCCTTTCCTTTTTTTTTTTTTTTTTTTTTAATCTTTCCCCCCCACCCCCCTTTTCTCCTTTCGCTCCGTAAAGGAGTTTGCGGAGAGCCGGGCTCCCTCAATTCCGGCCGCGCCGCCGCCCACCGCCAGCCCCCGCCCGCGGCTCCGCACGGCCGCGGGGCAGCGCCATGGGCGCCGGCAGCTCCGCCGAGCCGCCCGCCACACAGGACGGGGCCGGGGCCGCCGCCGAGCTCCCCCGCACCCCTCCGGAGCCGCTGCCGGCAGAAGACGCGGTGGTGCCCCAGCCACCGGCGGAGCCCGCCAAGGTAAGGCAGGAGCGGCGGGGAACCGGGGAAGGGACACGCGAGGCGGCGGCTCCCGCCGCACCCCCGGCCCGGGGAAAGTTTCCCGCCGCGGCTGTGGGCACCTGCCGCGGCCGCGGGCACCCCCCCGGGCCGGGCGCGGGGCTGGGGCGCGGCGGGGCCAGGACTGCGCCACGGCCGGCGCCGCAGTCATAAAACTCCCGCCGGCGGCAGCAGCGGGGCGGGGGGCGAGGGCGGCCGCAGGGGCGACGTCGCTTTTGTGTGGGGCCGGGGCGGCGCGGGGGGGAAGAGCCGCACCCACCCGCGGCGAGGTCTGCGCCAAGGAACCTCCTGACTGCGGTCCTGCGGCCGAATCTCCGCGGCCCCCGCGGCTCTCCGCAGCCCCCCCACCCCCCGGCTCCATCCTCTCCTCTCCCGAGGGAGCAGGTGGGAGGCGCGTCGGGGCGCGGCCAGCCCGGCGGCTCGGCAGTGCCTTCGGCTGGGCGCCAGCTCCCGTGTGCCCCCTCCTCCCGCCCCATCCCGACCCGCGCCCCCCGCGCTCAGGCTCACCTGAGCCGCCACCCCCCGCCCCGCCGCCGCGGGGAAGGGCGGCGGTGCCGGCGGCTGGGCTGTATCCATGGCTTTAGTGCGTCCCGGTGTCATACCGCATAGGGGGGAAAGGGGAACGGCTCCCGAACTCCCAGCCGGCGGGGAGCGAAGGAGCTCTGGGTATGTGTTATTTTAAATAAAGACGTTGAAGAATTAAAAGAAATTCTTTTAAAACATGTCTGGTGTTTAAAAATAGATTATGAATGAACCCATTTATCCTTCTTGGAATAGGCGCGTTTAGGGGATTTGGGGACTGAAAGGGAGGTTATGTGCATCTGCGTGTTTACATAGCGTTGCTTTGGGTAGGCGTGAGTTTGTGAGGGGAGAAATAATACCACGTTCTACCGAGATCCCCTTGTTTCGGCTCTTCAGAGTTTGGGTGCTCAGAGCAGGGATACTCCGAAGTTTCTGTGACTGGTGCGTGGGTGTGTTAGAGCTTGAGAACTGGTTATGACTTTGTTTCTTTGACCTTGTGGTTCAGATTTAACTTTCAAGTTGAATTTCCCATAGTTCCTGGCTGCTGCTAGACCTCCTTGTGCGTGTTTTGACAGATTTGAAAACCACATTGCGAATGAACTTTAAATTAACCAAGATTTATTTTATTTTCTTTTTAACCAAATAAGCGTTGGGGATTGGTGTTGGTTAACAAAATATTAAGCAGTTGTGTTGGGCAATTTTAGAATTCAGATGCTGACATTATATAGGGCAAGCATTTGGCTATTGTGGTTGTTTAAAAATCGAGATAATGGGACTTCGACTAAGGGGCATAATATTCATAGCCATGTTTATCCAGTTGTGGGAACTAAGACCCTCTAAATAAAGGGAATACCATTAATACTGTTCTCAAGTAGAGATTATTTTTTTTACTAATACCGTGTTTTATGTCTTCTAAGCTTTAGGAAAAATGTTTTTGAATAGGTTTTTACCTTGTTATTTAAGTAGAACTGTTTAGAAGTGGGGAAGTTCTATTATCATTTCACTGCTATAAGAAGCAGTGTATTAATGCTGTTCTTCTCAAACAGCTATTTCTGCCTTCCATTACATAAAAAGAAAAACAATTTTTAATCAAGTTTGGTCATACTTTTTTTAATATCTCCTTTAGTCTGCCTTAGATTACTGTAGTAACTTCATGTAGATTTGTGACACAGTTTTTCATCATTATTCCTTCCAGCCCTTTGAATTTGAAGGTTACCAGGTCCTGTGGTGCCCCTGGAGAAATCTGTTAGAGAGATAATTTGTTTGCAGAAGATGCAATGGGGATGTTTTGAAGGGTGGTCTTATTTCTTGCATTTTCCAAATTAAAACGCTTATCACAACCCTGTCTTTTAGAAGAAAAACTTTGGAAACTGACTTTAGTGGAATCCAGCTTGAGTGAGCCTTGGCAAGTCAATAACAAACTGTCTTGGCAACTAGTCTAATGCAGGTTATAAAATCTCAGAGCAGTTGTCCTTTTTTGTCACATGAAATTCCTTGAAATATTTAATCAAATTTCTTTGACGTAGTTGTATTCTTTACAAGATGAAAAACTCCTTGCCTTTTCTTCTAGAAAGGACCAAATTTATAGTCTTTAAGCTGTTTTGTTGTTCACATGTGACACTTTGGTCAGATACCAGCTTTGAGGTGTCCTGGTTACTGAAAGGGAGGTTATATATTTTAGTGTTTCTCACTTCTACAGTCTTTCTACTTTCTACAGGATCTCTCTCTGAGGGAGATCCTGGAAAGCACTTGGTCTACAGAGTGAGGGATCTCTAGGGGCCTTTGGGTGCTGGCTCACAAGCACTACAGGTTAAATGTGGGCTCATGGGGTTAGGACCTCAGCTGTTCACCCCATCCTTTCAAAAGTTCGTGGTGTATTACACATAAAGCAGCTCCAGAGTTTCCAGCCCACTATGATAGTGGAACTTGAAGTGGGTGGATTTCTTTACTGTAGCAGAGGAGACTGAAACTCTGTCAGTGGAGGAGCTGCTCCTTATCTTACATAGCCACCCCTCTAGGGGAAGCTCCCTCTGCCAGGGAATGTGAGGGATTCTGTGGGCACTAATCCATTCAACTGCCTGAAATGAATTCATCAGATTTGTGAATTGATAACCAAGGTCCTGCTGAAAATAAGGGACAGGGTGTGGTTCTGGAGAAGGCTATCTTTCTGATGGTGTTAACTCCTTGCTGTTTGAGTAGCAATGCACTTTTCCCCCTTCCTTTTCTTCCTCCACTATTCCTCTTCCCTGTTGCCCCAGGTGACACAGCTTCACTTGGTCCTGTGTCATGTCCTAACCTTACCTTTCTGTAATCAAGTTAAACTCACTAACCCTTCCGGAAACAGTGAAATTTATTCTTTCCAGACGATTTTGCTGATCTTGTGAGTTCGTTTGACTTCTGCGATGCAGAGCTGAGACCAAGAGCTGGCACAAGGCAAGCATCTGCAGCAGGGCAGGAGGGGAAATGAAACAACTTTCCCCGTTGGTGGCTGTCAGCTGGTAGACTGTCTGCTTTGTGAAACCTCCCAGGCAGACTGCCCTGAGCAGCACAGAGGCCTAAAGCTTGGCCTGAGACGGATTTAGCAGATCTCAAGAGCACTAAAAGTAGGAATGAGATCTTTTTGGTCTTGGACCAGACAAACCTTGGGTGTCCTGAACTGACAAAAGCTATGGGGTGGTTCCTGTGCTCCTGCTTCCTCTCCAGGGCAGCTTCCCCTTGTTGCTTCTGGCACTGTGCAAGCTGTTTCAAGGAGCTAACCCCTTGGAAAGCTGTTTCGACTCTTTGGTAAGGTCATTCTGTGCTGATTTAGCAAGATGTCTTGGCTTCTGGGATTCAGCAGAAGCTGCAGATACAGGGGAGCAGGCAGGACCTTGCGATCGGATTGGACAGGAAGCTGGGTGAGACGCTTCTGTTGGTGGCAGCACGTGGCTGGATTGCTTTGGCCAACTCCATCTTGTGAGCTCCCTCTCTGGTCGTAGCAGTGATGTGCCTCTCACCTGACTTCCCATTTTGATACTGAGCATCAGAGAGCTGGAAAAAAATGCCAGCGTGCTGCCCTGTTATGGGGCAGGAGGTGACTTTGAGCCACGTGGGTGATGCAAGGAGAGCTGCGTCATCGTACCAACATTGCAGCTAATGCAATGTTACACGCTACAGTCACACTCGTGACACACACTTTTATTTTATTTAGAGGCTCAAGATACCAGCTTTAATACAGGGTTGTTTTTGTGGCCCTGCTGAGAGAGCCAAACTGTGATGAAACAGCTACCTGAAACAATGTAAGGGAACTTCTAAAGAGAGAATTTGGAGGAACACTGGCATGTTAATAAGCTATTCTTGCACCATGATTGAGGTTTGTTAGAGAAAATCTTTTATGGGGGTTGGTGGCTTTAAAGTGTTATGTGGTGGATTCCTCACTTGCTTTCATGCAAGGGCTCCCACTTAAGCAGGGACCTGTTCAAACAGTGTTTTTGGGATGATTCCCATTTCTGAGTAGTAACTTGATTATGCTACCTGTGTTGTAATGAGAGAAAGTGTGTGCTAGACAGTAAATATTTGGAACTGTCTCTTCTAAAGAGGTTACCAGCTGAGATGTCAGTGTCTTATTGTCCAAGTGCATGACAAATAATAGCTGGGACAAACTTACATCTGCTGTTTAAACAACTGTGTTCTGGGGAGTCAGCCTGAAAATACTGCATTAGCAATGGTAAAACTAAGCTTATTCAAGGAAAAGTCCCTAGACTGTGTCTCTTAAGAGCCCCAATTTGAGGCATTTGGTCTGAGGCTGCAGGTTTACCCTGGTTCAACCAGGGTCTGATTCCCTTTAGATACTTCTGTTCCAACTGGGGAGGAAGAGTGGTATATTTCGGTGGTAAGGTTTGGAGGTCTGACCATGCCTGTGGGGTGGCTGGGGAGAAAGCATAAAAATGTGTAGTTGAAAAAATGCACAAAGGAAATTGGTGTCACAGGGGCACCAAAAGTGTGAAATACTCCTCCAATCCTATGGGAGATAAGAAGGGGTGGTAAGAAGGAGTGTCCAGGCACTTTGAAAGCCGAGGCAATTAGCTTGTGTTTGATGTTGTAGAGGCTAAAGAGTTGCAAAGAGGAGCTCGGATCTTTGAAAGTCTTCTGGGTTGGAAATGCAAGCCTGGTAGTTACTAAGAGGAGAGGAATGTGCTTTGTGCTCTGCCCTTGTTCTGACTGATCCTTGGAGCCTGTGTGAGTTGTACCTGTGTGAATGCAGCAGTAAGTTGGTGTCCAAAAGAGCTGAAAAGTATGAGACCTGGGAGGAGCTCAGGTTGGATCAGGCTTCAGGTGGGACCAGACTGACAGACTGCGGGTAGTGCTTCTTTCACAGGTTGTAAAAAGAGATCACAGAGATGATGCGGGTGCAAAAACTGTCTGTTTTGTTTTACCCATGTGGATTTTGAGGGTAGTCATCCATAAGGAGGTGTCACAGTGAAGTCAGGCTGAGAGTTAGGAGAGAAGCAGAGTAGATCTGAGGGGATGGAACATGAGGAGAAGGTTCTTGGCTTTGTCTTCGTGAGATGTTATCCAGAAATAAGGTATTGAAATTGTGTTATGTGCCTTACTGAGTAGGGCCTTGTGTTTTCTCCACCTGGAGTTTGCAATGTCCCACAAACCTCTAATGTCTTAGCTAATGCAAAACAACACAAACTGCTGTGAACAGAGAGTTGGAGTGATCTAATTTCATTTTTTTCCCAAATGCTGGTGTTTGAAGATCTTTTTAATGAAGCAGCATGTGTTAAGAGCAGACCCCCTGAGCAGGCCAACAGTCTTTCCCAGAGTTTCAAAATAAAACTTCAGGAAAAATATTAGAGACCATTATGTTAGTTTGCTCAGTTGTTCAGACAGCTGGATATGGCTATTTTAGTAATCTAATGTAGAATCAGTGTAGCAGGATTAACAGAATGAGGCAAAATTAACTCTGGTGCAGTTTGGGCCTGGTGTGAGGAATCTGTGGAATGATTTGGGTCTGGTACAAGGAATGTTGGGAATGGTGGTGATTGCTAGTGGGGAAAGAGGCTGGGTGCTGTGAACCCTTCCAGAGCAGTGCCTGAAGGAAGCATGCACTAATGTACAGTGGGAGATCAGGGACCTGCTGTTCATCCACACCTCATGTAATTCTTTGTGTTAGTTTTCTTCATCCATTTTAAATTCTGTAGGTATTTAATGTGGTCCAACAGTTGGACTTACTGCTGTGTGCAAGATGGAGCAGAAGCTGCTGTTGGTTTGAGTGACATGGGCATTTTATTCTCATTAGCTGTGTGTCTGCCCTTTGCTTCCACCTTTGTGGTGGATGTGAGGCAAATATTTAAAAAATATGTGCATGATGTATAGTAGTGGCATGAGAGAAACTGGAATGTTGCTTTGCTAATGGTCCTTTGTTTTGGGAATGAAGAAGCTGAAGGAGCAGCGAACTGGATAACCAGTTCTCTTTGGTTTCTCCTGTGTTTATGAGACAACACGTTCATAAATTAATAATCAAAGGACTGTGGTGAATGTGTGCCACAAAAACCTGATAAATGTTGATGAACCTGCCAACTGTAATGTCTTGTTACTTGTAGATAAATACACAGAGATGAATAACAAGATTCCTAATACTGTTAATTTTGTCTTTAAAGTTTTCACCCATCTCTAAACTCTGACATTATATTTGTCTAAGCTTTACAACTATTCTCAATGGAATTAAGAACACTGCTCACCAAATTAGACATAATTGGACTAAACTGCAGTTTAGATCCCTTCAGAGAAATGAAGCAGTTAATGTGAATGAAAATTGAAATTAGTTTCTTTTGAGGACTAATGCAGTGGGACAGACTGCAATGACCCTCATAAAGAGCCTGAGCAACTTTTTTTAGAACAGAATTTTTTTTTTTTTTAATTAATGATGCTGTTGTGTCTCCTTTCACATTTCAACCTCCCCAAAGGTTTCATCTCCTTTGTGTGCATTTTAGTTTGGAAAAATACTATTGTTTTATTAATTTTAATGATTCAGTTATTTAGAGCAGAACGCTTGATTTGAAAATCCAAATTTGTCTTCCTATGGCCAAGAATCACATCAAGCTCTTTCCCAAGAGACTGGGGTAAAAAGGTCGTGGCAGGGTGGGGTTATACTGCAGGTCTGGTCAGATCTGAAAGTAGAAATTTTCCATGTATTTACATTTTTACTCAGTTATGACTGATGGGTCCTACTTTCAAAATTGAATTTATGTACAAGGTGAACAGGGATTATAATTATACTAGCTGGTTGTAAAAGCCATTTACAGTCTTACATTTAATAATGCTTTATATTTAATTCTGTTTCTCATACTGGAAGGTATCACAGAATTTAACAGATCCGAAGGGTTGTCTGCTAGATCCAGTGACTTCTGAATTTTGATCCGAAATCACAAATCTTTGGGATTATATAGAGTCACTGTTCTCCTGAATGCATCGTGGCTGTAGAATAAATTCAGAGCTGGGGGGAATGTTAAGTGTTACCATAGTTAGTACTTTATCATAACAGTCTGGCCTCAGTTTAAAAAGGAGACAAGTTGTACTGCATTGGGGTACCAAATACCTTTGTACGCTGGTTCCTTGCAGAGTCCACAGATGCTTATTAAGCACTTAGGCAAATGGTAGACTTTATGTGTCTGTACATAGGACTCTAGCTTTAAAACAGTGTGCTGCCTGGGGGAGCACTGGGTTTTGGAAAGAGAGGTGAAGAAATCCTCAGATAAGGTGAGGAGTGCTAAGATATTCAGTGCCGTTGGTTGCCTTTCTTGTGACTTCAAAGAATTGTTGATGCTAATTCTGACGGTGTCATCTTCAAATAGCCTCCATGGCTTTTCCTTCAGGTAGCAAAAGAGAGCCAATCAAGTTAAGGTTGTTCTTGTGTTTGCAGGCCTAGCAGTTGTCTTTCAAGAATGAATCAGTAAAACTTATTATTAAAAAAAAATAATAATGGTCTGCTAATAAATTTGTACTGAAGAATCTCAAAGACCTTTAAGAATTAAGCTGTTATTTTCTGCACCTGATTTTCTTGCTTCTCTTTAATGAGTTACTGCCATTCAGTTAATGCTGTGTGCAACTGCAGAGGAGCTTCTCAGGGTTTACGTGCCTTTGTTCTGTGGTGGTGTGGCATCTTTATCCCTCCTGAGTTCCTGTGTTTTAGATTTATGAGAAGGATGATGTGAGAAGCGGGAATGTAATCTGAGTGTTCAGCCATTCTGTGTTTCTTCTATTTAATATCTGGTCTCAGCATGTGAAAACTCTGAAGCCAAATTATTCCATCTGTGGTATTGGCAGTGGAGCAGAATGGGATCCTTTTTCGTGAGGTGGATTATGTGGCTGTGAAAGGCAGCTTTGAGGAGCGCAACAACGCCGGGTGGAAACAATTTGGCTTAATTAAGGGCTTCTGAACTGAAAATCGGTAACCTAAATGCACTCACTTCATTGCCTGTGCGGTGCTTCTCCAAGATCTCACCCAGCATGTGAAAAGAGTTGGATGATTAAGAGGAAAGCCCTTTGCCTAGCACTTTGTCTGTTGATTTGAAATTGTTGCAGCAGACTAATTGCTATTAAAAATAAATAAATGGATTTCCCCATTCAGAAGCTTTATTTAGTGGGGTTTGGAAGAGAATCATCAGCAGTGTGGCATCTTTCTGATCCCAGTTTAGTGCTTCAGGCATTTGGATTTTACATTACGCTGAAAGATGGGATCTATCTCTAGTACCTTTGTTTAATTAACAGGTCTTCAATAGCAGTATGTTGGGAGTACAACAAAGTCATAAGACAATGATATGTAATTAAGGTTTGCTGTTCTACCAGAGGAAGTTTAAACCTTTGCTTCAGGAGTAGCAGTTAATTAGTTAAAATGGCTTCTGTTGGAAGGTAATAGAATTGATTGGAGAGCTAAATAAACAAACAATTAAAGGGCAATTAAGTATCTGTTAATGGCCACAACATAGTTCATACTTTTAAAATAAAAACATGCTTTTGAAAGTACATTTCTTGTTATATAGCAAGCCAGTACAAATTCTGAAAATAATTCAAAAGTATCAAATGTGGAAGCTGAAAAAGAGATTTTTTTTTTTGCACATATTAGGAAATCTAGAAAAAAAATAGTTAAAATGCTATAGTGCAGAGTCCCAAAGATTTGCAAAGCTCTTTCCTCCTGTAAGAATAACGTCTGCCTAATAGCTGAGGTCCAAAAATTCTAGTTTTAATCTCAGTTTCACTGCATTTCCTCATGGGAGATATACATGTATTCTGCTTTTTGTCCTGAATAATTCAGTTTCTTTGTAGTTGTATTGTTGGTGATGGTAAGATAAGCACATCAGTAGAGAAGCTGTATTGTAGACAGGATTCATTCATATATCAGAGTAATTGTGCCAGGCATTTTGAATGAAGAATTTCTTTCCATCAGCTAGATTTACCTTACCAATTTCTACACAAGGTTATAGGCCATTGTCTGTAAGACTTTCTTCTTCCACATGTTTCATGTGGGAGAATGGTAAGATAAATAGGCCCAGATTATGTTGGGGGTTTTTTCTCACAGAAGTACTTTGATTTAATAAAGTTAAAATGCTTACATGCATATATTCAAAATGAGGATGAAACAACAATATTCTGTGGGTTGGTTGGGGGAATGAGCCTAATCTTGATGTTTTCTTTTTTTTTTGTTTCCCTTCTTGCCTTCTCCTTCCCTACCATTCTTCAATCAATACTCGACCATGCAGGTTTTAAATGCAAGTTTACCAGTACCTGATGTTAGTGAAGACAATTTGAAGCATGATGGCTCAGCACAGGAGCCACAGCAGCTAGGAGCTGTTACAGCATCTAAGGAACTAGATGGGCAGCAGCCAGAGGTGGCTTCACCCCTCCAAGAACTACCCAGAGAGCAAGCAGAGCCCACTGGAACAAATGGTAAGTAAAAACCTGCGTTCAGTGGACAGATCATAGAGGCTGGGATGCTAAATGGATTGAGAGGTAGAAATGGGGCTCAGCTAGTCATCTCCTAGTGGACAGGTTGTTACTTAAGTGATCTGCTGTTGCTAAAGTGCTTCTTCTAGGGCATTGTTTCATGGGAGATGTTTTCTCTGTAGGAGAATTCAGATGACAAATGGCTTGTGGACTGAAGCTATCAGTGTCAGTGGTGCGGATGTCCACCTGTTCTCCCCTTGGGGGTGTTTTTTTGGCTCTTGGTGCCTCTGCTTGCCTGCTTCTCATCCCAGCCATTCACCTGTAGGAATAGCTTGGTTTCCTCTTCCTGTATTGGAAGTTCCTGCTGCATAGGCCTGTCCCTTCCTTCATAAGGCAGAAAGCCTTTTATGTTAATTCCTTACTGATATTAGTGATAAATGATTTTGAGCACACAGGAAGGGGCAGGCTGCTAATCCGTTCCCTTTCCTTCTGGTTTTAACTGGATTTGCATTTTGATCACAGAACCTTTCTCATCATAGACATCCCTGTCTGTTCTGTCTTCAGAATCTCTCCTTGCCTTGCTGCACAGTCAGAAATGTGCTGCTCTTTCTCCTGTGTGATCTTGACAGCCTGCCTTTCCTGCTCTCATCAGCCTCTTCTTTCTTCCCTCTGTTCCTGTTCATAGGCATGCAGTGAGATCTGCTTCAGAAATCCCGCTGCTAGCTGACTTTTTTGACAGGATGGCAAGACGGAGGGATAGTTTTCAGTCAGAGCAGGCAACTAATGCTGGTGTTGGAGAGCAGGGAAGGGATGGGAACAGGGTAGGACGAGGCACAGTCTTCAGTGTCAGCCTGCAGAGCAGCTTAAGGCATGTGTGTAACCCTTAGTGTACTTTAGGGTCTGAATCCTAATAAATGCGATTCTTGGTCATGTCTTCAGATTAATTGCTGTAACACTGTTATACCAATAGAAGATTATTTTTCCACCCATTACTTCTGTTAATCACATAATTTAGGAAATAGCATTAAAATCCACATTCATCACACAACTTCCACTTACATCAACAAAGACAACCAACCAAAACAAAACATAACAAAAATTCCCCTCACAAAAATCAAAATAACATCATCATGACACCAAACAAAAGTGGACAATTTACACAAAATCAACCTCTTGACCATTCACCAGGATTACCACAAAAATTTCATTCTCTAACATTGTTCGGTACTTGTTTTGCCTGTTTCCTCTCCCAGTTACTATCCTTATCTAAAAATCCTCATGTTCCTGGGTTTTGGCACCAAAAAGACTGTAGTGGGTTGACCCTGGCTGGACTCCAGGTACCCACTAAGCCACTCTCACTCTACTCTGCAAGTGGACAGAGGAGAGAAAATGTAACAAAGGGTTTGTGAGTTGAGACAAGGTCTGGGAGAGGTCACTCGCTGATCAGTGTCACAGGCAAAACAGACTCGAAATGGGGATATTAATTAAATTTATTACCAACAAAATCAGAACAGGAGAATGAGAAGTAAAACAAATATTAAAAACACCTTCCCCCCACCCCTCCCTCCTTTCCAAGTTCTACCTCCTTCTCCCCCAGTGGTAAAGGGAGACTGGAATGGGAGATCACTGTCAGTTCATCTCAGGTTGTTCCTGCTACTTCTCAAAGAGAGGAGTCCTTCCCCTGCTCCAGAGTTAGATCCCTCCCATGTGAGACAGTCCTTCACAAACTTCTCCAATGTGAATTCATCCCACAGGAAACAGTTCTTCACAAACTGCTGCAACATGGGTCACTTTTCCACGGGGTCAGTCTTTCAGCAACAGCCTGCTACAAGTGGGTCCCTCACAAGGGCAGAAGTCCTACCGGGAAAACCTACTCCAATGTGGGCTCCTCTCTCCATGGGTCAGCAGGTCCCTGCCAGGACCCTGCTCCAGCATGGGCCTCCCATGAAGTCACAGCCTCCTTTGGGCATCCACCTGCTCTGGTGTGGGCTCCACCACAGGCTGCAGGTGGATCTCTGCATCCCCATGGTCCTCTGTGGGCTGCAGGGGCACAGCTGCTTCACCATAGTCTCCACCAAGGGCTCCAGGGGAACCTCAGCTCTGGCACCTGGAGCACCTCCTCCCCCTCCTTCTGCACTGACCTTGGCGTCAGCAGAGTTGCTCACATGTTCTCACTCTGCTCTTCTCTGGCTGCAATTTTCATCTGCCCAACAACTTTTTTTCCTGTTCTTAAGTATGTTATCACAGAGGCATTACTATTATTCCTGACTGGCTTGGCTTTGTCTAGCGGCGGCTCCATCCTGGAGCTGGCTGGCATTGGCTCTACCAGACATGGGGGAAGCTTCTGGCAGCTTCTCACAGAAGCCACCCCTGTAGCTGCCCTGCTACCAAAAGCTGGCCATGAAAACCCAATACAAAATCACATCGGTAGGGGCTTTAGACACTAAAAATAGGATGTGACATGTTTTAGCTTTCATTCATGAAACTTTCCTCTTTAAAATTTTACTGTGTGTTGTTCCTATTTTTATCAGGCTTTATGTCACTGTTAATGGAACCAAGTCTACATGGTAGCATAAAGGGAAAACAGTTCTGTGTGTTTGCTCTCAAAGTAAAAAATCACTTTATGATGGTGACAGGGCATGTATTTCCTGGTAGCAATAGCTGAAAATGACATCATCTATAGAGACAAAATTTGCCCTGTCAAGCATTGGAAAGATAGCTCAAGTAAAGGCTACATTCAGGTGTTCATAACTGTTTATATCCTCCCCTCTGGACCTTACAGAGTCTGGTTCACTTGTCTTTAGCAGAGCAATAAAGGTGGGGAAGAGGTGTCTCTTCAATGCTCCATGCAGAGAAATATCTCCACATCAGGAAATACACCATTTTAGTGCTACACTTCGTGTTCTCCACTCATTCTTTATTTCACCCTGATTGCAAAGTCTATAAAATCAGAAGTAAAGCATCATGAGATGGAGCACTGAGACAACACTGATATTTGCCTACAGCAGAGTAGTGTTTGAAGGCTTTTTGGGTGATTGCTTGGTTCTGTTGTTGTCATTTGAATGTCGCATTCAGAAGACCATTTGAGAGATGACCCAGACTCATTAAAGTTGCCACTATCTGACTAAATTAACCAGGAAGTCTGGTAAATTAACTGGGAAGTTGGTGCTGGCAATCAGAGCCATAGATGAAGGCCCATATATCATCACAATTTTAGAGATATTCAACATAACTCATAGAAGTACTGTTGCTATAATAGGAGGTCACCTATATTAGGTACTGATCTTTTACATTTTGTTTTATCATATTGCATCCCTTTTTACTATCGGTAGGAGCATTACATTGCTATAGTACAAGTATCCAGAGTAACACGTTTCTGAAACTGTTGACAGCAGCCTTTGAGACAATTTATAAATAATTATGTTGTAGAGAATTCCAATTAAAAAAAAACAAGCAAACAAACAAAAAAACCAAACCAAACAAAAAAGACCAAACTAGCCCCTATGTGACAGTTAATAGGCAAAGGAGCAAATGTTTCAGTGGGGAGAAACAGAAGTGTTTCATATGGTTTTATTTATGAGGGGTAAAATACTTGCGTCTTTTAAGCAGCGTCTGTTGAGGTTTGGTGAGGATGCCTTGTGGGAAGCTGCATCAGGAAGGCATTACAGCAGCGGGAACTGAAGCGCGCGGCTGTGTGCAAAGCGGCAGCCGGCGCTTCTTCCCTTCGGGGCAGAGAAAGATAAAGGCTTGAAGTGGCAGTTCCAAGGCGGACACGTTGAGGCACCACTATTGTGCCGTCCAGCGGTGAGAAGAGCCGAGCCGAGCCGCGCTCCAGGGCCAGCAGGGCCCGCCCCGGCCGGGCGGGCGGGGGTGGTCCCGGGCGGGGCTCGGGGCTGTCCGGGACTGGGGGAGCGGCCGTGGGGCGCGGGAGGGAGCCAGGCCTCCATCAACCAGTCCTCATTCAACCAGACTCTCCGTCCAGCCAGCCAGTTGCCGGGGCGGTGGAAGCGCGGCTGCCGCCCGGCTCCCTCGCTCCCGTCGGTCGGCGCTGCCCTGCGCCCGTGGGAGGAACCTCGGAGCGGGAGAGGGGTGTTCGCGGTGGCCAGTGTCGCTTCAGCCATGCTGGGGACAGTGACGATCGCGGGTAAGGCGGTGTGGCACTGCCGAGGTGTCGGCACACGCGGTTTTACCTTCTGTGGGCTGAGTAGCGCCCGGGCTGTGCGTGTTTGGGGGGTGGCCGCAGCAGCATCCCCGGGGCTGGCGGTGATGCGCCTGTGTGGGGCGCCTCCGGGGCCTCGACTCCCCCAGCTTTACTGACTGAGGATTTCCTGGCAGGGCTTTAGGAGTTAAATGGTCTGGCTTAGGTATTTTTATCTCCGTGAGAGTGGTTTGCAAGCGAAGGTTGCTGAAACTTCTAAGAAGTTTCATGTCGCCTCAGTGGGACCTTCGATGTGGTACCTGCAATACGAGGCTATATGAATGTGGAGCTGCTAACTGGGTGCTTTTCTACAGGACCAGGCTATGACCTGGTATCTGAAAGTGAGTTAGTGACCGCATTGAAGATGCTGTGTTACGTTAATCAAGTAATAAGGCAATAAAATACCTTAAGAGCTAAACTAGGTGAAATTGGAGGAAATATAGAAGTTAGCATTGCTTATAAGCTGTAAAAATATTTGCATGAGAGAAATAAAGTTGTTACCCTATAGCTGTTTTACCTTAACAAAGCAAAATTCAGAGAGGAGCACCGTGGCAGAGTGTGTGTGTGCATGAGGGGCAGCAGGATCCCAGCCTGTGATACCAAAAACTTCATACTGTGTGCATTGAACTCCGCACATTTTACTTAAGGAAATAGCACAGGAGCCACTGAAGTCTGAGAGCTAATACCATAAACTAAATGTGCTTTCTGAAAAGATAATAAGTTTTGGAGGGGCAAGGAATTAAAAGGAAAAAAACATTATCATGCACTGCTGAGCTGGCACAAACCTGTGTCTTTCTCTGGGAGATAAAGTGGCGTTATGAAAGTTTAAATACACAAGCACCGATCTTTTTTTGTTAAGATAACTCATTTGCATCAGAATTTCTTTCAGATTGATGATGAATGTCTTTAACCATCTAGGAAGTCTTTATTTCGTTGTATTAATTAATTATTTACTCTCACGTATTTTGTTTGCTAGAGCCAGTGAATGAATTCAATGCATAGGGGGAGTTTGTTAATGCAAAATACTTTAACTTTACAATACATATTGACAACAAAGCCAGCAGAAGTGCAGCTCCATTTAAAACAGGCCCTGGGGAGGACTGTACGTGATTTGAATCAGTTAGTAGTGGAGGAGATATCCTACCGCTGTTTACAATAGGGTTTTCATTAAACTCGATGTTTAATGAGCTTATCACATGCTGAGTCTCTTTCCTCAAGGGTTCTCTATTTTTTTTATTTCCTTTTATTGTTAGTAATTAAAGGTTAAACTGTTTTTCAAAAGCAATCTCTTTATAGGGTTGCACAGTTTGATCATTTGAGGTTTTCCTTATTTAATAATTCCTGTGGAAGAAACTTTGGATTTTCACTGCAGCACAGCAGCTGCTTCTATAGTATGTTTTGCAAGAACTGCACCTAGCTCATAATGCGAGTTACCATTTCTTGGAAGGGACTGAGTACCTCTGCTTGTTGGTATGCGGGAGTGTTTTAAGCTGTCCTGTGTCTAATGCGTGCAGATGCGGCTTCATCTCCTTTGTGGTGAGTTTGTGATGTTTACATTAGTCTTTTTGCGGTCGTTTTGATAAAGGAAAAATTCAATCTGTTTTTCATTGTGCATTTTCATTATTCGTTAGGGGTTCTTAAAAATGTCCTAGCATTAACTGACCTATATTGCTTATTCTGCCCCTGTTGTTAGCAGAGCAGATTTTTTTTTTCTCTCAAAACCCTAAGTGCTAGTGTTGCATCTCTCTTACACTTAGTGAATACGTTTTATTTTAAGAAGCAGAACCAAGCCACTGAATGTGAGATGTGGACAGCTTGTCTAACCATGAAATTTCATAAATATTTGTAGCTCGCTGGTTTGGTTCCCAAACAGAACAGCTGGGCTGGTCTGAGAGCAGTTTATTGTTGTGAGTTCATTTAATGAAGAATTTTTAACACCAGTAACTATATATCTAAGGCATAGCTAATGACTCTTCTGGTTTAAAAATAATCAAACAGAACAGTTTTAGAAGAACCTTATGTTTTCTGATTTTTAGTGATGTTTCTTAAAACATTGAAATGAAAAAAGAAATATCTTAAAATCTCAAATAAATGAAATACGTAACTTTCCTTGCTGGAATTTGAGAAGCTGGTCTCAAATTTGGAATTTGAAGCTCTGAGTTAGAGCAGACAAGTACAGCTAAAGTAAAATTTTGTAAAAGTAAAGATTTGTGAGGAATGTTATATCATCATAGCAGAATTGATTGTACTTTTTTTTAAGTTACTGTTCTGTGAGGTGTTTTTCTAGGGACATTGCTTTTGCTTTCTAAAGGAGTTCTAAGCCATTAAAAATTATAGGTATTCTGTGGCTTATTCCTTTTTTAAAAAATGGACACAAAAGTGTGTGAAATTCTTCAGTTGTCACCCAAGTACCAGAGGCTGAGGACTGAACTTAATGGTACTTGTTTCAAAAGCTTTCGAATAGCAACATGGTTGGAAGGTTCATGAATTGCATGTATGCACTGTGAGATTTAGTGCAGAAAAATCTCTGTTAATCCGCCCTCATTATTTAATTATTCTGAAAGAACTCCCTCCCTGCAATTAACATGGCAAGTCAGTCCTTAGAAATAATTGAGTGAATAGAATGGGGAAGGAAGTGTAGTATGTGCTTCCCATTGAAGGGCTATTAGTACATTAAAGCAGAACCAAATATGGTGTATAGTAGGAAAAAGAAGGAAGAATTTGTGAAATATGTTGTTAAGAAGCAGCAATGTCACAGACCTTAAACCGTGTAGTTAAAAAAAAATTTAAAATGGCTAGAAGGGTAACACCTGGGCATATTTCTGTATTACTTTGTTACTGCAAAATGAATAGTGTGTTTGTTTGATTTATTAAACCCAACCTTCTGAAACTTGTGGTTAAAAGAATCGGAATTTGTGGTATAATGCCCAACTCTTACACTCTGCGATGAAAACCTAAAAGCACAGATTGGGTTTTTGCTGTTGTTTTGGTTTGTGTTTGGGTTTTTTTTTTAATGCTAAAATATTCAATTTCACTAATAATTCCAAATATCTACTTTATTCTAAATAAATCTGTTCAGGACAGATTTTTCACAGATATTGTAATTTCAAACTGTGTTTTGATTTTAATTACTTGTCTTTATCTTGACTTTGTCCTTAAATATTTCTAATAATAATGACAATTGTGCAGTGAAGAGAAAACTGCATTTGACAAATACAAGTTTGGTATATCATGGACACTTGGTTCAAACTTTTTTTAAAATGCCTTCTGTTTGTGTCATGTGAGTTTTAGAGCAGTAGCTGGGGATTTTTTTTTGTGTGCTTGGTTGGTTTTTTTGCAAGTTGTATTCATAGCAAATCTAGATAGAATAGAGGCAAATGATTGTAAAATATCCCTTCAGCCTTATGGTTTCAGCATTTGTTTTTGCTCATGCAAACCTACTGAGAGTTATTGTGTATGTGACTGAAAGCACAGTTTGGCCCTAAATACTTAAATGCTGAATAAATGAAAACAGCTCAAAGTCCTCTAGAGCCTTCCAATGTCCAGTGGAGTTTGTGAGGTGGGCGCTGGGTGTGTGTCACATCCATCTGAGAGATTGAGAATGTAGAGAATTCATGGAAAAAATCGAGCGCTGTGCTGCAAATCCTTAGGGGGAAAAGTCAACCAGCTCCAGATGTTGACATGGTTGACTGTGAGCACATGAAGTGCTGTGGATTTAACTCTTGCGGTCAGAGTGCTTTTTTTTAACTGTTTGGCAGCTACCAGGGGAGAAACACATTTTCACTTTTGGAGAGAGATGAGATGGTGGGAGCAGTTAGGTTGCATTGCCAACAGTGTCTATCAGCCTACTAAAACAAAGGTGTTATTTATTAATTTCATTTTTAATCGAATTAGACGGGAATTCAGTCATTCTGAAAATACTGATTTTCCAACATCTGATCAGCATGCCTCTAATAAAACCGAAATAAATTCTTACCATAGGCTAAGTACCTATGAAATTGTGAAATCAAGCACCTTTGAGGCCCTAAGACTGTCAGTTTTATATGTTTCTTTCAGAATAAAACAGAACACTTGCAGTTATTAAAACAGAAGGAGCACCTTGATTCAATTAAAAATGTTTGAAAGGTTAACTGGCATGTAAGTAGTTAAAATAGAATTTCAGTGTTGGTTCTTAGCCACAGTGGATTTAAATAGCAAAGTGTATCGATTTTATGATACCATCTCAATCTTTATCATTGCCTCTGGATATATTTTTATTGTATTCTATTCCTTGACTATCACGTAGTTGGTGAAGTACAGCCTGCTCAGGAAAGACCTAAAGAAATTGTATTCATATCAGTACTTCACTATTTTTTTTGTTGGTTTGTTTTCCAGTAGCTACCGTGATGAGCTTCTCTGGTATTTCTTAAAGGTGCTTTCAAATTCACTGAATTAATTCAGAAAGTGCTAGTTGTCCTGCCAGAATACCTGTGGTAGCGACATGCTACAGTACTCTGACCAACAATACTTTGTGTAAATAACTTCCAAACCTTTCCAAACTACTTGTGGTTTGCTTTGCATTCAGAAGTGCACTGACAGTGTTTGGGCACTGCAGTGTCATTTATAAAAACATCATTAAAGAATCCAACTGTTAAATATAAAGTTCAGGGTGTACAGTTGACTTCTCTGGTCTTGTGTTTCTGTTGCGCCGTACTGAATATAAAAATGCTCTTCGGGGTATAGGTTGTGAAAGTACAACTTGGATATATGTGGCACTGGAGCCTCGTCGCATGACACTGCAGCCTCCTCACAACATGCAGGCAAATTTCTTGAATGGTATGTCTCTCCTCAAATTCTGAGGAAGGGCATTGGAAATTCAGTTTAAAAGACTCTTCCAGGGATTTAAAATGTGAAAGAAGGAGTCAAAGTAGAGACTGGCTGCAACAACAGCAAGTCGCTCAACAGCTGGCACCAGAATGTTACCTTTGGGGTGAAATATGTTCTGGACAGGTTAATAGCTTTTTGTGGGGAAGTGTGATGTGTGTAGCATAGTTGCAGCTTGTCAAACTGGTATTAAAAAGCGTTCAGTCAGTTGATGCTTTTGTTAGTATTTCCTTTTGCATTGTGCTTAGTGAAGTTTTGCGAGGCAGCATGTCTGCTGGACTTGCAAGGAAGACCTCGTTGCTGTCAGCCTGATTCAATAGTTTTGCAAGCTTATCATTTAGTCTCTAAACTCTATATTCTCTATTTTAATGATTTCATTTGCTATCTTAATGTTAAATGATCAGTGTTTAATTTCATAGCTGGTTCAACCAGAAAAATCATTTTTAGTGTAAACAAACTGAAGAATGTATTAAAGTACCTGTTACTAAATAATTATAAAATATGTGAGTCTTTGAAGAAGTGCCTCTAACTTTGAATTCCCATTAAGCCTTTAAAATTTTATGTTGAAGTACAGAATTTGAAATGACAAGGACGTTATTTCTGGACATAGGAATAAATGAACACAAGTGCAAAAGCAGTTCCTCAGCTTTTCCATGTATAGTCTCAGCACAGGACTATAATGTTTGATTGATAAGAGTTAGTTCTGCTTGTGGGGTGTTCTGGTGTTTGCAAGAGTAATATTACCAACGGAGTAAAAATCCTGGCTTCTTCAGAAAAATGTCTATTTCTTCCTACCCTTCTCCCTCACAAATGACTCAGTTCAAACATCTCCATTTTAAAATGTTCAAATGTTCAGGGAGTTAGGCTGTTGGCAGAGGTCAGGCTTTAAAATTAATTAGGAGTTAATAATTGAGGTAAAACTGTTAGATAAAGGGAAAACCAAAAAGATTTGCTTATGTTGACTGAGAAACACCAACTAGTAGGCTGCTGATAGTGAAACATAGTTTGCCCTCTGCATAGCTATTAGAAGCCAGTATCCTTGTAGATTTTGTTTTGCTTATTATGTAGTTAACATTTCAGCCTTACTGAGACCGCACTGTCTGTGCGTTTCTGAAGAAGCAGCCCTTCCTAGAGGTGACACAGCCAAGCAGAATCGTCATCTGGGCTGTGAGGGATCTCTGGAGATCAGGTGGTCCAGCAAAACAGGATGAACTGCAGAGTTAGAGGCAACTTAAAGGTGGTTCAAATAAAAACTAAAACACTTTGGGGAGTTTGACGATGCACATACGTTTGAAAGCTGTCTCTTTCTGCATTTGGATGTTGAAGTAGAACATGTACAGCTTAAAAGAAAGGCGCCATGCCTTCTCCTGGGATGTTGCTGTTTAACATTGAATATTTTTTTATAATTTTATTTTTTCATCCTGGCACTCAAAGAAGTTTGATCAGAGAGAAGCATATGTTCCCTCATGGCCTTGTACTTTCAACTGTTGCACAAAATCAAGGGTTAAGAACAGTATTAAACTGAAATCCTGGCAGCATCCAAGCCCAAGAATCTTTTGGTGTCTTGAATGTGCCATAGATTTAATTTACATGCCAGTCTGTGAAGTTGGGTAGCTCATGGCCAGAGAGAGCAATAATACTTAAATTGTCCCAGCAAGGCTGAGAGAGTGGTTGCCAGTGACCTGAAGGAAAAACTCAAACTGTGCCCAAGAAAGAGATAATGCAAGCACAGACCTATGAGCAGTGGAGGATTTTACCTTCTTGCATAGTAACAACCTCATGAATTTTAAGCAATGTGGAATTGCTGTAGATGAGGTTTGTCTGGCCATAGTGGTGATGTAATGTATGGGAATATTCCAAGATTCATGATCTTTAAAACAATATATTGTAATGTGTGTTTTGTGGAGGTTACAAGTTTTCAGAAAAACAGGTAATTTTCCATGGGTGTTTTCACATCTTGCTTTTCTTTTGGGACAGAGCTATAAAATGAGCTTTCTTTTCTTGTCATCATTTTAGGTCAACAGGCTTTTTTGGGTGGGTTTTTTTGTGGTTTGTTTTTTGTTTTGATTTGGTTTTTTGTGGAGTTTTACTTTGTTGTTGTTGGGGAGGTTATTTGTTTGGGTTTTTTGTTGTTGTTCTTCCTTTTTCCTCAGAGGTGTCTGTCTGCATGGAAGTCGTTACTGAGCTTTGCTTCAGGAATAATTACATATATTGTTCTGTATAGTCTATGAGTAATGATATGATAGAAATAAATTTTTTTTCTGCATAAGTTCGCCTTACAGTAAAAAAAACCAGCCTACCAAACCAACCACACGAAAAGAGCTGCAAAATCAAGTAAGAGAAGAAGAGAATATGAGCTTGAAAGGTTCATTTGCACCTTTGGAAAGAATGCTACAATGATATGAAGAATGAAAGTAATTATAGTAATCATAGAACAAAAACTAGTCCTTAAAAATGTACTAGTAGCACATAGAAGAGGCACACTGATAATAGCCCAATTATGTTTATGAAATTAATAAAAATGAAAAATTATATAAAGGTGTAATATAACATTAAATTGAGAAGAAAATTAACTGTATTTTTTTTTGGTTTTGTTGTTTAAACAGTTGGACAAACAGAACATTCCAATGTAACTTTGAAGGAAGACACTGAACCTATGGAGACAAATCCATCTCACTCAAGCACCAAGGACAGTGTAGATGCTGAGAAGGAGGATGCTCATTCAATTAAGCAGTTGCCAGCTTTGGAAGAAGACACAGAAGAACATGTGTCTGAGCCACAGTCTTATGATCTGGGTTTTAAAAAGGTTTTTAAATTTGTTGGCTTCAGATTCACAGTGAAGAAGGAAAAGACAGGAAAATCAGAACCAGTTCAACTACTTACTGTAAAGAAAGAAACACAGGTCCCTGAAGGAGATGATGATCAAAAGGGAGTCAATTCAGAAGAAACAGCAGTGCCCGAGGATGCACTCTCTGCAGAAGACACCACCAAAGATGCACTGAAAAATGAAAAAACAGAAGACGAATCTCCTAAAATACCAGAAGCAAATGAGATTTGTTCTCAGTCAGCTGCCTTAACTGCTGATACTGCATCACCATTAAGAAAACTGTTTACTCAAGGATGGACTGGATTTAGAAAAAAGAAGAGTTTTAGGAAGCCTAAAGAAGATGAACAACAGTCTCCTGTGAAAGAAGAGGAGCAAGAAAAAGAGGGGACAACATTAACAACTGAAACCATTGAAAAGGAGGAGAAATCTGAGTTTGAGAAGCAAGATGAAGAGAGGAATGTGACAGCAGTAACTATTGAAGCACATGAGAAGGAGCAAACTGAAGGTGAAAAGCAGGAGTCAGAAAAGACTGTGGCAGCCATAGGAGTAGAAGAAAGTGGGGAGGAAGAGCTAGTCAAATATGATGAGCAGGGACAAAAAAAGAATCTAGCGGCAGCAGCTGTAAAAGAAAGTGCAGAGGAGAAAAAAGATGAAGATGATCAAGAAAGGAAACTGGTGGAAGTCTCAGAAGATCTTGATAAAAAGGAAGAGGAAACTGAAGAAGGAGGGAAAGAAGGTGAGGTGACAGAGAAAGCACTAAAAACAAAGTCAGTGGTGTCTCTTGTCACTGACAGTGTGAATGGAGAATTGAAAACATCCTCAGAAGTCCTACCTGTGGGAGAAAAACTGGAGTCCATGGAGAAGTGTGAAACAGATGACAGAACTGAAATATCATCTGAAGAGAAATTTGAAACAATTGAAATTTCTAGTGAACAGCTTAAAAAATCTGAAGAAAGAGAAAGAGATAAACCTGCTCCACTTGGGAAAGAGACATTAGATGAAAAAATAGAGGAAGCAGAATTGAAGATGTCGCCTAAAGCAGAAGACATCACACAAGGAGAAGCTCTGGATAGAACCACAGAGAAGAAAGAAAGCAAAGAACATGCTTCTAGTGCTCCTGGATCAAAATCCTTTTCTACTTCTGAACATTCAGTTGACACAAAGGATGGTCAACGGTCAGTCAAACCCATTGAGGAAGGGCTACAGGGAAAAACTGGCATAGTTACGACTGATACTGACAAACCAGATGAAATAACCATGAATTCTGAGGATGCAGCAGGAAAAAGGCCTCTGGAAGGTATCACAAATGAAGCTGAAGTCCTGTCTTCTCAAGAAAAGACTAAACTACAAGGCAGCCCTTTAAAGAAACTTTTTACAGGTACTGGATTAAAAAAACTCTCTGGAAAGAAGCAAAAAGGCAAAAGAGAAGAATCTAAGTTAGGGGAACAGGGCGAACCAGTTCAGCACTTATCAGATTCCCCAGATAGCCCAGACGAACAAAAGGGGGAGAGTTCTGCTTCTTCTCCTGAGGAGATGAATGAAATTCCTTCTTTAGAAAAATCTACAGATGGAATGCAGGTCACTGAAAATGAAGATACTACAGTTCCAGATGTGGAGCGAAAAAGAGAAAGTGTTACACCCTGGGCATCATTCAAAAAGATGGTGACTCCCAAGAAACGTGTCAGAAGACCTTCTGAAAGTGATAAAGAAGAAGAAATTGATAAGACAAAGAGTGTTTCAGTGTCTGCAACTGAAAACCTTGTTGATGAAAATCAGGGAGAAATAAAAGAAAATGGGATTGACCAGAAACCAGAGAAAACTACAGAAGAACCCAAAAGAAAGGTTGACACTTCTGTGTCCTGGGAAGCTTTTATATGTGTAGGTTCTTCCAAGAAAAGAGCCAGGAAATCATCATCATCTGATGAAGAAAGCCAAAAAGTAGAAGAGTCTGGACAGAGCAAAGAAACAGCAACAGATGCAATTCTTACTAGCTCTCAGGAGAGCGATCAAGGACAAGGCAATTCTTCCCCAGAACAAGCTGGAAGCCCATCTGAAAGTGAAGGTATTTCAACGTGGGAATCATTTAAGAGGTTAGTCACTCCAAGAAGGAGATCCAAAACCAGAATGGAAGACAGAACTGAAGACTCTGTTGTGGGATCTAGCCTGGATCATTCAACATCGGATGGTGAGCCTGGAAAAGATGAATCATGGGTTCCATTTAGAAAACTGATGCCTGGACGTAGGAAGAAGAAGTCAGATGGAAAGCCAGAACC
Organism: Pseudopipra pipra; assembly: GCF_036250125.1. Taxonomy (NCBI): domain Eukaryota; kingdom Metazoa; phylum Chordata; class Aves; order Passeriformes; family Pipridae; genus Pseudopipra; species Pseudopipra pipra. Next base: position 51,481,797 of record NC_087551.1, read on the forward strand.
AACTCATCTTAAACAAGCAAGAGAAGACATGACAGAAACAGCTGAAGAAGATTCTGATATTCCAGCTGTTGTTCCTTTATCTGAATATGAAGCAGCAGAGCAGGAGAAAATTGAGGCCCAACAAGCGAAAGTTGCTGAAGCAATGAAAGAACGAACCTCAGAGGAAGAAGGAGCAGAAAAATTAGAGGAGACCCTAAGAATTGAGCAAGGATATGAAGGGCTGGTACATGCAGTTGCTGTTACCGTTGTGGAAGGAGAAAGGGCAGTAACCAGCATTGAGGAAAGATCACCATCTTGGATATCTGCTGCTCTGACAGAGTGCATTGAGCAGGCAAGAGAAGAGGAAGAGAAAGAAACTCTGAAAACAGCTGAATTGGATGTTATTGTGGAAGATGCAGTGGTAGCTGCTAAGGCAGTGCCAGAGATGAGAAAGGATGTAGGTGATGACACCACAGCGAGTGAGCTGGAGCTAACCTCAGAAGCAGTGACAGCTCTGGAGACAGCAGAAGCTTCCTGTGCTGAAGAAACAATGGAAGTGTCCCTTGCCGAGGAGACAACTGAGATGGTTTCTGCTGTTTCACAGTTGTTGGAAACCCCAGATACTACAGAGGAAGCTACACCTGTACAAGAAGTAGAGGCCACTGAACAAAATTTGAAAGAGTTAGACAAACAGACGCAAAAAGTTCTTCACGAAGTTGCTGAAAGAGTAAAGTCAGCAGATGTAACACAGCTGGTTAGTGCAAGAACCATGACAGAAACTATAATTACAACAGTACAGGGACTTGAGTCAGAAGTAAAAGATGATGCCAAAGATGGAAATGTTGTAGGCCAGGAAACTGTTTTGCTTGAACAGTGCTTGGAAAAAGGAGAACATGAGAACTTCCAGCCCCAGCAGAGTGCTGAGAGCATTCAGGGCCAAAACAGAGTTGAAGAGAGTGTTTTACATGAAGGTTCAGAGAAAAGTGAAATAGGTGCTGAAGTGGAAGAAAGCACAGAAAAATATGAAAATGTGGATATATTGAGAGATGAAAGCCAGTGTCAGGAATGTGAAGAAGCAGTTGTAGAAGGCCATGAAGAAGTACACAAAGTGCAGAGGACAGTAGAGGAACCTTCATCACAAGACAGAGAGTTTCACAGCATCAAAGCCGTGACTCCCAAGGAAGAGCTCTTTGCAAAGCAGGAACCTTCAGAACAAGAGAAACTGCCCGTAACAGAGTTGACAGTAGATGAGACAAGAGATGAATATGCTCCAGAAGTACAGACTGCAGTAAGTATTACATAGAACCCAAAGGTTGATTTGTCAAAAAAATCAGCAAGTGTTAGATATTTTACCTAATTTAGAACCAGGTTATGGGCATATTACTGTCTAGGACCTTCCTTGTGCAGCCTGAGACAACCGAAGTTCATTTCCAGTGAGACACACGCACAGATCTCCAGAAGCAGCAGCCATTGAAGCTTGTGTGCAGGGTGGGGTGGATGCGATGCCTACAGAAATGAAATGGGAGATTGTGTGCATGGATCTGAAGGTGCTGAAATAATTGCCATTATATGGCACTTCTGTACAGCACAGAGTGACTGAAGATACAGCTGAGATACAGATGTGATCCATGCAACAGCATACATGGTGGTATCTTCAGTTGTAAGCAGAAATATAGTTGTAGCTGAATTCCCTTGCAAAGGGAGGACATGAAATGACACCACTATCTCCAACTTTAAATGCTGCAGTTATTTGCCTGATGCGTTCCTACCTTCTTCCCTACTTCCCCACCATCTTCCTGGCTTAGTTTTTGTGTCAGGTGCTGCTGGCTGTCCCTTGCTTCAGGCTGCCCTTTGATTAATGAGCTGTTCTCAGAAACTGAACACAAGCTGGGATCTTGGTGAACCACTGATCTCAGTGTCATCCTGAGATGCTCTTCCCGTAACTCTCGTCCTTTTGGGTGTTTCTTGTGCTTTTTCACCCAGAACATTGCTGGTCACTCCCTGCTTGTAACTGTTTTCACAGATTTGTTGCAATTCTCCACAGGTGCTGGACAAGACAGGGGATGAAACCTCTTCCTTGGGACTTGAAGCTGAAGAGCCTGTGCAGCTTGAAGGAGAGGGAAAAACCCTCACTGTGGTCCCTGTTAAACCTGAAAAACAAGATGAAAATCCTGACTTAGAAGAGCAAGTTTGTACTAAGGGAGTTAGCAGGGCACCTACTCTAAGAGAAGAAGAGGAAGATGATGCTGTGCTCATCGGAGTAAAAAGCACGGAAGTCACAGTTCCTGAGGTTCCACTGCAGAACAAGGTAAAACCCTCTGACTTTCCTTCAAAAACACTTGGCTCAGAATCAGCTGCAGGTGCTGAGCAGAGTGTGAGCAATGGAACTGACAGGGACATTGCAGCAAAAGATTCTGTGCCTATCCTAGAGCCACAATGCAGGGAGAAAACAACTGAAACCTCCTCCCAGAGGGATGAAACCAAAGGTGACAAAATAGAAGATGCTATTCTCAAATCTGAAAAATGCTTGGAGAGCCCTACCACCGTTGCTGAGGCTCCCACACCGATTGAAGCAGACACTGTATCTAATTTAGCATCAACATGCCCAGATATTGTTGAAAATGGAAGCGCTGTCATTACTGATGTAAGTCCTAAGAAATGTGAAACACCCAGCAGCTTGGCTGAAGAAGAGACTCTGGGAAAAAAACAAGAAGTTGTAGAAACCTTGAACTGTCAAGGCTTCCAGAAAGAAGAAAACAAAAATGAGCAACTGACAGAAAAAGCCAAAGAAGTATCTGAACATGGAAAGCAGGAAGCTGTAAGAGGTGATGAATGTTCAACTTCTGTCCAGCAAGAGGTTTTAACTGTGCAAGAGGGAGGCTCTGACTCAGCCTTCCCACAGGCCAAAAGTTTGGAGACTCTGAAAACACCTGTGCCTGCAGCAGCTGCAGCAGTTGGACAGCGTGTAGTGGCAGAAACTGTGACACCCGCAGACATGACAGCCAGAACTGTACAGCCATTGGCAACCACACCGGAGCAAATGGCTTCTGAAGAGGTCCCAGTTACTACTGTAGACTATTCAGGCTGTGGGACTGCAGGGCTTGATAGTGCAGAGGCACCTGAGCCTAGAGTAACTTGTGCTTCTGTGAATGGAATATCAGAGGAGCAAGAGAGGCCCCAGAGCACAGGGCAGCCCAAACAAAATGGCATTCCTTTCAGTCACAATCTGCCTCGAAGCCACCCAGAATTTGAGAAGCATGTGGTTCAGTCCGTGATTATAGAGTCCCAGAGTACGAAAATTGTATTGAGTGCCATCGAGTCAGCTGTTCACAGACTTGCAGAAACAGAAGAGTCGGCTGCCTTTGAGTCAGAGCAGAGCATTAAGTCCATAGGGAAAAGCCCATCGGATACAAATAGGCATGAACTTCTGGGAAGTATGCAGGTAGATCAAAAACTTCCAGTAAAAGAGGAAGAGATACGGAGTAAAGAACAAGAGCTCCAGCAACCAGGAATAGTGAAATCTGTTACCTTAACAGAGCCTGCAGAAATTCATGCAACTGTAGAAAAAACAAAAGACATGCTTTTAACTTCTGAGATGCTGAAAGATGGACAAAGTCAGAATTCCTTAACAGTTTTGACTAGCCCTGAAGACATTCCAAGGGGAAGTGCGATACTTCAGAAATCAACACTAGATGAAAGTACTTCAGAAGATTCAACCAAAGACCCCCTAGACATACATCCACCAAAATTAAGAGAAAAAGAAGTTGGGCACATAATGGAAATCTCAGACCAACATACAGGCCAGCAGACACACAGAGAAAGTGAAGAACAACAATATCACCTGTCAGTGGAAGATGGGAAAACACAGATGTGGGAGGATGATAATTGCCAAGAAGGAACATCTTGTGATAGACAAAGTCAGAACTCAGTGGCTGTGACGCCTTGAACGTAAGTAGCATTTTTAGCCAGTAATTTATTTCTATTTCCAGATAGTTCGTTGTGTCTCCATAACTTCTCTCCAATGTGGTGGGGTTTTTTTTTGTTTCTTTTAATTATTCTGCTGAAGGGCTACTCTCACTTCAGTGGCCTTTGACTTGGCATGTAGTTGAGCATGGTATTTCTGGGGGGTAGAAAATTTATTTTCCAGTTTTCCTAGATAGGAAACGTCATATGACATGTTTAATATACGGGATTTAATCCACAAACACGCTTCTCTAACAAAACTCTTTTTAAAATCCTAAAGGATATGAGTGTTGCCTTCTGTGGTAAACCTGGAGTGCCTCATGTACAAAGCTTTTTGCACTTCAGTGAAATCTGAATCAGAAATGATAGGTATAGCCTCTTCCAAGGATATATACTGCACTTGCTTTGCTAAGTAACGAGACCTTTATCCCTATCTTTGAGAACTGTGTGGGAAAATAAGATGTTCTTGAGAGAGCAAGTTGTTATTACTAAAGCTTTTTTATCGTTGTCTTTCTTTCAGATATGCTAAGCATCCATGTGGCATTTGGAGAAATGCCAGTCCTAGAGAACAACTGACAATCCTGCGACAGAACCAGGAGCTTTATTCACTACCCTTTATTCTTGGATGTTAACATCTGTTCTTTTGAAGACCTCACCTTGTCATTTCTATTGAAAAACAATGCCTTTAATGTTGGCTATATCCACACCCGTGTTCCATCCGAAGGTCATTTGTCTCTGCCCAAAATAATCCATTTAGGCTGGAGTTGCACCACTGAGTGAATGGGCAGACCACTAGAATTTGTGCCACGGTTATTACTGTCCCCTCACTTTAAAATGTGTCCTGTCTGTCCCATCTCCTTGAATCCCTTCACTCATCCCTGAATCCCCCTCCCTTCTTTCTGCAGTCTCCCTTACCCCCCACATCTTCCATAGATGCCTTGATCTGACCTATAAGTGGCTGTAGATGCTGTTCAGCTTGTGTGGGGGGGAAGGAGGAGGGCTCACTGATGAGAACACATGAGACTTCTGGCTGAGTAGCAGATGTGTCTATCAGACAGCAGGAACTGGATCACGCACAAATTGTTGAGCAAGATGCTCGAGTTTGCTGCCTTTCAGTCCCGTTCAGGTATCTCTGTCCATCCTTCAGTTGTATTTGTGTAGACCTTATTTAGTCAGAAATTATTTCTACAGTGTAGCTTGAAAGGAGATTGAGAAAAACCCTTCTTCTGTTGTTTCAGACTTCAGGTCTCAGGACTGGACTGTAATGTATTGAATATTTATATGTATGTCTTAAACCCAGTTCTGATTTTAATGTAGAGCTATAATACTTATGTACTATTTAGGTGTACCCTTAAATGAATTTTGTAGAGTAGCCCGGAGAGGAAATTGATACTATTGGAGCGGAAATTGATAACACGTCGTTTCCTATTTATTGTTCCAGGTTTTTCCCCTTGTAAAATCTCTCAAAAATTTGGCTGTCTCGCTTTGAATATTTATATATATATCCTAAACCCAGTTCTGATTTTAATGTAGAACTATGATGTTTCTAAAGACAAAAGGAGAGCCCTGACCTGTGTCAGATCCACCGATCACTTCTACTTGCTGTCCTCCCTGGTTTCTGAGAACCCCCCAGGCTTACCATTTTTGCTGTCACCTTGTTCCTGTACTGCAGCCTTTGTATTTCACCTCTCTCATTCCAGCATCTGCTAATTTCTGGTCATTGCCCCATCCAACCCCAAGTCTTTCCCATGCCTACATTGTCTAACATCTTTCCTGCATACAAACTGCCTCCTCCCAACCCCCACCTGAACTGCTTTCCCGCCCAGTGTTTTCAGAAATCCTCCCCACTCCTATCAATTCTGTCTTTTCTGAGGCAGGAGTAGGAAGGAGGGTAATGGCTTGGTGATGAGTTCTGCCTTCAGTTGCAAAAAGCTGATGAGATCTTTTGGTTGTCAGTCCAATCACATAAGGTGGATTGGACTGACAACAGCTGTAGACCAGAATGAACAGGGTGATAGAAGGATGGTTAGAAGCCCCAAGCCTGAGAGTCCTGGGGTGTCTGTCAGTTGGTCCTCTCCTTTGTTTACATTAAAATCAAACAATGGGTACAAGTCCGTACTTTCAGCCCTGATCTCTAAAGTGAAGGTTACAGGTCGCACGTTGTGAAACCAATGCCCACCAAGTTGAACAATGCTCACTATCATACCTGTATAGTAATTTATTTTAAAATCAACTTTTAGCGTACAAATGCTCTTGTTATGGCAGGTCCTTGCCTCTCCTCAAGGCTGCACGTCCAGCAAGCAATGTGACTGATTGCACTGGTGTGATTTTTCCTTACCTCAGAGCAAATTATATAAATATTTAAAGCCAAACAATGTGGTTTCAAACAATCCAGTCTATCTCTGTCCATCATTAGCGGCAGCTTTCCCCCTTAGCTTTGGGCAATTCCAAAAACCTCGGTTGATTTCCACATGTTTAAGTTGGCTTGCAAGGTAATGATGCTCTTAATAACACTTCACAAGTGCAAACTTGGCTGAATTTGTACAAATTGTATACCTATGTACCTTAAGCCATATTGCAATAACTGCAGCAGGTAAAACAAAATAACAATAGCATGACCTGTGTAATCCCGATTCTTACGTTTGTAGCTCCAAAGCTGTTAATAATATGTAAAGTTAATTCTTGTCTGAACCTCATTTAAATAAAGCTAGCTTTACCACAATGTAAATTGTCTGTTGGTAGTAATTGGGCAGGCAAGGGCTTTAACTTGCCTGTTTTCTCCATTAATCCAGGGCCTTTGGTAAGCAATGCAACAAACCTAACAAACACAAAAGCTTCTTATAACCGACAGCTAAAAGAACTACCACACCCAAAACCACGCTAATGGTGCAAGGAGCATGCCTCCACGAAAAGATACTACTTTGTACCAGCGTATTGCTTTGGCCTCTGAAATTCTCCTTTGAGACTGTGACTTCTGGCTTGTGCTTAAAAGCTTGAAGCTTTCTCTAATCCAATGTATGGGGTTTCCAAATTTGAATTTGTGTTTTTAAGGTAGATTTTCATTGAATAAATAAAATGCAACTGCAAATTTGTTCTAACCTGTGTATGTGGTGTGTTTTTTTTTAGCTTTCTTAGTTTAAATTATTTTCTGATGGTTGCTTCATCTTCAGAAAGTTAGATTTGTTCCTGAGAATTAATTTGTTGTTGACTGACATTCAGCTTTTGATTGAAATTAAAGGAACTAATTACAGAATTAAATTACAATTTGGCTCTAAATTTCTATAAAATGTGCATCCTTCAGAAGAAGTAATAAGGTACTTAAGAAGACTGAAGAATAAAAAAACCTTCCATTAAATGCAGGATAGGTAACAGTATTCAGTGAGCCAGATTATTAAATCATATGCCTTGCTGGTGCAACTAAAGTATAAAAAAACTCCAGCAAAGTAACAACATAAATGTCCACAGAAAGTTTTTCACAGATTAGTAGAGTAAGGATTTTGGACCCATAACTGGTATCTTCTAAGCTTCCCCTCTTCTGCTTAGCCTCATGGCACCAAAAATCTGGACATGCTGGTTATTCATGTTCACAGACCTTGGACTTCAGACATGAAGTTTTTCCAGTTCTGTATGTTCTGTGGCTGAGAATGATTGATTGGCAGCATTTGTATCTCAGAAGACTTGCGTAGATTCACACCTGAACTAATTTTGTAATAATTTGTTCCTTCCTATCTCAGCTAAGATGCGAAATCCAGTATCTGCAAATATTTAGCTGCACTGGTCGCAGCAAACACAGGGATGTTGGGACACTGCAGGATGCCTGTCCCTCTTCTTGTTTTTGCATTGTGTCAGGGAGCTCACACTGCAAGTGACTGATACCACTGTCCAACTCTGGCATCTGGAGGTACAAATCAAACCACCTTTCCCACCAGACATTGTGGTCAAGGTGTACACAGCCTCTGCTGGTCCTTCTGCAAGGTTTATGCATTTGTACTGTGCTGTTACTGGTTAGTATGAAATCCCTAAACAGGCATCTAACTAGGGATTGGAGTCCAAGCCTTTTGCATCTCAGGGAGGTTTGTGTGCTGTTTTCTCTTTTGCAGGGCTGTTTTATTGGCAGTAGCTCAAGTATCCTGCCTGTTAGCTCAAGCTATGGAAGTGGATCCCATGCAATTCAGAGCATATGGGAGGCAGCTGTGCTCGCTGAGGAACCTGCACAGCTTGGATACAAGCAAGTGCCTGGGGATGGGCAGGCGGCTTGCCAAAAGCTGAGAGGATTCCTGAGATGATCATGTCTGGATGCTGAGCGCTGGATGTTTGACATTCATGCCGCCACATGGGAGGGGAGCAGGCCTGAGGAGGCTGAGGCCCTGCAAGGAAGGATGTGGCTTGGAATGAGGAGCAATGTGAAACAGAAGGCCAGTAGAATTGGTGGCGTGGGGTTTGGAGTCATAATTTTGAGTAGGTGAATGAGATGTCTTAAAGGAGGATGACTCTTATCTCTGTGAACATTTTAAGATGCTGCTAACAAGATGGAAGCTTAGCAACCACAATGCTAATACCTGACTTGGAGCTGATGTCATCTCTAGTTGGACACTAAATTTAGTCTTTACAAAAGTAAGAATGAAAGATGGGGGTCCAGTAAAGGCCTCTGTCTGTTCTGCTCCAATGTCCTCTTGAGAAAATACTATCAACTCCTTAAAACAGGAATAACAGTTTCAAAAAGCATATCTTCTTCCTCCTTGAAAATGTCATCCATTTCCAGATGACCTTGAAAAGGTCACATAATCATAGAATCATTTGGATTGAAAGGGACTTTAAAGATCATCTGGTTTCAACCACCCTGCAATGGGCAGGGCAAGGACTGATGATATGATGAAATGAGGGAAGCAGAAGTCTTATGCCATGGAAGCTCTGCCCTGAGGACAGTTTCTGTGGCAGCTTGACCTTGTCCTCATAATCTGCTCTACAGATATGTCTCTGTCCCTCCTACAAAGGTACCAGACTAGGAAGGATAACCAACACAATGCTTTTTCTTCTAAGCAACTAGACAAGAGGGAATTGTAAAAAGTTGCAGGGCATTTAGAAGCCAGCTGCTCTTCTGGAAGGCAGACATCCCAGGAAGCAGCCCCGCAGAAATCCCTGCCTCCTCCCCAGTGCAACTGTCCCCTTGGGGGGGGTCTTCTACTCCCTTCAGCCTTGCAGTACTATGGCTTCTTCTCCCCTGCACGAGCTCTCTGTCTCTGCTTTGTAAGCAGGTTCCTCGTACTTCCAAATTAATTTCTGGGAGACGTTCAGCAGACAGTCCTAGGGTCAGTGTGACAGTGGTGCCTGTCATTTCCCATAAAAACACCTCTGTGAAGTGAAAAACCTGACACGCAACTGCTTGTACTAACACATCTCCCTTCCACCATTCCAGGGGTAGCCAGGAGGCTAACAAACAAAAAGAAAAGTGACGCTCAGCCAGTATTTGAGGGTACTGCATGCCCGGAGCCCCAGAATGCCCAGACTCTGGGCAACACAGGGTCCCTCTTCCTCTCCCTACAGCAGTGGGAGCGACTGTAAGTGTTACACACTTGTGCATCTGGCCCCCCCGGCCGCCAGCACTAGGATCACCTGCTGTGTGTGCCAAGACCCTCTGACAAGACATCAAGGGAGGAGGACAAACCTGAGGGGAGGCTGACTGTGGGATTTGAAATCCACCTGCTTTTGTAGTAGAAAAGATGGCCAAAAAAGAGTAGTGTTTTCAAGGCTGGCTCACTAGCACACAGGAGCCTGGAGGGTTACTTAGAGCCCAGAGGGGAGGCTGTGCTCGAGGAAGATGGGGCAAGGGGGAAACATCAGCCAAATTGTTTGAGAGACTGCCTGGCAGGGTAGTCATCCCACAGTCCCTGTCAGCCACATGGGTATTTATTCAGAGGAAGCTTTTCTTAGCCCAAATCCATTTGGGTTTTTTCATCTCCCAGCTGGTATTTTCACTATCATTTCCTGAGCACTATTAAGAATTACGAAGACAAATATAACCTGTCTATTATGCTGCAGCCGACACAAACTCTTTCAAAATAGAATATTTACTGCTTAATCTTGAAAATAGCATTATTCTCTTTGGCATTAGTCTCCCTGCTGGGGAAATGCTTTTATTGGATTTTTGCATAATCTGTTTTGATCCTACAATTGGATTCTGGTTCATACATCCTCTCTCCTCCTTAATGCCTCACAGATGCAGGGGAGGAACCTGCATCAGTATGAATGATGTGGCAAAGACTGGGCATATTGCTTACATTTCTTCATGCAATAGCATATTTAATTAAAAAACCACCCAAACAACCAAAACAAACAGACAACCCCCCTAAGCCATTATTGACATCAATTGGTAGAAGCAGGCTCATATTCACTATGGCAGTATATTGACTATATTGAAATTACTATTTTGTTTTCTTTCACTCATAACAGTAGTTGCTCATGAAAAGAACAACACTTTTTTCTGTAATCATCCTTCCTGGATACGTCTCAAGGCTCTAGACATTCCTGTTATTAGTTATTTATTTTTCCAATACAAGAGACATCATATTTTGTTTTCACTTTCCTATGAAGAGCTTGGATCTCTTGGATAGCATCAAAGCTTACAATCTAAGCTATTGAAATGATTTTGCTTAAAACTTCCCAAACTCCATTTTGAGTTTTGACAAATGCACAGGAGCACAGTGGTGATGTGCTATGGCAAAGCAGCCTGCTATATTTTTATATCGTACTGTAGAAACAAGGAACCTTGGGACATCACTGAAAAAATAATGTAACGCCTCTTGAATTTTGAGTTGTAAACTATGTAAGGTATTGATTAATTGTCCCCATTGAGAGACAAGGTACAATTAGCAGGAAAATGGCAGTGTGTCATAGTGACAACAAGCAGGGAAGAAGAAGGAGGACTAGGAGCAGAGACTAACATGCATCAAGTGATGTGAGATTCCTGCTACTGAAAACAAAATGTTTATTATGACAAACTTGGCATTAGAAAAAAATCAGAGAGGCTTCACAATCCAGAAAAAGATTTAAATGACTTGAAAAACAATGATTGCTTTTACTGAACATTAATTTGTGACTTGTTTGCAGCAATGCAGATAATGCGTCCACTGTGGCTTCTCAAGGATGAAGTCCTCATATGTTCATAAGAATATATTCATACATTCATGTGAACGACTGAAATAAGAGTATTTTCACTTTAGAGATAGCTCATAGCTTTAAAGTAGCAGCAGTGAACCAAAAATACTATGAAGCTAATGCTTTCCCATTCTGCTGGAGGAAAAGGGGGGTAAGAGGGTTTTTTAAAATTTGCTAAAACAAGAAACATGAAAGTATATGGTTAACTAATTATGATCTTTAAAGTGTAAAGTTTAGTGTAGCTCAGTTTTCCCCCTCATTACCTATTTTCTTAAGTAATAGAGACACCAAAACCATCCGCCTGGCTCCTACTCTAGATAGAGCATACAGATAGAAGTTTAGAAGGTTATGTTTGAATTTTAAATGGGCTAGACTGAAATATTAATGATTCCTCAGCTTAGAAGAGCCTAAAATAGATTGTCAAGTAAGCAGTGCCGAGGTTAGCCTGTTTTAATGTTCTGGGAAAAAATCTACAGCTCTTTCTAATTCTGTTGTGATCTCAAAATGTAACCAAACCACAAGAACCGAGTGTCCCTAAAGTGAGAAGAAACTCTGTTTTTTAAGCGGAGAAAACTGAACAGAGAGAGTAGTACTGCTGATGCTTGAAGAATTAACATTTCTCACCCCTTCCTAAGTTGGCGCTCCAGGCTGGAGGAACAGCTGGACATTTCTGTATTTTGTGTGTGTGTGCACACATGTCTGTGCAGACACAGACCCTCCCTCTGGAAGGACACGCTCACTCGGGCTCTGTCTCCTCTCTGGATCTGGGGACAGGGAACTTCAGCAGCTGCACTGAAGCCCAAATAATTGTTTCCCCTTGGCCTTGTACTTCCCTGGCCCAGCTGGAACATGGCGTGCAGGGAAGTGCTGGTGTTTCCGTCCCAGTGAAGTTTCTCTGCCACTTGATTCTCCGTTCATGGGTCTCTCCTGGCATTGCTGCTGCTGATGGAGTGCGGGGGACACAAAACACCCTCTCAAAGCTTATTTCCCCTTGTATACCTGCCCCTGCCAGCCTCGAGACTTGGTGCCTTTGGGTGCTCTGCAGCCCACCGTGCAAAGGGCTCTGTTCTCTGGGGCAAGCCTGCTGTGAGACAGGGCTGCCAGACTCCCTTCTGCCCCTTTCTGTGGCTTCCCAGGGCAGCCCCTGGGTATGGGGATGCTCTCTGGGGTGTGCAGTGGCTGCCCCTGTGGAGGGCAAGGGGACAACGAGGTGGGAGGCCCAGGAGGTTGCAGTGGTGTGACTGCACCATCTAGTGCTGTCCCTGCACAGCCACTGCTGGACACACGGCCTAAAGGAGACTCAGCTGGGATTTCCTCAAAAAAAGAAACCAAAAGAAAAAAACGACCTAGGTTGTACCTCAAACATGAGTAGAACCATACATCTTTCATTACCCCAAAATCCGGATAAATTGATGTGTCAAAGGCAGTAAGACATCGTCTTTCCAGTTAACTTAGCTTCCATCCAGCTTAGGCAGCTGTTAAAGAGGAAAAAGCAGGACACAGCACTAGCTTCCATCAGTGATATAGATGCACAAAACACACACATGAAATAATGAGCTGCTTCAGTGGGCCCTAAAGGGAAAACTGGTTCAGTGTAGATCACTGCTGTATTCAGGACCACCTGAATAAAGTCAGAAAATGATAAGGCAAGAGCAGAAATAGAGCCCAGACCCACAGAAGCTGCTCACTCTGCTCCTGCTCAGCGCTGCCCTAAGGCCTGGCCAGTGCTGGGAGAAGCAACTGTGGCAAGCAGGAAGAGTGGCAACTGTGCTCGCAGGGAGGCCAGAAAGAGATCAGTTCTGATGTGGCTGCAGGCTTACAAAAGTAACTGTTTTGTAGCTTCTGATAAGTCTGAAAGTCTTCAGGCCTCCGAGCTGGGAGTCAGGAATACACCATTTTACCCTTAAAAGCCTTTGGCAGCAGGTCCAGCAGAAGCTGGACTGCTGAGGCTCTCCTGCTTCCTGGGGTGATAGAGGGAACACCTGCATTGTGATGTAAAGGAAGCTGAGCGGAGCACCGGAATCATTAGCCTTAGCCAAGGTTAAGTGGTAATGCCTTCCAAGAGGTTCTCCAGAGCATGTTTGCAGATATACAAGTATATACCACAAATGGTAAAAAACAGAGGAGAACCTCAAGTAAAACAAAGGTAATGGAAAATAGCCTTACTGTCTCTATGCGAAAAGGAGAAAACAAAATGGGGAAATAGAAGAGCATCACTGTGCATAAGTGGTTTTGGAAAATGTACTGAGATAAAGAGCAAACTCTGAATCAGTTAGATGTAAAGACAACACCTGTTTTACAGCAATTAGCTGAATTTCCCTCATCCACTCTTCATGTTAGTACTCTGGGATCTATACCTGGAGACAGTGGCCTATATATAGACAGTACGACTTAGAAAAAGTAATTATTACAGCAGAGGATTTTAGGGACGTGGTCTTATGGATACCCAAATGGCAAGTGGCAACTAACAGCAGACTATGGAGGCCTGACAGCTGCTGCCAGACCACTCATTGCCTCTGTTCCCAGTAGGGCTGATATAGTCAGTCCTCTTAATGATGGAGGGCATCTACTGACACAAAAGAAATGTTTTTGATGACCCCAGCACCAGGGGCAGATCAGAGGAGGTTTGCTTTCATCTGGCAGGGACTTCACAATACATTTACTCGTCTATCCCAAATCTTAAACCATAGCCCTAGCATACATGTAGCTCATGCTACATTGGCTGAAGAGCTGGAAATGTTAAAATTTCCACAAGAGGTCACTGTGAGGCAGTGCATCGGGGATGCCTTAAGAGGTGGCCACTTTGTAAAACCTGTAAAGACTACAAACACTTGCTACCCCCACAATCAACTGGGGTAGAGATACCAGAGGAAGAGGAACAAGGGCCCAATCACAAATTCATCTTTTGGAGAGTCAGATGGACAGGTGGGAGAAAAACATATGCTACAAGAAATCCAATAGTTACCCCTGTCCCAGAATAAGAAATTAGTTATGTGCTGTGCTTGGAACTTCAGGATCTTGGAAGGCACATATTCCAGGATTTAGCATAATAGCCTGACTACTCCATAACTTATTAGAGAAAAATGCAGTCTGGGAATGGACCCCACAACATAAGAAGGCCCCTGCAGCTGTTAAAGAAAACCATAAATGTGTATCAGTCACCAGTGCTCATCTACCCTATGTGGCCACTCTCACTACAGGTCCAGGAGAGAGAGAAGGGATATTGCTGGGGACTAGAGCGATAGTGACTGCCTGGATCCATGCAACATCACATTACTTTGGGTTCCAAATCACAGCAGAAGATTACATTTGTGTAAGAACGCAGTCAGACATAACGATAAGACTATTATTAAATAATTATGAAAAGAAAAATGATTTTGAATAGGAAACCAGAGATTATGACTTTATAGGAAGATTGTGAAGCTGGGCAGTGGGATCTTGGAGAAGGCAAATACACTTCCCCTCTAATGAAGCTTTTTGAAAGTTGAAAAGAGCATGAATGTTTATTTCCATGGTAAGCATGGAGTGCCTCACTCCAGCTCACAAAGCTTTTTGCATCTCAGTGAAATGCATCAGAAAATATGATAGGTATAGTCTCTCCCTAGACCATTTTCTGCACTTGCTTAAGTGAGACCTTCGTTATCTCCATCTCTAAGTACTGCTTGGGAAAGTAAGATGATCTTGAGAGAGTAAAATTGTCATTAATAAAACTTCCTCAATTCTCTTCTTTCTGTCAGATACACTGAGCATTCACGTGCCATTTGGAGAGATGCCAGTTTTAGAGAAGAACTGGCAAGGCTGTGACAGAGCCAGAAGCTTTATCCACGAGGCTTAATTCAGGGATGCTGACAGTTGCTCTTTGAAGACCTCACCTTTTTGTCATGGTTATTAATAAGCAATGCCTTTAATGCTCAGTATAGCTACGCGTGTGCTCCATGCAAAGGTCTGAACAACCAACCCAAGATCATGGCAGGTATCTCAACACAATCCCCTCACAGAGGGCAGCAGGGACTTCCCTGCCTCCTTCTCCCTTTTTGTATCAGGAAACAGGGACAGAAAGAGGAGCATCTCCTAAGCATGCTCTCAGGTGAAAGAGAAAACTGATCCTGAAATTATGGAAGAAAACACAGAGAGAGAAGGGGAGAAAATCATATTCTGGTTAGTACTGCAGTGCTTGAAATATTTGTTTGGTGCCACTCCAGCCGAATAGGCAGTGTCTTGTGCCTGCTCTCTCCACCAGAGAGAGAGCAGACTTTTTGCAGGCTCCCTCTTCCTTCAGCAGCTCTTTTGCAGCCCTTCTGTGGTGAGAGGCTCCCACTCTGTTTCTCTCCCAATCCTAACCCTAATCCTTGCCCTGGTTTTGGCTGGGATAGAGTTAATTTTCTTCCTAGTAGCTGGTACAGTGCTGCTTGTTTGGAATCGGTATGAGAATAATGTTGATAACACAGATGTTTTAATTGTTGCTGAGTAGTACTTACCCTAAGTCAAAGTTTCAGTTTCCCTTGCTCTGCCAGTGAGGAGGTGCATGAGAAGCTAGGAAGGAGCATAGCCAGGACAGCTGATCTGAACCAGTCTGAGAGTGCTGGGGTTGTGGCCTTCTTGACAGGTCCAGCATGGCTACTGCACTGTGTGGCTTTGTCACCAAAGACCCTGTCAGCTGGAGAGGCAGTGTGAATCCTGGACGTAACCATTGCTTCAGCAGGTGCTTGACTTCCCTGGAATCTCTCCTGGGTTTCTGTGATTCTGAGCAATTCACCCATGTAATCTTAATACATTTCTTGTTGCAGGATGATACCAAGAAATGCACCTTCTTAGTTCCTTTACACACTGAAGAAGAATTTTGCCACTCAGATGGTAGCTTTTAAACACAAACTGAGGAACTGCCCTCATCTATAGCATTCTGCAAGCTGGCACTTCTGCAAAACCACCTACATCACTTCAGTCAGAGCATTTCAGTTCTATCCAGGAGACCCCTTAAACCCTGGAGTGTTAGTACTCCTTATGCTCAGTGGCAGAGACATCAGTGTTAAGTACCACTGGCCAATGCCAGTAGTAGTAGTATCTCTATGTTCCAGTTTTCAGAGCCATGTTTAATCGTGTTCCTTGACAGCAATAGGAAATAGATGTGCTCATTTCTCACGTAAGAGTCACCACAGAGGTGTGGCACTGCAAGGGAGTACTGCTACTGGCAGCTACGTGACAGAGCAAATAAATCCTCTTGGCAGCAGTGGCTGCACTTTTTTCCTCTCACCGTGCAAAACCTCAGCTCCTGTAAGCACTCTGGAGGAGACCACCAGCATGGCCAGACGTAGAGTAAACCATCACCTCACACTTCCTTGCTGTAGTATCAGAAGCAGGAAAACGTTTTCTACGATGTTGCAACACTAGCTGACTTTCTCATGGGTCTACCAAGGACTTGTGCTGAGACACAAATACAGGTCTTGAGAACTTTTAATTTCTTCAGGGCAACTTTTCTAGAGCAGAAAACAGCTCCTTTAGGAGAAAGAGATTCGATCTGTGATACTTTCTGAAGGGGGGAAAAAGCGTCAATACAGCCATCATTTCCAAATTCCTAGCATGGTCTTCTTTTTAAGACAGATACAAATCCCATGCTGAGAGATTTCTGCCCCTCGAGCTAATGAGAACTGAAGATGGTGCTCCCATTCTCTGGGGCAAGTACATTGCATCTGGTAGCACTTTCTTTTGCCCTGCTGGCAGGAGCAAGGGGAAAGCACCAGACTTAAGAGAAGAACTATCATCAGAGTGCTGCTACCCCTAGGTTGGCAGAGCAGAAGCCATGTGTTCTCAATTCCGTTGGTGACAGACACTAAAAGGCAGAAGTTCTTGCTTCCACCCTTGCTGTAAGATGGGGGCATGGACTGCACAGAACCATAGAATCATTTAGGTTGAAACTGTTTTACTTGAAAGCTGCCCAATTGACATACCTGCCTTGCACAGCTATTGCAGAAACCTCTGCAATGTCAAAATCCTCTATAGATGTAAAATATCTGTGTTACATCTGTGCCTTGGAGGTTTCCACTCTTTTAAGAGGAAATGATTAATATAATGTAAAAAATCTTGAACCTAAACAAAAAAACCCAAACCCCACCCCCAAACAGGAAAGGTGGTGTCCTTAGAGGCATGGTCACAGCTTCACAGTTTAGGTGGCTGCTTCCTGAGTTACTTCTCAGTTGTCTTTCAGACTCTCCCCATTTAGTCTGAGCTGCTGTTTCACCACATGTTAGCTCTCCACTCTGCATGGCACAGCTCTGCATGCAGATGAAAGCTGATCCAGATTTCAGCTGATTTCTTCTGCTGGTTTTTGCTTTTGTTCCTCTTGCAGCAGATGGAACTCAGACAAGTGACATCGCGGCCCTTTGCTCTGGGACACTTCCTATATGACACGAGAGTGATGCAACAGTCACACCCCTCAAGTCATGCCTGTGTCATGTTTTTTTAAAATTAATATCATACTACAGCTTTGTTGAAAAAGAGTAAGAAGGGCATGAATATTTTGAACTTTAATAAACTTGGTGAACAAGAATGAAGTTTCTCTGAATGTTCTTTTTCAGTTCTTGTAGACAAACCAGGACTTGTCCTGAGTCTCTTTCTGTTATCAATATTGCCAAAGATGTCTCAAAATGAAAAAAAAAAAAAATCCGCATAAGAATGCAATATCAAAGAGTGTTATTATTATTATTATTATTATTATTGAACAACTAGGAGGACCATGCCTGTGTGTGGAGAGCTGTGTGCCAGCAACTGGAGTGGTGCTGGTTGAGTGATATGGCATCACCTTCCTTTCCTCATTAGCTGCAAATCACATGCTTTGAGTGACTATTTTCCTTTACATCCTTCAAGTACTGCTGTTGGGGTGGAAGGACCTGACCCTGTGTGTGTGTGTAGCCCTCCCCATTTTCCAGACTTTACTCTTTTGTAGGACAACCAGGAAAGACCTGCTCCTGCTGGAATGTGAAGCTCATGCT
Source organism: Pseudopipra pipra (assembly GCF_036250125.1). NCBI lineage: Eukaryota > Metazoa > Chordata > Aves > Passeriformes > Pipridae > Pseudopipra > Pseudopipra pipra. Next base: position 51,499,880 of record NC_087551.1, read on the forward strand.
GACAGTTTAACACCAAAAGAAAGGTTGTAACCAGTGTCCCTATTCAGGGCTGCCTAAAAGCCTGCACTTGTCCTCATCTAGGGTTGCATGAGCAGTGGCTGAGTAACAATGTTCCCATGAAACCGACCCAATCTGAAGTCAGTTGCTTCTGGGAGGAAATGGTCTTGGTCAGTTCTAAATGGCAGATGTGACAGTGTAATATATATAAATAAATATAAATAAATAAACATAGAATATAAAATTTAACAAAATTTTAAATTGCATATTTTCTTTTCAGTGAAGATGTGAAAAGGTCCCCTCTTTTCTACCTGCCCCTGCCAGCCTTGAGGCTTGCTGCCTTTGGGTGCTCTGCATCCCACTGTGCAAAGGGCTCTGTTCTCTGGGGCAAGCCTGCTGTGAGACAGGGCTGCCAGACTCCCTTCTGCCCCTTTCTGTGGCTTCCCAGGGCAGCCCCTGGGTATGGGGATGCTCTCTGGGGTGTGCAGTGGCTGCCCCTGCAGAGGGCAGGGGGACAAGGAGGTGGGAGGCCCAGGAGGTTGCAGTGGTGTGACTGCACCATCTAGTGCTGTCCCTGCACAGCCACCGCCGGACACGCACCCATTAATGGGCAATAACGAGCTGCTTCAGCAGGCTCTGCGGGGAAAATGCAGGTTCGGTTCTAGATCGCTGCTGCATTCAGGGCCAGCCTGAATCAAGTCAGGAAATGATAAGGCAACAGCAGAAGTAGGGCCCAGACCCACAGGAGCTGCTCACTCAGCTCCTGCTCAGCGTTGCCCTAAGGCACAGCCCCACCAAGGCCTGGCCTGTGCTGGGAGAAGGGCCTGGCAGGGAGAGCGGCATCTGTGCTGGTTCTGAGGCCGGAAAGAGATCAGGTCTGCTGAGCCTGCAGCCTTGAAAAAGTCACTGTTTGGTAGCTTCTGATAAGTCTGAAAGGCTTCAGAGCAAACTGCAACAAGGCACAGGGAAGGTGTAATTAGACGAGGTTTCCGAGCTGGGAGGCAGGACTACATGTTTACCCCCAAAGCCTTTGGCAGCAGGTCCAGCAGAAGCCAGGCTGCTGAGGCTCTCCTGCTTCCTGGAGTAATAGAGGGGACACCTGCAGCGTGACGGAAAGGAAGGATAAGCACCCTCTCTTGCTCATAAGCATGCGGGTTAGTAATTTTCTGAGTTAATGACTATGTGAATTGTTGAAGCAGTACATTAGAGAATTGAAAGATCAGACTAGTTTATCAAAAGAGGACTGAGCCCTGGTTTGATTTCCACCTAATAAGATCATGAAGTAAAGCTTGTCTGACAGTACATTGCCCTATGAATTTAAGAGACCCAAATGAACCATAGCAATCCATAAAATAGTTCACTGCTGAAACTAGAATTACACAATACAGTAGTAACAAACTAGAAAATGCTTTAACCGTGTGGTTGAGAGATTAAGGATCACTGTAGAAGGCAACATGGATTTATCAGGAAGTTCTCTTAGAAAGTGTGGGAGCTGCTTCAAGATGGGACCTGACACAGTCAATAGATTGGAGACAGTCTCTGGATCTATGCTGATGCATGCTGGAGTGGTGGGTACCTCCTCCACACTCCACAGAACAGTACAGTAAGTGAACTTCTGTGTTAATGTGCATTTTGTGACTCTGCTTCTCTCTTCTCTGAGTAGATTGCCTAAGGTTCCAGGAAAGCTTCAGTTTTGGCCCAAGCAATCAGCATGGATTGAATTAGAGGAAGTCCTGCTGGCAGCTCCTTTGGCACAAGGGCTACAACACAGGCACTGCAAAGAGTGACAACAGTCACTGACAGATGCTCCAAGCTCTGCATCTTGGCACATGTGACCTGTTCAAACACACAGACACCATGGCAGCAAGGCTGTACTGCAGAGGAAGTGTGTTTTGTGGTTTTGGTTAAATTTCATCAATATCTGTCCTTTTTAATGGCAAGCTTGATAGAAATCCATATTTAAGGACAGTCAGTTTCCCTTACTTCTAGAGAGGATCACAGATCATTTGGCAAATACACGTTAATGAAGGGTGCAAAAGACTTCTTGCCTTTTCCTGTTTTGTTCTCCTATTCTTTTTGTTTTGGGATTTGTTTGTTTGTTTTATTTTGTTTGTATTCAGTGACCTGAATACTCCTACTTCATAGCTATGAAGTATCTTGCCACATGAAAACATTTGTTGACTTTTAAGAAGCACTAAATGACAGAATTCCAAAATTAACTCTTCCCTTATTTGTGTGTAAAGATTAAAAGGCGTGGAAATACAATCAAGGAAAATTACTGTAACGGTTAAGAATGAATCAATTTGACCTTCAACTGCTTGGGCTGAAGCCATTTAAAGAACTATATTACCCTCCAAAAACGTAAAGTACCCAAACAAGGTAATCCTGTTGTTAAGCAGATTGGGGAAAAAAACTGCAAGGGACTGTGATGCCACCAGGCACCATAGCACCTGCTCTTGTTCTAACCAGGTTTCCTTTAATTAATGTAAAAAATTTTGCAATGTCAAAGAAGTTATTTAAAGCTAACAGAAAGAAATCTATTTTTTTTCCTCTTGCAACTGACCATGTTTTGTGACTGAGGCTGTTATTTTATGGGATTTGGAGCTCAAGAGCCAGCCAGCAGATTTTCTAAACATCAAGACGGCAACTGAAGGCCCTGCAGTGTAAACGGGAGCACAATTCTAAGTATTTGATGTTTGTAACACTAGCATCTTCTAATAAATTCTCCCCCTGCAGAAGCAGAATGATTATCAGACCAGGGATCAAGAAGATACTTGACACAAAAATATTGATCGCAACAGACTGCAAACTTCACTTTCAGAAGTGATAATCCTCTGTTCTTTCTACAGAGCAGATAGATTTGTAAGTGTTCGGTACTTCTGAAGTCGAGGCAGAGGTGTCTTGTCAAGTGACATGCCTAGGAAATTAACTTTGAAGGTACTCCTTTGGAAAAAAATGGGGCTGAAGTTCAAGCCCACAGCCTTGAATGATGGCAGATTTTCACCAGACTTCCTAGCAGTTGCTTCCAAGTTGTCTGGTTTCATTGGTAGAAAATTCACAACTTCAGCAGGCGAGCAAGACTGAATGAGTAACGAGCAAGTCAGTCACAAATTTCTGAGTCAAATGCTGAAAGATAAACCCTCTAAGAAGTTATCTCTAACTGTAACAATAATTCAGAGCATTTTAACAAAGAAGCTTGAACAAAACTGTAATTGCGCTGTAATTATGCAGACTCTTGATGCAAATGTTAATAACCAGAATATACTGTTCCTGATTTGTTGTAGAGGAACAAAACTGCTCGAGCAGTTGAAAGGTAATGACTTAAACATCACTATAGAGCATCAGACAATAAAGGGTACTTAAAATAAACCATTATCATAGCTGAACACATATTAAAACAGTCTCTTTATTGTGATTATTTTTTCTTTTTACCCGACAGTGTTATTTCTTAAGAAAAAATATTAACAGGTGAAAGTATCTCTGCTGGGCCTGCAAATTCACGTTCCTTGCAGCAGTACTGTCATAACCAACTATTTCGCTGGCTTCTTGTTCCCTGCCCTACCCTGCTCCTTCTTTCTGGGCAGTACACCGGCTGCAAGGCCACCCTGCCCACCAGATGAGGGACCTGCCCAAGCGGGAGTCACCACTTCCAACCCTCTACATCCTGGATGTTGCCAGCAGCCACACTGGCTTCAGTAACCCTCTTCCCTGTTCATCTCTGCCCTTGCACAATCCATTAGTTGCTCAAAACTTTCAGCAGAGCTAAAATAGGGAAGATATTTGACTGAAAAATAGCATTTTTAAAGACTAGTTGTTTTTCACTTGAGCCCATTCAACATGCAATGATCTCCAAACAGGGGACAAGGAGCGATGAGAGCAGGAATAAGGTAAGGGGCTGATGAATGTCTCACAAAAAATGGTGTACCCACGATAGAACCAGCCACCTGGGGAGCTGAGCTAAACTCTTGTACTCTGCCATGGAGCAGAGCTAGAGCTCTGGGGAAAATAAAAAAAAAAAGGAGAAAAAAGAAAAAGAGCATCTGATTAAGCAGTAACTAGCTGCTAAGGCAGCAGCACCTTGAGCAGCTGCAGCCATTTTGGAAATGAACTTGTCACTAGCCCCTAAACCACAGACACCACAAAAGCTGACCTTACCCTGAATTAGGAAAGATTTATTCTTCTGTTTTTCTACTCTGAGAGCATTTCAGACTAAGTAAGATGAAATAAAAAATGTTTTTGAAGAACATATATTGGTGGATGAAGATCCTGAAAAAGTTTTAAAATGGGCAACTCTAAAATAACTCTATAAGATGCTATTTTTTTACTTCAAAACACTTCCATACTTTAAAGCAAAATCAATTGATTTTAAATCTGTTATTCTAATACAAGGGAGATAATAAAATCAATACCACTTTCTTTATGATAGTTGTCACCTGGAAAAAAATCTAGTATGTAGTGACTTTTTGTGCTAAATCCACTGTTTTAAGTCTTAGCAAGCTATTTGTTCATCTGTAGGATGATAAACAGAATACATCACTTGGCTTCTAAACCAATTCAGCAAGAGCTCATCCAGGAAGACTGAAAACCAACAACCTTTCACCTTCAACTCAATAAATCATATCCCATTTAATTCAGTTTTTATTCAATGAAATAATGTATAAAAACTTACAAATCTGAGAACTTAACTATACACAAAAAGATGATATTCAGTTTAAACATATACACAGAGAAGAGCTGTGGTTTGTGACTTGCCCTCTCCCACCCCTCCCCCCAAAACACACACTGTCTCCATTTATGACGGGGCACTTTTTCTGTCCACTTACACCTTCTGTTGGCCCAGTAATTGCTCGGTGGGCTTCACTGCTGCCGTCAGTGTAGGTTTTTAGGCTACCAGCAAAAAATCTGGGCATCTATTTGAAATAATAAAAAATCAACAACTTGATTTTTAACACAAAGATGCAGTGCGACTATCAGCAGTAACCAAAACTACAGAAGTCATCCTCTCACTTTTTGCAGACTTTGTCTTGGCATTCAAAATAACAGGGCTCTCACAATTTGCCAGCCAGCACTACAGATTCACTTTAAAACAACCATGATCACCTGTTGCTAGAACACTGTTTTTTCTCCCTCTTAACTCATGCCATCAGAACAAATGAAATCATGGACGCTCCTTGCCAGAGTAAGGGAATAAAGCTTTTCTCTCTCCTTTCATCCAGAATGACTCAAACCTATAGCTAATAACACATGCATGTGCTGCACTAATGATGGTGCAGTGCTCACCAGTATGTCACCTCCCTAGTTTCCTTGGTAGCTTGGGTGACAACACTTATTAGCTTCTCTTCAACAGGTCAATAAAAACGCACACAGCCCAGGACGTTTTACATTTGATTAAAACTAACCTGTGCAATGACTAGTTTTACCAAATGACTAAAAGACATTCCAGGCTGAATCTGAGAGTAGGTGGCCAGTTACTTAAAAAGGATGTGTGCGTTTATTTACCTGTACCAAATATACACACAAACACTTTATATATATATATATATGTATATATCTTTATATATACACAGTATTTATATATATAAAGATTGCCATCACATTACTATTATAGCTACTTAAGTCAAAATTTGGCTAAGCAGCTGCTTTGCTTGACTCCAAAACAGATACCCAAAGGCATACTGGAGGGAAAATATATGGCTAAAAGAAACCCAACTCCTTCAGCTCTTTTTAACTCAATGAACAGAGACTTTTGCTCTCCTTGAGAAAAGTTCTGAGGGCTTTAGGTTATAACCTTAATCAACTTGCATGTGGACTTGTAAAAAGCATGGTGTTTATTTTGCCAGATCTCAAAATGCCTTCTACCAGGGAAACTAAAATACATATATCCTTCACTTACCAAACTGGTAACTCTGTTTCTCGTTACACTCATCACTGTATCTAAATACACTTTTAAGCAATCTAAATTTAATTTAAAATCTATGAAATTTGGATTAACTAATACTATCAACATAGTTAGCTGGATTATTTTTCACATGTTCCTTTGCATTAAAATCAATTTCGTTGTGGTTTGATGCAAGAGCTTTTTGTTTGTTTTGGTGGGAGAGGCAAAGTCCAATTTCCTAATGTGCCAGTACAGTTCTGGTTGCTGAAGACAAAGGGTGGGAAGGATGTTGGTGGAAAAGATGGAAGGGGTAAGTGAGGTAAGAGGTAAGGGAAGGAAAAAATTGATTTAATAAAAAATGAGTAAAGAAACTTTAAAAAATTGATATAGGTTTCACATTCAGTCTAACAACACTGCTTCTTGCTCCTTTTTGATGGAGGCTAACACTGCGTTATCAGTCTCTGTGGCTTCTGTGTCCCCACCACCTAGCAGAATGGAGCGATCTTCTTCTAGTGTAAAGACAGAGTTTTGATTTTGGCACGAATGCTTGACTACTTCATTGGGAGTTGAAAACGTTTTGTCACACAAGTTACATTTGTAGGGCTTGTTGGTCTGTACTAACATGTTGTCCATTTGACTACCTTCCTCAAAGGTACAGAGTTCCAGAGTCTGTTTATCCACCATTGTGTATGTGTCCATGCTCTGGTTTAGGCACACGTGTCTGGCAGCCTGGTTAGCTCTACAAAAGCTTTTGTCACAAGTGCTACACTTGAAGGGCTTGCCTGTGTGTATGTACATGTGCTCCCTCCAGTGGCTTTTCTGAATAAATTTGCGACCACAGATGGAACACTCGTATTTCCGTCTCTTTACCTCCCTCTCTTGATCTGCCTGCTCCAAGTTGTCAATGTCTGCGATATCAGAGGGGGGAGGTGTCTCTGACTGCTGCTGCCCATCAATTATTGGGGAGTCTGAGATCTGCTGCAACTCGCTGTCACTAATCATCCCTGCTTCAGGCACTTCCATTGCATCTTTATCAGCTGTGTTGTTACAGAGAGACAAAGAAATATTACTTTCTCCCTGCTGGCTAGATGTGAAGGGAACTCCCGTGTGGATTTGCAGGTGCTCACGCAAACTGCTTCGTAAATTGAACCGGCGACCACAGAGGTGACAGGCATAGTATTTTGGGAAGCTTCCGTTCCTTTTCATAATGCTTGGCTTGACATGTGCTATTGTGAGTGAGGCAGGCTGTTCATCTGAAGAAGATGCTTCCATGTTGGCCTCTTCTCCTGCAGGTGAATTATTACCAGCAGCAGATACCAATTCTGGAGATAAAGAAGATGGCAATGGGTCAGAAGTGGACATATTTGTCCGGGTCACTTGTGGCAGAGTTGTGGCTAACTGCGAGAGCTGTGAGCTTTCAGAAACCTGCTCTTGGTTCATCCGCGATGTCTGTGGCCTTGGTTCTCGCCCGAGTTTGTCAGTCGCTGATGTAACCTTAGTGGGATGTCTTATCTGGTGATCTGCAATCTGAATGCCATATAATGAAGACGCTAATGGAAAAACTTGATCCGGGTGAGAAAAAGTTCCCTGACTTGCAAGGCTGGCCTCTTGAATTAGTGGATATGCATGCAGAAACTTTATTCCCTGTTCTAGTCGAACTGGGTCAATGAGTTGTGGTGCCATCTTCCCAGTGTACATCAAATGCAAGAGATAACTGAAGATATCTGGCTGTATGTCAGTTGCTTTCAAACGGACACATTCACTGAAAGATGAAACAAATATATATTAGAGAAATGCTTTAATGTAAAAGAGCTAATCTTATTGGCCACTTGGAAGATGACTTTTTGCCTCAATGAAAAGACAAAGCTGTCCCATTGCGATCTGCACCCTTCTAAAATGCTGTTATGTTATAGATGTGTTGTCACATATTAATATATTCTATAAATTGCAAAGACGTTTTCCCCCTTTTCTTGGTTGGATTCAAACATATCTGTAGCTAGATGAAAACCTGCTAGCACTGGACTATAAATTCACAGTTCATTAAACTTTTCTCAGTACTCAGTACTTTTCTCCCTGAAAACATCTAAAAATTATCTGGCACTTGCCCGTTTGCCCTCTATGTCCTACTAGTGTATATATCTACAGTTCTGCAAGTGTGTGGTATCACCTTGTTTCAACTGCATTATGATCCAGAAACCATGCAGGACAGGGTGTGAATCCCCTGGGGGTCTGATGCAACAGGTACAGCCTGAGCACATGTAACCTGTGGAGTCCAGGCTCCTTAACCAGCAGAACAGTAGCTTCTTTCCTTGAATAAGAAGGAAGGAACAGGAGCACTAGCGGTATGCATGGCCAGCCTACAGCACTCAGTAAAGGGAAATGCTTTGGCTGTGATGCCTCTTCAGCCTAACAGAACTGAAACCAACATCATCCTCCAGCTGAGAGTGTGCCCAGTGCATCGACCTTTATGATGCTCTGGGACTGAAACACCCACCATGCCTCTGGTGGAAGGTGTATCTCTATGCAGAAAGTGAGGCATGGCTCACAGAAGAAAGAAAATAGGGAACACCTTGAGGTTAGGTCAGTTAGCTAACAGGAGAGGAACTGGGATTTTAATTATTTTTCAGAAGTATTTGTAGCTCTTGTATTAAAAACAAGCATTAAATAAAACACAGAAATCCAGAAATGGACATGACTGCGTGCTGTGGTCTGAATGCTCCAACCACAGTGTGCTACCAAGCCGAGGAGGAAATTACAGCCAATTCTTCCATTTCTTGAGATGCACCCTTCTCGAGTCTTCTCTGTGACTGCTTTTGAACTCAGATGTATTACTCAAAAATAAACTTTGCAATGTTGTCTTCCAAAAATAACTGTGTGCTCTTGATGGAGCATCAAGACTGATACATCTACCTGCAGTACTGTTTCAGAAGTGCAAATGCACTTCTGTCCTATAAGTTTTGAGATAGTTCAAATATTTGGAAAAAAAAAAGAAAAACTTTTAAAACAGTCTTACACTTCGGTTATCTTTTCAATGTCCTCAATGTAAGGCTCTGGTAAAACCCCTCCCCCCAAAAACAACACCAAAACACAGAAAGGAAAGTAACACAAACCCCATTATTTTCCACCACTATGTAGTATCTTATTATATAATTGACTTTGATAAACTGCAAAAAATATAAAGTACATACACCTCTTTTTTAAGTTTATTTCTCAAAATCTCCTAGTAAATCCTTATTGGGTTGTATATACTGTTATGGAAATGTCAAGAACAATGTCAAGACAGAGCAGAAGGGAGAAGGAAAGTGCAGGAGTGAAACAGGATCCTTGAAGTATTCAATTCTAGAAATCCTATGATTTTTTAAGGATAGAGAACTTGTGTCAAATTATAAAGTTAGTGCTAATGAATCACAGTTCAACTTTAATTTGTTTTAAAGTGAGGTTCTAGTTTGCAGATAAGACTGGATTCCATACTCCTTATGACACAGCAAGAAGCAAAAAGAATGTTTTCAGGTTTCAAAACGTTGATAGACTTCCTTAGCTCAGCTAACTGAACAATATTTAAACAGTGCACCTTTTTACAGTTACCTGGTTTGATGAACAAACAACATCTTGAAGTAGTTGGAGAAAGAAGCGAGGACTGATTTGTGTGCCTTGAAGTAGACATCACCAATGGCAACAGTGCAGTCACACAGGAAACCGAACTCTCTCTGAGCATTTAGTTGCTGCAGCAGAATAAGTCCATGGTTGGCCAAATCCATTTTTTTACACTCTGAAAAGAAAACGACTTTCATGTAAAACTTAGCAGTAGATGCACAGATGCAAGAGTAGCTGTCTCTTAACAGACATTTTCCTCTAATATCTGTATGCCTTGCTTTAGTAACATCTCTTAACCCCAAGTTAATGTATAAAAGATATTTTACACGTAGGCAATGATCACTGTTTCACGATGGGCAATGCAATTCACAAAGGTGCAAGTGATTTGCCAGGGTTAAAGAGCAAAGAAGAGCCAAGACGAAAAGTTCTGAAAAGGCATGGGGTTGGGCTTGGATACAGAAATAGAAATAGCTAAGGGAGAGGAAGATATATTAATAAACAGTAAAAACACTATATTCAGTGGAAAAACAAAAGCTTTTTGGTTGCCACTTGTCTGCTCAAGTAGGAAAAATAAATTTTCTTACTGATGTCAGTCACCCTCATCTCAATGGGTGGGAGAGACAAGAGCACAACCCAATACAAGACAAGTTAGACACTTTTAACTGATGGTTATGCCCTCTCCTGGGAAATATCAGATAAATACCTGAATCTTGCCAGAGTCAAACAATTCATTCTTGGTATCAGCAAGCTCTCTGCACTATCAATACAGAAGGGCCTTTTTACCCAACAAGTCTTTATTTATTTATTGAGACCAGCTACAACAGCATTTTCTAAGCAGCCTGTGTGTCTCATGCCCGCCTAGCAAATCAAGAAACTCAGGGGGTGAGAGGTGCAGTTCCATCCATCACTGACCATCAGCACAAGGTGGAATAACTAACAGTGAAATGTGGCACTGACCTGAACCCTCCTAAACCAGGGTTTCCACAGCCCTCCCCCTCCCTGGCACTTCCTTGTACCAGCTACTGGAGGCTGCCCAAAAAGAACTACCTAAGAGCTATAAACTTTTTCTCAAGGATTCAAATTCAGCCTTGGAAGCAGAAATCAATAACTTTGGGGAAAGAAATAGCCAGGAAAACACATTAGGACAGTTGCGTATGGTTGGATGGATGAATATAGGGCTAGTAAGATCAACGAGTGGATACAAACTTAACCAAAATAAATAGAGCTTTGAGCAGAAAAAGTGAAAGTATGAAGTCACATAGATCTGTACTTAAACACGTAAAACAGCAAAAGAAGCCAACAAAATTCCTGGCCATGTTATGCCCAGAAAAATGAAGAAGCAGAACAGAACAGAAAACAAAGAGGAGGTGAAATCAGAAGTGGATCAAAAGGTTTATAAAAAGTCTTGAGCATTTTCCCCTCCAAACTTAACAGGAAGCTATTGAAATTTTAAGTAAAAGTAGCTTGTTTCTTTTATATGGTAAGAGCATGGCTTTTTGGGAAAGAGAACAAAAGTGTATTCCACATGCATGCTTGGTCATTGAAGAAACAGGTATTTCTACTTGCTGGACAGTGAAGAATGCCCTCATATTTAAACCAATAACCAGGCTGATCAAATGCATTCCTATGCATCCACACGAGATCAGAACTCATTGGAGTCAGGGCATAAGCAGAAAAAGAAATACAATATACAATACAGTTGACTATGTTCTTACAGCTAAGAGAAAAAAAAAGAGTGCAGCTCTCTTAAGGTCCATATTCTTTTCCTTAAACTTTTTGGATAATTACATTTTTGTTGTACAAATGGAAGATTCCCTCCACAAGAGGGAATACTCACTGTCAGCAATAACAAAAATCATGTTTGGTGTTACTTAATCCTGCAAGATGCCCCACATATGTAGACTTTGTGATGTTACAGAAATCACACTAGATTTTTTTTTTGTTAGCTTTAATTTAGATTATTAATGTGTACTGTATTTCTAACTCATCAGTGCTAAGTCTAGTTTGTACTTGGACAGCAAAATTTGTCAGGCAGAGCAAACCACTGACATGAGGGCTTCCAAGCCAGAAAGGCATTCTTTCTAGTTATTATCATTCTAAGTTTGTTTAGCTTGTAGTTTCACCCTTACCCAAACAGCAGTCACTGTGGCTGCTGAAGCCAATGCCCTTCATCACAGGTCTGAATTAATCTTTTCATGAAATGACACACGTGCACAACATTGCATTTTGAGTGTATCTGAATGATATTTAAGTGCTGTAACTGAAAGCACTAGAAGAATTACACTCTAAGAAAATCGTAAGGCAGACGACAGGAGCGAGGAAAGCGCTTTGTTCATTATAGGTATGTGTGAACTCAGGAGTTCTACCCTTAGCTAAATAAAAGTTTTTTCCTCAGCTAAACAAAGGTGATTAACACCGGCAAGGCCGTATTAGTGCTGACCGGTCCAACAACTGCGCACAACATTTCTTGTACCCTGGAACCTGGACAGTCCTTCCCTGGCCCGGCTCTGTTCTGCCACGGTTTTGGAATTACCTAATCCGTTCAGCGTGGAAAGCCACGCCGGGGCGAACCCTTTCGGGAAGCGTGTGTTCATCTCGGAGACCCCGCGGGGAAAAGGGGTGGGCACGAGGCCAGGATGAGGCCGGGAAAGCGCCGGTACCGCACCGCGGGAGAAGAGGCTGGGAGCGGCGACGAAGGAGCAGCGCAGGGCGAGGGAGTGCCCGGGGCGGGGGCGGCCGGGTGGGCCGGCAGAGAACAGCTCGGGCACGGCCCGGCGCAGGCGGGCATCGATCCTCGGGAGCACCGAGCCCGCGGCGCTGCTCCCGCGCCGTCGGCAGAGGGCACTGCCCGGCCCAGGCCGCTAACAGCGGCGCAGCACCGCCGGGAGCGGGCGCCTCCACCCTCACCGCGGGCGGCGGGCAGGGACTCGCGATGGGCCCCGGGCCGGCCCCGCCCGCCGCCTCGGGACGGGACCGGACGGGACCGGGCTGCGCGCGCGCCAGCGGGGCGTGAGGCAGGGAAGGGGCGCACGCCGCGGGGGCGCTCCCGCCGCCGGGGGGCGTGTCCCGGCGCGCGCCCTCTCCTTTCCCGGGAGCTGCGCGCGGCCCCCGCGGCAGCAGCGCACGGCGCCCTCCCATTGGCCGACGCGGCAGAGGGCCAGGCGGGCGCGCGCCGCTCTCACTGGCTGCGCCCCGCCCCCCGCCCCGCCCCTCCTCCTCTTCCCCCCGCCCGCCCTCCCTCCCCCCCCCCCGCGCACGCCACGCGCGCACGGACGGGACGGAGACGGCGCGCGAGACGCAGCGCGAGCGGAGCCGCCAGGGCGCGCGAGACGGGAAGAGCTGCCGCTGCCGCCGCCGCCGCCAGGCCCAGCCCATCCCATCCCAACCCGCCGAGCGGGGGGGACAGGCGGGGCAGCCCCGCCCCGCCTGCGCCGGATCCCGCCGCCGCCGCCGGAGGGGGCGGGAGGGAGCGCGGGCCTTAACCGGCCGAGCCGAGCCCCGCGCCGGGCGGCACCAGCCCCGCCGCCCCCTCCCTCCTTCCCCGCGACCCACCGACCGCCCCCCCCCCAAGCCCGGCCCTCCCCTCGGCGCGCGCCCATCCCCCTCCCCGCGCCGTGTCCCGGATGGAGCCGCCCGGCCCGGCCCGGCCCGGCCCGGCGGGGGTTCGCCAGGCCGGCCCCACCTCCAGCCCCGCGCCCCCTCGGCCCGCGCAGACCCGGGGGGGCCCGGGGTGGCCCTCGCACACAATGCGGAGGTAGGGCCGCGCAGGCCCTGCCGCGCCCCCGCCGTCGCCTCAGCCCGGGCCGCGGCCGGCGCGGCGGAGCCGGGCGCACGTGCGGGCGGCGGGGCCGGGCGGCCCCGCGGGGCGGGCGCGGCGTGGCCGGTGCTCGCTCACCTGGGGGGCGCCGGGGCCGCCGGGTGGCGCCGCGCGGGGGCCGCCGCCGTCTCCGCGCCCGGCAGCAGCAACAACGGAGTCAGCGCGGCGGCGGCGGCGGCGGCGGCTTTTCCTGTCCGGTTACGTTCGGGTCACATGACCGGGAGCGGAGCACAGAGGCTGCGGCGAGGAGCCCCCGCCGTGGGGGAGGGGAGGCGGCGAGTGCTGTGGCGGCAGCGGCAGCAGCAGCGGGAGACACCCAGCCCCCGCCCCTCCCTCCGCGCCCGCCCCACCGCCGGCACCGGGCACGGGACCGGCCCTCCCGCCCTCCGGGCACCCCCGGACGAACGCTGCCGCCGCCCCCATCCCAGCGGGGCGCACTGCCCCTTTAAAACTCCCGGGCGGCGGGGGCTGGTGTGCCCTGCGCCGCCAGCGCTGCGGGGATAACGGGGACTGTGGCGCCGTGCGGGGCCGGGATTGGGATGGGATGAGATGGGGCGGTGCTGCGCCCGCCGCCCTCTTTCTGGCGTCCGCCCGGCCTCGCCGCGGCGGCAGAGGCTTCTCGGTGCCGCCGCCGGGGGCCACCGGGCGGCTCCCGTCGGGCGGTGCTTGGCGGCAGGCGTGGGATGGATGGATGGAAGCCGCCGGGTTCTGACCCCGCGCTCGCTCCCGGGGAGGAGTGGCGGGCGCAGGTGCGTCCCTGCGCTTCCCGCGGAGCCGCCGGGGATGTGGGAGACGGGGACCGGCCGCCGGCGGCGGGACGCGGCGTCCCGGGGCTCTCGGGCACGGGCTCAGTGCCGGTGCCCTCCTCCGCGTCACCCTGGCTGCGCTCCAGGTGTCATTTATAGCAAGGTCTCGGTTCGGTGCGCTGGGAAGGGGCGGCGTGGGGCTGATCCCTGTGAAACTGCCCTGGGCACAGCGTGGCTGAGCTGTCAGACGGGAGGTTACAAGTTCAGTTGTCAAAAAGAGTGATTCAGAGTACAAAAGTGGAAAGGTTGAGTTCGCTTCTGATCTGTTCAACAGGACTCAGGTTATTTGAACTGGCTATTCTTAGCATGACTTTTTAAGGGGACAGTATAGTTGTCTTCAAAAAAACCCCCACATCTGCAACTTCCCACGGTGGCAGATTTGGTTGCGGTGGAGTACGGACAGAAGGTGGCTGTAGCCAGGCATCTTTTTATCCAGATCTAAGGTGTGCTGTAGAATAATTTGCGGATGCTTATAAAACTGCACAAAGGAATGCACCAACAGACACTGCGATACGTGGAAAAAATTGTCGGTCTTGCAGACGTTACTTAAGTCAAGAGTTGTTAGTGTGGAGCAGGGATACCATCTTCTACAAGAGGCTGGGAAGTCCTTGGGTGTGATTCCTCCAAGCAGAGAATCAGTCTGGGCTGTAAGGTGACATCTGCTAAGCAGAGCAGTGGCACAGACAGAAACGTTTTCAGAGAGAAACTGTTGTTGAAAACCTCGTGGGAAGATACTGGCCAGCAGTAGTTAGAGGGGGTTCCTTTGCACCCCCTGCCCTGGAGGCCTGCTCTTGCTGTCCTTAAGTGTGCTTTTTGTTGTTCATGAGGAACGACATATGCGGCAATGCCAACAGTTTGAATTAGGTCCAGATAATGGTAATAATTATTATTACCTTTTTTAAGGTACTTATTTAAGCAAGTGTTTATTGTTAAAGGATTAGACCAGTTTTATGTGAGTCTAAGCCATCTCCCACTGAAATTAATGGATGTCTTGATAGGCACAGTTTGAGACTGTTTGGATCATATAGCTCATGAATATTAATTTATTTACCCAAGTTAAGCTGCACATGAAATCTAACTAGTGAAGTCTTAAAAAAACCTAGCAAACCAACCCCAAAGCCCAACAACTTTAATTTTAGTGGAGCTGAAAGCTTACAGTCTGTTTGCTGCTGTTGCAGTACTTTGAATAGAGCAGCTGAACAGAAATGCATCTTTAGGACCCACGTTGAGTATTGAGATATGCTGAACTACAAGGGTCATGTTTTTAACAACTCTGAGTTCTGCTATGTGAGCATGTGGCAGAAGTTTATAGAGTGTATTTAACCAGTCTACTTGGCAATTTTTTTCCCCTGAATGGTTTCCCTTACATTTCAGTTCTGCAAACTAAATACAAAGTAAAGAGAGTAGATGGGCATTAGAACTTAAGTTGCTTAGTGGTGGATCATTTGTCTCATTCTCATGAAAGATGGTGAAAGTGATAAAATTTTTAATTAAATCAAGTGGGCTGTTTAGGAAAACCAGTGTGTTTCTGGCAGATATATGGCAGGCTTTGTGGTCTCTTTTTTCTCTTTTATGTTGCACTTTAGTACTTGTGTATTGGCATTCGTGTGGGATTCTCCTCTGTGCCGTCTCTGAAATTGGAGAAAAACTTAGCTATGGTTTATTAGTAATAGCTCATAATTCAGCTTTAAAGCACTTTTATTTGGACCCAAATAAAAGTAGTTTAATCCAGCAATAATGCAGTTTCTAATTTAGAAGAACTCTGTTGGATTCAAGGCCCATTGGAATCTGTAGAAAGATTGCTGTGTTGAGTGTAATGCTGCTGAACTTCACACCTTCAGTACTGACTTACATCTGAGACCTGTGTCGCAGGGAGTAATAAGTTGTTCATCTGGTGCATTTTGGACACCCAATTTACAATGTGAACCTAAAATTCTACTTCGAACTCATCTGAGTTTTGGGGGTTTGAGTTTCTGGAGGTACTTGATTAGGACTTCTTTCCCAGTTTATGACGTTTTGAAAGGACCATTCAGACTGATTCAACTGTTCAGGCTGATTCAGATAGTGGTACTCATCTGGGTGCATTCTTAGTTAGGTGTGTTTCTGTTGATGACAGGATCAGTCCCTAGGTTTTTGGTTTTGCTTCGGTCTTCACGTACTTGGATTAAAGGCAGAATTTTACCTGCTAAGATCATATTTTGCATTGTAAATGAACATACTGCTGATGATTTAAGTGTTAATAGGATGACCAAAGTGTCTGCTAATCTGAGTAAAAAGTCACTTGAGCAGCACAAGGAACTTGATCCAGTCTCGAGTTCCGTGTGTCTTTTTAGTTGAGTTCAGTTGAAATCTGGAGTTGAATAGCAGATGTTTTTATTGTTATAGTCAAAACCTTAACAGCTTTAGTGATGTTAATCAGGCTCAAAGTGCCAAGATTTTTAGTGAGATTTCAAATTTCTCAGCATTTTTAAAAAATAAGAGAGCGGAGTCCCTCTTCCGAAGAGCTCTTTGCTCACCGCTCCCTGTGGCACTGCTCCCCACTCCCACAGGACTTTCTGCTGAAGCTGTGGGGATCTGGGAGTTGCATATCCTAGGCAATGGGTGGGAACCCTTCCCTGAAGATGTGGGACACTGCTCTCACGTGGGTACAAATATAGTAAAACATGAGTTTATGTCAGTGCTGTAAATCTGTTTTATTAGCACAGCTGCCATTTCTAACACTTCCACTTTTGATTCATGCTAGCAAGAAGGCTTGGTGGGAAGTGTGACAGCTGCAGTAGCTCCTTGCTAGAATACTATCCCTCTGATAGTCTCCAACCTTTTAATCCAGGACTCTGTCCTCCCTCTCTTAGAATTTTTCACACATTTGGTCCAAATCTCACCTGTCTTCCACACAGCACTGTAAAAATGTAAAAGTGATCCCTGGGAAAACCCCAGATGTAAGAATCCAGCAGAAGTTGTGGAACAGCTCTGCTTTTTCTTGGCTTCCTTGCCCTGGGGAGGCTGTTGGGGCATGTTGGTGAGAGGTGAGTTGTCAGCCCCCAAGGAGATCTGACCTTTCACAGTTTTTTTGGTGGTCCTAGAAGTGGAGATCTATGGTGTGTGAGCCACCTTTTGTGTAGGCTCTCTGAGGTGCAAAGATGAAGAAATGGATCTTTGCTGTTCTGAAGGCTGTTTTTCTGGTATTGGTATGTTAATTAGGAATTGTTCCTACACCTAGTGAACACAACTAGTTGAGTAGCTGCAATTTAGACCAGGGGAAATAATAACAGGCCAGTCCTTTTGTTAGTACAATGTTTATTGTTTAAGGAAATGGTTTAACTGTGTGTACTTTTTCTTGTTAGGAGTTTCATCTCCATCAGGAATTGTTAGTGTAGACCAACTGACACAGCTTCTGCAGTGTAGATTAGCCCTCTCCTCTCTGGCTTTGACTTAGTCCCAGATTAGCCTGTTACATGGGCTTTGCCCACTTTTCACTGGTAAAGTTCAAACATGACTACGTCCTCTTGGCTGGAGTGACATTTTCAGTGGAGCTTGACTATAAAGTTACAGCAATATATGAAAATGCATGTGTTGTTTTCCTTAGAAAAAACCTGATTCAAACTGCAATGGTGATGAGTGAATTTTTAAAGGCCATGCGGGTGAGGTATTCCAGAGAGGAAGCAGCTCTCAGTGACAGAGCTCTAAGTGAGTGTGTGTATGTTCCAGCTTATCCTGCCTGCAGAGCTAATGTGAACAGCGCAGCTGAGAGCAGGGACTGACTGTAGCCACTAGTGCTGTCACCCCCAAAAAATGGGGCTGGAATTCAGGAGTCACAACTCTCAGCCAAATAGCTGCTCTTGTGACAACTTCTTAGCAGATCTGCCAAAGAAAATAATCTGTAAGTAGTCCTTTACCTTATCTAGTAGAAAAAGCACAGATAGAAGCAGTCTGCATAGTTTGGTTCCTTAAAAAGAATGGTCTAACAATGTTCCATATGAGCAGAATTTTGCCATTCAGTCTTAATTTTGTTAAAAAGGTTAAAATTTTAGAGTTTTGGATAAACCAGGATTCCGCTCTGATTTTCCTTGTATATTCTGTATTTATTGTAACTTTTTTTTTTTTCCCCCAGGTGACCCTTACTGGTTGGAGTAAACCCATTTTGGTGAAGACTCAAACAGCAGGAACTGTGTAGTGATGGTTGTTTTCAATTACACTATGAAGGCGTGTGGTAGATGAGGCAGGTGAAAGATGAGTGTGTTCTCACAGCTAAATCAGTTTTGTGTTGCTGCTGGAACTGAAGACTCATCCTGCCTCTGCCATAAAACTTCCTCCTGGTCAGGCCATGCACACACACGTGCACAGGCTCCCCACGGGATCTCCAGTGTGAAGCAGAGATTGTAGGCGGGGAGTTTCCCACGTGCTGCATGGTTGCAGAGGGCTCTGCTCTCTGTGTAATCGTGCTGTGAAAGCTCGTTAGGTTCTTGGTGCACTCAACTTCCCAGCTTGCTTCTCTACATGTAATAGAGTAAAGATATTCTCAAACAGATTACGGAGTTTGTTGCTAAAAGAAAAGCCTGTCATGCGATGTAGTGTGTACACTGTGAAAAAAATGGATACAAAGTTTTAACATACATTAAAGCTTAACTGAACTTTTTTTAAAAAGCTGTGAGGAGCCACTCAACACAATAAGTGGGGTTGGGGGCTTGGCAGGAAGCAGAGAGTGTGACTTTAGTGGCTGTGATTTTATGTGCCAAGATAAACTGATCTACAGTTTCAAAAGTAACTGCGCTTCCCTTGTTTTGAGGTGGTGGTTGCTCTTACAGTCCCAAAACAGAATGCTTCAGATCATCAAGCCTAGACACTATGCTTTTAAAGAACATCCAGGAGTCCTCAAATATTTTTGTTAAACCACTTTTCCTGATAAATGCAGCTGGTCTGCAAATTCACATTTTAGCTAAATTTACAATTTAGCAATACTGAAACTGTGAGATGAAATGGGAACTGATGCTGAATGTAAGTATTACACGCAAATGGGGTGGGGGGAAGCCTGAAAAATGTTTGTTAAAAAAGTTAGAATAAAAATGTAACCCAGTTCTTGTTACTGGAATTAGGTGGTGCTTGATAAGTTTTTCTGCTGCATAAAAGATGTAATGTCCCATTACTTAACAACCCTGTGTAAGTCAGGCTATTGATGCAGAGCTGTTTGCACTGTACTACAAGACTGTCACCCAGCTGTTCTGCTGACTGATTCACTTCCCTGAGCAGGGCTTCATGCTTCAGACCTTCTCAGCAGTTCAGAGAAGTCAGAGTTGAGCTATTCTAAAACCAAGACCTCGAGGCAGGATCTGTTCTGGTTCCAAGGAGAAAAACCTTCACTTAAGAGCAGTTGCTGCTTCTTAAGCAGCTCCTGTGACACTGTAACATAATTTATGGCAAAAGGATGGGTTTGTAGTCAGACGTTTTTCCTGTCTCTGCCTGACTTTACTCTTTTCTCCAGTGGGTGTGTTTGACATATTCAACAAGAGTCCAGTATCACACTCAGAAATACTGCTCTCAGGTGAAGACAGCAAATGGATTTTGCACTTTTAGCCAGAATTTAGTCATTGCAGCTTGTCCATGATGCTGCAGATGCTTGTAACAACATTTTTAGGTTATGTTCCTGAAACAATACACTGGACTAAAGTGACTTTGAAAAAGGTGATAAAACAGCAGTTGTGTCATAATTCCTGAAAACACATTTAGAAAGAGCAGTTGCTGGGGAAAAAAAATCCCTTCATCCTCTCATGAGGAAGTGGTAATATTCTGTAGACTAGGAATAAATTAAAAATAAAAAAAACCTTTTACCTTAGAGGATAATTAAGACATCTTACCCTATGCTAACTCCTTGCAACTTGTATTGATAAAAATCAAATAGCATGATAAGGTGAACAGAGAAATTGTGTGAATCTTACTTTAGTTTATCATTCTGCTACAGCTTCCTGTGACCTGAGATAAAGATCAACTCCATTCCCCTTTCATATGAATACTAAATGTTAAAAAAATAATATAAGTAGTACTAAAGAAATGTAATCCCATACAAGTATATAAACACCTTTTCCTGATGGGGTAGAACATAACATTAGATATACCTGCCACATATATTAAAATCATGCCAGATAACTTAAGGAGAACAAGTAGTAGTGCCATTTGCAAGCTTGGGACAGTGTCATGGCTGTACAAGGAGGAGCTGGGGAAAATCAGGGAAAATATTGTCAGAAATGCACAAAGTAGCACTCAGTGTCTTTTTAGTTGTCAAGGGGACAAGGCAGTAGAATCCTTCACCAAATTAATACAGGGATCCACCCTTCTGTCTTTGCTTATTAAGAAGACAAAACTAAACCTCTCTCTGCATTATTCCTGCACGTGTCTGGGTCCACTCCCTAGAAAAGTTCCCCTAAAAATGCATCTCAGCTTTACACTAGCACATTGATAGATTAAGACCTCTCTAGTGTCACTAGTACAGCAGTTGGGAATGATGTTCACAGACTGATTTATTATTTTTTGGGTTTTATTTTAGTAGATTTACAGATTTATCAAGAGACATGATTTCACTCTTTTCCAGAAGGATATGATAGGAATTTTCCAGGCTGTATGGTCTTAATGATTTTGTCAGTTTTCTTCCTGAGTTTCTTCTGTCATCAGAAAACTACCCTTGCAAGTTCAAACAGAACCTGGAGAACAGCAAACAGTGATACAAATTTTTATTTGACTGAATAATCCTTAAACCAGTTTACACTGTAGATCAGATAATCTGAAAAATAACTGTAGCTGCAATTTGAAAAGTTACTTGCAAAGAACTGAAGACTAATCCCCTTGTACAGTACATCACATTACTAAAATAATCTTAATTCTCAAATAATGAAGTATATAAATTGCACTTGTTATTACATGTTCAGTGTGACAGTGCTAAGAAACGCTACTAACCTCTATGGTGATGAGTATTACTATCATCCACTCAAGGCGCAGAGCGTGCTTTTCATTCAGGTGATTTCGCATTAGATCTGTCAGCTCCATGCAGTGTTGAAGCTTTTCATTCATTACCTGCAAGCAATTACAAACATGTGGCAAATCTGGATTCCAGAAATGGAATGAGATCACTAAATATGGGAACACACTCCACAGAAGAGCTCAGTGAACAGAACTAGAAAGCTGTTATCACCACTGCAAAATAAAACAGAAAGCTCTGTAAGGGAACATGCACAAGCAATAAAAGTTTCAATATAAATGAGCCTGTTATTTCAATAGGTTCACAAAAATAATACAAATCTAGATATGCATTTGCAGGTACTAAAGTGCTTCTGGGTGATATCTACTCATGAAAACAGGCACAAGCAAAAGATGATGCAGCTTTTTGGAATACCTCCAAAGTAAATACTTAAGGCTGCTGTACCACCAGAAGTGGTAGTTTTTGTGCTTCTTATTCTGGTTCAGCAGTAAGCATTATGTTGCCCTTCAAAAACTGACCTGAATGACCATGTCAGTAAGAAGAATGCTTCACATCTCATTATTATTTAACCTGTTTTCTTGCACACATTTCAGAAGAAGACTTTAATCTCTTCTTGTAACTCCTTAAATCCTAATTTAGTGGCTCAGGAAATACACAATCCATTCATGTGTGGCAAGTTAGCCTAAACTGGGTAAAGGTGCAAATGGGCTATGAACATATGGAAAAGGGGACAGCATATAGCATCCTATTTTTTATTCAGTTTCTCCAATTAATAGAGACATTCAGGGAGCAGTCTGTGGCCCTGCTGAGCCAAAGATGACTGATCTGAGCATGGAAAGTTCTCGTAACAGTAAGACACCTACCTTAACTCTGCGATTAATGTTGAGAAACTGGCACGTCTTGTCGTAAAGCTCTTCCAGTTTTTCTCTATCCCAGTAGAAGTCAGGTGTTATTAGCAGGTCTGAGCTCAGATTTATACGGTGTCTAAAAAGAATGGGTACTAGTGTGGTTCAGGCTTCCTTTTGGTGAATATAGGAGCAAATATTTACATAGCAGTCAAAAGAAACAGAAAAAATGTCCTGTAATTTTGAGTAAAATATGAAAAGAATCTTCTTTCAGAGTAAAAATACAATTGCAGTGATTGTTTAAAATTGGTCACATCTGAAACTTTTCTGGCGATACTGTACTGTGAAAGTTTTGAACATAAATGACTTCTGCCTTATAGCAACATTGCATCCTCAACCTGTCACCTTCCTTAATTTTTGATACCTGCAAAGAAGTCCTTGACTATGCTAGTAGCTCACTGAAACAGTACACGAAATAAAAATAAAGAACTTCTACATGTGACTGGTACTGCATGCTGGATGTGTGAGCACAGCACACCCTTCAGAACCAGGCTGCA
This sequence comes from Pseudopipra pipra, assembly GCF_036250125.1. NCBI lineage: Eukaryota > Metazoa > Chordata > Aves > Passeriformes > Pipridae > Pseudopipra > Pseudopipra pipra. Next base: position 51,522,341 of record NC_087551.1, read on the forward strand.
GTCTCAGCATCATAAAGGCTAAGAGCTAAAATCTCCTGCCTTCAACCTACTGCTAAAATAAACCTTTGGATATTAGGAATATCGCTGTTTATTACTGAAGAGTCCTTCAAGTTAGGCTATAAACCCCAGTGCTTAAAACAGGAATTGCTTTTTAATTTAACTTTGAGGGTTTTTTTCTTTTTTTTTAAGAGTATGTAATGCTCTGTATTGTTAATGGCCAAATTTCACTTGAGGGAGGAAAAACCATTAAATCTGTACATTTTAGCAGTGGTTTCTGAGTAAGTCAAGGGAAGACCAGAATTCACAGAAGATCTACCTACCTGTATTTCCCCTGGTATCCTTCACATGCTCTAGTATCTACTGTAATTACCAGTTAAGAGACATGCATTGCTGGACCTAGGGAGGGAAAAGGGTCTGGAATTTGGTCATTTACGATATACTGCCTAATGCCTGTCTATAGCTGAAATGCTGTAATGTGAGTGGTGAGCCAGTTGGTCTTCTGACTAACATAAACAGCACAGTCTCCAGCCAAGAGAAGTTTGAAGGAATTCCCCCACCCGCTGCCCCATCCTGCTCTATTTAGTGTGTAGTCTGGTATCACGCACAACATAGATTTTAAGTTCTGTGTAATACGTCTTGGGTGTAACCAAAAAAGTTACCTTAGTGCAAAGAGTTCTCCAATTTTCTGCATCACATCTGCATGAGAGAGTTTTACCTTCCTTCGTGACTTTAGAATCTGCAAAGTAAGAAGTTCTTCACTGCTTGATCAAGTAACATGTACTAGCAGTTAAGAAACCCAGAATTTTACAGCCTGAAGTAGGAACATGGGTTAAAATCTGAATGCATACTGTCCCTATTAACATTTTAGTTTTGTTTTCTTAGTGCCTTGGTTATCTAGCTTTCTAAGAATATCACCATGCAACTGTTCATCCAGGTTTTTCAATAAATCACTGAGTATGTTATCAGTATCTATACCAAATCCTGAAGCATTTTCTATGAATGATTTCTGAACAAGAGATCATTTGGTTTTCTTCCTACTATTGTTAAACTCATGACAGTGTTCTTTTATTTTGTCACTAGTTAACCTTTCTGTAGACATTTTCCTTACAACTATCAACATATTACCATTTATTTCCTTCATATAAAAATAATAAACCCAATATTTTCTCTTTTGAACCCTATGAATCTCATTTTTATATGTGACATCATATGGGCTTTGTACTTTTAAGTTTCATGAAAAACTGTAGTTTCAGTAATTCACTTAAACTTTTAATTATATTCAAGTTAAAGCACCTTATTTTCAGCTTAAATTTCCACACACTTCAGCCAGGTTTTTTAAATGCTGTTACACGCCCTGTTTAAATGTCCTGTTACACGTACACATTCACCAGTGGAAGGTGACAGTGACGCAACATGGGAAACATCATTACAATGCAGAACCTCACTCCCAACCCTTTAAATGATGATTTCTTGTCCCACCACTTTGCAGGTGTTCTGAGCTTCTCCACATTGATGGCTTTACCGCCAAATGTGTAAAGCGTTCAACTGCTTTTTCCATATCCTCAGCTGTATCTGGACTGATCTTTTACAAAGCACATGAGAAAAGGAGGGGAGAGTTACGAACAAGGCCTTACCTCAGGAATTGACTGGATAGATTCCACAAAGTTATCCAATAACGATTCCCAAATAGCCAGCTTTACTGCAACACAGAGGTGACAAAGCAGAAGACTGTGAGAGGTACATATGTTTTCAAGTAATCGTAACTTTAAATCTGCCAACAGGCTGCTTCAGGACACGTCGATGCTTACAAAATTATTTGCAGCAAGTTACCATTTGTATTATACAGTCAGTGTTCATATACCAATACATAAATCTGGGCCGGGCACTGACAGCTCTGCACGCAGAACCACCTTCATCTTGAGCACAGCTTCATTCTCCAAATGATCCATTAAGTTCTTGATGAATTTTGCTTCAACTCTAAAGCTGTGTGTCTTGGTGTTCTCCTGCAGGTGAGAAGCCTTTGCAAACTACATTCCAAGGAAGCTGGAGACATAAGCAGTGCCTGGGTGAGGCTGACTTCATGTGTGACTCATTCAAGAGCCTCCACTGCATTTCTAGTGTCTCATTTCAGCTCTCATTTTCCATTTGTCCAGTACTGATCCAGTGTGCTCCTACCATGGAGAGTTAGCTTGTATAGACACACCACCTGTACTTGTTAAAGCTAAATTCAAACTTAAGCAATCTCCCATTTTCTTTTTAGGTGAGTGTACTGTTTACTGGAGATGTAAATTCTCTTCTATGGAAACCTGAGTTCAGCACAGGCAATGGCAACACAAATTCTACTATGCCTCAGTTTGAGCCTGGAAAGATGTTTCTGCAAGATAATGATATAACTCAGGCTTTGTTCTTTAATCCACAGATTCCCAGACAAGAATGAAGTAGCAACAGATTAAAAATTAACCCTATTCGATCAGAAAAAAAGAATTATGGAAGGTTTAATTGTCAAAATGAACTCTTTCGTGGTAGTAATTGATAGTATCATCTGTTTAGGACACTGACTGTAAATCCAGCGCTTAGCATTTGCACATTCATCTTTTGAATACAGAGGCCTACTCCAAGTCATTTACTTAAAAAACTTCTAATTTAGCCTCTGAAAAAAAAAGCTAGTAAGCATTTCAGCTATCACCTGTTATTTGACAGAGGTTGTTTTCTGCTGTGTCGTAAATTTGACTTGGGGCTATACTTGCATCCTTTATTTTTACTGAACATTTTTATTGAACTGTTTTTCTTTATGATGTGCATGTCTCACACTAACATAAACTGGTACCAATTATCTCCTGGGAATAAATCCCTTGTTTCCTTTTATGTGGCACTATTCTCCCATACAGTGGCTTTATGAATAGGAAAACTACAGAGAACAATAGGCGTTTTTTCTCAACAGCTCTTCCTTCGACAGTCAAAAACCATTTAGTTACACTGTACTCCTTGATCGAATGCTGTAGCACCTCAAAAACATGCCTTCTGTTTCCTGATGTCTCTCCTGTGTAAAGGGGCACTTCCCTAAATATTACTGGAATCCTATAATTTACCCTACAGGCAATAGGGGTAGACAGACCAGACTATCTTTGAAGGCCTTTCCAAGGACAGCCTTACTGCTGCTAGCTTCTACTCCCACTTCATCATTCAAGGTCTGAAGCAAAAGAGAGGTGTTATTTCCATAAGCAGCAGCACCACTGCTGAGTCTAAATTCTTTGCAGTGCCTCCCACTGTCTCCTACCATGGCTAATAAGCCTGGAAAATATTTTCTGTGACTCTGGTCCACACATCTGTTACTGGTACATCTCCCCAACTGAGAATCGCTGCTCCACATCACTTCTTTAGCTGGCATCTAGCTTTTTCTGTCAGAGGAAACGATGGCAGGATGAATTATGCAATATTACTGAGAGGTTTCTAATAATGGCCTCTATACTCATTGTTATTCAGGGATACTTCTCAAGGGTGGGGAACAGGATGCTCAGAATAATGTGTATCTTTTGCAAAGCATGTTTATTAATGTGCTTTGTTCATCTTTTAAATGAGTTATATTGAATAAGGCAATTTCAATTTTTAGAAAACACAGTAAATACATTAAAAACATCCTCTCACTGAAGAACAATCACTTTTTACACAGCTTGCCTAAACCAGACACCAAGTCGTCTCCAACCTGTTGCTGTACAATGACCTATAATGACATTTCACAAAATGTGTAGCATAGGCTGATAGTATGAACAATATTAACTTACCAGAAAGACAAAGAGCATTTGAAAAGGCAAATTTCTGCAGAACAACCTCATCACTATCCAGCTCAGAATTTAAAAGGATTTGTCCTTTATGGAGCTTTGACTGACCTCTGTTAAAACAAGATTGAAGCATCTTCATTGACTAAGCCACCAGCAAAGGAACATTTAAAGAATAATCAAGAATGCAAGAGAGGTTTGGTTGTTTATTTATATAAAGCACACGGTATCTGTATGGCTATCATCCCCATCCTTGCGTTTCCCTCACATTCATTCTGACAATAACCAAAACAAATCACTGAAAATTAGTTCCTCAGTCTAAGACTAATATTATGACCAAATTTTCTAGGTCTAAATGAAAGCACAACAAGCTGTGATGGTAACTACAGCATTACTACAAACACACAGAAAATTCAGAGTAAGCAGGATGCTGGCCTCTCCCCTGCTCTCTAGCTCCTCTGTTACCTTTCTGTTTGTTTTCCTTTTCTGCTGTCACTCTTACCAACCTCACTCCATCCCCACTATGGTGCTACTTTCCCTGAAACCTCTATTGCATAAGGGGCAAGTGACAAAGAAAAGGAGGAATAAGACTCGTTCAATTTTTCATGTCAATCCCACTATGAAACTTGCATAAGCACAATGGAATATGTCCAGAATCACAAACTACATAACCAGATAGTACGTGCAGTTTTCAAATGGCCAGAAAAAACCCAAACACTTGTCTCCTTATCAGGTTACCTTAAATAAGCTCAACCTCATTAGTTCAGTCCCTAGTGTTAACGGTGTCCTGTCTAGGAGTGGCTTTCTGGTGGCATCAGTGTTGGAAAATTACAGATAATTTATATAATCATTGAGAAATATTTCTGTAGAGATAATTTTCTCCCTGGGATGAAAAAAAACATTTAACGAGAAATGACAACTTGCCAGGTTTATCATTACACAATATTCAAGTTGTAACTTTCCTAGGAAGTAAAGTATGTGCAGAATTACATCCTTGTATATGAACCTCAAGGGCAATAAGGAAAACTTATACAGAGCATCCTCTTTAAAATCAGACTTGTCTCAATAATGCTTATTAGTTTCTTTTCCCATGAGGTACCTAATTCCTGTTCAGGATTGCTGAAGAACATGTTCAGTTATGTGGGCACAGAGCTTCTTAATTTATAAAATCTATAGCATAAGCAAAGCACAAAGGCCACTACTTGCAAGTTTAACAGTACAGCAAAATTTGTCAATTTAGATTTACTGTTTTCTTCTTTCTTTATTTTACTCGTTCGAAAAAAGTGTAACGACAAGTATATTTTTACTAGCTTTTCCTTGAATTTGGTTAAAGTGCCTATTAACTTTTATATACTGAGTGCCCCTGAAGATACTTACTCCCCTATTCTGTAGTTCATTTCTTCATTCTCCCAGTGGACGAGTGCAACTTCATATGGCTGAATTTCATGCTGTTCTAGCACTCGCATGATATTCTTCATCTAAGAAAAAGACAATTGCAGCAAGAGTTACCACACAGTGTACTATGACTCTGCAAAGAACTTGCATATAGCAGGCTGGTAATTGCAACCTTCATGCTGAAGTTATTTAAATAACAATGAAGAGGTGTGCTAAATAATGAAGTTATTAACATAGTTTACTTCTGAAACTATTTGTAGCTTCAGAAGAATTTGTGGCTATGAACAACTGAAAGGAATCTGAGAAGACTAAAATGTCATTTAATGTCTGCACACATGAAATACGGTAAGGATTAACTGCAGCAGCAGTAAGGACAATGCAGATGTATCCAGCATTATAACAATGAACTGTACAAGACTTTGGCAGATGTCTGAGTGTGGGATGAAAATCTTCAGGATAAGTACATCAGGTGGTTGTTTCGGATTAAATTACTAGTTTGCTGCTAAATCAATAGTTTTATTTCTGGTTGCTGATGAAATCAGTAGTTTTGTTTCAGCTTCCAGAGGTTGGGTGGTATTACAGAAATCCTTTAACACTACAAAAATCTGGAAAAATTGATTCAGCTGCCACATTCAACCTTGTAAACAGTTAAATGTGCAATTTTAGTCACAGAAGTAATCTCACTGCTCTCTTATTCTCCAGCACACTAAAACCTGATGCAGGAAGAAAGAAGCCTTTTCTCTCACAAAACGTTCTCCTCTGACATCTGACTTAGGATCTCTCATCCTTGTTCCTTTTAATGTACTACAAGGTTCCCCTCATAAAAATCATCTGCAATTAGAACAAATTTTGAACTAAAAAGAGCACTTACCTACAAGTTTTTAAAAGGCATTTACCTACACAACAGCTAACAAAAAAATCCAAACCACAAAACCACAGTACACTTTTGATGCCTAAATTCTTTAAAGAGTTCAATCTTCTACTAAGTCATACTTAAGAAACACTCTTCTTCAAAATAAAATAGTCAATCTTTCAGCACAAAACTGTACACTAGAAAATTTTTCATGAAGCATAATCTCCAGGTTCCGTACTGTAAAATGATCTGTTGGATTACCTGCAAGAGGGATATTCTTGGCAGCGCTAGCTTTCTTCATTGCTTTCAATTATTTTAGTGATACTATCTATCTATGTAAGACACAGTAGCATTTTTCACTGAATAAAAACCCTCAACCCCACAGCTACAACTCCTTGTTTCATAATCCTGAATTTAATATTAGCATGACTAGTACTTGCCATATAATTCAAGTCCTGTGGTAAAAAAGCGTATGAAAACTTATGTTCATTTTTCTTAAGCAAGGAAGTGCCTGCTGTTACACCAGTTACCTCAGCCAACCAGCTAAGCTGTGTCCAGGGACAGTTCAGCAATGCAAACCCCACACTGCTTCTAGGCCCAGTCTAATTTTATAGAAGGGACTAGCTATGACACAGTAAAATTAATCAGACGAGATGTTCTTGATTCACTAGATTCAAACTCCTGCTATTATGGGCGCTTAGGTCATACAATTTCCTTTTAAAAAAACCTCAAAGCTGGTTTTGCTTTTTGCCCTTGCTATTTTAGTAGAGGAGCTGTTGGTACAACCTTCCTATTCAGGTATTTGAAAACGGTGTTTTATATTTTAAATTTCTTTCTGTGATTAGTCTGTATTAGTTACTTCTCCTGGAAAGTGTTTGTTAGTTTCAAAGTTTTTCTTCTCCTACTAGTCATTCTGGAGTACTTTGAAAAGCCATTTTGTCCATTCCCAGCGATACTCTACACTTTGTTTTAATGAATTACTTTCAGTTTCTGTTCCACAGACCAGTTTAGGGCTTTTTCCTTTCCTTTCATTTCATTAAAACATGTGCATAAAATTACTTCCTCTATTTGAGCAAGTTGTTTGGCAGTTAAAACTTATGACTATGATTTCACGAAGCATAAAAAATAAAGCTAGCATGGGACCAACTACAGTTACTAGTACTGACCAGTAAAACACAGTATCAAATTTTCAAAGGTACTCAAGCATGTACAACAAAATGAGAGTTTTCAGAGTACTCCAGTGGGCTGAAGTGTCCAACTCAAAGATCATCATGAGTTAAGTCAGCTAGTAATACCTGAGAATCAGCAGCGTAGTTACAACCATAGCATCCTAAGTGTGCTACAGGGAGAACTACTATCTTTTTGTGGGACATATGATACATCGACACCCCCTAAAACAGACAGGAAATCAGGAATATTTCAGGTCTGAAACAGAAAAAGTGAACTTGAATCCAGAAACTGTTCACGTCTGGAAAAAACCGCTACGTATTTTCATTTACTGTAATGAAAATCCTCCTATGAACTTCTGCGTATCTCAGTATCATCTATTGAACACGTCATTTAATTTCACATACTCTGCCTACAGATAAGATCAATACTTTTTGTATCTAGAATCCAGTTTTACTTAACAACAGTAATAAAAATACATTAAAAATATTAAATTTCTATAAATATAGTCATTAAAATAGATATGCTTCTGGCATACCCTTCTTGGTCAGCATGCTGAGGTTTGTGGGACTGACAAAAACACCTGCTTATGCAGTTTTAACAAACAGTTTTGCTTTACTTACACTTTTCTCTTCCACATTCCAAAACACAACAGCCCCTTCCCTGTGAATTCAAGGAAAAACTGAGGTGTAATCATACTGTTTTAAATGCATTTTAATGCAATACTCAAATTGTACAGTGGCAATTTCTGTCACTGTTAATCAAGAAACTTAATACTATCTTCACAGAAACTATGTAATAGTTGCTTTTTAACCATACTTTAATGAAAAAACATAAGAACGTATTTTTTAACCATTTAAATAATTTGATTTCTTTTTAAAATCATCCCGACTGGACAGTTATTCCTTGAGTTTCATCTAGCAAGCTGCACTACTTCCTTCACACCATTACTATTAATAACAGAATGTTTTGAACACAATTTATAGTTTACCTGAAGAAAAAAATCACGCCAGGATCATATTCTTTTGCAGATTTCTCAGTACGGACCACCAAAACATTTGCAGCATCTGGTTTGAAATAAATGAAAAAAATGAACTAATAGTCAAACTTCTAACTTCGATAGCTTATAATTCAACAATTACATACTGACACATTAGTCAGTCTCATTTTATTTTTCTGATGGAAATGCTTGCAAGGAAACAACTACAATATCAAACTACACTGCGTTTATGAACTGTCACACTCTAGACAGACTCAGCCTTTATTGTGAACTTCAGTGGAATGTTCAGTTAATGAAATGTAACACCTTCAAAGAACAAAAGACTTAGGAGAAAACTGATGCAAGCGTAATAAATAACCAGGAACAGAATACAGAAGTGGACATACAACGTGAGAGAACTATGGAAGTTGCCCACAGCTGCAAAGAAATTACCATTCAAATCTGCTTGCCCAGAAGATCTTTCTCTTCTCTACACACTGAGGGACTAATCTGCACTCAAATTCTGCTGACCTTGCTCTGCTAGTCAGAAACTTGAAAGAGCGTATCCCCAAGACAGAAGAGTGTGCACCTGCATTTCCCTTCAGATCAGAAGTGTTCTTTTGAAACAAATCTTCCATCCACCCTCCTTTACCACACTTCTGATGTGCATTGCAGAATAGTATACAAAATGCAGGATTTTTTGCATCAAATTAAACTGAAAGAGGAGCTCCAAAAAATGCCCCTATAGTACTCCAACCATTAATAAGGCATTTGTTACAAAGGACCAGACTAGAGCTAATGCAAGTAGAGTGCCCCAAACTTAAAAAATGTGGATGCTGGGTTCTCAAAACAAAGTTTTGGTTTTTCTTCTCCTACAAGTCTTCTCCACTGTAGTACTTGCTAATATGGATAAAGTTTTAGAAGTCCTGATGTGGTTCCAAACAAAAAAGTTTACTTTCCAGCATGACTCATTTTGTTGCAGGGCTAGTGGAAGCTAGACCAGAAAAACCTCCTACTTCTACAGTAAAGCAAGACTCCCCAAAGATTTTGCAGGGCCTAACACTTAAGCTTTAGAAAGTTAAACCCATTTGCAGGAAGATCCCAGGTCAAGTGACAAAGTGTCAAATTCTGGCTGTGCACAAATTCCACCTTCTGCTTTACTGGTCAAGCCACAGAGGCCAGATAAACTAAGGCAGCACAGTGACCAAGTATCAGAGATACTTTTTCTAATACCTGAATTGAGACCACAGGGTTGGTCTGAGCCCTTTAAAGACTCTTCTTTCACTTGCTAGTCCAGTTCAGAAACATGGAATTGGATGAAACACTAGAGCAAGTTTTAGGTGTGACGTATAATATCACTGTGGAAGTAATATTTGCCTACAATTTCTCATTTGCCTTTTTAAATACAATCCATATCTTTATTTACCTGCTACAGCCAAAACATACACGATTGAAGAGAACTTGGTCTGCTTTAAGTGAAAGTACAGGATCTGCCTCTAAAATGTTTTTAAAGAAGTCAAAACCGAGCATAATGCTTAGAAAAAACACTACAAAGTAACAAATCCATACAATAATTGCTGATTTAGATTTCTATGTGCTAATATTTTTTTTCTTTTCTAAGATTCAGTGTTTGGCTTGGTAACCAAACTGCTACATGCACACGCCAACAATCACAACACTTCAGATCTGCTGGCACAGTCTAACATACTTTCATCATTACTTCCTCCAAACCTTTGATAAAGAGTACTTATTGTGAGGAGTCAAAAACACTGTCAAGAAATGAAAGAACCGGCAAAACTCACACTCCAGGGCAAAATACCATCAACAGTAACTTTTAATTCACAGTTACGCTGGGGGTTGTACAAAGTTTCTATCCCAAAGCTGTGAAACCAGGGTTGGTTCTAATACAAAGAAACTAAAACGCACATGAAGCCTATATTCTAGTCTTGTCTTTCACATTCATCTTTCTGAACAAGACAATCACTAGTAAATCACATGTTTGAAAGAGACTTACTGGAGTATTATTGCACTTAGATTACTGTTTGGGATGCAGACAGGTATTTGACAACCCCTATCGAAATGCCCATAAACTGTCTGTCCTTCCCTTAGCTTCATATAATCTGTCCTTCCAAAGAAAAACAAAGGCATTCTACTGCCAACATATGAAAATCACAGCTGTTCCAGGGCATAAGATTCTTTAAGCTATAAAAAGCTCCATTTGTTTTTTTTTCCTGTAGTATACTTTGGCTATTTCCAAGCCATACTTTCCCCAAGTCTTCAGAGATACTTTATATGGAAACCAGACCAATTATTTTGCTGAAGCCTACCCAAGTGAAGCATTCAACATTTGCTATGATATACTCGGCCCAATAAAGGAACCCTATCAACAGCATTCTCTTTACTAGAGTTAAGCATTTATGTGTTTATCTTTTTCATTTCACTTAGTCAGCAAGATTCTCTCTTGCATGCCTTCCTCTCTGACCCTCAGTGATTTACATTAATAGAAATGTGAATATGGAACGAAGATGCAACACTTCAAATTACAAAATTGTTTTGACAGCTGAAGCACTGCACTACCTCACTACTGAAAGATTAATTAAAATAAAACATTCAGAATTTTCTCAATTAGTGAATTTCTATAGAAATTCTCTGTATCAGTAAATTTCCAAAGTTATTTCTCATGCATGCATGTAATTTTTCAATACTTCTAGTGTAATTGTAATGTTGGGAAAAATTATCAGAGAGTAACAGCAAATACTGGTCATACTGATATTCTGAAAGGTTTAGTTGTGGGGATTCTTAGGCACATGGAATCTTTAATCAAAGCAGTATTTTTACAGGCAGTATGATATATTCCATGGTATTACCAGAACAAGAATACATAAAGTTATAAAAATTATATACCTCACCCATATTTTATTTCCCAAGGTATACCATTGCTTTTAATATGTTTCAAAGATCTACCTCTAGGCAAACTTGTTATTTCAACATATCCATGTGAAGTCAGGTCATGACACAGATTACCAAGATGATATTCATCTGCTGTTGCAAAGGCTGTGCACTGCATCAGATTCTGTGCCAAAGGAAGAAAGATTTGAGTTAGGGCAAGGCTGAAGCAAGATGTTAATAAGAAAACTGTTTGCCTCAAATTTATTCAGAGAGTGACAATTTTCATTTATGCACTCTTTTCTACGTTATCATTGCCATGCTGTCCACCTGATGTACAAATACTAACAAGATTACTTGCTCCTTGTTGAGCGGGAAAGCAAATCATACACTGAGAACAATCCAGGTGATATGAGTTAAGTCGCACCAAAAATCTTTGTGACAGAGCCACAAAGAGAACTCTTCTTCCCTGAATGCCAATCAAATGCTTTAACAGTAGAGCTGCACTTTCTACTGCTCTTCCATCCCACAGCTTACGACATGCTTGGCTGACCACTGAAACCAGAGGCAAGACACCCCCAATACCAGTTTTAACATCCGTGTTTTTAAGATAAATGGAGTTCAACTATCCCAATCTGCTTATCAGGCACAAAGTTGTTCCAAGCACAAACATGTTCCACAGCACACCAAGCTCACTGCTCAGGTGCTCCCAGGGTATGAGGCACTATGCAGAGAAAGTCACTGATCTTCCAAGGCCAGTTGTAGGTGCTGCTCCTCTGCCGTGTCCCTCCTCCCGCCCCCAGCTGAATCCTGCACTAACAACATGCTCTCAACCGACACCACAGCTGAACAATACATGACAGCCAGAGTTTGTCTCAATATTCCACAATCTTAAATAACTAAAATGCCATATTCAAACAAATAACTGGAAAAATGATGCTGACTTGCAAAGTGACTTGACTTTAGGCATGGCAAAGAAATCAGAAAACCATCTGCATAAAGACTTTCTTGATTAATCAAACAAGTCACATTAACCTGATTTGCAAATTCTATTACTTATTTTAAGTGTATTTCTTTGTTCTGATACAATGTATGTCCTACAATAATGTTTTTCAGTACAATGTAGTGGAAGATGTCCAGAAAGTAATGTCTCACTGTGGATCAGTCACTTCCCAGCTTTTTGTAACAAATACAAATGGGGATGTAACTAACAACAAATGAACAAAAGAACTGTACTCATCTGCAGGCATTTAGACCCATAATACACTTCAACTTAAATCCAAATTACATTCTTGCAGCACTCATACACAAACAGCAAGGCTTACAGAGGTGTTCTGCTCCCTGCAGGGTGTCCATTGCCAGTCATCAGATTCACAACCACACGTGTGAACTTCTTTTTAATGTCAACGTTCTGCTATCACGTCTAAAGCTTTGCTTATACATCGCCTTAATTCAGCAACTACTAACAGAAAATAAGCTTTAAATGTAATAACAATATTCAGAGAGCAATTTTGTAGGCATATTCCCACAAGTGTGCTACAAGGCTGAGTTAACAGTGGAACAGAACTGCATTTTCAGTTCCCTTGCAGCATCAAGTTGCATTATCACAATTTCATCTGTATAATCCATTCTCAATCTCTAAATTACCAATACCAGTTATGTATCTGAATCTGAAGATTCTTCCAGAAAGCTCTGATGATTAGAAGTACATGTGCTCTGCCATGAAACTCTTCTGTCAAGAGCTAAAGGAGCAAACTCTCATCTTCTAGTTAGCATATAATCTGAAAATCTGTCCTTCTCTATCCTTCCCATAGTTTATTACTTGTGCTATTCTTCATTTCAAGGTAAATGCACTACAGAATCGACTTTGTGCTGCAATTTTAGTTCCAATGCAAAGATTTCACATTTAGTTAGAACCAGAAATTTTCTGCTAAGCTATATGCCTGAAATAGCATTTGGGATATGAACTAGTTTGCTTGCGGGTTTTTTGTTTGTTTTTCTTGGCTTTGTTTGTTTTGGTTTTTTGTTACAATGTACTGTTTCACTTACATTTCTATTAAAATCTTGCTTGATGGAGAACATTTGGATTGGGTATAATTTGAAATTAAGCCACTTAATAGATGTGTCCACAGGTGCTCCGAATGTCTAAATTCCCATAACTGTTGGTGAGATACAGCCAAAAAATCTACTCTAATCAGTGACTCAGCTAATCCTAAAATTGACAAGTCAACTGGCTGATCAACCTTTATGCCATGCTTTCAGCTACGCCACTTTCACGTGCAAACTTAAAACTCCCCAGAATACAGCCCTTGTACTGGCTCTAGAAAGAAACTCCAGCTCCTCACCACCCTCCTTCTTTCTGCCTACAGCTGGGGCATTATTAAGATTCTACTCAGTGCACCATACAGGATGGCTGGTCCTAAGGACAGCTAAGTATCTTGACAACTTAGGTTCTGTATCATCATGCCTCCAACAACTGTACAGGCTCATGGAATCCTAACTCTCCTTAGTCCATCCGTTCCACTTTAAGCATGCAAAAATTTTTAAGAAAAAACCAAACTGTAGGATGAACTTTAGTCCTCGTATTGCCACAGGAATCAGTCTTTATCTAAAGTGTAGTAAGTATAACATCTTTGCCTGAATTTCAAGCTATTTTTATGCTATATGGCTATAGCATTAAAAATTAGCTCAGAGGCTTTTCATGCCACCAGACCTTACAGATTAACTAAGTAGTGGTACTGCTCACTGATGGACTGACTAAACCAGTTAACTGCTTTCAAGTAACTCCTCCATCTATCCTGAAAAACTGGTTGTACAACCAATTTATCAATGCTGGTACTCAGCACTCTGCCTGTAAAAACACAGGAAGACTAGTGCTGGGGAGGGGTGGGAAGGACATCATTCTCTGCAAAAGGAAAGTGTCAACTGTCAGGCCCCCCCAGACAGAAAACACCAGGGATCCCTGGGGTTCCTCTAACCAAGAACCTCGGGAGTGGGCCTACAACTACTGTCTCCAGAGGAAGGCTAAGAAGGAGAAGATGCCCCCAGGAAACTGCTCTGACAATAGGGCCTGCAATACTAGAGGGCTCCTGGTTGTCTTCAAACGTGCACAGAAGGCAAGATCAGCATTTTTTGTGACACCAGGATTTAAAAAAAACAGATGGCATGCTGAAAAAAAACCTCCAAAGATTTTCCATTTCTGCTACTTTTATTAATCTCATAGAAGTCATCCACATCTCTAAGTTATTTCTCTATACAACACAGCTCTAAGAAATACACAGGTAAAAAAAAATCCTGATTCCAAAATACTGTCAGTCTGCAGTCAACGTGATAGCTTGCTGTCTGTACCTTTGCAGACAGGGATATATATCTGACAAACCCACGTGGGATTTAATAAAAGACAGCAAATGTTTCTGCTAGGTCTGAGTTTATGTGATTTCTGGCCCAGCATTTTACCATGTGGAAACTTCCTCAGAAACTATATTATTATTTCAATATATCAGGATGTATTTTCTCCATGTCTTCACAATGGAAGAAAGTAAATACAGCACTGCATGTTACTTACATATAAATATAAAAATGTCAAACAAAGTTGGCATTCTGTCAAACTGTTTGCATTCTATGCTGTCATTTAAAGCCTCAAAAACGTTGTCACTTCACCCAAAACCAAAAAGAGTCAAACTCTGAATGTAATGTCATAGCAGGACTAAAAAGCTGGAAACATTACATGGTATTTCAGGACTAATATTCTTCACTTTCCTCTTTCAAAGCAACATGGAAATATGAGTGGGAACTAAACTGACTATGACTCTTTACACAAAGGCACACTCCTGCTCATCACACAAAATACTAAGCAGAAGCTTAGATGATAAGGCAAGCATTAAAACTTCTCTGTGCATCATTTTCAGTAGATGATGTAATAGACATATTTTGCAGTGTGTAAACTATTTCTGAAGGCACAATGCTTATTTCGGTCTCATCTATCATACTATATTACTAACAATATCCAGTTGTTGCTGTAGCTTGAGAACAGTAACACTTCTGACACCAGGATTCACTGTGGAAATCCTATATACAAGTATACTTAATGCCTGCCTTGGCTAAGAACTATCTTAAGGAGATACAGCTACAAGTATGCACTGTTTCACTTCATCATATCTCACTTTATCTAAATCAGTTTGTTGTTGCAGTTCCTCTGCAACAGACCTAGGAGTCTGGATATTAAAGAGCTATTTCTACACATAGAATAATCTTTCTCAAGTAACACAGGCTACACTTGCACATCCATTTCCAATCTGAAACTTAATCTGAATATAAATCTTATACTTTTTACCTTCACCTTTACTTCTGTTTGAGTGAAGCCTTAAAACTGGGTAGATTTGGACAAGCAAGGATATGTAGGGCATCATTCTGATAGCTCAATATTAAATGTGATATGACAGCACTGGTCAATACTATTTTTAATGGACTTTACCTTTCCACTTATCTTCCTTCCACTTTTGTTTACACATTGTTAGTAAACTTCCATTTTACCTTCAGAATACCAGACACACTAATTTCTATCAAGCTTGCTTCTGTTTGCAGAGCTCCCACATTAGGGTAAATAATGAAATCCTTCTCACCAAATAAATATATTAATTTCATTAAAATGTTAATCTAAACCTTAATCTGAATATAAGTTAAAATTTCATGCATTCCCTTAATGCCATATAGACTGTAAATGTTATACATTACCTCCATGTCTGAGAGAGGCAGGTTGGTTCTGGATGGCTGCTTGGTCCTCGGTGCCTTTGGTGGCCTCTTGACTGGCTGGTTATTGTGTTTTGGAATAATTTTACCAGCTGATACAACTGCATAAAATCTTGATGATGTGTTTCTGAGCTTTTTGATACGTTCTGTATTGAGCCTGAAGTTTTGCATCATCATCACACCCAAGCATCTCCAGGAGGGAAAAAACCCCTCCCCACCCTGATAATAAACACTTCTTCCTGAAGTGGATACATATCCTTGGAGCAATTGCCAATTCTTGATTTGCACACATCGACTTGTCAACCAAGGGAATGCAGTTTTCAGAGCATAAAAATTCCAAGACTTTGCTGTTCTCTGAGCTGTTCTGTCAACTTCATTATCCAGCTTTAATAGCAGACATCCAGTTTTATTAAAGTTTTGGCATTGACATATTGTTGTTAAAGCATGGAAAGATCTAGTCTGGAGGCGCAGAAGTTTCAGTCTCATTTCTTCCCTCTGAACTGTATGTAAAACAAAGAAACAAAATCATCCATCAACATTCTGGAAAGAAAGAATATTATTTCTCTCTTATCTAAAAGATGACCCATACTACTTTTGCATGTGTTAGGATGCCTAAGCACAAGACATTGGTGGGAATAAATAGCTTTTTTCGATCCTATGGAAATCGTCTAAGATCAAAACACACTAGAACTGGTTGCTGTGTCAGTATGAAAGCAGGCATCTGTTCCTTCTGCTGCTCATTCTGTGCAGCAGCCTACACTCTCAGTAACTCCACTGCTCACCGAGCAAGCAAACACACACCTTAAAGAGGATATCAGACTCTGTGAATCATTGCGTTATACATAAAACCCCAACAATTTAGATTACTACATGGCTGTATGGGAATGGCACCTACAGAATACACACACTGCTCAGCATCAGCTCAGACTCCTGTGCCAAAAACAGCTCAGCACAGATCCAGCCCCTGTCATGTGTCCTGACCACAGTGAGAACGGAGCCGAGTTACAGCCTTGCTCCTGCCAGTACATCCTAACGCAACAGTGACCACCAAGCCTGCCTGCAGACCCACCAGTGCAGGTGGAAACACAACAGTGTCCTTATTCTGGTTATTTCAGACCAGCAAGCTTAGTGTATCTACCCTATGTCATGTGAGCTAATCAAATAAACTTTAAAAGTATTCACAGACAGTAGGTTGAATACCTCAGTGGGTGTGTTTCATTTGCTGAAAAATCCCATGTCAAGTCCCTTCCCACATCTGATTTTCCTAATTTCCCTTATGACATAAAATCTGTCTTCAGTAAATTATTAACAAAAAGTCATTAAGTTGTATAGCTCAAAAACCCTGCCTGTCAGAATATTTTTCAAAAAGGAGTATCTCAAATACCACAAATACACTTAACATAATATTTCAAACAAGCATTTTCTTGTGAGAAAAATCATGGTGTGTGCCATGGAACAAGCCCTCTGTCCTGACAAGGATACCTGGATGTTAGCACAATACACACACAAAAAACCTCACCAAACCACACTCTGACATAACTTAATGGAAGGGGAATACACTAATTCTGGTGAAGGAGGTATACAATTAAAAATAACTAACTAAATAAAAAGGATGTAGAACACTTCTAGGCTGCCACAGGATAAGTAACTGATCTTGGGCATAACTTCTTAACTTTATATGCTCTTCGCTTACACATTTCTGCCCAATTTAAAGCTTGTTATTGGCATACTTACTGGAATAAACCTAGTATTATTTTAATTTCAAACTTTTTCTGTATTTATAAAACAGCCCAGATGACTCTGCCCAGAACAAGGCATGTTTACCTTTTAAAAGGCTTATTACCTCTGGATAATCAAAAGAGCTGAAAAAAACCTCAGCGACTGCAGCCCAAGCCAGTGGAGAGCCAAGGCTAGGGGAGAAGTCTCCAGCACTGTGGGGTAACTGGCAGAAAAAGACTCACAAATGCCAAGTAAATCCTCACTTTCCTAGGCGAAAAACCTCATCCCGAATCAGTGATGCCAAGAATCATTTTTCAAGTGTACAGGCTTAGAGCAGGTTACAAGGAAAGAGAGATCATATGGGCTGAATTCCATCGAGGGGTCTGAGCGTCAGGCCTGTGGCAGCAGAGGCAGCCAGCCAGAATGAACGGAATAGAGTAATCCAAGAAAAGCGGGATGAAGGACGACCAGAACAGGATAGGAGGCGCCACCCCCGAGCAGCGAGCACGGAAGTGGGATTAATTTTCCAACGTCTCTTCAGGCACGGCACGGTTTAGCCATGCCCGCTGCCTTCCCAGCCGGAGGCCCAGCCCGCTGCGGCGGCGGCTGCGACCTGCACGGGGAGGGCGGGCCCGCTCCGCCCGCGGACGGGTCCGACCGGCAAAGACCGGCTCCGCCCGGTCCCCGCAGCCTGGATGCCCCCAGACTGCCCCCGGGGCCCGCCAGCAGCCGGTGCTGGGACACCCCACCCCTTCCCAGCCTCCGCATTCCCGCTCCTTTCCCCGAAGGAAACTGCCTCGGGAGCGCCCCTGAAGCACGCGCGAGTTGGGGGGGAGGGGGCACGGGAGAGGCGAGCGCTCCGCTTCCATTGGCTGCCGGTGGCAGGGGGGCGGGCACAGTGGGGGATCAGGCGGCCAATCGGGAGGCGAGGCCACTCCGCCCCCGCAAGCAACGCGAGTCCCCGGCCCCGCGCAGCTCGCGGGCGCCCCCGGCGGGCGCGCGAGCTATCGCCGCCAGCGCGCGCGCGTCCCCGCGCAAATGGGCCCGCTGCCCTCCCCCCGCCCCGGTCGGCAACGCGCGGCCGCCGCCGCTGCTACGTCACCACCGATCGGCGCCCCCCCGGAGCCGGGGGAGGCGGGGGGAGCCGGGGGCACCACCCGGCAGCCGCCCCGCAACGGCCGCGGCGGGGGCAGCCTGAAGCTGGGGGCGGTTCGAGGCAAGAAATCGCCCCTCGCCCGCAGGCAGGGCTCGTGCTCGCCCAAAACTGCCCCCTCCTCGCAGGGAGCCTCGCGGTGCTCTCCCGCCTGCGGCAGGATCGGATCCCGCGGGAAGGGCGGCCGAGGCGGCCCGGGCTCGCCCGCCCCCCCTTCGTGGGTGCTGCAGAAGCCCCGCCGCCCTGGGGGCGTCTCAGGAGGAGCTGCACAGCCCCTCCTGCCCCAGCGCGGGCTCCGGCCGCAGCCCCGACCGTGGCGCAGGGCCGCCAAAGGCACCCGCAGCGCCGCCGGCCCGGCCCGGCCCTGCCCTCCTTCCCCTCCCCCGCCCCGCGCGCGCTCCCGCCGCCGCCGCCGCGGGAGGGGCGAGGCGGTTCCCGCCGCCGCCGCGCGCCAGCACTGACCTGGGGGAGGGGGCGCGCCGCTCTCCGCCGCGCGAGCCGCGGCCCCGCCCACCGCCCGCCGGGCCTCGCCAGCGAGCGCCGCCCGACACGCCCCGCCCGTCCGTCGCCGCGCGGCGGGGCGCGGCCCGCGCGCTAGGAACGTCCGGCTGCCGCGCTCCCCGCTTCCGGGGGGGCGGGGCGGGGGGCGGGGGGCGGGGAGCTGGTGCGCGGGGGGTGGAGCAAGATGGCGGCGGCGGTGCCGGCACTCCCCGTGTCCCTGTCGGGCAGGTTCAAGGGGTCCGTCACGGCAGCGGGGCGGGGGGCGGAAGGGAGCTGAGGCAGCGGTCGGCGCCCCGCGCCTCGCGGCCGGTGAGGCGCCGGGCGGGGCCGGGGGGCGGGTCTTGACCCGGCGGGGCGGGCGGGGGCCGCAGTGCCGGCAGGCGGCGCTGTGGCCGCGATGCTGCCGCGGGGAGCGCCCGGAACGGGCCGAGGGCTGGTGTGGAAGCGTCGCTGTGCTCCCGGTGTAGCTGCTCGGCCCTGGGACCCCGACTCGCCGGGTGGAAATCCTGCAATAAAAATAACTCTCCGGGCCGTGTGGGCGCTCTCTGTAGGGCTGGTTACGTTCTGCTCGTTGTCCTCCTCAAACATAAACGGGGTTTCGGGGAAATGTAAATGAAGTGTGTAGTGCAGAGTGCGTGAGTGTGGATTTTCGTGTCGGTAGGAGGGAGATACATGTTAAACTTTTAACATGTCTCTATCCTTTTAATTTGATATTTCCCTGACTGCACCAGGGCAACTGAACAATTAAAGAACACGTTTTAGCATTGAATTAGCTGCAATTTTTCTCTGTTTTGGCAGGACAAATAATTTAGCATTTTCTTCCTTGAAAAGACTGCTGTTTTTCTTTAAAAGCAGACCTAAGAACCTGACCCATTTGAGGGGGTTTTATTACTGTTACTACTGTCCACTGCTTTAGAGGCACATAAAGTTACTTTTAAGACTTGTGTTTTAACCCCAGCTGGCAGTCAAGGACGACACAGCTGCCCTCTTACTCAGCCCCTAGTAGGGTGGAGGGGGACGGAATGGGAAGGGTAAAAGTGAGAATACTTGTGGGTTGAGATAAGAGCAGTTTAATAATTGAAATAATATTACATTATAATGGAAAGAAAAAGAACAAAGAGAACCCAAGAAAAACAAGTGAAGCCAATGAAAACAGTTGATCACCACCAGCTGACTGATGCCCAGCCAGTACCCAGGCAGTGACCCCCCAGCCAACTTTTCCTCCTGGTTTCCACTGCTCAACATGACACCATATGGTATGGGGTATCCCTTGGGTCAGTTGGGGTCAGCTGTCCCAACTCTGTCCCCTTCCAGCTCCTCGTGCACCCCCAGCCTGCTTGCTGGTAGAATGGTGTGCTAGTAGGAGAGACAGAGAGGGCCTTGACTCTGGGTAAGCCGAACTCAGCAGTATTGAAAACATCCCTGTGTTATCAACACTGCCTCCAACACAACTCAAAACACAGCCCCATACCAGCTACTGTGAAGAAAATTAACTCTGCCCTAGCCCAAACCAGCACAAAGACCTTGCATTTGTTTTTACAAAGGGAAGCTATTTCATCATTTGCTGTCAATAATAAAAATTTGTTCCTCTCCCTTTTAGATCCTTTGCATATTTTACAATTAAAGACAGACTGCCACAGATCCTCACAAGAGTTATTGATACTCTGCATCGACATAAAAATGAATTTTTTGAAGAACATGGTGAGGTAAGAGTAAGGTCTCTTTTTTTCCCTGATGTTTTTCCTCCCTAACCCTTGAGACCCCTTCTCTACCTTGTTTTTACTGGTTTCTTACTACAGTTGTTACTTGTCTGTCTCAATCTTTTTGTCTCTTTGGTTTTTTTAAAATCATCTCTTTCCTGTAGCTGTTTTTGATTAGTTCTGTAATTCACTTCTCTGTCTAACCTTTTTGTGGTCTGTTGTTTCTGCAGCTGCTGCACTTCTTGGGATTTTGTGTTGATGTAGTGTTTGATAGACCATAGCACTTTCTGTGTTTCAATACTTTCTTCCTCTCTAATAAGAAAAAAGTCCAAGCTAAAAAGAAGTTCCATATGCAATTCGTTTTAGGATGTTAAGTCTAAAATGAGCTTTATTGACCAAAGTATGTTTTGTTGAATCAAGCTCTGATTTGTCAGGGACTCACCTTTGGCAATTAAAACTTACCACTTACATAATTAGTGAAAAGTTGATCTGTGTCTCTACAGGAATAAATGTTCAAATAGGAACTTTTGTTCTCCGCTTATTTCAGAAGGGTGTTGAAGCAGAGAAGAGAGCTATATCCTTTCTCTCCAAACTGCGGAATGAACTGCAAACAGACAAACCAGTGACCCCTTTGGAAGATGAGCTGCCTGATGCTGCGCTGTGGAACCAATACCTGGACTACCAACGAAATTTATCAAATGGAAATGGAGAACCAAGTTGGTTTCAGTCCCCTTGGTTGTTTGTAGAGTGTTATATGTATCGAAGGATTCATGCAGCATTAGCACAGAAGTAAGTATTTACTAGCTTGGTGTGCCACTTTGAAAAACATTGTTCTTTCCCATTTCTATTTTAGGAGGAAGAAAGACAGCTGAGGAGTAAGATAAAGGAAAATCTTAAACTTTTACCATATTCCTTTTCCCTTGTCTCATACTTCAGTTAAAATTAATACCTTTTCTTCTTCCATACAGCAGAATTTGCTTTAGTTTTAAGGAGTTGATCTACTTGAAAACTCATAAGCTTGACTGCATAGCCTGACCTTCTTGCAGACTAATCTGAATTGAGATATAAAAATCATGTAGCATTTCTAAAAGGTTTGTTAGCCTAGAATTCTCTCTTAAGTTTAAAACAGGGAATGTGAGAGCCACAAATCTGTTGGGAATTCTAACTTGTTTTGCCGCTTGAAATCTGAAGTTACCATCTGAGAACTGTTTTTATAGCAGTTTACCCACCTTAAGCAGCCCCTGTTGTTCGATCTACACCAGCTTCTTCGTTACAGCAGTGCACGCAGACCATCTGTTGCATCAAACTCTGGGAGCTGATCCTGGTTAAAAATAACTGCAGGAAAAACTTGTGCTTGGTACTGTGGAGAGGTGCCAGTACAATGACATGGGGTAGGAGTGAAAAGTTTAAGTTCCCATTGGTGTCAAAAGAATTTGAAAGCTCCATGAATACTGGATTTACCCATAGTATTGCAGAGATGCAAACACAGGAATGGGACTCAGTTTCTACTGGTATATTGTGTAATTTGAACTCTTGTATCAAAAGTTTCAAATATGAGATGGATCTGCTTGATTGCTCTTAAAATGGTGAGTGGATACTTTTCATTAGTAAGATTTAAGTTTCTTGATCTCCATTATTTATCTCCTCTTGAGCACATGCTTTGATGGAAGTTCAGTCATTTGTCGAAAGGTGTATGTGCAAATATGTCTCATAATAGATTGGTTTATATTTCTTATATATTACAACATTCTCATCTTTGTCATGTTAATTTTCCAGAGTCCTAGTAAAGACTTTCACAGGAATAACTTCCTATCACTGTAAGAGAATCTGGTATGGGAAGTAACTTCAGCACACAAAAACACATTTACAATTGGGCCAGCAGTTCTCCACATTAGTTTGCTTGTATGTTACAGTTTTAGTTATCTGTGCCTGAAGGTTGGAGTTCAAAATTGTCACTGTATGTGCAGTTCCCAGAATTGTTGTGACTGAGCACTCGTTCACTTTCAGAGTATATTGCTGGAAATATAAAAATGTTTTGCATAGTGTCTGTTCCAGTGAGATACAACATCAGGCTGCCACTGAAAGTCTAGTATGACAAATGAGAAATGGAAAATCTAACTAGGGCCTGTAGTACAATATAAAAAGCTGACCTTTGAGCTTCATTTGCATATACTGTCATGGCAAGTATGTCAATATATTTGTTCTCCTCTTTTTAGCCCACCTATTGACAACTTTGACGTATTTAAGGAAGGAAAGGCTCAAAATTTCTTTGAATCCCAAGAGGCTGTTATTGCCTTATGCACTTACTTTCAGGAACTTCTTAAGAACATCAAGGATCTAGATGAAAAGCAACTTAAGGAGGAACTCTTTAAGTTATTGCAGGTAAACTACTAGTGCTTAACACAAGAATTTAAAATATCTCTCTTGTGAAACAAATGAAAACTTGAGGCTATAAATAATTGGAATTTCATATGGAAATTAAAATATAGCTCTTTTGTTTGTAAAAAATGTGATAAAATCCTGATTGATAGCCATACTGTATTGCTGCTACTGTGGAAATATTTATATTTTGGTTACTTGTCTTAAATGTGACATTTTCATTAACTGCTGATCTTCATTGTGTATTAGAAAATCCAGCAATTTTCCCTGAATTGAGTATTTCTCAAACGTTTTAAGTTCCAGATGACCTTTTTGGTATTTAACTATAGTTTTTTAAAACAGTAAATTTTAATTGGCACTCTAAACATTTTTAAACTTCTTTGGAGAAAAATTTAGAAGTCAGTCTGGGCCAGAAGTTGTTTAAAAGCTTTATAATGACTATAATGCCTTTGGCTACAATACCCAAAGTATCTTAAGCTTACAAAGAAGTCCATTAGCTGGCAACAGTGCAAACCAAGTATTTGATCAATCTTTATAAAGAGATCATTAGTGAGTACTTAAAATACATATACTTAAAATACTTACTTGGCTGCATGTAATAAGAAAAATAAACCTGCTTTAATATTCCTTTTTCTGTGTTACCACAGATATTTTTTGGAATTGCAGTATGGAGAATATTTGTGTTTTAAGCTTTGTCATCAGTGTATCTGTGTTGATCTAAATCTTTCATCTTTGTCACTTCCGATGCATGTTTCTGATACCTGCAGAAATACAGAGCATTGTTTGGTTTCTTCCACAAAATCTCATCTATGTTAAGATATCTGTATAAGAAGTTGAGTGTGGAGTTAGAGCCTTCACTACCTAAACCAAAAAGAAGGAAACAAAATCTTTAGTGTATGTGAAGTTCAGAATGCAACTACAGTGAGACTTAGCAAATGTGTTTTGTTTTTTTCTTCCTTCTAGGTGTCATTGTGGGGCAATAAGTGTGACCTTTCTTTTTCAGCTGGTGAAGACAGCTCTCAGAAATCTAGTCCCTTACAATCCTTGGAAAACATGGTACCTTACATCTTAGTGAATGATATGGAAAAAGTTTGGTCATTACTTGTAAATGCCAAAAAAAATAGAACAGAAAGAAGTAATGTTAGAGTTGACATAATCCTGGATAATGCTGGATTTGAACTTGTAAGTGATCTTGTGTTGGCTGATTTCTTGTTATCGTCAAAGCTAGCTGATGAAATCTATTTCCATGGAAAAAGTATTCCATGGTATGTGTCAGATACCACAAAGCATGATTTTAACTGGACTGTTAAACAACTGCAGTCAGCTAATCATATGTGGATGTCTAGGTGTGGGATAAACTGGGAGGGCAATTTGAAAAAGGGAGTTTGGGTTTTCTGTGACCACATGTTTTGGACTTTGCCACATGACTTCTCCAGTATGGGTGGAGTTGCTCCTGACTTGTATGCTGAGCTACAGAAGTCAAACTTGATTTTTTTCAAAGGTGATCTAAACTACAGAAAATTAACAGGAGATAGAAAATGGGAATATAGTGTCCCGTTTCATCAAGCCTTGAACAAGTTTCATCCTGCGCCTCTCTGTAGTTTGAGAACACTGAAATCTGACACTCAGGTTGGCCTAAAACCTGGACAAGGTGAACAAATTCAGGCTTCTGAACCCGAGTGGATGGTAAGTGGGAAATACGGGGTAGTTCAGTTTGACGCTGGTCTCTAGCTAAATGATTCTTAATATTCTGAAAGAGAGATTTAGTCTGGTTACTTTCTCTATTCCATGCTTGGCTTCAGCAAAGATTCCTTCTTGTTTGCACTTTTTCCTCCCAAGTGATTTGTTCTTTTTGTACCACAAAAAACTTTAATGTCGTGCAAAAATTTACAAATGGTCTTTGTATATGTAAATCATCTCTATTTCAATATATTTTGTTTTCCTAATGTCCAACATCAGCAGATCTTTAAGATGAATATGTAGTTGTCCATAATATTTTTTCTTCATTAGTGGGTATGAGTCTATAGCTTAACAAGTGAAAAATCTGCTTCAGAAACAATTTCCTCAATCCCACATTAGCGTGTATTTACTTATTTCAGGCTAATTTGTGCTCCACATGCCAGGCATTGCATGAAAGTTATTATTTTAGAGAAGTCACAAATTAATTCCAGACAGATTCTTTTGATGTTTGATTATAGTTTGCTGTACATTACGTGATAAGTTATTGGGTGACAGCTTGTAAACATTTGTGTAGGATTGAAAATGAAATTTAATTTTTAAGATACAAGTGGATGTTGCTGGCCAGTTTGCCTGTAGGAGGGGAGTTGTCCCATCTTGTAGGAAGATTAGTGGGAGAAAGGAAAATCTCATTTTAAGAACACACTGAACATATTGTTTATCTAAGGACCTCTACCAAAAATAAGCACACAAAACCTCCTCCCCAAATAAACAAACCAATGAACAATTGCATTAATTGGATTTTAGATTCAATGCAGACTTGAATTACAGATGGCCTGTCAGCAGTGTATGTGGTTCAAGCACTGCTGCCTCTTTCTGTTGTGGTAATTCTCTTTATTTGTCTTTATTTGTTTTTTATTTGCCTGTTGTTTTACGAAAGATGCCTTACTTTTGAGGGGGGGAATACAACTCCGGTTGCATTGAGAAGTATATGCTAGAGAAGCATATGCCATACAGGTTTCCTGCTAATTTGAATTGTTAGGTGCCCAATTCTTCTCTTCTACCCTGGTCTCAAAAGCTGCTGCTAATTATGTTCTGTACTGGTTTAAGAGTTAACCAGCAGGGGAAATGAACTCAACTCAAAGGAGAGATTATAAGTCAGAATAACAATTTATTAAAATAATACAGTAAGTACAATCATACAAACAAACAATTGGTCTTAACCCACAAAACCCAAATGTATAACCCAGTACCCTGGGGCATGAACAAAGTGGTGTTCCTTGGGCCCCGCTTGAGTCCAAGGTAAAGGGAGAGGGGAAAAGAAAAACCTGCTGGTGGGAGAGCTATTGCAGTCTGGTCAAAAGTGGTGATTGCAGTCCAGTTGAGGGTGGTGTAAGTCTGGTTGAGAGCGGTGGTCTGCAGTCTTCCTCTGGATCCCACGAGTGGTTAAAAATATATCCTCCAGTTCAGGCAGGAATGCTCAGTGCTTCCCTCAGGGTGGGGAGTTCCACAAAGGGTGTGAGGACAAGAGCATCCTCCTATCTCACAGGCCTCTTAACACCCAGTTTATAGCCTGAGGAGTCAGGCTCTATGGGCAGAGGGTGCGAATAGTCTATTGACAACAGTTTCTGGGAAATGGCATGGAAAGCTATAGAATACACAGTTTTGGGTTACACCCATACAGTGATGAACTGGTCTCAGTTGTCCTAACTAGGACATTATCATACAGTAAAGATCTGTACAATGGATAAATATGGTCTAGATGCAGATGACTTTGGTTATTTGTGTTTGTGTTCTTCTTAAATCTAAAGAATATTTTAAAGTTTTAAGGTCAAGTGTTCTAAAACAATGATGCAAGGAATTTCATGAAGCAATGTGATAGTAGTAGGTAGGGTTCTGCTTTTGAGACCTGGGTTTAGTGCTCTCATCTATTTGTATCTCTGGCTTAGTACTCCTAAAGGGTGAATTTATGCTCATCCTTAGGCACCTGATTGAACTGCAGAAATTAGAAATCCAGTCAAGGCAGCTGAAGGTCAGACTGCTGAAGGTTTCTTTGACTGGAGAGAGCTCAGCAGGCCTCTCGCTTTAGTGCTTTAGTTAAGTACATAAACAACACGATGAACCTGTGCACTGGAGCCTCAGTTTCTCATCTGTGAAAATGCTGTTAACTTGTTTTAAGTGCATTTTGAAGCAACAACTTTGGGTCAAGAAGGGAGGGGTGGAAACTGTAGAATATATGGAATGAAAACTTCCCACCTAGTTCAGACATGAAATGAACAGGGGAAGAAATATGCTTTGCCTGTGGACAGATTGTTTGTAAGGCGCTGACTTAATTTGCTGGAGAGGTTTGAAAGAGTGTAATGGACAAGAAAAGGATTGTTTCATCGTTGAGGCCACTCTTGACGAATAGATTTGCCCCTTACACGATCCTTACAACATGCTCAGAAACTTGGTTTCATTTTTTAGTGGTTCTTAATGTGTCTCTGTACCCAGGTGGCTTTCAAGCTGTTACTTCTGAGACTCACAGTGCAGATCATTGAAAATTAAAGTTATGAAGTTATGAGAAATAGAATCCTACAAAATACTAAATCACTTAGGAGATGCTGTGGCATTTGCTCAGTTAACTGAATTATCCCATTGGAGCTTGTGCATTAATGTTTGTGAGGAAGAGTGCTGTAAGACATGTAATTCTTAGGTCAGCATGTGCATGCCGATGTAAGGGATGATGTCATGCTGAAAAAAATCAGTTCTGTTATCCAGTTTATTAAATGAGCACTTCTCATCTTTTGCCCCGCACAAAGAGAAGTTTATATGGTAGTACACAGTATGACTACATGGCTACATGAGGAATGCACAGCCATAACTTCCAAATGCTTGACTTCTATTGCTGTAATTGCAAAGTGCTATCTCCAGGCAGAATTGAATATGCAGCATACTTTTCCGTTTGTTAGTTGGCCAGATTTTTGTAAAATTTTGATTGATCCTGTGGAAAAAAATTCCAAACATAAATGGTGCTGAAATGCCTGTGTTACGTTCTCCCATGCCCCAAAGACGCAGTGAAGACAGATAATCTGATGAAGCGCTGTGCTCTGCTGATGGGTTTGCCACAGTTTAGTTGAAAATAGGAAATGCTTTTGTAGCTACTTGGTGTCAATTACTTGTGTAATATAGCTTCATGAAATGGCATCGTGAGCCTGCTGCATTTAGGTGGAATTTACTATTAGAACAACATAAAGCATGTGTTATAACAATAGCATGTGCAGTAATATAGCATATTTTTTTCCTTGACTATTCAAGAAATTGGCTTCTACACATCTGTATTGCAACCGATTGTCCAAGATGCTTGTACAGTATAACTCAGGAGCTGCTGATTTGTATATACACCCAAATTTTTGGGAGTTTCACTTCCTATGCTATTTGAATATTTATGGCAAAATCCAAGGGCATTTTCAGTAATTCTGAGGACCACAACAAAGCAATGGTTTTTACTTCTATTTTTGTCTTATACTTTTTGAGCAACTGTATTTCCAAGTGAATTTTTGATGGTGATGACTTTCACTGCTGATGAAACAAGAGGAAAAGTAATGTCTAAGGCACAGTGAAAGTCAGTACACACTTGATAATGTTTGATAATTCATCATGTAAGATATCTACAATAATTTCTTACATATATAAGGCTCCTTAAGATAAACTGATGTGGAAAATAAGTTGATTGTATGACTGGAAACTTGCAAGAATGTTGAAATAAATTATATAATTTTGTGCAAAAGTCAAACATTGTTATTCTATTTCAGTAACTGGGGAAGCCAACTTAAATTAATTCAGTTTTTTTCTCTGAAACAGATTTTATACAAAAACCTGTAAAGCATATTTATCCAATGAGGTTTTGAAAACTACAGATGCAAGAGACAGATATCGTAAAATATCCTTCTATATCAAGACAGGGCAGTAATAGGGAATTTTCTAACTTGTTACTCTATTCATATACCTGTTTTCAAATTTGAAAACCTTAAAAATCATTGAGAATCTCTGAAAATGTATCTGGTAATTACTTACTAAGGTTGGTGCAGGTGATGGCATCATTGTCAGGATCACTTCCAGAATTGATAGGTGGGCCATGCGTTCTCAGCAAAAATGGAAATACTTCAGTGTTACACTTGCTGTTAACTAAAACATTTCCAAACCACTTTGGTTTACACACCGTGCTGATGTCCCATAAACCCTAACTGTTGGTGTTGAAATAGTTTCTTTAAAGTTCATAGTGTATTTGCATTTGTGATTGAACTAAACAACTTGTTCCATGTGAGGCACATTTATCTCCAGTGCTCTATCAGACAGGAAGAATGTTCACCCTGTTGCATGAAAATTACCACATGAAATGATTTTAATCTAAAAAAACCCTACCTTAATCATGTATAAAATACAAATTTCAAAATGGAATCTTGTACAGAACTGTTAGGGTTTTTTTCACTTAACAGTTTGTTTGCTTACCAGCCTTCTGTTTACCCAAAATTACAGAAAAAACCTTGTGATTGTTTTTATTCAAACATAAGTCCAAAATCAGCTAACACCTATGGATCTTAAAATAAAACTGTGAAAATGTGCTGGTTAAAATGGTCCTTTTCTTTCTCATATGCTGGGGCGGAACACATGTGAGGAAAAAAATTTCCTATACCATGGACTGTTTATGTTTTCTTATTTGGTTCTGAAGTTTTTTTCCTTAAAAAGATACATTTTTATTCTTGCTGATATGTTTCTATTTGTAACAGACCTAGAAATAAAAAAGGCCACTTAAACACATTTTTATATGAATTAATAATTAATTTATAGATTATTTAATCCCCATTCTGCCTCAGCTTTGCTGTTGTGAATTCTGCAGACGTATTGTGAGAAAGGTTTTTATTTACAGTGCTTTTTGACATTTGGCTCATCTGTCTTGGTTGTGACTGGGAAAGAAATATAAAATGCCATATTATGATAATTTGCAATGAATAAACATATTCAGTACTTGTGTTCTGCTTTTGTTGTACCACTTTTCGGTAAGCTACATCATCTAGTAGCTACATCATTCAGATTTCCTGTGAAGCCAAATTTTCATCCTCATAGAAACTAATTTTTCCTGGGATTCCACTTACTTCTTTTCCAAGTCTCATGAAGTAAAAGATTAAAAGCTGAGGTAAGATGTATCAGGGTAAATTTTTTTTTTTTTGCTTTCTTAATGTTAACTAATTGATTAGTCTTATACTATCATGGTAAGGCCGATGCTTTCCAGGTGACTCTAACTGATGAGAGGCCTGACGATACCGTTAGTTGCATCTTCCCACATGCAGATCACAGGGAGTTTTTCCTGCAGCTGTGGTATTTCACTCAGTGATTAATTTTAAAGGAGGACTTGGTTGTTACCGAATGTGGAGACACAGAGTCTGAGAGTTGGACTAATGGGTGGAGGCGAAGAGGCAGAAGTAGCCAGGCCTCCTGTTGGGGCAGGGGCTGTACAGAAGCACTGTGTGTTCAGTGAGGTGCTGTGTAATACTGGCACGGGGCACAGGGGCATCTCCTGACAAGCACCCCTGCAGCTCAGGCATCTGCAGCTCAGGGCTTTCTCCCCTCTTACCTGCTAACATACAGAACACTGTCCAGGAGGTAGTCACAGTGTCCCTGAAGTTCAGCAAGGCTTAATCTTTACAATACTTGTGTATATTAATGCAGCAGAGAAGGACCTGCAAACTGGTAAATCCATGCTTTCCTTCAGTGGTGGTGTGTACAGAAAGGCTGTTCAGGAAACAGAACAAGCTTTTAACAACCATTTGTGGCCTGGAATAGGTTTCAGCTCTTAACTCCCACTTCCCAAGAAAATATCTTAACTGTTATAGGTCAGGAAATGCACTGTGTTCTGATCCTAGATGGCTTATATGCATACATAATTGTTAATTTTGGTCTAGGATCTGTGTAAAATGCAGAACAATTCTGGAAAAAGAGCTAGAGTCCAGGAGCGTTCCCTCAAGGTAGCTGAAGGGACTCTTCACCTACTTTTCCTTCTGTCCAGTGACTCTTGTGTTATTTGCATTACAATCCTATTTCAGCCCAGGGAATATGTGTACCCATGGCCTAAGGTTAGGGAATTAGGAGACAGGTAAATTCCTGAAGAGAGAGAAGGGCCTACCACTTGCAGCAAGGGTTCTATGTGACCAAAGAACATCCCCGTTTTTTCATAGTTGGCTGTATTCTTGTTTTCAAGCGATCCTGATTAGAGCTACACTTGAATGCCTTTGGCATTTGTTGGATATGCAGCTTTGACTGCATCCCTGGCCCTAGGAGGTTTTGCTGCTATTTTGCTGGGTCCTGATGGAAAGCGCTAGCAGGAGCTAGTTGTGCAGTGCATATCAGGGAGTTAAACTTAAAAGATTTTTGGGGAAAAAAGGACTCTTATTTTGGTTAGGCAGAAGAACAGATGAACTTAATCAGACTAGTTAATCCTTCTTAAAATAGTCCACTATCAGATTTACAGTAGTAACTGTTATCAGACACAATTTACCTACACTCAATTTACACATCTTAAACCTTGAAGTAGGTAAGCTGAGGATAAGAAACCCCTCAAGAAAGCTTTCTCCACTACAGGATGATACTAGTGATTTGAGGGAGTAGAGGAGGAGCACAGCTTGGTGGGACATACTCTGCTTTTGGAGTGGATACCTTCTGGAAAACGAGCAAATTAGTACCTTGGAAAGTAATGCCCATGAGTTTTATGCCAAGTATTTGTTAAAATGTGGCCGTTCTAATTATTCTAGCTGAATTAGGAGATAATTTAAGTCCTGTGGATTAATTTCCCCTGAACCTCTTTCTATTTTAATGTTGCTAGTGTACAATTCTTTTGACCTCAGCCATAGCTGCTTTTAGGTAATGAGTATATATGTGTTCAGGAAATCACTTGGAATTCGTGTACATGAAAAAATACAAATACTTCACCTTCTCAATATGGTGCTGATGCTTTGAGGTTAATAAATTTTTTTTATAGTGTTAGTAAAAAAAGGAAATTTTGAGTTCAAAACTAATATTAAATATTTTGATTCAGTCTTATAATCACTTGTTAAAATAAATTTAAATTACAAGATTTGTGAGCAGTAGAATTAATGAACATCATTTTAGCCTTTGGCATACTAAGAACTTTGGAAGGCGACTTCTGCTAATTTGTGTCACGTGCTAAGAGAATCTCTGGTTCAAGTGACCAGAAATTTGGTACCATTGGGGTACTTCGGACACTTCCTCTCCATCCATCTATATCCTACAAGATACAAAGGATGTCTCTTTCATCGAGTGAGGGGCAAGCTATCCACATCATCACATGGCTTTTAGCTTTGAAATTTTTCTTATATATCCATTCTCATTTACATACAGAAAATTCAGTTAGGAGCAGATATTTCAATACCTGCAGAATCTCAACTGGTATATTTTTGAGTGTACAGGGTACTGGGTTTGTGGTTTCATTATCCCAGATCAGTTTTAGCATCTTTTCTCAATACTGAGCATTTTCAGGGAAGGGAAGGTTTAGAGTAATTTTTTAATTGTTATTTTCTGTTTCAAAAATTGGAGTGGCGTACATATATTCAAGAGATTTTGCATCATACTTTGCTCAGAAAAGCTGAGAAACATCCTGTCCATGTAGTTTCTATAACAAAACATGAATTTGATGAATGAAAATGACTCCTTGAAATTACTTATAATTAAAAGTCTGGAGTAACCCTTTCTAAGTCATTATTTCCTGTCCCTGTTAAGGGAAAAGAAATATGGAGTCCTTTTGAGAACTCTACTTGTAAATATTGGCACAAGGGTAAAGCACTTTTAAGTGTGAGCATTGTGTAATAAGATACTTTTTTCTTAGTCAAATGGGGCCTCAAACTGCCCCATTCTTTTTTGGAGTGTTACATGAAATTTCTACGTAATTTTTTTTCTTGCCTCTTTTATTGTTACTCTTGCTGCAGTTCATCAGATTCAGCATGCTTTTTTAAAGCCAAATAACTTCATAGATCTGTGGTAAGATACAGCTGTATAAGTGGCTGAAGTATAGCTCTTGAACCAGCCGTGGCACTGCAGGACTAGTGATGGGGAAGTGTGCTCAAGCACATGCTTAGGCAAGTTAGGAAAAAGTTTCACAATCATTTAATTCTGCATCTGCATGCTGCTCCAGTAATAGGACAGTTTAGCCTGTAGTCAAATTCTGGGCAAATCTAGGATGATATTTTTATTCAAATTTGCAGTGGATAGTAAAACTTGTGCCAGATTTATGCTGGGTTTATGTAAGACCACAAGCACAAATTTAACCAGTTAAAAATACTTAATAGATGCAGAATGAGGTTACCCTGGAGCAACATTTTGCACCATGTGGTGGTAGCAGCTTTGCTGCTTCTCTGCACCCCCATCTGCTCTGTCAGCACTGGAGAATCTTGATTCAGAAGTGCCTTACCGGGTTTCACTCCTCTGCTACAGCACCAGCATTTGTGTACAGTAAGAACAGCGGGGTTCATGAAACATTTTCGTGCCCCTATGCCATCCTGTGTGGCTGTTAGCTCACCCTTCACCCCTGAGGATGAACTGAAAACATGCCACCAAAGGAGCTGTCACCACCCCATGCACCGACAGCAATTGTGTCTTTCCCCTAACACTTAGGAAGACGGAGGCCACTGCTGCTGCCTGTGCTGCACAGCCTCAGCCCCATGTGGGTCTCCATTTCCCTCGACCTGTTCCCAGCACTCCTTCCTCACATTAAGTTATTTTTCTCCCGTCCTTTATGAGTTTAGTGGCAGATTCCAGCTGAGGGATGGCATTGTATACCTCCGCGATTTAAGCAGTGCCAGCCATTTAAATAGGGTGATGACCCATGCTAGCACCCCTCTGCTTGGGTAGGGGTCTTCTCTGTCCTTGGCAGCAGCAGTGAAAAGGCTTCAGCCACACAGAGACGAGGACAAAAAAAAAAAAAAAAAAGAGTACTATCCCTAACTTTTCCATTTTGTTTTCTGGAAAACATGATTAAGTCAGCATTCCTAGGAAAGGTGAGGCAGTTTTTGACTTGTGAGTACAGAAATGGTGCAAGATGGCACTGTGCCCAGAGGCACGGGGATGAGCTGATTAAACAGCTCACAGGGTCTTCAGAGAAAATTAAGTGCAGCCTCGATGCACCCGCAGGTTTAAAAATTTTCTTTTACTGCTATCTTCAGTTTCTCTCCTCCCATGTTTATCCACTTTATTTGGGTGAAAGGTGAGGAGGAAGAGGAGGAGGTGCTCTTTCAGCTGCAGGTACTTTAGCGTTCATCAAGGAAGGCTGCTGTCCCCGGGCTGCGGAGGTGCTCGTTTCCAGGTTCTGAGAGGAGAAGGAAAGCCTGCCCGAGGAACAGCAGCTGCTGCTCAAGTGTCGTCTGCTCTGATCGCCTCTTTTGACTTTTTTGAGGAAAAATTTGAGCCAATTTCCTCAGGTAATGTTTATTTGAAGTGAAAAAAAACAGCAAACCCAAACAGCAAAAAGCCCCACGTTTCTGTGAGCATCTCCTCGTAAAGTCTCTTCACCTTCTCACACCGAGCAATCTCCCCCCTTCCCTCGCCGCGGGCCCCACCGCGGTGCCCCCTCCGTCCTTTCCCGGGACGCGTTGCCAGGGGGATGGCGGCGGCCGAGAGCGGCCGTGAGGGCCGGCAGGGGAGGCTCGGCGGGCTGGCCGGGCAGCAGCGCAGGTACCGCGGTGACAGAGGGACAGAGGGCAAGGCAGAAAGGGCAGAGGGTCTTGGCGTGGTTAGGGGTTTTGTGGTTTGTTTGGTTTTTTTTGGGGGGGGTGGGGGTTGTTGTTGTTGTTTTGTTGTTGGGTTTTTTTCGGTTTTTTTGTTTGTTTTTTATTTATTCCCCTGTTAGAAAATAAAGCCCTGCTTTTGGAAAAATGCCCCGTTCTCCCCTCACTCTTCAGTAGCTTCTGTCGGTGTTGCTGTGGAGGCTGACTGACCCTGAGGCTCGTTGTAACCCCCCCTTTGCAAGTCATTTTTTTCAATTTTCAATTTAATTTTGCCTTTCAAACACCCCCCCTTCTACCCGCCCCCCCCCAAAAAAACCCCAAACAACTTTTGCCTCAAAAAACCAAACCCCCAAAACACAACTTCTGCAGGTGCAGAGCTGTACCCAGTGATCCACGTGTGGTGCAGTCGAAGCTCAATGAACTTCACCTGATCATTACAGCTTATCTTTATACACTCAAGGCCAAAAAGATTTTTCTTACTAAGTGTTGCAGAAGGGAGTAGCTTTCACGGAGTAGGAATTTATAGTAGTTATCTAAGAATTTCTTTTTTGCGTCTCTTCTTCCTTTGAAACTGGTTTGCTGGCTTTGATGTGAATTTAAGGGAGAGAATATTGCTTAGAAGGATCAAACTCTTTTGTACTAAAGATATAGTAGAAAACTTGTAACAGCTTTGTATTGCAAAAGATAAAAAATTATTTTTTTGTGAACAGCTTGGTACCTCCTTAACAGTTGAACATCACTTTTGTAATGAAGCTATGTTGCTCTGAGACAAAAAAATACAGAATTCTGGTAGTTTGTGGTGGCAAACAACTGCCATTATACTAAATACAACTGTTATGACCCAATTACAAAGTTTTTGTTAGCACTGCTTACTGTTACTGTTCTACCTATCTGAAGTCAAATAGTTTGTGAATGTTGCTTTTGGGACTCAGAAGCACCTTAGAAACTATGTATTTATAAAATGTGGGTTACAACTGGTAAATCAAACTACAGCACTAATCAGTCTTTAACTGTGTATATACCAGCACACTTAAATATTTCTAAAATATTTATGTTTTCTTGCTTGCTGTATAATAGGCATTGTAGGAAAATTGCAAGTGTTGACATTTCAAGAGGGTCTGTTTTTTAAATCTTGTGTATAAATTATTCTGTTACAGAAGTTATTTAACTCTATTCAACACTGATAAAGCAAAAGCAGTAGAACAAGTTGTTTGCACAAATCCCTGCATAACCACTTAATTTTATCTTAGCAATTACCCTTTTTATTGTTTTGGAAATAAACACAGCAGCTTTTTGTTAATAATTTTGGAAAAGCTGTGAATGAAAGTGTCAGGGGAGTGCCATATTACTTAATTTATTCATGCAGACAAAAGATGAAGTAACTCAGAAAACATGTTAAGCAATGTTTAGGGTAGGTGATGTGTCTTTGTAATTGCTTTGAGATGGGTGCTGTCTTTCATAATTTTAAATGCATTTATTACATATAAGTGGAAAGTCATCTCATCTTAACAGAGGGAAAAATGTAAGATGAAAATGCTTTAACTGCTGCTTGTAGTAGTAGTGGGTAAGACTAAAATTTTTATTGTGATGAAACTTTCATTTGGGCCCGTTAATCAAGCTTGAAATTGGCCTCTTAAGTAGAGGAACACCAGAGGGTGATTTTTATCTTCAGTAATACCTTTCAATGATTACTGCAAAGGGAGGAGAGTAGACTTCAGCAGTAGCCTTCTGAAAGGAATTTAGAAAATCTCTTTGGTAATTTATCTGAACTGCTGGGAACATTTAGTTTTACATGCTTCTGGAACAGTACACTAATGCAGAAAAACTTCACAGACATATCACAATAACAAGAAAAGAACTTTTCAGAATTACACAAAATGCAAGCAATGAATTGGGTGCAGTTACAGGGAGAAATCGGCAAGGGGAAATAAGACTACTGAGCAGGAAGTGATCAAAAGTAATTGGTTATTTCTGGCATTTTAAGATGTGCAAGAGCAACTGACAGAATGGAAATAGTTGTGAAATATTATTTGCAAATTTTGATTTATGTTAATAAGTCATTATCAGCACAAACATTTTGAGATTCCTGATAGGCAAATTAGGTAAAATATTATCTATAAAGAAGTCAACATTACCCAAAATACACATAAAAGATATTTAATTTGTGAACTTTTTTCTCCCTTAAAGTGACTCCAATTAATTGTAATATGTTTTCGCATGTGTTAACAAAATCTGAGTCACTGTGTAATAGTGTCTTACCCCTCTCATGCTCGTTGGTGTGTGTAGGTGCTGTGGCTTTTCTGAAGCAATGTGCATGCTGGATGGATGGCTAGCTGCTGCTACCAAAAAAAATCTGCTGTAGCCAAGTGCTGCCTGCCTTCCCTGCATTTCACTCAGAAATTAATCTCTAAAAATTGTCCAGTGCCTGATTTTCATGTTACTTATTAAAATAAGATTTTCTTTTTATCCTGTAAATTTTATGAAAAGAAATGTATTCTAAAACTTGTTTTTATAGTAGGATAGATTATTTTTCAAAAAAAAAAAAAAATTATGTATTTGCTGCATGCTGAAGTAGAATTTTTTTTTTAGATCAATTTATTCAGAAATTTAAGCTAGTTAGGTTGTGGATGGCAACAAATTTTTAATACTAGGTTTCTAGCTGTAGATAGAATAGTGAGTATCAAAACAATATTCAAGACCCCTTTTTCAGCAGTTCAGTCCATACAGAATGAATTCCTCCTGGTTCCTCTTGTCCTGGAGAGCACCTTAGCCTCCCACAGACCCAATAACAAGTTTGGGGACTAACATTTCTTTGTGATTGCTTATGGAGATAAATTCTGTGTGGAAATTTTTCAACTGCCCATTCTTCCCAGTACTTCATGTTGGATGTCTTCTTCTTACTTGTTGCGGCAAATAATAATAATAACAATCAACTGTACTGTTGAATTGTGTTTTCAGAAGTTAGAACAATTTTCATCCACATATGCACCCACGAGCATTCATTTGTCTTGGGAAGAAATATTACAGATTTGGGATTTGTCATTTCCTTTGTTTTCAGAATATGAACGGTTATGACACTGGGAATTATAGAAATTGTTGAATATTGCACTGCGTCCAGTCAGTTAAGTTAGATCATGTGTAATTGCTCAGGGGTTTTTTTTTAATTTTGAAATATGTCAGTGCAGAAGACATGCAGGACAAAAGGAGAGATGAAATAAAACTTGGAGCACGTGAAAAGCAGTGGCAAAGGAAGCAATCACTGCACAAAGGCTGACTGTAGCTGAACTGGTGAATGTGACCTTGAGAAGTCAAAGTGAAGGTGTCTGTTTTAGTTAAGTGTGTGTTTGAATATTGTGGAGGCTATCAAAGTGCACACAGCTACTAGAGAAACTTTCCCATGGTGTTCTGCTTTTATGCCCAACTTTTCTGATGGTAACCTATGAAAAAGTTTAGTATAGCAGGCCTGTTAAAAATTAATGTCATGTGCCATCATATTGCAAATCTATTTAATTTTCAACCTTTCTTCCCCTTCCCCTCCATTTGTTCTGTAGAAGCAAAGGAAGAATGGATTCAACAAAGGTTCGCGAGTCATCATTTTTGGTATGTCAACCCCAATGTGATTAGATGCTTTGGGAATGGGAAGAAGAAATCCCTGCCCTGAGGAGTGAGTGTCTGTCTGCTGTGGGCAAGAGGCAGTGCATTGACAAGTCACTCAGGGTAGCAGTGGTGCTTAAAGGCTTATGGGGGGCTTTCTGTTTCTTTAAAGACATTTTTAAATATATGCTTTGGCAAAGGGGTAGAGAGAATGTGTGCGGGCAATGGCAGCGGTAGCAGCATTTGCTAGGGCTGAAATAAGAAACACTTCGGGAAATAAAAGCTGCCAAAAGCAGAATGGGAGTGAGTGACTTGAGAAGTTGGCTGATTTTGAAGTACATGGATAGGTGTAAAACTATGTTGTTGAAGTTTCATTGTTTCTTAATCAAATGGAGTTTACCAACTAAAAGCTGGCTTCCAGGGAGGTGAAGGTAGTTATTTGGTAAAAAATCAAAACAAAACCGGGCAACAATAACAACAATGACCATATATTGTTGATTTTCTAAAGAACATTTATTGCTAACAAAGTCAAAGGTCCAAATAGATACTGCTCTTACGTATTTTAAATATACATTTAGCTTCTGTTTAGCATTTGATGTTAAATGAAAACTTCATTTTCTTGCAGGTAAGTGGAAAGGGATCAAAAAAGTTAATAATGTGAATGGGAGAACCACCCAAAACCTAGATTATTTAGAGTGGATTGAGTGATAGTGTATTAAAGCTTCTCCTGTCTACTGCCTCTTATTCTTTTAACACTTTATTAATTCTGTTTTATTAACAGTAATCAGTATAGGCTACAGAGTACTTATGAAAGATCACAAATCTGAATTTTTCCAGAGATATAAAAGTGCCGCATCCCCATTACAAATTTTATCCCTACAGTAGAGTCATGCCAAGTTAATTGAGTTGTCTGATAGGTCTTATTAAAGATCAGATTTGTGACTGACCGATGGCAAAGCATAGAAACATAGAAAAGTATTAATACTAAAGCATGCACATTTCCTGCCAAAAGTGTGATGGTAATGCTAACTTTCCTAGTGTGATGCTACTACGTGTGATTAGCTTCATATGTGCTAAGGCACTGGAGGATGCAGAGATCTGCCACTGTAAATCTCACTAACACTGTAGATGAGTGAAATGGTAATTCCCATTGACTTTTGCACCTGGCTTCATTTTAACCTCTTTTTTTTAATTGTTTTGGATGTGTATCTGAATCTTTAAAGTGCTCATCATTTTAAAATCTAGATTTGTATGAAAAACACAGATTTTGGAAGTTGCAGCTGCAAAGCTGTTACATTGGTTGTTGCTGCTGAATGGGGGCTTCTTTCTTCATCAATGCTCTGAAATGTTTTTGTTTCATCAGTTTTGAGATGTATTCCTTCCTTCTGTGAAGTCATAAGTGGCTGTATTTGTTTAGGGAAGAAAAAGAAAATCTACGTTCATACAGTACTATAAATATAATAACATGCATAAACGGCATACAGCATTACTGTTTGCAAGCTCCATCTGTGTTTGTGGAGCCCTGGTGTATTACAGAATGAAAAAACACTCTCTACATCAAAGAATTTCATGTGGTTGTACAGTGTGAAATAAGTGGAGTGGAGCAAAAGGAAGACAGAGTACCAAGGAGGTGGCACATGCCTTTCCTCACTCCCTCAGGAGGGTGATAAAGTGTTGAGAACATTAGCAGCCCTTTTATCTTTGAGATTGTGTTGTATGTGGCCCTGAGCTTACTCCATGTATCTGACTGGCTTGGTGAAAGTGGCAGCTCCTTCATGAAAGGGCACAGCTGAGTGTCTCTGGGGGAGATGAATGCAATTAAACTTGATGGGTCTAATCCAGCGTCTACTAGCGCATTGAAGAAAGATGAAAACAAAGAGTTGGCAATATTATAGCAACTAATCCAAGGTGATTTATCTTCTGTTGCAGCCTTAACTAGTAGTTTTGCCTTATTCTCCAGGGATTTCTCTGTGTGTTTCTTGGTAGAGATTTATTTTACTCACTGTTAATTTTTTTTTCTGTTTAGGATGGGTAGGAGCTGCACTTGTAATTTATCTCAGCCTGGAAACTGCTGCTGATGTAGAAAAGCGTGAAAGGAAGACACCTTGTCTCTCTCTCTATTGGGATGCCTTGTTCCAACAGCAGTCATTGGCTGGGGGAGATTTGCATTTTGAAATGCATACCCAAATGCATGAGGATTGCAGTCCTGTGTGAGAGCTGATGGATTAAAAATATCACATTCGATCCTATCCCATGTGTGCTCCCAGCATAACTTAAGCTTAGTTGTGTTCTGAAGAGGTTGCGTTTCATCATTTTATAGTTACTATCAATTGAAAAAAAGGTTCCATCTAATAAAACTCACGTCAAGACCTTAGGTCAGAATTTTCTTCTTGAAAGACTTAAGTAATAAAGGCCAAGAAATCCAGTGCATTCCTGCTCTACTCTAGAAGAGCAGAGGAGTGCAAAAAGGAGAAAGCCTACTGTAGAATCTAAAGGGCACAGCTGAAAGAGTTGTGCAAGTGGTGTGAAGGAGACTGTGCTAGAAACACAGAGGCAGTGCTTGTCATAGAATTAGGACTTGAAAAAGAATGAAAGGAAGTCATCATGGTGATTGCTGGGGATGAGAACACATCAGTCAGAAGGCTGAAGTTGTATCCTAGTAATGAAGTTTAAAAGGACCTTTAGCCTTGACAGCTTAGAAGTAAAAGAACAAATGGCAAGCCAAAAAGTGACTTGGAGGGGCAGATACAAGTATCTGAGTAGACATGGACTCTTCAACCTGGTAGAGAGACTGTGGGGGTGAGATATGATAGAAATCGGCAAAATCATGACTGGCACAGAGAAGATTGGTAGCCACTGCTTTTTTTTCAACAATTCTTCCAAAATAAAAATGAGGGGACAAGCAATGGAACTGAAGTCTAAAAACCAAAGTGGTTCTTTGCGTAAGATACATCTGAGGACTCCTGTTGGGTTAAAGTTTACATGAGTTAAAAGAGCAACTGGATAGGTTTGTCGAAGAGGGACCTTTTGAATGTTGCCAAATACATAGAAACTGCTGGAAATAGCCAGAGCTGAAAGCAGTGGAAGGCCATGGGATTGTTGAGGGGGAATATCTTACAGGCTATTATACTTTAGCACTGATGTTCGTGGCTGAACTTACAGATTAAAGTAGTGAGTGGTAGAAAAGTGACTGTTTAACCTATTTTTCAGTAAGGGCGTGCTACTCTGGGAATAGCGTATTCGGAAAAATGTGCTTTATCAAACAAAAAAGCACTGCAGTAAAAATGTTCAAAAGTGCAATCTCCAATGGTTTTGTTTTCATACTGTCTTCACAGGAATCTCATGATCACGTTCTTTTGGATATTCCTGTCACTAGAGAGCAGATGAATCACTATCGAGCTGCAGCTGAAGCTGCTCAAAGTGAACTTGCAGCACTTTCAGTGAAGTATGATTGTGCCGAGTCAGAGGTACATTTAAAAGCATTTCAAATCCTTCTCTAAACCTGAAAATTCTTTGGGGATTCTTTATACAGAGAATAGAAAGCTTGCAGAAATTCCAAATCTTGCTTTTGCAACAAACTTTTGTTTTTTTTGTAACATTTTTGTTTTTAGAATTTCTGTGTGATTTTTTACTTTGCTTCCTTCTGTGATCAAGAGCTAATTGTGAGTTTCTGTTTGAAAGATTTGAAGCAGTCTAGCTTTTTATCATTGTCATCTAAATTCAATCTTTTTCTTTTAAACCTGAAAGTTAGTATTTTTAAATTGTGGTTTTGTAAAAGTTCTGATAGATGTCCTCCTGTTGTTGCTGGTGAGTTAAAATATGGCTGCCCATCTTTACCCATTTCTCCTCTTTATTCAAATCACAGCTCCACAAATTTGCTTTGCTTTCATCATCAGTGAAATTTTGTTTGTACTAATGAGGTTGATTGTAACTAGAAAGGCTGAAGAACACATACACATACTTTGCAGCTCTTCCTGCTGTCTAGACGGTGCTTCTCAGGAGAGGTTTTATTACAGGATATTTCCACAAATATTTTTTTTTTTAATGTATGACTGACCAAAGTTGATTTGATCAGTCAAAGTCAGCAGTGTGGTCAGTGGTTAGTTTTAAAATGGAGTAAAATTTGCCTTTAGAAGACATGAAATGCTTATGTTTATTTACATATATTTACAGTATCCAGACAGAACTACAGGAATAAGTGTCCATTGGCTGAGCTTTAATTTGATGAGTTGATCCTGAAATGACTGCAGAGTTCCCCTACATTTAACATCCATCCAGGATCAGTGCTTTAAATTTCAATTTTGAAAAGCCATACAGAATCTCATGTTCTCATACGAAGAATTTATTACTGGAAATGTTGAATGACTTTATTGCCAGAACGACTGAATGATTTATAGATTCTTTCAAGACTGCGCTTGCAAAAGCAAAAGAATAGTCAAGAAAGCAGCTGTTCATGCTCTTGTTAATAAAGACCTTCATGACCCAGCTGAGGTCAGAGCCTTGTTCTGCTGAGTGCTCTGTAAAACTCATGATATGGGATTATTCTTGCTTTTTCTACTATTGGAACTGACCACAAAGACAATGGACAGAGGAAAAAAATATCATATGGGGAGTTGAACCACAGAGAAATTTTAAGGTTATGAACACTCTAAGATACCAGAGTTTGGTCCAGCTGCCAAGCAAAGCAATTCTATTGTTCCTTTAGCTGCTCATTTCCTTCCCCACACTGCCCCACCCCTTGTGCCGGCACAGATGTATGTGTAGTTTTTATGGTGCACTGTTTTGTCGATGCAATTGAAAAAATCATTCCTTTCAAGTTGTGTTTTAGCCAGATCAGTTTCCCAATCTTATTTCACCTCATAGCCATATTAGTGCTTCTGCTAGCACAAAGAACAGGGTGGAGTATGGAAGTGAAGCCCATGAACCTTTCTTAAAGTCGGTGCTGCTTTATGTCAGTTCCAAGGTGTCTGATAAACCAGCACTTGCATGTGAAGCATAAGCTTATTGAAAGTTGTGCTGCTGCTGCAAGGGTGATTCTCCTACCTGATTTCTCAGTGTTAGCCTTTTCTCTGTGATGTGGCCAGCTCCACTTCCTCTTTCTCCCCTGTGAGAGGAAAAGTGAATTCTTTTCTGACAGCTGTTATTTAAGTTGTTTGTGGAGGAGTCAGACAAACGCAGAGCTGGTGCAAGGTAGAGGGCAGACGTGTGGCTGGAAGCAGGAGAAGCAGGACCTCTCTTTTCCAAAGCAGTTGTTGTTCAGTTGGCTCACCAGCCTCTTGAATTTCTCTGAATATTCTTGGGTTTGGTCACACTGGAAAACTCTGGCAGAGCAGCGAATTTTACATTGTCCTGAATTGCAGTTTAATGTCCTAAATATTTCTGCCTTAAAATGTTTGCCGCAAGTTAAAAGCCCTACCAGTCTTCATAAAGAGCAGTTAATGTGGCTTAATTATTTGCCTGTTAATTTTATGTAATAGGAGAGGAATGCTTTGGATTGCATCTTGCTGCTTTTAATTGGAATTGTCAGGAGATCTGAAACATACCTTAATGCTTCTTGTGATTCCTTTTAACAAAATTGCAAGGAAATTTTATTTGC
This sequence comes from Pseudopipra pipra, assembly GCF_036250125.1. Classification (NCBI taxonomy): domain Eukaryota; kingdom Metazoa; phylum Chordata; class Aves; order Passeriformes; family Pipridae; genus Pseudopipra; species Pseudopipra pipra. Next base: position 51,566,238 of record NC_087551.1, read on the forward strand.
CTGGTGTGTCTACCTCAAGCTCAGTCTCCTCCAGAAGCTTGTAGCAGAGATAGTTCAATGGAAAATTGTATTTTTAACTAAAAGAGAGAGGAAAGCCAAAAACCTGCATTGAATTGGATTATCAGACCAAAAAATAGTGATTTACATAAGATGAGAAGAGGTTGCCCTCCGCACAACGTTCCAAAGATTTACTTGCCTCTGAATATTTCACAAATTATGAAGAGGCTCTGTACCCATACAACAGGATACTTTGCTGTTACGGCTTCCTGCAGCTTTAAATTTTCTGTGGAATTGTGCACCAGAATTGGAAGCAGGCAAGTGGCAGGCAAAAAAGAGGGAATAGTGGTGTTAATAATTTTATTGTAAAGCAGATGCATGCAAGACAAGGTTGTACAGCAGAACTTAAGGTAAACTTTTCCTAAATTTTGAATTATGAAATAAACTTATCTTCCTGTAAGATATTATCGTGAAAAATTGTATTGTGTTACCCCACAGTAGCTTTTGTTCTTACAAACCTCTTCTATTACTTTTTCATAGTTATATGAAAGTAAAGTTGTATCCCTCCACTCAGTCTTCTAGTGGTAGAAAAGTGAATCTTCTGTTCCAAATTGTGTTTTTTTGTCACATTACTAAGCTCGTAGTACAGTCACGTTATTTCACAGAATCACAGAATATGCTGAGTTTGAAGGGACCCACAAAGATCGTTGAATCCAACTCCTGGCCCTGCACAGGACCATTCCCAAGAGTCACACCACGTGCCCAGGAGTATCATCCAAACGCTTCTTGAACGCTGTCAGGCTTGGTGCTGTGACCACTTCCCTGGGGAGCCTGTTCCAGTGCCCAACCACCTTCTGGGTGAAGAATCTTTTTCTCATACCCAACCTAAACCTCCTCTGACACAGCTTCAGGCCATTCCCTTGGGTCTTGTCACTGATCACCACAGAGAAGAGATCAATGCCTGCCCCTCCTCTTCCCCTCACAAAGAAGTTGTAGAGTGCAATGAGGTCTCCCTTCAGCCTCCTCCAGGCTGAACAGACCAAGTGACCTCAGCTGCTTGTCATACAGCTTCCCCTCAAGGCCCTTCACCAGCCTTATTGCCCTCCTCTGGACAGTCTGTAAGATCTTAATATCTTTCTTATATTGTGGTGCCCCAAACTGCACACAATATTCAAGGTGAAGTTGCACTAGTGCAGAGTGGAGCAGGATAATCACCTCCCTCGAGCATGGGCAAATTATTCTCCATTAATTTTCTCTTTTTCTGTCCATAGCTTCTTGAACTCAGGTCCAGCATAATCTCTAAAGAAGCTTCTTTTCAAGAGCTGAAGGCTGAAGCTGAAAGCTATAAGGAAAACAATGCTAGACAGAAGTCTCGCCTCCTGTCTTTGCAAACACGAATCCAGGAGATGGAGGAAGAGCTGTGTGTGCTCGCCAGTTCTAAAAACCAGGCTGAGCTGACAGCTCAGGTGGCATATAAGGAAAACTGGGAGCTGAAGGAGGAGCTGCACAATCAAAATACCAAACTTAAGTAAGAGTCATGTAAGATGAGAATTAATTTTTGTTTGGGATGACAGAATGGTGCAATTGTCAATGCAGAAAAATATATTGGTGGACAATCTTTATTTCAGTTCTAAATTCTGTTACAATGCCTTGCAAAACTGTTGTACCTGAGTGTATGGAAGGTGTTGAAATTTGAATTTTGTTTTGAGTTATTAGCCCATAAATAGGATTTTGAGTGTTTTGTCCTTCAAAGGTGAAATGATATAAGTCAGCTTGGTGTAACCTCATTGTTTACAAAAAAAGAAGCACAGAGGGCTGTTGCTCTGAACACAGTAGAAGTTATACATATGCTTTCCTCATTCAAGTTATTTCCATGTGTGGCACTGAGGCAGACTTTGTACAGACTGGTGCCCTGGTCTGTCCTTATTACGTGCCATCTTTTACAGACATTTACCATGGGCATACTGCATAGACTATGCAGTGGTGAGTGACTGTGCTCCTGCACCACCCCAAACTGTTTTCCCCTCTTCTCTGTCACAGCTGGAACCAGAACAGCATCAAGTGAATTTCTTTCTTAGTGTAAAGCTGTCTGTTAGGAGCAGTCTAATAAAGGAAATATGGTATAATTCCTAGTTAGTAGCATCTTGAAAGGAACATGGTAATGTTTGGTTAATGTTTGTACAGCTTTCAGTAATGTTAGCTTTCTCTGACATTGCTTCTGCTTTCTTTTGGATGTTGCTGTGGGGTCTTGTTTTGTTTACTTTTTTAATGTGCATAAAACTGATAATAAAAGATAGTGTCTTTTAACTATACTGTTCTTAGCATAGTGTATCAGAGCACTGATCTGTCAGTTCTACATAATTGCTCCTATTTCTGTGGGAGGGACACTGATAGCAATGTTGATCACAAATCAAATTGATTGCTGTGAAAATATTCTGAACACTAAAATTCGAAAATCGGTATCAGTCATGTTAATAGACACCTTGTAGACTTTTGTAATGGATTTTTCCACCCATTGGCAGGCTAATATTCATGATTCTCTCAATACTGTCTAGTTAAGAGCAAGGTGAGTGTTTACCAGATGTCTGTATTTCCCAAAATAGTATTTTGCACAGCTCTGCCAGGCTTTGTGTGTTAGAAGTGAATAACTAAGTTATTTTAAAATCTAGAGAAAACCATTGCAGTGCACTTGTTTATTACCAGCCGATTTGCCAAAAGTTCTGCCTAGAGAGTGCTTATGTTGATTACCAAAGATATTAGATAGGATCCCAGTATAAGTGAGGATATAGTTAAGTCGAGAAGTGTATTATTCATCCTAGCAACATTAAAAGCATCAATCTCTGACATAATAACTATTAAGATTCTTTAAAATGCTATTTCTGGTGGAAAAAAAAAGAAGAAAAAAGGGAAGAAAACCCCACTATCCCATTTGCCTAACTCACTGGGAGAAAACTGCTGAAATATTGTGTATCGTACTAGCCTATCATTACAGTGATAGATCAATTTTATGGGCATAAATCTCTGCTGTCACTCCCAGAGCAGTCCTGGTTTCTCTCTTTGGCCCATGAGACTTGTGTCATCAGTTCTCTTTGTGTTGCTGCATGGTGATCAGGACCAGGTGACTGCTCCAAGAGAGAAGTGAGCAAAATAAAATATTGATTTCCAGCTCTACCGATCCCAGATCTGATTCACTGTGCACCTGGAGTGGACCACTGGACTTCTGGCAAAAGGGAAGGGGTAACGGGAGATTGAGTCTACTCGTTTGGAGGAAACAAACATGTTGGATTGGTCATGAATGTGCAGTGTTTGTTTTCCAAGTTTTTTCTCAACCCCAGCTAATGGTTACATGTGTCACTTAATACTAACCAATGTACTGACTTACTGAGCTTCAGTCACTTAGTCTAACCACCTTGGTAGTACGTGGCACATGACTAGTCCTAATTAGGTATTCAAAAAGATTTTCACTGAAAATCGCTAATGAAATGGAAGAGCAAGCCAGTATGTAGGAAATGCATATTTGCATTCTGTACCTGGGGATGAGTAAGAAATGTTTGATGAATTCTATGATTGGCTTCCAGGATGTGCATCTCTTCTGTTGAAGATGGTGCTTTTTTACTCAGCAGATCTATTGCCGTGGCATATTTAGAGTGTGAACTGTGAAAAGCTTTTTTCTTCCTTTTCCTTCCTCCTCTTTGCTCATTAGTTCTAAAGAGCTAGCAAAGCTGTGAAAAAGCTGTGTTCTACTTTTTTTTTGTACCTGATTGCCTATTTTCTGGGTGCTCACACCTTTATGGCCCTACTGGAGGTAATTAGGTTATTCGTAGAGTTATCAAGTACGTGCTTTGTACTTCGGATTTTTTATTTTTAGAAGCAGACACGGTTCTGTGTGGATGCCTCATTTTTTTAGAACCACGGAACAGTTGCGGGATTGGTGGTCAATCTTATACCATATTCTAACATAAATCAGAAATGGAAAAGAACGAGTCCAGAAATGACTCATACCATGCCCACCTTGAAAGTTGAGAATAGTGCTATACTCTAATAAGCAAATGAGTTTCAGTAAAATATTTGCTTTAGATAGCTGTTTGGTTGTATCTCATGTCTTGGTTTTTTCTAGTGTGAAGAACTGGCTTTAGAAAATACCTTGTTTTTCAACTGGAAGCGTAATAGCTTGTCTTCCACTCTACCACTAAGTACCTCTCTTGTGTTATCTGAGAGGTATTGGAGTTGTTTTTTGGATTACACTAATGGTCATTTTGAGCTTTGTTTGGTTGGCTGTTTTTGTTAATCTCATTCCTTGTAGTTTTTCATAAGTGATGTGTGTTTCAGCATCATGAGCAAGATTTTTATCTGTTAGCTACCTATGCAGATTGTGTTGGTTCTTGTTTGCTGGATTTGTCTTTGTCCCTGCCAAGGGAAGTGATGTAACCACACTAATGAGTTAAACTGACTGCTAGTTTAGTTGGTTGGTTGTTCTTATCTGCCATTTACAAATTGATACCTGTGGTTAAGGCTGGAATATGTATTCACATGATAAGCACCTGTTCAAAGTTACAAAATTGATGGCAAAAAGCTGCTTTTTCTTCAAACCTTTGTGTTAGTCCTAGATATTTTCTGTTTTAATCCATCTGTTTTAAGTCATTGATAGTGCTGCACTGCAGAAGACTGTGTAGCAAAGTAGTGTCTCCCATCTCTGCTTCTGTTGGTAAATTTCCCTTCACAAGGTACTCTGGATGTCCTGCACTTCTGTTAGTCCAGAGAGGCTTCTCTTTCCTTGGAGTTTGTTGATCAGCACTGTCACTTCTTTAGAAGGGGGATGTGAAGTGCTTTCAGCATATTTTTACTCAAAGTTGATTACTCTCTTCCCCCCCCTTACCTTTTCTAAGCTTTTGGTTGCACTTTCTACTGCTAGTGTCTTGAGGGCACTACTTATTGATGTCACCTGATTCTTGTGTTTTATTGAAATCTTGTGCTGAGAATGAGGTTGGGATCATAGCAGATTCTTTGAAGTGCCAATCAAAAGCAAAGATAAATGTTTACACAAGGGAACAACAAAAGTTATATGTATTAAATAACAGACCATAGAAAATTAAATGTAACTTTTAAAATTCAGTTGCTGGTATGCAGAAGCTAGCAATAGTCTTGGGATAATGTCTTCTGCCTTGAATTCTTTTTCAGAGAACATTCATCCTGGTGTGTGTATTTTTTTTCTGTCTGACTAGTAAATATTGGAATAAAAGTGAAGAAAACATGACTCAAGCTTCTAAAATCAGCAGGAAGTATGAAGAGCTCCTTACACAGCTTTCTGGATTCTTGGACACAGACATCAGAGAAAAAGAGAAACCACAAGAACATTTAATGTCGAAGGTGATTATGTGAAGCCAGGGGTTTCTCTATAGTGATTTAACAGAAAAATATTTGATTGTTATAGAAATAAAGCAAGTGATGAAGATGAAGATCTTTGTGTTTTATAATAGTTTGCAGACAGTGCTGTCATTTAAGACAGACTTTTTTTTTTCATGTTGGGCTAATTTTCAAAGGTGCTGAACACTCATAGACCTCAGTGAACTCAGTCTGCTCTTATCTGCATAAATATTTTATCACCCGAGTTCCCGAGTACAGCCCTGATTAGATACTTGGTTGAAAGCTTTCCTGAAAACATTAACACTGGGAGTCACTAGGTGATGTGTAAACATATGGCACTAGATCTTTACACTTATCTCGGGCTGACATACCATTAAATAGAAACATCTGAAATGGCATACTCTAAAGCAACCCTAACTGTGCCCTGTAATAAAATGCTGTAAATAACTTTTTGGTGTTTCTGAGACTTAATCATAAACCACTACTATTTCTCTTCAGAATACTTCCAAAGTTCCAAAAACTAAGCTTCCATTTAGGAAAGGAAAATTGTTTGGATATTCTTTTAACCTCTGTCAATGCTGTTGAAAGACATTTTAGTCTAATTTTATGCATTTTACTTGTCTTCTGTCTAGTCTTTGATATCCCTATTTTTCTTTGGAGCACATGAGGTATTTGGGGAAATTCTGTTTCATTATGTTCACATCATTGTAAGAGTTCTGTCTTAATAAATTAAGATTATCTAGGTATGTATCACAGTGATTTCTTAAAGTACTTGCCCTCATAATATTACATAATATTGCAAGCACATTGAAATTGTAATGGGTGCTCTAACAAAATTTAGCTAGATCTCATGCAAGAGGCACTCTTTCATACTTTAATAAATTAATGTAATTGGTAATTGGAACTTCAAAAAATCTATGTTGATGTCTTTTAACGATGCAGTAATAAATGTAGTTGGGAAATCTAATTGTCCTGAAAACTGTGTGCACTAGGAAACCTTAGCAACTCATTTTTCTTGGGTCTTAGCACATCTGTTTAGCTTCTTTTCCATGTTATGGTTTTATTTAAGACAGAATTGATCTGTTTTAGTCTTAACAAATGTCTTGCCAGTAGGAATCAGGGTGCGTTTTTTACTCACTCTTTGAAGTGCCCACATTCATTAATTCCAGTTATTGGAAACAGCATAACGTACCAAATCAGCCCTAGAATACTCCTGGAAAGGACTCCTTTTTCCGAGGTGTTGGCAGCTCATAATGGCAGCACACCATGTATTTGCCCCTGCCCTTGAATTACTTATGAAATGTCTGCTACTAACTCAAATCTCCTTTGCCTAAAAAGTTTTGAGCATAAATTGCAGCTTTCTTGTTCCAGATGAAAGGCACACATCTTAAAAAGCCAGGCTGAAATTGTCTGCTTTTCACATGAAGCAGTTACGTGATCTTTTTTCTGACCTTCATGTCAAGCACGGATATGCAGCAGCAGTAGCTCTCCACCTGCTTAATAGATCATAAAGTTTGTGTTGGAGTAAATATGACCCACTTTATACTAAGGTGGGGGTTTATGGTTAAAAATACGATTCTATGATTTTAATTGTCTTTCTACTCTTTTTTAAATGAGTAGCAGAGTGCAGTTATAAATCTGACATAGGGGTCACCAGGAATACCATTTCTTTATTGGGATGATTAGGAGCAGGTATACGGGGATAAATATATGTAATTTTTAAGTGCTTTTAAGAAGCTACTAATACTTGAATTATTTCTCAAGGTCTCTGAAATATGTAAAGAAAATCTGACACTAAAAGACCAGGTTGCTGCTCTTCAAGAAGCTGTGAATATCCATGAGATGGAGTCTAAAGCTAGCAGAGAAACTATCATGAGGCTAGTTTCAGAAGTGACAAAGGAGCAAAAAAAGGTGGCAGGATACTATCAAGACATGGAAAAACTTAGTAAGGTACATAATTGCATTACTTGTATGTTTGTCTAGTTTTCAAATGTTTTCTTGACATTTCAAATTAATTTTCAATAGGAATTGTATGAGAAAAAATGCTTCTGAAAAACTTAGTTCAATTAGGGTCTTTTCTAAAAAAGGCATTTTTCTGAGGTTATTCTCAACATTTTTAAAGTTTCAGAATATATAGAGATGAAACAAAAACATTCTGTAAAATAGATTTGATGCAGATTTGATGTCTTCCAATGCTGTTTACAAATTTCTACTTTTGCTTTCTTGGTATTGTTGTAGCCTTTGTTGTGCTTACACAAACATGTAAATAAACAAATGTGCCTAGAGTTAATGAGTACATCTGAGGCACAAGCATGCAACATGGAAAAATGCTCTTTTAAATAACATTTATATGATACTGCAAGTTTTCTGAGATTTCTTTTACTCAGTTTCTTCAAAAATTCTAATGAGAAATTGAAAGGAATTGATAAGACACTAAGGAATGGAAGGTAAAGTGTCTTAGCTTCCAGACACCCTAGATTATCTTTTCACTGCATTATAAATTTGTATTTCATAACTGTTGGCTCATACCCAAAAAGTTGTAGGCAGTAGGATGGCTCTTGCAGGAAAGCACTGTTTTATTCTCGGGGAGCCATAGAGGAAATCTCTGCAGCAGGAAGGATGCTCAAATGAGAAATGTAAGTTAAGCTGTAAGTCAGGTATTCACCAAATTCACCTAGCTATGATTTGGAAAGGAAAAGTACATGATTTAAAGATTTAATTGCTCCAGGAGAACTTGCCATTAAGAGTTTGTACATCTCAAATGATGGACAAACAAAGAATATTTCTGTAGCAGTTTTCCTCATTGCTTTGTACTTTGAGTGGTAACTGTGGAAAGGAAGCAGCCCATAATGAAAATTTCCCACGGGTGGAACAGTGTGGTTAAAGCTGATGGCCAGAACTTAAGAAAATAAGGGATGAAATTTAGACTGCCAGATATGTAGCTGAGTTGTGTGCAATTGAGTTTGAAGAAATTTTAAGCATAAAGGCAACCTTGTGCAAGTGAGTTTTCAAATGTAATACAGCATTTTCCCCACCCCCAGCATTCTTTTTTTGTCTGAACAAAAGACCGCCACCGTACACTTTAAAGGATATAGTGTTCTGATTTGGTTGTAAGCAAAATACTTAGGAGATGAGAAATAGCTGGCAGTGTACTCTGGAGAAGAAAGAATTTGTTGTGGGGAAGATAAATGTTAAGTACCACAAGGGTCATAAATTTTACTCACTGCTGAAAATAGTTCTTACCAAGCTGTGTTAAATTTTCTAAGACTCAGTGGAACTGAGGGAGAACCTGCACAAAAACTTAAACAGGTCCTTTTTGAGAACATTTTGTTCTCATACTTCATTTCAAACACAGGTGTGTGAGAAAGAACAGAGTGTAGTTTACTTACTAAGTAAACCAGAATCAGGAGATGTTTTAAACCAAGATTAGGGCTTCCTTTGTGACTTGTTTTGCAAGTTTGCTCTGACTGCTAAAGCATTTACTAAGTTGAGCTAGTTTTACAAAAAATATTTTCCTATCATTATTGTGCATATGCCAAATACATAATTTATTTAACTAAAAATAAATTATTAGCATTGCCTTTCAAATGAAGTGTTTGCCATCGGGGCTTATCTAGAGGCTGAAGATTCCTCCAGTGCTTTTTCAGTTTAGCTACTTACATTAGCAGACACTGAGTAAATCTGTTTGTGTCTGAAGGTTTTGTGTTCACAAAAGCATAGTAAGAAATTCAGTATTGAAAAGGTAAGTAAAAAAACCAAAAAATACTTAAATCCTCACATGTAAAGTGTGATGTATGGGATCCTCTGTTGCGTGGATGAGTGTCTTAGTAGGTTACAGGGAGGGCACCAGCAGCATAAACTCAGTTGGACCTTATCATATACTTTGCTGCACAGTTTAAGCACATGAACAGAGTTGCACATGTTGTAAAATGTTCCTCTGTAAAGGCAAAAAGCAGAAATCCATACTGTTCCTGTGCCAGAAGACTCATGCTCAGCTGTTTTCTGAACTTAATTAATGGAATTGCCTGTAGCTGAGTTTACCCAGCAGAGGTTGAATACAAGTACGCCTGTGTGTGCCCGAAGCTCTCAGGACCAGACATTTTGGCCATCTTCAGTGAGATGGCAGCCCATTTCTGCCAGTTTTCTCTTAAAATGTTTTCTAAGCATATAGAGACCATTACACTGGTCTGTCAGTCATCTCTAGCAAGAGTCAGACACTGCATTGTTCCCTGCCACCTCTCTGAATAATTGCCAGTTTTAATTGCCAGGTAGTTTTCCACTCCTGCTCCTTATGATTTCTGTGAACTCCTTCTCTTGACCAGGTGCTTTTCTTTATGTCCTGGAAGGAGATAAGCTGTCTATATTCCAAAATTCTTAATGAAGAAAATGAAATCCAGTTGGTTATGTTTTAAGGTTAATACATTCAAAATGTTCTTAACATGTTTGATACGTATGGGTTGCAGTTATTTGGGTTTAATTCAAGGAACATTAGCAAGTGAACAATAATTTTATCTGTTCCCCTCTGTCTCACTGTATGACAATAGCAAGCAGCAAAGAATAAAAACCAATACAGTCTTGAAACTGTATATAAATAAAATATGTAAGTAAAAAAAATGAAGTCAAGAAGCTATTTTTGTTGTAATGTATTACTGTTCTTTTAGAATTCCGAACTTCTCACATTTCTGACAGACTATTGCAAGAGTTTGCTCCTAGAAATCTGTAAATATTGTGCATACCATTATTGTGGCTGTGCTGGATATCAAATTTGCATTTGATGAAAAATGACTTTTAAATGCTCCCTAGATTTCAAGAATGAGAATACCTGTTCTTTCTTTCTGTGTGTCCAGACAGCGGTTATTGATTATGCTAATCATAATTACAGAATTATAACACTGAGAGTGTCTGTACGTCCTTTAAAATGTCTTATTAGTTCTAACAAAGTTTCTTTCTAATATTTAATAAACTCCTCTGTGGTATTTATCTAAGGTATAGAAAAGGATGCATATATTCTTCCACATTATAATTTGCCCTTCATACAGCATTGCCATTGATGAACTACAAAAATTAGTGGATTATCTTGTTTTATTTCACATCTTTGCTGATGATTCAACCTGGAAATACTTGTGATTTCACTCTGAAGTGCTGTTTTAAACATGTGTTTTGTAAAGATGTGCGCCATGCAAAATCTTTAAAGAACATACTTGAAATATAATCAAGCAATTTTAATGAATACAAATATTCTGATGCAAAAATTAACCAAGAAAATACTCTTCAGTATTCAATATTGTCTTGTATTGTTATGTTAGTGAATAAAATTTACCTAAGTAGTTTCTAATCAATATGCATTTATTAAAATAAATTGACTGTATAAAACCAGTTAATTAAAATATAAAAATATTATTTAAGGAAATTGATTAAACTTGAGAAACATAGCTGCCTAAAATAGCCATTTTAAATATACCCAAATACTTAGATTGCAGGAGAGACAAGCACATGATTTTAGGTTTTTCTTGTCCCAACAGACAAATAAAAGAATGAGTTTCTCAGAACCTGGATTTTTTTTTTCTTTTTTGTTTATATGATGTCATTAAGAAAATACGTATTTGAGACAGGTTTCAGCAGGCATCACAGATATTTTCAGGTTGAATCATCAGAGAAGATGAGAGCAAGCTAGTTTACAATCCTTATGGTATAACAGTGGTAACGAGATGCAGGTGGTGTAAGAATTCATCTAGAAAATACCTGCATTCTCTTTTGTGCCTTCTTATTACTGTTAATGTAATGTGGGTTCTTTATATGTATGTGTAGTTGACTTACTGTATTCAAACCCTGATGCTGATTGAGGTGCTGGTATTTATAGAGTCATAGAATTATTTAGGTTGGAAAAGACCTTTAAGATTATTGAGTCCAACTGTTAACCCAGCACTGCCAAGTTCACCATTAACCATGTCCCTCGGTGCCACATCCACAGGTCTTTCAAATACCTCCAGGGATGGGGACTCCACCTCTTCCCTGGGCAGCCTGTTCCAGTGCTTGAAAGCCCTTTTAGTAAAGAAATTTTTCCTAATATCCAATCTAAACCTCCCCTGATGCACTATGCGGCTGCCATTTCCTCTTGTCCTATCGCTTGTTAGTTGGAAGAAGAAGCAAAACCCCATCTGGCTACAACCTCTTTAGGCAGTTGTAGGGAGTGGTAAGGTCTCCCTTGAGCCTCCTTTTTCTCCAGGCTAAGCAACCCCAGCTCCCTCAGATGCTCCTCACAAGACTTGTGCTCCAGACCCTTCACCAGCTCCATTGCCCTTCTCTGGACATGCTCCAGCACCTCAATGTCTTTCTTGCAGTGAGGGGCCCAGAACTGGACACAGGATTCGAAGTGTGGCCTCACCAGTGCTGAGTACAGGGGGAGAATCACTTCGGTAGTCTTGCTGGCCACACTATTTCTGATACAGGCCAGAATGCCACTGGCCACCTGGGCACCTGCAGGCTCATGTTCAGTGAGCACACCCAGGTCCTTTTCTGCTGGGCAGCTTTCCAGCCAGTGTTTGGTGGCTTGCACTTCCTTATTTTATACCTTGATCTTTTGATTTGACTCTGTTTGTTTTCAGATGTTCACAATTTAAACAAGATTGTAATTAGATAAGATCCCTGGTACTGGCAAACTAATTTAGCACTGCCTTTCTGGAAGGAAAAATACACACTGCTGATAACTGTAATTGAAATAAATTACTCTTTATTCTTTACTATAATTACCATAATGTAATTCTGGGCACAGGTGGGAATTTCCTATTAATAGGACTTGTTTAGAATAAAAAAAGAGAAAATGGCAAGGAATCATGCCAACATGTTTCTAAAACAGTTCTATAATTACTTTAGTATTTAGTACAATTACTATAGTAACAAATAATGTCCTAAATGACAGGGTTTGGTTTTGTTTGTGTTTTTGCATGTTTCCCATTTTGAAGCTATTAAAAATTCAATTATTTTTAGAATCGTATGTTTATATTTTCTAAGGGTGCTCTGCAAACTCCTCTTTTGTCCATCCTCCCTGCTGATCTAAGTAAATTCTCCCAGATCTGCTCCTTGATTGGCACATATTCTATTGATACAAATGACTACAGCAAGCACACATAGACCCTGAGAGACCCTTGAGTACTCACCATATTCATTACTGCTCCAGAAACAATAATTTAATTCCAGTGTACACAATCTTAACTCATATCAGTCCACTTAATGAGCCTCTACTAACCACTGAGACTTCCAGAGGAATTCAATCACTCTCTGTAAATATGCTGTCCTCTGTCATAATTTTGTGTCTTGAGTGAAGTAATATTCTTTCCTTCTGTGTCATGTGTGAAGTAATATTCTTTCCCATTTGTTCTTTTCAATCAGATAATGCCTTGAGAAATGAAGACTTAGTCTTTGTTATACTTTTAGTTGGTTTCCCTGCAAATATTTTTCTTGTATATGAATATGTAGGCACTCTTAATATTGGTATTGTGGGGAAAGAGATTCACAAGGTGACTGAAAGAGATTACTTTCTCTTTATGTTTAGATGGTTATTTTTCTTCAATTTTTCTCTCATTGTTTGTTTTGGCGTCCTGGGTCAGGATACACAATTCTGTCTGTCTGCTTTGCCCTGTTAGGTCAGTATTTTATATATAACTGATATAGATATGTATGTACTGGCTATATTTCGTTGTTTCCCAACCAAGCCTTTGGTCCTTCACTTCCCATTTCTGTGTTTAGATAATCTCAGGAATTTTTGTCACATTAAGTAAACTGATCTCAGAGATCACCTCTTATCACTATTTTCAGACAGATTGTGTCTATTGTTTTGGTCAACTCTGAATTGTTCAGGCAGCTGGAGTTGATCACCACTGCAGGTCCCTTCCAATTGAAATATGCTATCCTATCCTATCCTTTCCTATCTGAGTTGCAGTACTTTGACTTTATTAGCGTTACATCTTGTTCACTGTTTTTCAGGTCATATTATCTGAATGGAAAAATAAGATATCAATAGTTTTACAATTAAAAAATGTTTTTTTTAAACCTGCAGATTTTATGCATGTATTCCTTCCTGCAGACCACTGCCAGAGGTTAATCTATAGAGTGATTACTGCAGACTTTGGCCTTTTATCAGTTTCAGTAGCAGTTCTCCTATGAAACCCTGATGTTGAATCCATATGAGCATTATGGGTCCTAGTTTCTCTATCTGCAGTACCTGCATCTGAGTTATTCCTTCATATGTGTATGGTGGGGAGGGGTTATAACTGATTTAAAAAATCCTGTTTAATTTTTCACGCATTATAGGATCTTGACAGCGCTACAATAGAGAGACAGAGTTTAGAGATGGAGATCAGAAACCTCCAAGATAAATTGACTGTTAACCAGAAAGCCTTGGACACCTCAAAGAGGGAACTGCACAGTCTGAAGAAATCTTCTGCCGAGTTAGATGGAAGCTTGAAGAGCAGCAGAGCAGAAGCCAGGACTGCTTGGAGCTCTTTAGAGGCTTTTAAAGAACAAATTGCTACCCTGCTCAGCAGTGGATCTGCAATAGTTGAACCGTCCGAGAAGGCCATTTTGGAGAGAATTCGAGAAATAAATGGTAAAGAGGAGAGTAAACAAATAGTAAGTCAGCAACTACTGCACTTGCCCAATGTGTGTATTTATTCTCTTTGGATCCTGTTTAATTTTTTTCATCTGGTAGAGTTTTGGTTCCTTCTGCTTAGGTTTTGAAATTACAGAAACCTTTAATTTTTTTGTCAGTTGATTTGAGGTAATAGGTGAAAAGCATCTTTTTTTTATTAAGTAGGAAGAGTTCAGAAATTAAATTAATAATAGATGCTGTTAGGAAGAAAAGAGTTGGAATGGTCTTTCCGTTAAAATATTGAAATTTGGTTTCAGTGCCGGCAGACATCAAAAGTGGCTGTGTGGTTGTGAACAAGCATGGAGGCATAGATTTGCTGCTACAATAGTGACTTCTTTCTCAAAGCAGATAAAATTGATGAGTTGTCCCAGGCAACCTTTTTCCCTATAATCCTCAAAACCTGCATCTAAAAATAAAGAAGTATTTTTACACTTACAGTTAAACATTGTTCACCATACAAGGAAGGCAGCTGGCTCTGGCTTGAGGCATTTTGGCTGGTAGTGTTTGCAAAGCTGTGTTTGAATGTACAGGTAGAGAAGGGACAACTCAGGAGGAAGTCAGAATGCAGTCTGACCAATATCAGTATCCTGACACTGCACTGAGGTTTCTCACTTGCTTGCTTACATGGGCATTTATTAATTTTGTCAGTGAGGACTATTATCACACATTAAATCAAAAGGTATTTTGTAGCTGGGCTACACCCAGGGCCACTCTGCGGGGGCTCTGGGTTCACTAACAGCAGCACATCTCTGGGGGAACAAGTTACTGAAACTGTTTTTTTCCTGCTGAGTGATTTTTTGATGCAAAAAGCATAAAATATGTGTGTGGGTTCTTGCAGTTTTATTATTATTTAGTTTTTTCTACTGCTGTATGAGCAGCACTAATTTCTCAGTGTTTTTTTGGCAAGTTGGGTGCAAACTGTTGTTTGTATTTAATTGCAGTTTGAATTGGAAACCTTTCAGTGCCAACAAAACTAATGAGAGCTTTGTGTGCCTATTGTTCATTTTATTAGCAGGAACCAACCAGCTGCTTAAAATGAAGAGGCTGCTTGGAGATGAGTGTCTGAACACTGAGTTACAAATGCAATATAATTAATTGTGTAACCAAAAAATTTATATGACAGAGGGAAGCAAGCAACTTTTGGGATAGAACTGCCTTTCAGTATTTGGCAACAGTGTAACCAGATGCTTTCAAGCATCTAATTTATAAGTAGTTTACAACTTAAAGTCCATTACATTATGTGTAGGTGTTGTAAACAGTATACAGCTAGAAATGTTTTCAAGATTGTTAGTCTAGTTGCTTGTTATGAGATTTTATCCTTTTATCCTTGAGGTCTGGCTAGATAACAGAAATTATTATTACTATATTATTTTTTTAGCAAAATCTTTTAGTTAAACACTCTTTTACAGTTAACAATTGGGAAACACTCCTGAGGCTTAGTTATCCATATCTACATTCTCCCCTATGTGCTGCATGTATTTTCTAAATCACTTATCTGTTTTTTCTACTCAGCTACTTAGTAGACTAGTGATTTTATTGGCTTGTTTTAAAGAATGATAGCTGACTACCAGGTATTGCTGCTGTGCTCACATCTTTGGAAATTTTGTGTCTAATTAGTTTTTATTGTTTTTTTAATAGCAGTCCCTTTTAGTCATTTGACTCATACATGGTTTCTGCTGTTCAGTTTTGGATGTTTCACATGTCACTGCTTCTGCCATTTTCTCTTGGTGGTTATAACAGATTTTTCTCTTTTTGTCTTTGTAAATGCATACATTTTAAAGATAAGTACTTTACCATATTTTTAGTAATTTGATGGTGCATCTTTCATATCCTTCTAGCATTTCCACACCCACCTAACTCCATATATTTTGTTCTTTTGCTTGCTACCTAGATGGTATCTCAACTTGAAACCCAAATCGCTAAATTGACTGAAGCTTTGGAAAATCAGACCAGATTGTACCACAAAGCTCTGGAGAGGAGCAGGAAAGCTGAAAAATGTTCTGAGAGTTTCCAGGATCAACTGAAACAGTTGGAAGAAGAATTACTTACTATAGATCTGATGCAGGATGGTTTGAAGCTTGAGAAACAAAAAGTAGTTACACATGTTATTTAATTTTGGATAATAGTCACTAAGGACAGATACAGCTGATTGTATTGTGTTGGTCATCTGAAGCGTTACTCACAACACTCCAAATAATGCAAATTAGCAAAATCAGACATCACATAGAGGGTAGTAATATCTTTTCTTTGACCAACAATATTAGTTGGAAAAAGCTAAGCTGTTGAGTTCCAAGTCCGTTATTGTGGAAAAAAAACACCCCAAAAGCAGCTTAAAAGAGGTCTCTGTAAATACATCAGAGGTCTTTGTATGATTCTCTGGTTTCAAAGCATTCTCTGATCTCTGTGTCTTTCTGTAGTATATCATCCAGTCTGCATCTCTCTTGCAGTCTTTGTTTCTTTTATGTTCTTGGACAATCATGGCTACCAGGATGTTTTATTAATTGGATGAATGAACACACTGTTAACCTATAACACATTCACATACTAAAAGTTTGAAAAATGGCGTAGTACCCAGAAAACCAAACCAGCCATCCAATGCAGCTAAGAAAGACAAAGTTATAGCATGTTGCTAGGCCAAGGTCAGTGATTAGAAAGTTGGATTTGCAAAGAACCAACGGTTTGGTGCTATTTGTTTTGCCTTACGCTATAATACAGTAACTTCTATGAATGAAACTGCCCCCACACTGGGAGAAAACCAGACAAAGGATCTGTTTCTTCCTCTCTACGTCCTCTGTTAAGAGCATTTGGCCCTAGATTCTAAAATTTACCTCTAGATTGTGCTGCAATAAAGAGATTCTTGTTATGATTTTTTCCTGTTAATGCACAACTTCAGTGTTTTCTTCTGCTGCTGATGTTTTTAATTTTTTGAACCGGAAGCATCACAAAACAAAAGGATATTCTTGCTAATGAACTAGTAATGAAACTGGTTTGTTGGTGGTTTTTTTTTTGTTTTGTTTTGTTGGTTCTTTGCAAAGATTATGGTCTGCAAAAGAAGTAAGAGAAAACAAAGGGAAACATAGTTCTTAGTCAGAAGGAGAGCTTTAGATTTTGCAAGAGAGGCTAATTGAGAGCAGGGAACTAATGCAATTTTTAAAAAGCTAGCAGAGCAGAACAAAGAAGGAAAAAACAGATTGAATAATATTTCATATCTGTATGTGTTCATCACCAGATAGAGATGCAATTAAAATAATCATAAAAGCAATTTTTATATCAGCAGCTGTTATTTCTAAACCTTGCTCTTCCAAACCTTGCTCTTTCTAAACCTTGCTCTTCCAAAGAACGGCTAAAGAGAGACCATGTTAATATTCCTATGTCTTCTCAGACTACATTGGATGGCATCATTGGTATCATTTATATCTGTTTTAAAAGTCATAGTACTGGGGAATCGCAGCACTTGCAGTTATTAGTTAGGATGTAACTGTCCTTTCTAACTTCTCCCTCCCCATGCCTATCCATGTAAAGCAACAGAGCTCCAGACAGGAACTGGAGTCAGAAGCAGAGACATACCTAGTGCTGCAGAGAAGCAAAAATGAATCTTGTCTTACTAAAAAGATAAATACAGTAGGTCTAGGGATTTATGAACAGAATAAATGTTGGCTAAATAAGTACATATGGAGAATTTGCAATTGTGTCAGGAGTGTGCACTGTAAACATAGCCTTTATTATTTCTTGTGCATCATGTACTTTGCTGTATATCATTGAATGCCGGTGTAGGGGGGATTGCTTTTAAATTGTACTTCAAGACTTTTAATGAGGTTTTATTATTCTGTCACCCACTTTCCCACACCTTATCTTAGTATCTGAAATTTCTGGAGCAACTGAAAGAGAAGATGAAGCTGGATAGTCTAGCAGCAGAGTTTGGATTCGATATGAATATGGATGCGATTCTAGCCCGGGTAGAGCAGTTAGTGAAACTGGAAGGTGATGCAGTGATTGAAAACAAGACTGTGGCACACAGCCTCAGAAGGAAGGTATGCAAAAATGACATACCTTTACTATTTGTTTCAAAGATAAACATTACTATGGCTATATTTCTGTAGTGGTTTGCTAGAAGCAACAGATTGTATATGTACAACGAATTTCAAAGATGTCCATTTCATAAAAAGAAGATAGCAAACGTTTGCAAACTGTGCAAGCAGACTGCATATTAAAACAACTAAACCCACCAGTGGGTTGAACACATGATATGTGTTTGTGTCTACTTTTTAATAGACATTTATAACATTCTTCTGTAAACAACTACCATCAATATTTAAATCTGAAAGGATCTGCTGGGGAGGGGGATATATAATACAAACTTCTCTAGAAACTAGCAGGGTGTTGGTTGTACTTCACCGAGAATTTCAATGTTTTCAACAAGAACTGTTCCTTCATTCAGTATTTCCTTCAGGAACAAATCCAAATCTGTTCAAATTTGGTCAAACATCCCTCCATCATTGTGTTAGAACACAGTGAAATCTTTAGAGTTTAGGCTTATCAGACTGGTGAGGAGCTGAGAATTGGAGTCTGTTTAAGGTTTAAAACAGTACTGTATTTTTTTTTTTTTTTTTATGAAGCAACTGCCTCTTTAGCAGGGAGTATATGTATATCAATACTCCTCAGATGTTCCAGAGTAAAGCCTGGCAGCTCAGTTCAGATAAACTGAAGACAAGTAGCTCTTTCAGCAGCAAAATTAAAAAACTAAGCTGCTGGACCTGGCACTGGAGCAGTGGATGAAAGATTTCTTATTTCTGTATGTTGCTTCTCCTTCTGGAACACCTTAAACTACCACCACTGAAACCACTGTCTCCTTAATGAATCTCTCTTGCATCTTGCATTTGACTGGTGTCTTATACTTCAGGCAATCTCAGATGTTATGAGTGATGCACAAGTATTTATGTTCAAATAGGATGAAGTCTCTGTGTAAAATCATTCTAAAAGGCAGTGCACAAATTCAGGGATGGAGAAGCACAATGAATTGGTAATATAAGGAGTATCAAGTTAGTGTATATATACTGATACTTCTTTACACAGTTTTCAAGAGAGGAAAAGGAGTTCAGTCTATATGTGCAACACAGGGATTAAATTTGCAAAACAATCTGTGTAGTACCACTGTCATTCACATATATTTTTTCAAATATCCTTGTGTTTGGAAAACAAGTTGAAGACTCAGAAGGAAAAACTTGAAAGCAAAGAGCTTCACGTGAACCTTCTGCGGCAGAAAGTAACCCAACTGGAAGAAGAGAAGCAAATCAGGACTGCCTTAGCTGTGGAAAGGGATGAGGCCAATCTTGCTGTCAGAAATTTACATAAGATGATAGAGAGGTTACAGAAGCAGCTTGATGTGGCAAGGGAAACAAATACTGATCTCAAAGCCAAGCTGTCTGAAACCAATGAACTTAAGGTGAGTTAAAAGGTTACGTTTGTGCTTCTTGCCGTTTTTCTATTCCAGTTGTATACAGCTGGAGTTCATTTATAAATGTGTTCATAGAGAACTGCTCAAATCTATCTAGGTGGCAAAAGCAAATATAATATTAAAATGTTTTGGTATATTTTGCAATTTTTATTGATATGCTAAGAAGTGTCTGTAAAGCACAATGTAAATTTTCAGAGTAGTGTAAGAAAATATGATATATGCATCCTTTTCTTTCCTGTTGATGTGGCTGTAATCTTCTCTTTTCCCATACATTACATGCAGAAGATCTATTCATATAGATATGGGGGGAAAAATGGCTTTTTTTCTGGCATACAGCAGGCAAGATGCTAAATTTTAATTGTTCCTGTCTACATGTGATTTCATCAAGAACCCATAAGAACCCACATTAAAGTGCTTATTCGTGATTGCTTATTTGTTCACATTAGATGAAAAAGTATGAAAAATTTAACGCTTCTTTATCTTATTGCAGATCAAAACTTTGGAGCAGAACAGAACAATAGAAGAACTCAATAAGTCTCAAGGCAAATTGGAAAGAATGAAAGAAAAAGCTGAGAAACAACTTAGATCTGTCAAATCAGAACTTCTTTTAAAGGAACGTAAAGCTACTGAAGATAAAGAAAAAAACCAAAATACATTAGAAGCAGTTACCAGTGAAATGAAGGTGCTTAAAACAACCCTTGCAGAACTAGCAAAAAGAGAGAGACAGGTAGGTGTATAGGTATTTGATAAGTGCTAGCGGTCCCTTAGAATATAAGAATGTGGTATATGTGGAGCAGCTATCCAACTGTGCTTAAAATTGTTCTGAACATCATTAAACGACGAAATTTTAGCTCACTCTTGTGAGTCAGAGTGACAGTTGTGATTCTGAGAGGCAAAGTTTTGCAATAGAATAATAAATACAGGCAATAAATACTTTGTTCATCACAAAATATTATATAACCTTTTAAAGAGCTAATAAAATGCTTTAAAATCATGGGATCTCTTTTAATGTAAGTCCTTTTCCAGATATCTTAGGCATAAAACTTACCAACTTCTCATCCATTTCCTCTCATTTCTCATTCATGTCTCTTGGACTTTCTCCTTGCCAATTGTGTGAGACTCAGCAAGGCTAAGGGATAGGATGAAAGGAAGCAGCTTCAAGTTGTGCTGGGAAGGTTTAGATTGGATATTAGGAAAACTTTATTGACTGAAAGGGTAGTCAGGCATTGGAATAAGTTGCCCAGGGAAGTGGTTGAGTCACCAATCCTGGAGGTATTTAAAAGATGTGTGGGCATGGTTTAGTGATGGACTTGGCAATGTAGCTTAAGTGTTGGACTTGATAATCTTAAAAGTCTTTTCCAACCTAAATGATTCTATGGTTCTGCATTACTGTGTATAGGCCATAAACTTAAAGAATGTTGAAAAATACAAGAAAAAACTCCAACCACACCCCCCCCCCAACTTAATATTGAATGTAACTATTTTGGATCAATTTATGATATATAACTTTGTTATTTAGGTCAGAAAAAGTTTTGTGGTAATTTACCTTGGGGAGGGTGTAAGTAGTTTGTGGCAAACATATTAGTAAATGTGTTACATTCTAATTTAAAAAAATTGTGAACCATGTATGTTATTGCTCTGCATGTTGTGTTTTGTAGCAATGTTATAGATGGCATAATTGTTGAAAGCTAATGGGATGCTTATTCAAAGTAAAAAATTTATAATTTTAAATTTTTTGTTTCAACTGCTTAGAATATTAGGTTTTCCAGCTAAAAATTTTATGCCATATGTCAGCCTTAACAGTGACTCTGGATGAAATTTAAGAATGTTATTTAAAAAAATTAGTCTAGAAAAATATTTTTTTATTTACATGGAGAGAAGACCAACAACCTGGGCATCTTTTTTCTTGGAAATCTTTTTACTTCCCCAAAGCCCTGCCCTGCAGTATCTTGGGTTAATGCTCTAAATTGCATTAATTTCATGATTTTTTATTTCAGATAATTTTACTCACTGAATGGAAGGTGCAAAGAAAATTTAGCAGGAGTGCTCACTGCTGTAGCATAACTTTGGTTTTGAATCTTGAGTGATGTTTATCTTTTTTTATTTCTCTCGTTTATTTCAAATTGTGATTATCTTAGGAGTTTTACTGAAGAAAACCTTAAATAGAGAGGTGCTTCTTCTGTTAGATTCTAGTATTTCAGCAGAGCTGTTACTTTGTTGCAGCCAAGAGCAATGCTTCTCTCTGTCAGTTTATGTGGTGTATTTCTTTGTCCTCAACCCTTTTTCTGCCTTTTCAATGAACTACAACTTTGCCTGCACTGTACTTTATATGCCACAATATAATAAAAATGTCTTTCTGTCTAAAAATTCACATAAATGAATGGCTTACATGCTTTCTTTAAGGGCTCTCTGTGCTTTCCACTTTAGGTTATTTGCTGATGAAAGTCATTGAATTCTTGATGTGTTTATTGTCCATTCAATATAGGTATGACCCTCAGAAATAAAGGGTGAGGTGATTGTGTAAATGTTTTACTTTGTATCTATTCCCTTTGGCCAAATCTTGCCAGATCAATAATCAGTGTCAGTGCATCAAGTTTGATTTGATTATTACATTTGTTACATGGTTGTAATACAATTTGGTTTACTCACAGTTGCTGTAATTAAGTTGAACAGCTTGCAGCAGCAAAGATATGAGAGCAAGAAATTTAGTGCAAAGTGCAGACCCTAATGTACTCATGAAAGATCAGTTGGGTTTGCTGTATAGGTTCTTTCGGGAGTGTACTTAGTCCAAAGGCTGGATCAAACAAATTCCAGCTTTGCTGACTGCTCATCCTGTCTGTGATCCAGATGTTTCAAAATATCTTTAGCTTCTGTTATATGGTACTTGCTTAGCACACTGCCAGAGCCCAGCATCAGTGACCTCCTGAATTGGTTTTGAAGATAATATCTGGGAACTTAATGGGTTTTTGGTGTTAACGTTGTTCCAACATTTCATTGAAGACATTGCACTGTCTTGGTAATACAGACAGCTGGGACTGAATTCTCAAATCGTAAAATCATAGAATGGTCTGTGTTGGAGGGGACCTTAAAGATCATCTGGTTCTAACTCCCCCACCATGGTCAGTGACACTTTCCACTAGATCAGGTTACTCAAAGCCCCATCCAACCTGGCCTGGAACGCTCCTAGGGATGGGGATGCACAACTTCTCTAGTCAACCTGTTCCAGTACCTCACTACCCTCTGAGTAAAGAATTTCTTCCTAACATTCCAATCTAAATCTTCCTGCTTTAGTTTAAAACCATTTCCCCTTTTCCTATCCTACATGCTTGTGTAAATAGTCACTCTCACTCTTTTTTTATAAGCCCCCTTTAAGTACTGGAAGGCTGCAATGAGGTCTCACTGGAGCCTTCTCTTCTCCAGACTGACCAACCCCAACTCTTCCAGCCTGACTTCATAGTGGAGGTGCTTCAGCCCTCTGATCATCTTTGTGGCCCTCCTCTGGACTCACTCTAACAGATCCATGTCTGTCTTGTGCTGAGGACTCCAGACACCAGTCCTAGACTGTTGTGGTTTCCTTTTTGTGTTTCTGAACTGATGGCAGCTCCTCAGGGTTTGTGCTAGGATGAACCAAACTGTCTTTGGTAAAGTCTTGGAACTGAGACCTTGTTTTCACGAAAGGCTTCAAAAACCTTTCCTCACAGGTGTTGTATAACTGCTTTAGAATTCTGCACAGTACTATTGGGGTTGGACACATATTTCAAGAGTGTGTCTATCTCCTCCTTAACGTGGAGTGAGGAGGATGCCACACCAGAGCATGAGTCCAGTTTCTTGATGATTTTGATGATTCTATGACATTTTCAGTCACTTTCATGTTTAGGAATGGGGATCTTGGCATTCAAATAGATAGCAAGACAAGAATATTTCCTCAAATAGGAACATTTCCCTGTTTTGTGTGCTGATGATAAGGGGTATTAAGGCATTTATGATTTTGACTGTGTAATGCATTGTCCATTGAAGAGGCATTGCAGTTTGACTTGTAATCATCCATATTAAGAGTTGAGAAGAGCAAAACAGCATTAATGTTCAACTGACCTTAAGTTTTTAATCTAGTTACTGGTGGGGTCACTAGTGATGACAATTAGTTGTGGATGTCTGTCCATTTGGAACTGCAGAAAGTTGGTGTCTTGAATTACTTTGTCAAATTCCTATGATATATTTTCAGCAGCTATGCAGAGAAGAAAAACAAGCATTTCCCAAGCTGCATCTTGAATTTGGGCTGTATCTTGATTCAAATCAAAGTTAGACCAAGGAATGTGCCAAACTTCCACCTTTCTTCTAACTTCTTCCTTTCTGCTGTGGTTTCCACAAGAAAGTGCAGGATGGAGAGAAGCAGTGGCAAACAGTGGTCAAGGACCAGGATCTTAGCCCGTACTCTGGTTGTGCCCATCAGAGTTTGCAGCCGTCTGTATAGCTTCTGGTCATCTGAGTCAAGTACAGCTCCTCTGCCTGTGTTTTCCTCGGTTTTTGCAGTTGAGTTAGCAGGGAAGATATGCCTGTGAAAGATACTAAAAACACTTGAAACTGTGCTTTTTGTTTGAGATACTTAACATCTTGGCTGTTTATGTGTTTTGTGACTTGACGTATGCCCCTAAGTGGCTTTTTGCAGCCACCTCTGCTCTTTGTATTGAGCAACAGCAGAAATACCTATATTTTGCACCAAAAATACAAATGCTTGTGTTTGCAAGGATGCAAGTATGTATGTGTGTTCCCAGACATCTCCTCTGCTTGCTATTTGATTTATTCCTTTCTGTTTACTCTTGCAGCTGGCAGATTTCCGAGAGGTGGTCTCGCGGATGCTGGGCCTCAACATTGCCAGCCTGGCTCTTCCTGACTATGAAATCATTACATGTCTTGATGAGTTGATTCACTCTTATCAGCACCACTGCTTCCCCTGTGTCTGCCTCAAAGACGTGGCAAGGGCACCAGAGGAGCAGCAAAGAAATTTACAGCTTCTTCACTGAAAGGAGACAGAACAAAGTAAAATTTTCTTTTTGCTTAAGGCCTTACCTGCTACACATCCACAGAAAAGAGATACTTATTTCTATTCCCTACTCTACAGACACCGACTAGGGCTGATTTTTAGAATTTCAATAGGGAGACTGAACCAAATAGATAGAGTAAAGCCAGGAGCCTAGAGATGGCAAAGAGAAAATCTCTGGGCAGCACAATGCTTCAGTTATGAAAATGATAGGCCCTTCAGTTATGATCAACGATACCCTCCCGTTTCATTGCAGAGGCACTGAAGTCATGAGCCACCCAAGGTCAGTTCACAGTTTTGGGAAGCACTTGAGAAGTTAGTGAATGTCCACTTTAGTCTCATTCCTTCTGATTTGCCTCTGGGTGTCAAGGATAAAATAAAGTAGGGGTTGTCCTGCTGCTGTTTCTCTTGACAAATGGGACCTCTCTGTGTTTTTACACATAAAGACTTTAGCTTCAAGATAGTTATCTGGAAGTTAGAGGATTATCTCAATTTTTGAACACGGGATATTTTTTTTTTTTTTACTTCTGTTGTTTTCCTTTGTCTGTGCTTGTGCCAAAACAAGAAGTTTTGCAGCAAAGGCTTTTTCACAGGCTCTTGTCACGTGCCTGATATAGATATATTTGGTAAAATTGAATGGTGACCTTGGTCATGATGCCTTGAAAATTTTTCTTCTAGCTGCTGTATTCCTTGGGCAATTAATCCACAGGCCAAATAAATGGCGATTGTTCTGAGTTAAGGAAATTTTATAATTGTAAAATGCTTGTCCATTACAGGAAATACGTGAATTACTAAAGTCTTTATTTTCAGAGAAGCAATGGTGAGGTGTACAGAACTACCTCTTAATCATACAAACGGCTTTCTATCATCTTTTCTGAGTGTTATTAAACTTTATGATTTTTTAAAAGAAGTATGAACAGTAAATCTGTTTTCATAGCACACTCAACTTCATTCTGTGTTTTTAGTTTTTTCTTCCCATTATATGTTTTGTATGGATGTGTAGAACAATAAAGAAGACTAATCTATTTATGTCTGACCATTTGTGGGCTTTCTACAGTATCTCAGCAAATGATAACCCACTCGGTAAAACTGAACACACTATTTTAGGAAAAATTACACTTTTTCAAATAGGAGTGGTAATTTTGGTATCTGGCTACAGCCTCAAAGCATGCTTTTATTTCACTTGCCTCTGAAGAATCATTTCTCAATGACTTGTTTGTAAAATAAATCAGTCATTTGGGGAGATAAACAAAATAATATTTTCTTGTGCTCCTGTGGCTACCTGGATTAAAAACAATTTCATTTCTTGTTTTATCATGTAACGTTGTTTTGGAGGGAATGGCTTCAAACTGAAAGAGAAGCAGGTTTAGATTAGACGATAGGAAGAGATTCTTTTCTTTGAGGGTGATGAAGCACTTGAACAAGTTGCTCAGAGAAGCTGTGAATGTCCCATCCCTGGAAGTGTTGAAGGCCAAGCTGGATGGGGCTTTGAGGAACCTGGTCCAGTGGAAGGTGTCCCTGCCAATGGCAAAGGAGTTGGAAATAGATGATCCTTAAGGTCCCTCCCAACACAAACTGTTCTATGATTCTGTGATTCTTTTTTTTAAGGTAAAGTTTAATAAATGGAACAAAGGAAAAAGCTAACATTAAATTATATAGACTTAAACTTGGCACAACAAATTGCAAGTAAAGTAAGAGATTGAAATGTTTAAGGCATGATATCTTGGTTGGGAATTTAGAGTGTGGAGAGGGATGCAGTACTTTTCTAATTCTTTGTGAGATAATACAAGTAGTTTCAGTTTGTGTTTTGCTGGTTTTATAGGCATTGCTGCTTCAGTTATTACTCAAACAACAAAACCTGTTTTCTTCATCAATGTTAATAAATATCATACAAACCATGATTTGCCATAAATTGCAAGTTAAGTAAATTACATTACAAATTTAGGTCCACTCAGCCCAGATAATACATTTATAACTTTAAGAGATAATCTCTGAGAGTGCCCATCTTAAAGTAAGTTTGCATATTTGTCCAAATTTTATGGTTGTGACATGATTTCCTAATGTCTGCCAGCAGACTTGAAATCTCCTGTCATACTCATCAGCCCTGTATCCTGCCACCGTGTGACCAGCCCCTGGCACCATCAGTGAAGTTCCAGCCCCACAGAAGCCACAAAAAAAGTTCTCCAAATTACTTCAGAGGAGGCAGATTTTCACGTGAATCATAGAATATGCTGAGTTGGAAGGGACCCATCATGATCATTGAGTCCAACTCCTGACCCTGCACAGGACATCCCAAGGGTCACACCATGTGCCTGAGAGCATTGTCCAAATGTTTCTTGAACTCTGTCAGGCTTGGTGCTGTGACCACTGCCCTGCGGAGCCTGTTCAGGTGCCCAACCACCCTCTGGGCGACAAACCTTTTCCTAATATCTAACCTAAACCTCCCTTGAAACAACTTCGTGCCATTCCCATGAGTCCTTTCACAGGAGTGAAGAGATTGGTTCCCTACTCTTCCCCTCACAAGGAAGTTGTAGACTGCAATGAGGTCTCCCCTCACTCTCCTCCAGACTGAACAGACCAAGTGACCTCAGCTGCCCCTCATATGGCTTCCCCTCAAGGCCCTTCACCATCCTTGTTGCCTTCCTTTAAAGGGACATTCTCTAACAGCTTAATGTCTTTTATACTGTGATGCCCAAAACTGCACACAGAGCTCAAGGTGAGCCTGTGCCACATAAAGTTGTTTGTGATGCTTGATTACTGGCTTGTGTGTTAAGCCAACAGAAAGTAGAATTAAGAGTTTTCTAATGCCTTTTTTTTAATTATTATTTATACCATGGATCTGTATTTTCCAAAGTATTAATGCTCATCATGTTTATAAAGGAATATGACCTATTATCTTACTATTAATATTCCCTGTATTTGTTTTCTTTTTGGAAGAGTACTGACATCTTCCTTCGTTTAGCCAAAGCAAATAAATAAATAAAAAAAAGTAAAGAAGTAATTTGATGTGAACAAAGTTTAGGTGATTTTTGACCCATGTAATTTAAGTAACCCCTGAACAAAGTTTACACTGACTTGCAATCTTTTTTTAAGGTTTGTTTCATACAGCATTGAAATTACTCTTTTGGAAAAAAGATGAGAACAGGCTCATGAATGTTTTCAGCATTTCTTTCAAATGTTTCAAGATGCATTGAACACAAGACAGGTATGATAGAAACATTAAAGTGTGGATTAAGGTTGTGTCAACAGACACCCCTCTTCCACTAGATTATTTTTATTGGGTTTGTTCGTATTAATACAAGGTGTAGGATTAAGAGTTTGCCATCTGTTCATAATGACTTTTATTGTGGTAAAGAATTCTTGATTTATCAACAGAATGTATTACAGAACAGCACAGTTACAGGGATGCATTTTTTCTCCAGTTCAACAAATTAAAATGTTGCAATCGTAGATATTGAAATGAAACAATTTACATGCCATAAACATTGTAATAATAAAATCACAAAGCAAATAGAAAAGTGTTACAATGTTATGAGTGTATTAAAATACATGCAACTGAATTTTTGCCTATGCATCATGCTGTTGATAACACATTCTTTGCAATACAGTAGAACCATGAATGAGAACATTAATGTAGTAGAACCATGATTTCTCGAAGAAGTAAAGCGCAAAAGTATTCAAGCACTTTGCTGAATTAGAATTAGTAAGCATAAAGACATATCACATTAAATTACTCCTTGACTTATGTTGCTGTAGAGTTTATTATTACTGTATGAAGAAGTTTGCTTGCTTTTTCACATTTTCTTTCTACGGATGTGTGCATCATCCACATTTTCCTAGGGCCTGCTTAATTATGATGCTGCAGGAGAGGGTAAATATGGGTGACCCAAGTCATAATAGATTTTAAATTAAACAAAAGGCAGGTGGGGAAATCAGTTATATTTCTAGAGAAAAAGTAATGTATTCTCCCAAATTCTTCATAAGAAATAGAAGTATTTTCTAAGACTACAGATGCTGACCATTTCTCTTGACCATCTAAAAGAGAAAGGTGAGGAATGGAGCAAAATGATGTGAAATTCTCTATGAAATTAGAGAAAAGGGATATCTGATACTACTGAAGCACATAAAATCAGTTAACTATGTGGAAAATAAAAAAATGATAGCTTGCCAGAAGAGAATGTTCAAAGATAATCCTTTTCAAATGGAAGATTTTCAGATTATTTTTCTTTTGTCAAAACAAGTAAGAATCCTCAACGACAATGCTTTTTCTTCTGGAAGAAAAGGAGGATGAGTTTATTAAACTGCACTCATAATTAGTGAGGAATAACTGAGTCAGAAATGAAAAATCTACAAAACACAACAGTTTGTTGAATAAAAGAGGTGACAATTTTAAAGTCAGCTAATGAGCTCTGAGACAAAGAAGAACACTTATTTTCAGAAGGAAATAAATAAAACAGTTGAGGTATGTGGGTTTTTTTGTTTCTTTTTTCCCTGTCACTACTTACTTTGGATAAGTAGGAGAAACAAGACAAAGAAGATTGCATTGTCAGCAAGTGGGCTCCAAACAGTTAGGTTCAAATTGGTCCCAACTAGAGAAACCAAGTGTCGGATGGCTTTTGGAGAGCAGGAAGTCTCACCAAGCTGGGAACTGAATAGATTTTGGCCTTGTGGCATGTGTACTTTTTACAATTTTTGTTATAAATTTGTGTTTTTATAAAGTGCTTGGGGCTTTTTTTTTTTTTTGTAATGGAATGTTAATAATGTGTTGGGGGGGAGGACAAGTGCTTGGTTATAAACAAAACATTAAATTTTCTATTAATACTAAAATAGGCCAATGAGTGCAATTTAATCTGAAAAAAAGAACCTTGACCCACAAAATATTCCTGTTACCATGTCTTAGTAGTGACAAATGCTCTTTGGGGCGCTGATCCTCTGGTCAGAGGATCAGAGCTTAGTTTCCCCTTCCAAAATCAGGATGCTAGGGGCAATTGTTCCTGCTGGGCAGTGCAGTCAGCCCCTGCCTTTGCCAGGCAGGCAGCCCTGCGGGCAGCAGAGCCCCTTCCCAAAGGCTGCCTGGGTCTGGGTGGCCTGGGCTGGGTGTGCTCACACTTGTGCGTGCTGTCTGTCTCCCCATCGGCTGCCAAGTCCTCTCCTCAGCCGTGACCCTGGGCCAGCTGGGATTCTGTACCGCTCCTCAGGCCACATACTGGGAGCTCTGATTACAAAACAAATACACCATGGTAGCTGTGGGATGCTGGAAGACCTTCCTCAGTGTTGCTGTGAAGGCAGCAACATGCCAGCAGAGCTGACTCAGCCCTTTCCCTGTCTGGTCATGTTTTCATGCTGTGAGGAAGAGCACAACCACAGTGGCTCTGCGAGCTGTGGCAGGGCATTAGGGAGAGCCTTGCAAATGGGGCTGTAAATCTGGGCAGAGCAAAGAGGCACCTCTGGTCTCAACAGTGAGTGTCTGCAGTCTGTAACCTGCGCTTTGGTTGACGGCCAGGCTCTTCCTGGGCTAAAGCTGCATGAAGTAAGAAGCACTAAGACTATTTCACTAAGCATTTCAAAGCATTTCTTCTGTGTATCCTTCATACCACAGTAACAATGTAAAAATATGCAGTACAAATTATAAAGTAGCAGTATGAATTGATATGGACAGCCACTCTGACTGGCTTCTTGACCTTAGAGAAGATCAGAGACAGGCATCCCAAAGGACAAGCAGAAATACAGTACTAGCAAACAACTCTCAGACCTTTCTCTGAGGACATTTTCTTTCGAAGTTGGCACATGCTCCATTAGATTTGCTGTCATTCACAATATCTTTCTCACCTTGATCTTTCACAGATCACTTACCTGCAGTAAAGTCTCTGTGGCCGGCCCTGTTCTTCGTGTGGCAAGGTTTTCAAGTCCATCCTTGCAAGGACTGTGGTGTCAGCCGGTTTGTGCAGGGTTGCTGGAGAAATCCGTCCACACTCTTGCTCTGCTGCAGTATCTTTTAGACTACACTTGAAGAGGTTTCATACCCTTTTTAGGTAATTTTCTGGAGCTGCTGGGGTGAGGGCAGTCAGTACATGCATATATGGGTAGAAGAAAGAGCAGAAAGGTTTTGGTCAACCTAAAGGGATCCTTTGAAGTAACAAGCCTGTGTCAGGCATATGGCCACAAGGGGACAGATATATACTGCTTAATTGTGGTAGGGAGGTGGAGCTGCAAGAAAAATAATGTGAGGGTAAAATGATGGCAGCAAACAGACCAGGACAGGTGCAGGTGCAGGTTGTTGTGAAGCAGACTGCAAGTTTTCATAGCCGAAGTACTATCCCCCCCCATCAGTGTAGGTGGAAAGAATTCTGCAGATTATAGAACTTTCCTTAGAGACTACTCCAAACCAGGCTTTGAAGAAAAGTGCTAGACTAGTGCTGAGATTATCACATTAAGATCAGTGTCTAATAATTTTGATATTAGACCCAGCCCACATCACCCAGACCCAGGCAGCCCTTGGCGAGGGGCTCTGCTGCCCCCAGGGCTGCCTGCATGGCAAGGGCAGGGGCTGGCTGCACTGCCCAGTGTTAAAGACATTTAGAGTAATACTTCTGTGGTGTCAGTTCAGCATGTGACACCATTATGTAGGCCTGTCTGCCTTTGAGAATACGGATTGAGAATAGTTGAACAGAGGACAGACAACAGTGCTGGGAAGTGTCCAACAGGAGTGGAGAAGTAGTATGGCTCATATAACATATATAACATGATTCAAGTGGCTAAAAATATGTTTGCAGATATTTTCCCTTTTTTACTATTAGCAACTATTAATCTCAACAGTTCAAGACAGGAGGCCATGGAGAGTGTAGGAGTCAAAAAAATAAATATTTGAAAAAGCAACCGGTAAACAGATATGGATTTAGACTAATGACCTAAACAGAAAATAATGCCATGGGTTCAGAGCTGCACAGACTAATCCTCTGGTGATAAATCTTAACTGCAAGGCTTTATAAACTTCTCCTGACTTGTGGGTGAGCTTCAGGATACAAACAAGAGGAGCTAGTTGCCCTTGGAAATCTGCCTGTGATGTAGAGGGAAAAAGAAAGCTGGAACAGGAGGAAAGACTGGTTAAGTGCCTGAGGACTGCTGCCCAGCTGGTTTTCGAATCAAGATAGGTAAGCTTCCTTTCAGTCTCATGAAGCTCTATGAATGACAATATCTGTGCCAGCAAGTGAGAGAGATCCAAAATGCCCCCAATTAGGATAGCAGTTTTTAACAACAGCTCTTTTACTCTTAAGTAAGTGCACTTTCAAATACTCTTTCAAATAGTTCTTTACAGTGATTTCCTCACCTGAAAGTCAAAGAAGAGGTTGTATTTCTCCAAAAATGTTCCCTCTGTGGTTTTCCTAAGAAACTCTTGACTGGTTTGGGAGTCCAGTTTCTACGTGTGTCTGTAGCAGTAGTATCATTGCCCCTAATGGAATGTGATGCTTTGCTTTTATTTACAGAAGGAGTGAAGTCTTCCATGGCAGCTGACAGAATTTATTCATTTGAAAATTCAAGGCAAAATAGTTCAGTCCTTCCTAAGAACAAGACTAATGGAAAACCCATAATTTTCCTGTATCCATAAATAAAAATCTGGCGATTTGGAGCAATTCAGGCCAGAGTCAAAGCTTAGTTTCTTTGTAACAACTGTTTCTGGCTTTGCTCTGGGCCAGAGCAAAGGTTGACACATCTCTCTATTCCCAGTGCTCTTTTAGTTAGAAATAAGCAGGAATGGAGGGAGTGGTCCATCTCAAAGTCAAAAGGAAAAATGGCAGACTTGGCAAGGGGCTAGTTATGGCAGGTTTCACAGGGAAGGGAAGAGAAAGGAAGTTTAATGGGTGTGATACGGGAAAGGTGGGCTGTGAAATAAAAAAAGAAAAGGGAGAGGTGAGAGTAGTTGGGTAGGGATTTGGGACTGAGCATTTGGGAGAGCTGAAGCGCAGGTAGCAGTGAGGATGAGAGCACTTCAGAACTTCCTGGTCACAGACCAGGATGAAGGACAAGGGGGAAGCCAACAGCAAGAGACTGAGGTTGAGACTGTTGGGTGCAGTAAGGAAAAAACCCAAGAGCGGTATGAGAAATCAGCACTTGCATCTCCAAATGAAGTAGGAAGAGCAGGAGGAAGCAAGGTAACATAGGGTGGAATCAACTATACAAAACAGTGTTCTGTTGTGCTCTCTAAGGGCCTTCTATCAGTATTCCATACTGCTGGACTGCTGTTTGGCAACTTCTTTTTGCTTCCTTGTCCATTTCTCATGGAAACTGTCTTGAGTCAAATCTGTATCCATGAACAGAATTGCTCCCAGCATTTCACACCAGAACATGCAGTCTTTGTGAAGTTCTTCCACTGTGTTTATGTACATGCATTCTGCATATGGGAAGGGCTTTAATATCTGGTTTTTGGGTACAGAGAACCCTGAATGACTCTTAAAGATTAGCTGGAGTTATGAAGGTGAATATCCTCCAAAAATCAGGGACAGGAGTTTGACAAACAGACACAACCAAAACTAAACTAGCCTTCTGCCTGCTTCTGGGAGACTTCAGCAATATTGTCAAAATGAGGGGAAAAAAGTATGAAGAAAAAGTTGGTTTGAAAATGATCTAAATGCAAGGAAGAAAAATAAGTTTTTGAAGTGTAGGAATTCTAAGACAGAAATAATTCTATTTCTCTCACTTAACACTTTCCATCATCTTGCTTACTGTAATGGCAAATGCTGTTTCATTTTGAGAAAGTGTGAAATCAGTGGGAAATCCCTCCTATTTCTTGCTATCACCATGAGGAATCTTTCACCCACTAATCCTCAGCAGATGACTAAATTACAATTTTACTTTTTGCTACAAGTATGCTGTGGTC
Organism: Pseudopipra pipra; assembly: GCF_036250125.1. Lineage (NCBI taxonomy): Eukaryota > Metazoa > Chordata > Aves > Passeriformes > Pipridae > Pseudopipra > Pseudopipra pipra. The sequence continues at coordinate 51,599,614 of NC_087551.1, forward strand.
TGACTCTCTCCACCAAGGCTTCTGGTCCCTGCCTGCCATCCCAAGGAGCTAAAATACTGGTGCATCTATTTGGAAATCTGCAAAATGCTCAGAAGGTGGCCTTTTCAATGAAAAAGAGCAATAAGGAAGAAAAGTCACTTTTTCCACTCTTAGAGTTCTTGATCCTTTCAAGTTCCAGTGGTGGGAGAAGGTGGGGAGAAGCAAGAGTGACAATATGTCACTTTGGGCTTGTGGCTCATGTCTTGGGGAGTTTGCCTTGGCTGGATGAAACACTTCACCAAGGGATCTCCATTCAGTATGTTGTGAAACCCAGAAGACTGGAGGAACTGCATGTTTGGATAGCAGCTGAGAATCCTGTGTCTCCTCCATATGGTAGGGAAATTGATTTTATAGTTTCTAAATGAAACAGGATTTAAAAAGTATGTTCTATGTATATTCAAAGAAAGATAATTATAGTTATACCAGCACAAAGACTTGACAAAACAGACTAGTAAATGTAGTAAATTAATGCTTCCTACAGAAAGAAAAAATTGCTGGTGATTACTGCAAATCCTTAACAGCATCAGTGGTGTAGTACTCCCAATATACAATTACTGTCTGCACTACTGTCTTGAAAAGAAAAAAATAATGAATATCAAGTATTGTTCCATTTTACAAATCCCAGTGCTCTAGTAACTAGACACATCCCGTTTGCCATCCCAAATCCTGCAAGATTGTCACGTTTTGTGACTGATTAGTGCTTGCATAAATCAGATGCTGCAAAACTCTGTGAATATCAGAATAATTTTAAATTTTAGAAGGTGGAAGAAATTTTTTTACATACATCTGCCTTTATCTCTGTCATAGTTAAACCCTGAAAATACATTTGCAAGCTTTTTTCTTGCTATAGAAAAATCTTATTTTTTATACTAGGAGAAGGTTCCTTTCTGTTCTATGGTTAAACACTGATGTTTTGATTTTGTTTAAAAGATAGTTACTGTTGCCCACCTACCAAGTTCTTTAAAATTTTCATAAATGAAGCACTACAGGTAATGATTTTATATTTGATTATAGAAAAGATTCCCTATAATTTGTTAATTTTTTTCTTTAGAAAAAAATCATGAATACCATACTATGTTATTTCTTTTTAGTTTTGCATTTAGCTTAAAGTAAACTGTAGTGATATTTATTTCTAAGATAGATTGTAAATTTCACTTTAAATAAATATTCCACAAATGAGACTATGCTTGTCTTACAGTTGTAGTCAGAAGTTAACCCTTTTTTGGCTTTACCACTCTGCTGTTTCTTAGCTAGGCACAGGTTAGTAACCTTGTCACTCAGTGTTAAACAGAAAAAGCTTTCTCATGATAACATTCATATTTTATCATGTGAGTGAAAAATTGCAGCAGTTGTGCAATTGCCCAAACTTCTGACATTCCTTCTCGTGCTTTGGGAAGCTGGAATTGTGTTCCTGGAGAAGAATAAAGGGACTCAGGTGTGGCAATATTTTCCTTTTAACCATCTTGATTACTTTTAAGAGCCTACTGTGAAAGCAACTCTCTAATTCATGAACATCATGGTAATGCTGTCAAATTCTTAATCATTGCACGTCCTGTAGACCTCAAATGCAGGTTTAGCATCACTGCCCATATGCAAATTAAATTAACATTGTAAAGGAAAGTGTCAGAATACTAACAAAAATACTATGGTGTGTTGAACAGAAAACACACACTGTGTTGTCCACCTAATAATAGTCATATTGATAACAAAATGAGTATGCTACTCATTTCTATTAAACACATTTCTTTGTAAATGTTTCAACAAAAATTACTAATACCTACAAATATAATTAATTTTAAATACCAGCAAATTTAATTAATTGTTACTTGTGATTAATTAATTAATAATAATAAGACTATGCTCCAACATAGTACTTTCTACAGTAGGATCTCAAAGTGCTTGACAAAGGGCTGTTGGCCTCTTGTTTCCATCTTTACGTGCAGAGAAACTAAAATGAAGTAACTTGCTGAAAAATGAAACAAAGGATAAGGTGGATAGATCACTGTATCTTCTCATTCTGTCCTGATGCCGAGCCACACATCTGTGCTGCATCTGGACCTGATACTTCACTGCTTTTCCTGTGCTCATTTCTCAGCTGCATTTCCTGATAGAGCACGATTGTTGCTAAAGGAACTATGTTTGCTTGTCTGAAACGATGTATTTCTTGAAGCATATGAAAAGCAGCTCAGCTCAGTTGCAGTTTGAATGCCATCACTTAAACTCCAGTCTGTTTGATAGACCATGTAGAAAGGGGGTTGGAATTATGCAGGAATCATATTTATCAATTTCAAGATTGTTTTCACCCTCCCTTGTAAAGTGTCTGAATATTATTGTCACAAATACTTCTAAATAATCCTAAATATGGGATACTTCTGACATCGGGAGGCTCAGAGAAATTAGAAATAAAAAGAAGTGGAAGCAAGAGAAAACTCCCCTGTGTGGGATGGTCTTAGTTAGAGCAACCTGTTATAACCTACATTAGACGACTTTGAATTTCTGATTAAGAGTAGTTAAAATATCAAAATCCCAGATCTTCTAATTATCACAGAATATATTTGTTTTTGTCTCTCCTGGAAGCTCTACTATCAGCCAGCAGGAGGTGAATACTGTTTCCTCTAATAAGTTCTCTGTGATGATGGGAATAGTTAGCCTGAGTGATCAGGATGTTGAACTCAGTTACAGATAATTCACATGTAATATCAATTATATGGTGTTTTATTATTCTTGAAATCCAGACAAAATGCCTGCTTGAAAGAAATGACATTTTTTCAGTATATCGTGATGCCCTGTAGTGCTACATCCTGCCACTGAAGGCAAATCACACAGTAACAGTCAATTTCTGTTTCTCTTTAAAAGATTATTAGTAGAGGAATGGTAACAGCTTGCAAAAAAAAAAATGGTAAAGAGCACATGGGTAGGCCAGTAACACACAAGCAGAAAAGGAGGGGCTTATTTGCTGAAATAAGGTAAATAAGGTCATTAGGCTGGAAAAGTCTGTCACAGAAACTTGTGGTAATAGCCGTGGTCAAGATTTGACAGGACTATCAGTGGGACAGATGTGTACAAGCCTGGAGAGAATCTGATCATTCCTGTCATAAGAAAGGGACTGGAATAGATGGAGTTCAGGGGGTTTTTTCCATCCAGAAGTACATAATTATGTATCAGAGATCTATCAAAGGTTGGTAATATTTTCAACAATATAAATAGCTATAGAATGGTGTTTTGCCTTATTGTTTGCAGTTAGAAGCTATAGTTCAGTATTTTATTTATAGTTGTTTTTTAAACCTTATCTGTAGCAGACTAACACTGCAGTTTTTCAGAGCCACAAAAAAAGGCTGAAAAACTAAATACTAAGGAAATTATATTCTAGTAATAATTTAAATGCTTTGGCTACTGTGGAATTTCATATTTAACTGCTTCTAAGTGTTTTTTCCTCTGCTCAGAAGTCTAAGTAGTCCAAATGAAATAAAATAAAAAATGCCTTAAATTTTCAAGAGCAATTTTTTTATTGCATTATATTACATGTGTACTTGTATGTTTTAGTCTGTTACTAAATACTAGCAGGAAACTAAAATGGATACTTACTGCAGATGTTTTCTTTTACTGGCTAGGCTATTGAGAAGCAAGGAAACATGCTACTAAGGTAAGAAATAATGAAGAAAGGTGAATGCCAGTGCATAATACAGTTTAGGAGTTGGCTTTGTAGGCAAAAGCCTGAGAACACTGATCTGATGTTTTCAGAAATGGTGCATACATTTGTGGCAATTATTTGCCAGTCAAATAAACCAGCTAACATGTAAAAATCAGCACCATGCTTTTATTTGGGAAGCACTCAGCAGCTGCCAGTGACAAAATGCAAATTCAGAACAATGGAGGGGAAAATATCAACTGTATAAATAAGGAACAGCCAAAAGAATCATGAAGGAAAATGCCACCAGTGCTGTTGCTATTACACAGCAAGACTTCGAGGCTGTTGCCAAACAGTCTCGTGCCAGTCAGTACTCCCGAAGATGATCTATCAGTGCTTCAAAAGGTTGACTAACGAATTCAATCAGTTGGTCACTGTCACAGAACTAAAGAATCAACATATTTTACATGATATATTAAGTAGCTACCTTTTCTGATGTCATTTGGTTTAGATCACCTGTCAGATGCAAAGAGGCGAGTCCAGCATTGTTAGCCAGCAGTGGCTGGCCACTTAGTGCAAGTACCTCTGGAAGGAGGAGCATCCTTAGGAGCTGAATGTGTTCAATCCCAAGAGGATCAGAATTTGCCCTGTTAGGGCTAGGTGAGTTTAACATGTTGAAAACATTATACTATGTTTAATATCAATGTAGACATCAAAAAGAGTCCCATTGTGGAGTCATGTTAATTGTGCTAAGAAAATGTGGGCATTTATTAGAATGTTGTTAGTTATTAGTGTAGAAATTACCTATGAGTACCCTGCAATTTTTAGTCCCTGTTGGTAATAGCTCATAGAACTGGGTTCTATTTATAGCCTTAGTATAAATTTTCTGAATGCAATTATTGATTTCAATTTAGTTTAATTTTATTGCTAGTAATTTAGCTAAATAGCAGGGCAAAGAGACTTGATTCTACCATCACCAACAAAAAGGTATATAACTGAAATAGGGCCTGAAATACTGTTAACCAATTAACATTTTTATTCTGGGGCCAAGAAATACACATTTGCCTTTAACAGAATGACCGACCAAATTGCTGTCAGTCAGCCAATCTGATAAAGGTCAACTACTGAAAACCCAGGCTGTCAGTACACAAACTAAGTGACCTGGGCAGTCATAAGTTCATTTGTTGCTTTGAAAGGAAAATACACTGTTTTAATAGATGCATCTGTTGTGCATCAATTACTAAACTTTTAATGAACTTTTAATGTGTAAATAGTAATATCAACTTTCCTAGTGATGCTTCTTGTTCATTGGGGCTTCTTTGGGTATCTTGGCAACATAAACTTGGTATAAATAAAACTATATGTTTTAAGCCCTTTAAAATGTTGTTTACTTTTACTTTAGTCAAACAACTCTTCTAAAAATTTAAGCTGGCTGATTAAAACTGATGCTATTCCTAAGGTAAGCAATTATTTTGTGTAGAGATTTACATTTCAGATTGTAGAATAAAACTTCAACTGTTGTTTACCTGTTTTCAAATTACTTAAATCTGAAAAGGTTTTAAGCACGTTTACTTTCTTTAGAGTGCTGACCTGGCAAACCTGGCTGTGGGACTGGCTGCAGGGGAGCTGACTGATGCTCTCTCATGGTCATGTTCACTGAAAAAAAAGGGCCAGGACTGGGTGCCGCAGACAGGAGACACTTGTAGAGTAACTTTCCTATGCAAAGAAGTTTGCACAGGAAAAGCTTATCAGTCAGTACAAAGAAATTCCCTTATGTTCTTGGTTAGGAGTTGTTTTATTTATCACAGTCTTGCTTATATCCCTTTTAAGAAAAAAATTAAAAAAGATGTCATCCTCTAAATGCGATTGCTTGCGATACCATCGGCTGGACACATGTTTAACTCTGGAGTCAGCTTGAATAGTTGCATCACTACACTGATCTAAATCTCTCCGTGCCGTGTCTGCCCTGAGGGAGTATTTTGAGTCTGTTGCAGCATTTCTCATACCAAAGAACAAACAGCATTTCAAGATGTAGGTAGCTTTTGTTTTTGTAGAAATTCGAGGAACTCACAGCTCCCAGTAAAACTATTATGAAAACTAGATGTTCTGTCTTAATAGGCAAGTTGCATATTTTTTCTTTTAACATCCATTTTGCTTTTCTGAAGTACCAGAAATGTACATTATTTATTTGAAAGAGGGAAGCTGCTTCCCCTGCTAAGCTGTGGGTGTCTTAGCCATGTCTTTTGTCCTCTCACCAGAACCACACAGTTCTGGTGTCCGTTATCTGCAGTCACTTCTTTCATAAGGATGATGGCTTTTTTACATCCATGATCTCCTTTTCAAATAAAAGTGAAAACCACTGTCATGGTTTTCCACAGACCTTAAAGGAATTAAGATTTAGTCTGATTTTAATGTAGGATATAATAATTTCTTACTAAAGATGGGAGTAGCTTGTTAGAATATAAATGCTGTGTGAAAGCACTGCACAAAAATCCTCAATAATAATGCTGAATATATCTACTTACACAATTCCTATAAATAAATGAGTACTGAAAATGGCTGCTAATTATTCTGTGCTCAAATAGTGCCCATTTCAGAAGCTTGAAAAAACAATTTATTATTGTTTGTTAAATCCTGATTTTATGCTTGTGTTTTTCTCTACTTCTCTTCCCTCATTAAGCTGCAGATGAGCAGAAGTATTTCTGGTTTATGTGCTTGTTTGAGCAGAATAAACACTAATGTCAGCATTACTGTAGAGAAGTAGTTGATACCTGCAGGCTGCCAAACAAGCAAGATGGTATTTTTTCCCCAGTTTCTATAGCGAACTGTACTGTGAATGCATACATGAGCATATAAGCACATATTAACAGCACTTGAATACATATGTGTGACACTCAGAGACTAGTGTGTGTGAAGCTACAGTCTTATCTAAGGAGATGTCAGCTTCTCCAAAGTGGTTTGAAAAAAGTCAAGCTGGCAGTATTTTGGGGCCTGAAGCCTAGAGTTTTAGCCATCACATCAATCTCTTTCTTTCAACGTCCCTGGAGGATACAGAGGATGTTTATCTGGCAGCTTGTTCTACCACAGTATTCCACTGTCTGACAGACCTTTGGGGGTTTGTGCCATCATTCTTCCTTTCTTTCCCATCTTTGTCCTTAGTGTCACCAGAGAGATGAGGAGAGAAAAGCTGAATATTGGCACACTGATTCCTGTCCCACGAGGATTCACCTCAAGCAGCTGTGAAGGAAGGGCTTGTTCGCCATGATCGATCTAGAAGAAGTTGGTTCCTTGGACTAATACATCTTTCCAAATACAAGTGTATCTACCTCACCAATCCCAGAGGTTCAGAAAAGTAGCCTCTCCAAAAAGTCCTCAAGTGAGAAAGGAAAATGAGCAACAGCACAGAAGCTCCTATTTATGCAATTTTTTAGCCTGATTTCTTATTTCCTTTGGAGTGAGAGCACCTAAGAGTGATGATGGATGTTGCAGTAAACTACAGATTTGCAACAATAATCTTGGGGTGGTGAGCATAGTCAAAATAGTTTTAAAGAAAGAGTTAAAAAATGGAGGAAGATACACTTGAGTTTTTATTCCTCACCCCCTTCTGAACTTACCTTGCATTGAGCAGACATCAGATAATATCATTATGAGATGGAATAGCTATTTCTTGCTCTTTATTTATCACAGAGCTAAATCTATTTTTTTTTTTAATAAGGAGGAGCAAACCAGAGTAAGGAATTAAAAATATGACTTTAAAAACTTTGTAGAAGGGATATTTATTAGGTCATTTGGACCAACAGTAGTGTCTCGATAACAGAAAAGTTTATCAATGTGTAAGCGCAATAGAAATGTTTCTATTACATCTATAAAGAATAGTAATTGTAGAGCTATTTTTGTCACACATTAAAGCATTTCTCCTCCAGAGCAGTTTTTCCTCAAAAGTGGGAAAAGTTTCATGCATCAGTTTTTATGAATTGATTTGATGGCTGTCATCTGTAACAGCTACATCTGTTGCTGAAGAGGAACAAAATAAAACTAGCAGACAGCAGAGAAAGCAGAAGCAAATTAGATTTTAAAAGTCTACATCAATTCTGAATCTCATTTGCACTTTGCAATGCAGGTGTCAAAATCTATTTCTTAACAAGTATCTTTTAAAATCAGATTGTGCTCCTTTAAATTACTTAAATAAGATTTGTGCTACTTTTCTGCTTCACAGACCTCCTTTTTCTTAGAAGCGAACTTATATTGCTTCAGAAATGGAAACATCATGTGACAGTGGGGAAGGGCCATATTGGCAGCAGAGAGCTCATCCTTTCCAGGGTCACTTCACAGAAACCCTGCATTTCTCAGTGTTGGGATGAAAAGGCATGACGAAAAAATATGTGTTTTCCAGGGGGAAAGTAGTTGTCCTAAACTGTCTCAGTCCCCTTCTTTCAGTCACTTCTAATTCGTGTTTAGCTCTCAATAATATTTTTTTGTAACTCAAATAAACTCCCTTGTTTGAAACTGTTTCTACATATAAAGATTTATAGTGCTGGGAATAAAAATAATCATCTGGACTTCATTAAGATTTTCCTGGCAAATAATTAATGCTGAAAGCATGTTTTGATTAAGCATCTCCAATAGCAGCAATGCTAAGTGAGTTGAAAGCAGCTAGCATTATAGAAATAGGTCTACACGGTCTCCTAAAGTTTCTGCTAGTTTTTCCAGCCCTCAGCAAATGGTGGTGCTAGTACCTTATTTTTCATTCGCTGTGTTTCCTCATTTCATGGTCATATCAGCCTCTTGGTGACTGCCAATGAGCAGATCTCATCACAGCTGAAAATTCAGGAACATGTGCAAAGAAGCCACCCAAATGGACAAGAAATTTGAATATTCTTTCTCCTGGCTTTTTGCTTTAGAATGAGAAGCCTGCAGGTAAGAATTTGTCAAAGTAGGTAGTTAATTATTTTTTTGCTTTGTTTCTGTTTTGATTTGTATCTGTTGTGACTTAATTGCATGTCTATATTTATATGTACAGTAAGTCAATGTAGGTTTTTCTGTGCTACACATATTGTGCATTTGTGTTCTAGACTATCAGAGCAGGACCCTGCCTATGCCTGATTTTGGGAGAATTGGCTTTGGAGCAATAATCAGTAAGATGTAGGGTGCCCTTTTTCCAAAGCAGCAATGACAGCTTATCTACTGTACTCCAAGAAAAATACATAGTGTACAGCTCCCTGTGAAGTTACATGTTGCAGAAATCCAGAAACACCCATTGGCACCAAAATAGTCTTTTACACAGTGCACTGGCTGGGGAAGTACCTGTGAGATAACCTTACCCTTAGTAATAAATAATAACTATTGTCTAGATTCAGTGTGGTTATTGATCATATTGAAAACTATCAGCTACAGGTTTAGGTTTGGAGAAATTTCCAGAAAGTACTGATGACTTAGAACATATAATGTAGCAGCAAGTGTCCAACTACTGTTAATTTCACCCATTGAAAATTGCAAGCTGGAAAAGCCGTTATGAGTTGTTTTGAGAGGTTCGTGTTTTATCATCAGCTTGAAATTGTGCTTCTGGCTGTTAGTCACTGGGCTGCCAAAATTCAAGTGGCCTGAAGTGTGGGAGCTACTGGACCTGCAGGGCAGTAACGGGAAGGAGGTTATTTTATGGCTGATCTCCCTGCATATGTAGTGTGTTTCCCTATGATAAAGTGGTTATATCAGCCCCACCTATTAAAGTTGTCTGACACTTCCCATTACAGTCTGTTTTCAGATGCTTATAATACAGTCAAACTATAACTGTCTGAGTTGAAATCTGATTTCTCATGCTGGAGTGCTGGAGTGCTGAAGTGCTTCATGTAGAAATTAATCAAAATTAGTCCCCCATTTTTTTTTTTTTAATAAAGCTAGAGAAATCTCTTCTGTATGGAATTCTAAACGTAGCTGTGGGATCTTTGATCTGCAGGTCATGATTTCATGATCTCATTAGTGGGAGGACAGTTAGTGTAGGCTTTATATTAATGTAGAAAATGTGGACCTTAGTGGATTTTTTTCACATAAAAAATACCTTTGGCAGCTTTGTGGGTTGCCAAAGGTATTTTCAAGTCCTGTTTGGTTCTCATTAAAGGAAACTTTCTTGCCTGAGTGCATCTGTGTTTTGAGTGGAGACTTGACACATGGAAGAGAAGTGGCCATTGGCTAAAGGACAGCTTTTATCTCTGCAAAATCGGACCAAATCTGGCAAAGCTGTAAGCTGCTTAAAGAAAACATAATTCAAAAATGCTCATGCTTGCTAGATGTTTTCAGCCTTATTCCCCATAGTTTATCTCTGTGTGCCCAGGCTGAGACAGTTCAGGGCTGAGCAGATGTCTCCTGTAACTGAAGTTCTCAAACTGTTGCTGGCTATGCTGGCTCTGGATATCACTACAAAGACCAGGGGCTCTTTTTCTTCATTGTCAATGCTTTATAAAATTATAATACAAAAAAATAAAATTTTAAAAGAATAACAGAGGAGACTCTGAACTTGGCCCAGGGACCAAGGCAAGAGACTAGGACAAAGGATCTGGTTATAGAAGACCACAAAATACAGGAACTGGGGGCTTATGGGATAGTGAAAACTGAATATTTGGGTTACTCTGCTGGGTAAAAACACCCAGGATTTAGTGGTCTGGATCAGCTGGACAAAGAGATTGGGGTAAGGAATGAGAAAGGGAGTTAAGGCATAGATAGGAAGGACTGGAATGGTGAAAAAAAAGTTCCATTCTAGTGTCTATGAGAAGATGAACTCCAATCAGAAGGCTAAGCAGTAAACACTAAAACTGGCTAAGAAAGACAAAATAGGAAGAGTTATGTGTGAAGAAGCACCACCTAAGAAAGACTGTGTAAGAGAAGGGACAGAAGACAGTTTTGTAGTGGATCCGTATTTCTTAGTTCTTCATGTGAATTGAGGGATCAAGAAAGCTGCACATAACTGAAGTTTTGTGAAAGGAAGGATGTTAGTTTGTTTTTCAAACCAAAAAAACTGTACACAACATCTATTTTAAACGCATTTGCAATTGTGGAGCATCAGAAACTCAGAATGAGTAGATTCCAGAGATAAAATATCCCCAACAGCCTTAATTTTGGCCTTGTTTGTTTACTTCCAGAAAATGTTTCTCTTTGCCTAACACATGCCCAAAATGGGGGGAATGAATGGTCTGTGAAAGTTCACGTCATAGTTATTTTAATGTTATGTAAGGCCAACATTAAGGATTTTAATAAATATATCACACTGGCTAGTACAAGGCCCCTTGTTCTGAGCTAAATAGTAATTCAGATTTTAGAAAAAATTATAAAAGAAATAATTTTTAAACCTGAGCTATTCTGTTGGAACAAAGGGGAAAATGAAATTTATGTTAAGAAGTATGCAGCAAAGTGGCAATGCAAATGTACAGATGTGAACAATAAAGATAACTAAGTTTAGCTTTGCTGTTGCTTTACTTTGAAAGTTTGCAACTGTGTTCTAATTGTTGTGATGGAGGAAATTACTTGGTTTTCTCCACAAGACAGTCCAGCAACATCATAGTATGCATGCAGAGTGGATGATGCTGGACCAGTACCCAAGAATGAAACCAGGAGTCACTAAACTGCCCCTGTAGACATTACCTGAAGGTGTGTAAAGGCTGTGCATAGCATCCACGTGAATTTGAATTACTACCACGAAGTCTGGTGAGTGTTTTTTCACCACAAGATCAGTATTTAATTAAAATTACACACATAAAAACATGGTACTTCCCCCCCCCCCCCAATATTAGCACGTGTGCATACAGGTTTATTTTACTTCTTGAATCTGCTTGGAAGAATGAAATGTTTTGTGTATCTAATTTTTGCAAGTTTGTTTCTGTTTGAAGATTTTGCCTGTTTAATGAGCAGTAAATGAGCTTCCTGACAGAACAAAACCCTCACACATTCCACTATTTTTTACTTGATGCTGGCAACTTGGACCCAGAGAAGGTTCATTTTTGTTTTTAAAGAAAAGAACCTAAATTAGGTGCCTGTCAGGAATGGTCTCTGGTTGTCTGCTCAATGGAAAGGGTTTAACGCTTTTCACTAATTAGATAGGAAGTGAAAATGAGATATGCATCTCTAGAATAAAGTTACATTGTCAAATTAAATTCACCAGTGTGATATCTCTCCGTAGTCACCTGTCACTATTTAGTGAGACAGTCTTGTTCACGCTCACCGCTGCAGAGCTGTCATGAGAAGGCCTTAATGATGAGCCTTGTTTTCATTAGATGCAACAGCTAGTGCTCATATACTTCTGCTTGCAAAATCAGAGCAAATTCTACCACAAGCAAAGTGAAGGTGTGTGATTTTATAATTTATGAAGTAGACGGTGAATTCTGGTGAATAAGCTGAAGCTTGAGTTCCCATTAGGTCATGGCAATTGTAATGTTAAGAAGACAGAGACAACAAACTAAAAATATGTTTTAATTGGAAAAAAGTTGTGATTATGCCTGTTCCTAAGAGCAAATTCTGTGTTCTGTGCTGATAGCCCCTTGATGCAATTTTGAATTCGGAATAAGAGCTTCGATTCTGTTATTTCCCCACTTTGTATGCCCTAAGCAGAAAACATCAGCAAGGCAGGATTTAACTTTTTCCAACCAAGTAGCATACAAATAAAACCATATGACTATGAACAATAGCTCTTGTGTCCTATTCCTGCTATTTGCAGGTCCATATAGTGGTTCTTTGGCTAGCTATCAAAACTCATAAAATGCTTTTAAGCATCTGTGTCCCATTAAAGCCACATGTTATGCTACATCAATAAGAAACCGTAGAAGTGCAGAGCTGACAGGGATTTTAGATCACTTTTTTTATCTCTGTAGACTGGGAAAGGATCAAGCATGCCACCCTGGAAGATACTAAAAGCACTGAGGGGAGGAGGTTCCAGATCTCTTTGGATAGACTGTTTTGGCATTTCCCTTCTCTGACTGTTAGACAGCTCTTTGTAGTATCCAGCCTTAGTTATTTTGCAATTTTTTTTCGCACGGTGGACACTGTAAGATATTGATTACTTTTCTTTTATAGTGCTCTATTACTTATTGTAAGTTCAGTGTCATATCTGTTCTCAGTCTCCATGTCAGAGCAAAGAAACCCAATTAGTACAGTCTTTTTTATCTTTTCATCACCTTTCTGTTTAAATCCCCTAACACTGTTACAGTCCTCTGGATTCTGATTTAAATTTTTCTTGGAAATGGATGAAATTAATTCTTCATCTGAGGACACAAATATTCTTTGGCTTGTGTTTGTGCATTTGATTTGATTATATTCTATAATAATTCTATAATTTAATATGAATATAAAACATAGAAATGAGTATGTGTCCCTTGGCTATGGTCTAAACAAAAGGAACTGTAGAACAAATAGGTCTGAGTACTAAAAGAATTACCTTTTTTACAGTATTTTTTTTAAAAAACAGATTACGCAACTGCAGGAAGGACCTTTGTTAGCAGTGTCTCTTAAGTAACAAATTTCTCAGTTTTGTTCATGCACTGAGATTAAATGGGGAACAATTAAGTAGGTGAAAACTCATCACCCTAAAAATAGACAAATTACGGAGTATTTGATAAAAATCTGCAAAGTTATGCATGACACTGACTGTTTATCATTCCTTTCAGTACATGAAAACTAACAGAAGCCAAATTCAAAACAAACAGAAGTTGGGTTTATTTTTCTATAATGCAGCAGTCATGCAGCAAGTTAATGTCAAAGCATGCTATGGATAATTTACATGTGTGATAGTTTACATGTGTTCAAGGCAATGTGGAGAAATTTGTGGAAAAGATTATGTAAATGGTTAGTAAGTGGATAAACTAAGGTCAGTGAATGGACAAAGCAGATCCATTTCAGGAAATATTTTGACATGAGAATAGCTGGAGGGTATTAAGGTACTCAGAAATATCATATGTACTTATTCCCTGAGCATCTGCTTCTGATCAGTTCTGAAGATGTGACACTGGAAGAATTGTCTAGTCTGTCTGCACCTGTCTGCACCAACGGACCAATTCCAATGCTGCCATGCTACCAGAAACCAAGGCAGTTTCATAAGAGCATTGCCTTTTCACCAGAGTTTGGAAGTTGTTTTTTTTTTCTTTTTCTACTTAGAGAAGAAATACTGTCTCCCTACCTCTTCACAAGATTTCATCAGGCTCTAAAAACCTTTTTTCAGGAGATATTCATGAATGAAGAGTTTGGGCAAACAACGAGTGGCATAGAATGAAATTAAATGTATTAAATATCATTATGATTTAGCAGAAGAGGAAAGAAAATGGTCCCTCCTTCAGCAATTGTTGTTAAGTAGTTACAGGAAGTATACACTAAAAATTAAGACAAGGGAAGGGAAAGAAGGGAAGGCAAATGAAAGAAGATCCTGCTTGGATCAGAAAACTTGGAAACATTAAAAACTGAAAAGAAAAATTAATTTGATGTTTCCTTCTTCACTAGTTAAGATCCTTTACAATCTGGCAAGTGGCTGTATCTTTGTGCATAAATTGTTTGTTGAAAAGTGAAAAAATATTAAGATAAGCTCTAAAAAAAAAGGCTGGAAATTGAAACTAGCTTCTAAAAAAAAACTCACGAAAAACACCCCTTTACCTAACAAATCATGTCGGGGTGGTGCACCAATGGACGACATCAAATCTGTAGTGCGGTCAGTGGCATGCAGCATTACCAAAAAGAGACATCTGTGTTTCAGACCTTGGAAAACAGATAGTGCTTTAAAGCATTTGTCTGCGCTCCTTAAGCTTGTTCATGGATATGGAGGAGTTGCATACAAAGATTCTTTAAAAAAATCCAGACAAAGTAATCTTTCTGTCAGTGAAAACTCCAGGAGGACAGTAAATCATTCGAAGGAGCAGCCTTTTTTTCTGTCTGGCATAAAGGATTAAGAGATTGGGCCTGCCATACAATGCAAGGTAGAATATTAGGACAGAAATTGTGGAAAAAAGGTTATTTTTAAATTCAGGACAAAACGCAGAGCTCAGGATGCCTATTCCTCAGCAATCAGATAAGAGGAAGATTGTTCATCATTATGTGGAGGTTGTGGGAGCTTTCAAATTTAGAACTCGAGGTCCTAGAAATAGCAAAGCTGCTTTACAGAGCTTCAGTACAAGTTATGCTTTAATCCTGCCTGTACAGAATTCTTCGATTAAGGAGTAACATAATACTGTTCTGAACAGAACAGAAAGTAAACAGATGGAAAGCTACTTTAGATGGCATATTTTCCATAAATTTGATTATTTTAATGTGTCTGATGTGTCCAAGAGCTGGAAATCCCACGACATTGACTGATGACTACTTTGGAAGACTTCTTCTTCTGAGTTAGGAATACTTCATTAATTCATAAGGATCATTCCTCTTTTCCTTTTATTTTCACTCCATGTGATATTTTATATCTTTCCTTGTAGGCCACCCATGCCAACAAAGGCACCTTTGTTTTAAATTTTGTTTGTTTGTTTGTTTTGTTTGTTTTTTTCTTTGTCTTCCATCGGGGAATTCTCCTTGTCAATATTTTTATGACAAAATGGTGTTCCCCAAATTCGTATAATGTTTCCATGTCTCAAAGCCCTTAAAAGAATACTGCCCCATTGCAGAAATCTGCAAAATAATGCAGCATTTTTTCAGTTTGTTTCTACATGTTTCACAGGATCAAATCCTTCCTCCTACAAGCTCACAGCTCATCAGAGAAGCAGTGCTTCAGCTGTAGAGAAGGCAGCTCAGACCATGCAGTGAAAGAGGTAGATGCCTCTTGATTTTGCAATTCTTGGGTTAGCTAATTTCTTCAAGGAATCACAATAGCATAGATTTTCAGTGGACATTATTCAGCTGGTCCAGAAGATATACTCTCAGCAAGGTATTTCCCTTATAGCTCAGTGGCCAGTCCTTCCCTTCTTGCACCCCTTTGTGTGCCGGGGCACACAATGCAGGGTGCAGTCAGTGCTGTCAGGTGCATGCTGTCCCCTCTAGAGGTAGTATAGGATCCTGTCCTGCTTTTTTCTTATTTTTCTTTTTTCTTTTCATCCCCTATTGTTTTCTACTGGGAACATTGACTGAGTTTGTGGTGAGTCAGTGGTAACCATGGACAAGCTGGGCTGAATCATCTTTAAACTAAAGGCAAACGGAAGGTGACTGGAGAATTAAAGATATTTTTGCCAGCAAGAGGTTAGTATGTCAAGAGGTTAGTGCATGGCTCATAGGGTCCAAGGAGGAACATCACTATGCAGGTGGAAAACTGCAGCATGTGCCCATTGACAGAGGGTTTAAAGAATTTTTTTTTATAAGGCTGGAAGGGCATTAATGCAATATCTAAACATATAGGTTGCCTTTTTCATCTTGTGGATGTTAAGTAAAGCATGTTTAAAGCTTACTCTATTACATTATTATCCAATTCTCTGTCCTTTGCAAATGTTAAATGGTTATAGCAATGTAACTATAGATAACTTCACTGAATTTGGCAATACTGCTATCCAGGTCAGCTGGAATTAATTTTTAAGTTATGATTTTTATGAGAAGTCTAATGCTGTTCTTACTGCCACATAGTAATTCACTTCTTTTAGTAATTTAATAATTGTTTTTTTGGAAAGGGCCACGGATTTCTGGTGAGCTTTTTCTTCTATAATTTAATACTGTTTGATTCACATAAACTTATTGCTAGGCAGCAAATAATTTTTTAGTATTTGTTCCATTTGTTGTTTAACAATAAATACAAATTTACAGGAAGATTACCAGAAACACTCTCTTGCGTTTTTTCTTTCTTTGTAAAGAAGTAATTCACTTATTTTTATCCTTTCTTCCAGTATCTCCCTAGATATTAATAAGTTCTGGTAAAGATTGATAGCTCTTCTCTACAAGATAATGCTTAGAATTTGCTATGGGGTTCATTTTCTACAATTCTGTACAGATGTTATAAAATGACCACTTACCTCCTACTTTCCAGCAGGCTTTTCTTTCTAGTTGCATAACCAGAGAACCAGAATGTCTGTAATCTTGGGGAGAAAAAGTGGTCCTGTGCTCTTGGGGAAGCTGAGATCCAGTGTGAGCTTTAGGATGGATCGATGCAGCTGATTCCTGCAGTTTTAGCTGCCTTGCTGGGTAGAGGGTCATTATCCTGGAGGTTGTAGCTAAAATGCCAGAAGCATATGTAGTGGATTCATGCTGTTCAAGTGGTGTGAGTTGAAGAGCAAGCTTGGCTATGATAGTGGATGTTTTAACACCACTATGGCTGGTGACAGAAGCTACGCAGGGTGGCTTGAACCTTTTCAGCCATTATTTTCATCTTGCCTTCAACCACAGTTGACCTACATTCCTAGATGCTTTGCACTGGCTTTCAATAAACCCACAGTACTAACATCTGAGAAGTGATCCAAGTCTGTGTTTAATGACCAGTCTTTAAATCCTCTACAAATGCTGTCCTCTGAGATTTTACTTCTCCTACTTCAATGAATAGGTTTGTTCAGATCACTGCAATGTGCCCAGATCACTGTGGAAATTTTATGAGACATGCCAAGAAGTGACAAGTGTCTTTTGGAACTGCTCTGCTGTTGGATTAGGAAAGCAAAGATTGTTTTGGATAGCTCAAATAGTGTCATACAGTACAATCTATCAAGTGTTTGTCTCTAATAGGTGTTGTTTAACATTATCCTCAACGACTAATGGATTTGAAAAATCTTTGTTGTTATCAGTTATGCAAACATAGCATTCTGCTTTTCCTCCTAAGCTGTTCTTTTTTTTCCTAGTTATCGATTTTATCATCTCCAGTTACGTTTGGAAAGCAAGCAAAAATAAATGTCCTTAAATCTGGCAGTAACCCATAGGGTTTTCCTTCTTTCTGCACTTCTCTGCACTTCCTCTTCATGCAATTAATTCTTTCCTCTTTGTCACTATTTTCTAGTGCTCCTAGAAGAGTGGAAGGAAGAGGAGGAGCACAGAACAAACATTGATTTTTTCTTTTTTCTATTTCAGTTCATTCTCATTTCTGGTTAATCTAAAATCCTGGCACATTTCTCAGAGATGTTTGGCCATTAGCTTAAAGTAAACAGAATTCTTTTCATTGCTTTAATTCCTCTTCCTTTTCCTCTTCCTTGTCCCTGTGTCACCCTATTTTTTTTTTGGAGACGGTAGAGAAAACTCTTATCCTTCATATTACTCAGGCCTGGGTGTCAGCTTTGCTTTGGACATCCTTGCTGATGTGCAGTCTAACACTTAATTGCTAACTAAAATTAAGCCCTTTAACTAAAATTAAAATAAATAAAAAATGATTGAGTAAATTTAAAGTAATCTCTAAGATTATCCAGGCTCTTATACTAGACAGCACTGCACACTTAGTAAATTTTCAAGCAGCTCATGTTTTGTCTTTTCTCCCCACTGAGGGCTTCACATCCATGCAGGAGGAGTTCCTTGTCCCTTGTGAAACCCAGAAAAGCTCTCTACTACAGTGCTTTGGGATCTGTCTTGAAATGCTCTCTCCTTGGGATGTTAGCCCAAATGTGAGAGGAAGCAAGTGCAGAATTGCTGTCTACAGGTCCAGGAATGAGAAGACAAAGCTTCTGGTGGGCATCAGAGGTACAAGGGGTCTGGGCTGCCTGCCTTGCCAAGGGGGTAGGATCACAGAATCATTTAGGCTGGAGAAGACCTTTAAGACCATTGAGTCCAACTGTTATCCCAGCACTGCTAAGTCCACCACTAAACCAAATCCCTAAGGGCCACTTCTAAATGTCTTTTAAATACCTCCAGGGATAGTGACTCAACCAGTTCCCTGTGCAGCCTGTCGCAGTGCTTGATAACCCTTTTGGTGAAGAAATTTTTCCTAATATCCAATCTAAACCTCCCCTGGTGCATCTTGAGGCCATTTCCTCTTGTCCTATGGCTTGTTACACAGAAGAACAGACCAACTGTGTACCTGGCTACAGCCTCGAGGCTGTAGTTGTAGGTAGTTGTAGGCAATGATAAGGTCACCCCTCATCCTCCTTTTCTCCAGCCTAAACACTCTTAGCTCTCTCAGCTGCTCCTCCTAAGGCTTGTGCTTCAGACTCTTCACCAGCTCCTTTGCACTTCTCTAGACATGCTCCAGCATCTTAATGTCTTTCTTTTAGTGAGGCACTCAAAACTGGACGCAGTACTCAACGTGTGACCTCACCAGTGCCAAGTAGAGAGGGTTGATCATTGCCTTTGTTCTGCTGGCCACACTGTTTTTGATACAGACCGGGATGCCATTGGCCTCCTTTCCCATCTTGACACACTGCTGGATCATGTTCAGCTGGCCATCAACCAGAACCCCCAGGTCCTTTTCTGCTGTGTGCCTTTCCAGCCACTCATCCCCAGGCCTGTAGCACTGCATGGAGTTGTTGTGACCCAGATGCAGGACCCAGCACTTGACCTTGTTGAACCTCATACAATTGGTTTCAGCCTACTGATCCAGCCTGTCCAGATCCCTCTGCATAGCCTTCCTACCCTCCAGCAGATCAAAACTCCTACCCAGCTTGTTGTCTGCAAACTGACTGAGAGTGCACTTGGATCTTCTTGTCCAGATCATTGATGAAGATATTAGACAGGACTGGCCACAACACTGAGCCTTGGGGAACACCACTCATGACCAGCCTCCAGCTGGATGTAACTCCATTCACCACCACCCTTGGGGCCCAACTATCCAGCCAATTTTTAACCCAGGCAACAGTGCACCCATCCACACCATGAACAAGCCAGTTTCTTCAGGAGAATGCTGTGGGAGACAGTGTCAAAGGCTTTACTGTAGTTCAGATAGATGACATCCACAGCTTTTCCTTCATCCACTAAGCAGGTCACCTTGTCATAGGAGACCAGGTTGGTTAAGCAGAACCTCCCTTTCATAAACCCGTGCAGGCTGGGCCTGATCACTTGGTTGTCTTGGACAGGTAGTGTGATGGCACTGAAGGTGGTCTGCTCTATAATGATCCTGGATGAACCAGGAATGGCCTCTGCCCTCAGTAATGTGAGTGGCGAGTGGTGGCAGAGGGCTGGAAGGATTTGCTGGTTCGGGGGGGAGCAGGCAGACATATGTGCTGTGGAGACTGAGGGCAAGGACTTATGGGGTGTGCTTTGCCCACTCCTGGAGGGTAAAAGAGACAGCTTAGGTTAGGGCAGATGAGCAATGAGCAAAGACTGGCCAATTCTCCATACTGCGATTATGGAGAAAATATGAGCAATGGTATGGGTTGGAAAGAAACAAAGAGGAAAGGTGAGGAAGAGAAAAGTAAGTGGATGAGGGGCTTAAGGAGTGCTATTTGGGAATGAGCTTGAGAAGGGATGTGCAGGAACTGGAAGGAAGATAGGACTTCTGACAAGTGGCAGACATGGAGGCTGTGCCTTGTGAGCTGCCTCAGGCTTTTATTGCAAGTTACACAATATAGTAACTTTGTTAATTAAAAAAAGTCAAAGCAATGGGATTACAGTATGTTCCTCTTCTCTTTAAGATGAAATTCTGTTCTTCACAAATGCAGAGATAAATTAGAAAATTTTGTCCAAATGGTAGAAAAAAAAAAGCACCCTGCCTCCTCCCACCCCCCAAAACCCCCCCACCCAAACAAACCCACAAACCCTAGGCCATACCTTTTCTGAAATAAGACAAGACTTTTGGATATGTAGGACTGACAGTCACATGGGATGACAATTCTGGGGGAAAAACCACTCAAATATTGTGAATATGGAAGAATGAAGATTTTGTTTTAAGGTAAGAAATATGCTTGAAGGGAAGAAAACAGGGCATAAGGATAGAATTACATAATCTAACAGTGCTTGGTAAGGTGCATACATCTTGCTCTTTTTTAGCCGTTTGGCTTGTCTGACATAGGAAGTATGGTAGTATTGGAGAAAGAGCCTATTACTACTACACTAATTAAGATTTCAAAGACAGTATTTCTGAATTCTGCATGAGTTAGATCATAAGACTGGGCAGCTTACTTGTATGTGGAGTAACAGTTTGTCTAGAGAAATAGGTCAGAACCTCTGAGATTATGTCTCAGTAACTGCAGTGTGCCTGAACTCTGTAGCTGACTTTCACAGGTAAGGTCACACAAGGGCTCACTTAACAGTTCCCTTTTCTCTATTTTTTTTCCCCCTCAGATTTTCTATGAGTTTAAGTTTTCTTAAGTTTTTACCTTTTCAGTAGAGTTTAGCATTAGATTTCAGTGCAGACCTCCAAGTGAGTCTCACTCCTTGTTTTGCCAGTGCCAGAGCCCTGCAAAGGCAGGATAGCTGCTCTAGCTGCCACAGCCACCAATAAGAGAGGGAATACCTGAGTGGGCCAAGCCTATTATTGGAGGAAGATCTTGCAGCTGGTGCTGACCAGGCTCACCTGGATATTTTGGCAGCCAAGAAGCAGCAAGGCTGGCTATTTAGGGCTCTACATAAGCCTCTTCTTTTTCTTTCCCCCCTCTCTCTCTGCACTTCTGGCTACACACTTATCCTTCTTGCAAAGCTCACTTGCCTGTGTTTCTGAGAAGCCTTCAGGCAATTTTGTTACAGGGTTAGTTGTGAAAAGCAGGTAATTGAATTTGAGAAAAAAGATTTCAGTGAAAGGGCAGTGTTATGGTTAAAGTGGCATGCCATCAAAGCATTCACTACTTCTGACAGATTCCTGTAAAGATATGTGTGTCAGGGTTGCTGTTGATTGAGTAAATTTGCCAGAATTGTGCTTCACTGAATCAGTTTATCCCTCAGCAGCCTGATGGGATTGCTGCATGCATAAAGATGCATAACAAACTTGGAGCAAGGTGGCTGTTATGTTCATGTAGTGTGAATTAACCTACTAGTATTTAATAAGCTTAATACACTTTCCCTCTCCCTTGAAATCATTTTTATTTCAGACACAGAAGGACAAACGAAGAACAAGGATTTTTTATTTTCCTTCAGCAGCCATTACTTAGGGTGCAAGATTCAAGGAATGTTCTTGGCTTGCATGTTAAAGAAGCATTCATTTCTTCATGCAACTTAAAGAGCGTCAGTCCCATAAATTTAGAAATCAGTTTGCATGTCCCTGTAAATCTGTCAGTGTGTTCCTTTTTATTTTTTTTGAAGTCTCAAAATATTGTTCTTTGATATTTTTAGAGAATCTGAAAATGAGAAAGTGGTAATTTTTTAAAAAAAACCCCTATATTAAAAATTATAGCAGTTCAGTTTCTTATATCCTGTTTTATAAACAGGGAGGTGTTGGATTTCCCCCCCCTTCTTTAATAGAAAAAGTTGTTTAAATATGTATTTAAATATAGAGTGCTTTTTAGGATAAATTTGCTGATTGTTTCTGCCAAATTGTTCTGTAAAGTAGGATTGAGTACAGGACAGAAGATCCTTGTTTTATTTATCTTTCTGGTTTCTCTGTTAGGTTTTGGCTTCTTGTAGATTTTTCTCAAGAATGTGTTTACTGAAAATACAGCATGTTAAGCTAGAGCTTAGAGGGTTCCTGTGCCTTGAATAACCTTTCCCAAAAACATAGATGTATTTTCTTGTGGTTTATAGAAGCTGCATCTGGCTCAGGAAGCCTCCTCCATATATGGAAATAGCTGGATATTGGCTAAGTGTGGGGAGAAATGTCATGGACACCCACCTGTTCCCCCTCATCCTTAGACATCTGCTTATAGATGGTGTTGGAGACTTGCTACTGGGCAGTTGTCTGATCCATGTCTTGTCCTTTCTACTGCCTGATGGCCCTTATTGCAATGAATATGGGGGACAGGGTTTGCTCTCCAGCACTGCTTCCAGAGGTATCATGGGAACTATGCACTAAGACATGGGGATGTGTGTAAAGCTCAGTTGATAATTAATTTTGCCTGATCTTCAAAGGGGAAAATGGATTAAATAGTTCAGTAGCTACAATAGCTTCAGACTATCAAGAGGAAGGATGTGGCAGAAGCATTTCATGGCACATTAGACTGCCAGTATACTGGCCAAATCTAATCATTACAAATAGGGTTTGACTCAACCAATGGGAGACTACTTATGGGAGTTTGCTCTGTTGCCTTCAACTGGCTAGAGAGAAACTTTTGTGCTTTTAGGTTTTCTCACCTATGTCTTAAAGGTTTCAGATATTGTTTCATAGGACACGGAGTGCTGGGTTGAGAGGTTTTTTAATATTCATGGTTGCCTGTGCTGGCAAACAGATGTGGTGCAGATTAGACTAGCAGTGCTGTGCTGTCTGAAGATTCACAAATGTGGATGTTTGCTGTTTCCCGGCTGCCTATTTGGTTCCTGCTGTACATTTGGTTCCTCATCCCACTTAGGAGAAAGGTTGTTGCCTCAGCTGTGTTTCTGGATGACAGTATGCATTTCCTATTTTTCCTCACAGAAGTCACAGGAATCTCTGTGTTCAGGGGCAGGGTGGAGTTTGGTTGTTTGTCTTGGCAAGTTGCAGATTAACCTGTGTACTGCGCACATGGATGCAAGTGTGTGTCACAGTTCATCCCCTCCTTTTAAAGAGGACATAAGCAAGTAGTGAGAGATAATGAATGTATCAGCTAGTAAAATTCCTATTCAGGAAATATGAATAAAGTTTTGGAAGCAGAAGAGGGAGCTTTCCTTTTTTACAGTTTTCTCAGTTCCTCCATAGAAAAGTCAGGCACCACTCTTTATTTCCCCATAAATCCTCTTACTGTTCCCTATCTGCATATCTTTTCTTCTCCTTTAACATCTGACTTCCATAAGAGGGCTCATGCCAATGGAAGGAGGCACAGGTTGCTTTTGAACTCAACCTCTCCAGGAACAGAGAAAGTGCCCAGGTGGGTGAGGTGTCCTGTCTGCTACACCAATCCTGCCCTCTCTGTAAGGACAAAAGAGCTGGCAGCACTACCACTAATGCTGGGAAAGAAATAAGAGTTCAGGAGCTCCCATACAACCCATAAGCAGGTAAATAACCATTTATAAGTCTGATAGTTCTGTGATAATCAAAATAATTAAATCCAGTGGTTTTTTCTGCTACACACTGAAGGTTATGCTACATGCTTGAAGCTGTGCTGTCTGTTGGTGTATTTGTTTTCATCATATTATTTTGGAACCTCAAACTATTGTTCATTTTAAATAGATTCTGCCCTCTCAATATTGACCCTGTAGAGGCTAAGTTAAACAATGATAACAGTATTAGAAATTCCTTTTGATCTAGCTGTTGACATTAATGACTAGTGACAATTTCCTTTTCCTAAATATGCAATTTAAGTTAGATGAGCTTTACTACTAATGTGCTGCTGTATTTCTGGAGCAATTTGAGTTTATTTTCTAACTGCAACATAGCTTCTGCAAGGATCATGCTGCACATGGTTCTAGGTTAACTGCATGTGTGTTGAAATAGTGTGCATGTAGTATTAAATGGTTTAATTCTGTGCCTGATTTACATTCACATTGTCCCTAGGGTTAGTTAGATAGTACATTTAGAAAGGGATAAAATTCATGTCAAAAAAGCCCATTGTCAATCTCAAAATATATTTATAAAATTCATCCCTATCCCATCAATTTTTTTTCTGGTTAAATTTTGTAATGAAGTAAGGATTATGAAACATCATTAACTGTCTGTTTTGTTATATTCATGATTAAAAATTTTGATATTTTGATAGAAAATAAGCTTTCATTTTGAAATGTCTTTAATGATATCTAATAGTAAATGCTTTCCCTTTTCAAATATTTTATAGTAGCCACTTCCTTTCTGTCAAACAAAATGTTTTTGATAATCTATTGATAGCTTCTTCTTGCACCCAAACATTTCAGCATTTCCATGTGGTGGTCATATTTAAATGAAAAGCTGGAAGAATGAGGACAGAAGAGAGAAGGGATATTACTTTTACTTTTCTCTAAATTCCTCCTACCAAATGTGTAGTCCAGACCTTTGCTATTTCTCTTGATCTTTCCTCTTCTCTTTCTGTTCGCCTCCATTCCACACCAAATCATAAAAAGAAATAATTACTTGTACATGTCTGTTTTCCCTTGACTTCACTAAGAATTTTTCAAGAAGTAGCTACCAAATTGGAGTGAACTCTGTTATTAAAATGTGCTACCAATACAAAAGGGCAGGTAATAAAATGTGATGGTTCTTTGAATTTCAAAATTACTTGTGTATTGGTTTTCCCTTAATGATTCAGTGGCTTGTGTGGGCTACTATTCCTGTAGTTTAACTTGGAATTCTGATGCCTACTCTAACTGAGATTTTTTATTATATCTCTTAGAACCTCTTTATATAATTTTCTTATCCCTTTACAAATCTTTCATCTTTTGGGCTATAATTTCCTCTTCTTTATCATTAGAAACAGACGACTTTTTTATTTTGTTTCTTCTCCTTCCTTGTTAGAAAATTGGAGAAAAAATATAGTGGTTCATTATACTTTGTTATAATAGCCAAAAAATTCATATACTTTAGTCATAATAAATAGGCCCATATTAACTTGGAGGTATTGAATCAGCTGAAAAGACCTCAAATTATTACTAGTCTGTCGCTCATAACAACAACAGCTGTTTTTTCAGGAGCTCAACAGGGCAGGTTTGAGTTCTATGACTTCAGACAGTTCCTAATATCAGAAAGATAGATGTACATAAAGATGGCAGAGAATTTAATGAAGCTGGATCATCTTTGTCTACAATCTTAAACTGGTCTCTTTTCCTGCAATTGTAGGCAGGGTTTTAATCAAAACAATCTCTAATTTTTTCCGTAATGCTTTTTAGAAATGGAGAATTCCCTGTTAGATCACATATTCTTTGAATGTTAATGAAGCCCTAACTTGGTTAGCTTTGTAGACATTCTCTCCTGTATCCCTTCCACGCATTGTGTGTTTATAACTGTATGAAAATAGGATCTATTTTGTCTTTGCCTGATTGTGTACTCAGATTCTGAAGTACTAATTTGTCTAGTTATGAATTGGGTAGGCCTTGGGGATTTGTCCATTCATGGTAAAGTGATTTCCAAATTTGCTAAATCAAATAGGACTCTCTTTCCTGGGACATCAGTTTAATGTTATGAAAAGTTTTGAATTAAAATTGGTTTGAATTAAAATTGGTTTGAATTAAAATTGGTTTGAATTAAAGTTTTGGCAGTTTAAAGAAAAAGAAATACTCGCTCACTGGACACTTCAGAAGGGAAACCCAGGCAATGTAAATCATGGTGATTCACCTACTTAGATACCTCTGCTAAAACCAATACATATTCGTATTGGTTTTTTTCTGTTATTTTCTATTTTTTCTATATTTAGAATATATATTTAAAATATTTATAAATATATAAAAATATATTTCATATATATATATATATTTAAAATATTCTATTATTTCCATATTTTCTATTAAGCACTAATGATCTTGGTGTTGGGGAACAGAAAAATGTGTGTTAAGAGCTTCTGGGTACTCTTGAGACCATTAAAAAGAGTGTTGGAAGGAGAAGGGAAACTGCCTGCTGACTTGAATGTACTTTGTCTCTCTTAATGCTCAACAGCTGTAACAAGGATATGAATTTGTTTAACCATTTGATTTAAACAATTTCTAATATTATGTCTCTAGAACTTCATATGTTCATGTAAATCCTGACCTTTCTTGAACAGATGATGATAATGATGACAACGCAAATGTTATTGAATAGCATATGGGAAATACGAGGCCTAAATAATGTATTTGATTGCTGATGATCAAGCAAGAACCTAAGCAAGAACCTAAGTTTATTGCAAGGATGTTTTATTTGAATAAATCTGTTCCAGGTTTTCTATAAAAGTTTCCATGCTCTTGACCCTGTCCACCTACTTAGATATGTAGTTGTTTGGTGCATACTCTTTTGATTATATTTTTCTGAACGTACAGTTTTAGTCCTGCATTAAAGGCTAAATTCCAGTTGTACAGACTCTAAATTGATTAATATTAGGTGACAGAAAAGAAGTAAGTAAGGACTTTCCTTATTAAAGAGATTGAATTTGCATGAGTTACTACAACAAAACAGTTGTTCAAGTTACATTGTGTCAAAACAACCTAACGTCTCAGCTACATTTAAAATATGGCATATACATATTTTGACTTTTTTTAAATTGAAAAAGAACCTGGTAGCCTTCTTCAAAACAAACAAGCAAACAAAAGAATTGTAGATCTCCAGTCTTTGCAACAGTTTGGTAGAATAGATTGTAATTGTGACATACTGATGGCTGGCACAGCAGGTAGTGGATAATACTATATAGCCTGACATTTCCCTACTTTTTGCTATTTCTCTGCATAAAACTGGCTTTTCTACTGAGAATACTGACTGAAAGGTGTCTTAGATGTATAAAGTGTTATTATTTATGCAAACAGATTAAGAATTATATTCTATTTCCATTCTCTTCTTAAAGCACAAAATTAGTCAATAAGTGATAGCATTTCTATTGTGAATTGTTTTATCTGCTAGGGAGAAAAAAGTCTTCAGTAGAAGCAGTCATCCCCAGAATAGGAGAGTTATGTTTCATTATTCCTTTAGAACATATTGGATAATTTTTTTCCCCAGGAGGTAGGGATATGATCTCTTTGTTTTATATCACTACTTGGTATCTTCAATCATAGAAGGTCACTAATTTAAATATCTTACATGAGGATGGAGTTTTCCAGGAGAATGGTTTGTGAGCAAATGTTAGTGTTTAGATCAGGTGTATCACCACACACTAGTAAATTTGCAGAGATATGTGTGGTGAATTCAAATAAATTAGGGAGGCCATCATATACAGAGGATTATGTTTAGGCTCTTAAAGGCCTATTTTAGCACAAGGATTACTACAGTTTGTTCAAATGGCTGTGGATTACATTTATACACAGGAGAGATTAAGAAAGAGTGATATTATTTATTCCTGTTTGGATGTTAACACTAAAATGTATAGTAGATTTTTGCTCTAAATTAAGTGCATAGGGAAGGATGAACATATTATTAATCTATTTCTGTATATTTATATCAAAATTTCTCACTAACTGTACGTAAAAATGTCCCTCTAGGACATATGGGAACTTGGTGATAGCAGTAAGAATTAAATTTTTAGGGGGTGGTGAAGTAAAACTATTTTGAGGATATATTAGTATTGCAAATAAAAAAGGGTCCAAATACTGTGTTTATCCATGGGCATGAAATAACTTGCTGGCCCTGCTATTTTACTTCTTCAGTATTCTATTAATTTATGAAGAGACTATCTCAGAGAATTGGTTCAATTTAGTCAGTCCGAGATATAAGTGAGCCCACAGCTTGAAAAAAATGACTTGATTTCTTCTGTCTCAAGAATTATGCTACCCGACAAGAAGGTAAAATAGGGATATATGTTTCTAGCAATTTAAATTTGTAAAACTGTTCTGCACACTGCTTTTAATAGTATTCTTTAACTATCTATGAATTGATTTTTTTTTTTTTTTTTTGAAAATAATAATGTAATATCAGGGCAGGTCAACATATTAGTGTTTGTTCCAAATATACTTACAGTAGAAATTTGATAAACTAATAAATACATATTGGACAGTATCTGAAAAAATAAGTGGAGTATTGAAATGCAATATTTATCAAATTGCTCATTTGATGAATGCTGATTTAAGAAATTGGCTACTAAGTACTGAGTTAGGGTTAAGGTTATGGAACTGGTGAAGGGTCCAAAGCACAAGTCTTGTGAGGAGTGGCTGAGGGAGCTAGGAGTGTTTAATCTGGAGAAAAGGAGACTGAGGGGGGACCTTATCACTGCCTACAACTTCCTGAAAGGAGGGTGTAGAGAGGTGGCAGTCAGTGTGTTCTCCCTAGTAACAAGTGACAAGATGAGAAGAAATGGCCTTCAGCTGTACCAGGGGAGGTTCAGGTTGAATATTAGGACAAATTTCTTCACCAAAAGGGTTGTCAAACACTGGAACAGGCTGCCCAGGGAAGTGGTTGAGTCCCCATTCCTGGAGGTATTTAAAAGATGTGTAGGTGTGGCACTGAGGAACATGTTTTAGTGGTGGACTTGGGAGTGCGGGGTTAATAGTTGGAGTTGATGATTGTTAAGATATTTTTTCAATGTAAACAACTTTATTATTATATACATATCAGTGTTAAGAAAATTGGGGGAAACAGGCATGTGGAATAATATGGATGCCCTGGTTACAACTGTATAAACAGCTGTTCTACTGTGTTCCAAGTATTCCTCACTCTGTATTAAGGTCCAGCATACATTGACATGCTCTCTATTTTCACCCAAGGCTTTGAACTCTGTCTGGTGGATGGTGTACTTCCTCCCTACTATGCTTTTATCCCACAAAGGTGCATTTATTTCCCTAATTTGGCATTCCTTTAGCCATTTAGTTCACTGTCTTTGCCTAGGTTTGTTTTCCATAGGATTACATTCTCAGCCCATTGATTTACCTATGGTGGAATATTGTAGCATAGCCTCCACCCTATGTGTTTTGCAGCTTTCATAATTCCAAATGATAAATAAAATAGGGAGAAATAGGACACAAAGCATATAAAATAAGCTGTGTGTTTGGCCTCAGAGATGATTTGCAGTATGTTTTGGATGTAGAGTGAGAACACTGAGAAAGACATTAGCACTTACCTAGAACTTCTCTGAAATATAGTAAAGCATGCTATTGTTACATTTAAAATTGACCCAAGAGATGATTTTTCATACAGGTTTCTAAAATCAATGGTCAGGATGTAGCTGAAGATGATTTACTGTAGTAATTTTTTTTAAGAGCTATGATAGAATTGTTGACACATTGACACATTGTTGTGTGTATTTATTTTGGTGTCCCAGTACGTCTCTTACTGACATCAGTGGAAAGCTTCCATCCACTTCAAGTTTGCCACATTACCTGCAAAATGGCACAATTTAAGTTGTGTAATGCTTTTCCTAAGACCACAGTGATAAAAGTCATGTATCTGGTAGAATACTTGGAAGCATGTACACAGTAATATGTACTATGCATTTCAAAAAGTATTTTTTCAGGAAAAACCCCCACCAAATATTTCAGATTTAGTAGTTTTAAAAAGGTTTTCTTTGTATTTAAATAACCAATGGCAACAGCTCTGGTGTATTCTTCTATACTACTACTCCTTTGAGTCAATGTTCAAGTTTCACCACTGTTAATAAGAATGGGGAAGATACAAAGGGTCTTTTTATGCTATCATGTTTATGTGGACTTATCCAAAATGAATTTTTCACGGTGAGGTATATCCTGCAGAATAAAACAGATAATTTTTTTTAATATCAAAGTATCTATCTTGATTGAAGATATTCTCTAATGGTGCATATATTTTGATACAGTTGTACATTTCTTTTTGGGAAAACTAATCTGAGATTGTTCTGTTGATAAAAATTACCTTTGGATTTTTTTCCCCCTTTCAACTAAAGGAGAATAAGTTGGTTTCTTGGCTCATATTCATATTATTTTAATTTTTCTTGTGGAGTGGGAGCCTGCTATGTAGGATTTTGCATTGGAGTCTCTACTCCTGTGTTTATCCAGAAGTCCTTGTGAGCCATTTGCATTGAAAGGGTGGGATTTTGAATATTTTTGCCTTATGACTGCAAGGTGAGGGTGATTGCATTTAAGGATTATAACAAGAAATTGTTTCCTGTCCTTGTCCTGTTAAAATATGCAGCATATTTCTCTTTTCCTTGGTCACAGTTTCTCTACTGATGTTTGCATTTTTCAGTAAACTCTCTTTCTACAATAACTGTCCTCACATTCACTAGAAACAAGAAAATGCTTGTTACCTTTTGTAACATGTATCTCCTGTAATCCTAAGACTGATATTTTGCTGGAACCTCTTTTCTATAAGCTTTACAAAGCAGGAAGAGCTGCTGTTCTAAGAGGGATAACTAAACAGAAACCTTAAAATCAGAATATATTTTATTGTCATACAGAACTTGCATTTGGTCACTAACTCATCTGTTCAGCTTTTGCTTCAGATTCTTTACACCTTCTCTCTTTTTATAACTGCAGTTTTATGGTGCATGTTTTACAAAGTATGCAACCATATTTTTTACTTATGATAAAGTTGAAAGCAATCTTCAAAATGTGTTTACAGCTTGCCCGATTATCTTAAGAGCATATGCTTTTTAAAAAATTGCTTCCTCTCTACAAACAAACTACTAGAAACCTTAGCCTGAAAATGAAAGTGGTTCCAATGGTGGGAGTTTATTTTTAAACTGCGATAGATTTATTTTTAAATTTCATAAATCTTATATACTTTTAAGGTCTGGTAATTTATTGAGATTTACTAGAGCAGTTAACAGGTTTACTTATGTACAGACATGGGCTGAGATTTATGGCAGAGAACACTTCCCGTGTATTGAAAGGGTAGCCGATGCCGGATTGCAAAGTTCAAGGCATTATCCATTTTTCAGCACAGCCTAAGTTCCCATCTAAGTTTATCACCTTTTGCTCCTAAGGGTGTGTTATTGTGCCTGCAATATGTCTTTTCTGGTAAATGTGTTTCTGGTTCAGCTTCCTTGCTCCCAAGACTTTTCTATTTTGGTTCCCGGTGTCATGTGATCCCCCTGGCCAGTGAGAGCCCCGCAGAGGGAATGGCAACAGCCTGCTGGGAGCAATGTAAGTCAGAAAAAACCTCTTGGTTTTTGCAGTTTCTGTCCCTCACACTCAATTTTAAATGCTGCTTTTACCCTGAACCTTTGCTGGGCACACCTAGGAATACCTGTGGAAATGCTTAGAAGTTAGGTGTTTTGGTTCGGATTTATTTTTTCCTCTTTCAAATGTTACTTTCTTACTATGTTCCCTTTTTCCTGTGTCCTGCAGTGTCGTTAAGAAGCCTAAAAAAGTGACAGAAAACAGACCAAAGGCATTGCAAGTGTTGATTAAAGTATGTTTTAAGGTGAATATTTCAGGTGTAGTAGTACTTTATTTAACATGTGCTATAGACAGTGCCAAAAATCCTGTGCTGCCGTTGAGAAAGAATGATATGACCCCCTCCTCCTCCCCCAGCTCCTTAGTCAAAACCGATCATTTAGGTATAAGGAAAATAGTAAACAAGATTATCTGCACTCACAAGCTGATGCTTTTACCAATTGGCTGAGACATAATGGGGAAAGGACTTCTTTCAATTAAAGGGCAGTCATGTACCGAAGGCAGTGTATTATTTTTCTGGTATGAATGAAGGGAAATACTGTATTTTGATCTCAGCTGGTGCTGAGCAATACTTAGAGCGTATGATGTTGAAATAATGTATTTAGTGAGATTTATAATTTTATCGTAGGGGTGCTTCCTGGTACAAAGTAAGAGTCTTATCTATTTTTTAACACAGGCTCAGAACTCAGTTGTTAAAATTTACCTGGTAATTACTACTGAGTAATGGTTTTGTCTAATTTAACTATATATTTTTTTAATTGGATAAAAATGATTTTTCAGAAATCATTTTCCCCCATAGTAGGAAATAGGTATGTTTTACTTAATTTCTGTTTAATTGTGGGGGTTTGGCTTTTGTTTTTATTTTATTTGTTTTTATTTTTCATTCTTATAAACTACGTGTGCTTCCTTTGGAGTCTCATTTTACATTTTGGAGTTATCTTTTAAGTATTTCTAAGCTTATTTTAAATTTGTGTCCCTAAGTGATATGCCTTGGAAAAAAGGTGTAATGAAATAAGCTGGAATCTTCTGATTTCCTTTCATGACCTATAGCCTGGACCCCATATCACATCACTTTAAGGTGCCGAGGCCATTACTGCACTTTTCTTTATTTTCTTTGTGTTGCTGATCTATATCCTAATGACCAGGCATTAAATGAAGGACTGTTGGAAATCTTTCTTCTCTTTCCCCCCTGCCCCACATTACTTTTGAACAGAGAAATTTTACTTAATGGTTACCAAAGGGCATGTTAGGTGTTTGGCACAGTTCCTCCCATCATCACTGGTGCTGAAAAAGAGAAGTCCCAAATTCTGTGTTTGTTGAATTGCTGCAGTGTCAGAAGCGCAACAGAATCTATGTGTAAATATCTGACTCAGAAACAGAAAACAATTAGAAAAAGCAATCCTTGTGCAAACTGGATGAAACTTATGAGCCAGTCTTTCAGAACTTTTGTTTAAAGGTTTGCGTGGTTGGTTTTGATGATAAAGTGAAGCAAGTGCAAAACTGAAGGTCGTTTATACTGATTTAAAAAAAAAGAAGTTTATTCATTAGATTATAATCCCATTACTAACCCAGTGTGGCCTATTTGCCTTTGCTTCATGAGTTTACACAGTACTGTTGCACACATAATGGGAATTTTGAGACTGCACCTCAGAGCTGGGTTCCCTGTTGCTTCCCACAACTTAATGCTTGGACTTGTGAGCACAAGTCTCCAGCTTAAGAATTGTGCCAATTTCTGTGGTAACCAGAGAATGGCACTTGGTAAAATACAATGACTAAAATTAGAGGATCTGTTTTATCACTTCTGTCTCTTCTTTGCATGGTTGTATGGTTTTGTTTTGTTTTGTCTACTGGCTTATTTGCTTCATTCATGCTCATCTGTCATCTTTGTTTCTGAAAAAGAACATAACATAATAAAAAGAGGGAATACATTCAGTAAAAAACTGTACTGTGAGGACAGTCAACCAGTGGTGCAGGTTTCCAGAGAGGTTGTGGAGTGTCCACTGTCAGAGGTTTTCAGAACTCAATTGGACTCAACTATGACTCTGAGTAACCTGCTGTGGGTGACCCTGCTTGAGCAGAGGATTGTACTAGATGATGGGGGCCCTGAGGTCTTTCCCAGCCACAGCAATCCTGTTAGTCTCTGAGAATTTCCCCGCCACCATTTGGAGTGGTAGACAGCACCACTACTTTAGGGGGAAATCGGAAGTCATGTGTAGACTTTAATCTTGGACTTCCACTCTTGTATTTTAGACCTTGTCGTTTTGCTGCCTCAGTTCAGTTATTATTCAGTTATTAACCATTTGTTTGGAGCGATGGCCGTGCTTGTCTTGCTGGCATTGCCTAATACATGCCACCTGAAATGTCACCTCCGAGCAAGCGATAGCGGACTGTGTGTAGGACTTCTTTCACCTCTTTCTCTCAGCTACTCGAAGTTACTTCTGGCAGCAGTCTCTAATCCCATGTCTTTTTTCTGCTGCCTCCTGAGGCACCACAGTGTAGCACAGTGGTAGGGGGAGACACTGGGGGAAAGAGAATGAGAAAATTAAGAATAAAATTAATGAGAGTACTGTGGGAGAAGTGTAAGTAGAAAGTGACGAGACAGAGCCAATGTGGACTGAGTTCCTGCACATGTCTTGCTGCTCTACTTGAATCTCACTGTGGAATCTCCAGAAGCTGAGGAAGCAGTGCAGGAGCTTGCACAGGCCATGCCAGGGTTTATGGAAGGAAGGAAGGAAGGAAGGAAGGAAGAAGTAAACCTCCTGGGAGAAAACTTGAGAGGCTATGGAAAAGCATTAAGCCCCAGTCTCATACACAGTATGTGGAGTTGTACTCTTGAGGCCTGATGAGTGGCAAGGAAACACGAGATCATTTAGTAGGAAATGAAAGTACAAAAGTAGTGAAAAGAGAAAATAGAATTTTAAAATTTTTTTATATATATATATAACAGCATAAAATGCACAGGAAAAGTGTAGAGTTTTCATTTAATATCTTTCACACTATCATATGGATATAATTTTAAATAAAAATGGCAAAAACTAATATCTTAACTTGTGTTTCAAAAAGATTATTTAAAATCTTTTTCTTCCATAATGGTATAGGTGATGGTTCTGCTAAAATTTTGTTTATCTTTATGAGACTTGAACACTTGTCCTGAAAGTTATTGCCAACATAGAACCAAACAGGTGTGACCGTTAATAAATTCAGACTGGAGCTGGAAATGTAGATGGGTGCAGTCTTCCAATAGAGGGGTAGGCTAAGACATGTCCCTATTTACAACAGTCTCAGGGAGTTGGCTGCAGGAGTTGAAGGTTTGGTAGGAAGGACTCAGTGACTCAGATGGCTATTTCCATTTCTGGCTCAATAGTGTAATTGGAATTTAGACACAGTATCTTTTCCTGAACAAGACAATTACTTACTGCAGACAAAAAACCAGAATATTGTCAGTTCACCACTGAAGTACGGTCTAAAATCTAAATGATAAAACTTGCATATTTTTTAAAGTGTAAGTAATATTTGATCTTGAAAATATTTTTTGTGGTATTTTTCTATATTTTTATTAATGTGCAGATAGAAACGATAGTTTTAGTGCAAAGTTCTATAGATACTAAAAATATAATTTGTGTTTGGTTATTTTAAGAAATGGAATAGTTAAAGGAGAATAATCTGCAATGAAACAAGGCTGGAATTATGTAGATACGTTTCAAATATTTTGTTTTTTAAAGAGTCTAATTACAATTCTATATAGAACTACTAGTTTTGTGTCTATTCATTTCTAAATAGCTTTCATTGACAGTTTTTATGGCTTTCAATAGCACAGCAGTTACGGGTTAGATTTGCTAAATTAGCTTGGGGACTATTGTAACTGTCTATTCAGTCCTTATATCGTCTATGGCAGCTAAACATAAGCACCATAAAGCCAAAATTGGTCAGATCTGAATTTTTTCGAAGCACTTGGTTTGAAATCCAAACAAACAGAAAACTAAATCTTCTTTAGATTTTGTTTGTTCTCTGGAGCTTGGTGGGTAACTTACGTGTAACTGCCTATAGTTTTGCCTCCTGTATTCTTCAAGTGGAGATAAACTGGTTCTGCTTTCACAAATAAGGTAATTGAGATTTTGTTTTGCAGTTATACAGTGGGACGCATTTCATAGCTGGGTCTCATTTTATTAGCATCACCAATTTTGAGGTGATGGACTTGAATGGTATTTGTGGGTTCATGTTGTTATATTGTTATAAATCAACAACCTGCTTATTCATTCCAAAATACCATTAATCTCAGACTGTGCTGAGGCCGGTAGGCAAATATATCCACAACTGTTGCCAAGCTGTATCCCCACTATCCCAAGAAATCATTCAATTTCTGCTTGTATTATCCTCCTCTGTCTTTATCTGGAGGGTGCTTTCTGTACAGGCATTGATATCTTGCTTGGACACCTTCAGATATGAAAGCAACCCTGAACTCTTAATTTCATGTGCTCATTAGAAGGCCGATGGCACAAGAGAAAGAAGTGACACTGTCCCAGCCAGTCTGATTGTTCTGTCAACCTACACTTATTGTAATTTAAGCTGGGCACATATCTTGTGGGTTTGTTTCTTGTCCTAATTTGTCATATGTGTTGCAATATCCACTTGAGCAGTTGCTTTGTAACAAACATGACTGCCTTCTGATGATATTTCTGTATATGTTGGTGTACCGGTGCCATGACCCATTGGTAGGGGTGCAATGTTTGTTGTAAATTCTCACCAGGCTGAACAATGACCAGTTGGGGGAGTGGGTTGGCTCAGTTGGTTAGAGCATGGTGCTAATCATGCCAAGGTTGTGGGTTCAATCTCCATACAGGCCATTCACTTAAGAGTTGGGCTTGATGATCTTTGTGGGTCCCTTCCAACTCAGAACATTCTGTGAATATCTGTGAAGATGCCAGACCATGAGTCAGGAAACTCTTGTGCCAGAGTTAGTTGCCTTAACTCCGGCAACCAGCCCGTTTTAGACAGTTGACTAACAAGCCCTTAAATTCTTTCTAAAAAATGGTGGCTAACAAGCTCTTGGATTTTGTATAGTACATGGCAGTAAGTTCTCATCCCACAACAAACTTCTCAAGGGTGCTGGTTCACAAGCCACAAAACACTTCCACAAGCTCCCCACTCCCACTCCCTACTTCAGTAGGTAGAGTACAGAGTGAAAGCCATGCTTTGCCCAGGCAAAGCAAGGGAGGAGAAAAATAAAGACAGAAAAGGGAGAGAGAGAACAAAGAATATCATCAGTCCTTAGATCCCCTGTTGGTCTGCTGTGTGAATGGTCCGGACCTGGGGTAAACAATGAGAATGAAAGATAAAGAGAAAAAAAAGAGAGCAAGGGGGCCCAATGTGCTTTCCTTTATACCTAACCTCATGCAGCCTCTTAAGTAAACTAGATTTTTCCCACCATTTTGGTCACACATGCACAGCCAGCCCTTTGAGCCCTTTCCAGGAAGTGTGTTGAGGAGGGAGATGGGACTGGTGAGCAGCAAGTTGACCCTCTCCTCCTATCACACTTTTCCTGTCCTGACAGAATGTTGGAGATAAAACATGCTAATGCCTAGTTGCTAGATGCACAAAAGCTTGCTCATACATATACATGCACAGACTTTAAAGCTGGAGGGCATTGGAAAATGAAATTAAATCAGATTTTGTCATATGAATCGAGTGAGCTCATAATTATTTCATTAAAAGCTAATTTTTTATTGGATAGTCTTTCTCTTAATAAAGTGTTTACTTGTGGTGGGTCTGGCTGAGCCAGAACTTATTTCCCCATAGCAGCCCTCACAATGCCGTGCTCTGCATTGGTAGCTAGAGGAGTGTTGATAACACACCTATGTTTTGGCTACTGCTGAGCACAGCACTGCAACATTCATTTTTCAATCCAGGGCGAGATCCTGAGAGGGGACACAAGTAGGCCAGCTGACCCACACTGACCAAGGGGATATTCCATACCATACGACATCAACCCAGATATGAAAGCTGAGGCAAGGAGCAGGAGTGGAGGCACTCCTTATCTCTGATGGCTGCCTGCTGACCACCATTACGTGTGTTGAAGCCCTGCCTCTCAGAGAAGTGGCCGACCATCGCTGCTTATGGAAAGTAGAGATTTAACTGCGAGCTTCTGCTTTGTGCACGCGGATGCTGGTTTTGCTTTCTTTTTGCATAAATATAAACTGCGTTATCGCAACCCACGATTTGTGGTGTTTTCTTTTCCCACCTTACTCTCTCCCTTGTCCGTCTGGGAAGGGCACCGCTGGGAGAGCGGCTGGGTGGGCACCAGGAGTTCAGCCAAGGTGAACCCACCACATTACTCATGCTCACTGGCACAGTTTTGTATGCACAGTGTCCATCACAAACAATGGAAAAATAAATTTAGAGAAAAAGGAAGGTTGACACATATGTAACAGAAGATTACTTCCATAATTCCTTTTGCACTTTTGACAAAAACCTGTCTTTTAAAAAAATATTGATTTGTTTTCTTCCTTTATTTCTTTTCTCTTGAAACCTAGCAACG
Organism: Pseudopipra pipra; assembly: GCF_036250125.1. NCBI lineage: Eukaryota > Metazoa > Chordata > Aves > Passeriformes > Pipridae > Pseudopipra > Pseudopipra pipra. Next base: position 51,637,389 of record NC_087551.1, read on the forward strand.
TGAAGGACGTACTTGTAGAAATGCCTTTAAAAATGAAACAGAAAAATCCAGAGAAAGCTGAGTCAAGAGAGACTCAAGAAACTTCATGAATTAGATGTTGAGTCAATTATGATATTTTTTCTCTTTTAAACAAGCAGTAGACAAAAGCAACTAATTTTTTCCCCCCTCAGGGATTACACTAAGGCAAGTAAGACAAACTGTTTGGCAAATTTGATCTTTGATAACTTAAAGGATTGAAAACCAGACAAAACATTGTACATCTCATTATGTTCAAGGTAAAATTTTTGTGCTGGGTAAATGTATATGTTATGAATTGAGCCCATATCAGATGCGTTGGTGTTAGCCAACCTTCCAACCCAACCTGCTGCCAATGTAAAATAGTGTGTCTTCTGGTTCTGCTTAATACTGGGTTGGCTTAAGTCCTCCCTTTTGGATATCAGGAGTGGGGTAGGACCATGCCTGTTATGCATTGATCTCCTGGCATGGCCTTCCTGGTAGATTTCCAGACATTGGCGTCCATCCCTGTAAATGTCTGTGGTGGGACAGTGAGGGCCTGTTGTTCTAGTTGGCATATAATGCCAGGCACATAGCTTGAGAGTGCCCAAAGAACCAGTCTTATGTTCAGAGCCTAACATCCCTGTGGGGAGTCAGTTTGTGTTTGGCACACTTTTGGAGCAGGGATTTCAGTTTACCCCAAAAGGAATTTGGTTTTTGTACATCCCAGCTGCTCTACAAACCAGGCCAATAAAACCTCAGTACTACTGTGTACAAAGCCGATAACATAGATACAGATTATTTTTATTAACCAATTTCCTTCCCTGGTCTAGCTCACTAGCCAGTCACTAATTTGTCTCAGCACTGTATCTGCTCTGACAAGAGAAATAACTTTCCTAAGGCTGGACTTTCAGGCTTGAGAGTCACCTCTGCTGTTATAGAAACATAATCAGAGGGAGAAACAGACATTTTGGATATAAGTGGAACGTTCTTTCTCTCAAGAAAACCCCTTTCAATCTAATTATGTCTCTAGTGATTGAAGTCTAGTGTATGTGACTTCAGGGCTTCCTGCACACAAAGCAGTTCACCTCTCTTGATCTAAAGAGAAGCAGAAACATTTTGAATTAAGCAGAAACTTATTTCTGTATAGATAATGCATTAGGACTTGCTTCTGCAAAGACACAACCCATAGTGTATCTGATTCATTCTGGTAAGTTTTTGCAATAGTCTCATTTGTTGAATCAAGTCTAGGTTGGATGGCTAACCCAGTACTGAGCTGTCATAGCAACCAGATCATGTAATTTGTTCACGGTGCTTATCCACATTTATCTCAAAGCCCAGTTAGGCTGTTTTTCCTCTCATGAACAGGCTGATCTAGAGCTTCACTGCTCTGTCAGATGAGAAGCTTGTAATTTCCATAGTAAATTTATTTGCAGTGCTAACTTTCTTTCTTTGTCTTAAATAGCTTTTAGGTCTTGATGTTTATGCCTAAGGTATTTATAAGGACTATTCAGCTTTCCTCTCATATTTGTGGGGGGTTTTTTTGTTTGTTTGTTTTGGGGTTTTTTTTGGTCTAAGTGAGTCAAAATTTTAGCCATAATTTGTTTAATATACTCTTCAATCTTCAAATCTTTATTGAGTCCCAGCTGCTATTTCTTCCCATCCTTTATATTGTGAAATCCTTTTCCAACTCATCATGGTTGGCCCTCACCCTTAGTACCCTAACATAAAAAAAACCCAAACCCTTGCAAGTTACTTCTCAAACTTTTTTTTTTTTTTTTTGGCTTGGCTTATTGCATTTTTACATTCAGTCTGTCAGAGTTATATTTTGTCTTTTATTGTGCTCATTAAAGCAGCAGCTTGAGGGTTTTTTTGAAGATCTGCTTCAAATAATAGCTTACATTTTTGCCAGGAGCCAGTAAAGTATGCTTAAAATTTTTTCAATTACCTTTCATACTCTCTAGGCAAATGTTTGCTCTCAATTGATTTTAATTCTTGTTGCTTTCATACCTGTGAAACTGCCCCTTTAAAATGAGAAATCATATATATATATATGATTTGAACTTCAAACATTTACAACTTGTTGCAGTCAAATTGTTAATCAGTTGCATCTCCGTGATTGTAAACTTTTTTTGTTAAATTATTATCTCTTCTTCTTTTATCAAATTATGTGTAATTTCCCTAAGTTGATTCTAGCACATTTTGATTTGAGAAATTACTTTGTATGATTTTTAAGGTATCCACAGATTCTTTAACACTGAAAACCCAGAAGAAAGCACCCTATGAAAAGGATGGCTCACATCCTGTGTTTAGTTTCACTGTAGTCTTCTGCCAAACTCTTTTCTTCTTTCTTTGTATATTATTGCTCTTTGATTTTTTACTTTTCTTTCCTTGATTGTAAATTTCTGTCTTTCAACATGTATCGCTAACTTTATTTCTAGTGTGCTTCATATATTTAGTAACATACTTGAAATTAAGAACATAAGAGCTTTTCTGGATTTAGGCCCTAGTTTCTGCTGCTTTCTTTTTTTATGACCACTTTTATCTTGAGTTTTGCTTTCTTATCACTCATTCTTCTTTTTATATTGTTTCCTTACCTTGTCTACACATCCCACATCTCTCATGCAGTTTCCTTTTTTGGCTTCTCTTCTTCCCAGTCCTCATTTTTCAGTCTTTTGCATTTCTCCCCACAGTTTATGGCTCTGGAGAATGACTCACATTACGAAAGTTACAGTTCTTGACACCGTATTCATTTACAGTGTCATATTAGTATTAAAACAGCCTACCTTGAGGAAGTATTTGTTCTGTTGAAGAGATATGTACCACTAGAATCATTAGGAATGCAGTCACTAACACCTTTTTTTTTTTCTTATTTCTCCTATAACTTCTGAATTATAATATTGGAATTAAGAAAACTCTGTGGATACATTGATTGGTAAAGTTTTTGTAGCCTGTTCCTTTTACCTTCATGGAACTGTTGACACTGGTATGTTAGAAAAAGCAGTCAGTGGGAACATAAAGAAATAGTACAGGTGAAATAAAGAGCTGATACAAAGTGCTTTCACTCTTCTGCATTGTCTGAGTTCATAGATGCTTGAAAAGTCATTGACACTCATGAGCATTAAGCCATGAATCTTATCCTATCTGGTAAATGAGAACATTGACATTATTTCCTATTTGATGAAAGCTTATTTTGCTTCTGTTTTCCCTCGCTCTTTCTTTTCTCCCCCATCCCTTCTTCCCTCCCATCCTCATAACAGAGCTGTTCTGTTCATCCTAAAATGACTGTCAAGTTGAAATAGCAAAATAACTTCTCTAAGTCGTTTTCTACCTTTGAAGGATATTACCCTGTTCTGGAAGTACTTAATTAAAATAAAATAGTAATAAAAGAACATGATTGTTTGGTTTCAGCAATCTTCACTATTGCTTGGTAAACAGAACAGGAAAGTTGATTTTCCATTCTGTTGATGGCATGTATTTGAAACAACAACTTTGTTATCTTAGTTGATCTAGATGTGTCAGCCTATGAGGTAGAGGAACCTCCCCTGTCTGTGTCATGTTTTGCTTTGTGTTTGGGTTGGTTTATAAGGCAATGTGAAGGCTAAAGAAGACACATGGGCCTCCTCCATCCTGGTGAAGGATTTCTTGCAGTCTGCTGGCAAACCCATCCTTTCTGCAGAATGTAACAAAGTAAATGCTTATGAAGAAAACTTGAAGTAATATTGCTTGTCTTGGAGCCTTCCTTGTCCTGAAAGCAGGGGGAAATGGAGGAAGAATTCACCACTGGCTGAGCTGAACTGCTCGCAGCGTTGCTATAAAGATGGTGTGGTACCTGCTCTGGCTTGACTCAGGCTGGAAGGCAAATTCAGCTTTGCTGTAAGGTGTAGTCCACAGGCTGCAGCACTGTTAGTTATGTGTTTCCACACTATTTCCCTTCAACATAAAGTTTCAGTTACCACTCCATGAGTGGTTCAGGAGGAAACTCTTTGGTCCTTTTGAAGGATGGGCTTTCTACTGGCTGATAGTCCCTGCTCTTTTCCCTCTTGCTTGTTTCCTTCTCATTGACATCTGTTTTATTTTTTGCTCTCTATATCCTTTTGTCCAGGCTCTATGCTCATCACTGTCCCTCCATGTTCTCTGCACCTTCTCAGCTGGTGACAGTTCTGACCAAGACTGCACTGTCTGTCCTGTGTGGTAGCTCCCTTCATGTGTGCTTCATGGATAGCCCTTGCTCCTCTCACTTAGAGGGTCTGCTGAAGGCAGAGATTGTTGGGAGGTCTCCGTAGAACCTGCAGCTACCAGCTCCATCACATCCACAGCTCTTGTGAGTGGCAGGAAGGTTTGCACATATTGTCCTGAGCAGGGAGGAGAAGCATAGCCAGAACAGTGAAATCTTCAGATGTTGGAGAAGTTTCTGACTATTTTCTCAGTGTTGAATAGTTTAGGAAACTTGGATTAATTTCATGGTTTTGGTTGCAAAATTGTTTTCAGATAGTACAAAAGTCAAAAGCATAATTCAGTACAATTTAAGAGCCTTCAATTTCTGCAGCTTATTCTCACTTCAAAGTAAGTCAAACTGCCACAAAATCTGTGTGAAAGAAGTGAATCACAAAGCTGCAGTTTTTTTAATTACCTTTGAAGTAACTTGTTTTTTTCTTTGGAGAACAACCGCTTTCTTTGAGTCTGAAGAAGTACTGTGAAAAACTTAGGCTTCATTCTATAATGAATATATTCGTGTATATATACCTGTGTGCACACCCCCCCTCCATTCATATTCAAGTGTTCTTCTCTGTAATGAAGATGCTATTAGCACAGAGCTAATGTCATTTATCAAGAAGTTAGTTTTGGAGAGAGACTGCTTGGCTCTGTCCTGGTTTAGGAATAGTACACCCCAAGTTAGTGCTCCCACTGAGACTCTCCAAACCATGTGCCCCTGTGGAAGCATGGAGAGGGATGGAGAGGAGAATTGGAGGCACAAAAGCTGAAAATCATGGTTTGAGATAAGAACAAATTACTGGAAACAACAGTGAGATAAGAAAAGGCACAATAACAGCAACAATACTAATGACAGAGGGTACAGGAAATGAATGATTCACACGGAAATCCCCCAACAATATGCAGTACCCAACCGCTCCCTCTATCATTCTATGCTGACCATGAAAGGTAGGCCTTCCCCTCCCCAGAAAATGACATGAGGTGGTATAGAATAACCTCTGGGTCCTAGCCATGCCCCTTCTTGACTACTACAAAAATTAAACCTGTCCTGGCTGGAACCAGGGCAGGCTCTTATACCCATACTGTCCCCTCAAAATCTTTCCTTTCAGACCTGAAACTTTATTTAACTTTTGCTCTGAAAAGTATTGCTATATCCAAATTATCTTTGTTTCTCAAATTTGCATTCAGTGTAGATTTCTGTGTGTTTTACTCAGGTTATTAAAGCGTTGCCCTGGCACCTTTCAATAGAATTTTTCCTGCAAAAGCATATGAGTTTGGAAAACAGTAAAGATGGTTGAACTCATACACAGGAGCTTTTTTTGAGATTATTCTTCTGTGGGTAGAGAAGAGGGTGTCATCTTTTACCTGAATCACTTTTTAAAAATTCCATAATGGCTTGTTTAATATAAAGATAGCTGGAGGCTGAATGTTTTGGTATACGAAGACCTGAAGTATTTGTAAAATCTGACAAACGAGACACATGCTTGCTTTATATATTTCTTCTAAGTGAGCCTGCTGCAACTAGAAAGTTGAAAATAACAAGAATACAAAAGTGAAAAAATGGAAGAAGCATGTTTCACTATTGAGAGTAGAGAAAATATTTCATAGAATGTTTTGGATTGGAAGAGACCTTAAAAATTATCTAGTTCCAACCACCCTGATGTGGACAGGAACACCTGTCACTAGATGAGGTTAGTCAAAGCCCTATCCAACCTAGCTGAGAACACTGCCAGAGTCGGGGCATCCACAACTTCTATTTTCAACAAGGGAACTTCTCTGTTTCAATGAAGGCACAAAATAAAAACTGTTTTGTGAGGAAATTTCAAAGTGTTGCTCAAAGTTTGCAGAGGGCAAAACACTGTTAAAAAAGATGTTGGTCTAGGGTAATCTGGGCAATTTGGTCAATTTAGTTTTGGCCACATACAGGGTGATTGGTCCACATTGCACAAGTAGTGCAGTGGGACAGCAGCAGGTCCAGTAAGCAAAGACAGCTGGTGCTGAGGAACCTCACCTGCACACTGTATGTGCTTTAGGGGATTTTGCTTTGGAAAAGCTGTAGTCTGGTGCTGTGGATTAAACCAACCCTTAAGTTGTTGGAGAACTCCAGGAGAACATCTGACTTAGTATTAGCGAAAGGCAATCAGCCTTATAAATGATTGTGGTTTATTAATATCTGTATATGAATAATAGTTTCATAATAGAAATATCCTTGAGATATCAGATGAAAATACATTAAGGTCAAAAGCTTGGAAAAAAAAGTGCAAATATTTAAGAGGGCATAATTAGCCATTGGAAAAGATGTAATTCTCTAGGTAGCTTTCAAGGCAGAGATTACTATTAGAAAATCCGCTCGGATACCCCTCATTGTACTAGATTATAATTTATGGAAGTGAGCAGTGCATAGGAAGAAGATAGATTTTCTGACTGAAGCACAGGACTAGAAAGTGAATTTTCCTGGATCCTTTTCACATGCACAGGTTGTGCCTAGCTCTTGTTCTCTACTCATGCCCCACTGACCCCTCACTAATTCTGGCTCTACTGACAACTGGGGAATTCCCAGGAGCCTTCCTCATTGTGATTTCTGACTTAGGCAGTGGTAGTGCTAGATGAGTGTGATATGTCATTAGTTAATGAATATTGACAAATTTCTTGACATTTTCATGCTGGTAGTGCTATAGTAATGTGAAGCCTTGTTGTATGAGTATTACTGGGCACAGCTGTTCTGTTAATAGACACATCCTTGAATGTTTTAACATTATGTCTTCAGTTTACTGTTGTCTTTAAAAGGCTGTCTACCTTTTAAAAGATTTCTAGTTGTTTGCAAAGCAGCTTTTGTGTCAATCTTCTCAGATGGAAGCATCCTCTGCATACCTTGTGATTTTTTTTTATTTCCAGCCATTTTTGCTTGTTTGTTCCACTCCCCCCCCCCCTTCTCTTGCCTGTTTGTTTGGCTGGGTACCCTTAGCAACATCTTTTACTAATGGGGGAAAAAAAAAAAGCAATGCTTTCTGTAGTGTCACTGTGGATGAATCAGAAACAGAATTAACTTCTCAAAGCATTTTGATTTTTAGTTCCACTCTTCCTTCTATTATCCTGAATATTTAATAGTGTGTATTGGGGGGATCCACAGATTCCTTATTTGTTTTTTCCAATGTTGTTATTGCAACCTCGTGAGCAAAGTGGTGATTGTCGCTGTCTGGGCTACAGCAACTACAAGGTGATCAAGTTTAAAATCTGCGTTGACAGGAGGAAAAGTGCCATCAAAACCTCAAGTCTGGACATGAGGAGAGCAGACTTCAGGCTGCTCAGGGAATTCCCAAATGTTGGAACTCAAGAAAACAAGGCAGAAGTCTGCTTAACTGAACAGGAATCTCCTCTTGGAAATAAGGCAAAAAAAGAAGATGTATGTGCAGTGGAACCTGCGGTCAAATGACATGGGAAGAATTCAGAGATGCTGCTTGCAGCTGTAGGGAGAAAATTCGTGCAGCCAAACCTCAGCTGGAGTTGAAGCTGCCAGAAATGTGGGGGACAATAGAAAGAGTTTTTCAAGTATATTGTTTACCTTGGGTAGTATAGAAATACCATTGGCCTGTTACAGGATTAGGATGGTCACCTCACAAACAGGGACAGAGACAAGGCAGAGGTGTTTAATGCTTTCTTTGCCTCTGTCTTCAATGCAGATGATGGACCACGGGGGTATCACTGCCCTGAGCTGGAGGACCATGACTGTGAGAATGATCAGCTCCCAGTCAACCCTGAAACTGTGTGGGATCTGCTGCTCCAGCTGGATCCCTATGGGGCCTGATGGGATTCATCCCAGAATCCTCAAAGAGCTGCTGATGTCATCTCAAACCCTCTCTCAATGATTTTCAAGAGGTCTTGGGGAATCCATAGAGGTTCCAGCTGACTGGAAGCTGGCGAATGCAGTCACAATTATCAAGAAGGGCAAGAAGGAGGACCCTGGAAACTACAGGCCTGTCAGTCTCACTTCAGTGCCTGGTAAAAAGTAATGGAGAAGATTGTTCCAGGAAGTATTTAAAAACACCTGAAAGACAACGCAGTCACTGGTCGCAGCCAGCACAGCTTCATGAGAGGAAAGACCTGCTTATCAAACCTGATTTCCTTGATCACCTAGTTGATCAAGGGAAGCCTGTTGATGTAATCTTTTTGGATTTCAGTAAAGCTTTCACTACTGTCTTTCACAGGATCCTTCTGGACAAAATTTTTATCCACAGCTGGATAAACACATCATGTTGTAGGTAAGCAATGGGCTCATGGGTCAAGCACAGAAATCGTAATGGGGTAATAGTGAATGAGGTACCATCAGACTGCTGACCTGCCACTGGAGGGGTTCTGCAGGGCTCAATCTTAGTCCCTGTGCTCTTCAACATCTTCATAAGTGACTTGGACACAGGACTGGAAAGGATACTAAGCAAGTTTGCAGATGACATAGAACTAGGAGGAGCTCTTGACTCCCTTAAAGGCAGGAAGGCCCTGCAGAGAGACCTCGACAAATTAGAAGGCTGGGCAATCATCAACCACATGAAGTTCAACTTGGGGAAGTGCCGTATTCTGCAACCCTGGATTTTCCTACAGACTGGAGGAATGAGATGCTGGAAGGCAATGCCATGGAAAGGGGTCTGGGGATCCTGGTTGACAGCAAGCAGAATATGAGTCAGCAGTGCCCTGGCAGCCAGGAGGGCCAACCATGTCCTAGGGAGTATCAGGCAAAGCATCAGCAGCCAGTCAAGGGAGGGGATTGTCTTGCTCTGCTCTGCACTGGTGTGGCCTCACTTTGAATATTGTGTGCAGTTTGGGGCACCACAATATAAGAAAGATATCAGGCTATTAGAGAGTGTCCAAAGGAGGGCAACAAAGATGGTGGAGGACCTTGGGGGGAAACTGTATGAGGAGTGACTGAGGTCACTTGGTCTGTTCAGCCTGGAGAAGAGGAGGTTTAGTGTCAGGGGAGGTTTAGGCTGGATATGAGAAAAAGATTCTTCACCCAGAGGGTGGTTGGGCACTGGAACAGGCTCCCCAGGGAAGTGGTCACAGCACCAGGCCTGACAGAGTTCAAGAAGCATTTGGACAATATTCTAGGGCACATGGTGTGACTTTTGGGGATGGTCCTGTGCAGGGCTAAGGGTTGGACTTCAGAATCCTGATGGATCCCTTCCAACTCAACGTGTTCTGTGATTCTGTAATTAAGAAGTGGAAGAATAGTCAACTGTGCGTAGTAGGATCTCTGTCTCTGGAGAGTATTCTCCCCTACATTTTGTATGAGTGCATATTATGGACTTCAATCTCCAGAGAAGTCATTTTGCAGAGTTCTTCTGTAGAGACAAAAAGGGTGACACAGTGACAATTCTCATTATGTTCCTGAGGAATTCTCTGGAAGAATTACAGTCTCAATTTTTGCATCAGCTCCCTATATTCTGGAGGCCAGGGGGTGCTATAGGTATATTCATTATAATCTGTGTTGGTTTAGTGGTCAGTATAGAGAGCTCACGAAACCTGATGTAAATTTTTATTTTGCTCTTCTGAATTCTGAGTGTTTTAATTCTGAAAGAAATTGTTTCAGTGATGGAAGGAGTGTGTACATGTGCCTGCACTGATTTCTAGTATAATTTGTATGTATATGCATCCTAGCTGAGTAAAGGAATGGATAAATGGGGCTCAGGCCTGAAAGTTTACCCCGGGAGATGATGAACCTTATACTGGTAATATGATTTCTTTTCCTAGGGGAAAGAACTTTCAGCATGAAATGAAATGGGAGAGAAATATTATATTTACCAGATAAAACCCACATTTAAAAATATGTGTAAATACAATATATGTATACATTTATGTGTGGTTTTATGTTGATTTCACAGTGGTGAGATTTTGAAAACATTATTTTCTTAAGTCTTTGGGGTTGGGGTATTCTATAAACTTTGCTTTCCTTCCTCTTTATGTTTATTTTTTGAATTTTTTTTGTAGGAGAATAAGAAAAGATTTTTTTTTTTGGTCATTGAACTTGATAATGGCACATATCACAACACTCCTTAGAGTGTCAAACGCTGTCTGTTGGCACATGTTCAGCATGTTGCCTGGTAAACAATGTGTTTTCTCCATTGACATTGAAGTATTACCTCAGCTGTGAAACTGTATTTTAGTAAAACAAAAGCAAAATATGCATAGATACTTGATTACTTACTGCTAATTAGAAAGGTGCTTTTAATTACGTTTTCAGTTATGTGTTTACCAGAAAAGTACTGAACTTCAGAGCAAAAATATGAAGACTGAAAAATTTGTTAGAACTGCTATTTCGTTCTTAGTTCAGCTTTATTGTTTATGCGTAGTATAGGATAGAATTCTAAGTACATGATTGCATGATATTTCTTATAAAATCTCTTTTTCTCGCATAAAATGCAAGAGACATAACTGATAAGCACTTATTCCATGTTTCATCATCATTGTGTAATATGTGGTAAGGTCTTTCTCTTAAATATTGCTATTAAAATATTATGGAAACTTAGTAAATTTATTTATTTTCTATAAGTATTTTGCTGATTTAATATAATTACTTCACAATCAATAAGGAAAAGAGAGCAGTATTATTTCTATTTTAGAGATCGTGGGTGGGATAAAAATTAGATTAGTAGAAATTAGAGGCTTTTGGGACCTTATTTTTCTCAACACTTAGCATTGTAAAGCACTTTAAATATTCATATCTAATGCTGAGGCTTAAGTGTCAGTCTCAACTTCATCTCTAATTTACACAGGAAGTTAGAATTTAAAACTTACAACTGATTGTATTTAAACTAGGATTATGAAATAATTTGAGAGATATTATTCTTGAGATTTCAAAGCTGATATTTTTATCATCTGTCAAGTTGTAAACATTTTGATTATATATGCTGTGTATATATCCATATAAGTAATTTAATGTTGTGTGTTTACTATATGTATATATAAGCATAAATATTTGATGTATATATATATATTTAAATTTAAAATGTATTTATTATATATATACATATATATATAGTGCCATATAAGGCAAAGACAGTATCTGTAAATTGTAAAGAAAAATGATGAGTGGTTAACTACAATCTGTCTTCAGTTGTATGCTAAGCTTTGGACCACATTTTGAAGGAAAGAGGGATTAAAAACTAGGTGGTAAAGAGAAAATGAGATAAAGTAAAACACTGATCTACCAAAAGTTGATTGGGCCACAGTAATCATATTATTTCCTTGATAACAGGTTTTCCAGACTAAGAAAACCCAATTGGTTTGATCAACATTAGTTGAAGCATTTGGGGGAAAATCACAGGAAATGTATTAACTAAATTGGTGAAGATTAAAATCCCCAAAGATTAAGGTCTGTAGTAATTGAACTGTACAGTTTACTATAAAACTGAATTGTAATGGTATAAACTGAAAGGCAGTGTACTTAGCAAGATATATTGTCAATTGTCTCTATAAAATGAGATTTCCCTGCCTGACAGCAAATAAAGAATACTTGAAGTCAGGTATACTTAGGTATGTTTGTGTATGTAGGCATACCTCAATATAGTAGTTGATAATTGGATGGTTGTGAATGGATACTATTAATGTTGCAGTAATCAAGACAATATGCTCAGGTGCTTCAGTGGATGTTGCAAAGTACAAAAAAGAGATATACTGGAGTTGGTCCAGCAAAGGGCCACAAAGATGATTCAGGGACCGGGACATTGAAGACAGAAGGAGCTGTGTCTGTTGAGCCTGGAGAGAAGTCTGAGTACACATCTCGTCAGTGTGTATAAGTACCTTGATGGGAGGCAGGTATATACGAATATTATGTAGACATAAAGAAGATGGAGCCAGACTCTTCTCAGTGGTGTACAAGGACAAGAGGCAATGGACACAAACTCAAACACAGGAAATTCAACTTAAACATAGGAAAAAACTTTTCTTCCTGTGAGGGTGGTCAAGCATTGGAACAGGCTGCCCAGAGAGGTTGTGGATCTCCACCTGTGGAGATATGAAAAATTTTGCTTATCACAGGCCTAAGCGGGTTGGACTAATGAATCTCTCAAGGTCCCTTCTCCTCAGTAACTCTTATAGCCTAGTGTATAGGGAAATATCTATGCAATTGTATAAGATTCTGTATTATATTTTATATAATTCTTGTTTGGGTCACGTGTGATAGAAAATTGGTTTGAACTAGAAGATGAGCAAAATATATAAACTGTGATTTGAAAAGAAGAGATTTGGAAGCGGTATTAGGGATATGACAATACTCTGAATCAAGGTCTGTAATCTTCAGGTAATGGATAGTGCTATTAAGTTAAAAGGCAACGTTAGTAACTAAGCTGAAAGTCGATATGAATGTAGATGTTCTTAAAAGATGTGGAATGAGATTCAAGAATAATTTTCTTCTTGGATTGAGTTTTTAGCTGATAATAACAATCTAATTTAGCCAAAATTAAGCAGAATTTCATGGAGAAGCTGAAGACCCTCCTGACATACAACTCAAACTCTGCTAAATAATACACAAGTATTTGAAATGGTCAGTAAAAGGACAATGGATGTTTTAATGCAGGCAAAATGATGCACTTTTCTCAGCGTTGTCCTTGGGAACATTACAGATCATCCATGGAAAAATTCATCCTGTGTACAGCACAGTAAATCAGTGCAATAAATTTTAGCCCAAACTGTTGTAAGAAACTGAAAATATGAAAAGAGCTCTTGCACAACCTCAGTTACTGGCAGTGTCACTAGAATTTCTATAATGCAGTTCTATAATGTTTCTTAAATCAATAATAATGTTTTGTTAGAGCCAGATGCATAACTGTATGAAATGGTAAGAATTACAGTATGTAACAGGATACAACTATTTCATGTGTATCACTACTGTTCAGAGCACTTGAGGGAAATAATTAGGTTTATTAGAAGGACTTTTAGTTATCTAAACATTTGTGCTTGATAGGATTTGCATAAACAGATATGAATTTGGAATGATTCTCTGCACATGATAGTATTTGCCTGTTAACATTCCAAGACAATGTGCTGAATCTTAACCAAGTGCTGTTGAAAAAAAAAGGCACTTTTGTGCTCTTTCCCCTTTCCTGTTTTGTACTGAAACTGTGCGACATCTGGACAGACCTTAGCTATTTGCATATTATGAACAGCACAGCCTAATTAGGGCACACAGCAGTAATTGGAAGCCTGTGGAATAAGACACACTGAATACATGAAAGATGTGTTGTGGCTTCTTTCTACACATGTGCTGGAACCCCTGCTTCTCAAAAAGCTCAAAAACAGATGATGAGAATGCACTTTCCCTTCCTTTTAGCCCAACTATGTTGCTAGCAGGGAGAAAGGTAAGAATCATGAAAGCAGGAAAAGCAAATGCGTATGCTCCCTCTGATACTTTCTGCCTTAATTTAGGAATTTCCAGAGCCAGTGAACTTTAGTGGCTTGATACACTAAGTTTTCTATGTTTCCCTTAGAATCTAAGTGAACCTAGAACATCTGGAAAATACTTTAGCAATGAGTTCTCTGTCATAAGAAGAATTATCTCTTGTTGTTTTGAGCCTGGTTGTTAGTGGTTTCGTTTGATGCCCTGTAGTTCTTGTACTGGTAAACAGTCAAAACCCACCCATTTTCTCCGTGTCATTCATGATATGGTTGACTTCTGTCATATTCCCTCTATGGTGCCTGTTTTTCAGAGCACAATCCCAGTTTACTTTATCCTTCACCCCTCATACAAAGGAAACATTATGCATGTTCTCCAGACCTTTGGTCATCCTTGGTTATCTTAAACCTTTTCTGTCCTTCCATATACTACTTAGGAGGAAGGGACCAAAACTGCAACTGGTATTCCAGGTATAGAAAAAACATAAATTTGTGGTAGAGTTCTTTGTAGGGCATTTGCCAATCATAATGTATGAAGTCAGATTTGAGAGTCCATCAGTCATTATAAATTAATTACTTCATTCTGGAGTTCCTTTAGATATTGTGGGTGAATATAATCTGATTCTGGCTATTTGTTTGTATTCACTTTGTCAAATCTTTCTATAGTGTATTCTACACTCAACTGCACTTCAGGTAGATCTTCTGAGTTGCTCACAAAGCAAATTTGTATTTCCTTTAAAAAGTCCCTAGTTACTTACATGTACTTCTGCAAAGAACTGTTCTTGCTCTGCTTGCTGGTTTTTGTGCTCTGATTTTCAGATGGCCTTACAGACACCTTGATGGGCTTCTGCTCCTGATGTGTCTCAAGAAAAATGTGGTGTTAGTTTTGTTTCTTTAGTTGTTTCTCAGACACTTTTTCGGCCTGCCTTATTGTGTGCTTGCACTTAATCTCCCAGAGCTCATCAGGCTTTCTGTTTTCTTCCTTTAGATACAGTTTCAGCCTTTGGAATTTTGTCTTCTTGTATCCAGTCTACTTCCTTTCCTTGCTGACGTCCCACTGCCTTTTCTCAAAACTTTCCTTAAGTGGCTGTGTTCCTGTGATGGTATCCTCAAGAAGGCACTTCTAAGGATTTAATTATCTCAGCTGCTCCTGTGGGCTTTTAATCTGACTTTATTTTTATGTCCTTTTGGGGCTGAGGACATTGTGGTGGGTATTTAGAGTTTCATACCTCTGCAGAGATGACGTATCTGGGCATGCTATGGTTCCAGTCCTAGGTGGACTGTTTCACTGTGCAAGATTTTTGAATTAAGTCTTTTACATCTTTTATCTTGGACTACCTAACTATTTGCTCAATGAAAAAATAATAAATGGTGTGATTTATTTGCTCATTGTATTATAGCCTGATACATTTTCTATACCTACATAGAGATAGGTAAAAGCTGACATTATTAACACATTTTCTGCATGTGTTGCCTCATGTCCCTAAGCATATCAGAAACTATGTCATCATTCCAACTAGTAGACTCACATTCATCCCTTCCTGCCTAAACTTGATATTTCAATCTCTATAGAGCCTATGCTACTTTTTGAGGAACTTAGCTCATCTATTTGTTTTCATTAGGGTCTCTAACATACAAAGGTACTCTATTTGCTTCTGAAAGAGTTGGTTGCTCTACTTTTTTCCTGTGTATTTTGTATCCTAGCATCAGGGGTGATTCACTAGTTTCCAATATGCCCAGGGTGTCTATGCTTTCATTAAGGGCTAGACATGGCCATTCTGTCATCATATTTCTTATGCCTTCCAGTATGCACATGGAAGCATGTGTGCCAACTTTTTTGTTCTCTTGGCACTCTCTTTAAAGTCACAGCTTGTTTGCTGTTGCCTGTTAGACGGCTTCCGTCCTCTGATAACCAATTGCATTGAATTTTCTCATCGTCATCTCTAACAGAGGTGTTACCTCATTTGCTGTGTCTTTTCCCACATTGGTATTTTCTTGCTTTTTTTTGTTTCAAAGCTTACTCATAATCTTCTTTCTTAGTTTTAGCAGCAGTTGATTGGTTCCTGCTTTCTTCAGCTAAAGGCTCCATTGTTTTGAGGAAGCAGCCCTAATTTCTCATAAATCTGAACCTTGGTTTTTTCTGCCATATTCTGATGTGGGTACAAATCTTGGTACTCCATTTTTCATTCTGATTCTGAGCAGAATACTGTAGGCATTCAGAGAATGCCACCATTGAAATCCTGGTCCTCGACAGGTTTCATAGGAATCCACATTTTTCTTTGGCTCAGTTCAGCTATTCCTTGGGATCGTGCATTATCTGCATAAACCATACGAGTGTTTCCTAACCACCTTGTTTGTCAGAAATACTGCTCTGATTTTCCATGGATCCCTGGCTTGGAAAGGATGTTAAAACCATTTTTCCCCCCTATGCTTTTCTAACATGCATGGACAGCAAATGTCCAGTCACCTTTTAGTATCTTGCAGGAAAGTGATAGCCCACTGTTCAGCACAGGTCTTCTCATTCTGAAAGGGTCTCTTCTTTTCCTACATTTATACTGTTAGAAACTTTTTACTGGTAACATCATCCTATTGCTGCATGAATACCTGAGATTTTACCACAGTTCAGAGAGGACTATGATAATTTAGGAAAGAGAAGAAGCTGACAAAGGATCTGAAGAGTAAAACGAAAGCTGGCTATGTAGGCAAACAAGGTCAGAAGAACGCTACAGAGAGAAAATGGAATTACATCACCAAAAGCTAACTTGATTCCTATTTAACTTTTCTTAGTTATTTAACTTGATCAATTTAAAAGCTAGAAGTAAATAACAACTGTCTCTTTCCTTTGATAACCTTTAGTAACCAAATAGTGACAGTAATCCTATAAGGTTTCTTGGCAATATTGCTAGTATTGCCTACAGTCTATTCACCTTAATGCTTCAATACCTCCTGGTACATAGTGACTGTCTTCTTTTTTCATGATTCTTAGGTCTCACATGTGAAAATAATTTGCCTAAGCTTCTTTCGGAATTATGGGTAGTTATACAACTAGATATTTTGCAGGAATAGGTGGAAAAATGGATCTATTTTTAACTCCATTTTCACCACTCTTACTCGTGCAAATAATATGTGCATTCCTGATTTTAGGGTAGGACTTCCCGATTAATGGGAAGGAATTTACATGAGTCCATATTGTGAGAAAGTGTGGGATCGTGGAAAGTTTGCTGTGTGCTGCACGCACTTAACTGTGTGTTAGAGTTATCTGTGGGAAGGGTATCTGTGGTCAGATGTTTTTCTCAATCCAATTCCTTGTTTGCTTTCATATAAGTGATGCAGTGATTTCTTATTTTCCAGGGAGAAGGTATAACTCCTGTATTATTTCTTATCCTTTGCTCCCTTCCCCCTTTTTTACTGTGGGTTAGGAACATGCTGCTGAATGTTTGGGAAAAATATAATATGCAGAAATATCAGACGCGGGAAGAGAAATTTAGAACAGAAAGCACTTGAGAGAGAAGTAAAATATGGCTGGATCAGCACAGATATCCAGAAATCACGGTAGTGAATATAACATGAAAGTTTATCTAAATAACTGCAAAAGGGGAAGTAGGTGTGGATTTTGCAGGAACCTTTTTGGGCTACATCTGCCCTTTCAGTTGTACATCTGCCCTGTCCCATGGCATGGGACAGGGCAGACCCCAGTTTGGATCTGTGTCTGTCCTGTTAAGCTGTATAAAGGCAACTTTCATGACAGGTTGCCATTTTGCTTTTCTGTGCTTGAGGGCTCATATAACTGGGTATTGTTATGCACCTGATTTGATTTCTCTTAACACTTGCCCTTGTTTAATTTTAATCATAGTGTTCAGCACTGTTTGCAAACATGAGGCAGTTATGTCTTCTCTCCTCTTGAATGTGAGAATGTCATTATGACCGTGGGTCACTTTGGGCTACCTGTCACCTGTAGCTGTGGAAATGAGTTACTGTAATCAAGTCTAGGTTTAGCTGGACCCTCAGAAATTGTGTCTGTATTGACAGATACTCTTGCTTTTGTGGCGTTGTTTCTGCCATTTATGATTGTGTGCAAGTTTTGTAAAACTTTTTAGTTCCTGGAAATAATCACTTGAAAGTAGTTTGCAGCTTTTAGAGGTTTCCAGAAGAATTTCTTTACGCTTGCTTTTAGGAAATGGCTCAAGACTTCATGTGAACATGTCAGGTTTCTACAATATAAGAAGCTAGAAGAAAGGCTCTTCCTGTGCTCTGAAGAGTGTTTACAAGAGTATATCTGCAAGACTGAATTTTATGAATGACTTTATGGCATGTTCCCCACTAGTTTGAGATTCCTCTGGTTTTGATAAACTAGTTAAAAATATGTCGTATAGGCTTGCTAATTCTTGCCTGTATACTCAGCTTTTAAAAAACAGTTTTTCCCTGTGTATTTTCATCTGTGGATGTAGAGCATTTCTAAACTAGTTTTCTCACATAGGTGAGATGCAGTCTGCTTGTAACTTTCTGTTCTCTAATCTATGAGATCAAAGTGATTTTATTTCACCTCAACAGAAGTTAGGCAGTATATAAGGCTAAGCAGTTTGATTTGAATGAACTCCAAGAACAAAAGAATGGCTACACTGGGTCACATCACATGTTTGTGTAGCACAACGTCCTGTCTTCAGCAGTGGTAAAAGGGGATGCATATTTAAGGATTTAAGAATAGAATCAATTTATGATAATATTTCCCAAGAATGCTCCTCCAGTATCCAGCAGTTTGCAGCTCAGAGGCTTCCTGAGTTAGCATCAGTATCTTTCTCTTCCAGCATATTATTAGCAGTGTGAATAAGGGGTGGCCTGAAAGACAAATAAGGAATGGCAAGTTGAATGCCAGGTTTTAGTGATGGTAGTCAAGGAAGATGGCAGAACTGCCTAATTTTGAAATGAAGGAAAAGATTCAGTACATGATGCTGCCCAAAATATAGTGACAGAGAAATAAGATATACTGCTAGACTAGACCTCTCTCTGTGTAAGATTCATAGTACTGTTCTTTAAATAATCTGAAATGTTAGAGCTTTGTGAATAAGAATAATAGTATTGTTGTGGAAAGGGTGCTCTAGGCCAACATCTGTGAGTGGAGGACATATTTTGTAGTTTTTCTTCTGTGTTAATGACTCCACTTGTGAACTGTGAGAATGAAGGGGAAATCTTGTTTCAGAGGAGAGAAGTTCCAGGGTCTCACATGGCAATTTCTACCTGAGAGACTTTGTTTGTAAGAGGACAGTTAGGCAAGTACACATGTGCCGGTTATCTTTCTCGTAAGAGCTATGGATGTCTACCCTATTTTCCTCTGACCTAAGTCGAAATTTCTGCTAACAAGTGTCATTACTACTGTGCTCCAGAATTCAGAAGTTTGTTTACGTTAAAGAGGCAATTTCAAAACTGTATTCACTGGTAAAAAACACTCTTACAAGTGATACTATACATGATGTTAATTCACCGTTGTCATTGGGCAGAAGCATCTGCCAAAACCCACTGAGAGTGTTGAGTGAGAAAAAGCATAGGCATCAACCATTTTCAGATCAATGGTCATCTAATGCACAAAACATAAAGCTTTCTAATTTCATTGCTCACTCAACAGTTCTGAATCTGTACAATTCATATTCTTTATCCCTGTTTCATTCCAGCTTCTTGGCACAGATCCAAATAGTTTGGGTGACTACCCACCTCTATGAAGTCTGTGTTTTTATGCTCTCTTTGTATTTCCTTTCTCTTTTGTAAGCAGTGGAACCGGATATGTTTTATTATGTATTCACTAAGGGTTTTTTACTTCAAATTTGCTGTTGCCTCAGACCACTATTCTTAAGAGGTCAAAATTTACTTATTCTGTATATAGGAGGTTCCTTTTACAAACCAGACTTATGGTTAATAAGTAATTATATATCACTTAGCCCCTCCCTTCCTGTCCAAAAGAGTGTTAACATCGAGTGGCATTTGAAGATACAACTGGTAGAGCCATAGCACTTAGAGTTTGATAGCTAAGTCCTAAAATGATTTCTCAAATTTTATAAAATTTTTCTGTCCTTACATTGATTTTAAAATACATCTTTGTGACATTCAAATTTTCTGCAATACACTGTGATAACAATATCCTAAGACTAAATACTCCAAGACAGCTTTTCCAGTGGTGAAATCAAAGGTAAGTACAGGTAATTTATATCTACCTATTCCTAATTTGGATAATTGCCCATTTTCCTATACAAAATAGCTCAGCTTATTGCCTTTTTTTAAAATTTACAACCCTACTCCTCCACAGGGCATACCACTTTCTGCTTCATTGCTTTCCTACCGTGGATCACCCAGAGAACATTCTACTACATTGTATTTTTTGTGAATTTGGATGCACTAGGAAATCTAACTGAAATACTTGCTGTCTTCAGTAATTAATTAAAAGTTTTTAATTAGTGATCTTCCTCACTTAATTCCTTCTAACCCTTGAAAATTTACCTTATTCTGATTTGGCTTAAATAACATGGGATTTTATCCTAGAACAACTGTTTCACGGTTATTCTGAGTGGATAATTAAATGTATCTGAGGGGTTTTTAAAAATTGTTCATTTTTTGTTTTATTGGGGTTTTCTCTCCCCCCCCAAATTTGTATTTCAAATCGTAGTGATTATGATTTATATTCAGTGAGTGCCAGTTTCTATTTGCTGTTACAAAAATGCCTCCCTTTTGCAATTTTTCTAAAGACCGCTCCCTTTCTAATTCATCTGTACTGCTTTTATAACTAACTTCACTAGCTCCAGAGTTGTTTCTTAGTTTTCATATTTAAGGTTTTAAAATGTTCTAATTTAAGTTTGAAGCCAAACTACTGCAGTCTTCAATGGGATTAGAATGAATCAGCTTATAGCAATGCTCTGTTTCACTTATGCTTTCCATTTGCAACACTGAATTTTGCCACTAACCATAATGCTCTATCATAAATGCTGATTGCAGGGGCATCATAGCAGTGATGCACTACTTTGTTTGTTGAAAACATTAATTCTGGGCAAATCTGTGCATGTTTCAATTAATTCTCTCCTAGTCATTGTGACAAGAATACTTTATTATTTTCTTCAAATTAAAAACCAGCAAACTCTTCAGAGACTTAGTGGGTTAAGCCAGGAAAGGAGTGTGACAATCAATTTACCTATCTACAGTGACTCATAATCAAGTAAAGGCAAACTTATTTGTAGAGAAGTGTGTTCAACCTGATCAGAAATGCTGTTTTTGTCCCTTTTCCGGTAGGATTTAATTTGACTGCAAAAAACTTTTCATTCATTTAGATATTTTGGAGCAACAGCAGTATTGTTCCATGTAAATTTGTACTGGACTTTACAATGATCCATCTGCTTCAAATGCTTCTCATATTGTCCTTGTGGACCACACCAATGAACTAACTCAAAATCGCATCTGTACCACATAGTGCTGGGACTCATGTCACCCATGCAGCACCAAGCCACAATTCTTAACATGTTTCATGTCCTGGATAGTGAAAACACTGTCTGTGGAAAGAGCATTGAGGGAATCAAGCAACCATGATCTGCCTGTGCAATACTGTGACAAAAAGAACTAATGTAATCCTTGGATGTTGAAACAGGGAAACAGCATGAATGATTGAGAAGGGTGCTTGAAGCATACCAGCACAGAAAATACTGTTTCATTTGTCTATAATTTTAGAAGAATGTTGAAAAGTTGAAAAACAGGAACAAAAATCACTTGAAATCTGTAAAGTCTTAAGAGGGTACAGGATCTCTGTTTTTCAAACCTTTATAACAGCTTTAAAGAATTTTCACATTCATAAAGATTTTGCTGAACTGTGTTCATATCATTACACAATAGCAATAAAACTTTATGTTTTCCTGCATCTCCTCTTGTATTAATCAGATACGCGTCTTTACAGGACATGATTTAGTCTTGTGGCTATGAATATTCCAACCCATCTCCCAGCAGGGTAAGAGAGGAGGAGAGAACAGATGGGGTTTAAACAGTACAGCCAGATTTTAATTAGCACCTGAGTAACCACAATGCTACTAAATTATAATAAAGTAGAAATGGATTTGATCTTGCAATAGGTATATTTTTATGATGAAATAGTATGGTCAGATTAACCTATGTCTAGATGAAGTTTTTTAAACATTCAGTTTTGTTCTCAAAATAGTATTTCTTCTGGAATCCCTAGGCACATTAGGGAAGGCAAGTATTCAACATTTTTTGTGTTGAATCACTTAATCCAATTGGCATTGTAGAAAATGTTATCTGAATTGGTTGCAGAGCCATTGAACACCGTGGTGTCTCCCAGAGTGGCTGAAAGCTGTGGCAACAGACTGATGTCAGTGATTTGCATATCTTTAGATAATTTTGTCTGTACTTAGAAAAGCCAATTACGATTAATAATTTAAAGTTTTATCTAGAATATAGGCAGAAGATATTTTGTAAAAATTGCCAAACAATAAAGTATTATTTTTAACTCCATACATTTTTTTTTTTCCCTTGTGAATTCAGAATAATGAATATTGTATATGGTAGTTTGCCTGGGGCTCTTTCAGTGTACTAGGAGGATTCCTCTATGGAAAATGACTGCTGCTGCTATGTAGCTACAAGAAGAACATAGCACAATTGGAAAACATGTCTTAGGGTAAAATATTTATTTATTTATTAATTTATTAAACCACTTACAGTGGCCTTCAGACTATTTTGACTAATCCTACCCCTTCTCAGTGCAGTTTCATATGGTTCAGCTACACATCCTCCAGTGAAACGCTAGGACAGATGCCTGGGCTATAGTGCACTTCTCCCATGCTTCAAGCAATCTGTGTTTAACAGGAAGCATTTACCACCTCTGAGCAGCAAACATATGATTGCACAATTGGCTAGCAGGATTATCAATTGAATAGTTTCTAGCTTTCAAAAGTTGCCTTATTTCAGTTTCAGATTTCTTAGAATTTTGGATCCTGTGAAGTTATGTTCTATGTAGTAGTAGCCTTTGAGTCATACACTTTATTGATGGATGATATTCAATGAGAAAACACACTTAGGCCAAGAAACTGGAGACCATGATCTCTCTTTTCTAGGTTTTGTCCTGCTCTGTTACTGACATGGTATATATTGGACAAACCCTGGAACTTCCTTGTGTTGCATAAGCTAAAATGTTAATCACGTTTAATGTTTATAAGTGTTTTGAGAACACTGTCTAGTGCTAGTGTATAAATTGTGTGGTAAGACTGAGTGTGTGACCGAGGCATTATGCACTTACAGGATATGTATGAGACTGGCACACAGAGAAGTGAAAAATTTTGGATGTGTCAGACACAGAAGGGTCATGGATGAATGTTTTTTTATTCATTGCTGTAGCCTTCTTTAGTGAGGATAAGTAAACAAACTAGGAGCAAGCTAGCCGTTGCTTTTCATGGCATTACAGCACCAGAGTACTTCTGTGATATATCAACCATGCAATTACAGGCATATATATAAAACTAAGTTAAGCTGGGTGATGTGGCAGATTCACTTGAGAATTCATTTGTTTTAATCACTCTTCAAAATATTAAAGTTATCCTGGTAGTTTAGGCATTAAAATAACCATTAGTTGGAAATTGGGCAGGAAGAAAATCATTAGCAAGGGTAAACATTCTGGTGAAAAATAGTTTCTGTTTTTCAGTTGGAAAACCATAATTCATGTAAAAGCAACACCTTAACCCCTCTACCCAGAAAATAAGAGAACACTTTGTAGTTACCTTTCTATGTTTTGCATGTGTTAATGGCATTTCCTCCAGGACCATAATGAGAATACGGAAACTCTCTTTCTTTGACCTCACACTTGACTCTGTGTTCAAGGAAGGATGGGTTCAGAGAGAGTTATCAGAAGTATAAATCTTGTTTTGTATTTAACAGTTTTGATCTAGTGATTTAATGAGCAATTTTTCCAGATTTTGTCTCTTTCACAGGCAGAAACTTTGCCTAATTCTGCCAAGGGATGGCTATGGACCTTGCCCCAGCAGGTTTCTGAGCCTGCTGTTCTCTCTTGGTGCTGTGGACTCTCCTAGCATGTATACTTTGCATGAAGCTGTTTGAGCTTAAATAGACCTCAGGAGAAATCATTTGTCTTCCTGTATTGTTTAGGTTGGGCATTTCAGTCTTCATCTAAAACTTATTTTGTGAGTTTTATATGAAAGCGGGCTTTGAATAAATCACAAATAGTTCTGGGAGCAGGACCAAAATGCAAGTTTTCATTTTGCCTGGTGAAATTTCTAACCACCAGAATGCAGTCTTCCTTGTATTCATACTTTCATCACCTAAAAATAAAACAATAAAGTAAAATAAAGTAAGCAACAAACTTTTGTTAAGCTTTCCTTTAGTGTATTGCTGTGTTAGATGTGCTCAGAGCACTCCTTCCAAATTGTCCACAGAGAATTTTAATGCTGTTTTGCCTCTTCTGTGTATCCCAGCCTGCCTGAGTCAGGAAACTGGGAACCCAGTTGCTAAGGGAGAATGGCTTCAGAGCTGTACCAAAGGAGAAAAGCAATAATTTTTCAGATAAAGCAGGGAGATGTTTAGGTTCCTCCAGGGGTCTTCAGAGTTGATTTGAAGGGTCTTTTTGGATTTAATGAAGAGATTGCATAGGGACTAAGTTTTTCCAGTTTTTCTGTTTTTCCAGAAAGAGAATGATGCCTAGACCATGCAGTGAAAGTCCAACAAATTAAGTTCAGAACAAGCAGAAGGAAGTAATTTCCTTTGTAGTAGGTATTTGTGAGATTCCCTGACAAAGATTGTTACAGATAAAACCAGTTTGTACAGGCTGAAGGGAGAATCAAATATCAATGTGCTGATCAGTGTAAGCACAATTGCCCATGAGATGTAACTGCTAGTTGCCCACACATGGCTGCTCCAAAGATCGTACGTCTCCTCTGTAGATATATATGCCTGCCTCATGTAGTGTCTTGGGTATCCCAGAGTGACCCAAATGATGTGAAATGGCTATATTTAGGCTACTGAATTGCATTCAAAAGGACTTAGGTATTATGTGTAACAGATTATTAACTATATGAAGTGTGTGGTATTTTGCTGTGGGTCTGAAGGAACTTCTGTATCCCAAAAGCAGGGACTGCTAATTTGACCTGGCATTATACACAAGCATACAGTTCAGAAGTTTTTTCAAGAATATTTGGAAATAAATAAAACAAAGTCCATTCCAACTCAGAATATTTCATGATTCTGTGAAAAAAGCTTTTACAGATTGGCCTAACTATTAGTCTAAGATGTGTTGACAGAGTCACCCATGCTGTTTGGCTCTCCTCACTAATTTCTTCAGGCTTTTTGTCAGTACCAGGTACTGATGTAGCAAAGCCAAAAGATTCAGAAATTTTATTTTGGCAATTTAAGCTGATCCAGAACTGAAGAAAATAAAAATTTTGTTTGTACATATTTAGATATTGGAAATGTAAGAGTATTTAGCGATATTTTCATGTGTTCAAAGTGCTCTAGATGTGTTACACGTACAAAAATGTTATGTTGTTTTGTAACTGTTCACATCTAAAGATTCTGACTTCTGGTTTTCTTTAAAATGCAGGTTATTCAATTGATTAATTTTTCTGTTGGCGTAATATTTAATTACCTAGTGACAGGCTGTAAATATAGCAAGATTTGAGTATGTAGCTAGAATTAAAAAAGGAATTCATGTGGAATTCAAAGATTCTGGAAAACAAATGAGATGATGCAGTGACAGGCATTACTAACCACTTAGCTGCAGATATGCATCTCTCTATTTATTTGAAGAGACGATGACCTTACCAGTATTTTCAAGATTTCAGCTTCTGGGAGATGATCAGGCCTCAATGTTTATCAAAATTGGTGCTCCATTTCTGTCTCAAAGGCAGTAACCTCTCCTTTTGGAGGCTGGTTTCCACAATGTTACATGTGCTTCATTCTTTGAGATGAGATTATACTATCTAAATTTTCATACTGGAATTGTTCACAGTGTTCTCTTTTGATTTCTTCTCTCCAGGTCATGTTTTTAAGCAACGTGGGTCATGTTTTTAAGCAACGTGAGCTTATAAAACTTTACTTGAGAAAATACTTTGCACTTTAATTTGGTTGTGCTGTAGTTTCAATCAGAAAGGATGTCTTAATGGAGCTGCTTTGGCTTAGGAGAAAGGAAGCTGGTGACATGAAGCTATTAGGTAACAAAATACGAAGTAAATGGCTCAACTACTTGTGTCTCATGTTCTGTGTAGGTCAGCTGTGTTGACTTGTGAATGCTATTGCAAGATCAGCGTATGGGGTTTTTTAGAAAGGCTGAAAAAATTATCGTTTGAAGGCTTTACCTAAAATCAGTATTTTTGTATTGTGTTATCTGAGCATCAGACCCTGGTTTACTTATTACAGTGTTTGTAGCTGTAATTTTTTTTAAGCAATTAACTCCAGGTTGATGTTTTTTAACGTACTTAGGTAGAAGTAAATAAAATACTATAGGATGAGGTAGTTCTTGCCTCTAAGTCTTCTCTTGAAACTTGATGACTTTTGATAGAAAGCCTGTTTTGTTTTGTCAAATGTGATTGTGAAGTTGCTGTATCTCTTAAAGGAAGAGAGCATGAAGTGCAAGTGAATACACTTTGTCACTGCTCTGTAAAATCTATAATGTGTTTAAAATTGTAAGGTTATTTTGTTTTCCTTTGTACACTTCCATCCATGAGAGTGAAATGTGTCATTCATAGGTAGAAGTGTTACAGCATATCCCTGGTAATTATGGATGATATCTGGAAGGTTAAAATAAATGACAGTTTAATTCTTCAAAACAGAAACTGCACTTGAGAAAAGAAAAACCATTCAGCTTTGCTGGAGTTCAGACATTGTTGCTACAGTATTCTTTATGTTTGTTTTTTTTCTTGAATTCATAAGTATTAGTAATCACTGAGAGATTCTTGTCAAAAATCAACTGCTAATTCTGTCAGTGAGGGTGTGTAACAGCATTTGCTCCTATATTTCCTCAGAATCAACATTTCGAAGCAGAAATCCCTAGCAGTGGATTTTTCCCCCTTTAAATAAGAAGGGCCATATTGTTGAAAATTTATCAGAGGATAATCTGATTAATTTTATAGGGATTGTTTATTCATTGATTTAAGTGAAAACAAAGTCAGGCTCATCATGCAAAATTGTCACTTTTTCAGTTTAAATAAAGTTCATTCAGTTTTATCAGGCGTGGTTCTATGGAGTTTGGATACTTCAGATAAAATAAATAGCCATCTGCATTCAGCATATATTTGTTTTGTCACAGAGCAGGTGTAGATTTTTCATGGTGTTTTTATTTTGCATAAAAGTGTGTTTTGTGTTATTTGATCCTGAGCAATGAACAGCAAGTTAAGAATACTACGTAGGGAACAGTGGGTTGAACTGCCTGGGAAAATAAGTTGTGTCTGAAGTCATTGAACAAAAATTCCCACTGGTAAAGTTATATGCTGGAAATTTTTGGAACATGGATTCCACACTGTGAAGTTGGAGATGTCTTTACGAGTCATCAGTGTTCAACATATGTTGTGGACTGATGAGCAACAATTTTTGTATACTGCCCAAAATACAGCTTGACAACCATTGCAGTCTCTGTGCACACACAGCATCTACACTTTACTTGAAATTGCTGTAGTATTGCTAAGCATAGTCAAATTACATAATAGGAATGAACATAACTCCTGTCTCATTTCTAAAACTGATAAAACTGATTTATGGTATAAGCTTAAGAAAAACACCTGTTCTATACTTGCTCGTAATTCCTTTTTCTCAGTAAATATGTTTCAGAACCACACACAGTCATTCAGTGGATCAGTCTCTCAAAAATGGTTCACTGAAATGTTTATGAGAGAACACAAATTAAATTTCATCCCAACTAGAATTATGAATATTGAGGGATAAAATTTTGAATGGAAATAGTCACTTGCACATTCTTTCAAATGTTTTATTTATTTATGTTATTATGTGTCAGGACCTAGATTACATACAAAAATAGATCCTAGCATTTTTTTAATATCTAAAGACTGAAATGTGGGGATTTGTGTGAGTAGTCACATGCTATGGGTGCTATGGCATAGCAGGGTGCTATGCCTGCTATGCAGATTTTGCAGACCAGAGTTCATATTACCGGTATGGAACTCTTCTGGTTAATGAGAAGTGATCATATGATAGTAGAAAGCAAGGGCAAGCGTTTTTCTTCTTCTATAGTAGATGTAGGCTTTCAATGATAGTATGATAATAAATATTCTTGCAATTTGATCTAGTGATGTTCAGTCTTTCTCTGAAAAACCCAAACACAGGCAAACAGGGGTTACTGCTATATTAGAGCAAAGTGCTGATCTGTTAGTCCTAGTATTTTGTCTCTAGCAACCTTTTAAATCCTATGGAAACTACATTTAACTGAACAAAAAAGTCTTAACATTCTTAACACTATGGATGAACAGTTTTTGATCTGTCACACAACCTGTAATTTTTAGTTATAAATATTAACTGTATATTTATTTCACTTAAAAAAAAGAATATTATGTATTCTAATTAAATATTTCTCTTCTAGTAAAAGAAAAATCAGGACTCAGTGTCATTGTGGAGTCAAATAATTTTAGTAGTAGTTATTTATATAATTTTTGTAAACATTGGCTTATTACAAATATTCAGAGGTTCCTCTTAATTAGTTTCTCTTGCTCTTGGTTTTTTGCATAGAAATGTGGAAAAAAGTGAACCAAACTTCGTCATAAAACTTGTGAAAAGCAAAATACTACTTGATCTTAAGCAGAGACCACTTTTTCTTTTGCAGACAATGAATCTTTAGTTAAAACAAATTTTTTTTACTAAGGACAGCATAGTATAATACAGATAATAGAAAATAAATAAGCTGTGTAATAGATATGTGCAATCCATGGTGTATTTGATTCAGTTTCATCATGACCAGTGGAAATGTGTGGTGGACAAATATACCTTTGACAGTTTACATCCTTTCTGCTTCGGCTTGTTTTCCTTGAGTGCACTGTTAAATTAATCTAAGGGCTTGCTGCAGTTGAACAAGGTGGTCTCCCTCTTCATTCTGGCCTCGTGCTCCTGCAGTTTCTCCTAATCTGGCTCAAGAGTTGCACCAGTGTGATACCTTTCTAAAACAATAAAAACTTTTTGCTAATGTCAGTCTCCAATGGGAAGCATGGAAAGAAGCAGGAATGCAAAGGCAGGAGGAAGGATATAACCAGTTTTGTCAACATTTCACTGCTAAATCACTTGAGCTGTACTTGAAAACTATTCTTTTTAGAACCCTGACAAGCATGAAAGATTGACTTTACAGGCTGGCTTTCAGAAAGGCAAATTCCCTGAGCACTGAAGCAGGCATATGTTTCCTCTGTGCCTTCCAAATGCTCCTTTGACCATTTCAGGTCAGAAGTGCCCAACTACTCACTGTGTACACTCAAGTCATGCTGAAGCTGCTGGGAATGAGGCATGCCCAGGTTTTTGCATTCTGCATTGCTTTTGAACTGTCACCTAACAAGCAGGTTGCAAACCAGTCTTTTGTATCAAACCTAAAAGCCAGGAGCTTTAGCTATAAACATAAATCAAATACACCCAAGATTATTCCTAGGCTGCTGGACCAATTGTCCTGCAATAGCTTGCATCTGCACTAATAGTTTCCACAAAGTGGTGGATTAATGCAAAATAAATAGTAGTAACAGTTCTGTAATTTTAACATCTCAAGCTCAGGAATAGTTTAGGGTAGTGCTGTTTGGCACATGCCAAACTTATCTCATGGAATGTTACAACAGTTAATAGTACAATTGAAGAGAGTCTGCAGGTATGTCCTGTTTTCACTAGAATAGGAACAGCTTTGAGCTTTCCTGACCGATAGCTTATTAAAGGCAGTACTTTCCTGAGGAAGATGCTTTCAGCATCTTCATTGTCACCTCTTCATTGCTCAACCACCTCTGATGAGGGTGGCTGACACTGGCTTCTGCATGCTGAGCTCCTTGTAGGGGCTCCAGCTTTCCTGGTGCCATTCACAAAGTCACCACATTGATTCTAGGCTGTAATGTGTCACCAGTCCATATAGCTCTAATGATGGCAGAGCTGTCTGTACTCAAGGAAGAAGAATCAATAGAATCTACATTACTGAACATTTTTATTTCTTGTCAAGAGGCCTTTCTAAGTGTACTTATCCTATTTGAAGAAATGTGGTAGAAAGAATCGTGCAATATCACAGCCTGAATCAGTTCATATATGACACAGTACAGAGTAACTCGGTATAGAACGCATTGTAACTGTATTAGCAGTATGCTGTCTGGTTAACCTTCCAGAGCATGGCACTGTGCTAGCAGCACTCTTTCTCCACATTTCTCAACTCAGAGAATGTGGCATAAATGTGGCTTGGGAGTCTATGTATCAGTTGTCTTTGCATAGTACAGATTTGCCCTTTCTCTCTGTTGTGTTGCACAAGTGATGAATTGCTGAGGTTTTGATTATGGCAAGATCTCATTCAGGAATTATTAGGAATAATCTATATCTTAGTTACACAATAAGAAATTAAATTTATTGGTATTTCTCCAGGAAAAAAAAAAATCACTTGAAAATTTAGGTTCATTTACCACAGGTGCAAAAAGTCTATGGATAGCAGTGTTTGCAGCTTTTAAATGTTTTGCAGCTGTAACCTCACTTTCCTGGAAAAATGGCAACTAGTTAATATAAATTCTGTTTTTTCTATAGTTTGAAATCAAAGCAAATAACAATAACCTTATATTTGACATTTCTAATGCCAGTGATTGCTGTTCATTCTTTCTGGTTTTCTAATTATTAATAATAACTTCTGTGGCTTGCACACCATTGTGCTAAATGAGTATGCAACTATATATTTCACACACCCTTATGGATGGGAAACCTATTGCTCTGATGGACTTCTGAACTTACAGAAGAGCCCGTATTGTGAAAGAATACAGAAGAATTAAATTATTGACTGCTGTGTTTCAGGAAGACCTCCATCTTGTTGCACAAAACAATGAAAATGGTGGAAGAATAAATAAAGATAGGGGAATGCTGAAATAATAAATAACTTTGACCTTTTTTTTTTCCCTTCTGTTGGCATCCAGTTACTTCCTTTGATCTTCCCTGCCTTAAACAAGCTAATATCAGCCAAGAGAGCACAACTGTTACTGAATCAACTAAGGTCCTATTTGTTCCGCTTGACAGATGACAATGCATTTTTGTCTTTCTACAGAAGCTTAGAAGTGACTTTGAAAGCTTTGTCCAATGAGAAGCCTAGGTTTTTTCCTACACCGGTTTTCTTTTTCTTTTCTTCTTTTCTTTTTTTTTTTTGGATGGGTTTTATTTCCCATCTCCTTAAGACAGTGTTCTGCTGATGATTGTGTCACCATTTTCTGTTTGACTGGTTAGACAACACTGAGGTTGTATGATTTTGCTGTTGCTCATGATTGTTCTGGCAAGACCTGAAGGCTTTAGCAGCTGTAGCATATATATTGATGCTTCAGTTACATTATGATTAGTTTGTGAGAGTCCTCTGTGGTTGCTTACTTTGCAACTCCTTGATTTTTTGTGAACAGTTGCTGTTAGTGCTAATTCATTTGTTCTGCATAGGTTTGTTGCATTTCAAAATGTTGAATTGTTTGATAGCTTGAACTAAAGCTTTAGAGTTGAGAAAGCAGACTTCAGTTTTATTAAAAAATGCAACCTTGAAATGGAAGCTGGAGATACATTGTCAAGTCTATTTGAATTTCGTGAAGAAATGGAGACACTTGTTCTTTAAGGGTACTGTTTTCAGTCACTAGTATAAGCCTGGATATTCCAATCTGCGCTATTAAGTAAACATTCTTTGTTCTAAGTATACATTGTACTAAGCACAACGAGAACCTAATTTCTGATGGTGATCTTAGGTGCTCCTGAGTACAAATAATAACCCTTATAGAACTAAATGTTTTACGTTGGCGGTTGGTTCAGGTTCCACTGATCACGCTTGTAGGCTTGTTAAGTCAGTTTTAAAAATTCTCGGGAGTAAGGACGATACATCACAGAACCAGAATTTTTTAAAGTATGCAAGTTATTCCCAAAGAATGAGATATAACCTCTGTGACTGTTAATTTTGGACTTCTCTAATGGTTGGAGTTGATGTGTGAGTAAGGATCAGACGTTTAGGCCCTGATCCAGAAAAGCACTTAAACTCGTAACTTACTTCAATGTGATCAGTTCCCCTGAAGACAACAACTGATTCAAATTATCACAGAAGATATATAGGACAGTCTTGTTTAGGACCATGTATTTAATACAATCCCTATCACATTTTCAAATAAAAAATGCAAACATATCAGAAAATTACTTACAAGGATTCATTTCAAGATCTTTTTTTCTAGTTATGTGCCAGATAGATGACCAGTGCCAGCAAAGAATCGCTCAGAAGCACTTCTGCTCTCAGTATCTGGTAGATAAAAATGGGATTCTGAAAGCACTAAGACTTTTCCAAGCCATTTGAGTGAAGATTTATCCAGGGTCACAATAAGTATAGCTGTTTGAGGTGACAGGGTTAGTCTCATCACAAAGGCCTTTCAATTGGAGGATCAGCTTCTAGGAATGAAATGTGTATATGTTAAAACCAAATATAGTATATTTGCATACCATTACTGAAGAGTAATGAGTGAAGAAACTAGGTCATGTCATCATATTGATTTTACAATTTCTTCTCTTTGGGGTTAGGCTCTACTTTCTAAACACTTGGACACTCTGGTCACTTTATTGTACATGTCCCTGCATCGTATGTATGTATATATGGAAAAACATTGACACAGGGAACTAGGCCCATGGAAGGACACTTTGGAATGAGTCTTTTGATGGAGACAGCTATCTCCATATAAAAAGACAGCTGATTTTGTTTTGTGGAAGCCACAAAATATGTCTGATTATTTATTGCTGCAGTTTCTGTGAGTGTTCAAACATAGGTGTGTCATTGATGGCTGAGAACAGGTGGGCCCATTCCTGAGGCAATGGGCAGCAAAGATGTTTTGGGCAAGGACTGGAATAATTTACTGAAATGCTGAGAAGGTATAGTGAGGCCAATAGAATTGCTTTTTTTCCTAACTCGAATTATTGTAGGGAACAGAGACTAATACACTGTTCGGACCAATAAGTAGATAAATTAAGGGGAAGATTTAATTTACCCATAGAGCTTCTTTAATTCCTGACTAATATAGGGAGTATAGCAGACTGATTAATAAAGGCAGATTTCTTGACAAAAGAGCAGCAGAAAGGTTGAAACCCTGTGGGAAAGGGGGAAATAGGCTATCATCATCAAAGTAATTAATCTCTTCTGAGTATTTTGTTGCAAATCCGTTTATTAGGTCCATAGAATCATAGAATAAATTGGAAAGGATGTCAAGAAATAATCTAGTCCAAACCTCTGCTCAAAGAAGGTTTAATCAGGCTACTCAGGGACTCATTCAGTTGAATCTAGAACTCAAAGTTGAGTCTCATCCTCAAAGGACAGGGAGTTCCAGTGTCTATGGACAGCCTCTTCTAGTATTTAACCACTCTTAAGGTAAAAAATTATACTTAATATCTAATCAGAATTTCCCATGGCCCAACTTGTGTCCTGTTGCCCCTTGGACTGTCACTGTGCGCCTCCAAGAAGTTTTTGTATCTGTATTTTCTGTACTCTTTGCTCAGATGGTTGTAGATAGCAGTAAAGTCTCACTGAGCCACCTGAGGCTGTCCTTACATATTCTGACCAGCTTGGGGTCTCCAGACCTCAGGAAGACTACAAGGGTATCATGAATTTATGCAGGGAGAAAATTAGAAGTGCCAAAGACCAAGTAGAGTTTAATCTGCCTGCTGCCATAAATGACAATAAAAGATGTTTCTATAAATACATTAGCAGCAAAAGGAGACATCTCCTTCTTTTATTAGATGCAGGTAGGAAACAAAGGATGAGGAAAAGGCTGAGTTACTTAATGCCTTCTTTCCTTCAGTCTTTAGTAGTAAGTTGTCTTCACTATTACCCAGTAGTCAGCCCCCTGAGCTGGAAGACAAGGGATGGGGAGCAGAGTGAAGCCCCCATAATCCAAGGGGAATTGGTCAGTGACCTGCTGCACTATGTAGCCCCTCCTGGCGTGCGCCGTGAGCGCGTGGCCCTGGGTGGCCCCGGCGGGGAGAAAGGAGAGGGGGAGCTTCGCCGGCGAGGACTGCGCCCTCATGGGAGAGGAGAGGGAGAACTTCAGAGCACACCGAGCTTTGGTGGTCTGGTTTGGGGGAGGGGTGGGATGTTGGGTGTGGGCCTTGGGGGTCCTTGGGCTGGCAGGAGGCCGGGCAGGGCAGTCCCGTATGGAGTTTATGGTGTGTCGTAGGTGAGCAGCGCGTGGGAAGATCTGTGGTAACACGGTGGGGGGAGGATAAGGTCAGGGTGGATAGAGGGTTCATCTGGGGGATTGGGGGGTCTTGGCCGGGCTGGAACCTTGGGAAGTACCCAAGCCCTGGGTGGGTGTGGGGGCTGGAACGGTTTGTTTTTGGCTCACCTGTGGCTGCTGCCCAGGTTCGGTATGTTTTGGATATATTTACTGCGTTTTGAATGAATGGTCAGGACAGAGGGATGTTCCTGCGTATTTCCCTGAGATTGAGCATCGATGGGTGGCAGAAAAGTAGGGGGTGAATGGCTTGCCCCAATCTGCTTTAGTGGAAAGAAGCCTGTGTACCCCTTCACGGTTGCGAGCTATGCTGGAGATGGTACGTGCCTTTGGCAGGGTCTCCCATGCCAGACAGGTCAAAACCGCAGGGTTGGATATAATATATCCATGGGCAGGATGAGCCTGCCAGCCTTCTGGCAGTCTTCCTAGGAGAAGGACAACTCTAACTCCAAACCCGAGCAGATGGAGCTCGTTTAGCCTTGTAAGACATACTCAAGTCTGTGGGGCTCAATGGGATCCACCCTAGGGTACTGAGAGAACTGACAGTAGTGCTCACCAATCCACTTTCTGTCATTTATCAGCAGTCCTGGGTAACTGGGGAGGTCCCAGTTGGCCGGAGGTTACCAAATGTGATGCCCATCTACATTCAATTTTTCTCTGATATAAACGGAAAAAATTACTATAAACATGGCATACTAAGCTCCCATTTTGCGCTTCAGAGCTCGTTCTTGTTTTTGTATGAAGTTAGATCCATGAGAAGTGTTCTCTTAGGATGTTGTGTTTGTTAGTAAGCAGGGAATGTTGCTTAAACTGAAATCATGGTATTGTTTTTCTACCAATGAATATCTTTGTTCAGAAGTAGTTCAAAGTTTGTGTGGGAAAGCCAAGAAATGTCTTTTTCCTTTGATTTTTCGCATCCCTGAAAACATATGCTAACTCTTTGAAATATCAGTATTTGCTAATATCTTTTGAGTTTGTCCAGAGTACTCAGGTATTTTGGCCCATTTTATGTATGTAGTAAGTAATTTATTCTGTATGAGTTGGGCAGAATTATTAAGTCTTTTCCTCTCCCATCTTAGGTGCAAAAAACTGGAAAAATGCACAAACTAGTTATATTACAGCATGTCTTCTACTCCTTTAGAAGAGAGTACATTTCTACATGCAGTTTTCCCATTTTGGTTTCAGGAAATTCAGTCTGTACATCTAGGGACTGGACTTCAGTCTTATAACTGGCACAGTTATCTGCATTTAAGCCCAGACTCCTACTCTGCCCTAGAAGAGTAATGAATGGGGATAACTTTCTGTAGCTGTTCTAGTTTGGACTGTAGCATGTCACTCTTTTGGGAAGTTTTGTGCCAAGTCAGGACTAAGATCTGAAAGAGGAGAGAGCGTGCTTAGGCAGGAAAGAGCTTTTAGAAATCTTAACTCTAAAAAACTTGCAATTTTTTCAACAGTAGAAAAATTGGCCAAATGTGGATGGAGTTTCAGAGGAACAGGAAAAGGCAGTTCTGTGACACACAGTGTCAGGTCCCTGCCAGATTCAAAGTTCCTGCTCCTCATTTGCTGCAGCAAAAGGATTTCCTGTTTCAAAAAAGAGTTTCTAGAAGTTGCTAAGGAGGGAAAAGCAAAAAATTTTCTCCCAATTAGCTCAGATGCTTCCAAATTATTATGTCTGAGCTCATCACTGATGCATGAAGTTTCCACCTCATTGGCTAAAGTCTTATAGCATCACAAATAGCTCTAAACAAAGTCTTAAAATTTAAAGCATTAAATACTTTACCAAAAAGCTATGCCAACATCCAAGCCTAATTTTTCTCTTGTTTACACAGATAATTTCAAAGTATATAATGTGTTTTTCACAAAAAATATAGATAAAATTGAAGATATATTTAAATGTTGTAAATTGAAAAAATATGTGTGGAATAATTGTATTCCACAGTTCCCTGTTTGGAATAAGAACTGTTTTGATCAAATGTTTTCAAAGTCCCTACTTACATCTGACATGGAAAAGAAGAAGCTCCCCTTTTAGTTGTAAAACCAACTTAAACCAAAAATTTGGGATTAGAAAAGTTAGGCCTAGCCTTTTGGTGCCATGACTAATTTTGGTAAGTTTTTTGGGAGTAGGAGAAAAAAGAAGTATACATCTTTGTATCAACTTATAAAACTCTAAATGTTAAAAACTCCCAATAACAACATGAAGAACTTATCTCTCCTTAGAGCCTGAGGAATTTTTAAGAATGCTTCTTGTTTGCCTAGTGGTATCAAGGGCTTTAATTTTTTAAAATTTTTTTTTTCCCCAGAGATTTATAAAGCTGTGGGGTAGGTGGTGCTGTTCTCCAGCTGTCTATCTTGAGGAGTTTCCTCACTGGAGTAAAGACAACACAATTTCTCTGTAATGTTACTGTGGAATCTTGGAAAAACATAATGTTCCTCCTGCTATGTGCAATAGAGTCTTAATTGCAGCAGCTAAAAAAAGCTTCTATCTTTATAGCTGTGGAACAAAAGCGACGAAGTTTATGGTCTCTCACTGTCAGCAGGTTTATGGAAAATTTATAGTATGTGTTTTAAGTTCTGAGTTTGCCATTTTTTGTTGCTATACTTACTAAAGCTAGTGCTGAAAAATGCCTGTTACAGGATAGAGTTTTGCTATCTTTTAATTTGCCTATAATTTTAATAGTCTTTGTATAGTATTTTTGTTTTAATCTTCTTTTCCCTCAAACTGCTGTTTTATCTTGTCCAAAACACAAAATATGTTCAGGCCCTTTCTTTCTTTCTTTTTTTTTTTTTTTTTTTTTTAAATATATCTATTCCTATTGTTACAGCCCTGACTGGCTTTCAGGACTTGTAGTCAATAGCAAATTGCTGATGCTCATGGCACTGGAAATTCCCCATCTTCCTTCCAGTTATTTAGATAAGTTAAAGTAATACTTTTTGATATTTTTTTATTATCTATTCTTTCCTTTTTTCTGTTTCCCAGACCACTTTGCTGATGCCACAATATTTGCTGCCAGTGGAAGTAGGCTACTTTTGTTTTTTTTTAAATTATGTTCTGGTTTTGAAGTGTTGGACTGATGGTCCAGTTGCGCCACAATGCACTGTGCAGTTTAGCAGATTAAGTCTGCCTACTTAATCTGATCACTCTAGTTGTCTGTCAACAAATTAAAAAAAAGTAAATTAGAAGCAAACTGTTCATCAATGAATTATAATAAACAAAATTTGCCTTTAGAAACTTATCTAAATATTTTTCGGCTATAAATGATGCTAATTTAACCACAGAGCAGTAGAAATGTGATTTAGTTTTAATGTTACTACATTAGGCATTTTATCAGTGTAATTTAGAGTAAATTCCATACTCTGGAAAATCTGAGTTGGGCACTGGAACTCTGGCCAATCTAGAAAAGGAAAACAGAAAGGTTGCCATTTAAAAAAAGGGAACAAAGGATTTAATCAGCCACTTTCATTTATCTAATCTATAAATTTCTCATTTCCGTGAGAAGAGTAGTGTCTGAATCCTCACTGTTTTCACCTCAACTAATTCTCAGTAAAAATCTCTGTGTATGAAGATGCAATTTCTGCTTTGACCTTCCTTGCTAACATGTCTGTAGTGCTCCTCGGTCACAGTGGACTGCTCCCTCCTATTTCTTCAGTTTTCCTTAAATACTGTTCTCTTTCCTTCTTGTGTATGCATAAATTTGGATGGATCGAAGTCAGATTTTATTTGCATACTCTCAAACTTCAGAAATATAGTAAACACCCCAATCTATGCCTGATATAAATTTAGCAAATCTTCAGAATTTTTAGAACCAGTTGTGCTCTCTCTACTTTTACGTGTCTACGATAGACGACTTTGTCCCGTAGTATGTGATCAGTAACTCCAAAACAATATTAGACCTTCATTAAGGTAAGAGAAATACATAGGGCAGCTTGTCTGCAGCTGAGTGCACATTGGTGGAGAAATTACCAGATCCAAGAAGGTAGATTTGCCATTGACTAAGTATTTTTGAACACATTTGTCTAGGACTAGAAATGAAGATGCTGCAGCCAATTCATGTTTTTATTTACTCTCTCTTGTTACTACATGGGATTTAAAAAAACCAAAACAATGAATGAGCCCTTCTGTATGAGATCTGCACAGTTTTAAAGGCATACATGAAGTGGGATTTAGCAAAACCAAATCTTTGCATAAACTTTGTGCTAAAAAGCACCAACTGTTATTGCTATATGCTGTACTCATTTCCATATTGCAATATTGTCATATTCTAGAACATGTAAAATCTGATATGCAATAGATCAGAGTGATCAAATTGGATGGTGAAGTAAGTCCTGACCTTTAAGCACTACTACCAAGTTTTAGAAACCTAGATCTCATTTTTCTGGAGGGTGAGTCCACAGACAGATGCATCTAATGCCATCTCTGAAACAGGGTGAAGTAGCAGTGTGTGTTAATTTGGAGCAAGCGGCATGGTTTATATCACATACGACAAGAAAAAAACCCCTCTAATAATTTGTTGCATTTCATAGGCTTTTTATATCTAAAAATCCCATATATAGTAAGCAGAATAAAAACATGCATATCTTTCAGTATGCAAAAATAAAAAATTCAACTTCTTCATGGGATTTGCCTTGATTAACCCCCAACCTCAGCTTGCCCATTCTTGCTCTCTCATTTTTCTTCTACAGGAAAAGTAAGCCAGACATTACAGGATGGTATCACAGAGGTTCTCAGCCAGTCCCCAAGATCTTGTTGGTGGTATTCACATTTTTTTGTTTTGAAATGTGTACCAGGCTGTGTGCTGCACAGGTACTGCAGCTATCTATTGATGAGCCCTTTTAGTGAGAGGACTGTGGCTTGTGAAAAGCTGCTCATAGGATCCCTAGTTTAAATGGTAGGGAGCAGTAGTGATGGTGGTTCAAGTTAACCCTATAGTGCGTTTAATGCTGCTTGCATGTGATGGAAACTTGAAATATTTGTTTCCCTGAAAACATACTGTGCCCCAAAAATAAGTAATGAGGTTTTTAAAAATTGCATGCAAGGAGCACTAAGGTTGCATAGGACACACTCAGAAGTCAGCTCTCTGTTTGCACACTTCTATCTTCCGTCTTCTGCATTGCTGTTATGCTGGAGCATTTTATTGCATGTCAGTGTAGTAATTCTAACATATCATGCATGTTAGATAATGCTAGATAAAAATTTAAAGTCTATTTTGTAGCACACTATAGAAGTGTATGCTTCTTATGGCAGGCAGAGTCCCATTAATTCTCAGCTTATGCAGCTTAATAAGAGAAAATGTTTCTTCTATGTATTACGAAGCATGAAATGAAATGTGTAAGAGTGGCTGACTTAAACTTGTAACTGCCATTCATTTCAGCCTGTGTAGCCCTGCAGCCTGGTGGTTGAGAGCTTTGCTTACTTGCTGCTTTGTGAGTCTCTGCAGATGCACGGTCGCCCACTCTAAGAGAACATGCACACATTCTCTTTTTTTTTCTCTCACACCGTCTGGCATACTTTCAGAATAACCCTTCGAAGACTTTCTGAACTGCTGGGTATGATTGTCTGATTATTATTTTTTTAACTGGGAACATGTTTAGTCCAGTGTTATTTAAACAAGCTTATCTCTTTGATCAAAGTCTACGATCTGAAATTTGAACAGGGTAGGGAGGGTGGCTGGTGGGATGAGGAAACAGATCAAGTACATAGTTATGTATGTGCTGCTGTCTTAGCTGTGTGACTGCAAAGGTAAAAATGTATATTGCTTCAGAATAATCTTGCAAATATAAATAACTTTGGCTATTTTAGTAGAAGTTCTGAAAACATAGTATTATTACCAAAATGAAACAAGTTTTAGTAAACTTTTCTTTAAGCTTTTAGCAAGCTGCATATTCATTTTTTCAGTTTTTTGGTTTTTTTGAAGGTTGAGCCAAATAACTGTGGAGTTGTTTAAGTATAGCATGGACTTTGCTGGTATTCAAAGCATACTAACTAGAGGCCATGTATTAATGCATTTAGGGTTGGCATTAACCTGTTTAATTGACTGAACCACAGACCACAGCAATAAAGCTAGAGAGCTTGAAACAGTTTCTGGAGGTTTTCATTTAGCTCGTTCAGTAGAACTGGTTTGTGCGAAGCTAAAATTGTATGGAATGAGATTGCAAGATGAAGCATGCATGCCACACCTTTTCATTATGTTCTTGCTCTTCCTTTTTTTTTTATTTCTAAATATAACTTTGAGAAGCAGCTCAGTTTATTTTAAAGCCGGTTATTTTGATTATTTTAGGTTACTTGATTGTCTAGTCTGATTTCAAAATTCAAGTTTGCTGATGTTTTGTTCACAGGACTAGGAAAAAGAATTTCCTGTATTCAATTCATGTGTCATGAAATCAAATAATTATTTCCTAACTGTGGCAAAATCTGAGTGATGTTTATTTCATCATTTTACAGCCTAAAAAGAAGCAGACATAGTTTTCTAGGCTAGTCTAAAGCTTTTTCTCTCTTTTTAATGTTACTGTTATACTCTAGTAACTGCGAGTTGCTATTGCTGATGAAATTATATTATGAATCTTTTCTTGTGCATAAATGTCATACACTCTTCAATTTTGTTAGCTAGCTTTATTGACTGAGGCTTGTTACGGACACACACACAGACACACAGACGCGCGCACTTGCACACACACATTCTGCTTTGCCCTATCTCGGTTACAGCATAGTCCTACCCAGGGTCGTGGCAATGTACACATTACATATTTCTAACAAACATGAAAATGAATCAAACAGGAGGAGAGATAAGCACAGATAGATTGGAGCCTGCTAAGGAAAAAAGGCAGTAATCTGCCTGACACTGGGCTATTCCTCCTGGTTGAAGTGTTCTTTACCGCTAGCTGCTGCAAAGCGCTGTACCCTGAAGTGAAAAATTAAACGATTAGTAAGAATTAAGTAACATTTAGAGGGACAATTATTTGGTATAACTCCAAAACTAATTGTTTCTGAAGTGATGTTTAAACCAATGTCGGCACAAGGCAAGAGTTCCTGGCTTGCAGCCAATACCTTGTAGTGCATATTAGTGCAGATGAGGAGTTCCTAAAAGTTAGAGAGAGGGAGAGGGAGGGAGAAAGAGAGAGAGAATGTGCATTTTCAGTGCTCGCTCTCTGTTTGTATCCTCCTCCTTGCTGAGATTAGAGGAATACCTGTGTAGTGCTGCTTTATTATGATTTCTGCTGAGCCTCAGAATAGGTTCTGGTATTTTTTTTAGGTGGACTGCCAGCTGCCGATCTCACTGTTGACAGTAAAAGCAGATATGTTCCTTGCTCACTGCCATTAGCACTGACCATGACCCTTCACACCAAAACCTCTGGAGTTACCCTGCTGCACCAGATTCAAGGAACTGAACTGGAGACACTGAGCAGACCTCAGCTGAAGATTCCCCTGGAAAGATCGCTCAGCGACATGTACGTGGAGACCAACAAGACAGGAGTTTTTAACTACCCAGAAGGAGCTACCTATGATTTTGGTACTACAGCTCCAGTGTACAGCTCTACTACGCTCAGTTACGCCCCTACTTCTGAATCTTTTGGGTCCAGCAGTTTGGCAGGATTTCACTCACTGAACAGTGTCCCACCAAGCCCGGTGGTGTTCTTGCAAACGGCACCCCAGCTCTCACCCTTCATCCATCATCACAGCCAACAGGTACCCTATTACCTTGAAAACGATCAGGGCAGCTTTGGAATGAGGGAAGCTGCTCCTCCAGCCTTCTACAGGTAAATGCTATGGATAATTTGTCTTTCTTATTTAAGCAGATGAACTAGGAAAATTAGAATCTGGAAATCTGTTATGCTCTTTTTTGTATAAAGGACCATGTGATTTAATTGAATCATCAATGATATCTAGACCATAGGAAATAGCATAGAATAAAACAAAACTGTCATTCAAAGCACACTGTGACTGTAAGCTGTAAATTTTGAAAGCTGTAACCTAAATGAGTAACAAATCACATAATGAGTATAAATGTTACCTGGGAAAACATGCAATCATAATTGATTAAAGAACTGCAAACAATCTCAGTATTGTAATATATTAGAATATTGCCTGAAATATACTAAAAAGACTTCCACCATCACACATTTCTGGGTGTGAGTGGTTGTTTGTTCAGCTCTTAACTGGTAGTAAGAGTATTTTTCTCCTTTGGCTTCCTTTAAGGTGTGAGAAGTGGCTTATATAGGAAGTCGTTCAGAAGCACGGCATCCTTCATAATCAAACTGTTAGAGTTAACTCAGTGACAGTATTCCAGTCAGTAGCCACCTTCCTGAGCTATCCAAAGACCTGTGTACATATTAACATGCATTTTTCATTGGAGGGTGATATATTTTAGCTGCAAATCTGGCATGCTGCTTTTCAAAGGATTTTTGTGCCTCAATAGCAGGTGGTTTATTTTGTTTAATTTTTTTTTGTGTGTGTGCTGTCTTTTGTCTGGAATCAAAAGATAGAAGTATCTTTGAAGGAGAGTGGAAATAAATTTACTTGGTTTAAATATTTATTGTCTCTGGTGAAAACAATCACATCTATTTTGAAGTAAGTGGTAGAAACTCATAGAACTATAGCTTCAAAAAAACCTACAAAAGTCATACACACCAATACCCACACTATTAATGTTTTGTGCAGTGTTTATAGAATAGTTTTGCATCAGCTTATTATACTGGGCTTCAGTGAATCAGAGTGAACACTGAGACGTAATTTTTTTTCCTGAACTCTGTTGGTCTCTGTTGACAAGTGAGTTTGCTGGAAATGGAGCAACTCAGAAAATATAAAAGCAAGTCATTTTGTCCATATTGAGGTCCAGACTCTGCCAGACTTATTTGCACAATATAACATGTTACTGTACAAAGCAACATACATTCTTAAAGACAGTCTAACTCAGCCTGAATAAGAATCCGGCAGTGGAATCTGGTCCCAAAAAACAGATGATGATTACACTTTTTGCAAATGATTAATCAGTTTTGGGGAGCAGATGGAATAACGACTGGTGAAATGATAGATAATGGGTACGTCAAACTATCTAATACAGTGACCTGT
Organism: Pseudopipra pipra; assembly: GCF_036250125.1. Taxonomy (NCBI): domain Eukaryota; kingdom Metazoa; phylum Chordata; class Aves; order Passeriformes; family Pipridae; genus Pseudopipra; species Pseudopipra pipra. Next base: position 51,680,475 of record NC_087551.1, read on the forward strand.
TAGCTGAATTGGTTCAAACAAAATTCATTTTAGTGCAACCAAATCCTGGAAGAATTAATACATGTCAGAACATAAAGATCTTGAATGGTTAGCAGTGACTTGAGAGTGAAACTTCACTTTGCACTAGATTAAAAGGCTTTTTTTACATGACTGTCCAGTGCAAACCTGTGGTGAAAAGTGTATAAGTGACATAAGATATGTAAACAGTGGAGTAGTGAGTTTGTGAAGTTGAAATACACAAGCAGAAAATGTTCTACAGTCAGATATTTTACTGCAGGAGGATTCAAACCAGAGAACCACCTTGAAATACAAGTTGAACTATGGAAGTAGTGTCCTTTCAATTTTTAAGCAATGATTTGAGGTGAGACCCTTCAAAATAAAATTAAAGTACTTTTTTAGTTTAACTCCCGGAGCAAACATGTAAGGCCAGTGCTGTATTCCCCATTTCTGGACATTTCTGAACAAGGTTGTGTTTCACCCTTGGAAATGTGTGTTAGCAATATACAATTGCTGAGGCTTAATGCAGCAGTAATTAGGTGAATTTATGATCTTGGATATGCCAGGAGGTTTGTCTGCATAGTGCTATGGTAATGATTTAATGGCCCCTTCCAGCCATAATTCTGTAAAGCACATCTTATGTGGTAATAAGAAATTTGTTTCAAAACACTTGCTGTGATTATCTTTTGTGAACAGGCATAGTTATGTTGGAATTAAATTGATAAAAACTTGACTCTTTTTCTTTTCATTTTTGTGAGATTGTATTTACAAAGTTATTACCCTTACAACATCAAATACTGGGTCTTTATTCTTGTGTTTTGGCACAAGTCCAATCACCAACAGTCTGTCAAAAATAATTTGAATAGGTGTTCAGTGCCTGGGAAATATTTAAATATGTAGCCATGGGATTTAAGAACAAGTTCTTTAAAAAACTTCTAATTTACTTTATTTATTTGACTAATCTCGTCGGTTCAGTTGGGTTATAGGAGAAAAGAGAGCACAGGGCAGTGTAATCTGGCAATGAATACATTGATGCTAGAGGTGGGAAGATAGACTACCAAAATGGTAAATCTCTGGAACAACTGACCAGTAGGAGTGGCAAATGCAAAAATTCTAAAACCAAAAGCCGCAGCAAAATTTTAAGTGGATCATGATCAGTTTATGATATGACTGCCTGCTTTTATAAGTCATGTAACCTGAGACCCAGAAAGACTCCTCTGCCACTCTCATGTACCTTTCTGTGTAACTGAATTGTGCTGTTTGGCTTTTAGGGCAGAAATATTTGCATTACATCACCCTGTTATACTCTGAATTTGACATGCAAGTGCTGCATACAAGTAGCTAGGACAATAAATAAACATTGTAGGTTGGAGCTGAAATTATATTCTGTTTAATACTTGGCTAAAATGTTAAAAATCTTTAGTCACAAAACTAAAAAAATACTGTATGTGATAAGGAAAACTTTTAAAGTCATTTGATTTTGTTAATAAGTGTTCAAAATCATACTGCCTATAGACAGATGTGTATTAATATGTGTATAGTGACTTGTCTATTAATTCTGAAGTTCTATTTTATCTCTTTCAAATACTGTTTACTTTTCCAAAAAGCTTTGTCTCTTTTGCAAGATAATAACAGGCTTCTACATCTAGCTGAAGAACATAATGATACACATAAAAAGAATGATTTTGTAAAGAACGCAAGAAATATATAAATCTCCTTTCTGTAGTCTCAAATAGTGAGGCATCAGAATTTGAGAAGAGGAAAAAAAAGAGGAGCTTAATTAAATTGTGCTGTTTTTATCTAGATCCCTTTTATGTCTGATCTTGTGACTGTTTTTTAATAGGTAGCCAAACTAAAATACCTTTTCCTTATCTGACAATGTCAAATCTCACTAATATTTTACTGATAATTTTTAGTAGTGTTTTTTATATTATTAAATGCTGACTAGTGGTTGATTATTATTACAGGAAATCTTGTACTCATGACTACTACAGTAAATTAGTGGAAATATTTCTTTTTTTCTTAACTAGTAAATTTGAGTTCTAGTAATTTGTGGTTATTTCCTTGTTCTTTTCGGCAAGTTTTTATCCACTCAGGGAAAAACCAAATTAGCCTTTCAGTAGCTAATTTACCTCAGTAAATTCCTACAAGCAACAGCAAAGATGAGTCCTTATTGCTCTGCCAGTGTATGACATTCCTGTGTCATCGCAGATTTTACACTTCTCAGATCTGAAGTAAAATTGTGCATATATTTAAGGCTCTTTGTAGCCTGTGTTTGGTGCTGCTTCCAAATTCGGCCAAAAAACCCTTGTAAAAATGGACTGCACCTACCAGCTCCCTGATGAGGAAGTTATCTATCCGTCTGTAGTGAGTGACAGAGGCTGGCAAATCAGTGTACAAACAGAAATAACAGGAGAATTGCTCCCTCACTTTTAGTGGCTAGTTTGTGAGTATCTTCTAGTTACTCAGGATCTATGTTTAGATTAATATAATATTTATTTAGCATTAGTCACAATTATAATTCTGAAATTGACTCTGAATAATTTTAACTGTGCTGTTATAGTCAATATGATCTCAGTTTTAATTTTAATGCTTGCTAAAATTGAGAAAGATTACAAATGTAGATTGATCCCTCTTCTGTTGTAATTTATAAATCCATCAGTCCAAAAAATAGTTACTTAACCTAATATATACTTTTTAAACCTTGTTTGATTATGAATCTTTCTAGCTGTTCATGTTGAGTTCTAAACAAAGAAGTATTTTTCCAAATTTTAAAATTAAAAGTGTTAAAATGAATGCAAAGTTCAAAGATAATTTTTTTAAATGTAGCATGAAGTATTCCATAACATGGAGTATGATGTAATTTAGTGGTTTGGTTTGGTTTGGTTTTTGCTTATTTTTCTCTAAAGCATCAGTCTGCTCTGATGTCCTCTCTTGAACAGTTGAAGTGTTCAGGCAGTTTCTTGAACACTCGGAGTGTTCCTGTTTTCAGGGCTTGTGATGATATCTCTGACAATTTTACAGCAATAGATGACTATAATGAGAGAGACAAGAAAACATGGAGTTATCTCACCCATAGTTTCCTATTTTATGGAAATGTTGTAAAGATAAACCCATTAAATGTTCTGAGATGCTCACACATTACAATTATGAGGGACTTGTACAAACCAACTTTGGTGTTTCTGCAGCCCTTCTTAGAGAATGTGCTGATGTGGATCCTGCTCCAAGTGTGCTTGCACCATGAAGTCACCAACCCACAATGTTGAGGAGCCCCTCGATTAAGGGCAGATAGTGGTGGAAAGGAGTAAAGGAGCGTTTATACTTCCTCATTATCCTCCTTTCTGCCAAGGCAGGGAGATGGATCTCGCACTCTCTTTCTATTGAAGAAAACTTTCTTCAGTTCTTTAGCAATTACATTTTTTGCATAAATCACAGACCTAGAAAGTGCTCCATAAACTGAGTCTTTTCCATGTGAATTTGAAATTTGTGGCTAAAACCATGGTTGTTCAGATAGACCATGTGAATGGGGTTCATCTGATTAAACGTAGACACCTAGGTCTGTATTAATTTTTCTATTCCTTAGGCATCTGGTACCATTTGAGAGGTCAGATGGGTCCAGCAGGTATGACACAGGACCTACTGTGTAGCTATATCTTTTTGGAGTAGGAGATGGGTGTCAGTGAGGGTAATCACCTGTAACACCTCAAGTAGCATACAGCATTGACAACAGCATCAAACCTTCACGTGGACTCCCTTCATAATCTGTGGAGACACAGAGAGAAAGAGACACTGTGAACACACCTTCTCACTTTCTAAGGCACCTGATTAAAATAGACCAGGTGCATTAGGCTCTATATTATAAAAGATGGCTACATTCTGGTACAGATACCTACTGTATGAAGATGGATGCCCAGTGGTATCCAAAGTTATGTGAAATTAATCCCACCCATACATCTCCTGTAAAGAACCAAACCAGTCATCATCTGTAATCTCCTTTCACATAGACACTGCAGAATGTCCCTTGAGAGGGAGACGGGGAATTGACTCTGTGTCACTGGCCTTGATCACTCTTGCTCTGAGGCTATTGAAACAACAAACACTGCTGGCCATATCTGCTCTGATATGGAAAGCATTAGTTGCTGGCACCAGTTCCTTCAGCAATTGCAAAGTGAACATCAAATGCCAGCATTTTTTATTAAACCAACAAGATAGGCTGACCAGATTTAAGGCATAGCTCCAAACAAACACAGAGAAGAGCCCTGCAACTGAAGTGCATCCACATTTTCTAACAAATTGAGATTTTGGCAATTTTTGTAGTTTGATATTATTGACAATGAAACACTGAGCTCCCTGGTCTGTCTACAGGGATTTTTCTGTTATCTGTTCAGGCATCAGAACCGAGAGTAGAGCGATGATACTGTCCTTCAACATTCTCATTTAAAGTGCTGCTTTCATTGCATTCATTAGGGGGATTGTTCATAAAATTTGCCGTACAGAGAGAAGTCATGTCTGAGGCCGAGTGGCCTTTCCAGTGACTTGTAGAAGGTCATAATTTACCACAGCTTGTTAGGAACCCTGATCAATGTGACACTGGCAAGGCAAGGCACTTCTGCTTTTCTGCCAAGCTCAGATTCCAGTTGCTGGGAGGCTTCTTATTTCATCTGACTCAAAATTGTCTTGTGCAAGACTATGAATGCATGAGTGATACCTGTTAGAGACAAGAAGATCATAAATCTGCAGGATAATCTTCTTCCTTGATAAGATGTTGATAACAATATTGGATTCAGAAGTAATCTGGGTTTTTTATTTTAACTCTTTATTAGAAAAAGGAAATATGGTCCTAAGAAAACACAGAGCTTAAATATGACTGTCCTAAATGCAAATCCTATGTGATACATGTACATAGCAATTGCAGAGGTCTTCCAACCACTGCAGTCTTAACCAAGGACACAACAGCCAACATATATATAAATAAGAAATAAGAAATAAGAAAAGATGCCTCCCCTCCATCACTGTCCCCCTCCTTTCACTCCATTAGTAAAAGTGAAAAAAAACAGTAAAGATTGAAAGTCAGAGGTAACTAAGAGGACTTCTTAAATAAGCAGTTGGTGACCAACAGTGACAACTGTGCATGTAACCACCTCACATTCACTGCATTTCCTACAACTGCTCAAGAGTGCGTGCAGTCCATCTCAAATTAGGTAACATGGGAGGAATATGTCACATTCTGTTACCATGTGCTGCTGTCTCACAATGCTGCCAGCTGCCAAAAATGACCTTCACAGAACCCAGGCAGCAGAATCTGTGCAAAGTAACTGTTGAATGCTACAGGGAAGAGCTTTCTTTCCCTTTGAGGATGACGGACCACTGAGCATCTAGGCAGCACCAGGCTGCATTTTGAGTCCATGCATTTCACTTTTCATTCATAAGCAACGGGTTTTTTTCATGTTGATCATCCTGTCCAGTTAAGGAAACTGTTTTTAACTGATGTTCTAGGGAAAAGCTGTATTCATCCTTTGAAGATTTTTCCAGTACCTCAGCAATCTGCATTGCAAATGTCCAATTTGATTACTATTTCCAATCTTCTCTCCCTCTTATTTTATTACTTGCTATCATGCAGAAACACTGCTTTGATCACTGCAGACTACTTCAGTACTGATTCGTGTTGCTAAAAGATGACTATGAAAAACTTTCTAGGATATTAGAAAGTACATCAAAGCTAGGAAGAAAGGGGAAGGAAAATTTACTGCAACATAGGAAAAGTCTCAGCTCATGCTAAATAAAAATAGTTAGGAAGATGCTGTGCAGAAAGGAGCGGCTGCAGAAGAAAATGCAGCATAAAATTTAGACCCAAATCTTAAATCACAAGGTTGGTAAACTCATATTATACTTCCCAAATATCCTCCACTGTTTTTTGCATATAGGCCTGTTAAAATTGGAATATGTAATGCCTACTGCTTTCTTGCTATTTCCCTTCTATTTTTTTTCCTTTAAATGTAATTCAGGCTTGTGAGACAAGATCTATTAATTAAAAATCATTGAAAGATTGTAGAATCATTGGAAAGTTTGGGATGGAAGTGACCTCCTAGTTCCAAGTCACCTGGGATGGGCAGGGACACCTTTCACTAGATCAGGTTACTCAGAGCTCCATCCAACCTGGCCCTGAACACTTCCAGGGATGAGGCATCCACAGCTTCTCCGGACAACCTGTTCCAGTGCCTCACCACTCTCATAGTGAAGAATTTCCACCTAATATCCGATCTAAACCTGCTCTCAGTCTGAAGCCATACACTCCTTGTCCCATCACTACAGAGGGTAAAAAATCCCTCTCCAGCCTTGCTTAAGCCCCCTTTAAGTACTGGAAGGCTGCTATAAGGTCTCACTGGGGCCTCCCCTTCTCCAGGCTGAACAGACACAACTTTCTCAACATGTCTTCATAGGAGAGGTGCTCCATTCTTCTGATCATCCTTGTGGTCCTCCTCCGGACCTTCACGATAAGGCAGCCTGTACCAGACCCCCACTGTAATGTCACCTGTCCCTGCCCTCCCTTTAATCCTGATATATATATGCTTGCAGTTGGCTCCTCATCCAACCCCAGGTGGAGCTTCATGCATTCCAGCTCCCATTAACATATTCCAATGTTTAAGAACTTACTCTTTTTTCCTCTTCAAGTTGACCTGTAAACAGATGGAAGTTTAGGAGATGATAACTCTAAAAATTGTCATTTAATTTACTATTCAAGATAAGTACTATAAAATCTGATCTTTGGCAAAAATAATAATACTCTGCCATCTCTGTTTTCAACTTATAAAGCTAGCAAACAGTATTAAAACATTTCTTTTGCTGATCCATCCTGATCAAGCAGTATCTAGTAATTATTGAATAACTTTTATCAGTTGATGTCTAAAGGAAATTGATTCTAATAAGTGTCCCCTGCTTTAGTTACTAGTTACAACTTGAATTTCACAGTAAGATCCCTGTTTCAAATTACATATCACAGAATCCTTGTTTCCAGGAAACTGTAGTGGTAGCAAAGAATACTATGGCTGAGAGTGTACTACAAATCTAGATATCTTTGGGGAACTAATATGTCAAAGAACAGCTTTGTCAGTTTGCTTCCATTCTGCAGTAAAATGATACCCCTCCTTCAGCCATATTGATAAACACAAGCAAGGAAAAATATGTATGGTGCCAACATGCAAGCCACTGTAGCAGATTTATTACCTTGCAATAGTTTTGTGTGGTTTGGATATCTAGAATTTATGCATTGAAAAATATGTTAGCTTTGTCTTGCCATGCTATGAGAAATATAATCCTAATTTTAATCTACGGGGGTAATGACTAGATATAAAGCATGCAAATCTTGAAAATGGTGGTTCAGCAGAATATTTAACGTCTCAGAGCATACTAATTATGTTCATGGAGAAAGGTCGTGAGGTATAAACCCATATAAAATAACATAGCTGAATGTTTAATAGCAACAATATCAGAACCAGTTCAGCTGAAAGAATATCTGCCAGATACATTGCAGTTTAAGGAGTCAAACATTGCTGACGCAGGTTGCATGTCAACAAGTTAAGTTACTATTTTTTCTTGATTCAGTCAAGAAAAGAAGCCAAACAAAGTGGAAATAAATCCAATTCTGCAGAGAAAATTTTATACACCTGGAAGTAAAACTCAACTTTATTTACAGACAGTTCTAGTAACACTGCTTATTATTAAGTCTGCTTAGGTTCCTCTCTTTTTTGGTTACTTACATTGTCTGGTTTTGGCTTATATTTTCCATGTTAGATGATTGTCTCAGGTAAAATTTTTTTAATACATTTTGACAAAAATGGCTCAACTTTCTGAGTATTGGGAAGGGAAAAGAAAATTTTGCCATACTCATGGAAAAAACCCCCAAACTTTTTCACTGGACATACTAGACACCATTGTATTATAGATATAAGCTCTGATACTTGCTATTGGAGGAATGCCGTCAAATCAGGATTCTTTTTTTCTTTATTTCCCCAAGAAATTCTACTCAAATTTAAGCTACAAACTCTTGAAACATCTCACTATTCTCAGTGGGAATTTGTTTGAATTTCATAGCTAAATTACATGAAATTTCAGGTACCATCCATTCTTTCTCAGTGATTCTATATTGACCTGATTGCAAGCGCATCCAAAATGTGTGAGGTTGCTTCATCGCACAGCTACATGTCTTTTCAACAGGAGTTTCTCTGCAATTATTGCTGTGTGCAGAGGCAACTTACCGAGAGATGAGAGATACAGAGTAATTTAAGTTTGAAGGGGAGAGTAACTTTGAGGATTATCTGGCCAACGTCTTGGTAAAAGCAAGGCTCACTTCATAGTTAGATCAGACTTCTTGGGCCCTTATCCAGTTGTGTTTTGTAGATACCCAGGATTGGTGGCTCCACATCCACCCAAGGCAATCTGTTACAGTGCCGAATCACTCTCGCTGTGAAAGATGTTTTCCTAATGTATAATCAGAATATTCTTTGTCCAGAGATGTGTCAGATGCCTGCTGTCCTTTCATGGTGTGACTCTGTCTTCTTCAAAGTCTTCCACTGTACTGTTGAAAGACAGCAATAAATCGTGCCTTAGCCTTCTCTTTGAAAGACTGAACAAATTCTGTTCTCTCAGCATCTCCTCATATGCCATTTGTTCCAGCCTCCTCCTAATCTTAGTGGCTATCCACTGGATGTGCTCCAGTTTGTCAAAGGCTCTCTTCAGCTTGAAAGCCTCAACTAGAAGCAGGTTTACAACTGCCAAGTAGAGGAACAAGCTCTCTCTCAGCCTCCTTAGATGTTTGTATTAGTACAGCCCAGCCCCTCCTGTATTTCTGCAGGAGGGTATTCCATCCCAGGTGCATTGCTCTGCATTTTCCGGGAGAATCCTGCTGGGCCATTTCTCCAGCCTTTTGAGGTCCATCTTACTGGCAGCTTTGCTCTGCAGTATATCCATCACTCTGAATACCCCCTGCCTGCCAGTTTGGTATCTGTCATTAACTTGCTAGGGGTGTAGTTTGTCCCTTCATCCCTATTGTTAATGAAATATTCACCTCTACTGATTGCACATGAATGCTGCTGTGACCTGGCCAAATTTGAACAGTTGATAAAAATCTTTTGAGACTAGCAGTCCAGTCATTTTCCACCCACCTTTTAGTTCATCTATGCAGCCCATATCTCACTTCACTGTGATTCATAAAATTGGTCTCCCTTGTGATTTTAGTGTCTTTCTGCTTCTTCTGTCTTTGGCAAAAGTCACATCAACAAAATGCAGAAAAAACCTGAGCTTACAGTATGGGAAGACAGACTGAGGAGAAAATAAAGGTGGTCTCAATGAAGAACAGAATGGGGAGAGTGAAGAAGTCTGATAGATCTGATAAGGTAGAAACTTGAATCTCTGGTGAGGTGCAGTAGCAGGCTATTGTGAGCTGTCAGACAGAGCATGGATGAAGAAAAGAGGGAGTACTCTAGTAGTAGAAAATAGATCATGTATAAGTTCCTGCAAGAGTTTGGAGTGAATTAGAAAAGTAAGCTGAAGGAGAACCTCTAGAAGACATCTGAGCTGGAGAAAAATTGTGGTATTTAAAGGTTCTCAGGGAACGAGACTTGAACTGGGGATGGGCTATAAACAGGACTGAAACAGATAAAGTATGTGTTGCAAAACATGGAGAAATAAAAAGGCTGACAGGGAGAAACAGGAAATATGAAGCTGGTCCCATGTAGAACAATTTTCCTCCTAACAGAAATGTGCAACTCTTGAATTTTGTTGCCGTCTGTTACAGATTTACCCAGAAAGCAGTGGGTTAGCCCAGTTGTTGGATCAGTAATGGCCCAAGTAACAGATGCTGATGCTGTAGATATAAGCTTCCATCACTCCTGAAACACCAGCTGCCACTCAGAAGGACTGACTGGATTTTGGTTGTTTAAGTTCCTTAAAGCCTTGGTATTTCTCATGTGCTTAGAGAAAATAAAGTTACATCAGTAAGATCATAACAGCAGCCTTCCCAAAGCTGAAACATGCCAGAACTAAATTTGTGTGCATAGATCTTTCCCTCTCTCTGCCTAATGTCTTAACATGTGAAATGAAAATACTGCTGCTTTATCATACAGGACTTCTATGAGCAAACGTTTACTGGTGTCTCTGAAGGGCCCATCTGTAATAATAAAGAGTGCCCTTGAAAATCACATGTGAAAAGTTGACAAGACTCTTTTCAGAGCAGGCTTGAATAAGACAGAAGGCAACATATGAGTAAGGGTGGAAAGAACCAAACTGTTGAGTAGGTGCTCCGTCAGTGAATACGGTTTTGGAAACTAGCATTGGTATTACTAAATAGAGTATCTGAAACGGAACAAAAATTGTTTACAGGCTTGTTAAACATACATACCCAGAATATTTCTCAGAAGGAATAGAGCATCAATATATTTGCACTTGAGTCCTTATATGGAATTGTATGTTCAGCTACCTAGCATTTGTTTATTTCATAGGTAGATAAGGGATGACTGCACAGAATCAAGGAGTTAATTTGCTTCTGACATGAATTCTCAGATATGACCCTCAGCTCATTGTATTCTTTATTTAAGGTGAAGGATTTTGCTGGTCTTATTTCAGTGAAGCACTGAAGAGGGATGCATTGTGGTACAAAAACCTAAGCAAATGTTAAATGCTGTCTGTACCCCTCCAACCCCCCCTTTTTTCCCCAAAAAACATTTAAGAAAATTACTTAGGCCAAAGACTGCCTTTTCAAGAAGTTCTAAAACATTGCTGTATAGCTAGCACCAGCTTCTCTATTTTTAAATGGCAGCTTTAGGTATTAATAGCTTCAAGCTGTTTTCATGTATGACCCATTTTCTGACTTATAAATGACTTGTTGCCTCTCTCTCTAATTCACTTTATTGTCAACAAATGTGGATCTGTCTCGAAAAGATAAGCAACCCGAAAGCTGCATTGACTAAAAGACTGGCCCCACTTTGTGTGGTCCTTCCAGGTTTTTCCAGGACTAAAAATCAGAAGAGAAGAGCAAAATGATTTGTCTTGTTTATTACAGGAGAGATGTGGTAAGAAATAAGTGAGAACAAGACTTCATAAATTCTGACGAGAGCCATGTTTAAGTCATGTAGCAGCCTAAAACGGATGGAGTCTGGAGGTGGTCTTTTTTAGGGTCAATTTGTTACCAGATTACTTGGGCAAATTCTCCTCGTCCTGGAGAAATTCCCCAGATACGTATCTGGGGAACTACTTGATCCTTTTCTGATGGCATTGAGGGAGAAATTTTAAAAAATAAGAACAAGATCTCTGTCCTATGGCTAATCCTGAATCCCAGATTCAAAATCAGAGTTTTCATTGCAACTTTATCTCTCTAAGTTTGAGAGATATTCAAAACTGGTTTTGTGAGAACTGAGACTCCTTGAAAAGTGTAATGCGAAACATAAATTAGTCTAACTAAAATATGCTAAGTAGAAATAAAAAAAGAAATATCTATCTAATGAAAAAGTGCTTAATAAATCTAAAATCACTAGCTTTTTAGTGAACCTAAGTCATGTCAGCATAGTCAAGGAATGGAGGTTTCATTTATTGCATGCTGTGAATCATTACTTGGGAATCAGAAATGTTCAGAATTGGTATTTCTGCAACTGGGAAATGACTGGTGCATGCTGTCCAGGTTGGGGGTTTTTTGTCTGTGTTAGGCACTACACTAAAGCTGTCGTGGGGAACAATCCATTGAAGAGCTACTTCTGTTCCTTAGATTCCCATTTTGGTACTCTCAGCACTTTCAAGCTATTTTCTTTGTTTGTTTAATCCTTGGATGTTCTGAAGGTATGAGGTGCTGTTTCTACTATTAGACATATACACAACTGCTATATAGAAGGAATGAGGCTTGTACAAGATGAGGTAGAAAACATTAATTTGTCCCTGCAATCAGAGATCCTGAGGTAGGTTTGAAGTTCAGTACAAATTCAGATAGTCAGATGATCAGATATTAATTCTCATATTGTTAGCTGAAGTCTAATACTGAATGGAATTATCACCCCACTAGGGTAATTACTATTAAATATGATTTTTCATAGATATAATCTGTAAGCCCAATTCAACTGTATTTTTGACCAAATGAATTTGTAATGATGAGAGCATCTATAACAAAAGGTTGAACTATTGTGATTCATTAATTTAGCAAGGCTACCTTATTACATCTTTGTAGTTACTACAGAGTATTTTTGAGGAGAATCGATGGATTTTAAGGGAGAAATAAAATATTGCATTAGGAATCTTGGTGCTAAACTCGAAATTGCCATTTGCAGAGGGATAGAATACTCTTTATCTCTCCTATGTCATTTTTTCATCTCCTGTCTCACTAGCATGTGCAGCAGCAAGCCTTCTCTTTTGCACTATGGGTGTACTTACCTTTCCAAGCCTGCTGCTGTGGGTACACTTGCACTGTTCAATTCTTATGGGATGTGTGCTCCAGAGTGTGGAGCTGGAAAGGAGCTGAGCTCTTGAGTAGGAATGCAAAGGGTTCTCCAGCAAGGTTGTCAGGGTTATCAGCAAGTGAAACAGGAATTAAAAATATGTCTTATGTAGCAGTTCCCATTCTGATTTGTGGAGCAGTGTTGAGGCTGGAGAAGGAAGAAACATTTAAGATATTTTCATTTAGAATCTCTGCGCTATTGGCTTATCTTTCCAATATAATGTGATTGAAACTGGTTTTGGATTCTGGATTTGGGAACAGACAGATTTTGGTTAGAATTCTTTAGCTCTGTGATCTACAAATCTTTATAAATATGTATGTGAAATCAAGTGACTATGGTTTCAAGCTTGAATATCTAATGCCTCATGCTTGAATTAAAAAGTAAATACCTGAGGTGCTAGATGAAAACATATGAAGAAGGACAGTACAATTTTAGAACTGTTACTGATGTTTCAAAATATTTAAGTTAGAACAAAATTAAAGCTAAACCAGAAGTAAACCAAAGAACAGAGTCTTATGGGAGATAATTGAAATATCTTCCTGTTTGTCTTCTAGAACACTTTTGATATCACAGAATCACAGAATGATCAAGGTTGGAAGAGACCTTCAAGATCATCTCATCCAACCACCAACCTAGCACGACCATAATCACATCTAAACCATATCCACGAGTGCCACATCCAGACACCACTTGAACACTTGAGACAGTGATTTCACCACTTCCTTGGGCAACTTATTTCAATGCCTAACCACCCTTTCAGTGAACTTTTTCTTTTAATATCTCATCTGAACCTTCCCTGACACAACTTAAGGTGGTTTCCTCTTCTACTTTCACTTGAGACATGGCAGAAGAAACTGATCCCCACTTCAGTAAAACCTCCTTTCTGGTAGCTGTAGAGAGTCTTCTCAAACTAAACAACCTCAGTTCCCTTAGCTGCTCCTCATAAGACTTATGCTCCAGACTCTTTGCCAGATTTGTTGCCCTTTCTTGGACTCACTCCAGCACCTCAATGTCCTTTTTGAAGTGAGTGGCCCACAACTGGACACATGATTTGAGGTGTGGCCTCACCAGTGCTGAGTACAGTGGATGAGGCCTGCTGGCCACAGTGTTTGTGATACAAGCCAGGATGCCATTGCCCTTTTTGGCCGCCTTCTTTGAACATTGCTGGCTCATGTTCAGCCAGCTGTCAGCCAGCACCCCCAAGTCCCTGTGTGCTGAACACCTCTCAAGCCACTCTTCCCCGAGCCTGTAGTGATGCATGGGGCTGTTGCAACCCAAGTGCAGGACCTGGAGCTTCACCTTACACAGATATACTTTTGAATATATGGACTATTTGAAAATCAAGCATTAATTTTGGCCATATTTATACCACAATAAGCCTGGATGAGAACCTGATGTTTCTTCTAACTTGCTTCTAACTCTTCCCAGAGCAGAGGTGAGGGATGCACTGCCAGCAACTGCCAGCCTCATCTCCACTGAGTTGCTGCTTTCCAGTCGAGGCTTGGACTGGACCATGGTGGGTTAATAGGTTTGCTGTGCCAAGCTTAGTGCAACATCCACTTCCAACATTCAGCTGTATGCAACAGAGAATGTTTTGGCTAGAAATGTGTAAATAGATGATCTTTTTGCAGAAGTTAGCCATTAAAGAGTATTATGCAACAAAGAGAAGTTGAAACCTTTCACTTGTGAGAAGCGTGCGTATCTGGAAAATAAATATTCAGCAGGAGTTCCTTGTGTCTAGTAGATTGGTATTAAGTGTCTCCCATGTGAACAGGTGATGTATTTTTAAATGTCATGACAGGAGTGCACCTGTTGTGTCCATAATACTGTACATTTAATTCTGAATTAATTTGTATCTCTGCTATACTTTTTCCTTCCTTTGTAATTTAAAGACCAGGAAGCAATTACAGTCTACCAACAATAAAAAGTGAGAAGATTAATGAGGTGGCACCTCTGAAGCACTTGAACTTATTCTCTGTTGCTGTGAGGAATAAAAAATGACACAAATAGATGCCAAAACAAAATACAACTTCTTAGTGTCTTGAAAAAAAAATTATCACCAACACAAAAGGCAAGTGGATATATTTCTCACAGATCTAATTTCTCACACACTGTTGCATAATTTACCCAAAATATGTGTCAAAAAGCAGTGTTGCAAACATATGTTATGTGCAGTTGGCTACATCAGTGTATTTTCTGCATTTCATGAGCATTCTCTTTGCTTACTATTGATTACATAGCATATGCAAGTTTATCTGTGAACATTCTGTGAATAAATAATTTAACTACTTTGGGATAATTTAGATAATTTGGATATATAAAACTTACTATTTACTATTTGGTGATTACTGATGACTGAGGCACCTGCACATGGAGAAAGATTTGCATTCTACAAGTGGGAAAGAGAAGATACAGAGGAATGAGGAGCAGAATCCAGTCCGGTTTTTCAATCTGCTATTTTAATACTTTATTCTGTTGTAATGTAACCATTAGTCTGATCAATTGAAAGATGTCACTGAAGGAGCTTTTCTTTCCCCTGTCACGTTTCTGGTCACAATTCCTGTGGCTGGATTAGTAAGCTAGTGTGATCATGCAGTTGGATTCCTTCTTTCTTCACCCTGCATTTTCTGGCATCCTACCCTGTCTCAAGTCTTGTGACTTTGTGCTGCCCAGGCTTGGCTCCTCCTCGGAACCGATTAAGGTGAGTGGGAGGTGGGTCAGGCTCGTTAGCAGGTGATAGGGGAGGCTATATAAGAGCCTCTAGGAGCCTGAGCTCCCACAGGAGCAGACTAACAGGGGTGTGGCACAGCAATTTCAAGGCATTTCAAGCAGGCAGGGATCAACCAGCTCCCACTTCTTGTAGGTGAGTGTGCTGTTTAAAGCTAGCAATGGTTTCCAAAAAAACAAAAGCCATTACTGCTGTTAATACTAGGAGTGTGTCTGCTCAGACACTCCCCTCGAAGAAGGATGCAGCCACCCAGGTCTCTGGGTGTGCTGAGTGTCTGAGCCTGACGTTGGTACTGGAGGATGGTGTAGGAGGTAGCTGTGTACAATGCGAGCAGGTAAGTGACTTGCTGTGCCTGGTAGCAAAACTTAAGGAAGAGGTAGAGAGATTAAGGTGCATTAGGGAGAGTGAAAAGGAAATTGACTGGTGGAGTCAAACCCTTTTGAACCCTAAGGAAATCAAACAGGAGACGGTGAAGCCCTGCCCCTCCTGTCATAAGGCAGATGGAGCAGACCAAATTGATGGGGGGGAATAGAAACAGGTCCCTAATGGGAGAGGTAAAAGAACTCTCTCTCGACCCCTATCACCCCCCAGGGTACCCTTGAAGAATAGATATGAGTCCCTGGACCCAGACAGTCAGGTAGAGGACAGCCAAGAAGATCTCTCTGGAGAGCCTCCTGGTTCGGCCCTGTCTAATAGTCGGATTACAACCACAGGTATAAAGAAAAAAAGAAGGGTAGTTGTAGTCGGTGACTCCCTTCTGAGGGGAACTGAGGGCCCTATTTGTCGCCCAGACCCATCCCAGAGAGAAGTATGCTGCCTTCCTGGGGCCAGGGTGAGGGATATTAGTAAGAGACTTCCTGAGTTAATTCAGCCCTCAGACTATTATCCACTGGTGGTAGTCCAGGCTGGCAGTGAGGACATAAATCGAAGAAGTGCCAGGATAATTAAAAAAGACTTCAAAGCACTGGGTCGGTCAGTTCACGGGACAGGAGCACAGGTGATATTTGCCTCAGTTCCTGTACTATCTGGGATGGATGAGGAGTTAAACAAAGAGTGGAGTAAAAAAGCCCAACTCCTCAACAGATGGCTGAAGGATTGGTGCCGCCGTCAAAATTTTGGTTTCTTTGACCATGGGGCAAACTCCATGGTACCTAGTTTCTTAAAATCAGATGGGATTCATCTTTCTAGGAAGAAGAAGAGGACTGTACCCATAAGTTAGCAAGGCTGATCAGGAGGGCTTTAAAGTAGGTTTAAAGGGGGAAGGGGTTGAAACCGGGCTCTCCAGTGATCAGCCTAAGGATGGAAAGCCTGAGTTAAGAATTAAATCAACAGCCTACCTGAAGTGCATGTACACTAATGCACGCAGTATGGGCAACAAACAAGAGGAGCTGGAAGCCATTGTGCAACAGGAAGGCTATGATGTAGTCGCCATCACAGAAACGTGGTGGGATGACTCATATGACTGGAGTGTTGCCATGGATGGCTACAAGCTCTTCAGAAAGAACAGGCAGGGTAGGAGAGGTGGAGGGGTGGCTTTATATGTTAGAGAGTCTCTTGACTCTGTTGAACTTGAGATCAGCAACGATAAGGTTGAGTGCCTGTGGACCAGAATCAGGGGGAAGGCCAACAAGGCTGACATCCTTGTGGGTGTCTGTTACAGACCGCCCAACCAGGATGATGAAGGGGATGAAATATTCTACAAGCAGCTGGCGGATGTCTTGAAATCGTCAGCCCTTGTCCTTGTGGGTGACTTTAACCTGCCGGATATCTGCTGGGAGCTCAATACTGCAGAGAAGAGGCAGTCTAGGAATTTCCTGGAGTGTATAGAGGACAATTTCCTTCATCAACTGGTAAATGAACCTACCAGGGGTAAGGCCCCGCTAGACCTGTTGTTTACAAACAGAGAGGGGCTGATGGAAGATGTAGTGGTTGAAGGCTGCCTGGGAAATAGTGACCGTGAAATAATAGAATTTTCAATACTCAGAGATTCAAGGAGAAACAACAATAAAACCTCTATGCTGGACTTTCGGAGGGCAGATTTTGACCTATTCAGAAGTCTAGTCCAGAGCATACCCTGGGAAACAACCCTTGAAAACAAGGGGGTCCAGGAGGGATGGATGTGCTTCAAGCAGGAAGTTTTGAGTGCACAGGAACAGGCCGTACCAGTGTGCCAAAAGGCAAGCCGGCGGGGAAGACAACCAGCTTGGTTAAACAGGGAGATTCTGAAGGAAATCAGGGACAAAAAGAGAGTTTACCGACTGTGGAAGAAAGGGCTGGCTACTTCCGAAGAATTCAGGAAGACAGCTGTATCATGCAGAAAGAAAATCAGGGATACAAAAGTGCAATTTGAAGTTAAATTAGACACTTCTGTTAGGGATAACAAAAGTCCTTCTATAAATACATTAATAACAAAAGGAGGGGCAAAGAAAACCTCCATTCTTTGAGGGACTTGGAGGGAAACATAGTTAATAGAGATGAGGAGAAGGCTGAGGTACTTAACATCTACTTTGCCTCAGTTTTTACCAGTAGGACAGGTGGCCCTCAAGGCAACTGGCCTCTGGAGCTGGTAGACAGAGATAGGAAACCAAATAGTCCCCTTGTATTCCAGGAGGAAATAGTTAGTGACTTACTGAGTCATCTGAATCCTGGTCCCTGGTATGGGACCAGACGGGATCCATCCTAGGGTAATGAGGGAGCTGGCAGAAGAGCTTGCCAAGCCGCTCTCCATCATCTTCCAACAATCCTGGCTCACTGGGGAGGTCCCATATGACTGGAAGTTGGCAAATATCACCCCAATCCATAAAAAAGGCTGCAAGGCTGACCCTGGTAACTACAGGCCTGTCAGCCTGACCTCGGAGCCTGGCAGGGTTATGGAGCAGATTATCCTGTGTGAAATCACACAGCAGCTACAGGATGGACAAGGGATCAGACCCAGCCAACATGGGTTTAGGAGGGGCAGATCCTGTTTGACCAACCTGATCTCCTTTTACGATCAGGTGACCCACCTGGTGGATGAGGGGAAGGCTGTGGATGTGGTCTATCTGGACTTCAGCAAAGCCTTTGACACCGTCTCCCACAGCATACTCCTGGAAAAGCTGGCAGCCCACGGCTTGGACAGGGGCACTCTGTGCTGGGTCAGGAACTGGCTCGAGGGCCGGGCCCAGAGAGTGCTGGTGAATGGAGCTGCATCCAGTTGGCGGCCGGTCACCAGTGGTGTTCCCCAGGGGTCAGTGCTGGGCCCAGTCCTTTTTAACATCTTTATCGATGATTTAGATGAGGGGATTGAGTCCATCATCAGCAAATTTGCAGATGACACCAAGTTGGGAGGGAGTGTCAACCTGCCGGAAGGCAGGAGGGCTCTGCAGAGGGATCTGGATAGACTTGAGAGATGGGCTGACTCCAATGGAATGAAGTTCAACAAGGCCAAGTGCCGGGTCCTGCACTTTGGCCACAACAACCCCCTGCAGCACTACAGGCTGGGGACAGAGTGGCTGGAGAGCAGCCAGGCAGAAAGGGACCTGGGGGTGCTGATCGACAGGAGGCTGAACATGAGCCAGCAGTGTGCCCCGGTGGCCAAGAAGGCCAATGGCATCCTGGCCTCTATCAGGAACAGTGTGGCCAGCAGGAGCAGGGAAGTGATCCTTCCCCTGTACTCTGCATTGGTGAGGCCACACCTTGAGTATTGTGTTCAGCTCTGGGCCCCTCAGTTCAGGAAGGATATTGAGGTGCTGGAGCGGGTCCAGAGAAGAGCAAAGAGGCTGGTGAAGGGACTGGAGCACAAGTCCTATGAGGAGAGGCTGAGGGAGCTGGGGTTGTTTAGTCTGGAGAAGAGAAGGCTTAGAGGCGACCTCATCACTCTCTTCAACTACCTGAAGGGAGGTTATAGCCAGGTGGGGATTGGTCTCTTCTCCCAGGCAACCAACAATAGGACAAGGGGACATGGTCTTAAGCTCTGCCAGGGGAGGTTTAGGTTAGATGTTAGGAAGAAATTCTTTACAGAGAGGGTTATCAGGCATTGGAACGACCTACCCAGAGAGGTGGTGGATTCACCATCCCTGGAGGTTTTTAAAAAGAGATTGGACGTGGCCCTTAGTGCCATGATATAGGAATTGGAGTTGGATCAAGGGTTGGACTTGATGATCTTGGAGGTCTTTTCCAACTCAATCTATTCTATGATTCTATGATTAGTTTGCTACTCTGGACCTCAATGTCTGTGGTCAGAAATAAATGGAGAGCAAGACTGCCTGTTCGGCAGCAGTTTACAGTTTCTACTTTTTGGACATGAAGAAAAATGACAGCCTTTGTAGCCTTTAACACTAAATTTTCAGAAGTGATGTCTAAGACTTACTTAGAGAAATGCTGAACATTTACTGCTGTCCTTGGGGGAAAAGAGAGCTGTAGGATCTAAGAAATTTTGAAAATCAGTTCGGCAGGGGTGTCTCAAATTGTAACCTTTATATAACAATCAATTCAGGTTCTAATTTTTACTATTTCTTACACAGTTCTGAACTCCCCATCTCTGATGGTGTTCAAAACCAGGCCGGATAGGGCTCTGAACGACCTGGGCTAGTTGAAGGTTTCCCTTCCCCAAGGGAAGTTGGAGCTAGGTGATCTTTAAGGTCCCTTCCCCAATCATTCTATGATTCTATGATATTTCTAGCTTATGTAATTTTCAGTTTCTGGAGATCTTCTATGATAAATGTAATAGATCAGCTATATTTCATGTCACTGTGTGTCAAGCTGATCCCCATGTACGAGGAATATGCATCCCAGAAATTCAAACATGACTTGAAAGTATAACAAGTGTAACAGATGGGGGAGAAGCCCATGGCCAAGTGTAATCGATCAAAGGGCAGGTGAAAAAAGCATGACAGAAGGCAAACAAATAGCCAGTCTGAAAACACGTCGTACTGCACCAGTATGGGACCAGTCACGGCATACAAGGACCGCATTTCACCTGCAGGGATGGGCTGCTAAAAATGGTCACATCACTCAGATGCTGTCAGGCTAACAGAATACCTGTTCTTTGTAGCTGTTATATACTTCCCTTCCTCTGTTAATAAAAATTAGTAACGGATTATGCAAAGTTTCAGTCTTGAGCAGTCTGGACCCTTTTAGGGAAAATGGAGACCTTACAGTAGCATGCTTTAGTTTGTCCTTTCAGTCAAAATGGAGGCAAGATGGATACACAGAAATAAGATGCCTTACAAAATCTTGGTAGTTTGTGGGGAAATATTGCTCCAGCAAAGTAATTGACTCATACTTGTGGAAAGTGATGAATTCAACTTTGCATGCCAATTCATTCTGTGAATATTCATAAACAGGAAACTAGGAGATACACATGCTAGAGTTAGGAACACAGCAGTGGAGTCTGTCAATACCATGTGTCCTACTTCTTAGTTGTGTCCTAGCTTTATAAGGTACCCAAAGCTGCCCACAATATTCAAGGTGAGGTTGCACCAGTGCAGAGCAGAGCGGGAGGATCCCCTCCCTTGACCGCTGGTGATGCTTTACCTGATGGCCCCCAGGACACGGTTGTTCCTCCTGGATGCCAGGGCACTGCTGACTCAGATTCAACTTTCCATTGACCAGGAGCCCCACGTAACTTTCCATGGCACTTCTTTCCAGCTTCTCATTCCCCAGTCTGTACAAATAACCAGGGTTGTCCCATCCCACGTGCAGAATATGGCACTTGCCCTTGTTAAACTTTGTGCAGTTGGTGATTTGCCCAGTCCTCTAATTTGTTGAGGTCTCTCTGCAGGAGCCCTGCAGAACTCCACTAGTGACAGGCCACCAGTCTGATGTTACTCCATTCACTATTACCCTCTGGGTTTGACTCATGAGCCAATTGCTTACCCACCACATGATGTGTTTATGCAGCTGTGTGCTGGACATTTTGTCCAGAAGGGTCCTGTGAGAGACAGTATTGAAAACTTTACTGAAATCCAAAAAGGTTACATCAGCTAGGTTCCTTTGATCAGTTAGGTGGGTTACCTTGTCATAAAAGGAAATCAGGTTTGATAAGCAGGACTTTCCTCTCATGAAGTTGTGCTGGCTGTGACCAATGACTGTGTTGTCCTTCAAGTGTTTTTCAATAACTAACAGAATAATATTCTCCATAATTTTAGCATAAATTTACATAATTTATGTTTACATAGTTTGCTTTGATGAAATTGGCTTAAGCACAAATGGGTCTGTATGTTTAGGAACTACTTTTTTCTTTCACTGAGCCCTAAATTGTGTACCTGTTAGTCCAAGGAACTGCAGAGGCTCTTTTCTTAGGGATTTCTGGTTTGGGACAAGAACAAGGAGCTGCAGATAAATCATATTTTCTGGGGCAAATACACAAGCGTTTTTACATGCAGGTGTCAAATCTTCCCAAATGCCTTGTTCTTTCTCTACTGCCCATATCATGTCTTTAGGCTTAGCACCCATGGCTAGCCTTTTTTTTTCTGTATTCTTGCTGGCAGCTGGTACAGAGTTGCTTGTATGTGACCTGGGTGTTTCTGTTTGGGAAAACATTTTTGTCTCTTCTCTCGCTGGTTTAAGAGGTCTGCATGCACTTTGATGAACTTTGGTGACTACTTTAAGTAGTCTTTTATTTCACCAGGGTTTATTTTACTGTGGCCTAGAGCCGTCTGATTTCTTTGTTGTGACCATATGTGGCTGTGCCAGTGTTTTGTTTCAAAAGTTCATTTGCAAATACAGCATACCACTTAAAGTTATATTTTCAGTTTAAGATTTCATTCTGAAAAAATGTCATTTGAAATCCTAGATTGATTAGGTTGGAGTTTTTGAAACAATGGTATCAATTTGTTATACAAACTGCATTCCTATTTAGCAATTTTTTGAGGTTGATGTTAAGGAGAAAATTTAAATATTGCAAGTATTTCTCTTTAAAAATATCTTGTTTAATGTTGGCCGTTGAAAGATTTTCCGAGGAGTTTAATGAAGCTATGAATAATTGCTTAAACTTAATGTGTGCATCTGAAATATTTGGAAAGAGGGCTTGCCCAAGTATAAAAGGAACACATGAGCACATAAAAGTAATATAAAGGCATAGTAAGGAAAGATTTATGGCTGATTCCTGTGTTTTTGCTGGCACTTACCTTTGAAATAGTCTGGAGGTAAGTGTAAGAATCTGACAGCACTTCCTGAAATACCCTTTTCCAATCTATTGAGTGCACTTAACCTTTTCCTTCCAGATGGTTGGATTGTGCTAATTTATCTGAACATGAAAAAAAAAGAAAAAAAAAAGGAGCCTAGTGACTGGGTAACCCTAAAGAATATTTACTAGGAACAGTGAAACCTGGATAAAAGACTTCTGTATATGTTATGAAAGGCTAAACTTTAACCTTTTCACAAAAGCCATATTATAATCCTGAAACTCCTGTAAGAATTGCAGGGTTCCAACTTTTCAGCGGAGTCTTCAAGGCTTAGTATAACCTTAGTAGAGACGAAGTGACTAGATATTTCTAAAACTGTAAAATGTACACCAGAGATTGTTAGCTGAAGCTGGCCTTTTTGTTTGTTCCTGCTTTCAGCTTTTCAAACGTATTTTATTTCTCAGATTGTTTACACTAAAGTGAGATGTGCTTCCAGTGTTTGCCTGCTGAGCCCTCCACTTTGGCACACTTGTGGCACAGCTGATTGCCACACTCAGGCCCCTGTTGCATCTCTCCCCAGAGCCACACAACCACACACCAACTCTGTATTGCTGCCAGTAAATTGTATCTATGCAGTGCCCAGAGGCACTTTGTCTGTCAGTAGGTTTTTCTTCCACGTTAGCATGCAGAATGAGGTTCCTCGGATTATATAACTCTTCATATAGCAGAATCGTTGGGAGTGAGGGTTGGTGTCAGGGGCAGATAGTGCCCAGGCAAATCTGTACCTGGCAAGAGGTAGAAATGGGCAGATAAACCCTGAGCAAGTTGGCTGGTCATTATTTTGGATCCTGGGGAATTGGATCAAAATATTTATTCCACTGATGTATTTCCTCAAGGAGGATCATCCACTGAGCAGGGATTCAAAAGATACATCAGAACAATAATTTGCAGAGGTTTTACTCCAAAGATCAGACAGTACCATTAATTTTTAAATAACTGAAAGTTATCTGCCAGTTGTTTTAGGCAACAGAAATTTGTAAATGAGTCACTTGAAATGTATGTAAGAGAACATTTCTCTAGTGCCGCTTACCACAATAGAATTTGAAACATTAAATATTTCTCAAATTCACTAAGGGTCAGTGCAGAATCCAGCCTTTGGGAAGGAGAAAACTAATGCACAAGTTCGATAACTGGGGAATTACTAAGAAGGAAAAAGGACTGCAGAAAAAAAAATAGTCTAAGTGGTAGAGAAGATCCTAAGCTAAATACAAGTCAACAGACTAATCTTCTGCAGAAAAGGCAAATTTTATTCTATGAACAGAAAAATATATGAACAGGTCAATATGCTTTTTTGGGAGAGATTGGCAAAGTCTCTCAGATTTTTGTGCTCACTAAGAGGCAAGCAAAGTCCTTACAAGAGCAGCAAGAGGGCAGGAGAATTAGAGAAGAGACTGAGAAAGGCATGAGGCAAAGAGGTGGCATGCAGGAATCTTTCAAAGGGAAAATGTGTACAAAGAGAGCAGCATCTGAGTTGTTCTCTGGGTTAACTGGAAAAAGCTGAGGGCAAATGAGCCTAATTTCCAGCAGAGAAGACTTAGGCTGGCCATTAGGTAGTGAAGTGGCAAACAGTTCACAGAGAGATGCTTAATCATTGGAAATGTTGTAAGAGCAAGTTAAAAAAAGTTCCTGCCTGGCAAGTCTAGATATACAGTCTTTTAAGCAATGCTCTGTCTGTGCTGAATGCTAGTATATAGTGGTTGCAGACTGTGTAATTTCTGTGGGTCTGTTGATGTCACACTGGGACTGCAGAGCAGTTTGACTACTGTGTTGAGATCGCAGCAACTTCTCCTACATAACATGGCAAAATAGTACCTATGGATGTATCTGTACATTCTTTTTGCTTATTATAGACATGGCTTTTTATTTGTGAATGTGTATTGCATGAAAAGTAAAGTTTTGCTGTTTGAATATCTTTCTGTCAAATATTCTTAAAATCGGGATTTCTGCAAAATGAAAATCCTACAGTAAATGTTTTTTCTTTGAAAATTGTAAGAGAGAAATTTTCTCTTCTGAACTTGAACTTTAAAGAAACTAGATTTCTGTGCTGATTTAAGTAGTCTTCAAAATATTAATAATAGGACAATGCTTTTTCTTGTTTCAGAAGTGAAATTCTGGCACAAAATATTGTGGCATTTATCAAGTCTTATGGCTTGCATGGTGTCTCTCAATTGGTTCTTCAAAGATGTGTTACTGGCCTTCATTGTATCCCATGGGAAAAGTGTCCTGCTACACAGAACATCAGGCTATGGGGGGGTGGTGATGTGATGAAGGCTTACCTTCTAACAGTAGCAGTCCCATTCCAGAGGAGGAAAGAGAGAATTACAAACCATATAAGGCAAGACCCTATACATAAATGAAATTTCATAGCTTTAAAAGTATTATAAAGAAATATGTATTAATTTGAGGTTTTTTTTACTATATTTTAATTCTATTTGGACTGACTTGGAACTTAATAATTTTTCTTGTTGATAGTTCATAGCACTTATAATAAGCTTCTCATCACAATATTGCAGAAATTTTAGATTCAGCCTTGGTAAAATATACATAGTTATGTCCTTCTATGATTAGCAAGCTATATGTGGTCAAGAAATGGCAACACTAAGGTCCGTCAAATCTTCCTTAGTTACAAATCTCAGTATTTGGTTGTGCAACTGGTGGGTCAGATCAAAGGAAAAAAGGATTATATATCAAGATTAACAGCAGCTAAGTAATCATGGCAGACTGAGTCGCTGGGAGTGCAGAGGGCAGAAGAGTGGAACCTTCCTCATGAAGAAAATGAGTAGTGATAGAGGGAGAAAGAGAACTTTGGATGAAATGCCTACAGGAAGTCTAGGCATGAGAGAAGTAGCCAAGCAGACTCAGGTCAGGCATCAGAGGAGGGGAGTTTGTCCTTTCTGGACAGGGAGACTGAGACTGGAAGGAAAAGCTTGAAGATGAAGTTAAGTGTAAGAATGGGAAAAGAGGGGCTGGATGGGCCAAATGAGAGCAGCTGACAAAGAAGAGGAGGACAGAGCAGTCATGCCACCGACAGCAGTGACAGCAGCCTCTGTGTACTTACTAGCTTTTGCTTCTTCTCCTAAACTGGAATAGAATAAAGGACTTGTAGCATCACTACAGCAGTTAGCAGGTATCACTGGCATCCTTTCTCTGCTGCTGGGGAATGAGAGTGATCTGCTATCACGTGCTGTGTAAAGGCAGGTGAGACAGTGAGAGGTCCACCACGACCCAGCTCTGCTGTCTGTGACTATGAGGCAGAAGGCTAAAATTTTTGTTTTCCTAGATGTCCTCTTTAGAAGATGAGAAGCTACATGCAGAAAAAACATTATTTGCAAACTTGTAGTTTTAATAAACCCAAGCCAAGGTGACCTGCGCAAATCTTATTTGGTCCCTTTCTGCCTTTGTGATTATTATTATTATAATAATTATTTCCATATTTATAATGTTGTCTTAAGTGGGCTGCTCTTCCAATATACAAAAAGGATCAAGTCTGGAATGTGTCATGCTTATATAGTGAAATATATAAATTCTCTACTCATTTCTTGCAAAGGCTGGGAACTAAAAAAAAGAAAGAGGCAAAAATTTCAAGTATTATTATATGGACACAGGTGATTGCTGGCCTGAAGAACTAAATTCTCTGTCTAATTCTGCCACAGATGCTTCTGTAAAGTTCAAAAATCATTTAAATCAAACTCTTCACAAGTATTCTTTTGTTGTATTGTAATTTTCTTTGTGCAGAATGGTAGTCCTACAGTCTGATTCATGTAAGTGTTGAACATTTACCCTTGCAATTGCAGACAAGGAAAGTAGCACTCTGAACGTTCAAAATGCTAGTTAATGGTGAGTACTTAAAAACTCAGGTTGCCCATAACTCAGTATATACTTTTGACCTTACTCTCTCTCAGTCCATTTTTTATCCTTTCAATGCAGAAGAGCATTGGAAAAATACATTCATTAACACTTGTCAGCTGCTAAATTGCTATAGTGGCATGGAAATACTGGAAGGAAGTTAATTCTGAATTCAGATAGTGTGCTGATAGTAAGGCACCAGACACTGAACAGTCAGGGGAAAAAAACGTCAAAGACAGAATAGCGCTGTGAGTTGCAGTTTAGATTCCAGTAACACTGAGAAGCAGAATGAAAGAGAACCAATTTCTCAGTATTTATGCCAAAAATGTCTTTGTATGAATTTAAATTTTAGACCCATTGAAATGAGAAATAGATTAAGTTCTATCTTCTTTAAATCCCTTCCCTCACTCCCCTGCCATCTCCAAAAAAGCTTCCACATTTTTCAGAAAGTTGGGCAAACTGCTGTGTTGTCAAGGTGGCCAGCTGCAAAATTATTAGCTCATATATAACCACATGGGAGAGAGAAGTGTTGAAAACTTCCAAATTCAGGTATTAGATACATGAACGAGGAATTTCCCTCCCATTAATCCAACTTCCAGGAAATGTGGCTGGAGGTGTCATGGACCGCACAGTGACCATGCATAGACACACTTCTCTGGACTAATCCAGTAATTTTTAAAGTAATTTTTCATAATCTCTTCTCATTCCTTTATGTCAGTATTTCCTCACCTCATCTATTTGCTACATCAGCTTAGTGTTTTCTGTGCAGGTAGTCCTGTTGAGGTGTCCCTGCACTCACCCTGAAGGAGAAGATATGAATCAAATCCAGGAAATGAATGATATGAAGTGACTAGAGGAGCTTTTCTCCAGCAGGAAGGTCTCATCCTGCCTTGTTGCAAGTGTCAAGGAAGCTACTGTGCAGCTCTGCTCTGCTGGCCTTTCTAGTTCTACTCTGTATTTCCCTTGGTGGAAAGACTTGTGAAGGCACAGGGAGCTGTCAAGGATGTGGGAAAGAGAAGAGAAGGAGCTGTCCAGGCAGTCCATTTAGAGGTATAAAGTACAGGCAGCTCTTTCTCATCCTAGAGGTTATTTTCACCCAGGAGTGTCAAAATTTCACAGCTATGTTTATCCCAGGTAGAATTGTAGATGAACTTAAATCACGTTTAGTGACATAGGCACTAAACTGGAAGGGACATAGTAATTTTCTGAGTGAAATTCTTATTACTCTTGGTTTTGATCTGGCACCCAGAAACATTAACTTGCTGATGATCAGGGAATAAACTGAGGCTAGTGGGGCAAGAAAGGCCTGCATGTATATTTGTTACTTAAACAAGGCCAGGGCGTGAGTACAAACATCAGCGTGATGGCTCTCACTGCTAAATAGCTTCATGCTTCCAGGCACAGTTTGGCCAGGCTAAGTGACCCTCTCCCAAGGCGTGGTTCAGGCAGGAGGTGTGCAAGGGTTCTTCTTCAGCAGCATAGATGAAACCATCCTGGTTTGATGAGGAACAGAGTTTAGCTGTGTGAGTTGAATGTGTTCACAGCCATGGATCAGAAATCACTGGCAATCAGGTCCCAGGGTGAGCCCTAGCTGATCTTTATCACTGGTATCAGCCAAGGAGCAATGCTGGCTTCCACTCATGTTGCTGGAACCCACCCTCATTGCTGTAGCCCATCTACTGCCAATGGTGGATCGGCATGTGGCTACCTCCCAAAGTTCTATCTAGCCTAAAATACCCAGTCCATTTGATATACAACTCCATATAAGGCTTACTATCTCCATTGTCAAGTTGTATTTAGCTTAAATACAACCCTAGACATTTGGGGATCTTTTTTTTTTTTTAAGACAACGCTTTCATTTGAATGGCATATAATTTTTTTTCAGATTCACTGGAGCTACTTTCTGAGAGTACAGTTTTGAGATCTGTAATGTACTTGGCAGTTTTCTGTTTATTTATGTACTTGATCATTGCTATTGCAGTACGTCTTAAGATGTCTTGTAAGTATTTTCAAGCACTTAATTCTATTCAAATAATCCTTCATAAATATTTTACCCCATATGGAAATTCACATTCTAACAGCCGGGTAATCTCATATTGGAAGGTAGAATGGTATTATAATAAGAGTATTTGTGCTAGACCTTGACTGCATTTGAAATGGCCTTTGGTTTTGAGGTTCTTACACTGGGAACTTCCTTCCATTCTAGTAAAAAAGATTTAGCATCTGCAAATTAAAGTTTCTGAAAGTTTATGAAAATAAATTCAGAAAACTAGAATTTCTCAAGGTGCCTCCTCTAACTGCTTAAATAACTTTTCCCTTAAGCCCTCCTACTATGAACTCTCTTTATTTCTGGGGTTGTGAATAAATAGGACCTTACCTCAGTGTTGGGTGGATTGTATACTGTGAGCTATCCTAAATTCATCCTGCCTGCCATCAGATTACCTTGATGTAAAAAAACTTAGTTTACATTACAAAATTTTAATTCTGTTATGTACACTTTCTTTTTGTCTTGCAGTCAGCATGGGGTTAGTGAACTCTTGGCTCATTCACAGTTACAAATTATGAGTGAATGTATAAAGTAGAGGTGTCTTGTTTGCTAACACATTTATTGAAGAGCGGGCTCAGCGTGACATAAGTGGAAAAACATGAAAGTGACTGTGGAAGACTAGTTTGTGCTGCTCTGTAGGTTCCAAACACTTTCCATTTTATGTCCACTGTGTTATAACAATTGGAAATGAGCAGTAAATTCTGAGAGTTTTTTGCTTTCTAATCTGTTCTGTTTTGGTGAGGGCCTTGGAGAGAGGGTTTTAACTGGACTTTTTGGTTTGCATTTTTCTTTAGTAACATAGTTGACAAGAACTTTTGGTCTTTTTGTTGTTGTTTGTTATTTTTTGCATAGATTACAAAGGAAATTGTCGAAAAGGTTCTGTGATTGTATTTTGGGAATGATGATCTTGCCAACGTTATTAAAGCTGGGTTATGTTGTTGTACTAGGTTCTTCAGAAGACTAACTGTTGGAACCTAAGTGAAAAGAGAATAAAGAGCAGACTGTTATTTTTTGTCAGAACACAGCATCAGTGGTCTGTGATGTACACTAACTAGCAATTGATTTCTGGATGAAATCTGATATTATTTTGATTTAGCAATCTCTGTGTTATGGGGATACTCTTTTCACAAAAAGGCTTCTTCCTCACCTACTCTAATAATTAGTAGACTTTATTATCAGCTTTTATTCCCACTTTATAAATGCAAAGATGTGGCAGGATGTTATTTCTGGGGAAGAAGGGTAGGGGTGTTTTAGTGTGCTTTTCACTGTGGTTCACCAAAGCCTGAATGTGCTGACTCTGCAGGGCTAGTTTGCAAAACGTTGCCCAAATGGTGCTTGAGTGGCAGTGATTCTGGGGGTGGGAAGCCAGCAACGTCATCTTTAGATTCATTTTGCTTTGTGAAGGTCTGTGTTAACAGAGTTATAGTGCTCTTTCAATGTAACAAGTTTGTGTGCAGGAGTCCAGTGGAGACCTCAGTGAAATATGAAACACACGGGGATTACGGGCAGGTGTGAGCAACAGCACTGCTTCCCGGTCTGCCTCTGATCCCTGGTGTGGCAGACCCTGTGTTGGCTAACAGAGAGGGTGCTGTCTGTTTTCCCTGTGTTGGCTAACAGAGAGGCCAGTTTTCCTGTCTCACTAAAAAGCAGGAGTTGTGCCATGTCAGAGCTTCACCATTTACAGTTTCTTCACTTCTCCGCAGTCCCAATTAAAAAAATAAATATTTAAATAAATTTTCAATATTAGTTGATGTATAAGTCTTGGCAAAGAATGTTTGGTTTAAAAAATGCAGTTTTCCTGAATATGCCAGCAGCAGTTTCTGCTATCTAACATGGTAAAGCCTCCTGTTTCTCTAATTGATATGTTTTCACTGAATAGCTTTGCATTAATATCATATTCGGGAACAGAAATTATATATACAACGTCTCAAGGGTCTGGCTGAGAGAACATGTGAGAGTGTCAAGGTGCTTTTGGCTGGTAGAAAGCTTTTGGGTGTTGAGTTGTACTGCAGCAGGTGTCAAGGTACTTAGGCTAGATGAGAGAGGATAGTTAGACATACCTAGAGAAATCAGAAAGCTGCTGGGGAACACAGGTTTGAAGCAGGAAGA
This sequence comes from Pseudopipra pipra, assembly GCF_036250125.1. Classification (NCBI taxonomy): domain Eukaryota; kingdom Metazoa; phylum Chordata; class Aves; order Passeriformes; family Pipridae; genus Pseudopipra; species Pseudopipra pipra. The sequence continues at coordinate 51,710,844 of NC_087551.1, forward strand.
TGTGCTTGGTGTGAAATGTCCTGGTTCATCAAAACACAGGAAGTTTTGCTGCGCTGAAGAAGGGACTAAGGCAAAATTAGGTATGTAGGAAGAAATCAAAAGAGAGTCTCCTAGGCTCAAAACTAGAATGTGTTTGAGGAAATGTTGGGACTCTAGGGAGATATGAGCCACCTGTTTACTAATGAGCAATTAAAGCATACATGGCAAAGTGGGTAATTACTGTAAACAGTAGGATTCTTCATGCTTTAGCTTGTCTAGTGCCGTCACACCCAGTGGTATTTGTCTCATGGACAATCTGTGGTGCAGATTCTTATTGTAAAGCATGTTTTGCAAGAATTGTTTGCCTTCCAGGGGCAATCCCAGAGTTCATTGCTGGTTCCCTTGGTAATTTCACATCCTCTTACCTTTTTGAATACTGTATACCATACCTGCAGCAGCTACCTGTAATAACCTCTTACCAGGTTCACTAGAAGTGAATTCATTGTCGCTTACACTGTTGATTTGTTTGGTTTTCATTCAGCAGCATACTGCACGTGTGGGTTCTGTCATGCATGTCTAGTATGTCTAATAAGTGTAATACATGTGTAGTAACATGTATCATTGAAACAAAAATTCTTTGGCAACAATTTTTAATACCTCCTGACTTTTTTTTGTGCTAAAACCCCTTCTTAATTTTTATGAAAGTGGTATCGTAATGAGAATAGGGACTGTTTTATGCAGTATTAGTCTTGACAATTTAAGTAATGTTTGCATCTCTAGTTGGGGAATAACACTTGAAAATAGCTTGGTTAATAATTTAAGTGTATATAATATAATAATTTAAGTTAATAGTTAAGCTAATTCAAGTGCAATCATTAAGTGATTTTTGACTCATATTCTCAGACTAGCTGCTGATATTGCAGTCATGTTAAAATCCTTGGGCAGGAGCAGGTACACAAAATAATGCTGGTTTTTCTTATTCCTTTGTAATGCCTAGAGAAAAACTGATTAATTTATCTAATAGCTTTTAATTTTTTCAAGGTACAATGGCCAGTAATTTCAGGTTGATTTGTGAGAAATTCCCCTGTATCTTACTGATTCTGCACCTTTCCAACTAGAAAAGGAGAGAGGGTGATAAAAACTTTTTTTTTCTTTTTTCCACCTGTTGAGTCTTAACCTTCCTGAAAGAACTGTCCTTGTTTTTTTGTTTGTTTGTTTGTTTTTTTGCTATCAACAGGCCAAGCTCTGATAACAGACGCCACAGCATCCGGGAGAGGATGTCCAGTACCAATGACAAAGGGAGCCTGTCCATGGAGTCCTCCAAAGAAACCCGGTACTGTGCTGTCTGCAACGACTACGCTTCAGGCTACCATTATGGGGTCTGGTCTTGCGAGGGATGCAAAGCTTTCTTCAAAAGGAGTATTCAAGGTAATAAACTATTCAAGTGAGTCGCCTTTATTCTTTACTCTTGAGGAAACTGAAGCTACTTGAGATTGCAGCCTGAGCCCAGGATAATGGCATTTATTGGGTTTTCATTAGCAGTTGCTGTGCTCTCCCATATACTTTTAGCTCTGTATTTGGTGAACGCTTCTATCAGGTAAATAATGGGTTATTATTTAGTCCAACATCGATGAAGGAAAGGAAAACTTCTCTGTGTTGTCCTTTCTTTAGGTATATCTGACCATGGAGGCAGTGAAAAATCGAATTTCAAAATCCATATTGGATGAGGATGACCACTCTTACAGGCTATGCGTATCTCTCCTTTGTGATCATATTCTTATCCAAAGAAATTTTTTGAAAATTCCCTGTCAGATGATAAATTCCTGCTGGTTGATTTATTAATCTTAATTTAATGCTCCATTAGTCAGATGGTTCAGTTCAAATCTCAACTCCTTGAAGACGTTAGATGTCTTTTGAGAACCAATATTGAAAAGGACTGATGAAATAGCAGTTGTGTCTGTCAACAAAGCAGGGCTTTGAACTATACACAGATTGGTTTAGTACATGGTCTTGTCATGGCTAAAAATGTAAGTGGAGTAAAGGGCATCTCACAAAAACAGTGTGAATTACCGTGACAAGGATAATTCTTTATTCAAATGGCTATCCTTCTGTGGAATTAATGCTTTTTTTTACTTTGTTCGACATTTCTTAAATTGAGTGAGAAGTAATTATAATTCTACTGAAAATGCAGGTACTGTTCAGTATCTAAGTTTTATTTTGGAGAAGAAAGTAAGAGATTTCTTCCTTTCAAACAGAAAATTGGTAAACTGCTGTGCTTTACGTAGGTTTCTATAGTTTTTTAAATCTCCAGGTGATATATGGGCACAGAAATTCCTGTTGCTCCTTTTCTGAAGTAAACATAGTGAGGAACAGTTTTTACCTCATATTGCAAGGTGTGATTATTGCCTATTTTGTTGCATGACTAGCACTGAGTTGAGTTAAATAAGACCTCAAGCATTCAGCTCAGAATTTTTCCTGCCTTAAAGAAAGAAGTGAAAGACTGGCTTCAGGGTAGAGATTGATGGAATTATTTAAATGTCAGTGATAAGTTAATAGTTACTCATATTTCTGCTTGTTCAGACACAGTGAAATGATTTTTTAAAAAAGCAAGTGGTTAGAACCAGAGGTTAATAATAAATAACACTAGAGGAAGAAAGGGTGAAATGCTTTTCTCTTAACATCACAGTAATTTACTTTAACTTGCGATGTCAGGAGAACAGCTCCCTTAATGTGTTTTTTGTTATTTTTAGTTTTCAATTCCCTTGACCAAATCAGAATTATTCTTACACTTTTGAAATTCTGTCCTTGTGCTTGAACTGAACTAAGTCACAACAAAGTGGAAACTGAAATAGTCTTAAGCAAAAGTAAGACTTACAAAGTAATTGTAGAGCACAGATCTTCAGCTTTTGGTCATTATGGAAGAAGAAAATAATCTGATTGTTTCATTGAGCTCTATGGTTCTGCTGTCAGCACTTGGTGGTTTTGCCCTGCTCTCCATATGGACAAATGTGGTCCACCACAATGGAGCTGTCATCTATTTGAGCTACAGTAAAGCCTAGTTAGTAAATTTACTTCTTGCTACGTTTATCTACTTATCATAATTTTTAAGTAGTCAGGCTTTTAATTTTTAAAGCTTAAGTTTCCAGTATCCCATAAAATGCCTTTCTTTATCTTTAAGTCGTGTTTTCTCTATGTTAAGCTCCTTGCTTCTTGCCCTATCCCTTGTGGGCATGAATAAGGCTTATTACAACAACCTTTTACATAGTTGAGACTGTTATCATATCTTTCCTCAGTCTTCTCTTATTTCAGACTAAACAAACCAAGTTCTTTCAGTAGAACATGCTTTCTAGACTTCTGATCCCATTTGTTAAACTCCTCTATACTTTTTCCCATTGATCCACCTCCCTCGTGATTAACAGTTACTGTAAAAATGACATCCAGTATTATAAATGAAATGATTCAAGAATATGGGTACTTATGAGAGAATTCTGATCACTTGATCACAGGTGGTATGAAAGGTCCTCTGAGGAACTTTTAAAGTCATAGATACCCAGTCTTGATGAACTAAGTATGTTTTGAATTTTCTTCTGGATTTGGACGAGATCTCCAATTGCTATTTCAGCAATTACACGTTGTCATTGGACATATATCCAATTTATGAAAATGACAGTAATTTTTTGATTGAGAAGAGATGTAAAAATATACATTTACCTTGCAGATGATAGTAATTTTAAATAGATTGTGATCAGATAGCTAGGAATGAATGCTACTTATATGTAGGTGTATATATAGAAGTGTATGTGGACTACATATTGTTGTATATATTTGTGATTTATTATATATACTGCTTTGTATATATGTTGTACATTCCTAAAAAAATCAGAAAAAATTTTCTGGAAATCATATGATTAAACAGTATTGAGGTTCACAGGACTTGTTTGTATGAACAAAAGTAATGCTTCCAGCAAAGATTTTTGATTTTGTTTATAGTGTGTCTTTCTTCAAATGCAAGATAACTGCACAGCTCTTATTCTTTGCTTACCTGTATTTCTCAATACATATATAGGTGCTGAGGTGATTGATCATTTCAATACTTTTCAGCAGAGATTTCATAGGAAAATTGCTATAATGAATTTTGATGTCCCTGAAAGACTGTAGTCAAACATTCTATATAGTTTTTAGTTAGAACCACAGGAAAAAGTAAGGATAGACATGAACAAGCTATATGTGGTAATCAATTTCCTTTGTGTATCTGTTAGTGATATCTGAGGTATCTATACTTACCTGCATAAGTATATACTTAAATTTTGTGAAAACTCACATCTGCATTGGAACTTACCTGAGGTGAAGATAGGTAGCTTCATTTTTTTCCAGGGGAACTGGAATATGTCTGGTAATATTTAGTGAATTTTAAATGCTAAGATGTTTTTCTCTGTTGTCAAAGAGTTAAAGCTTAAAAGGTGACTTGAATTAGCAACTGTCTCTATATGTGCAAATTTTCAGTTTTGTTTAAACAACAGATGGTTGGTAGAAAACTTCAACTCCCTCCTGAAACTGCCTATGTCAGTCTATTTTGCTAGTTTATGTCCCAGAAGTGATTTGGGAGCTTGTTTTGAGAAATCTCAGTGCAGGTGGATATCATTGTAAAATCTTTCATGGGAAAGAAAGGTCATATGACATCAAGAATACCATATTACTTGGTGATAGAAGAGTGCTTTATTGTTCACTCAGCATATGTAGCCTTCAGGAGTGTGCTTGGTCAAGTGACTTGATTCCAGAAGCATAACAAGCAATCACATCACAGCACACTGTACTTCTCTACTAAAATATTTATGGATTTTAAGAACAAAAAGGGCTTTTAGATAATTTAGTCTGTTCTTCTCTCAATATAAACTTTATATGCTATCCATCTACAGAGCACAGTAACTTGATGGAATTGAGTAGTTTACAAGATGCCCCAGCCATTATCTATGGGCTCAAGAACTTTCTTACAATGGAGGCTTATTCTAATAATTTTTCCTTCCATCTGCTAAAAAATTATACTTCTAGGGTGTATTACTTTGGCTTTTACATCACATCCATGAACGAGATGTAGTAACTACTATCTTTCTCCTGTGGGAAGTTCTTATAAATTAAGTCATTACAATCAAATCATCTTGATATCACTAGTGAACTAAAATGTTTCAGTTTCCTGCTGTATATATTTCTATTTTCTGAGTCCTTTATCTTTCTACCTTTTCTGATTCCGCCCCACACCCATAACAGCCTGTTTAAAATTTGGATTGCAGAACTGGATGATGTATTTCAACATCAGCCTCACAAATGCCATTTACAAATTAAAAATCCCCTTGTGACTCACGCATTCTTTCTCCCTTATAATTTTCTTGTTTTTTTGGATAGCCACCAAAATGTACAAGCCAGGAAGGAATTACTCATACTATCTCTGGGGTGCATCCAACATATGGGGGGCTGTGAGCCCCCAGTGGGAACACAAGGGATTCAGAACAAACCAGGGGTAACTCCTTACATTGGAGAGTTTCTTGAATTCAGAAGTGCTGAAGTATTTTAGAAATCCTCAGTTCCATTTCCTCTTCATAAGCCCTTCTGATGTTTTCCAGGTGCATCTTCTCTGCCTTTGTTTACAGCTGTATACTCAGACAAAAATTAGGTATATTTCACAAATATTCAGCTAAAAATTACTAAATCATGGGAGGCATTACCAGTCCAGCGAGAACAGATTGGCACCTGAGAATGGATGGCAAGAACAGGTTGGCATCTGAGAATCAGATTCCCATGCTGAGGGATTCCAGAGGCCTGCCTTTAATGTCTTGATCACCAAGATATAATGATCTTCAAAGTGTAGGAATTCTTGAAGCTGGAAGTATTTTACTTTTGTGGCTTGAACATGGATTTTTAATTACCACTTATGCCTTCTGACCATCAAGGAGGAGAGTTTTGGCAGTCAGCTTCAAGTGTTATCAGTTGTTTGAATTTCACAGTGATAGAGCTGTACTTTGTTGAAAGTATGTAATGTGAAGAGGGGTGGTAATATATACATATTTTCATCTTAGTTGGTGAGAATTTTACTGGTAAAATATGCCTAATAAGTGGGTGTTTAGGTAATGGTGCAGTGCAGCAATTGTCAATTTGGGAGATTTCTGAGGTCTTCCCTTTAATTTTCCATTATTGTCTTTTATTTTGATGGCATTTTTGTAATCTGTTTTATAACAGCTCAGATCCTGCAGCCAAGAAGGCAGAAACTCCCTACTAAGACTGCTTGTACATTGGTACTATGAGTTGTCAGCCAAACTACAGAATATGGACCTAAGTGAGACTAGCAGCCAACTAAGAGGGGGATGCAGATGGGTATCTAGTCTCAGGGTGGGAAACTCATGGTTACAGTTGGAGTGCTAGGAGACTGTTGGAAGTTTGAAGGCTAGAAAATGTGTATTTGGAAAGTTCACCTGGGTTTAGCCACTCACGATTAGCCAGATTTCTCTGGAACTTCTTTTTATTTATTTTTATGGGTTTAGTAGTTTTTCTCCAGTGTCCCTTGAGTTAAGGGATGTGCTCTGATCATTGTCCCCTAATTTGCATTTTAAATTTCAGCACTCTAATTGATGATGATCTTGTTTCAGAAATTAGGGTGCTATTGAAAGGTAAGAGTCAATACCTCTTTTTTCCTAGTAAGACAGTTTTGAATGTGGTAATTTTCTAATGAGTTTTAAGTGCAGTGTTCAGAATGGATAAAGTAGTGACTTAAGATGTATCCAAGATACTTCCTCATTTTTCATTGCCTAAGAGAGTCATAGGGTTGCAGTGGACCTTGAGCTCTAGTCCATCTTTCTGTTCTGTGATAGGATCAACTGCTGCCAATTCCTTTGTATGTTTATTGAACTGCTTCTTAAAACCTGTAGCTTGATCCAATGTTTTTTCTCCTTATCTTTGAAGGCTACTATGAAAGTTGAATCTTCCTTCCTGCAGTAACCTGCAGGAATACTGCAGTAACCTGCAGTAAATAAGCTCATTGCTTATTTTCCTGTCAGTCATACCACAGAAAACAAATGTTCTCTTTCCTTCTGCAACAGCCTTTAAAGCATAGAAGATTGCTATCACACTTGAAAAAAACCCCTATTCTGTTTTGCCTAACCCAAAGAAGCAGAGTTTATTCAACATTTTCTTATAGGTTCAGTTTCCTAAACTTCTAATCTTCTAGTTGCTCTGCTTTGGAGATTCTCCACTTTGTACTGTTTTCTTTTTTTTTTTTTTTAAATATGATTTTCTTCTATATGGTGTTTTACAAGTACTGAACAGAGCACTAGGATTACCTTACAAGCCCAGCTGGTGGTATTTGTCTACGTGCATCACATTGTAATGTTTGCCTTATTTACAAAAGCATCACACTCTTCATAATCAATAATCAAGGTGTGATGCAGAATCAACTCAAGCATACTTTTCTGGAGAAGAAACCACTTATTTTCTATCTTGTTTTGTGAATCTGATTATTCCCATTTTAATGCAGAGGTTTGTACCAGTCATTACTTTTATGCTGTTTTTTTCCCATGTGCTATCTACAGTTTGCCAAGATAATTTGTAATTCTTATTCTGTAGTCTACTGCAATTTATTTCTCTGTCTAGCAGAGTAGTCTGGTTTTTTCTCTGTTCTTCTAACACATATAAATGTCATTTACAAATGAATAACATTTAATAGTATTAATACTCCAGATAAATACCTATCAGTAAGGAAAACACTTTATAGAACTGGATTCGGGACAGACACTATGGAACCTCATTCAATATCAGTTTCCACTGTAACAGTGAACTCTGATAGTTCTTCCCTGAGACTGATTTTCTGAAATCATCTAAACTATATTTTCCTAACTGACGTATGAAATGCTACCCCAGGCAATGTTGAAAACCTTTCTGAAGTTGGGCAACACACGTTACCAGAGAGTAGAGAACTCTCACTGATTTTTATCTGATTTTATAAATGATCACTGGTTCTTGTACCGCCAGGTCCAAAGCTTTTCCCACCTCCTAGACAAAATTTCTAGCATTTAGAATCTGTACTTAATGTATCCTGTATTATCATCTATAATGGAGTTTTATTTCCTCTAGAATATGACTGTTGTGCCATATCAAGGAACAAAAATATCTTAAACAATATTGCATGTTGCAAGTGTTTAATGGATATTTCATTTGGAAACTCACATTATTCCTAGCTCAGGGCTGAGCCTCTCAACAGAAGAAAAAAAGAGCTTTACATTTAAAAATTACAATAGAACATGTATTTTTTGTCCAGCAGGAAAGCACTTCATTTTAGAGACTGTGACAGGAAATATGTTTTTGTAACCTCCTTTAACTCAGGTGGGATTATTAATTTAAAATGGCTTCATAAGTTTCACTCCCACAGGCTTTCAGACTTTCTGTAGGTTGAGTTGTCCATTGCAGTCACTTTTGAAAAGTGGAAATCAAGCTAGAGAAAACTGTGTCAAGTAACTAAAATGATAAATGTACTGGAAGTGCATGACATAATTTATTTCCAAAAGGAGATTATTAACAAGCTTTATTTAAGCATGTGTGCTAGTTTGGAATTACTGTAAAAGAACTTGAGTGGCAATTAACTGCTGGTATAATTTAGTAGCAGATGCAGTTAAATTTATTGCCTGAATCTTTTGAATAAGATTATGTATTTCTCTCAAAGATTTGATTTTAATGAATTTAATGAGTTTAATGACAAATTGTTGAAGTAGTTGGGCTTCCTTTGTTACAAATAACACAGCTATTCCCCACTTTAAAATGTGGCTAGACATATGCAGGACAAGAGATTAAGATGTGTTAGTTGACCCTTCTCTTCTGTAGAGCATGGATGGTATTATGGTATGAGCAAGCAAAATCAAGGATCACAGATATATATCAGTAAATTAAAGAAGAGAATAACTAGTTTTACTTTACATGAGAAAGCAGTACATAGGCAGAAAATGGTCTTTTTCTGGTCAAAATACTGATATCGAAGAGTAGTATAATAATTTAACAAACCAGCAGTTGACTGTACTGAAGTTTCAGTTACACAGACTTCAATGCAGAGAAGTCACTGTGCTTAGAAATGCCTGTGTCCACTGCATGCTCTGTGCAGTGAGAATCCTTTATCACACCCCTCTTCTCCCCAGTAAAATAAAAATACTTGCAATTTCTTTGCAAGGGTACTCTGAGGATAACTACATTACAGCTCCTTGAAAAATACATTATACCAGGAACCATTCAGGTACTGAAGATCCAAACCTGTTGTTATAACTGGAATAAAAATGCACTTATATTAATTTTCTTGTTGATAAGGGTTGTATTTTAAGTGCACAGGAGTAATTTGCAATACCTTTAACTTCTTGGCCTCTTTATATTAGTTGTGGGAGTTTTCTGTAGTAGAATTCTACCCCTTCCCATTTTAGCTCAAATTATCTGGGAAGCTAAAAATACAAGAGATTCATTCAAAGTCTATGGGAATAAGATGGCCATGACTTGCCTACAGCTCTCTCTGAAAATGCTTTTTGTCTCTGGAGGGATCATACTGAGATGGTTGTGAGTAATACATTGTGGGAGCTTTTCCCTTTAACACAGCTGTTGTTTTAATCATGTGCCAAGGATTTAAAACAATTGTGATTTATTAGCTAGGGAAATAGAAACTTGATGTTACACTCCTTGCCAGATTTTGTAGAGATCGGATCTGTATTTTCATCTTTTTTTATTTGTCATGAAGAAAAAACATACTTTCTATTTTGTTACCTTGTCTAAAATTAGAAACATTGGAGTGGAATTGTGGTAGAAGTAGACTTTGCACATGGTATCATAATCCTGAAGTAGTAGTGAAGCACCAATTGAAATTTTAGGACTAAGGCCAGTAATATAAACTTCAAAATTATCTGCTGGAGTAGAAAATATAATTTTATATTTATAGATTTATAAAGTTAAATAGTGACTTTTTATAGGTCGTCCTTTCTCAATATATAAGTTCATGCAGTATTATACTGGTCAGATGACAGCAGGTTTGGTATCCTCATGCAATGCCCGTTCTCCTTCCTTCTTCATTTTTCCTGTTAGTATATGGAAAGGTTTAAGGAAAGGTTAGTATCATAATCTTTTGGCTTGAATTAACTGCACATGTGAGCAGTGCTATGCATACATGAAGACATTAGAAGGCAAACACAGTGTGGAAGCTACATGACATAGTTGAAGGACATAATACAGAGTATATAGATTTTAATCTTTCCTCCTTTCTCATTCTTCAGTAGTTTTGTGATTAATGTGTGTCAACGCTCTCAGGCCACATGGTGTGATTCTTGGGGATGGTCCTGGGCAGGGCCCAAAGTTGGACTTGATGATCCTTGTGGGTCCCTTCCAACTCAGGATATCTCATAATCTTTCTTTCTGAGGTATGTGCAAAAGGAGGACTTCCACACTGGATGCAAATGAAGTATATTTTACAGTCTTCTAGGCCCTTTTCCTTACTGTCACATGCACTAATGTGTTGCTAGTTTAAAACCAGAAAGAAGATTAATCTCCTCGACAGTCCTGGGTAGCTGCTAAGAGAACCCAAGTTCCAACTCCAGAGACCTTGTCTGAGGGTAATTAAGCTGTGAATTTAAGTGTCTGTGCTTATAAAGGAATTAGGCATAACCTTCTGTTCGGCTCTGAAATCTGTTAGGAAAGAGAGGGATTTTAAAACTAATCAGTGCAGTTTTGTTGGAGCACTTTAACTTAAAATTGGTGTAGATTTTTATTTTAATTCATTCAACATTTGCTTTTACTGGGTTAGCATATGCAATGTCTTTTTTTTTTCTTTTTGCTGTTAAGGTAAACCTTCCACTTACTAGTGAGGCTATTCTTTTCAAGATTTATTTTTTCAACTGCAGTCTTCCCACTTGTCACTTGCTTGGCACCTTAAGGTGTGGATAAAATCTACACTCTAGCCTTCCTTTCATCCTAGCTGACATGTATGAAAACGTTGCTAATTTCACAGAATAGCACCACAGAAGGATCTGGTGCTTCCAAAGGTAATGGCTAACCTGGTAGCCTTATGCAGATAGATAAAGAATGGTTTAAGAAATATGTGTGCCTTGAGGATTGAAAATAAAAGAATAATTAAAGGCAAAGTGCATATTAGTAAAAGGATAATAATTATTACTGACTTTTTCAAAATACAGGATGAGTCAATGCAACCATCTCAGTTTAGGTGTCACACAAAATTCACGTGACAAAAATGTTCCTTTATTGGCTTTGTAAAGTTGTCATTAAGCATTCTAAAGCTGACACACCAGCATATTGATTTCTTTAGTTCATTTTTTTTGTACAACTTTTGTACTGCTTAAGCTTACCATTCCCTCCAGCTAATCTTGACATTTATTAGAATATAACATGGCAAATGTTTACACATTTAAGAAAAAAATAATTCTGTGTTAATTGCTCTTGTTCTATTAATATGACCCAATATATCCTAATATATTCCTTTTTTTGCAGCCAAATTTTACAGTCTTTATTCTGTGAAGTCTATCAAGCACTTTGAAAGAACAGTGGATTGTCTAGACAGCAAATCATGCATATGCAAACACACTAATTATGATAGCCTTAAAATTGTAAATTCAAGATAAAACTCTTCAAATGGAAAAATATGATGATATGAATGTAGGAACTGTAGCTCTATTAAAAATAGGATGATTTTATGCACTATTCTGCAAACCAGGTGCCTATTTCCAAACGAAGTTTGCATAAGGAAATATAGATTCAGAGCAAAGGAGAAGATTATCACCTACATAAGCACAGCAAAAAAGGATGGCCGTCCTGCTGATATTGATTCTACTTGATTTTTGGTTTTTGCATAGTCGCTTCTTTTTTTTTCTTTGGAGATTTGAACATTATGAGCATCAGCCAGTCCAGCAAAGGCACTAAGCATGTGTTCATCTTTGACCTAAGTGGGAACATTTATCTACTTATTTTAGAGAGACCTAAATGATGTTCTAAATTATTTGCTGTTTTCAAAGCCTGCAGTCATTCACCATGTGAATTTACCTTTTAACTTCACTAGGAAGAAGATTAGCTACTCTGCCAAAGTTTTTCTTTGCTTTTAAAAAGAGTAATTAAAGTTTTCCATCTTTATCTCATGCTATTTCTGAGCTTGGCTTATGAAACAAGGCTGGCGATTGAGGTCAGGTGCTACAATCTTTTGCTGCTGTTTAGTATGACCCAGTAAAAGTGCATTTTCTTAAAAACATGGCTTTCTTTTTCTGCTTCTTTTCCCTGTAGATAATGCATACGTGGTTGAGGCTGTTTTCTTTCTGACTTGATTTTATTTTCCTTACATGTGAAGTTTTGAATCAGATATAGAATAGTCTGTATCCCACCAGAGGAACTGAAAATTAAAATGGTCTTTCATGCTGCATTGAGGTGGTGTTTCAGTTGTGCCTTTTTACCTCAGTCCTGGAGTGAAGCATGTGGGTACATATTTTTCCAGAATTATACTATTCTGTCCAATAGACCTAAAATATAATAATTCTGTCTGTTGGAGTGAGTGTGTAGTCAGCTGTCCCCCTATTAATAATTTTACAGTTTGGCTACTTATTTTTATGAGATCCCAGTTATGCAGCATTAGAGAGCAGATGTTCCTGGTGTAATCGGATAGTAATTTTTACTTTATTTTCTAATTTGTAGTGAAGGATAGATGATTTGATTAGACCAAGGCCTCTTTCAAACCTCCACTCTACCTCAAGCTGATCCCTCGACCTGAAAGAAAGAACAAACAGTTCTGCAATATTTTTTTTGTTGTTCTTCTTGTTGTGTGCTGTACCTTAGCTGTGTTCAGATGAATACAGAGCACTGATGAGATAATTTTGAAGTCTTTTTCGTCCTTGCTAAACTTTTGTCTATGGTTGGAAAATAATTTTGTAGCAGATTAAGCACACATTTTTAAAAGCAAATTAGAATAGAGGTTTGTTGGGAGTAACAAATTATGGTATGCTAAAAATCCTTGTTACTAATATTGAGATGTGGAGACTAATAAATGAGGAAGAGGAGCTCTGAAGGAAAAGATACCAGTAACAAGCTTGGTTTCAGCATACGGTAATTTTAGAACTTGTCATGACTAAAAGTTTTTGCATATATCAGACATGCAGTTGGAATTAGTGATATTTATCCAAGAGGTAAAATTAATTAATTAACAGTTGTTGCTTCTATTTTATGTTTTTGTTTGTTCCTTAACTGCCCCAGACTGTGGTAGATAAAATCTTATGTGCATAGACCTTTTAAATTTTATAAACCTCATTTTGTGCAGTCTATTGGTTAAACATCAACATGCACGCACAACCAGATGGCATTGTATTTCTTAGGCTAAAAGCAAGAAATTCAAGGCACTTGTTCATATTAATCTATCCTCTTTCATGACTGCTTCAATTGTTCATTATTTTAATTAGCCCACAGAAGTTTTAATTTGTGTTTTTACTTTTAAAGAACTTGTGAATAAATGTGTGGTGAAGAGATGTTGGTTCACAATCTGTATCAATACTTCTATGACAGGTTATGATGGTAACCCTATCTTCTTCCTAAGGTGTTAGATGATGTACTAAATACTCAGTGAAAAACAAGGGACTATTACAGTCTGTTTTGTTGTGTCTGGGTATAACCATGTCCTTACTTTCCCTCTATTTTTGCAGGGCACAATGACTACATGTGTCCTGCTACTAACCAGTGCACCATTGACAAGAACAGAAGAAAGAGTTGCCAGGCTTGTCGACTGAGAAAATGCTATGAAGTGGGAATGATGAAAGGTGGTATGTACACAGCCATCAACAAATCTGCAGCATTGCTGTCTGCCTTCCTGTCTTTCGACTTCATTGGGCAGTTGTTCTGTTTTTTAACTAAAGGAGGAAGTAACTGATTTTATTGAGCTGAAGTGTATTACATCAAAGAGTGATTAAATAAAAAATTAAAAACTCTCCAATACCATATTATCTTGCCCGAATTTGCATCTGAAATAATAGGAACATTGACTTCAATGAAATTAGAATTCTTCTGTTATTATTTTTAACTCATTATTTTGTTGGTCTCCCATGGTAAACTTCAGATTCTGATGAATGTAAGTTAACACAAGATTTTGCAGCATTTTGTAGTTCAGTGTGAAGAGCATTGGTAGGCTCCAATTAGTCCATATTCATTAAAATAAACTTCCGAATGTGTAATACTTGTTCTGTGAATACTGGAAGGGAAAGTAAATTCCTCAGTTCCAGTACTGTACACATATTTTAGATATGAGTTAATTTAATCCAACCATATTAAAGGATTGTTTCATAAAAACTGAGTTAAATGCCACTTTCTTGGAACATACTTATGTAATAATGATGTCAGAGAAGAAGAATCGGGCACTGAATGCTTAGGCTGACGTGGAATACCACTAAGTTACTTCATTTCTGCGCATTTAACATATGTCTGTATGTTTAACTTTTGGATGCAAAATTAGAAATACATGACAATGCTGAAAAATCACTATGTTGTCTTCCTAGATAGAAGAGTTCTTTTGTAACATAGTTTTGGATCGATCATGATACCTTCCTTTCTCCTCTGTGTTATAGTACCTTATGTTTGTCAGAAGCAGACAGAAGTCTGCTCTTTTTAATCCTTTTGAAAATGCCATGCTCCTAGGAATTAAGAACGTTAAAGAACAGGTAATCATAACATTTCATAGTCACTGGAAAGCAAAAGAAGACCTTGTTGTAGCCTACTAAAAATATCAGATTGCTTTTATTAATGAAGAGTAATCAGTAGCTGTATTGAAACTTATATCTATAGGAAAAAATTAGCAAAGTGCTCAGAAGAGAAGGGATTAGATCCTATGTCTTTAGTGTGAAAAGAGCTAACTAAATTACAGACTGGCTCTCCCTTTCTCTGGCACACCTAATGCTTACTTATGTCACAAAAAATCTGGAGCAAGAGAGAGAAGTAGCTCATCATGTTTGTCCTTTTCTCAACAAAAGATTATTTCTAAGTCCAGTCAAGGTAGGTCAAGTCTGGGAATCTTGGGAGAAAAAGCAAAGGGGAAAAAGTAAAGGATAACTGGTGAGTTGTTGATGCATTTTGAGGTTGCATCTGCATTTTTCTAACTCAAAGATTAGTAAACGGCTGAGACTGATTTTGTTAATCTCAGTTTTGGGAGCAAGCAGGAAGAGCATGTAAAGTCTCTTTTTAATTCTAACACTTGATTTTTTTCATGAGATTTAGTGTATTGGTCCAGACATTTTTCTTTTTCTGTCTTAACATCCTGGTATATACGGCCAGAACTCTTTAAAGTAAAATATATGTAATTAGTATCACAGCTATGATCTGGAGAAGGTAGAGTTTCAGATAAGGCAAACTAAAATCAGAAAATCCCATACATAAATTTGCCATGCACCTTTGGCTTTGACCTTTGTACATATGGCAGATTATAGTTAGGATATATAATTATGATTTATGTTGATGATATTACATTTTTCACTTGGCACATTTACATCCAATTATGCTTACATGTATTTAATTAGTGATCCACTGTACCAGTTTTTCATATCTCTTCTCTAAGATGCACGTTGTAATAGGTTTTTGACTGTTCCACATGTAATTGTTTTACTCATATAAAAATTGTGAAGAATCCTCAACTATTATCATGTACATTAAAGTAGTCCAAAAAAAAGACTGTAATTCTGTCCAAATTTCTTTGAAATATAGATGTTCTGGAATTTTTATTTCATACAGTGGCCCTCACTTGAGAAAAGTCCTCTGGATTTCTTTCTTTCCTTTTACATTGCTGTAAGATTTCTATGGTCACTGCAGCAACTGGCTGTTGTGGGCTTTTTGATTGTGGATTGTTTTTTGTTTTTTTGTTTTTTTTTTTTTTAAGGAACTCAACTCACAATTTAAACACAAGAAAATCAGGATCAGCATAAGTTGTGTCTGCTCCTATAGAATAATGCACTGAAGTAATCATTGGTTTATAGACGAGAATTTAAAAATATTTATCTTATGGAGTCTTGGAAAAAATTCTTGAGATTCCTCAGTTGCATGTAATAAATCTGGCACGCCTGCAGATGAAGTATTCAAAGAGGGGAAAGTCAAAGTAGATGAACTAAAGTATTCAAGATCCTTCTGGAGTCATTACTGATCCCCTATTGTCTGAATAGATGTGATGGAAAGAAAAACTTTTCTTCTAAAGGTAGACCTTTATAATTGTCACACTTCTCTTAGATGAAGATTGCAGAATCTCAGAATATACTGAGTTGGAAGGGACTCACAAGGATCATCAAGTCCAACCTTTAGCCCTGCACGGGACCATCCCCAAGTGTCACACCAGGTGCCAGAGAGTAGGATCCAAACACTTCTTTAACTCTCTCTGGCTTGTTATGCTGTCTGGTTAACTTTAAAGTGATAACCGTTAAATTTCTTTTGTTGTTGTTGTTTTCTCTGAGGAGATCTCTTAAGCTTTTGTGTTTTAAGAGATATCTTATAATAACACTTTTCTTCAACACACATATCATGTAACTCTGGTTAACTCAAGGTTCACAAAATTCTCTAATAATTCATAGTTCTTGTGATTGAATCTTTTAATGTAAATAATTTCTTCTTGTCCATATTGAAGGATTTGCCTTTTTCTTAAGCATTAATTCTGTCACACATTTGAATATTCAGTTGTATCTTATCTCACTTCTATGTCTATCTCCACAATTTGATTATGATGATATGCCTTCTAGATATAGTGGAAAACAGCTGTAATATTTATTTTCTCTAAATATAATCTCAGTTTTACTTCTGCACTAAGTTAGCTGCGGTTTCTTAACACATTGACAAAGTTGCTAACCTGTGATTTTTATCTGTCATTTAACTTCTGAGTAATAACTCATATTAATTATTGAGTTTCAGTAAATGTGGGGGAAGGTAGACAAAATCTTGATTTAATGTCTCTGATAACTCTAAACATAGGATATAGACTATGGTTGCTGATGCTTTTCTCATACAAGGTTACAAAATAGCATAGAAAAGTTATAATTTTTAGTAGAGTGGACACAACTGAAATAGATTTTTGGGGCTTCATTTAGAAAAGACGCAGGCTTCAGGTGGCTCTTGAGCTGTATGGTAGGAACATTTATTTATGAGTTTCTGTGGAAATTTTATTGATTTTTTTTTTTTTGTTCCACTGTTCTTACATCTTTTAAAAACTCCTTTCAGTACTGAAGAGTTATTTTCTTTCTCTCCTCTTACATTTGCAAGTTTGTAACTGTGCTTCTTCAAGAGACAGTTAGGCTGCCAGAATCTCTGCTGATGCAGTCAGCATCCGAGGCATAATTTATAGCTGTTATATTTTATCCAAATGCTTCACTCTCTGAATAAGCCCAGAAGACCTTAAAATTATATATTATTATTTAGTGTGTGCTCCCCTGTTCGTAAGTGATGATAAAGTGGACACATAGAACAAAGGTCCTTGTCATGTCCCTCTTCTGTTAGGTAGCAGGAAAGAGTAGCCTTGTTTTTATTATGACCTACTGATGCCTTCTTGAAGCTTTTTCTCTTCTGGTTTGGAAAACTATATTCCAACTTACTATTTCACGTGATGGGGGGACTCCCATCGTCCAAATGGAGTCGTTACAACAGTTGCAACCCTGAAGCTCCAACCATGTGTATGCTGCAGGTGATCTCTGCTCCGATATGGACCTAGTTTTCCATTTCTTCATTGGTTTAATGACTTTCTGATGACTTGGCTCCAAAGAACCTAATTTTATGAAACCAGAAGTACCTTATTTTTATTGCTATTTATTAATTAAGTGTTTTTATAGTGTGGTACGTGAATGGGGGTTTCTAGTTATTAGCATGATACATTCGTCCCCTCCTTTCAACGTGTGACAAGTCAGATTAATCACTGAATATTCTGTGTGATCTGAACAACACAGTATTAGTGGGATTAGTGGCTATGGAAAAAGTGTGCCAGAATGTTAAATGCTAGATCCTTAATGAAAAATCAGTTATTTGCAAGATAGTCTATGTTTAGCCATCTGTGTAATTCTTTCAGTTATCGAATGCTGATAGCTTCCTAATCTGAAGTCATGTGAAATGTGGCCATCAAGGATTTGAGTGCTCATGTGCTAGATCAAGATGGCCATTACATATACAACCAGGGGTATGTACTGTCTTTGGACAACCTGAAATTTCATGTTGTAGAGAGAAGATTCTGAGGGTTGATTCTTGTGATAATGAAAGTCCAGAATTGCAGTGCACTTGAAGCCTACATCCTTCAGTGTTGCTCTCACAAAGTGTCTGAGAATATTTCAGAGATCACTGTGGTATAGCTCAGGGAATAAGAGTCTGTGTTTGCTGTAACAGGGTGCTGTAACCACATGCCAGGTGACTGTAGAAACTTTCATTAAGTCCTAGACACTGGGGTCTTTAGGCTTTTCTCTTACATTCTCCAGTGCAATCACATGGAATTCAATCTGGTTCAGTGTGACAGTCTTGCTGAAGTTTAAGATAAATTTTTACAGGGAAAAGAGAAAAACATTTGACAAATTTTCCATCCTCTCAGAGAAGGACCTTGCTAATTTTTGTCTTTAAATGGAGAGAACTATGCTTCCTTGCTGAATGCTATATTTAATCATGAAAAAAGGCTAGAGAGTTATTAAAATAATTTTCAAAAGTAGAGGTAAATTGATGTCCGGTGCAACCACTGGAAGAGCTCAAGGCCTTCTAGTTTTCCATGTAATTATCTTCAATTAAATATTATACAGAGAAATTAGTGAATGAATGAAAATGGATTATGGATGTGAAACAATTCTGGTTTTTTTGAGGAGAAACTTTATGATATCTATTAGACATACTCTTCTGTACTCAGCCAAATAACTGTGTAGGTGGGGCCTGATAAACGTAAGAGGAAATGTACTTTTTAAAGTTGTAATTGATGGGCTGAAAACATGTGTTCTAGCAACATTTGAAGCACAGTTTTGTGAGTTTACAGCAGTTTACAGTGGAAAAAAAGATGGAATTGAAACCAGATTTTTTGGTGGAACTTTTTCCCCCCTTTATGTGACATTGAATTGCCCCAAAATATAGTGTTCCACTGTTTTGCCCCCCAAAAGGGGGGCACTGTTGTGAACACCTTAGCCAAAAATACTTTTTGTTCCTATTCCACTTCACAGAACCATCTGTGCTAGAAGGAACTCCAGGAGGTCTTTTTTTAGGCCACCTATTCAAAGGAGATTCAACACTGAATTTATACATGGTTGTTTAAGACCTTTACAGTCCCAAAATGGGAAGTGGAAATCAGACAAACTGTCTTATGCTTATTTACATGCTATAATTAATATATAAAAAATAAGAATGATATTGCAGAATTTCTAATGTTTTACTATTGAACACTATTGAGATTTTAAAGCTGATTATATCTGTATACTTGTTTACATTTTCTTTTTGGCCTTTTCATTCTTAAAAATTCCTACTTAGGAGTTATTTTATTCATGATATTTTTTGGGAGTAGATATAGCAATGAAGCAGTCTCCATATAAATTACTAATTAATTTTAAATTAAATCTGGGGTCTTTGGTGTGTCTCCAGTTCTGTCTGCCACTTGTTCATACTACAGGTACCTCAGGGTGTCACTGTGCATTCACTCGTTTTGAGCAAGCCTATGTAGGTCTGAACAGCTGGTGTCTTCTTACTGAGCTTGAGTAATTCCTAGAGTACTAGAGCTACAAGAGAGCTGGAGAGGGACTTTTTACAAGGGCATTTAGTGATAGGATAAGGTGGAATCGCTTCAAACTGAAAGAAGGTAGATTTAGGTTAGATAGTAGGAAGAGCTTCTTCACTATGAGGGAGGTTGCTCAGAGAAGTTGCTCCATCCCTGGAAGTGTTCCAGGCCGGGTTGGATGGAGCTTTGAATAACATGGTCTAGTAAAAGGTGTCTCTGCCCATGGCAGGGGTGTTGGAACTAGATAATCTTTAAGGTCCCCTCCAACCCAAACCATTGTACCATTCTGTAATTCTATGGTTCTGTTGCTTCTCTTGGCTAGGCATTTACAGTTCGGTTCTAGCACTCAGTCCTGTATATCAGGTCAAATACCTTCAATACCCAATTAATTTAATTAATTTCTAAAATTTCTTGCTGTCTTCGAGATTTATACCAATGGAATGATACTCCTAAAACTACTGGCTTTCCCAAATCATGGCTGAGGTATAGGTAAAGAATGTTCCTGAAAGGGTTTTATTTTGATCCCTGAACCTCCTTGTAAATATTGCCTAGAAATGGGACTGTTACCATACTGACTGTAACCAAAACTTACTATGATTTGTGCAGGAGTTTCAGCACTGATTTGAATGATGGGTTAATTAAACTTCTCTTGCTTCACTTCTGCATGTCCTTAGGTGCTTTAAAACATGCACTGTGACTGCCAAATATTGAATGCCAAAATACAGATTAGGATGAATCATGTTTTGCACCTTCATGTTTGTTTAGTAGATCATTGGTTTTCAAAATATGGATTATGAATAGTCATTAGAGACCTCAAGTGACATTTGCCTGCTTGTTCACAGCAATTTTTTTTGTCACCAGGTCTTTAAAAACTTTAACATGGAAGATCAGTTTTATGATCTGCATTTTAGTTGATAGGAGTTCTGGGGCACTGTGATATGTAGTGTGACTTGATCACTGAGAAAAGTGGTGGCAGAGCCAGAAATTGAATCAGAATATCTGAATCCAAGCCCCCACTGTGGCCACTCTATTTCTAATAAGAGGTAGTCCTGATTATAGAGGAGAAAAGAGCCCCACTTTGGAAAAGGATGAGAGATATTTTTTGAAAAAAACACTCACATAAATAGACATACGTCAGTCATTCACTCGGGTAGAAAAGATTGCAAAAAGACTGAACACAAATCTATTATATATTTATAGTATTGAGTGTCTAGATATCCTCGTCAGAAGCCAGGCTATTAAACACTGTCACTTGAGGCAGACCTGTTTGAGGTTAGACATTAAATTCTGATTAATGTTTTAGAAGATTTCAGACAATGTTTCTCATTTGAAGTAATTGTCAACCCACCTGGGTTTTCAGCTCGATTTACATTTCTGGTTGATTTTCTAAAAGACAAATGGATATAAAATAAAGGGGTGATTGTCTGAATCATATTCAAAAGAAGTATTTATTAGGCCTGAATTTGGAAAGTGGTGTTACTTTTCTGTAACCAAATAAAATATTTATATAGAGAGAATCAAGGAGAAAAGTTCTCAAAATCTCAAAGGTCTCAAAATCACCTTGGAAGGACCATCAGGCTGAGATACATTACAGTATTTGAACCTGCATTGCAGTCATAGCTTCAGCAATGTGTTATTAATCTATCAAAAATGTAATTATATTATTGACTTCTACTTATGTACAACAGCTACAATGACCTTATGTTTCAGAGGAAATAGTAGGATTTTGTTTTATTCCCAATGAAGCATTATAAAGCTATTGAATTCAGCAGAGATGTACCTAATGAGACCTATCTGTAAAGTGAAATTACCATAAGAGGTCATTAGGAGCTTGCACCCACCCTTTGGACTCCAAAGCCGGTTGTGCTTAGGCACTCAGGTTTGTACCTGTAAGGGAACTGTTGGCTTGTTCACACTGTTTTCCTTTTGGAGTCCCTTACTATTGGCAGTGGCAGCAATGACACCAAAGTGAGTTGGACTGAGCCCCAGAGATCTTCTCCAGCATTTTAGTAAATCCTTCCCATATTAGGACATTTGAAGAGAGGCTTTTGGATTTCTGGCTTCTTCAACCCTAACTTCAGTTTCAGAAAGGTAGGTTTCTGGCATAGAAAAATCTGGTTTCTTCCTTTGCGAACACTTGTCTAAAGGATTCACATGGCATTTCTACCATGGCCTGTTCTGTGCATTCTCTCTTAATACTCTGATCATGAACTGGGCAAATGACTCTCTCCCTCTCTGAAGGGTACCTTCTTATTTATAATATCTTGTACTTATCATATACATTTAGTCTTTCATTGTCAAGCTAAATGTCAAGCAAAACACTAGAGATTTCTTCTCTCTGACAATTTTCAGTGGAATTCTGATGAGATAAGTTGGTCTTGAAGAGCAACAATTTCATTTAGAAGAGAAGGTGATTCCAAGCACATTTGAAAACCTTTGACAAACTAACAAAATTATAGGCTATTACTATTGCAAGGCTGTGCATGTATATAGAAGTGTCAAACGTCTCTTATCTGGGATCTTCTGACAAGGAGCAGAACTGTGGAGTCTCAGGTTCAAAGGTTGTTAGCATCTGGTTGATTTGTAGACAGCTAAATGCACTTGCTTTTGTCACTTTCCCTTTGTTATGTAAAATCCTCATCGCATCCTTTTTTTACCTAACAAGGCAGGCCTGGACTAAGTAAAAAGCAAAACCAAAAACCCTCTGATCTTCCAGTAATCTATGCCATGGCATCCTGTGCCTACCTTACACCAAAAATGCCCTGTTTATACATATTAACCCTTAATGGATTCTGTTCTCCATCAAATTTGACCAATAGATTTCTAAATATATTACCTTTAATTTACTCACACTTTCAGTTTTATTTTTTCTGCATGGTGACAAAGAGAATCTCTTGTTGTCTGTGCTGACCTTGCACAGGTTATTTTCATTTGATACCATCTTGTATTAGAAGAGAAACATTAATGTTTTGTACCTTATTTGTCTTCTTGCTACTGCTGATTTTGTAGTCTTGCTTGCAGACCAAGCAGAAATATTCAATTTAGCTATTTCTCACACCAAAGTTGTTTCACACTTCAAATAATCTTATTTGTCTTTCTCTTATCCCTTTTTCATTTATTTTATGTCTCTTTTTAATTTGGAAAGAGCAGAACTGCATGTAGTGTTCATCGTAGTGTGCCTCATGAGTTAATAAAATCTGTAATTTATGAAGCTGCTCTGTACTCCCTCCTAGTAATTTCTAACCTTCTATTTACTTTCTAAACTAACTTATCTGATGTTTTTATAATATTATTCTAACCCCAAGTTCTAGTTTCTGTATTATGTCTGTCCATTTTCATATTTATGAGTATATTGAACGGTACAGACCCCGAGGATACTCCCTCTTTGAAAGAAAATTGCTAGATGAGCAGTAGTAAAATTTGGAGTGTGAGAAAGCTTTAGTTTCTATGAATCATGTAGTTTTGTTCACATGATTATGTCTTCATGTTTCACAGGGCAATTTTAATACAAAAACATTATATTTATAAAATCATACTACAAAAATATCTGTTACGGATAGAGCATGCGTACTGTTGAATTTTGTGAGGAAGTAAGCTACCAATGAGAATATCTGTAGCGTGGCTTTTTGCCAAAATAAGTCTTGCATTTTTTCTTAATAACAATAATCTCCCCTTCCTCTCCTTAGTAAAAACTGTTTAGTGATAGGAAAGATTGGTATTGCTGAATGAAAAATAGCAACAGCAATGTACTTGAGAGTTTTGGCTTACAAGTAGTTTAGTGAATGGGAAAATGTAAGAGCTTAAATAATAGGGGTAATGAAAGATTTATTGAACTTGCTTTATCTGAATAGATTAATAGAATAGAATCATGAAACCTACTAGATTTTGAATGACTTAGACATCAAAAGCTTAACCTTCAAGTACTAATTCAGTGAAAATCTCACCATAGTTGAAGAAAGAGGAACACAGATCTAAAGATTCTCCCTGTTTCTTTGAGATTGGGAAAGGACACCTGCTGATATGACCCAACACTTATATGAAGGCATGTTGTATGTGAGATGAAAATGCTGCTATGTCGCTAGCAAAGACTGGGATTCTAAAGGTTTAAATTTTTGAGATGTGAAAAGAGCTGAGCTAAGGTTGTATTTCCCTCTCCCTAACCATCAGAAAGACCTGTACTGAAGGCTTGCAAATGTCAGCAGTTCTCGAAGCTGTTTTTTTTTGGTTTGTTTGGTTTTGTTTTGGTTTTGTTTTAAATGTTTTCCTATTTCTTGATTGATTAGTGTCTCTCTTCTCTGTAGATACTTATCTTGCTTTTCAAACTGTGCTGCCTTTTCATATTGCATGAGAACTCCAGAATAAGCCCCATCATAAGCTGCCTTCTCCTCATAGCTCAATTGCTTGTGTGCTTTCCTTATTGCTTGGTTGTCCTTCTTTTGTCTCTACCTGCTGATGGATTTAAGTTTTTGACTTAGTCTTAAAATGCCTGTAACTCCTCCACTTGGAGGCAGACTTAATCTTCCCTTTATGGTTGGAGTGCACGTGGGCTTTATCATTATATTTTTCTTGTAACCTTTCCACAAAGGGAGATTTTGTTCTACTGTAAGGTCTGATGTTGTTGAAACTGGTATGGCTGACTTGATAATATCCTAAGGTTCAAGGTCATACAGTGCAAAGCACATTTCAGAAATGTACAGTAATGACAAAGTTTGTTGTGGTTGTTTCAGCCTTTGATAGTAGGTCCTCCCACATTAGGTTCTGAGGTTGCAGTTATCTCTCTTTCTCTTATTTCTGTTTATCTGGTTATATGACATTATTTATTGCTGTATAAGCTCATCTTATAATGGGAACTTTTTCGATTATTTTTATATAATCATGAAGATCACAGACTCAGTAATAGGATGATGTTTGATTAAAATAGTGACTTTAGTTTCTGAGAGCTACTTCTGTGATCCATTTGGTCCACCAACAGCACTAATTTATCATTGATCATTTATAGAGTAATTGTCTGCTAGAGGTTGGGACATACTTTGAAGTTTTGAGTTGTAAAAAAATATTTGTTTATTCCCAGTTACTGACTTCCTTTCTTGGGCTAAGGCAACTGTATACAGTGTCACTAGTCTAGAGTTCTGTGTAAGTCCAACTGATCTGAATTTTAGGAAGGAGTTCCTGACACTATACTTTTAAAAGTAGTTTTTCTCTCCACCCACTGATGTAAGATTCCGTATATAGGAGGAAGTCTTCAGAAAATAAAGCAAGAATCAATGCTACCTGGGTCTAACAGCAGCTGCTGCTGACTAAAGCCAAGTGTACATCATACATAAGTTCAAGGAAAGAGGTTCATTATATTCTTGTGTATCTCTAGGAATCCGGAAAGACCGCAGAGGTGGACGAGTGATGAAGCAAAAACGTCAAAGAGAGGAGCAGGATTCCAGAAATGGGGAGGCTTCTTCAACAGAGCTGCGAGCTTCCACCCTTTGGGCGAGTCCACTGGTGGTTAAACATAACAAGAAGAACAGTCCGGCCCTATCCCTGACGGCAGAACAGATGGTCAGTGCCTTGCTGGAAGCTGAGCCACCACTAGTTTATTCTGAATATGACCCAAATAGACCATTCAATGAAGCCTCTATGATGACCCTGTTGACCAACCTTGCAGACAGAGAATTAGTGCACATGATCAACTGGGCAAAAAGAGTTCCAGGTAAGGAAAAACAAAAGCCCCAGTGGACTATAAAAGCCTCTAGATGACAAACCAAAAGAAAAAAGGCATACGGATTTTCCCACTACCTATTATTTAATGAAAATTGTTCATTTAAGTTTAAATACATTAACAAAATTTACAATATTAAACGAATTTTATGTTATATTGGTTGATAAAATACTATAGTGGAATGTAAATGACTATTGAAGAAAGATTGATTCAAGAAAAGGTATTTCCCCACACTGTATAATGTTGGGCCATTCTTTGAAAATACTTTTTTTTTCAGATAACACTCAGCAAAATTAAAGGTAGAAAGAGATTATTAGTCAAATTACTTGTCAAATCTAGTCAATTTGATCTTATAAAATTATGTTAACTATTTTGATCTCTTCTGGAAAAAAGGGGTTACTCTTATATCTGTAATGTAAGATATAAATTCAGCATCACTAATAAGCCCATAAGGATTAGTATTAATTATTTCATCCCCATTTTATATTTTTGACTATAAATTACAGACCTTTCATTAATTTTGCATCTGAAAAACAGATCCAGAATAGCAATTTTTGTAATAAATATTTTTCCTACTAGAAAGAAATGTTTTTATCTTTTATCATTTTGGTGCATCATGGTTCCCTCTTTTCTCAAAAGGAATTACAAAATTGTGGGAAATATGTAACATTTTTGGTTGAACGTATGTTACGTATTCATTCATGTGGTTCAATTAATTGATATAAATGAAATGAGGGAGTAGTTTTCTATTTAAAGTTCATCGCCTTTTAAAATTTCAGTTTACATGACTACTTTCCATTAGATAAGATTTAAAGGTTTATTAGAAATTTATTGCATGTGTTGTACCTTTATCTTGGCAAAAAGACTGGCATACATGGTAATTTATACTTCATAATTCACTGGGATCCTGATCTCTTAAGTTTTTGCTATAGTCACTTACTTAATTAAAATTATGTAGCTGCTTTATGAAGGGATGTTAGAGAAGACTACCAGAGCTCTCACTCACATAGTGCATTACCTCAACAGAATTACACCCAGGTTATGCCATTTTTCTCTTTTCCTTCATTTAAATTTGGCAAGACTGTTCCTGGTAAATTAATAACCTTGTCTTTTGCAGTCCTCAAGTGTTCCATTTTAACCACTTTTCACATGTCACTTTGTGGGCTCCAGCTATGACCAGTGAGAACTTGTGTGTGTTTCATTTTTCATTGTATCTTATAAAAAATCACCTGAGAATTTTATTCTTGACAAAGTCACAGTGGTTAAGCCAGATCTTCAGTCTGTTCAAGTCAAAGGCAGATTCCACTGTTAATTGAGGTCTGTTTTGGATCA
Organism: Pseudopipra pipra; assembly: GCF_036250125.1. NCBI lineage: Eukaryota > Metazoa > Chordata > Aves > Passeriformes > Pipridae > Pseudopipra > Pseudopipra pipra. The sequence goes on from NC_087551.1 coordinate 51,737,606, forward strand.
TGCCTTTACAAAAATGCTTTTTAAAAAAGAACTTGTGTCCATAGTGTTAAAAATATTCACCACCAAAACTGGTAAATTGAAATTACTTTTCTACTGATTTTTAGAGATATAATTAGTCTAAGTCTGTTAAAATAAATAGTTTACATTCAGCATGAATATATCACATTCTAAATTCATTATGTCTTCCAACTGGAAAAATTGACTTCCGTGACTTTTGATTTTGATAGTGGAATTAACAGAAATGTGTTTAGACACAAAGTAACACTGTCAGAGAATTCAGATCTGGCTTTTATTCAGAGTTCTCTCTGAAACTGCTTGTCACAAGACAGTTACAACTGGTGATGATCAAAAAACTGACTGGTAAGCAAACCTCTGACATCAGAAAATCAAATGTATAAGGTTATCAGCTATTTGTTTATATCTAATGCATTTTACATTTAAGTTGCCTGTTAATTGTCAAAATAGCTCATAAGGAGAAACCAAGCCCAATGACTCTATGTATATGCATTAATAAGTATTCTAACAGGGGAGGTTTGATATAAAACTGCTGAACTTTGGTAAAAAAATAAAACCCCAAAATACCTTTCCGGTGATAGTTTGATCTATTAGGCACTGTACGAACAGTTATACCAAAGGAAAGTCCTAGAGCAGGAGAGAAAGAATAAAGAATTTGGGGATTCTGAAAGTGCTGGACACCTAGCTGATTCTTGGTGTTGTGGCCTGGAGAATGGTATGCATGAACAAAAGCAGAAATTAAAGTGTTTTAGAATGTTGATTTAAAAGAAATCAGGGCCAATTGTTTACTTACCTCCAAATTTGGGGCTCCTCAGAGTAGGAAATTTGGATCTAGGTGCTTAAATATATATATATTTTTTAATCTCTCATCTGGTCCTTAGAAAAAGTTGAGTGTACTGTGTTACTGATATTAAATTTTAGAAGTACAGATCAACTTTCAAAGACAGGATCTTTGCTTGTCAAATTTTCCTTCTGCTGGAATGTACTGGCAATAAATGTACAATAAGGAAATGTGTGTGCCAACATAGGTCACATTTTCCCCTCCAAATATGTTGCCTTGGAATACTCCATTATTACTAGGAATTAAGCAATACTGCTTAATCAGAGAGAATTTTTGTATACTTTATGCATAAACGGAGGAACTGAATAACTTTTCTCTGTTAGGTGAAGTATTTTGTGCAACAGTGTTGTGGGATTTCACTCAGTTATTTTCACAGCTAATTTACTAAGGTTTCAGGCTTCAGAATCAAGGATAAAACCATCCTTTTTTCTAAAAAGCGAGTGTGCTTTTTGCCAGTAGAAAAAAGGCAGTTGCGGGCAACAGCCTCTCCTATGCACACTTCTCAAGCCTTGAAAGCATTTCATAAGTTCATTTACCTACACACAAGCACTTTTCTGTAGGAAGGCAAGGAGCAAAATCTGTACCAGTGGCTGAGTTGAAAGCATGTTTGTTGAGGAAGGAAAAAATTGATATCAACTGAGCAGAAAAAAATCTAAAAAATAACAGCTTAAAAATAAGTGTAGAGACTTGCAGGGGCATGTTTGTAGTTTATTTTGCTGTGTAGGCTTTAAAGAATAGTTTTTGGTCAACAGTCTTTCTGAGGATATAATTAGATGGCCATGGAAGAAGAAACAGCTAGTTAGATGTACTGGATAAGACTGAAACTATTCTACAAAATGGACTAATGAATAGTAATTTATGATGGACTGTGTAGTATAATGTAGGCAGAGATCTGTTACTAGGGCATGCTGAGGACAATCTTCAAAATGAGATACCTTTGCAGACATGCCCTGATTGGGAAGGTGAGAACTGTTCTAAGTGTTTATTGCAACTAGTTTAGGATTAGTTCAAACTTGCTTAAATTGGGTCTGCAATCTTGGTGGTGTTAACGAATTTCTGGGGAAGAGAGAACTTGGGGAAGCTTCTTATTTGTAGCCTAAAAAAATATCATCAATATTTAAATATAACATGATTTTTATCTGTGGTTATAACCACATTTCCCCATGATAATGCAATTCATAATATGACAAGTGCATAAAAGCTTGTTTTAATTTTCCTTTGAAACCTTGGCCACTAATACAAGTGGGTTTGCCATATTACATGAACAAAAATCTTGTACAGTGTCCTATGACATACACAAAAATTCCCAGGATGCCCCACAGGACTTACTCTTTATATGGCCTAATGGGGATTTTGGCCAAAGTCCTCCCAGATGGCCTCTGAAAGACACTGATTGTGCCTTCTGATTATTCCAGCCAGCTGGAATATCTGGCAGCTGTACATGAGGTGGGTGAAAGCATATTGTGATGGGCTAGACTTTACATACACGTATAAATTGAGCCTTTTAACATTTAATTGGGACAAATCGCTAAAAATCAAATGTATCAGCATAGATGAATAAACCTTCTGGTCATTTTTGAATCATATATTCCTGAAAGATATGGTCTCCTATGTTCTTGGTTTACATAATATCTGGGGGATATAGTACCACCTTCAGAATGAGGTTTTTTAGTTTAGTGAATTTTCATCATGGTCTGATGCAATGAGAAAAACCATTACTTTGCTTTTCTACAGAAATGCTGGTATGTCAAAGGAATTAACTTATTGTATTTCGTTATTCATTTACTGTGTATATAGTTCAATATCATATTTGGAGTACTGGATTTTCTAAATGAAGATGTCATTTTCAGTGTTATCATCAATAATTTCTTTATGTAGAATCTCTTGAAGATGGTTGATAAGAGACATTATGAGCTTATACCGTGAGCCTATGGTAGAGAGTATAGCTTTAAGGGAGTTTTGTTCCAAGGGTGAAATCTTTGGCTTTGCTGCTACAATCTTGTGTAACTATTTGCTACAAGTACAGTAGCTGTACAACTTAATAGCCCTAAAATGGTACACTGGGCATACAGGCTTTGAAGTTTTGCAGTGATCACAGTGCTGTACTTATTTTATGGCTTCATGAACCGAGGAGATAAAGATTTTGGAACTGGTTTTTTTCTGTTTGTTTGGTTTTTTTGTATTTCAAAGCCACAAAAGTTGCTATTTTCTTAAGATATTGTTTTCCTATTTGACCTTCTAAACTGCTCTGTTTGTCAAATTAGGAACAGTGTGTAAAGAGGCCAACAATAGCCACAATTTTACACTGCACTTCAGTGACACCAAACTAAAAAAAAAAAAAAACAAAAAAGGTGGAAGGAAAGAAGTCTTGTATGAGAGTGGTATGTGTTTATAACTCTTTAGGTGCAGGATAGGTTACAGAGCTTCTAAGTGTAGTGATCCTCCTGGCAATAATTTACACTTAGCTTAAAAAAGGAATGGATTGCAATTTGTGTAATAATTTTTAATAACCCTTCCAAGATATCTGTTTTATAGACTCTTCTCCATTGCCTAACTGGCTTGCTGTGGAGATTTCTAAAATGTTATTAAAAACCCACCCCTTTGCTTATCTCTTTAATCTACTGAAGTGATACTCTCTACTCCCTTGGCTTCTTAGGTGAAAAACAGGAAGCAAATCTGTAAGCAAAAGAGAAATGGTAACAAGCATCCTCATCTTACTTTATGGCCTCTTTTTACTAATTTAATTTCTGTGAAGTTTCAATTAATTATTGTGAATGTAAGAGATAAGAATCAACCTTTGTAGTGAAAAAAGGCAATCGCCATTTGAATTTGAACACCAGTCTGAGAGGTATCATGCAATAGCGTGATTATGCAGGACAGCAGAGTTAAAAATCATTGAAATTAAAGCTTTTTATCGCTGTGTTTTGTAGTCTGTAAAGCATCTTTATTCTCTAATGTTTCTATTTCTAAAACCAAACAAGCACCCTTTCCTGTCCTCCTCTATCTTCTTGGTGCTGTATGAGAAAAACCCACTCTTATAATTAGCTTTTTTATTATCTATGTAATTGTCTTTTAGTTTTGAAAAATGATGAGGTATATTTCCCTCCTGTAGAGCACTTCTAATGAGAGAAAAGAATGAAACAATGTGAAACAGTGGTTTGCTTTTGAGAGACTGGGGTAGAGGTGCTGATTCTAAAGGACCGGGAGATGTTATATGCACCAGGAACTTGAGTCAGACAGGAAAAGCCAAAACTGAGAAGGAACAGTTCAGCAGAAGTGCTTGGAAAGGAATATAAACTTTACTTGCAGGTATCTATGGGAACAAAAATACAGGCAGTGGTTTCACTAGCTGAAAACTGGACGAAAATGATAGCAAGAGAAAAAAAGGTATCAGGGTCTGAATTACAACTCTGGTATTGGAAATTTAAGAAGTGCACTAATGCAATGTTTTTCAAACTCTAGGGAGTCCTTAGAGTTAGGGATAAAGAAGGGGAGATAAATGCATCAGAGCAAGCTGACCAGCATCAGGGAGACTCCAACTGTGAGAAAAGTAAAGAACACGTGCAAGAGGACCAGAGAAAGAAGATGCTATCAATCAGTCACATTAGCCAACAGTAAATTCAACAACTCAATCCTGGGCTTCTTACTCATTCTTAGCATGCCTACTGGAGGCCAGTAATTTGTTCAGGGGCTTTTCCAAGTGGAAGGGTCTGGTTGTTGCCTGCTCCCATTGCCACAGGAAGAGCCTTGAGATGTGGTCTACTTAATATCCTCTACCATTTCATCTTCCAAGCCATAGTCTTTGAGCTTTATGTCCCACTCTTTACCCAGCTGTTTCCTGGCAGTAGGGATTAAAAAAATATATTCAAACAGGATCATTTTATTTGCATAAAATTTCAGTCAAGGGAAACAGAGTTGGGAAAGACAAAGTAGTTAGGGAACCACTTAGAATATTTCCTTAGAAAGCCTTTGAACAAGCTCAGAAGTATATCCTTGAGGGTTTTCTAATACTTATCTTGCAACATTTCATAATTTTTTTGTTTATTCTTATTAGATTTTTTGCAAACTCCTAAACCTAATTCTGTAGCTTTGCATGTTTTATTTTGTTATCCAGAAGAAGAAAGAGATTCTGAAGAGGATGTCAGGTGCTGATGCCATTATGCAGGTGCATCTGCTCTTATCCCTTTCAGCAACATTCTGTGGCCACAATTAAAAGCTTTACCTCATATGCATGAAAAACCATGATCAGTGTCAGTAATTATTTCTAATATTTAAGAAAACCAACATCAGAGTAACTCATAGTGAATGCTAAATTGTCCTCTCATTCACAGTTACATTGTATAGAGAGGTGACTGCCAAAAGCTATTGAATCAAGCCTGTTATCCAACTTTCTAGCCTCTTTGAATCTAGGAAATCCCTAATAGGATACAAGTTTACAAACATAGAATGAAAATTACTGTGTTTTATTTATGTTGCATAACTGTAGTTGTTCTCTGTGCCCAGAACCAAAAAATCGCCATGGCCTTTCTTTTAAGTAAATAAGTTTCTATTAAAATGGAGGTGAATGTGTGTAACATGCTGTGAAAATCCAATTTTTTTTTTTTTTTGAGATAAAGTGTTCCATATATTTAGAGAAAAGGAAATATAGCTAACAACATTCATCATAACATTTGTCCAATAGATCAATAACAATTGGAACCCAGTATTTACTTTTAAGTACTATAACATTTGTTTTCCCAGAGATGTCTTAGTTTCTTTCTTTCTTTGTGGAAATGAATAGCTTGAAAAACAATTAATACAGGCATCCAAACCCATCCATTTATTAGCTCAGCACAATAATTCTGTTCTACTCTAGGTGATTTTTTTAGAAAACTGCCTTTTTTACAGTGTGAATACATTTTTCCATCTAAATATTCCTGAATGAGTATGTGCTGAAATTTAAATTTAAATCTGAAGACAAACTGAACCTATAAGCCTTTTTTTCTACAAGTATGCACATATCCAAATACATTTGTTAAGATTACTACACATAGAATCATAGAATCACACTGTGGTTTTAAAATCCAGACCCACAGTGCTATTACAAGGCCGATCCTATTCAGGCCTTTTCAGCGTAAGAAATATTTGAATTCCAAAGTTTTGAATTTTGGGGCTTCCCAACAAACTGTCTCAAAGAAAAAATACCATCATTAACCAAAGTTTACTTAACTGTGAGTAATCTTCTTTACCTGTTTGACTTATACTGACAAATACTTTTACTGAAAAATAGCACCAAAAATAACAGCAAACAGGTAAGAAGGAGCTAACATTCTTTTCACAAGAACTACTTACATATTGGAGTTCACTAGGCATTCAATAGCATACAAGTTTGTTTGATAGTAAGTGTTTGAAGATGAAATTCTATTGGTCTTGGCAAATGAAGAGGCAAAAATTAACATGCACAGTAACAATCTTAATATTTTTAGCCAAAACTTAAGGAAATTAAATACTTAAACTGTAATATTTTATTTCTAAAAGATATGATCCTTTTATAAAAAACATTTCCTGCTATTTTTCTTTAGCTAATGAATAATTTACACTCTTGGATGAATATATCTATCCTAGAGTCTTCAGCTATGTCAAACCCTGGAGCTTTCCAAGAAACGCTCGTTAATTTCCACTCTAAGTAAACAGTAAGTAACAATCCCTCCTGATTTATTTATTTCTTAAAATAATTTACAAAAAGAATACGCGATTGTTGGAAAGCACCGATGCGATATGTATGTGCATGTGCACATACCCATTGTTCCCTGTTCACATAATTCACACAAATTGCCCTTTTTTGCTTGATGTTCAATAACTTCAGCCTAATTCTTTTAGTTCCTCTCCAGTACTATATTTCTGAGCATGATCAGCTGTAATTCCAGCTGGTTATTCCACAGATTATTTTAATATAATCTGTATTATTTTTCTGTTCAAGTGAGTTATTCACTAAAATCTCAGATATATAGGAGTTTTTAAGTTACATAGAAATAATTAGGAAAGATTTATTGCAGGTGACTTCTGGATGGACTCTTACCCTTTCTGTACTGCTGCAGTGGTGCATTATATGACACATCTGTTATGCAGCTCATTTGTTTTCTTTGATTATCTCTCCAGGAAATGAACTATGTGTGTAAAGAGTATTTTGTTTTGTCTGTGTGTTAGTTAGGGATGGCTGCAAATTTAAACTTGTGAAAGCAGTTACAAAATATCCCACAGTGAAATAGGAAATGAGAAATATGTGATTGGCTTGAGTTTGTTCTCAGCTAAGAGTGGCCATAAGGAAATATTGCCTTCTGTCTTCCTTATGGAAAGTTCTATTCCTTGTAAGAAATGTGGGTGTCTGCCACAGTCCTAAGCAGGGATATGGAAATGAAATATTTATCATATTTATCACTGTGGTTAGACTTTGGGTCTAGACCTAAAGTTTCTTAAGCCTTTTGAGGAGCCTTGGAAACAGGAGGGAGGAATCAAGATCTTGACTTTGACTCAGTGTCCATGTCCCTTCCCCCACCCGAGAGAAGCACTTCTCAAGGTGTCAGGGATACCCAGTGAATCTCTCAGGTATCTGGTATTCCTTCTGAGCAGACTGAACTCTGAAAAAGAGAATGCATATTGACAGAATTTTCAGTGATTTTTTTCACTGTGGCCTGAGATTTTTGGTTTGGAACTTCTTTCAGTTAATCCAGTAGGAAGTCGTAAGACCCAGAATCAAGGTTAATATATAGAAAAGGGGAAAAGTACCATTCAAAATCTCACTTACAGACTAAAAATGTTGTGTTCCTTGTTAAATTACATTCTGGAGTGTTTGAGGTGATTTGGAAAACCAAAATTCAAGAAATCTTCGTTTACTTTGATTCATAAAGATAGGGAAAGTGGCAGAGTAGACTAATTAAAATTCCCCCAGAGAATAATAAATCTTATCAATAGCTTGATGAAGCATCTTCTGCAACAGCTGCTGTCCCTCAGAGAACATGTCTGCAAATAGGGAAGTGGCTATATGGGCTGCTGGCATGGGAACCAAGTGTTTACTAAAACACTGAATGGTATCTGACTGGAATAGACCTAAAATTTCAATATTGCCATAATAATATAAATTATTATAGTAGTATTACATGTCTGACCAATTTAAGAAATCTCCTTTCATTGCTAAAAAGGTAGTATTTCTTATGAATATCACATACACTTGTAGGACACACTTTGTGAGATTGTAATTTCACAAGTATTTATTCCAGTTGCAATTCCTACCTTTCTGCTTCCCCCTGTGTTATGCAAGTAAAGGGATTTAGCTGGATTAAAAATCTTTTGCGTGTGTGTATTTTGGCTTGCCTATAACTTGTGTGAGTACCCCAGTCCAGTTCTTGGCAAAATAGTTGAGGCAATTGAAATGCGAGGATGGCAGTATACAGGCAAATATTAATATGATGGTGCTAGAAAGATTCATGTCATACTGCCAAAAGTAACATACAGTTCTAGCACAAGTCTTTTTCTAATTTAATTTCTCTTTACTTCTACAGAGTGATCTTTTCCAGTCTCTCTGTACAAAGGACAAGAATATTCCAGTTACTGGCACCATTTACAGCCTTTATCCTGTTTGCCTAAATAGATGTTCTTTAGCTCCTACTTTGTATATTCCTGCTTAATCTGTAAAATATTCTGTAATGCTATGCCACAGCTGTAAGGGGTTGGAGAGTCATAATGAAGAGGTAGCATGGTAATTTACTCCTCACTCAAGATGCATCCTAGTTGACAGAGGATCTTTGGTTTCCTTGAATCCCTGGGATACAAGATACTTTACTTCTCAGGAGGCAAAGGCTGACTGGTTTGTTGCTGATTCTAGTGCATATTTTTTAGAAGTTGTTCTTCTGTCTTTGTCTTTCAGGAAAGCAGTAAATTCTTCTGGAAGTTCTTGGGGCCAAATTTGCACTGTACAGCTAGTAAATAGTGACCTGAAGTGACAGAAGCATTTGACAACCTTTTTGGAATCAGCAGTTGATTTTTAGTCTTCTGTAGGGTGGGATTTTGCAATGTCTGTGCAAAATGAAAGCTCTAGTATATTTTATTTGGTGATGGTGGAATTAAACACTAGTATTAATTGGTTAACATCTCACACATTTTAAAAACAGTATACATAGAGAGGTTCTCAGCTGACACAGAAGAGCTACCCATGAAAATCCAGCATATTTATCAATGCTACTTGTGACTTCATTTTTTTTCCCACGCTTGGTATTCATATACAGACAGCTATGGAGAATCATTGACTCCGATATGAATACTAAATGCACCTTTTTCCCCCAGGTAAACATGTAGGGTTACGTTCCTTTATACGAGCCTTTTGGGAAGATTGTTGCTTTACCACAGGGAAGCACTAATGGTGCCAATGCCTCCTTGTTAATTTTGCCACAGCGCATCCATTTCTAAACAGTTATCTCAGCACCTTATCTACTGCATGGGCAAACTGTGAAGCACATTGAATATCCTTGTTGTGAAACAATCTTCCTCCCCCCAACATCCCTGCCTTATTTGAAGATTCTTAGGCTACAGGCATAAGTATAAATTAAATTCGCTATTTTTTTTATAATGCTCATTATGCTCCTTGCCAGTATGCCTCTCTTCTTAAAAAAAAAGGCTTATCTTTTACAGAAGTTTTACATACTACTTTACCAGATGTTATGCAAATCTATCCTGAGAGGTGATTGTTGATACCACTGAGTATGTCTACAGAAAAATTAGTTATAACTAAGTCTGAAATAATGTCGTATATTAAACTATGCCATTTGTTTGAAAGCAATTATGTTTCTCAGTTCTCTTTCATGTCTATTTTTTACCTTTGTTCAAGTCTATGTTACAGGTTTTTGTTCTGTTTTTTTTTTTTTGTGTGTTGGTTTGGTTGGTGTTTTTTTTTTTTTTTTTTTAAGGGGCCACTTCTAATCAAGGGTTCAAACAGACATTGACATTTGAACATCTGAATGAGACAGTGCCAGGCAAAATAAATTCATTTCCCTTACTGCCTTATTTCAGTAGACAGTGCAGTCAGAGTGCTCTTTTCTTTAGACTCCAGATGAGGCTTTTTGTGCCTTATTTGTCAGTAATAGGGCTTCTGAGATATTTTGGTAAAAATCCATTACTGCAGTCTGATGAATTCAGGTCTGCTTTTCTTCAGCTGACAGGGAATAACTGTTACCAGCTTTCCATGAGTTATTTTATCTACAGATAATGTGGAATAACTTTAAAGTGCTGATTTCATGTAGGTGGAAGACTGAAATAATTCAGTAATGGGACATCAGAGGTAGTTCAGTATAATGTTGATGAGCTGTTTTCCCTCTTAAAAAGCTTCTGGCCTGACACTGGGTCTCTAGGCTTCCAAGTCTCTGAGTAGCTTGGTAATAGTTAATGTTTAATATGGGTAGGACTATATTTAAGTGTTCCGATGCTTTATTTTACACTCAGATTTACTTTTATGTGTGTGTGCGTGCAAGACAATAATGTTAAGATTCTTATGCTTGTTTTTGAATTTCCTGGTGCATTCCTCTTCTTCAGTTCACACTTTAATTTTCTATATGTGCAAAAATGCAGCCTGGAAATGCTTAAGATTTAGGTTGTTTCCAGACTTAGCACAAACAGTTAGGAGGTGATTCATTTCTCTGAGATTTCCTGAAATTCCTGTTTTATTTGTTCTGATTAAGTTAAATTATTTTCTATCATCTTCATAGTTTGCTACTTCATTGTTTGCCTGGGCTGTCTGATCATTAATAGTCATATTTAGCATATCAAAGGTTAGAGTGCTGTGGCATCTGCTTGACAAGTTTTAACCACATTGTTCCTTCATGTTTTCTGTCTCTTTTCCAGTTCTTTATAAGTTCATCTTTCACCATCATAGTGCAACATCAATTCTGTGTGACCTATTATGGTTGTGTCCATATTGCAGTTACTGCCTGGCTTTGTCTCGTCTTGGTAACTTTTCTAGTGGCAACACTGTAGCTATGGGAGCATATAAACATATATGAGCTGCAGAAGTATATAACAAGAACCCATAAACTTCTGGTTATCATCAAAAGTGGGCAAGATCATTTGGGTAACACTCAGGTGATATTTGCTCCCTCAGGGCTCCCACACCAAACACACCTCCTCTGCCTCTGAGGATTGGAACCCCCAGCCTTCTATATATGATCCAAACTGTGCTTTGAGGGTCAGTACAGTGATACTATTCATAAAATAGTCTCCTAGTCTCTATCTGAACTGCGTGAAGGGACTCTATTTATGATTCAAGATAAAGGTTTCTTCTCATCATGAGGAGTCTATCAAATTTACATCTCAAAACAGGCAAAAGAGAAAAGAAAAACAAAATCGATTTAAATGTCTCTGAAATAGGGAGGATGAAAACTACCCCTTTTTTATGAGTTGGAAAAAATATAAAATTAAAATTCCAGGAAAAACTTTCTGAATTTTAAGTTTTATTTTTTCTTCTAATATTTAATTTCTGCTGCTATAGTTATTAGAAGATATTAAAGTGATTTTTTTTTAATGTGATGGAATTCCATACAACTTTCTAGTCCTGGCAAAGGATGATAAATAGAATTTATAGGTCCAGTCACTGTGGATGAGCTTGTGCACTGTTCCAAAGCTTTTCCAGATGTCTCCATCATAGTTGTGTGACTAATTAGTTTCTTTGTTTCATGGAAGGTACAAACAACAAAAAATAAACATTTTCACTTAATGTAAAATGAAATTTTTGGACCTTTTTGCTAGGTAATAACTTTTTTGGGTGAAATTAAACATTTCATTAAACATGATAGAGTAGACCAGTAAGATTTCAAATATTTTAGTCACCTGTTTAAAATGAAAACGATTTTGGAAAAAAAGAGTCCTGTATTTCCTAGAAATTTAGGTACTTTTCTCAATGCTGAGTAGGAATAGATGCCTAGTAGAGTGCTGAAAACCAAGATGAGGTAGCTGAGAGGGACAGATAGAAACCAGCTTCTTTTATTTGTTTATTTTCATTTTGTGAAATCTGAAGTTCTCCAGAGTGTTTTAAACTTGTCAGCCTGTCACTTTCCAACATAAAATGCACTGTCAGAGTGCTTCCAACTAGCTCTAGCTTCAGCAGATGTCTCGGCAGGCTGTACAGGACCTTGAGTCAAGGTCATTGTTCCACAAGTGCAACACCTGTGTTTTGTATGCACACCTGAGCCCAGACCATGCAACATGTAACAGTTTCCTGAGGGTGCCTGAGGCTTTGCAGATGCTGAAATCTGCCTTGGGTTTCTTACCCATCGAAGGAGAGTGTGCAACAAAAGGGGCTTAAGACAATGATGTGTTTTGTGGAAACATGCTGCTTGATAACTTGGACAAGAAAGTTAATATAAATGGCCAGCTGCATTCCAGTGTCTTGCTTTCCCTGTAAAATATTCCTTTGCTCTGTCTTATGATGACACTCCTACACAACTGCTAAAATACTCTTCTTGTTATAGTGGCTAAAGGAAATTGCAGCAATTAATTTTGCTGTCTTTCTTCTCTTTGATGTGTCCTTAGAATTTCTTGGATAATTTTTTCAGAGATTGGGTTCTGTTCAAAACCAGCCATGTAGGGGTGAAAAGAATAGAAGGGAAAAGAAACCTTTGAATCTCATTTATATGTGCTTGTGTTTCTGTTTTGATGCAGGTACCAGCCAGTGTAATGAATGCTAAACTATAGATATATAATGTCTATTATTCGTCTGCAAGTGCAATAGACAGGAATAAGACTTCGCCAGAAGTGAACAATCTGGAGAAATAAAATGGATGCAGGTGCCTTAGTCAAGCTAGTTTTATTTCCTAGTGACTGTAAAGAATGACCAGACCATGAACTCTGAAGTTATGCCTCATTTCTTGGGTACAGCACATTATGTTCTGAGCAATTTCTATTTGTAGTCTTGAAGCAGTTTTAATCTTCTAGTTCACTACAGACTTGACAGTTTTTCCCTCTTTTCCTTGGGTTGCAAAATAATCCTCTTTTCTGCTAGTTCCAGATGCTACTGCAATGAATGTTAATTGGTTCAGTGGTGAAGACAGTAGATCCTGGGATGGAAGAGATTGTGGAACAAAAAGCTTAGTGCCTTGTTCACTGGATTTTATGAATAAAGAAGGGGAGACCATAACTCTCCCAGTTTCGTCATGCGAAAGTTGTTGTAGTCAAAGAAAGTGTTAAATTAAAAAGTGACATTTCTCAAGCTTCCAGACATGAATGGAGATATAAGTTGAAACAGTGAAACTTGAATTCTTAAAGAATTAAACTGAAGTATTAGGAATATCAAAAGTATGAAACCAGGATTTTAGGGACATTCAGAACGAATAGAGTTAATAATCCTTAATTTCAGCTTCTAATTCCTTCAATAAATAACTAATATTAATTTACAAATGTGGCTGAAGCTGGCCATTGATTGTATTACCTTGCAAATATAATTTTATCTCTTTTCTGAAATGTTCTTAATTGTGTTATGATGATCTTTAAGTCTTTCATATAGCTGTTATAATTAAAGGAACAAACAGGATAAAAAATGGAACGATGGAAATATTTTTATACCCTAACATTTGTAGAAAAAGTGAGATGCAGAGAAGTAGAAATGTGGTAGAGTAGCCTGTGGTAGAATAGGTTTCCAGGCTTACTTTAACCTACTTTTGTTCACTTGCCATCCTTATTCTGCCCCTTATACTACCACTAGACCATGTGACATATCTGCACTGCCTTTATCCATCCTGAGGTCTTTCAGGATCTCTTCCTCTAGCAAAGTCTGTCTCCCAAGGCTGTAGTGAAAGCCAGGCATGCAATGCTGCCCAAGCCAGCTCCAGACACAGGCTCCATATGGACCACCATGCGGCTTGCTGCTTTTGCTGATACTGTTAGGGTACTGTCCCATCCAATCAAGTGCGTATAAAATTAGTAAGAGGATGTAAGAAAAGCATGTAAGTGCTCTCTGTAAAAGAGGAAAACAACTGGGAAGCCTTTGATGTTTTGTTTTAAAATTTTCCCCTAATAATTGTGTATTAAAGCAACCATTTGAAACCTCTCAGGAGCATGCTGGGGTCCTTTAAAAAGCTGTGAAAGAGTTTGCCTGTGTCGGCTTCATTTTCCCCCTCCAGTTTGCTTAAAAACTGTGATTGCTTAAACAGATTGCTCAAAGAGTGATTGCTTAATGAGACCTTTTGCCTCAAGTGATTTTTTTTGACAGCCACAAAACCATAACTTATATTTGGTTTAGGTTGTGATTGGAACACAGCCTGGTACTTTGAAGGTCAAACAAATGCTGAAAACCTAATATTCTCTTGGATGCAGCAGTATATATATATAAAAAAAATCCAAGCTGTGCTGGATGTGACCTCAAGTCTTAGGGTAGATTTACACAAAGTGTAAACCATCTGAGGTGGTCGGTGCACCTCTGCTGCCCGTTGCTCACCTTTCATGCTCTTCCTTCTTAACCGTTTATTTCATCAGTTGTCTGAACACTTAAACCAGCAGAAGAGACCAGAAGTGTGACAGCCCTCATGGAGTGGGGAAGGGCAGAAGGGGAAAGAATGAAGTAGAGAAGACAGCTTGTATTTATGAGCATGTCTTTTGAGTTCATAAAAGTCAGTCAAGAATGCATAACCAGCCACAGAAATTATTTTAGCTGGAGCTGCTTTTGATGGAAAACATTTTGCATAGCTGTGACCTCTTAAAAAAAATGACAAATCCCAGTAACCCTCCTCTAAACAACTTGCAACTGGCCTGAGTACTGTTATAAATTGGCCTGAGTACTGGTATAGGTTTAATGTCTTGTAATTAACTGTTGCAGAGACAATAAAGAAAAGATGTATTACTTCATACTATCTCTTTTAGTCGGCAGATAATAAATTTTGTGTAGTATCCTTCTTCACCTGGGCAGGGAAAAATTCGGAGGACACCCTTCAATGAAAAGCCTTCACATGAAGGTGATGGGCCATTCCTACACTCAAAATCAAAGGGAGCAGCTGCTATTGTTCCATTCTCGGTATGCAGATAGCATTCTGTGCTTTTTATTTGCAAGCCTGAACCCCCTGAGAAATGGCACAGCTCTCAGTGGTAAAGGAGCCATAAAGTAGCATTTTACTGTTGTCAAAGGGTACCTCAAGTATCAGAAATCTCAATTACAGTCCAGGGATGAATGATCATTAACATGCTTTAAATAACTGCTGTATAGTGCTGTAGGAATTTTGCATGTAATAACAAACATCACCTTTTGTTGATCAGTTGAAGTGCTTGTTTTCTGTACAGAAAATATATGTATGTCTCCCTTCTTGCTTTACGAAACAAGTATAATAAACTTTCACTAACCAACTGGCAGGCAGCCTTCACTTGCAATAATCTTATACAGTAGTAGTTGTTATAATTATTATGATTAGCAAGATTTGTTCTTGTTTTAATAACTTTTAAAACTGCTTGTTTAGAGGTGTAAGAAAACTTAGGTCCAAGATTTGTTTTATGGAGGTAGTTGCCTTGCCTACATTAGTGAGTGTTTTAAGACCGATTAAGAGTTAATACTTGTATAATTTCCTGCATACAGGTTTTCTGCTTGCATCTAAACAATTCCCTCCCCCCCCAACTCCAGCTTGGTAAGGCTTTCTTTCCTTTTTCTGTATGAAAAAAGTTCAGTTGCTTCAGGTTTGGGGTTTTTTTTTGCTTTTTACTGATTTGCAAGAAACAGAACTTGCACTTGAACTCAAGGAAGCTTCTCCAAACCAAAGATTTTTGAGGCTGAAAGGATGAGAGAATGTGAGACACCTCTGTCCTAATCCTGCCTCCTCCTGAATGAGGCACTTAACCTCTCTGTGTTCTATCTATAAAATACATTCAATAATACTTAATGGTTTTACTGCCCTTTGAAAATGTAAAGTGTTATGTGAGTGCCAATTACTTTTATTATGTTCCCTGATGGAAGGCCTCTATGTATTTGTGTTAACTGGTACTGCTAATGCACTTTCTGGAATAATCTTTGGTTAACCAAGTGAAATTGTTGCAAAAAAACCCCTGTGTTTGAGTCAAGGCAGACACAGTGACATATGCGAGAAAGTCAGGACTTGACAGCACTTAGCTTCACTGAGATTGTTTCCTGAGTCAGCCATGGGCTTGAGCTACAACACTACCCAGCTTGTCTCATCTCCAGTCTGTGTCTGCGCCTGGGAGAGCACAGTGAGGAAGAAGTCTTGAGCTTTGGACACACAGCCTGACCATCCAACAGCATGGGACGCATCTTCTTCAGGCAGTCAAATAAATCCTACAGAATAATTCGCTTGTGCTGGTGTTCAGGGAGAACTTACTTTCCCCAAAACTCACAGCTAAGGGCTGGCTCCCAGGCTGGATGTTCCTGCAGACCTTCAGTCCAGCACATAGTCCATCTCCCTAGGAACATTACCAGCCAAGCTGGTGGTGTGGTGGAGAATTCTCATGTTTCTCTCAGGCAAGGCATCAGTACTTCATAAAAATGTAGCAAGGGTTTGCCTGGAGAAGAGACTGTCTCTGATCAGTAGCAATTGTCTGTCACTACCTCTGAAGTGTTTCCAGGGCCCTAAAACCAAATTGGGCTTAGTGTAAAGTATTGAGTTAGCATTGGCTACTTGGACCAGGATTGGCCTCAGGAAAATTTTAGACTCCTCGTCCTGAAAAGATATGGACTGGACAGGTCTGAAAAAGTATACACTTTTTGTGTAAGCAGAAAGCATTGAGTGAAGTTTTGATAACTTTACATATTCCTGGAAAGCAGTTGAAGTGGTTCTCATTTATCTGAGAAATACTTTTTGGAGTCATCATGGTGCAGCTTTTAAGTGGAAGCAGATCAGACCAGCTCCTAGAAATGGGATCTGAAATAAAAGTCACAAATGTGACATCCCTGCAGCATCCTGCTCTGGGAACAGTGTCAGGTAGGGTGTTTGATTGGGGTGGTCCATATGCCAAACTGTAAGGCAGGTCTCATTAGGCCAGTTCAAGGAGGATGGAAACCTCTGGTAGAGGAGAAGAGTAAAAGCTTGCTTGATCTTGACTTTCAGTATGAATACAGACTGTGAAAGCAGAACCTCATCATCCTTCTGACTTCTTGGGTTTTGCCCAAAACCCCAAACATTCCTAACCTATATTAAATTTACACCTGTAAATTGCAATATTTTTTTTTTTTGAAAGAAGTTTAAAACCATTAGGGCTGAAAATGGCAAATGTAATTTTTAAAAGGAATTAACAGTAATTAAGAGCAGATGCTGTTCTCCCTGATCTCAATTCATTTAATTTCTGACAGACTGTTTACACTTAGACAAGACAATGTGTGAGTTCGGATTGGTGTTCTGCTATATTATAATTATACAGGCAGGAAAAATAGAGAATTGTGAAAAAGCAGACAAAGTAGTTAGAGGCTCTTACAACTATGCCACTTGCTTTATGTTTGCCTTTCAAACTTTCCTCCCAGGAACTCAGTAAATTGTAGCTAATTTTTTTCTGACTGCATTTACAGAAACAAAAGCAATGTCCCTTTAAAAAATATTGAAATAACGAGACTACTCTTTTAGCAAAATATTTGGATTGAAAATGTTGAGGTTTAGAGATCTTTAATCTTCAGTCTTCAAAATAAGTCTTGATTTAAAACAGTGGTGGTGTGTAAACAATTAAGCCAATATGACAATACGTCACACTGTAAGTGCCCTCAGGAGGGAGAATTTAATAAGTGTCTTATAATTTTGGTCTGAAGGTCTGTTGAAAGAATTAAGAATAAGTAGCATTATAGAAATAGCTGTGTGAATACCAAGGCTCAAGGAAAACAGTGGTTTTGATTCTCTGATTCACTTGTCTTTGGATTCTGTTTTGCTCTGCCGTTGTTGTGTACCGGCAAGGCTGTAGTCAAGGTGTGGGTTTTAACCACCTCTTAAATTAAGAGGTTTCAGGGCTCAGCCTGCAGGGTTGCAGAGGCTGAGTGATCCATGCAATTTCAGAACAAAACATCATCTTATGTGCTAGATAAATGCCTAGATGCTGTCTCACCACTCTGCTTAAAGTGGAGAGGTTGGACACCAAGCTTGTGGCATTACAGCAGGAACAGATCTCACCACTTAATCAAACAGTGGTGACTGAGGTATTGGTCCTCCAATGTGCTTTAGGTTATGAGGAACAGATGCTGTTTTTCCTCTTTGTGGCTGTTTTTTGAGAACAGAACTTGCCGTAGGAATTATTTTGCTGTTTGCCTTTCATCCACTTAGATATTTTTCTCTATACGAACCTCTCTTAATTTGGTTGTTTTATTGGATGGTTGCTAGCAATTATTTTGCAGCACCCACCACTACTTTCCTCCTGCCTTTGCCAACCTAATTAGTGTTTTGTTCCAAATGTTGCCTATTACGTGACCATCACATAATTGAGATACTGTACTGAATTGTAAATAACAGCCTTTTTCTGTGGTTGTTGCCACTTTTCAAAACACTGCAGTAAGACAGAAAAAAATAGTTGTCTGTCTGTGCAGATTTAAAACACACAATGTAGGAGTGTTCTGATTTCCCACAACATTTTGCGTAGTATAACATCCTTTTTTTTGCTAGAGGAAATACTAAAGATTTTCATGTTACTATCAAGTTAAAGACTTTACAGGCAAGCAGGCAGGACATTTAGGAAAGAGAGAACCTTTGAAGATCAATAGTTAGGCATATGTTGTTCAGCTTACTAATAAGTTAGCTGGAAAAAAAGGGTGTGAATATTGGTGATAAAAATTATGGATGTTATTGACTAATGTGATGAGGACAAGGGCAGACTGAAAACCTGTGCAGTTCTAGTCTCACTGTCTCTGAAAGAACATAGTTTAACTGGAAAATGCTCCAAGGAAGGACAAGATTGTTTCAAAGGTGAGCAGGATAACACAAAAAGACCATCTTTGGCTCTGCAAGTCCAAACCACGTATTTCTGGAGCCTGAGAAAACTTCCTGTAGAAGCATATGTTTCTCCTGCTGCAAGTTTTGCCATAAGCATGTGGTATCAATTGCTGTTGTAAATGGGTACTTTGCTAGATGGAGCTTCACTATTGCTTTTAAAACTATTTATTGCTTTTACTTTACTTTCCTTCAAAACATCTGGACACAGAGTCATTCTTTATGGCACAATGTTGTTTACTGTCTTGCAAAAATTGGCTGACATTTATATTTTAGGTATCCATCATGTTAATTAAGAGATATAGTATAAACATATAGGTTGGATTAGAGTTGGATCAGATGTAAAAAGGTTTCTCTATCATTTGTCTTCACCTCTATGTGACTGATTTTGAACAGTTTGAACACCCTGTAGTTGTGTCTTATGAGTATGAGTAGAAGCTGCAAAATTGTGATGATGATTTCCAAAAGGTAGTAAGGACCCACTGGAGGGCTTACTGTTGTAGGATTGAATCTGCAGTGATGCTGGCTATTGGGTCTCAGAGAATGGTAATTGCTAGAGAAATTGTTTCTGATAAAACAGAAAGCCGCTTATTTGGTCAAAAGTCACTGAGGCAAATGATGAATTTATTAATTTCAAAATTATATGATTTTACATGCATATGTATATATATATATATACACAAATGCATATGTAGGTAGTGGTTATTTCAGAGGACTTCAGGGGTCAAAATGTATGCTAACAGTAGCAATAAATGAAAATCATCTGAGCTTTCTGTTGTTCCTTACTGCAATCAAGCAATTTATTGCATAAATCACTTCTCTCTTCTCAGGTTTGTAAGCTTTATTGAATATTATTTCCAGCAGTCCTTGTGTTGCTCTTGGGCAGCTACCCAGACTTCCACGTTACAAAGAGATTTGCTCATACCTATTGTAAATGATTACTGCCTTCATTTTTTTAGGATGGTAGGATCATACAATTTTGGATTCCCAAATCTAATGCCATCCCTAGAGAGCCATGCTTGCCACAACAGGGCTTTTAATAGCTTCTCCTCCATGGACCCACTGCTGCTTTGTGCTGTCTCATTGTCCAAAAGAGAAGAGATTTATATCATATTGTCACTGAAGCAGCACAGACTGCTGCTTTATATTAGAAAGGATAGTCTGTTTAATTTGGAAATTACAATTTTGTGTTCTACACATAATTGTATTTGCTACCTACTCCTAGCTGAGTACTCTGAAGACCATTCTGGCTTTTCAGAAGCTCAGATTTCCTTATTCATACAAGAGTTTGTGGAACGATCATTGTGTTTGTTGTTGGTAATCACTTGAAAATGCTGTTAATTTATCTTTATTTGAAAAAAAAGATGGTCTAGCCATGGCTTTATTCTGTAAGTGTCTTTCTCCTGCCAAGCATATGATAGATGAATAGATTAGTGACAATCTAGGTCTTGTGGGCTTTGGCCACATGAGGATTTTGATATGCCTCATAATGTCGTGCAATTGGTCAATCTGGTGTATAGAGTCAGATATAGGTTACATCCAAACTGCAATTAATTAATTTATCAACAGTGAAGTGAATGTCTTTCTTCTTCCTTAAAGCGCAGGTCACCAAAAATTTAGAATTAAAAAATACTTTTTGAATACTTTTCAAAACTTGCCAACATTAAAAGAACACCGATATTTGAGAATGCTGTGCACATCTACACATAATTTCAGCAACATTAAAGTTGCTCTAAATGATGAAGTGATTAATGATTTATTCATAGTTTAATTTAACCTTCTGTGACATTATTCTGAATTAACTTGCTTGAACAAGACTTTGTCTTAAAAATAATAATTAAATCTTGATTAATGTTTCTAATGATAGAAAATTCATGGAAACTTAATATGTTGCTTAGATAATAACAACTTTTGTTGTTAACAATAGCCCCTCTTTTGTAGTCTGACTTGGAGCAGATTTAGTTTCCAGCATGAGCTTCTGTGTGTTATCTTATTACTTTTTGTAATGCTGTTCTCTTTTTCTTTGGATATTTACCCATTGCTGTCCCCCCTTTAACCCCTCTAGACTATTTAGCTTCACAAAGAGTAACTAAATTCCTTTTATTCCTCACTAGAGGGCGTATTTTTCAATGCTTTATTCATTTTGATGTTTCTCTACCATTCTGTCCAACTTCTCATCCCACTTGAAGGATGGTTACCAGATTCAGGTAACACTGAGGTAATTCAACTTTCTTATGCTCTCCCTGGATTTTTATAAAGTTCAGTGTCTCCATTAGATGTAGCTCGAACTGAACTGATATTTCTCCATCATTTCTATCTCCTTTTCATAACTGCTACTGTATAGTTATATCATAACTTTGTCTTGTGAATATGTTGAATGTTCTCGGTTTAAATTTATGATGAAGCTAGTGAGTGATTTACATTGCTTACATTATCAACCTGCTTTTGCATTATTTCCCACATGCCAACAGGAAATCTGAATTATGAGTTCTGTTTTTTCCATGTCATCATTAAAAAATTGTCTGTGGTAGAGAGGTGAACTGTATATCCTTTCTTTAGGAACACTTCAATTTATTATTACCCTTTTGCCATACTGAGATATGTAATTTAAAATATTTTCATTCATTTAATGTGTTGTATGTTTTTACAAAATCAAATGTCTCATAGAACTCAGTTTCCTCAAAACTATTATTTCATAGAATCATTGAGTGGTTTGAGTTGGAAGGGACCTTAAAGATCATCTTGATCCAACCCCCCTGCAATGGGCAGAGGTGCCTTCCACTAGGCTGGCTTGTTCAAAGTCCTGTCCAGCCTGGCCTTGAACACTTCCAAGGATGGGGCATCCACAGCTTCTCTGGGCAAGATGTTTAGTTTTATCAACTAAACTAACTCACTAGTTTTATCTACAGCAAGATAATAAACTAAAAATGTCATGTAAAAAAGCCATCAAGGCAATTTGATAAGTTTTTTCTATGAACTACAGTTAATATGTATTATTATAATACAGACTTCTAAACCTGCATTAATCAAAGTTTGTGTTAGCTTTGATACCCAAGGTAGATGTCAGGTTTAGTGGTCATTTAATTCTTTGAACTATGGACCCCAATAATTTTTCTGTCCATTCCTAGGTTTTTGAAATTTTCTTAACTTTGCTGAAAGGTGCCATGGTCTAGTGCCATGGTCTAGTAACCACGGCGGTAGTGGATCAAGAGTTGGACTTGATGATCTCAGAGGTCCCTTCCAACCCAGCTGATTCTATGATTCTATGATATTGGAGTTAAAATTCTAGACAACATTAATATTTTAGGACTTTTAATGCAAAGTATTCACATTCAACTACTTTAAAAGATGTCAGGTAGTGTATTTCTATTCTCAGCAGGCCAACAAAACATCACTGCTCTACAGTATTAGTGAGGTAATTTATTAGCTTTATTTTTTGCTTTCTCTCTTTAGTTTTTGTGCAGATTACTTGGCCTCAGTGCAATCTGAATTTCATCTGTGGGGATGGGAAAAATAGAACTAATAAAAAGGACTTAAAAGGGGTTTGAGAATAAGCGTAACAAAAATAAAGACTGAGACAGTGTGGAGACAAAGCAAAGCATTTTGGTGTCCAGAATATTGTAGAATACGCAGAGTTTTAAGGAAAGTGAATTGCCACTGTTGTAACAAGCTCAGTTTTTCTGCAACAATCAAAACAATCTGTTGCAGGAAAGTATGCAGCCATGTGAAATGATGGCAATATAACTGACTTGTAAGGCACTGATCGCAAACTTCAGACACCACACCTGGATCTGTGTCCCTGCATTTCTGTCATACTCTTCAAGCGTAGGAAAAAACACTTCATTATTATTTGTTGTCGTACTAAGGTAATACTTAAAAGGAAACATGGGGGTTATTATTTGTTCTCCATATACTGACAGTTTCTTTTCTGCCAATTTTGTTCGAGTGCTGTAACCAATGCTTTGTTCTTAAGAGTGTTGCTCTTTTAAGTTTCAGCTCTATTGTTCAGGCTGTTTGGTGACTCAGACAAATGCCATTCCATCAGTCTTTGAAGTCTGAAAATTGTATTGGTAATAAAGGGGAAATACAGGAAAAGGCAATTATTTTTTCTCCTATTGTTACCACTTTCATAAGAACAGCAGGTAATGTAACTGTCTAAATTCACTTCTAATGATTGATAGGTGGGTTTTATTTCAGATATGTCAAAGCTATTTCCTTTTTTTGAATGATTGTGAATAGATTGATTAGTTCTCAGATATTTTCATTAAAAATAATTATATCAACAACTGTTTTACCAAACATAACAGTATTTTTAAAGTTATTGTGAACTGTATTTTTTTTCTTCTCTACCTCTTTGTTATTTGAAAAATATATTTCATAGCACAACACTTATCTTTAAAAACATGTGCCTTTTTTCTTCCTTCTCAAGATAGCACTTGAGAGTATATCGGGTATATTCCTCAAATATACCTGATTTAGTATATACCTCTAGAGAGGACAAACACAGAAGGAAAATCCTACCATTTACTGGACTGGTAAGGTAGTTTACCCTCTAACCTCTATTCTAAAGACTAGTGTAAATAATAATTACCAAATAAGAAAAAATATGGCAAAATTTATATAATAATGTCTTACACTCATAACACTGAGAAAAAGATAAATAAGATCTCTTTTAAGGGAACTTCTACACATTTCAATTTAGGAAGTTCCTTCTAATTTCAAGGAATTAGTTATGCAAGGTTAATGAATTGAACTGTGCAATCTCCCCTTTGGATTGAAGGTAACATTCACGAAAAGTGAGGAACTCAAATAGAGAATAATACAATCTGCTCCATGTAATGAACACAGGAAGGACCACTGTGATTATGTTTTCATATCTACCTTCATCATTATTCTTTCATATTAGTATTTTTTAGTATTGTTATAAGCAATCTCTTAATTTTGCATTCATTGTTTCCAGTGTTTAAATACAGAGTAAGAGAGGTCACGTCCTTCCTCCAGGTGCTATATACCAATAGAAATATAAACAAGTGTTTCATCAGTGAATTCTGAATGCAGTGATCAGCATTTGCTTACTAGTTTATTTGAAATGCTATATCTAGGCCCTCTTCCACACAAGTACAGCACTTGCAGTATGATGAATTGTTCATGAGTCTATAAAACAGCATTCCACCAGGAAAATTGGGTGACAGCTAATTAGAGCTGTCATTTAATTTTGTAAGGCATTTTTCTATTTTACCTCCATCATGCCCCAAGCAACATGGCACTGAGGTGGAGAGATGCCCCTTTCTACAGTGTGCACCTGGCTTCCCAGGCCACTGGCAATAGGTGTGGGGATAGAGATGCTGTCCTGGCTCTTGCTCTGCTTTTGGCAAAGGGTACAGCTGGGACACAAAGAGTGTCAGAAAATACTGACTGTTCTGTAGGATGGAATAATTATTAGGATGGATCTAGTAATAGACAAAACTCAGCCCAAAATGAAAAGAGAAAAAATGTCTCTTTTATTGCTCTTTTTGGTTATCCAACTTTAATGCACTTTTTAACTTTGTTTTCTGAATAATGTTGTTCCACTTACAAAACCTGGAGTGTTTTTACTGTCTCCTATTTATTCTTTCAGGATTTGTGGATTTAACACTCCATGATCAGGTTCATCTACTGGAATGTGCTTGGTTAGAGATACTGATGATCGGCTTAGTCTGGCGCTCCATGGAACACCCAGGAAAGCTTTTATTTGCACCTAACCTATTACTGGACAGGTCAGTCTGCATGTTGCTGTGAATTATTTACATTAATTTATTGCTACTGCAATCAGATTAATTTTTAGCTCATAATCATCTCACCAATACTACGGTTTGACAGTACTTCATGTTCAAGCAGGCTTATAGTAAGTGAAACTGGAAAAGGAACTCTGAAAAATGTGGAAATGCTCTGGAATGTGATGCTGGTCATTTATTAGACAAGTAACACATCTGAAATTCATCTGCTGGTTGAAGTGCTTTCTTTCAAAGGCAGCAGTAAATGCCTCCTATAATCTGTATTGTTTGCTGCAAAACTAATTAAAATTAAAATTAAATACTCAACACTAATCACTTTAATTCAGATACTTATTTTAGCTTACCTAAAATCTTCCTAGTTTTTCTTAGTTAGAATGGATTTATCCAAGCAGCCAGCCAAAATTTTGCATGAAAATCCTTAGTCTCAATTGCAATCTTATTTATTTATAGAGAAAACATTAAGTTTTGGATATTTTTCCGTGAAAACTGGAGTCAAATATATCAAACACATACCTGCTTGCTTCCCTAAGCCTTTTCTAGCCAGTCTTGCTAATATACTTTGGGTATTTCTGAGAGAGAAAAATATGCATCTCTGCTGTACAAGAATATCCTGTAATTTTAGCTGGCAGTCTTCACAATAAAAGAAGAAAGACTGATAATTTAAAACATATTTTCTAGATATCTTAATGCAAACTCAAGTTCTCTTTTGCTTAGTCATGGGAAAAATTTCATGAAAATATTTCAGTTAAAATTTTCAG
The DNA here is from genome assembly GCF_036250125.1 of Pseudopipra pipra. NCBI lineage: Eukaryota > Metazoa > Chordata > Aves > Passeriformes > Pipridae > Pseudopipra > Pseudopipra pipra. The sequence continues at coordinate 51,762,906 of NC_087551.1, forward strand.
AAAAAGTTAGTTAGGATGTAGTCATCTTAGCTATTGGTACTCTTCTTAATTGAAGGCTACTGCCCACACAGCAGAGTTGGAAGGAGAGAGCTTATGTGTGCACACTGATCACTTCAGGGCAGAGTTTGGCATCCTGTGGCAATTTGGGAGTGGAGGAAGAGCTGAGCTGAGAAGACAGAGTAGTACAGTGAGGCAGATAAGAGCTGGGCAAGCTTCTGATCGCATCATGTATCTGCAGGGGAAGTGAGATACAGCAGAGGGGTGGCAAAAGAAGGTCAAGGACAGTGCCTCCAGCTACTGCAACCATTAGCTGTGTAAATTAATCAAAATGCTTAATAGCAGAAATATGTCTTTTGATCAACTTGCTCTCTTAACTGCGGGGTGCTGAGTTTTTGTGGTTGCCTTTGTGCGGTGTTAGTCCTTTGATTCCCCTGTCCGCTCTTTATTTTTACTGCTTTAGTAAAATAAAATTGATAATGCCTAACAGTATAAAATATAATATTTTATAGTATAGAGAAGTATTTATTAGGAAAAACTCTATTCTGTTTGTGTAAGCACGTGGTCTCTGAGCTACAGAACTATAGATATGTATAAAATACATTCTCATTTTATGTACAGAAAATATCTGCTCATCTAAATGTAAATATAGTTTTCACAAAAAAACCCCAAAACAACAGTTTTAAAATAATTTTAAGTGAACATAAGAAGTAAAATGTACTACTTTAGGAATATAAGTGTAGTGTTTTATTGAAAACTACTGTAAGTTGCAATATAATTTCCAAAGACCAAGACAGTTGTTTCACATTACACAATACAGAGAGAAAAACCTGAAAAATGAAGAGAAAGCTGTAAGAAAAAAATGAAAATTGAAGATCAGACATAGCCAGAATATAATTTTTCCTCATCTTAGCTAAGAAAACATAGCCAGAGAAACACTTGAAAATTTGGTCTTCCTCAATTAAAAATCCCCATGCTATGAGTAAAATGGAGTTTGAGCAGTTGATTCACACAGTTTTAATTCAACTCTGTTGGATTAAAGGAAACAACTGCATGCAACTGGAACCACATATTACTTTAGAGCTCAAAAATGTTTTCTGACTTTCAAGCAAGACTTTCTAAAAATGTAGATCTATTACATTTTCTAATTTTCAAATAATAAGAATCATGTTTCTAAGTCATCATATGCTTGCCTCACTCTAATTGGTAGGGATATTTGGAGAAAATAGAATAATAAATTACTTGACTCTAGAGAGCACTGATATGCTAACTAGTAAAATAATTGTTGATTTACTAGTTAATTAATGCTAACAATATTTTGTTGTGCTAATTTGACTTAGGCAAATTGCCTTTTGTGAATGTTGTAGGGCAAAAGTGTATTGTTTGTTGAGTTTGAGAGGGCAGGACAGTCATTGATTCAAAGCCTGTTTAACTCGATGGAGTCCTTCAACTGCCTCAAGTGTTTGGGCAAATACCACAGTAGTATCAAAATTCATAGAATCATAGAATAACAAAATCACAGAATGGACCAAGTTTGAAGGGACCCACAAAGTTCATCAAGTTCAACTCCTGACCCTGCACAGGACCATCCGCAAGAGTCATGCCATGTGCCCAAGAGTATCGTGCAAACATTCCTTGAACTCCATCAGAATTGGTGCTGTGACTACTTCCCTGGGGAGCCTGCTCCTGTGCTCAACTACCCTCTGGGTGAAGAACACAACTTCAGGCCATTCCTTCTGGTTCTGTCACTGGTCACCACAGAGAAGAGATCAGTGCCCGCCCTTGCTCTTCCCCTCATGAGGAAGTTGTAGACTGCAATGAGATCTCCTCTCAGTCTCCTCTTGTCCAGACAACAAACTAAGTGACCTCAGCCACTCCTCATATGGCTTCCCCTCAAAGCCCTTCACCATATTTGTTGCCCTCCTTTGGGCACTCTCTAAGAGCTTAATAACTTCTTTATATTGTGGTGCCCAAAACTGCACGCAATATTCAAGCTGAGGCCACACCAGTGCAGAGCAGAGCGAGACAATCCCCTCCCTTGCCCGGCTGGCGATGCTTTGCCTGATGCCCCCCCGGACATGGTTGGCCCTCCTGGCTGCCAGGGCACTGCTGACTCACATTCAACTTGCCATCGACCAGGACCCCCAGGTCCCTTTTCTGTGGCACTGCTTTCCAGCATCTCATTCCCCCATGCGTAGGAACATCCAGGGTTGTCCCATTCCAGGTCCAGCACTTCCTCTTGTTGAGCTTTATATGGCTGGTCATTGCTCATTCCTCTGATCTGTCGGGATCTCTCTGCAGGGCCTCCCTGCCTTCAAGGGAGTCAACAGCTCCTCCCAGTTTTGTGTCATCTGCAAACTTGCTTAGTGTCCCTTCCAGTCCTACATTCAAGTCATTTATGAGGATGTTGAAAGAACAAGGCCTTACCAGTCTGATGTTACCCCATTCACTATTACTCTCCATGCTTGCTCCATGAGCCAGTTGCTCATCCACCACATGATGTGTTTATCCAGCTGTGTGCTGGACATCTTGTCCAGAAGGATCCCGTGAAAGACATCACTGAAAGCTTTGCTGAAATCTAAAAAGATTACATCAGCTGGCTTCCCTTGATCAACTAGGTGGGTTACCTTGTCATAGGAGGAAATCAGTTTTGGTAAGCAGGACTTTCATGAAGCTGTGCTGGCAGTGACCAATGACTGTGTTGTATTTCAGATGTTTTTCAATATTTCCTGAATAATCTTCTCTGTAACTTTACCAGGCACTGAAGTGAGACCGACAGGCCTGTAGTTTCCAAAGTCCTCCTTCTTGCTCTTCTTGAAAATTGGGACAACATTTGCTGTCTTTCAGCCAGCTGGGACCTATCTGGATCCCCAAGACCTCTCAAAAATCATTGAGAGAGGTTTCGTTATGACATCAGCTAGGTCTTTGAGGATTCTTGGATGAATCCCATCAGGCCTCATAGATTTGCAGGGATCCAGCTGGAGCAGCAGATCCCACACAGTTTCAGGATTGACTGGGAGCTGATAATTCTCACAGTCATGGTCCACCAGCTCAGGGCACTGAAACCCCCTTGGTCCATCATCTGTGTTGAAGACAGAGACAAAGAAAGTGTTGAACACCTCTGCCTTGTCTCTGTCCCTGTTTGTGAGGTGACCATCCTCATCCTGTAATGAGCCAATTATATTTCTGTACTGCCTCTTGCCATTAACGTATTTGAAAAAGCTCTTTTCATTGTCCCCCACATTTCTGGCCAGCTTCAGTTCCAGTTGAGCTTTGTTGATCTAAATAATGAAATAATCTGATTGAATGGCTACAATAATGGAAAAGATGAATGCTGTAGTATAATTTCTTTTGATCTGTTCTTCTCTCCTTACTCTTCAGCATGTTCTTCACAGGTTTCAGTGTTTTCATCCACTGCATTCTGTCCTGAAACCACATCACACTTTCCCTGTAATAGGGATCTAAATAATGAAAAAGAATCTGTGGTTAACAGCATTTGCAAATGTTAACTTAGCTAGTGTCTAGAAGCCTGTCACCAACTGCAGATGGTAAAACCCAGATCTGTCTCTAACGTGTGTTTTTCTGTATTTAGTGGAAATTCAGTATTGTTAATATGGAGCTTTACCATATTTTGTTCATGCCTCTCTATCTCTCTGACCTTTCAGTGGCAGACATCTCTCTGATTTGGACATCCCTTTCATTTTTCACATTCAGGCTTCTCCTGATTCTAACAGAATCTTTCTGTTAACAATCTTGGAAGATAGGTAATAATTTTAATTTGTTCATTTATACATAAAGCTCAGGTCACATCAAATCTTATTTTGCAACTTTTTTATCTTTTGGCTAGATAAGTAGAGTCTTATCTTGTTAATATCTGTCTGAAACACCATAAAAATAACATTCTAACTGTGCTCTTTTTTGAATAAAAGTGATTTTTTTTCTCCCAGCTCACTCCTCCTACTTGGGTCATACTACACATATGCTTATCTTGTCTCTGAAGATCTTTTAGAGACTGTCTTTTCATATTCCATGAGAGCCTACTTGTTACATTTTCAAATATATACCTCTTTAATTTTCCTATGCAACAGTTCACAGTTGGAAGACCCCTTGAAAATATCTGTAAAGCAGCCCTTTGTTATTAATTCTAAGTTCCTTCTGAAAATTTTGCTTTGCCTATAAAAAATAACTACTCAACAATTAAGCTGCCAGTATGTGTAGATTGCTGTCATCTCTGTGGATGAATATCCTCACATTATCTCTTTCTGTTCCCACTCTGCATTGTAATCAGACAGTGTATTTTGTGGGGTAATGCACTCTTTCTTATTCTGTTAATGTACTATGCAGGCACTTGAGTCTTGGTTCAAAATCAGGAATTTTAACAGTCTGCCAATTACACATAACTGGTACATTTTTACAGTGTACAACTGATGCTATTAAAAATGCTCAAATGACAATAATTATAGATTAGAAAAACAGGCTCAGTCAGGAAATAAAATGGCACACTCACGGTACTTGCAATTAATGTACAGTACCTGATAAAATCAAAGAAAGCCCAGGATAAATGTAAGTCTTTTGTATTCTGTTTTTGAAAGTGAGTATATTGTATAAGGCAAATTTAGAAGTAGAAGGTTTAGGTTTCTGGTGGGACAAACCAGATGTTTCCTGTCTGGAGGGTTCCCAAGAACCAGACTTTAAAAATGTCATTAGACCAGGGCTGATATTTGTCAGGCCTGACAAAAGGCTGTTTATAATTTTGAAGAAAATGTGGTGTTTCTTCAGGAATAAGAAAGTCATATTTTATTATATTTTTAAAGGATTCGTTGCATTCAGGTATCATGCTGTTCATAGGTTACTCAAAGGCTCTAAATATCATAGAATCACAGAATCAACTAGGTTGGAAAAGACCTCTGAGATCATCGAGTCCAACCTATGACCCAACACCACCTTGTCAATTAGACCATGGCACTAAGTGCCACATCCAGTCTCTTCTTAAATACCTCCAGGGACAGTGAATCCACCACCTCTCTGGGCAGTGCAATGTCTGATCAGTCTCTCTGTAAAGAACTTCTTCCTAATGTCTAACCTAAACCTCCCCTGGCATAGCTTAAGACCATGCCCTCTTGTCCTACTGCTGGTTGCCTGGGAGAAGAGACCAACCCCCACCTGGCTACAACATCCTTTCAGGTAGTCGTAGAGAGTGATGAGGTCACCTCTGAGCCTGCTCTTCTCCAGGCTGAACAACCCCAGCTCCCTCAGCTGCTCCTCATAGGGCTTGTGCTCCAGTCCCTTCACCAGCCTAGTTGCACTTCTTTGAACACTCTCCAGCACCTCACTGTCCTTCCTAAACTGAGGGGCCCAGAACTGGACACGGTACTCAAGGTATGGCCTAACTAGTGCTGAGTAGAGGGGCAGAATCACTTCCCTGGCCCGGCTGGCCACACTGTTCCTGATAGAGGCCAGGATGCCATTGGCCTTCTTGGCCACCTGGGCACACTGCTGGCTCATGTTCAGCTTCCTGTCAATCCAAACTCCCAGGTCCCTTTCTGCCTGGCTGCTGTCCAGCCACTCTGTGCCCAGCCTGTAGCACTGCATGGGGTTGTTGTGGCCAAAGTGCAGGACCCGGCACTTGGCCTTGTTGAACATCATACCATTGGATTCAGCCCATCTATCCATCCTGTCCAGGTCCCTCTGCAGAGCCCTCCTACCCTCCAGCAGATTGACACTCCTCTCCAACTTGGCATCATCTGCAGATTTGCTGACAGTGGACTCAATCTCCTCACCCAGATCATCAAAAAAGATATCAAACATAATTTTAAAGAAGCTTGTGATGGAAATAGCTTACTTGCTGACTGAGGTGGATGACTTCTCATCTGAAATGCTCAGTATCAGCAAAATGGGAAATGCAATGCTGCATTTTTAAAAAGGTGGGTGGAACTTCTGCCCATTAAGCCTGGTGACCACTGTAAGAAAACTGATGGGATGCCATCTAAAGAAGAAAATTTTCTGAAATGTGAATAAATATGACATAGTTATAAAGAGTCACCATGCATTTTGCAAGAGGAAGCCATGAATACATTGAAGTCCTTTTAAAAAAAATAACAAGCAAGTAGATGTGGGAGATCTTGTTTGGTAACCAAAAAGTATTAAACAAGTTCCAAATTTTATGTAGACAAATGTGAACTGATGCATATACGAGAAGAATAATCCTAATCTTCCTATTCAGCATTCCAGTTGATCTTTGTCTCTCACTGTTAACAGCAATCACTTCTATGGAACCAGCAGTTCTTTGCTTGACAGCAGTTTAGAAGTAGAGACTGCAATTTTCTTTCCCCCCAAGAGTCAACAGGAAATTGAAATAATACAGAGCATTGTTATTCCTCTGTTTAGTTCTGTGCTGCATCTGTACTTGGAAAACTCTGCCTTTCTGATTTTCCTTAACAGGAATATTAAAAGAATAGAAGAGGTACCCAGAGGTGTTGCATGGGCAATCAAATAGAGATACAAGCTTTGCTCCAAAGAGTAACTAAATAAACTAACTTCTCTGCTTGGGATACTCATTAGAAGAAGGGAAAAAATAAGATGATAGGAGTTGCATAAAGTCATGATCACGTTGAGAAGATGTGTGGTAATCCACAAGTTATTATCTCTTCCAATCTAGGACTAGAGGTAGTCACTCAAAATCAGCAGATCCAAGTGCCCATATGCTTAACCCATAGCTAAACATACCTTTGATATGAGACAGTACGGCTCTCCTCATGTTGTTTTCTAATGTTATTTTCTTGTCATGATTGTAAAAAATGTCTTGCAGCAAGAAATCTGTCTAGGGACTTTTAAAATTTCGGTTAAATGCAGTCAGTATTTCCATGTTTCTATCAGGTTATTCCCTTCATTTTACAGAGAAAGCTAGTCTGTTTTTCAGGGTTGTTTTTAATTTGGGAACTTCTTCTCATCCTCCTCCAGTGCTTGATGGAGATTTTTCATTGTCTACGAATAAAAATTGAAGAATTTTCCTTTTACTGACTTTCATAATAAGCAATGGCAGAAGGCCATGGATCTCTTTAAACTGCAGCTAGCATGAATAGCAAAAAGTATTACAGCATTCCCTGTATGACAGAGTGGCAGAATAATTTATTGCTTTTGTGGCTTTTTTTCTGAAAGTTTCTCACTACATCTGAAAAGAATCTTTTAAGTTATTTATGCAGATGTTTTGATAGACAGAAAATTAGATACAATAGAAGAATATCAAGATGAAATATGAATATGTTTTGCTTGTCCTTCAACTTGTAAAATGCTCCAAATATCTGAGGGCATCACACTTGCCCATCACTTGAATAAAATGCACAACATTTCATTTGGTACTGTGTAATTGTGAATGTATTAATTACCATTGACTTATTAGAAAAATGGAAGCAAAGGAATCACAGGTGCTTGATTCAGAATGACTCTCTATTGACCTTCTGCTTGTATTTATTTCAAAGGGGAAAAGCCCATAGGCAATAAGTATGTCCAAATTTGCACTTCAAAATAAATTTGAAAAACAATTGTGTATTTAATTTTCATCACATCTTTAATAGCAATAGATTCCATCCTGAAAACCCAACTCAAACAATTGTCTTATCATCAGGCTACTTACTTGATAGAACTGAATGGATTAACTTGTACAGAGTTAGGTAGTATGTTGAAATAATTAAATTTCATCTTTCACTTTATGGTTGGATTTTGAGATGTATTATTATATTGTAGACCCCATAGAATGAAAAAAAAATAAAAGAGACAGAATTATAAATGTTAAAACAACGAAAAATAAATGTCTTTTTGTCATATCTTTACTGCATGTTTGAGCAAAATTTAAAGACTACCCAATTCTGTAACTGTAACTCTGTAACTCAAACAACCAAAATGTAAATCAGGAAGACACTTCCAGAGTCTGGGGAGGTTCTGGGTAGTGCTTAAAGTGATGAACACTGAAAAAAAAAAAAAAAAAGAAACAAAGAAACCCCTCTTGTTATCATCTTCAAAATTTTCAGCTGATAGAAGAAGGTCCCTTGGGGAATTTGTAGGCACAGGATAGAATTTTTCAGAGAAAATGAAATAATTTCTGGATTCAAGATAGTCCCTGCATAACTTTTAAGAATGCTTGTTCATCTAGTCACTCTGACCTCAGAAACTCAGGCCCTAGTTCTAGGTCACATTGTATTAGGATGCTGTTTAATTCCAAAATTAAACTTTCTTTGCATTTCTGATATGAAGAGAATTTTTCCCTAATGGAGAGCCTTCATAATAATTTTCTAATCTAAACGTGTCAAATGTGACCAAAAAATAATATTAGTTTTCTTATAATTATTATAGCAGCATTTTAGGGATTTTTCCTGTCTGACATATTTGTGGATCCATTTCACATTATATTTAAAAAAAAAAAATAAAGATACTTAGTTGCTAATTGTTTATATGTTTCAGACCTGATTCACCAATGCTGAAATGTATAGTGTACTACTCTTGCTCTGTCTGCCTAGGTGGATGATTCTCTGTTGATCTAGTCAGGAAAGACTACTTGGCTCTGAGGGCAGAGGTCAAAAGGATGGAAGCCCAGGTGGTCCAGTCCTCTGGGGCCACTAAGGAGAAAGGGCTTGAGGCAGAATGGACATATGCTGTTGATCAGCAGGTGGTTGCATAGCTGGTGTCAGGAATGGGGATTCAACGTTTTTAATCATGCAACTTGCTCTGAGGATCAAGGATGTTTAGGGGGAGATGGGATCAGCATCATAAAGTGGGGCACAAGAATAATTTCCACAGACTGGCCAACGTGGTGAGGGACCTTTAAACCAGGATGATGTGTACAGGAGAGACATAATCAACAAGGTGGTAAACCTTCCTAAGCATGTGCATGCACAGAAATACAGAAATGTCTGCAGAACAACATGATGGGGGAATAATTTTTTTGGGGAATTCATCACAGCTGGATGCTTTCTGAGCCAGCAATGCTCCCCTCGCAGACTGCATTAGGAAAAGCATTAGCAGCAGCTAAAGGTAGGTGATACTTACTCACTGCTCAGCCTTGCTGATGCAAATCTGGAGTGCTGTGTCCAATTCTGAGCTACCCAGTACAAGACAGACATGCACATACTGGAGTGAGGCCAGTGAAGGGTGACAAAAATGATTAATGGACTGGAACATATGGAACATATCCCCTATAAGGAGAGGCTGAGAAGACTCAGATCTGATTAATGTGTATAAATACCTGATGGAAGGGGGAGGTAAAGGAGACAGTGGAAGATTCATCTCAGTGACAGGAGAAGAGGTTTTGGGGTCTCAGTCCTTGGAGATACTAAAAATTCAACAAGATATGGGCCTGAGCAAGGCCATTGAACTAGATGATTTTCAGATAACCTACCAGTATTAGCAGCTCTGGTATTCTGTGGCTAACTCTAGATGCAAATCACTTTAAACCAGATTTTTAATTATTATTTTTCATCAATGTCTGTTAATAGAACTAGCTTATATAGAATAATTTATATAAATATATATAATTGTGCATAAATGTATATAAGGATCATTATTGTTTTGAAGTCTGTGTATAGATGTACTGTTCTCCTTCTGTGTCAGAGCACAGGCATTTGAGTCAAGTCTGTGAATGTCCTTCCTTCTAACTGGGGGTGTGAAAGTTGTCCACCGCAGCTTTCTCTCAATGATACCTCCCCTGTTCCCTAACCTGCCTTTAGGCTTAGGAACACATCTTGTGACAAGCCTTGTTTAGAGGCTTCCTCAACAAGTTACTGACATTTCCTCTCTTAGTCTTGTGGATCCCATCTGTTCTTGGCAGTTCCTTGTCATCAAATGAACTATCATGATACAAGAAGACAGACAGATAACAAATATACAGGCTTTGTTTTGATGGCTGCATCTGTCTTACTCGGGCATTTCCCTTTGAATGAAAAGTTTGATGAGAACATCGATTGAATCCTTGAGTACCTGTTCCCTTCACCTAAGCACCCTTCACTATTAATTTTTGCTAGATCCTGTGCTTCTGTAAAAGACATTGATATCTAGGTTTTCCCCAAGACTTAAATAAAATCCAGGTTCTTATTCCTACATACAGTGGAATAGCCCTGGTGCTGCTACCACTATCAGTGGTAGCGTAAGCAGTATAACAAGGGAAGAGACTATCTTGTTTTTATTTGGCACTCATTAGAACATATCTGGAATACCACATCCAGCTTTGTGCTGCTTATTACAGGAAAGACATTGATAAACTTTAGCAAACATAGTGGAGAGCCACCAAGGCACAACTCTATGCCTTGTGGCTGGGAGAAGTGGATTTGTCCAGTCTGGAGAAGGAGGGGCTTTTAAATCTGCTTAACCTAAAATCTAAAAGGAGGTTATCAAAGATCTTTATTAATGTGCCTGACGAGAGACTGAGAAACAGGAGTCATAAATTGAATCAGAGGAGGTTCTGACTGGATATAGGAGAGGAAAAAAACATGATGATGAAAATAATTAAGCTGAGACGGGTTGTACATTCTCCATCCTTGGAGATTTTCAAGACCAGAATTTCATAAAGCCTTGAGTAAACTGATCTGCTTTGACTGGGAGGTTGGACTAAAGACATCCTGAATTGTCTTCCAGCCCGGATGATACTGTGATTCTGGAGACCTACTAAAGTTAATGCACATAGTACTTTTATGCAGTAATTTAAGACCTTTAATTCAACTGCTCTAACTTTCCTAAACATTTCCCAATAGCCAAGTGTTAAGGATTCTTCTGAGAATACATTCTGACACTTTGCAGGAAACAAGCTTTTGCTGTCTTGTTTTTAGAGTGCACAAAGACAACAGCATGATGGTGGGATAAGGATAATTTTCAAATCTATTGCTTAATTTGTCCTCCAGGAAAGTTATCTAGGGCTTCCTAGGTAGGTCTTCCTATCAACTAAACACATAGCTGTTAAGATGTGATAATATTATCAGCTTATGTTAGAAAGGTAGGAGGCAATTTAGGAGAACTGGAGATTACTACTTCAAATAGGTTTGTTGGTTGACAAATAACCTAGATAATAAAAGTATTTGATTAGAAACCTGTATTTCAAATATGCTGAGCTCCTGCAGCTCCCACTGATTTCAGTTGAGCTGGATCTGCTGCCTAACTCTGAAAATAAAGCAGAAATTTCTAAGTCATTCCTGCACCCATGAATACCTCAAGATAGGTATCTAACTTCACCTAAAGTACTTTACCTAAAGAGACACTGTTTTTTTTTTTCCTTATGGACTGTATTCACACAGGAATCAAGGGAAATGTGTGGAGGGCATGGTGGAAATCTTTGACATGCTGCTGGCTACTGCTGCTCGGTTTCGCATGATGAACCTTCAAGGGGAGGAATTCGTGTGCCTTAAGTCCATCATCCTGCTCAATTCCGGTAAGCAGTGTGCTTTGCTGTCACTCGGGTAATTGTGGCTGCTTCTGCATGTGTTTGAATGCTGCTTGTTGTTAATAGTGTTTTCATTTTGAGAGAGCGGCAATTGAAAGGGGGCTGTCAACATAGGTGCAGGCAGGACCGTCAGGCAGGGGTGGAAGCAGTTCAGCCTGTTCAGTGATATAGATGGGACCCAGCAAATTAATGCAGTGAACAGCTGACACACTGTATAGAGCTGATGTGGGCCGTAATCAGAGCAGTGTTTGGAACTAAATGCTGGCAAGCCTTAAAACTTCGGTTACAAGACACTGGAGTAGCTGGAACCACACTTAGGTCATCCAAAGGTGTAAATCTACACCTTACTTAATTAGTGATGGAAAACTGAAAGGAAATAAGGGCAAAAATGTGACTGAGTTTATCAGAGTTTAGTTTATATTAAATTATAGGCATCTAAAATGGATGTCATTGCCTTCCACTTCCTTAATGGTTAATAAATATTTTTTTTGGCTTTAAGTCTCATTCTGAAGTACACTTCAAAAATAGGTGACTAGATAACAAGTGTACGTATAGGTAAAAATATAAATATGGAAGGTTAGCTGACTTGAATTTTACATCAGATGATTGAAACAAGCAAATTTAAGTCAAAGCATGTAACAGAAAATTTCTGTTGCACACCAGAGGACGCTTTTCTGTTTGAAATGAGAAAAAAACCACAAACAATTTATTTTCAAATGCAGAAATGAGACCCACAGTGTTCTCATCAAATTAGAGACATGTAAAATAATAATGTATGCACCAAAAAAAATTTTAGACACCATTCTCTGTATAAGTTGTTACCTAATGACTAAAGATGCCAGAGTTTCCAAATGCTGAGGATTTACCCACGTTTTCTCCCCTTTCCTTTTGGGTTTGAACTTGTAGATGGTACGACCCTCAAGACAAAACACATGTGGAGGGCTGTATGTCCTTTTTATCCAGTTGTCTATCAGATCTCTTGCCCAAGTTGCAGGAAAAACAAATCCAGGTAAATCCCAGCAGAGCCTAACTGTAAACGCAGCAGACTTTGCTTTATTGATGAAGCACTTCTTATGGAAATTTCTTATGGAAACTTGGATGTGGTCTCCTCAAAGTTCTAGCAAAATTACGTGTTTAAAAAATCTAATATAAAAATGTTTTATTTAAGTTCTATGAGGTATTAATGTAGTTCAGGATTTGTTGTGGTTGTCACCAATTACGAAAAAGTAATACCTGAGGCAAGCACCTGGCATATTAGGAATAAAGGGGTGTTGTTTTTATCTTGGTTGTCAGGGTGCGACAACTGTAATTACTGTTTGACATTTTATTTTGCTTTTATTGCCCTGATAGTTATAACAGAATATTTCCTAGAGTTAAATATTCTTCCTGGAAAGTGATGTTCCTCCAGAATTTTAGCTAATATGTTCAAAGGTAATTAACTTCTTAAGTAAGTATAGAATATGTAACTGATTTATAAAAATGTTAAATTTCAATTAGAAAAAATAGAATTGGAAGTTTGAATGAAACATATTAGACAATAATGTCTTGAATGTGAAAAATTTAAGTCATGCTGTTGAAAAATTCTTGTGTATTTAGTATTGATCCAGAAAACTAAATTTGTTATTTAGACAAAGCTCTGCCAGAAATCACCAGCTACCCTTCATAAGCACATCTCACTTTGTTAATGGGATTTTTTGTTTCAAGATTCCCCTAAAGAAAAATTGTAATAATGATAAAATATATCGCCAGTGAAGTCAATGATAACCAAAGGCAAATTTCCTTCTGCGCATTGACAGAGATGGGACCACTGAGTGCAGCTAGGAGATGTTAGATCTTCATTCCTTCAATGTTCCTATTCAGCAGGTTCAAATCTGTGCTACTCTTCATGGCAGAGGATCAGGGTTTATCTGAAGATGTGATGAATGATCTGATTTTGATTGTGGCTTTTTTTTTTGCATTAAATGAAAGTTTATAGCTGCTCAGAAGTCTGGTATTTTTATGAAAGTCTTGACAGTGATAGGTCAGATGACATGGTTCAGTTGAGCTGTTACAGGATCATGATGAAAGCAATCTATAGCATTGTTACACAATGCTGGCTTACAGACTGCCCTCACTGCAGTATTTCTAAGTACACCGTAAACTCAATCTATATATATCTATGGCCATAGAATGTATGTCTGTATTGCTTGTCACTGTCTTTATGCACAAACGTAATTAATTTTACATTTCAGTTTTTGCATTCTTATAACAAACTAATTTTATAACCATCTGAGGGGTTAACTACTAGGTAGTGGGAATGTGGATATGAATTTCTGACTGCTAGACCCTTTAAATGCCCAAATTAGGAGGCTAGACTGCAATACAGAGATAAGTAGCATAATTTGGGATATGTGTTAAGAGTTGTGTAAATTGTGTTTGGCATATATGCTCTAAAATGTCTTATGGAGATGCTTTACTTCACAGAATGTAGCCAGCCTCCTTATATAAAGTGCTGGACATGTATGAAACATTCTGTACCCTGAAGCACATGGCTAAGGGAGCTGGGTTCCTTCATCCTGGAAAAGGGAAGGCTAAGGGAGCGTCTAAGTGCAGCCTTCAGTTGATGAACAGGTTATGGAGAAGCCAGGGCCAGACTCTTCTCAGAGGTGCAGGATGAAAGGTCAATCTGAAATTTAGATGAACCACAGCAAGGGAGACCCTGACCAGATGAACAGAGCAAATACCCTACCCAGTGAGAGGTTTAGCACTGGAACAGGTTAGCCAGAAAGATGGTAGGATCTCAGTCCTTGGACATACTTAGAACTCAGAGGGACAAAGCTCCAGGCAGCTTGATCTAATCCTGAAGTTACCACTATTGGAGCAGGAGGATGAAGTAGATGACCTCCAAGCCTACCTTAGCCTGATTTTATTCTGTGAATGCATATGTAAATATTCACAATTCTTCTACTAAAGAAGCAGCAGATAAAGACACAATGAACTTCTGCTCCTTATTTTGTCTGTGTTATATATGCATAAAATTAAACCAGCAGATCTCAAAATGATTTCTACAAGTAGACTAATTAAACAAATTGGACTAATTATGCTGTGTGTAATTTTTAAAAGCAGTCTGCATTTCCATTCTAAAGCTTTGTGTGGATTTAATTCACTGAGTGTACAAAAACATTTCATTATTAAATCCTTGGACATCTGTTAGTCTCTTCACATGAAGTAGTGTTGTTCATTGCTTTTGTTGGATATTTATTTTATTTTTTTTGCAACATCATTCAAGGCTGTTTAATATCTTTACATTCCTTTGTCACATGATCTTGGGCAAAAGCAAGTGATTTTTTTTTTAGTTTTACTCAGTCTATGTGGAAAGGATCGAAGGTTTTGTTTATAAACCAGAGTATACATTTACGCTACTTCAAAATTTTTCCTGAGATATTAAGGTGACAGCATGTCTGTAACAAGGACAGCATTGTGTCTAGCTAAATAACAAACCAGAAGGTCCTCCTCTAAAGCTGCAGCAATAAATCTTTTGACTAAAAAGCAAAATTGTATTTTTGAAAACCACATTTAGCTCAATATTAAAAGGCTCTTTCTCAATACTGGAAAATAAGTATTAGAAACATGAAAGGGCAACATGATGCCAGATGTTTCACTTGTGAGTGTATCTGAAAGGAGAAGTGGTGCTATGTGGCAAAGCAACAGGATTTCATTTTGGACATGAAGAAGCAGGTCATGTTTGCCTTACCAGCACTGTTTACCTAATTAGTTAGCTGTTTAGTCCAAAGAGATGGAAAGGTTTGGCTGATTTAATGCATTCTGTAGACCTCCTGATACATTGTTCCATGTAACCACTTGTTATTCTTTTGTTCTGATTTTTTCAGTTCCTGTAAAATTGTACTTTTTATTATTTCTTTATTTTGGAGGCTGAATGATCACAGAGATGAATTTTCTTATAGCTCAGCCTGGCTTGCTAAGGATTCAGACCGATGGGGCATAGTGGAAGAAGCAGAGCCTTGGGTATTTTTTTGTGAGCCTGAACTCTAAATGTAAAGATATTTTAGACTGGGGTTTATTGTGACAGAAAAGATGTTGAGGGCAAATTATATCACTGTATGCCAAGAGCTGTCATGGTAGCACTGCAGTCCCTGAGGGATCCTGTTCTGTGTATAGGTATGTGTTATGGGCATGGACCAACAGGCCTTTCTTGTTTGCAGAGTGGTGTTTTCTCTGTTGTATGTTTTACAGTACTGACCTACAGAAAGAATTGGAAAACAACCTGGCAGCTATTCAATTTAGGCCTGGGAAGAGCTTTGAGACTGTTAAATTTAACTTTGCTAGGGGAGTTTTCTGAATTCTGGTTCAAAAACTGCTTCTGTGTGTTATGTGAGTGAAAGATAGCCAGTATTTCTTTTGGGGAAATCTCTGGCCAGTGGCCTGGGGCAGGAGCAATCAATGCAGGGGTGCAGAAAGGAAAACCAAACATCATTTTCCTTGGCAGTTATTGACTGGCAATTGCCTGAATTCTCTACAGTTATTTGGGAGTGTTTTATTTGATTTATGGTTTTTAATAGCTTCTGGACTAGACCTAGGTGAGAAACAGTTCCTTCTAAAAGATTTTTTTCTTTTGATGGTTTCAATGGTATGGAATTATGGGGTACTGATACAAGAGCACAATAGCTTTCTGTAACTGAAGTAAGCTGGTCTGAAGGCACTGTGGGTTTATGAGATTAATGTTTCTTCTAGTGGATTGTGTTTTGTCAGTAATATTTAAGAATCTTACCCCTACAGGTACCTGCTAAGCTATCAAGCCTAGTACTGTCAATAGGCATATATGAGGGTGGTTCGGAGTCAGCTGAGAAAGGCTAAGCTGAGAAAAGCCCCAGGAGCTGTTTCTCTTTGGTGAATTCATTTCAGTAAAAG
This sequence comes from Pseudopipra pipra, assembly GCF_036250125.1. Taxonomy (NCBI): domain Eukaryota; kingdom Metazoa; phylum Chordata; class Aves; order Passeriformes; family Pipridae; genus Pseudopipra; species Pseudopipra pipra. The sequence goes on from NC_087551.1 coordinate 51,779,233, forward strand.
TAATAATAGCTATAAAAAGCTTTGTGAGAAAAGAGGTACTATCTATCTATATCAAATTTGAAGAAATACTCATTATCAAAATTAAGAACTCTAGCTGATGATTTTAAGAAGTTGTGCTGTGTTTGAGTTATCCTTTCATTTTTTTTCAAACCAGTTTCTTACTCACTCTCTCCCAGGGACACTCACAATGACTTTCACAAACATAAATTTAAATTTATTTTTAGTACAGAAGACCCAATGTCATAAAAACTACTTGCAGGTTACAGTAGTTCTAGGTGTCATGTCCTTGAAACACCCAGATGATTTTGGGAGGTGAAGTAGGTCAAGAAGATGGTAAAAAAAAAATCTCAGTTCCTCCAACTGCTCATATGCATGGCAAAATATTCTCATCTTCAAATCCAATGGTATGGTCCCCAGGCTATGAACAATAAAACAAGCTAGAAGGTATATGTCTGTCTACATGTGTATGCTAGTGTGTGTGTCTTTTTTTATTAGTATTGCTAACTGCATTGCATATTGCACTATCTATGATGTTTTAAAGAAAAGCAAAATGAAACGTAATTCCAGAAACCATTTTTTTCCAAGGACAAAATTCAGATTTCTTCTTGGCTCTGTGAGCTGATACAGAGGGGCCAAAGCACAGGATTTGTCAATTTTGTTATAGACACAGAACAATGAACACAATATGATGAAGCCAGTTTTATTGTATTACTGTGCATACATCCTGGTGCCTCAGGACTGGATTATGGTAATATGACCTGTTTAGAGTTATTGGCTCAGTCCAATAGATTTAAAACTGATGCTGAATGCAGCATCTGCCTTTTGGCAGTACAGTGTTGTTGTGACCTGATTCACATTGGCTGTGTGATATTGTCCAGAAAAAAATCAAGATAAAACACCTCAAAATAGTTTACAATTTCCCATTTAGAAAGCAGATGTGCTTCATGATCCCAGGAACTACTACTGGCAAAAGCTCTTGTGATGGGGTTAGAGTGTTTTATAGGAGATTTAGGAGCTGTTGGAAGGGGAGTTTCAAGGTGTTTTGTCCTCTAGGAAAATTTCCATCTGGTCCAAACCTTGAGGCTGCTCAATTTCAGAAGTAAGCAATTCAAAACAGCTAAATTTGCACAGGTTAATTTGACATGGTTTTTAAAAGAGAGTCGGGTTGCAGGTGAAGTAACACACCTTTCAAGGCTCTTACTTGGTTGGGAGGATTTTGTTGAGGTGAGCATGCCTAAATAAACCCTGAATTTGTTTACGTTTTGTGGTAATGTGGTAATTATTTAGTCCTAGATTGACTAGCAAATCAGTAAAAATCAAATGTTAAACAACATAGAAAATGGCAAAAACTGCTGAAGGCTTGGGTTTGTTGGTAAGTATTGCAGAATTCTCAAGGGGAACAGCATCTCCTCAAAGTTTCAGAGCCAAGTGACTGAGAGAAGAGCATAGCCAAGGTTAGGTCTAACTGCAGGTGTCATCTACCACTTGGTCCAGACCTTGGATGGATCCAGGCAGAGAAGAGGCATCATATTCCTCCTCCTGCTTTGCCCACAGTGATTAAATCCATGCTCCAGAGTCATTCAAACCAGTGACCTGGCTGGCAAGCAGGAAAGCTGGCACACAGCCAGGTCCCATGGTTTAACACAGCTTAAGAGACAAGCCACGAGGTGTGCCTTGGGCAAGTCTGACTCCATCAAAGTAATTTTTGTCTGTGGTTTGTTTGTTTTCTTTCTCCTTCCTACTCCAGGTGTGTACACTTTTCTTTCCAGCACCTTGAAATCTCTAGAAGAAAAAGACTATATTCACCGTGTCCTGGACAAAATCACAGACACTCTGATTCACTTAATGGCTAAGTCAGGTCTTTCTCTGCAGCAGCAACACAGACGACTGGCTCAGCTCCTCCTCATCCTCTCTCACATCAGACACATGAGGTGAGAGCAAGCACCAAGTCACACTCCTCTGTGCCAAGCCCAGGCAAGGGAGGTGTCACAAATGCACATGCATACTTTTCCTTCACAGGTGGGAGTGCAAAAAAAAAAAAAAGCTTTCCATACAGTTGTACAGAACATGTGTGCAAAACTCTTCGTTGGAGTATAGTGTGAAAGGAGTAAATATTTTCCCCATTTGTTTCTTCAAGTCTTTTCCTCTGCTTCTTGTTTTGACAGTGCTGAAAGCAGTATCTGTTTTTAAACTTATGTGTGTTTTAGAATTATAGAATCATAAAATGGTTCTGGGTTGGAAGGGACCTTAAAGATCATCTAGTTCCAACTCCCCTGGGGTTGCTCAGAGCCCCATCCAACCTGGCCTTGAACACTGCCAGGTTGGGGAATCCACAACTTCTCTGGGCAACCTGTTCCAGTGCCTCACCGTCCTCTGTAAAGAATTTCTTCCTAACATCTAATTTAAACTTGCCCTCTTTAAAGCCATTCCCCCTTGTACTGTCACTACATGCTCTTGTAAGAAGTGCCTCTCCAGTTCTCTTGTAGGCCATTAGGTTCTGGAAGGTGCTATAAGGTCTCCTCAGAGCGTTCTCTTTTCCAAGCTGAACCACCTCAATTTTTTCAGCCTGTCTTCATGGGAGAGGTGCTTCAGCCCTTGGATCTGGACCTGTTCTAACAGACCCGAACACAGGTGTTTGAAAAGTACCAAGTAGAATACTAATGCAGCAGTAGCCTAGCTCTGCAAACTTTAGTCTAAGACTTAATAAAACTACTACTTTTGTGAAAACGTAGCCAATTTTCACAAGTTCCTTGATTGCAAATCACTCTAGAAAAGAGATTAGGGTCATTATGTTCACTGTATGGATGAGGATAAATGCAGAACTACTGAATTTCAATCTAGAGGACCATGTCTTTTGCTAATCAGAGGAGAGCTGTCTGAGAAATTTAATAGTTGCAGCAATTATTATCCCAAATGTAATTACCTCTTAAGGTAGCTGCTCAGTGGCATGACAAGTCTATACAAAGATGTGGTATATATTTTATTATTATGAAGGCACAGAAGATGCTGTTACATAGATTTTAGTTTTCATTATTTCAGCTAATAAAATTTAAATCAGAGTAAGCACCACATCATAGCTACTAAAGCTGAAACATGAAGATTTTACTTCCTGGACTGATATTCAGCTCTTCAGGAAAAAGTCAGGGGGTGTGTGCTTGTGTTTTTTATATTTGCGTCATTTTGTGGAGTTTCTTTGTCCTTGTGTTAATCTTCCTTCTTTTTTTTTCCCCCTCTAAGAAGAATTTGTACAATTAAGGAAATTCCAGATGCTCAGTAAAGTTAATTGTTGTTACGTAGTTTTGTGAATGGATACTATTGCAAGCGAGCTTTTGCTAATAAATTGATAGAGCTTATTTTCTAGGAAAGAAAACATTATTTTTTTACTGGAACGGCGAGATTCATCCCACTCACTTAGTCACAGTGGCTAAGTTATAAGTCCATGTGCCCTGGGCTACCTTTTAGGCAAAGAAGAGCAAAAGAGACATCTTTGGAAGGCAACTTGACCATTTGCAGCCTGCAATGTTCTTTGAAGCTGTTGCCTTCTGCTTTACTGTAGCAGGCGTGTACAGCAAATGCACTGTTAAGTTAGTTGTTTTGTACAAGATAGAATTTATATAAACTAACAAATATTATTAGCCGGTAGCTTTTTTGTTTTTTTCCCCCCGTAGCATATTTGGAAAGTAACTGTTGTTTGATTACAGCAACAAAGGAATGGAGCACCTGTACAATATGAAGTGTAAGAATGTAGTTCCACTCTATGATCTCTTGCTGGAGATGCTGGACGCTCACCGACTGCATGCCCCAACAGCCAGGAATGCTGCCCCAATGGAAGAGGAGAACCAGAGCCAGCTGACAACTGCATCAGCTTCATCTCATTCCTTGCAGTCTTTTTATGTAAACAGCAAAGAAGAGGAGAATATGCAGAATACAATATAAGCAGAAGTCAGAATATATAATGGTATGAGAAACCCAGCAGCATTCTACCTAGCTCATGCTTCATTTTGTCTATAGTGCCACCTTTGAAAACACTCCAGTGACAGCAGCACCTGTATTTTTCATTTGAGTGTTTGTCAAGCGGTTACCTAAACTGATTGCTTATCCTAAATGGAAGACATTTCATTGCTGTGGACAGCTAGCAAGGACTGTCAGGCTAACTTGATTTAAAATTTGCAGTGTTTTTATTTAATTTTGCACGTAAGTTTGATAAGTCCTAATCTAAACCGTACATTAATTTTACTTTAAATTGATAGGGGATACCACTCATGCATATTGGAATTTTCATGAGTGGTAGCCTTTGTTGATATCCACCCAAAATCCTGAGCTCGTTTAATCCTTTACTTGCTTGAAACTTTTAAGCAATTTGGTAGAGATTCTGGATGAGATTTTGGGGGGTGTAAATAGAAAGTTGTCTGGCATCTTAGTGTGTTGTAGTGAAACTGCACTGCTAGGGACTGCCTTGGTAGTTAGATTCCTGCCTCTTTTCTTCCTACAGTAGAAAGAAACCTCTGTCTGAGAATAATGCTTTACCTTGCTGGCTTACATCAGCAGACAACTCCATCTCAAGCTCATTCTGACCAAACTTTTAGGTACCCTTACCATATCCTCTAGATGAATTGCATTGCATGCATCCTATCTTGTCTGATCCTAGAAAGCTAAATTGTTCTGTTGCTCAACAGTGTAAGTCCAGGGCAGTGTGGCAAACAGTGATAACATAGATAATCGCTCTTGAATCAGATGAGATGATTACAAAAATCATCAGGTCTTTAAAAGAAGGTCTTCACACACCTACAGGATCCAGTACTATTTATGAAAAAATATCCCCCTGTCCTGTGCTTTGCTGTGCTACAAAGCAAGGGGTGAGGATGTCTTTGGCTCTTGTTGTGGTATGCTTTGAAAGCACTGTTAAGAGCCAGCTCACCTGCAACACCAGAACTGGGCAATGAGCCTCAGACATGGTGAAGTCTCTGGGACTGCATGTCCAGGAAGATAAATCTGTCTTTCTCCATGCATGTCTGTAACTCACAAGCATATTCCTAAGGATTAGTTTGATTCCTCAGACAAACTGTAAATATACAAAAGGTCCACTCACATCAAGAGTTTCAACAAGACATAAAGGAGAGAGACTGAAGAAATATATATGATGTGCTATCCAAACTAGGAGTTGGTGCTGTTGTTTGATTGCCTCTATGTTAGAAAATTAAACATGTCAGGGAACGTTGCTGGGTACTGGAATGTGATTATTACATATGCTAGGGATATTTTACTAGTCTGGTGATATATTTTGCCTGTGCTATCTGCACTTGTGGTTGACAGGTGCAGTTTGGGAGTTAGCACAGACTAGAGACTATTCCAATAGCTGGTTGGAAGCAACCACCCTGCCAGTGAGGATGTTTCATAGCATGTGTGTAGGCTGCTCCACAGCAGCTGGACACAATGCTAGAGAAAGGGTTCATGGATGCTTCTTTTACTGCTATAGTTGAAATCTTTATATTAGATTATGTTGATTGGAATATCCTGTAGTAACTAAATATAGGAAATAGTGCAACGAATGCTGTTCAGGAGTGCCTATATCTGATTATGCTCCCTGTCACACAAGCAGAGTCTTTGTGCAGTGAGATGAAGCTACATAGCAATTGTGAAGGCAGCAAGGCATAGGATGAGTTTGTGCTCCAAGTCAAGAATTCTTTAATGAATGTACATAATGATGTCTATAATAGTTTCATGTACATATCTGAGGATATGCACAGTTTAGAAGTCTAAAGCTAGATGCTACCTACATTTGAGAAGATTCCTCAAAAACTCTACAAGCCTAAATATGTGATACAGTCACTGTAAGTTAATAGGCTTTTTATTGATGCATAGTGTCTTTTTTTCCTGAAAGTGCTGAAAGTTTTGTCTTTTTATGTATTCAGTAAAAGTGCGTGTGTGTGTGTGTGTGTTAATTTGGTACCTAAGGGCTTTCGGAAGGGTCCTAAATGCCATGAAAGAAGATGGACATTTTGGGTTTATTTAGTAGCTGTTTCTCAAATGTGTTAGAAAAACCATGAATGCCTTGAAATGAGTGCAGGCTAAGATCTGAATGGAGCACAGGAATCCCTGTAGTTAAATTTATGTGCTTACACCGTCTTCATTCACTTGTAGCCCAGTGTGTGTTAGAGCTGCTCTTTAAATACTGTACGTGAAACTTGGTGTTCTCTACAACAGAACACACAGATCAAGCTCATAAGCTGGAAGGCAAATTGGTTTAAATGAACACCCCCCTTCCTACATCCCAGAACAGTCCACTACATCGATTCAAGTGTAAATTTGTCCTAGAGGAAAAGAGTTAGTTCCTGGAGAGCAATTCACAACAGAGGGTCAGATTCTGATGATACCTACATAGGGCATGTACTTTTACAGTCTATAATGTGTCTTGGAACATACACAATAATATCAGTCACTCACAGTCCTAACTATGAATGCTTTCCTAGGCTCGGTCCTTGCAAGGAAGCAATTTAACTTCAACCAGTCCGCCCGTGTTTGTGGTGAAAATGGCGAAGGGCAACCTAGAAAGAATGAGTCCCAGTAATACATTCATTTACATTGGGGCAGTTTCAGGATCCATGTCATTAACTTGTTCATGAGATTTTAATTGAAGAGCACCTTAATGAATATAGTAACCTTCCCAGAGTTATCTATAAAGATGATTGTCTACGTATCAGACAGCTGAATGTAGCTATTCAACTGATTAAAGAAAGTCTATGATACAAAAATGGCAACTTTTTTCATATGTAGTTCTGAATTATGTTCTTGTGTATGCAAACAATTGTGCCTGACATTTGGTAATTGTTATTTCACAAGATGCTATTTTATGTGTGTGTATATATACATATATATACATATATATACTTTATATTTGCAGCTGACAAACCAGTACTACCTGAATACCTGGTGCTGGATATTAAATAAAAATACATAGCATGTAAAAAAAAAAAAAGTTGAAAGAAAACTTTTCAAGGCAGCTAATTATGCTTTTACCAAAACATTCATAGTGATGCCTCTGGACAGCTACCGAAAGAATTATTTTGTAATGTTTATACATGGATTTTTTAAAAAAAACAAAAACATCAAAAACCAAAAAAAAAAAAACCCTCTAGAAACATAGGCAATGTAATACCAGCAAAAGCCAAACAGAAATAGACCAGATGAACGTGCTTGAGAACATGGATGTTACTGAATTATTACAAAAAAGCTTGTGAGGCAGGAGAGGAGATAGGGAGATGTGTAGCACTTCATGGTGTCTGAGTTTCCAATATGTGAAAGCCACTCTGGTTTATAGTGGTTCGAGCCATGTCTTGATGTCATAGACTTTGTCTCAGGTAAAACTCCCAGTTGGGGCAGTAAGATTTATACTGGGGTAAAATAGTTTAATGAAAGTTTCTTGGTGTGCGTTTGTGGTAAATTTACTATTATGTTTCAGTGACATCACTTGGTGATTTTTCTCCTTCTGTACACTGAGGGGTTTAATAATTTAAAAATGTAATTAAATAAATAATCTAAACTGAGCTCCCAGGGGTATTGCAAAAAAGTCACTAGACCTCAAATTGAAAATAAAAACCAAACAACCAAAAAACACCCAAACCATCCCCTTCATCCAAGCCAGAGTTTGTACTGGAGCATCCATCTATTTCAATTGATGCCAACTGATTCCTTAAGAGCTATGCCAAATGTTTAAAAATAAACAAGGTACCAAAAAAGTAAAAATTCTGCCTCACTAGGGCTTTAGTCTTTTCACAGGCTTTGGTAAGAACACAGCAAGCCTCTTTTGTGTATATCCTGCTTTAAAATTAGAGCGCAACTCAACCTACAACTACTGGGATTTTGGATGTAAGGTATTCTCAGCTGAACATACATGAAGTACATTTCTTATTTTTGAATAATGAAATGGCTGTTTTCAATGCTATCTACAACTGTGATATGGTTTTACAGATAGAAATTCAACACATGTAATACAAGGTGATGTTAATGACAGTATCATAATACAAAACAGTCCTTGCTGTCACCTGCAATATTAGCATGATCTCAAATTGATGAGAGTTTGAATTGAGAGTTTTAAGTTAATATTTCCCTAATATTAATGTCCTACCCTTTCTACTCATAATTCCCTTTCATCCTTCTAATGTAGATAGCCTTTTGTCCTGAAAGTTGTTTTCAAAGTGATTGTTGCCCATAAAGGGTATTCGGTTTTGCACTGTGTTAAAAAAAGATAAAATTCTTTTGCATTCTAATGTGCCTAAAGAAACAAACATAAAAATAAATAAAAAAATATGCTGCCATCTTGCAAATTAGTATGCTCTGTAATCCTGTGTGCCTACAAGTCTGTTTCTTCAGAAAGTGCCCATTGAAAAATGAAGGGATAGACTGCTGGTCACAAGACTTGCGTTATCAAGCCACTTTATGTATCACCTTCTTGTATGTACTATAAAGCTAATGCTTTTGTGTGCACTATGTAGTCTATCAATGGAAAGTTCTTTGGAATAGGCTCAGCTGCCATAATGTATTTGTTGAAGTATTCTGTTCTTTCACTGATGCCTATGAAATTATTGATGTCTTTGTTCTGGTGAGGTATTTTTTGTTTTGCACCTAAAAAAAGTTCTAAAAAAGTCCAAATAAAAAAATCCAGTAAGCTACCTTATTGGTGCAAGATTTTTATCAGTGTATTTGATGTTGAAAATAAAGAATTAACCAGAACACACTGTTTCATTAGTTATCTTTTTCATAGTTTTAAAAATATGCTTCTCTGCTTATTGTTTTCCAGTAGGCAGCAAAATGGTACACTGCTTTTACAGAAATAGAATTTGTCTGTTTCTGTGCATCTAAGTGAAAGTGAAAACTATTTCTTGATTAGTTCCTTCATTTTTCCCAAAAAGCATCAGAGAGTGGCCATACGTAGGGTCGACAACATGCTAGGCCTAGTATTCCTAATGACAGCAGGGAAGCCACCTAAGTACTTGGTACTTTATATGCTTTAATGTTCTTACTATTTTATGTTCCTTATTTTGGCTTTTGAAATAGATTATAGCGGAAGAGACAAACCGTGAAAACTTATCTTTCTGTAGTTGGCTGCCACTTACCATGAGTTGGTAATATCAAGGTAAATAGTACTTCCTTCCCAAGTGAAGCCTACTCCTCGGGGGGAAAAAAATGTTTTGACTAAGCTGTCAGGAATGGGGTGAAAAGAAATAACAGATACTTTTATTGACATAAAAACACATTGAACTTAACTCTATCCTGTAAAATACTCTCAAAATTATATCAAACCACTAATCTATAACATTTGCATATGTAGCTATTTCAATGCTCATAATATATATATTCAGTAAAATAGAGAGAATATAGTCCCTATGGTGTTTTTTTTCATCTATTTTCTGTGCCATACTGGTTCCACATGGGAAATATATATGTAAAAGCTCTTTGGTTTTTATGTGATGTTTCACTGCACTTAAAAGGAAAAAAAAATTAAGATTATTATCTTAATTCTTAACTATTATCTCAATGATGAAGACAAGATAGGCAATATACTTTGTCCATCTGAAACCTTACTCTATAGCTTGTCAAATATGAAAGCAAATAGACTTTGGAGACTCAGACTTCAAAAGAAAGTTAGGGACTGTTGGGATTTATAAGTGCTGAGTAGAACTGAACAATGCTTCCAAATCGTAATACTGTTTTGCAACATGCTTCTGTGACAAAAAGCTTGATTGAGAGTTGCTTCTTTGGCCACAATGGATGAGTCAGAGTAATAGGAACTAATTGCACATGTACATGTGCTCAAAATAATAAAATCATTTTCAATTCTGATTCAAAGTATGACACTATTTAATGGCTTTACACATTTTTTTAACCAAAGGACCAAATGAGCTCTTACGGTTCATGGAGACGTGGCTTAGGATGACAGCTGCTACATGATACTGAACTCACAGATTTAATCCCAAAAAGCAGCTAGATAGCAGAATACTCCTGCAAAATCAAAAACCTGACACTCCTAAATTAAAAACAAAACAGCTAAAGTCTGAACATATTTACATCTGCAAAAACTGTAACAATTTGAATGAGTAAATGAATAAGCAAAGAATTGCACATTACCTGAGATTATGCATTCTTTTGCCCATCTCTTTCTGGAGCACAGTGTGACTGCACAAGTATCACAGTGCAGTGACCTGGGAATGCAACCGCTGGAGACTGTCTACTCCAATTCCTGGCTCAGAGCTGGGTAGACAATTGTGCAGGGCCATGTCCACAGCCAAAAAAGGAGACTCTACTACCTCTCTGGGCAGCCTTTTCCAGTGTTTGACCATCTGCACATTGAAAAATGTTTTCGCTGTGCTCAGATGGAATTTCATGTGCTTTAATTTGTGCCCATTGCCTTTTGCCCTGTCAGTGGGCACAGCTGAAAAGACTCTGTTTCCCTTTTCTTCATTTCCTCCCATGATGTGTCTCCTGTGATAGGAGAAAGTGGGTGAGATGTCACCTTGCTCATACACCCAAAGGAGGAACCTCTGGCCCTTTTGAACCTCTGGCCCTCAAAAGGGCCTCTGCAGCCAGGAACTGGGCACTTTTCCATAGTCAGGGGTCATCTGGGACTCCAGCTTCATTCCTGATTTCTTCTGTCTGTTGGATGAAGTAATTTGCAAAGTGATAGGGCAAGGACATGCCTTTCTATTTCAATGCAGAACTCTTGTAGCTAAAACTCCTGGCTCACCTTTATGGGGCTCATCACTCTCGTTTCCATCACTACATAAACAACATCTTGCAGAACAGCTGCCTACTCCCATGAGGAAGCCCATGTATACACACACAGCTGTATACATTGGGCTCCCCCGCACTCCTCCTTTCCCTCCTTCCTGACATGTAAGTGATGACTGCCTTGTTCCAGCATATTTTATTCTAATTAACTAATTAGAAAAGTATGACATGGTTAAGGCATCATCAAAGAACATATTTGACTGCTTTTTTGTTTGTAGAGACAATAATTTTGTTATGCAAAGACAACAGCTTCAACTGTTGCAATGACATAGGCTTCAACTTGGTGTTCTCAGTCAACAGAGCACCATCCCTTGTTAAAAGCCTTTTGGCCATGCTTACTCCTCAAAATTAAATGACAGAATTTTAAAAAAAAATATTCTCCGTCCAGATACTGCAACATTAAAAGCTCCATGAAGCAGCTGTTTCTTATGCTGGAAAATTCTTACATCTCTTTCCCCTGCATTACACTGCTTGTCTCCACCACCCACGCAGCAAAGAGAAGAGGAAAATCCAAACATGTAAAATAGCACTCATCAGTGTGCTCACAGAGAAAGAATGCCCAGGGAAGGGCACTGCATACATACTTTTTCTTATGCCCAGCCAGGCTTCAATTACTACCATTCACTGTGGCATCCTGCAGACACAGAAACTCAAGCGAAAAATGGTCATGAAGTCTTCAGGAAAATTGACCATCAAAATAATAACATTTGGCACTTATCTCAGCAGGAGCAAGGCTAACTAGCTCTCACGTCCATTTAAGATCTGTGTGCTGCAGGATTTAGGTGTCATTCTGCTAATGTCTTCATTTCTGCAGGCATACAGGTGATGTAAAATTTATCTCCTGCTGTTTTCCATTCCTACACATTTGCGCACAACTTCAGAATGTTAACATTTTAAACAGATGAAAAATGTGCTTTTGAGGAAAGGTTGTGCTTTCAGGCATTTTTTATCCAGATTTTGCAAGGCATTTGGGACTGTAAGATATTTAGGTCCTCTACACATAAAGAATAAATGCTACTCTCTAAGACATAAAGATTTGCTTCTTGACAGATTTCTTTTTATTTTTCACTCACCTCTTCAGAACTTGTGTCATCCATGGAAAGGTGAACAAGTATGTTATACTGCAGAGATAAGCAAAAGGTGTTGCCCATTTTGCAGTGAGAGTCACATTAGGGCTTGAAAGTTTAGGTATTTGTATTAGGGCTTGAAAGTTTAGGTATTTGTATGAAAGCATGTTCTCCCATGCCCCCATGGTCTGCATACCTGCCTGCACAATGCTTCAAGTTTAGCAAAGGAGTCAAAATTGCAACCATGTGTTTTAACCTACAGCTCCATGGTCAGGAGAATCTCATAAACAATGTTTGAGTTGTTTATAAAGAGAATACTACAGACATGAATGTCCCACTTCTTTCACAGCCTTACATAAAAAAGTCTACTCTGGTAGCTTCCAGTTGTTTTTTAAAAACATCTTTTCTAAAAACAATGGAATGGAAAAAACCACAATTACAACATCCATAATAACAGTCCCTCAGAAATTACAACATGCCTGAAAATGCAGAGCCTGACATGAGTAACCTTTGTGCAAACTACATCCACATCTGCATGAGCCCTGACCAAAAGAGCTCTGTGGTGCACCTCTCTCCTGACCAAGAACACCTCTGATACAAGAACTGGACAATACTTTCCTAAAGCATCCTCTCTCTTCCAAAAATTAGATGTGCCAGTGTTTTATTCAGACCTCACTGTGGTCAAATCCATTTGCCATGTCTCACGTCTTTAAATAGATTCCTACTGAACAAAGCAGTTTTGACCAGTTCATTTCTGGAATGATATATTAAGCAGCACCAAACAACAGATGTTGCAGCTTTCAGTTCCTATCTGCTTTTAGATCATTCATTTAACATAATTCAGATTTCTATCTTTTAGTAGGTCTTAGCCTATGACAAATTTTCAGTTATTAATTTCATTTTATCTTGTTTCACAGATTTTTATCTATGGCTTTCTGGGAAGACACATTAATTCTCTAAATTATACCTATTTATTTATTTATTGAGGAATATTATTAGAACATTCAAATGTTCTTAATATTCTTAAAACAAGCATAACTTCTCCCAAATATAGGTTTGACACCTATGTCTCTCTAGGTCTAATAATGGCCAAAGAGTGCAACAACAACAGAATTCAGCTGGCTGTAGTGCATTTCACAACATGCTGCCAAGGTTAAAAACACCCAGTACTTAGACTAGTTCCCTTATGTAGGGAATTCTGTGCCTATAATACAGACAAGCCAGAAGACAAATGACGTCCTCCCTCCACCCCCTCCCTTACTTCTGAACTTAAGCAAACATTGTTTTAGATTAATTGTTCATTTGACTGCTTCAAGAGTTGAAAAATTTTATAACCAGACCATCCAGCTTAAACGAAACCTCACTGTGGCATTTTCTGCTCTTTTCTTTTCCATAAGCCATTGCTTTAAACACCAAATAAAATATGACAAGTGCAGGAAAATGAGAAGATCAGTGGTCTCTTCTCTTGCTTAAGAATCTGCACTTCTTCTGTTTGACTCTGCTCTTATTTCCCAGAATCCTCCTACAGTTGCTACATCTTGATAGCATCTGTAGTTTGAAGGCTGTGAGCAACCAGTTTCTGTTATGCCTTTGAACACATTCACACACACACACACTCTCAGATGCACATGATGATGATAAACATGTTGAGAGATACTATCAGATGTAAACAGATTTCTCAACCACAAATAGCACAAAACCGAGGGCCAGGGATGATTGCTCATAAGACAATCCCAGCGGCTTTGTTCTTGTTCAATAACCAGCTGCAGGAAAAAGTTCTAAGGAAGGAGAACGTGATACTGCAAGTGTTCACAGCATTTGCAGCAAAGCTGGAAAGGTGGCAAACCAGTGGCAAGAAACTACCAATCTGTAGCAGAAAGAAGCTATTATCACTGCTGGAACAGAGTGGGGTATAGGTAATGGGTATCATCATGCTCACAGCTATGAGGAATAAGGACATACTAGTTCTGCCAACTTCAGATCATTTGTACTCGTACCACTCAGATGTCTCTAAATATCACTTTGCAGCCTGCCTTCAGATTTGGTAAACCACGGTCCACAAATGAAGCTCCACAAACAGATGCAGTAAGTTCAGAGCAAACTGTCCTCGTGGTCTTTTATTCTTATCAATATAAGCATAATGAGATAATGCTTGATATTAACGCGTGGTCTGGAGTCACCAAGCAATCAGTTTCCATTATGCTTTTAAACACCCACTAGCTGGAGGTGACTACAGGCCAATAAGCAAGGTTCAGAGTTGCAAGGTGTGTCAAGCTGCTGGGATGATTGTACCTCTACAGAACCTACTGCATCTATTTACAGTAGAAAATAGGAACAAATACAATGTAGTAATGACCAGAGCTCTCCAAGATGCAGAGTCTACTTTCTCTGTGCTCAAGCACATGCCCTCAACACAGATCCAGAGTTAGGCAGCTCTTGTACTGCCTTTCCTCATGCCTTGCAGCCAAGCCCAAGGCACATTACAAGAAATCAGCCCCTCATGTTTGCAGAGCCCAAGTAGGTAATGTGTTTCAGAAAGAGGGTAGATGTTGGGTTGCAGGCTTAGCACAGACAGACATCATCCAAACATCATTCAAATTGACCGCTCTTCCTTGTACTTTCCTCTCCCTCCTAACCAACTCCTTTCAAACCTCCCTGCCTCTCCCTCAGTTTTTACACAGTACAAGAAATGAATACAGGCCTCACCAGTGACTTTTTACCTGGTTCCTTCAACAGACTTTTATTCCCTAAGTTTATACTCATAGCTATCTAGCGCACTTTAGATAACATCTACTTCCATGAGAACACCAATAGTTGGCTGGAAAATGGAAGACAAAGTCAGGCTGAGATCCTTATTTCTCCCTAAATTAGTCTTTTTGTTCTTTACAGTGTTTTCTTTTAAAAGAAAACAAAAATATATTTCAACAAAAAATTAACCACCAAACCTAGGGACTGGCTGATGAAAGGATGTCTAAAACATGCACAGACCTGGACTAACAGGTCTAGTAACCTACTGAATTATTCACATACATGCATCGATTACCACTCATTGAGTTATGTCACCAAAGAGAACAGTATCAGAAAAGAGAGGAGGGGTCAGTTTTATGCAGTATGTCAGGCCTGTTGCAAGCAACAGCCCATCCTTGTAGCCCAAATATGTGTTCCTTATCTTTGTCTACTCAGAATCAGTGATTATGGATACTAATCTAGCCTAGAATAGTTTCTGAACAGCAATGAAGGAAACTCAGCCTTGAAAAGAACACATACTTGTGTCAATCCAGACTTGGGTTCAGACAGTGAAGACACTTTGTGAACATAAAAAATCTTTTTCATGAAAATGTTAATGTTACGCTTATCTGAAAAGGAAGCTTTATTTTGGCTCTTCCAAATGCTGGAGTTCAGCTTGTGGTACTCTACCTCTGACCACCCTGTCCTCATAACAACTCAAACAATGACATCCCAGAAAACTAATTCTATGTAAAAGCAACTAATGTGCTTCTGTTTTCTTCTGGCTTTTTTATTTCTGTTATGCAGGCCAACATATTCTAAGTAAAAATATTTAAGTCAAAAGAAAAATTCACACTTTGTGTTGTGGCTTCAAAAACCCCAAACTTATTAAAGAGCAGCAACTTAAACATTGTTCTATATTTTTTTTCATAATTGAAAAGAATCTTGTTTTGGCAGAGTTCTGACTGATAAGCTGGGCAAAGTGCCACTGCGCAGACTGCAAGTTTTTTTCAGTATTTCTGGAAAATTTATGAGTCTTCAATTTGTCTGTTTTATTGCTATTTATGCTTATGTTTTGGTCATATTCCACTAGACTAACTATTAGTAAAACACAAACATCTATCTTGGTATTAAGCTGCTATGGAGAATATTATGAAGTTTCCAGTACACTCAATTGCCAAAGGTTGCACACGAGCACATACATAAACACACAGACACAGAGAAACAACACAGGGGAAGAAGCAGCTTGAAAAAAAGAAAAACCTGAAGTGATGAATCATTAATTCAAAACATGGACAGTTTTCAATATTAGCACAACTTCTAATGTCATACTCTCACATGTATTCTACCTGTGTCAAGTTTTCCAGATTTTCTCATTCAAACATATACCTAATACCATTAATTTGTTACAGCATTTTTTAATTCTCTTTAGAAGTGCAGCATATGTGTGTCTTCTATTTTTTTTATACCATACATATCTCATTCTAAACTTAGAGGTTTCCATAGTTGTCATTAAAAAGCACGTAGACAAAATATTTTATGGTATCTATAATATATGCAAAGAAATCAATACAAACAAAACTTGGCTTAGCAAACTGTACATACATAAATATGTTCTTTGTTTTTCAACTTGACATTCAACATTTTTCCTCATAAAAACTTTTACGATCTTATTTATTACATCCATTTTTTTAAACCTTAAAAAAGTGCTTCTCAGATTTACACCTTGTGCATCCAAAGCAAAAGTTAGAACATCATGCCTGAAACAGAAATCACAGGGAATAATACATTGCCATACAAGAATCTTTAAAACTGTATGTTACAAATGCTCTAAAATCTCTTTAGCATTGGTTATTTTGTATACTGTAGATACTGAGAGGGTATTTAACAAAGACTGGCTAACGGGCAGCACACAGGAAAGGATCTACAGTATCAAGTCCTTGGCTATGCATAGTACAGGGCAATGACCTGGATATAAAGTGGCTAAAAGATCCCAAATTCTGCACAGAAGGACATTTCCCTTGCACAGATCACATCCTTCTTAGTACCCAGGATGTGAGTATTGAAATGATGCTACTCAGGTAATACGTTGTGCAGTTTGATACTGATACACTGATGCGTTACTAGCTGAGTGCCAGCAGAGAAAAATACGGGCACAATGGTTGCTACAGCAGACAGGTAAAGCTGCCACACTGAATGCTGTCACCCTTTAAAACCATCTTGCCTCCCAGCTAGCACTCCAGCAAGTCTCCCGCTGTCTCACAGGTCTCCTTCACAATGGAGGAGGACCGTTCATGTATTTTAGCATGGGGTGGAAAGAGCGGGCAAAGTTGTTTGCCATAGCACAGCTGTAGTCCTCCTCGGTCATTGGCACCAGGCAAGCCAGCCCGATCAGGAGCAGCAAGAGGAGCTGAAGTGGCAGAGCAGCTCTGAGGACTCTGAGGAAGAAGGATGGGCGCCACCACGCTGGCCCAGCCTCAGAAGGGGAGGAACCTGAGCCACCTCTTGTGGACCTGAGAAGAGAAGATAGGTGAATACACTAAAACATTACTGCAGCAGAGGTTGTCCTTGAGCATTCAACCTTCCCTGAAGGCTGGTTTATAAAATTTGTACAGACTTTGATTGACAACTTCAGAGGTATTTTTCACAGCACGTGCCATTTTCTAACACTCTTAAGAGACCCTATATTTCTAGAGTGGGTAGGAAAACACGAAATGATCACAACAGAATGGGCTTTGTGACCCCATAGCCCCTTCATTAATTATGAGGAAGACTCTCCACTTAAAGCACTGTGCTATAGAGAAGGTGAAAATAGAAGTGGGCCATACCTGTCATATGTGTTCAGTACATGCTGTCTAAAAATGAAGCCTTGTTTTTTAAAATGGCAGTTCCATTTGGTTTGCAGGAGTTTCTACATTTGTCTATGTATATTGTATAATGCATTGAGATTCAGTTACATCAGTCTTCAGTCAATTAATACACCAATATGCAGGTAATGGGGACTCATTCTCTACAAAGTACATTGTATTTTGAATCTTGCATGGAATCAGCAGTTAAAATCTATCTGCTCAACTGATTTGACACCATCAGCTTCCAAGTGATTTTCTCCCTTGTGTCAATGGATCTGACTTGAAATGGCACATGTCTATCATATGTCTATGAGGCAGTAGAGATTTAACTCAAATATTTTCAAAGGGACACTTCAAATAAAGCACAAAAATCCAATCTATTATTTTAATGAAGGATAAAGACATAAATTTCATATTTTTCTTTTGGCTGAAACTGTCAAGAGCTCTAATATACAGATGACAGGTTTTGAGATAAGCGAATGACTGAAAAGAGCAAGCATGAAAGATAAAATCTGATGGTCTCAATGTACATGGAAACGTACTGTATTTTAGCACTAGCCAAAAGTGGAAGAACTCAGAACCTTCAAGTAACTTGCTTCAAGAACTCTTAATTTAAGACATTATGTCACAAATTTTGCCTCAGATGTGTTGCTATAAAATGTTCACATGGTTCATATGATTATAAGGCCTCAGAAAACCTATGGTTTCCTAGAGTTTAAGAGATAAAAATGCTCATAACGTGGAGTGGGAGATCCCCAGTGAAGCACGTAGGGAGTGATGGTTCCTTAGTGCTTCCTTGCCTTCCCCTTCTTCTTTTAATCCTATCTCCCAGAATTAAATTTGAATCTGTGTGAGGAAGCATTCAAAAATGAAAATATCCTCTTCAAAACAATACCAGGCTTAGCAGGGATCCCCTTGCCACATGCTCAGAAAAGAATTACTTCTTTTCTTGTTTATATATGTGTAGCACCCCATAGAGAAGACTTCCAAAAAGCCAGACAGATTTGGTAAAGTTCAGATGACCAAGAGATAAACACTCAGGTATGCTAAATTATTAACTTGAACTGAATAGCCCAGGAAGGAGTGATGATCAAAATATCGTACCTTGTGTTGTTTCAATCCATGCTATTGTAGCCCAGATGGAAAGCTGCTTATCACATAACGTAAGATCATGTATTGTAAAGAACATATTGAAAGGATATGGCACATTTAACAGCATCAGAGCATTCCATATTAAAGTTCAATTAGATCAGGACTTCCACTGTCGGAGAATGCCAAGACAGAAAGTTAATGGACTGAGGTAGGAACAAAGGGAACAAGGAGTGCTTAATTACCTTCCAAGCATTTGATTGCACAGTCTACCTATTTATAAGGCTATCATTGTATAAATGTTGTTAATCTCAATGAAAAAAAGGCCAGATTTCTGCAGTTGGTAACTGCTGTTTGATAAAGAGTGAAGTCTCAATTTTCTTCACTGCCTCAGAGTTATTCTGGGGCAACACTGGGTGTCAAAAGGTGAATTTCCAAAAAGTGGAATCAAAAGGGGGCAGATAAAGTTAGCACGTAATTTTTCTTTTCTTTTGATTATGACTTTAGCAGCACAGTCCAGCACTTTTTACTTTGTGCTTTACCAAAAAAAGAAGAAAGAATGGTATGTTTAAGCTGCATGGCTGAACTCAACAAGGAACATAAACTTTCTTTCAAAAATTAAAACAATTCATGTCAAAGCACTTTTTCGGCAGTGAAGTAGGGTATTGAAGAACAGCGCTGCATGGAAACAATTAAACAAGCAAATAATGAAACATTACAAAAACACTTTTAGAGGGGGAGTTATAAAAAGGCTGAGTGCTGTACTGCCTGTGTTTATTGCAGGTACGACTGCCTCTGTAATCTACATAATTGGCTGAAAAATGGAATGGCTCAGCTTAGAGTGTTTAATGGATTTGGTAAGCAGAGATGGTTAAAAATATACATCGTTAATAAAAAAGATTCACTATTCTTAAGGACTAGAACTCCTATTTAGTCTAGCAGGAGAAGGGAAAGCTGAAGTACTGTATGCCACTTCAGAGAAAAATGTAATTTCTTCTCCTTGAGCTTGCCTCTTTAGCTGTCTCTCTTCTGACTGCTCCTCCATTTGTCACACTGTAAGGAAGGAAGGAAGGAAGGCCATCTGCTACTCACTCCGTACACAATTCCTACTAACTAGACAAGAGAGAAGCACAGCTGCAGACCTAGCTAACAGTAATCTTCTTCATGTCAAGAAATCTCAAATATTAACCTAAGTGCAAGCAGTAGTTACCCTTACTTTTGGAGTTTGTAAAGCAAGTGATATTGGAACTCTTTTCAACTATTTTCTAAGCATTTCAAGAGAGGAGAAGCTAATTTATCAGGCTACAGATAGAATGGTCAAAGTGAACTTTAATTTCAGCTCAGAGGAGAACCTTCTTTTAAAGATGATTGATATTTTTTTCCCTAGGAATATATGGTTGAAGTAACCTATCTGTATTGCAGTATGTATCTGAAAAATTTTCAAAAAGGAATTTATCATTCAAGTGAAGCTGATAGGAATAAATAAAGGAAGTTTAATGGTAAGTGACTAATTGAATGCAGACAACAGGCTTATATTGAAAGAGGCACTGCTGGGCTAGTAGGATGTTATTACTGGAGTTAATCAAGAATGAGTTTTAATTTAATATCTTTATGAAAAGACTATTGCACAAAATATAAGAACAGTAAATTTCATCTGTATGATGACAGATGCTGAAGGTCTTTGCAAATACCAAAGAGGATTGGCTTCTTGAACAGAAAAAAAAGTGGATGAATCCAATAGGTTCAAGAAGTAGCTCAAGGAGTTTAAGATTATAGTACATAAGGTAGCAATAAAAACTTCTGATATAAATTTGGAAGTTCATACTCTAAAGATAATGAAGAGATGTAAGAGTTTTTTAACGCAGGATAGTCAGAAATCAATAATGTGGCTTTTGAATAGCTGTGAAAAGGGAAAAAAGAAATTTTAGAATATATTTCAGTTCAAGCTTTCCAGAAGATCAGAGGAGTTGTTTTAAAGATGTTCTATAAGGCCCTAATCAGATCTCACCTGGAACAGTTTGTATCATTTTGGTTAGCATACTTCTGGAAGATGAATTCAAACTTACAAAAGCTTAAAGATGTAAAAAAATGGAGTATTTATCTTATGAAGAGCTGAGCTTACTGATATATCACCCAAGAGACACTAAAACTGCCTTTTATATAATAGTGCAGAACAGACAGAAAAAAGGGTGAACTATTGTTAAAATAAAAGAAGGGATAATGTTGGCACAAAACCAAACTACTACATCTAGTAGCCATGGATATTTTCCAGGTGGAAATGATTGTTCTTCCAGAAAATCAGAGAAATTAAATTTGATAGCAACCTCTACTGAAATTTTTGCTCCCTTGAATTTTAGAAGAGTGGAGTTTTGAAGGAGAAAGTGTGATGCTACGCCCACAGGAGCAGGCAGTGAGTCCTCTTGGTGACCTAAGAAAATTTGCAGGAATATCCTTATTTGGCTGCATTCTCACTTCGAGACCTCAATTTTCTCCCTAGATCTCAGCATCACATCACCCCAACTTTAGACCTGGCTTACCCTGCAAAGAAGATGAATACGTCTATCTCAAGAACAGTTAAACATGAAGTCTAAGTAACCAGGTCTCAGTGAGAGTATGGGAGATAACTGTGAGAAAAAAACATGGCAAGCCAAGCCCAAAACACGTATTTGAGCTACTGTGTGGCAATGACTGCCATTTTATGGGCAAAGACCCAGAGAATGCTGGGCTTGGTCTGCTCCAGGAACAGCAAGTGACCTTTAAAGATCCACTAGCCATTTGGGGAGGCTTGGGGAGAGCAGGAAATGGAGGCTGGCACTATGGCACCAAGATTTTAACAGAGCTGCTCAAAAGAGACTCTGAGCAAACTGAACCGCTATTTTAATCTTCTAACATTTTAATCACTTAAAAAAAATGCACAGGCACAGATTCAGGTTTACACTTATGACAGCTCTACTAAACTGGTGAGGAAAGATGAGTCGCTTTTTGGATTTGCTTTTCCCACCTAGCACATGATTACTAATACCTCTTGGATGAAATTTTACTTAAAACCACAATATAATATCTTGTTTAAGCTTGTACTTAAGCTTACCTTGCTAAGCTTACCTTGCTTAGCATCACACTATGTATGCTTGTCTTCTTGCTGTGATGGAGAAGGCAAAATGATATCACACTTGTTATACCTGAAAACATGGTCTCTCTAATTTTTTAGATGAATTTTCCTTCACAACCTCTTGTGTGATAGACCTTTTAAGATTAACTTTATTTCTCCTTTATACTGAACTCTAACAGGGTTTGCTGATCCAGTGCAAGATCAAAACACAAGGTACTCTGATCAGAGGCATGTCAAAATATTAAAGAACATAGTGACAGCTTGTACCGCATTATCAGTTAAAACCACATTATACATCAACCACAACCTGTCTGGCTTGCGCATTTGATTAAGTTTCCTATTCAGCAGTGACTCATTCGTATTCCATGCCTGTCTAAATGACAAATTGAACATTGTGTTGTACTGCTACAAGATGTGTTAATAAACAGTGCTGGAAAGACTTGATCTGGAAGGTGCCGCACCAATGCCACTGCTAGAACAGAGGCTGATCTCAAAGCTGCAAAGCACTGCTAGCTGCTCTTCGAGCCAGTGGCTCACATCTACAACCAGAAACCTCAGAAGGTTGGCAGAAGTGGTTTGATTACACAGGAGAGTGGAAAAGCACACACAATATGTTTCTTGAGGACAACGGTGCTAGTGCAAGCATGCTGATCTGTCAAAGACAGCTTCCACTCCTCTTAGATGTTAATGGCTGCAGAGTAAAGGCCCTCTCCTCCCTTTTTCCCCTCCCCACAAGAAACAAAATGCCGAGTCTCATAGCAGACTGGAACTGAATAATCATTTTCCTCCATCAGAAAGGAAGGTGGAGTTTATACACATCCCCTGTTTTCTGTGTGGTTTCCCTATGTTTCAAAGGAAAAAAAAAAGCAACCTAAAAATAGGCAGCTTCTTAGTGTCAGTGGAAGCAGTAAAAGATACTCTATTTGTTCTATCTGTCATGTGGTTTTGCAACTATGCCACTTTACTCACAGTCACTAACTACACCTGTAAAGCAAACTTTTTTTAAAGTGTTTATGTAAATATCTACATGATAAGTAGTTTTACTCTTTACTTCATTTATATTTGAGAATAACTTTGCTGAATAAATTCTTGATTTTGCTCATAAAAAAAATCTTAAGGTATTTTTTTGTCTGCTTGTTTATTGCTCAATCACTATTAAGTGTAGCGTCCCCTTCTTTAAAGCTTTCACTTTAATTGGACTTCTTCAAAAAACAGATTAGGTAGTTTTTAATATGCAGAGAATAAATGAGATTTAGGTTAAATGAGATTTATTATTAGATTTAATAAGAACAAATATATTTTAACTTCGTAATTCTAGAGGCTAGTAAACTGATCAGTGAAAGAGCGAAGGTACACACATCACACTGACAACAACAAGAATGCAGAAGCATTGTTAGCTGCAGAGATGACAGGTTGCTGGAGACACGGTGGAAAGCAAAAAGCTGTAGCAGCAAGCCTGCTCTCTACTGGTCAGAGAGAGATGGGGCAGTGCTCCTCACGGAGCAACACATGGATGCAAGCACTTGGCAAGTCATGGCAATGTTAGCATGTTATATTGCGGTCATCTTAGGAGGGGAGAGAAAGTGATCCCAAATCTCAGAAACCTCAAATTCTGACTTTTAATTTTGAGTCTGAAGTATTGAAAACCCACAAACTGAACGAAACGTTTCAGGGGAAAAAAAAAAAGAAATAAAGAAAAGGATGTTAGTATATCTCATCCAGATCTGTGGGTTTTGTGAATTCTAGAATATGGCATTGGCCTATAACCTCCCTTAATTTAATATTTAGAGGTAAAGAGGATGATAAAAAGTGTTTGCCATGAACCTACTGGCATTTCTGTTAAATCACGCCAAAATAAAATAATCATTAAATGTCATGACTGTAAACACACACTCACCCTGATCAGGCATATAAAAAATAAATGTTGATTAACTTCTGTGAAGCAAAAGCTGTAGGTGTCCAAGGATTAGCCCATATTTCTATTTAACAAAGAATTTGAAGTAATTGAGAGCCCCTTTTGTCAAACTATCAACAAAAGGGAAATTTTCACTTGTTTAAGTCCTGACCACCCGATGGTGTGGACTGAGAGGAATCACGGCCAATTTCCATCATCCTCTTGGTGTTCTAGAACAGAGTGCGGAAACCAGGAGAATAAGGTACCTGCTATGTGGACTGCTGACAGAGGGTCCAGGCTGTGAGAGACTACATTTGCCCCGTGGCTGTTTGCAATGAACAGGGGGTAAAGAAAGAAGAATGTTCAGTCCAGGCAAATAAAGACAAGCTACTGATGAAACTAAATTAAAAGTGCAGCAAAGGAAACATAAAAAAAAAAAAAAAAAGACTCAAATGAAGTGACCAATACCCATGAACCAAGGAAACTGGCTTTTCTTTGCACCTATGAGTATGAAAATTATTGGACCATATCCAGTGAACTCAAAAATAACAGTATAGTCATTATGTTTATGGAACAGTAGCTCCGGATTTAAAAAGACATCACTAAAAATTTAGCTCAAATAATTTGTAATATGAAATAGAGAAAATCTTATTGAGTATTTGAAAATATATATATTTCAAAATGCATATGTACAAAATTAATATTCTCAAGGAAAAAAGGTCCAAGGGCCTCCTTTGACAGGTCTGGCCTCTCCTCCACCCCACAATTTTGAAGGCCAAATAACTGTATGTGCATTCCTGCACTCATAACTATATGCTGGAATATTCAATGCAGTTAGATGTTTATAATTCAGACTATATTTTTTGTATTAATATTTATTTATTTAGCATCAGTATATTTGGCAATGAAATTCCAAACAGTATCGCTTCAGTGTTCAAGATTGTGGGTGCAAAATCTAGAAGTTTGAAAACTAGACTCAAGGAATCATACAACTTAGCTACACATTATGGACAAAAATGAAATTTTGCTATATATTATGGACAAAAAAAACCCAACAAAAAATGTAATTACATACGTAAACACTAAAAAATTAGAGACAGACAAATCCTTATTAAAATGTTAAAATGAAAGCTATCATAATTCTACATACTCTTTAGACAAAGATTTTATGGTAAAATACTTCTCCATTTCCTGTAATGGTCAGGCATCCTTAAGTTACATCTGTGATATCAGAGCTTTTATTAATTATTTAACTTTAAATTTAAAAGACAAAAACATTGACCTCTGAAATAAAATGTTAAGATGTATATTCTTTTTTCTTTTGAAAAGCCAGTATTCCTTTACATTCTCATACTAGCATCTAAAAGGAAACTAGTGAATGTAAACAAAAAATCCAAAAAATAAATCAATTTCAAGAGTGATAAATTTATCAAGACAGAACTCAGAAGCTTTACAAAAAAGTGCAAATGGAAAAACAAAACAAAACAAAACCAACCTGATTGTTTTAAGAACTAAGGAAAAAAGCAAAGTAATCAACCAATAGAATTGCAGAAAAAGACAAAATAATTGCAGTTCCAATTTGGGCTCAGAGTATGGAAGTGTTAAGTACTAGGCATGTATTGCTATATTTCTTGAATTTTGTGCCAGCGATGTAAATGGGCAACTCCAGAGTTGCCATCATAGCCATTGGTTAGGTCCTGTGCAACTAGCTGTTTTGAATAATGTTTTATGCCCTTCAGCTCTACTTAGCCATTCATCCAAAGTCTCAATAAGACCGTCTGCAACCTGCATCAGAAACGACAAAAAAACTTATTGAGATTCTTGATGAAGCAGCTCTGAAGAGAAGGCCAAACAGAAATGGAGGACTGATTATACCAGACAAGACCAGACTTTGGGGTGCTGCCATCACTAGAGCAAAATACAAGAGACACGACATGCCATACCATGGTAAACCAACCACACTGACAGCCCTGGTTTCAGATAGTATTTACGACTTCTGATTTCATGCAGGATGGGATATGCAGCAGGGTTGGGGAAAGCAGCTGTGTTTTGGTTTTGGTTTATGCCATTTCCTTTCCTAACAAGTGAGAAGGGGTGACTCCCAGCTGGCTAGAACTACTGTAGACATCTGAGGTCCCATCAAGGTGGTGGAAGAAAATATATGACATGAAATTACCGTTCTCTGTCTGCTTGGAGTGCTTCTTGCAGATACAGGACTCACTGAGCCTGATGTGTCTAATTCATCAGAGGACCATGAGGACAATTCCTAAAGTTCAGAGGGAATGCAGTTCAAAAATACAGCAACTAGCTGTTGAGGTAAGCAAACTAAAAATTTTACCCCGGTGAAATCCCAGCAGAGTTATTTCCAAGTTATTTCCAAGGCAAATAAAATAAATTAAGGCAAATAAGCTAAATTTTGTTACAAATTTTAAAAGACTAAGGCATTACATGTACATGTTTTCTCTGTCAGCCCTGAAGGAAAAGCAAACAGGTAGTTAAAACTTAATTTTTTAGGTGACACATTTTCCACCAAAGTCCATAAAGAGGAAAAAGTTGTTCTTTACTGGCCTTTTAATTACAAGAAGAGGTTGGTACCACCAAGACTTTAATTAACAGGCAGAAATCCGTTAGAAGGACGGAAGAGATGAGTTCTCATGCTTTATGCACTCTGCTAATCCAAGACTTTCAAAAAAACTAAAGGAAAACCCTGAAATCATTGCATCTGCTACTGCTGGCAAAGATGTGGAACTCCCTCCGAAATATCCTAAGATGCATGACAATTTGAAAAGATCTGGAGTATAGCTCAAAGCTTAGGAGACATATATTACAGACTTCTTATCCTAATACAGAATTTATTTTATGCTTTTTTTCTCTCTTTGACAGAGTTAGCATTATCTTCCTTTCCAATAACAACTGACATGCTCTAATTTTCAGTACTGCAACTAGAAAAATTATCTCATATACTTTGCCAGTTGACTGATTCAGTAATAGCAGGAGAAACAAACCAATATATTCAATAATTATTGCTACACAAAATAGAAAAATTACCAAATTGAAAATCCCCACCATATCACAAGAGATATTTACATTCTGAAGTGTAAGATAACTTTATGATATTCAAGATTAAATGTTTACAATCTTGGTAAGTACTGCAAACAACTGAAACAGAGCAGCCAACAGCACTGATCAGAGAAAGACAGTCAAAACAGTGGGGAATGTGCCCAACAAACAGCAAAGAAGAAAAAGATGTGACTTACCAGTTGACTACTTGAAATGTCTAGAACTTTCTCTAGGTCTTTAATATGACGTATGACCTCTTTCAAGAGGAGCTTCAGTCTGTTTCCAATGACATGTACCTTTTCTTTGGCTTCCAGACAATCCTTGCCTTCAGCATTGACTAGCAATTGGCAAGACATATCTTGCAGTGACGCCACCTTCAACTGAGACTCCAGCAGTTCACGTCTGATTTGCTGTTGCCAAGGCAAGCATCACATTTTTTTAATAGCAGTTAAAAAAAACCCTAAAAAACTAGAACTCACAAAGCCAAACGCTTGAAATTAATGAAATGGAAAGCAAAGAGAAGGTATATAAATTCCTAATCTGACAGGAAGATATACAGCAACTTAACAGTTCCCCGAGATTTAAAATCATGAGTTGTGCCAATAATGGAAGTGAGTGGTGTTTCCTTCCAAAGTTAAGTTGGTTACTGACACTGGTCCCACAGCTCTGTGTTAGCATGCAACGTACAGTGCTAACCCTCAAGAGAAAGATAAATCTGATTAGGTGTTTTTCTTGGTGATGTGTTTTGGGAGAAAAAGGGGTGATTATTTTCCTACCAGCAAAAGTCTATGATGATCCTGCAGCATTTCTGAGTCCAGGTTTGGATTGATGGGCACAATCTCATTTTTTCTTCTGTCAATATTTTCCAACCAAAGCAGCAAACTATGGCTCAGTTCATGGAAATCCTGCAAGCAATGAGTGATAATTTTAACAGGGTAGCAAAATATTCCAGTCGAATTCAGGTTTCTAATTTATCCTCTGATAGGTCCAACTAGCTAAATAAGTTAAAAGGAAGTGTACAGTAAAATACTAGAGTATTATTCCAGAGAGAACATATTTAGAAAATCTTGGGCTGGAAATACATGTTTCACATAGTGCAGGTGTATTTTTCAGAAAAACAAATGCAGAAGACGTATTTTGGCTTACAGGGGTAAGTTTCAGACTGGAAAATGAGCAGGTAACAAAATGGTTTATATTTTCAATATGTGGGATAATGACAACTTAAAATAAGCACAGTACAGACCTGGCACTGCATTAACGCAGCCTGCAATGAGTTGCGCCACTCTTCGATCATACTGCATACGTGCTCCCAGCGCATGTTCATCTGAGACAGGCGTTCTTGAAGCTTCTTGCTCTCTTCACTGTCAGACTGAGTGAACTCTGAGCTGCACAGATTGATGGATAAGACGATTGCTTTGCGGTTATCAATTGCTTTCTGCAGCTCCTTGATGATAAGAGAAAGTGGGACAAGGGAGGAAGCAATGGAAACTGGTAAAACATGTGACTTTCAGAAAAAAACAAGTAGAGAAGGCACCACAAGAACGCAATGATTTGCCATCAGCAGCTGCAGAAAGGTACCTTACTGTAAGAGTTTCTTTACTCTGGATATGAGATTTCTGTGCTCACTCTGTGACTCTGCAAATGTTCATTCTTTAACATCTACTAAAATTTTACTGTGAGCATAAACAAGAGCAAGCCAATTAAACTTGTAAAGTCTTAAAGGCCTGAAGTCATAGTTGAATTTTAAAGGTCTGGCTCACGTTTCAGATATTTTAAAGACAGAGTAGGTCAAGCAAAATTTAAAGACATGTAAGACAACTGTACTTTAGCTCATAATAAAACTTTTGCCCTCATGTCTCAGTTTTGTTGATAAACATAAAAACCAACATGTTTTCAAGTGGAAACTGCTGTCAACAGTATTTTAAAATAAAAGCTTTTACTGAGAGAAAAGAAAACATGCAAGGAGTATAAACAACTTCAATTTATAGAAGCACAACTTGTATATAAACTGACTTGTTTACACTGGAAAGCACAAAAGAAACTCCACCTCTTTCTGTTTGGAGGGTAGTAATGGGCTTTCAAAGAGTGGGTGAGATAACAGAATTCTTATGAAATGCCCCCTTTTCCAACTACTTTACAGCATTTACGTAAAAGAACGATGTCACAGTGACCTTTGTAGTACTTATGGCAGCTATATTTGGATTACACTAATATGCTTTAGATGGATCACTGCTGGAAGCAGTGATCTTTACTATCTGGTCACCTCATTCCTACCATGAAGCACAGTGCATTTTGACACTGGGTCCCATATTTTTGTGCCCATGCTTATAAGATACTAGTAACTGAATGTGAAGTTGTGGACCACCATGTATGAAGATCTTTATAGCTATAAAATATACGAGATGAAAAAGGTAGCATTCAGATTCTGATGAACCTGAGATGACAGGAGAAGAAAAAGGAATGTTGCAAAGTGACATCAAATTTTTCCTATGTTGTACTGGTAACACTGGGTAGGCTACAACCCCTTTGGACACTTTCACCTTCCTCCACACAAAGTATTATGTCCCAGTGACGCATTTCTTTTGAAGTAGACATTTTGTTACCAGTTTGAGTAGAAGAGAATTGATTTAACTTGGCACGTTTTTTGTTTGTTTTTTTTTATTTCATCGGGTTGGCTGACATCAGGAGTTATTGGTACATTATGGAATTATAGAATTCCACTGAATTACTATTTCAAAACTTCATTTGGATTGACAGTGGTACATTTTTCTGCCAAAAGGTGAATCAGAAAATCGCTTTTCCAGTTATTTTATTTATCAGCAGCAGCTTGCTATGTGGAGCAAACCAGCTGCAATTATTGGCAACCTCTTCAACATACCTGTTGCACTGAGGTTTACAAGGCAACTCATGCAAAAGAGAAATAAAACTCACTTTTAGTTTTTTAATTCTGAGCTCAATAGTCTGTATGTCAGTACTGAGATCAAGGTGGCAAAGCTTCTCCAGTTCCTCTTCAGTTTCTCCCAGCCAAGCCCAGATGCTATTAAGGTCAGAGTTGAACTGCTGCCATTGCTGAAGGTTCTGCTTCATCCTCAGCTCCTTGCTTAGAGCTTGAGCCTGGATTAATTCCCATCTTTCAATTACACCTGGAATGACAAACGTCAAATTCAATAAAAGCAAAAAAAAAAAAAAAAAAAAAAAAAAGGCACTAGCTACACACACACACAATTGCATCAGTTGAATAAAACTAAGTGAGATTGAAGAAAGTGATGTTTGAGAGAAAGAGTGAAGAACCTGGATGATTCTAGTCATCAGGCAATTTTATCACTTTCTAATGTCAGACTTCTATGAACATAAATAAGTTGATACATGCAGGTCTCTAAAACAGCTTATGCTGGCAATAAAAAAGACATCATAAATTAGTGTAAGTGCAAACTGGACAAGACATTCAAATATGTCTAACTAACCACAAATATTTATTATTATTTTCATTGGTATTTGTGCGTATCATAATTTAATGCTCATACCTCACTATATTTGCCTAAGCTACTGCTGCTGCATTGGATAAACACCTGCACTAAAAAGAAATAAATTAGGGGCTATTTCTGCTATTAGTTATCTTGAAATGCTGTGGCAGAAGGACAATTACATCATTCCATCAACTTAAAATTTAAAAAAAAACCCAAACTCACAGCAAAATAAAAGAGACTGCATGGGTAGCATATCTTGCCAAGCTAGGAATGGAGATGATGCCTTTACAGTCTCTGGAATAAATCCATATTTTTACAATGCAATACCTCTTGTTCTACAGCTGATGTTTAAAATTTGTCAAGTGACAGTAAAATAAATTTCTTAACTGTAGGCAAATAATCTTAGAAGTGAAAGTTATTATCAGAGGAAATAAATGCTGACTTACGTGTTTTGTACAACAATGTAAGCAACATTTTTCATCAGAAAACTTACAAGAAAAATGCATTGCATCCACAGGGACTTTCTGAAAGGCTTAGGGTTATGCCTTATGATATGAAGAGGTTCTTAAAATGAACTTCTATGTCTAATCTTTTTATAGGGCATATACAAGAATACTTACTATTCCTTACTATTCCTAATAAAGATGTTAAACAGAACATGGTAACAGACAGTCATGTAAATATATATGTCAGTAAATAATACCAAGTGTTTACTTAAAAAAACTTTGCATGTTTGCTTCTTTTCAAAATTGCTTTTCATCAAATGAACTACATGTTACTTACCAGCTGTTTGTGTTTCAGTACTGTTCATGTTAATAAGTCCTGATAATTTTTCTTCTTCCTCCTTCAGTTTATTTCCAAGCCTTCTTACTGAGTCTATGCTTCCACTGCACTCACCTAGTAGTTTCATCTGTGTTAATAAACAAAAAATCCCTTTTCAATATGCACTGTACAGAACTAATTGCATGGACAATGCAAATTACAGTGCAACTTCCAGAAATTTCCAAAAGTAAGTTTAAGTGTGAGGAGAAAAAACTATTACTTTAACAATTTGTCCTGATACTATTAAAAAAATGTATATGGAGAAGATAAAGGTTTAAAGTCCAAGTTCAGACTAAACAGAAATAACTCATGCAACTATGCCAAATCGTACTGGATGTCTTAAGGTGTCATCTTTTCTAAATGTTAAGACACTCTAGCAAAAACACTAGAAGATGCAATAAAGAAAATTAATCTAAATGTGGAAATATTACTATGCATCCAAGTCGCTAATTTTTAAATTCTGTCTGTACTAAAATTATTTGAATGACTTATAGAAAGATTCTTCTTCCAAGAAACCTCTCTGAGAAAGCTTTTTAATTACAGATTCCACATATGCAACCTTGCTTACATGATGCATGTTTATAATTCATTAGCAAGATGAATACTGTGCCTGAAGCTATAAAACCTGCTTTTAAAAGCAGATGAATTTCAAACAAGGACATCATCATCAGATGGACAAAAACATGTGAGGAAGTACTTTTGGACATCTGCAAAAATGTAATAAGAAAATAAATTCCTTAGAGTCACACTCCTGTAATCTCATGATATTGTAAACACACTAATAACATTAACAACACTAGCATGTGCTTAAGGGTAGTAACCATGAGTAAATTTGAGAAGCAGTTATAGTTAATTGCTTTGTTGAAACAGCTATATTTCTTTCAATAGCAAAGCTAAGCTTAAAGTGCATATTTGACTTATGCTCCAAAATACACGCACATATCCTTTGTAAGTGGAATCGAGTTCTGGTCCTGTAGGTGTTTTGCTGCGGATGATGTTTTCTGTTTGCTGTATTTGGAAACGACTGGTGTCTAAGGCCTTGTCCAGCTGTCGGATACGTGCTTCCAGGGCTCCAGGTTCTCCTGTATCAAAACCAAAAAGAGTGACTGTCACCCAAATTTTTCTAAAGGTTTTTCTTTTCTTTGCCCAAGCAAAACAGATATCAGGAATACTATCTGGATTAGACAGTAAAGGAGAAACGTGGCTGCAGTAGTATGAGTGGTACAACGTCAAAGCGAAGTGGTAACTAGTTACGTTAGAGGGTGTTAGCAACCTTCAGCGGACTACACCAGTGAACGGGATTGCCATAAGCATACTATCAAAGAGTCCACAGTTTAAAGCAGGCTTGTAAATTATTCTGAAGGGACTTTTTCCCCATATTGAATGCCTCACCTTCTTTTAAGGGGAAAGTTCTCAGCAAAGCATACTCTAACCTCACTGATTTTTGAAAACACCTTGCTCCCTTCCACAAACATTCTCAAATAAAACCTTGTAACACAAATGCCCATTTGTATGATCTAAATCTGTGAGAAAATTTATCTTCATTTCTCTTTGTATTACCTTTCTCCACTAAAAAACAACGGAATTTCGATTTCCATGAAAGGATCCTATTGGTATACAATATTAAAGATTAAAAGCGGCATACAAATGTTAAGTGATGCTGTTATAATCATATTCTCAAAATCCTTAGATGGCTGGACATCTTGAAGGCCTGCAGCAAGTAGTCAATAACTGATTTAGGCAACCACATTAAGCAGCAAAATGTATAGTATTTTTCCAATTAGGTATTTGACAAAGACTATGCTTAACATATCTGCAAGATGGTATTATTCATTCAAGCCATTTGGAACTTATACCTATATTTTTGAAGCAGGACTAACTTGTATTTTCCTTATAGAGGTCAGCTGAATTCTGTGATATGAACTAGCTACAGATAACTCTAATGTGAAGCAGGCTGCAGCCTAGAGGACCACATGAGATCCCACTTATCCATATTCTATCACTGTGCCTGATTTCCATCTGTTTACAAAGACGGTTTGTATTTATTCATACAGACACAATTAAAAACATGCATTGAAAAGGAGAGCCTTCTGTCCATCTAATTAAAGAAAATGGAACCTCTTGGATGATTAATATTTCTGTTATATAAACACCGCCTCACCCCAAATGGACAGGACAAAGTGCTCAATATGGCTTTTCCCTCACTACTTTCAAAATGTTCACAGGTCAGAAAACTAAATACATTTTCCATAAGTATTGGTATTACTTATACTCTTAATCAATTATAATATTATTTCACTAATTTGGGGAATTCATAAAAATGGACAGTGGACCTGAGGCTTGTGTCACAGATGCTAAGACTTCAATGTTTGCTATTTCAGATTTGCAATGAAGTAAAAATTTGAAAGAGGAGAACTGTGAAATCATGAGAAAATGTATTTGCAAGTGCATCTAAAAAAATGAAACAATAGGTTTAATCTTGTGTAAAAATACAATGAGAAAAGAAATAATTTTCCAATATACAAGACTATGATAAAGACACTGGACTAGAGTACCTCAACTTCACATTTTTATCACAGGAAACTACAACTAACCTAAAAGTGTGTATCTACATGATAATCCAAGCTGTGGCTGTGTTAAAAAAAATAAATGCAAACCTGAAAAATTAGGATTTGCTCTATAACTTTTCCTTCAGCCTTAATCTTTATAGAAAATACTCTTCTCTCAGAGATGTAACAATGTATTAAGTCCCATTGAGAGACCCCAGAGAATAAAGACTAGTCAGATCAGTTTAGTCCAATTAGCCAAGGTGGGAGGGCTTCAAGCATCATTGTTTCATCCATGCACCTAATGATACCTTTGAGCGCAGTAGTAAAGCAGGATAATTCTACGTTAAGACGTCAATGCTGCCATGTAAGAAATATTTATATTGTAAGTTGTGAAAAGATAGAAGATGTCAAGAGAAGAGAAAGAAGTTATGCTTTTGCACTGTGGTATTTGTATCTGGCTATGCTTAGTCTTTTAGGATGCCTACCAGAGGTATTTCTGAGGGCATTTTCTGTGAGTGTTACATAGGCCTCAAGAGTTTCAGGGATCTCTACATCTGAAAAAATAAAAGCACAGTTTAAATTGACGGGTCAGCAATGGCTGTCTCCTTACAGCAGGAGTCCTTTTCATAGGATGGAATATATAAATGCAAACATCCTCTCTGGAGAAGGAAAAAGATGAAGACTGAAACACATGAAGGCTGCTACAAAGTCAATATCCAGGCAAACCTAACTCTTTTCAGAGCAATGACCTGGAAAGCAAAGGCAGCCACAAGATCAGAGTATAATACTCTAGTATGTCTTCCCCCACTACTAGCTGCATCTTGGCACTTTCACTTGTT
This sequence comes from Pseudopipra pipra, assembly GCF_036250125.1. Lineage (NCBI taxonomy): Eukaryota > Metazoa > Chordata > Aves > Passeriformes > Pipridae > Pseudopipra > Pseudopipra pipra. The sequence continues at coordinate 51,813,490 of NC_087551.1, forward strand.
AAGATTTATTACACAAAGCACACATTTAGAAAGGATTTCTGCATGGAAGAGCAAGACCCAAGATCCCACCTCAGACTAAACACTCAGTTGCTGGAGTCTTGCCTGGGTAAGGACTGAGTTAAGATTTTACTTAAATACTTGACGATTTCATCTGTGGATCTCTCCCACATCATTTCTTCATCAGTTTGTTCTGCACTTCTTGCCATATCCAGTATAGTTTCATCTAGTCAGAATAATTTAGGATGCAGTGCTGTTACAGATGACATATCCCATCTGGCAGGCCACAAGCCTAAATACACAGCCAATTCCCTGTGATATCATACATGCCTTTGCCATTTTCCAGGGCTGTCATCATCCAGGAAACCCCATCACTGTGTCTAAGGCCAGAAGGCCACTGAGATCACTTAGGAAATGCTATTTAAAGTCATCAGGGGCTATTTAAAATACTTTTCCATGAGAATCTTGGCCAAGAAATCTCACACGCAATATTTCCTTCTTTTTACTTGGAGAAAACAGAACACACAGTTTGCTACCATACCTGCTATACCAGCTGCTCCTCTCAGGTAGAAGTCCTTTTCTTGTCCTCCATCTTCTTCAGAGTGCAGTGCCCGTGAAACAGCTGTCTCCAGGTCTCTGCTAAGGTCATAGTCATGATCCCACTCCAGGGGAATGGAGTCCACACTCGCAGGGGTATCTCTCCCTGATCGCTCACTTCTCACAGGCTGAGAAAGAGGCAGTGAAAGGTTGGAAGAGGGGTGCGGGGAGAGAACGCTGTCCGCAGATTTGTCATGCCAGCGTATGTCAGAGAGATCTGCTGATTCATCCAGATCTACCTCTCTGTCAGAGAGGTCATGTTCGTCATCTGTTAGCTAGAGCATAATGCAAACAGAACCAATCAATGAAACGTGCACAGGCACTGCATGGTCAGTCTGGGTCAGTGAAATAAAGCAGCAATAGGTGACAATCATACGATGTGGTTTTCATTTTACCTTCTTTTTCCCTTTCCCTTCATTATTTTTAAGCTGTGCTAAAAAAAAAAGCAACGGAAAAGATCAAAGTGCCAGCTCATTTTAATTACTTAAGGCACCATAAAGTCTCACATCAGGCAAATACTTCAGACTTTTACTGATGTAACTGCAAGGGAAATATCAAGTTAGAAAAAGCTCTGGAATCACTTCATAGAAAGCATAAGTGATCTTTATCATGAGCACTGCTCTCACTATGCTCTTTCATATTTTGAAACCCCTGCATTTTGTTCCTTTCTTTCAGTTGGACTTTAGCTACCAAAAATTGTTTTCCTCCCAGTTTTTCATCTGTGTGTTCAGTTCTGGAGATAAATTTCCATCTCTTCTGATGGGGAGAATAACTTTATCATTGTCTTTTAAAAAAAACCTCAAACTCACAAAGCTGCCCATCAAACTATCTGACAGTGCAGAGAGATGTTTCTATTACCAGTACCACACTGCTACCCACAGGAATAAAGTTTTATAAATCTCCAATTTGCATGGATTTTCACTATGATTTACAGAAATTGCAGATCTGGTGAGTTTGCTCTCTGAAGAAAAAACAAATAGCATGTAATGAAGGGAGGCAGACGGTCAGGGTCATAACAAAATTTAACCACAAGACTTTCGGAAAGTTATGCAAGTTTTATGTTAGTTCATTTCAAGATTTTTCTCTCTCCTCATTCTCACATTTGTAAAATGGTAACAAACCAAACAAATAAATACATATCTAAATATACACACAGGAAGGCAGATAAGTTTCTTGTGATAGCGTTCCACACGTCCAAAGACCTCTTGACAGTAACGACGCAGCTCATCTAATTCTTCTTCAATGACTGCTGCATCCAGGGGCTCACTTTTCTCAATGAGTTGCTCCCCTTGCACAATTATTTGCTCAATTTTGCTGTTGTTCAGTGAAATTTCTTGCTGGAAAGCCTGAGTAAAAGAAAAGCCCGTGCTTTATCAACAAAAGCAACATGACAACAACCTGGGTAATTAAGAATACAAGTCTTAAGAGTTTTACAGAAAGAATGGTGTGGGTAACAAACAGGGATTGTTCCAAATATTCTGTCATGAGCAACTATGAGCAATTAAATTTAGCATTCCACAGTCTTTCAAGCCAAAACCAGTGATACTTCATGGTTTACCATCTCATTCCTCACTTGCTGCATTTGGAAAGACTAAACAAGCCATGCCCACGACCAAATGTCGAGAATGAACACAGATGCTAAATGTAAAACACTGGAATTTTGGATAATGTGACATTTGGTATTTTTCTCTCCAGATTATTACTTTTCTGATGCCAAAATGGTTGACAAATGTAGTAATTACTAGATATCAGCAACAGTGGATACTTAACATAAAAAATTTTTATTAACATTCCCTCTTCTGATGAGGGAATGGAGACTATCAGACTATCACCCTTGGCTTTTCTTTTTACATTTTTCACAGCTCAAGGATTTTCTATGCTGACAGAAAAGTACATACTGAAACCTGACATAGCCCATAACTCCTGAGGTTGCAGTCTCAGCCTGCAAGTAAAGGAACCATATCAGGCTGCATTTCTGGATAATGTTTCTTAAATTCCTTTTGCACCATGGCATGTTTTTATCCCTTCTTTCATCCCTCCTTCTATAACTACTCGATTGTTTACCTTAAGTTGCTTTATCTTTGCTTGGACATCACACTCTGAGAAATGCTCAATGTTGGTCAGCTGCAGGTCCATCTCTGTTAGCCATACCAGGATGCTATCGCGTGCTGTTTCAAACTCCTCACGTTGGCTGATAAAATGCTGGAGGGTGGAAAATGGAGTAGCATGAAATGACCAAACAACACGAAAACCCCCAGCAATAGTGGGGAAATGGCTTTTGTTCCCATCAAGCCTAATTTAAACCCAGTACACCATCTTCTTTCATTTCCTACATGCTTTCTAAGGTTCCCTTTTCAGTAACATCATCTTCAGCTGCAATTAGCTGACCTTTGAAAGTCATCTTCTGTGAAGAAGATGGTGTTTCAGATCACCAAGCATTTCCCTACACACTATGCTTTAGTTACCCCAGACAAAGTGAACTGATAAATTTCCTTCCTCTTCCAAAGGTAGAAATCCCCTCAAAATCCCTCGACTGCAGATGCATTAAACTGAAAGCTTCTGAAGTACCCTTAATTCATAACTATAGTAGTGAAATTGAAATCTTAAAAATGGAAAAATACTTTTAGTCTGCGCAGGATGGAGGTAACTCGCTTTTGTAAATTGTCCCATCTCTGGTTCCCCTCGTGAACCATCTGTTTGAGGCTGCAGTCAGAGTCAGTGCGGTTCTCTCTGGCCAGGCGTCGATATTGTTTGTTGATCAGTTCCAGCTGAGTCAGACTTTCATGCACTTGTCTCTGGAAGGCCTAAAGCAATATGAACAAAAGACACCATTGGATTTTTAATTACTGAAATCAGGGTACATATATAGGTCTCTTGCTTTATTTTGACCCTAATTCGACACTCTGATCTGTGTAAAGCTGATAAAGTTCACTAGTTGCAGACATGTCCGGAGGGCTACCCTATAGGGATACTGCCTTCTGATAAAATTGGCACAAAAAAACCCCAAAAAACCCAAATCCCAACAAACCAAAGAAACGCAACCAGAAAAAAGTTTATAGAACTGACATAGTTCACTGAACGAGAAATTACAACATGAACACCCACTACAAAGGCAAAATAAGCACAAAAACCCCTCCTTCTTTCTACTCAATCATATGCCTTTGTATTTCAGAATAGAAATACAAACAATGAAAATGACACTTCTTTTTTAGAAAAAGGAATAGAAATCCAAGATTCCTGTGGCTTCATCGGATTTCTTTACACATACGGAATTTACTGAAATGCAAACATTGAAGAGATTTGAGCAATTGTTTATTCTGTGTTTTACCAAAAACACTGAAAAATTGTGTTGAATGAATAATCTCTTTATCTTCAGTATACTGGTATATAAATTCAACAAGGGGAGTGCCGGATTCTGCAACTGAGATGGAGCAACCCTGGATGTACATACAGGTTGGGGAATGAGATGCTAGAAGGCAATGCCACAGAAAAGGGACCCGTGGGTCCTGGTCAGTGGCAAGTTGAATATGAGCCAACAGTGCCCTGGCAGCCAGGAGGGCCAACCATGTCCTGGGGGGCATCAGGCAAAGCATCGCCAGCTGGGTGAGGGAGGGGATTGTCCTGCTCTGCTCTGCACTGGGGCAGCCTCACCTTGAATACTGTGTGCAGTTTTGGGCACCACAGTATAAGAAAGATATTAAGCTGTTAGAGAGTGTCCAAAGGAGGGCAACAAAGATGGTGAAGGGCCTTGAGGGGAAGCCAGATGAGGAGCGGCTGAGCTCACCTGGTCTGTTCAGAACCTGGAGGAGAATGAGGGGAGACCTCATTGCAGTCTACAACTTCCTCATGAGGGGAAGAGCTACAGCAGGCACTACTCTGTGGTGATCAGTGGCAGAACCTGAGGGAATGGCCTGAAGTTATGTCAGGGGAGGTTTAGGTTGGATATTACAAAAAAGGTTCTTCACTCAGAGGGTGGCTGGATACTGAAACAGGCTCCTGAGTGAAGTGTTCACAGCACCAAGCCTGACAGAATTCAAGAAGCATTTGGATGATACTCTTGGGCACACGGTGTGACTCTTGGGGATGGTCCTATGCAGGGCCAGGAGTTGCACTTGATGATCCTTGTGGGTCTCTTCCAACTCAGCATATTCTGTGACTCTGTGAAATAAGTTTTGTCTTAAAATATTAATGGAAAGAAAATTGCATGAATATTCATGCCAACTTATGTCTGGGCAAATGTTGGCATCATCTACTTTTGATGCTATTTTAAGAGCCTCAGTCATGCAGCTAGGGTGCATAGGTGATTTAGCCCATGAGTTTCATGTTGTGACTAGCAATCTGTCCTAGTTAGAGGGGCCAGGACCAGTTTATCAGTATGTGGGTATAACCAAAACTGTGTATTCTACACACTCTATGTCATTTCTGATGGACTGTTAATAATGGATCATTTGCAGCAGCTGCCCAGGGCACACCTGACACCTCAGGCTACAAGCTGGGTATTAAAGAACTCTGTGAGTTGTGTTTCTTTGCCTTCACACCAATGATTCAGCTATGATAACTCCTCTCCAGGGAGGCATTCCACCTTCACAACCATTCTGAGGGGTCATCTCTGCTAATGGGCCATACTGGACTGGCATAATAGGAAGACCATCAAAGACTACAAAAATATTCCATGACTGACAGAGTTAAATCACCCATTGTGAAATTCCCTGACCTGGGGGAGGTACTGGACATCCCCACCTGAACCTGAGCATATATAATCTTGGGGTTTTGGGACTTCTGGTACCATTTGTTGGATCCAGAGGAGGACTAGAACTTCAACGGGGCTGCGACTGCCACTCTTGACAAGACTGTGATCATCACTTAGACAGAACTGCGACCATCATCCAGACCAACAGCTTTCCTTTCCTTTTACTTTGTCCCCAGGGGGGACACGTGGTGCTCAGCACAGGAGTGCTGTTCTGTTCTTGTCCCACGGTGTGGGGTTATACATCTGTCTTTTTGGGTTAAAACCAGTTTTCCCTGTATCATTGTATTCATTGTAATCCTTTTTTTCTAAGTAATTCTGACTTGTAACCTCTCTGGAGCTGGGATCATTTCTTCCACTGCTTTACTTTTAAATCAGCACACAATCACAAAGCTTGGAGAAAGCACCTTGTAGAGAAAGGTCTGAATTAATCCCTTAAAAATCATAATAATAAAAGATGAATACTATTTTTCAAAAATCTACTTGTTTTTATCTTATCACAGAAATAGAAAAGCAATCAATCAAAGGAAGACTTAAAAACATAGACTAAACCAGCTCTCTTCTGATACAAGCAGGGTTTGGATTCCATTGTAGTTCTACAAAACTTGCTCTTTGATATTCCTCACAATGTAAATAAACAGTCAATCTCTCCCAAAACTAGACATTTCCCTTAATAAGGACTGTAGAGGTGTGATAGGTAATATACTTCAGTACATAAATTTTAATTACATATGAGTTTTCTATATAAAAATATATACTCTTCATATTGTATCATTCAAAGCTAAAAATTAAATAAGCACATTTCTGCTGTATTACTAGAGAGGAAAGTAAAGACACTGGTTGGAAAAAAGATCGAAGTCTGTAGAGTTCTTTCAATATAACAATTATCTTCACTAAATGGCCATCAAATTGGGTAGAGAAGAGCCAAAAATGAGCAAATGGGCTTGCAATTGGAGTGAAATGCTCAGTAGAACTGAATTAACTTAAAATTGCACAAGGATTCCTATATTAGAGGCACAAATCTGACTGTATTTACTAGGATCATGAAATCTAAAAGTGTGCAGTTGTTGTTTCACCTGTTACTAAGCCTCTTCCAGCAACAGAACAGCTGTTCATTTGCTTTCCATTTCTTCATCTCAGCTACACAAGAATTTATCTGTTGCATTCCTTCCTGTAACCTCTTTTCATTTCTCCATAAACTACTGGAGAGGAAGGAGTTTGACTTCATACAGTGAAGTCAGTGAGAGCCATTTCTGACCTCTGTGCTCAGGAACTGAAAGGTTCTCATATGGTCCGATGACATCTTTTTTTGTTGTTGTGTTGTTGGTTTTTTTTAATTCAAGTGCAGATATGGAGAGGAAAACAAAATTAGAAAAAAATGTCTGATTAAAGCAGAAACCTGCTTCTGTTAGTATCTACAAATGGCTGACTTTATACTGACTTCACGACGAAGTCGCTGAATTCTGCTGCATTTGAAAACCACAATTTTCTAGCTTCCATTCCTGGTATTTGGTAGGCACAGAAAGTAGGAGCTCAGGAAAAAAAAAAGAAGGAAAAAAGAGAAAGAACCAAACTACATGGACGGAGAGGTTACATTCTTCTCTTCACATCTAGTTCTTGCTGAGAGCAAAAACGTTCACAATTCTGCTGGAGAGGAAAGGTCACCATGACAGTTGAGGTTCGATGAAACAGACTTTGGGCAAAGTCAAATCAAAGAGTCAATATGCTTTTGGTACTGCTTCTCAGACAGAGACTTGCTAAACAAGAGATTTAGATCCTGATCACTCAATGAAGGGACAAAGGGAAAGAGGTCTGAGGCAGAGTACTTGTGTCCAGGAAGCAAATATTTTAATACTATGGTAACCTGACTCACCATAATGAAGTCTGGCATAGTGAAGTCTGTTTAACAACAAAACCTGGCCAGTAAATTCAGAAATGTGAATGTGAATGTCAATTACAAAACTTGAATCAGTACTTCACAGTTTATGTTTTTGAATTAATTGTTAAACCAAAAAGTATCTGGTCTTAGACATTGTTTAAAACTCACATTTCTTCTTCATGGCAAATACTTTACAGCACCTGACTGTTTACAGAACTGCCTAAATAATTTGTTCTATTTTTCTCTCTCATCTTGATATACTCTTTGCCAATATGAATCCAAGCAAATGATTTTCACCTGTGACTAGCCATAAGACATGTATGCTTTACACATAGGTATACAATCCACTGTGATTATAAGACAAGCCATCACAACATAATATATACAATAGAGCTATGGAACAAGCTCCTGAACACTGACCAAAGTGACAGTTTGTCAGTTTTGAAGTATGCACTTTTAAGTCACAAGGGGACACCATGTGGACATGTAACAGTATTTGCATGAACATAAATTTCAGGTGTAAGGATCTAAAAGGGGGTTATTGTGCATTATACAAAAAAAGTTCAGAGAGTTATAGAAAGAAGAGGGGCATAAAATCAAAGCAAAAGATAAAACATGCAGCATGCATTTGAAGTTGTATTTGGTGAAGGAAGATTTATAACGGCTCTGGAGCACCTACTGTCTCGACATATTAAAAAGTTGCAGAAATAAAAAAGGTGAGAAATCTAGCTTTGGTGAACAAACAGTAAGGGAGAGTGAACAGATTTATTAGCATTTCCAGTTGCCACCTTCCACTGTTTTTTCATTCTAGAAACCTGACACTGAAGGCAGCTACAAAATCATCAACTCCACCATATTAATATAGCGTCTCTGCTGAGTGACTTGGTTATGGGAAGGAAGAACACCAGCTGGCTGCTGCAATGTGATCAGTAGGTATTAAATTTCAACCATTATAAATCACCTCAAATTTCTTCAGTTCTTCCTTAGCAACAGTGTAAAGCACACCAGAGGAGCTTGGGAAAGCAGCTGTCCTCTCAGAGACTTTTAACCAGTCTTCAAATCTAGAGTAGTCATCCAAAAATTTCTGCCACAGCCTCCAGGTCTCTTCAATTCTGCAACAGATAATAGAAAATCAGGGAATGCTTGGACTGATGGCCAGTTGACTTACAGAACTTTAACCAATCATCTAAAACAGCAAACTAACGCTGCACCAGACAATAACTGACTATTAAGCTAACTCAGACATCCAGGCTATAAACAGACCACAGGGAAGGCTGTCTCATTCCAGACTGAGCTAGAATAAGATGAAGGCATTTTTTTTTTTTTTAATGCATCTAATTTTGGAATCAGTATAAAAAAAGTAATGTTTGTAATAAGAGTTCTAAAAGCTGAGCACATGTTAAATAACTTCTGAAATACAGTCCCATTGTAGGTACCTAAGCCAGTATTTTAGAGATCAGAAATCCACACTACCTTAAACTGCAGAAATGCCAAAGAAGTTGCAGCATATATTTTAAAGTTGGCATAATTATGCATTGCAAAGGGACATAAACTTTTTTTTTTTCATTTACCAACTAGTGGTAAAATGCTTTCTCTCAATATACACTGTAAACATATTTTTATTTTAAAAACTCCAAAAGTTAATGTTTTAAAAAAACCATTTTGACTTCAAGGGAATATGTAAAAACAGTGGCAAACACTTGACACTGAAATCAAATGGGCTTAATACTGAGACTGTAAAACACCAAGAAGATCAGCATCACTTGAATTAAAATAACAGAATCATTTTTGGGACAGGTTATTTCACAGTAGAACATATTTCCCAAATCTTAGACATGCAGGACTAAAAAGCACCTGATCTATGCAAAATTTATGCTTTGTTGATGATATGTTTAAGTGGAATTTTGACATCTGGAAAGTTGCTTTTTAATGGGAATAATTGTTTCTAGCACAATACAGATCCTAAATACTGATAGTTCAGTACAAATCAGCTAAAGCATAATGTCTACACTGTAAGAAGGTAAAATAAAGTTCAATGCATTGTTCCACATTAACTTAAAATAGTTCTGAATTGATTTGTTGGACACAAAGGTATGAAGAACTCATATATATTCAAAAATAGAACTAATAAGCTGTATCTATATATATATTCTATACAATGACAATAATATAAATAATAATGGCAATAATATGGCAAATGGCAAATATGGCAAAACAATGGCAATAATATTCTATTCATGGCAATAATATAAAATGACTTAAAGATATCAATCTATGGATATGGAGCAACACAACTTAAAAGCAATGAATGTTTCACATAAAGTAAAGAAAAAATTTACTAAACGCCTTAAGAATACTCCACAAAACCAAAGATCATAAAAAGCTTAATTTAGCATTTTGAAAAGTCATAAATTCTACCTGGAGTTGTTTATATAACTACGTAAACATCAAAGAAATAAGATTAATAATTTACAATGATAATAAATACAGGAGTTTAAACCTGTAACCATGTGTTATTACTAGTCAGCACACAGTACACAGCACTGGCCTAATCTAGCCTACAGCATTACTGCTGTTGGAATCACCCATGCTATCTGATATGGCAATATAAAACAATGAATCTTCTTGATATGATGGGCATGCAGCCTGCAGATGGTCTAAGCATGTGCAGTAAACCAGACTACGCCCAAGATTCATGGGTGCTATGGCCCTCACTTGCTCAGCACAGCTACGGTGGGCAGGCGAGGAAACTTCATATGAGTATTCAGTTCCAGATTTCTTCCAAATAAACAAAACCAGACATAACAGAAACTGTTGAGGAACATTAGGTACATGAAACCCCTAATACCTGGAATAACATTCCACCCATTCGATAACTAGTTTCCCCATCAATCTCAGTAGTTCTAGGGCAAACTAAAGTGTTACAGCCTCCCTTTTAGGTCATGTTTTCTAAATCTCTTGGACTTTGTGCTATCATCTAAGCTTTCTCTAGTTTCTCTCTCATTCCTGTGAAGCATGGGAAATATCACATCATTCTATCAAAGGACTTCCGAGCGACATTTGATGATTTTTATCTGTACCTCCTATAATGCATGTGCAACCCAAAATTTTGGGGTTCCCCCCAGACCCCCAGCATAGAAGCTATTGGCTTTTATACAGTATATATGATCTTTTACTGACCCCTACACTCTTTTATTCAGCACTACAACCATATAACATACATATCACCCTGTATTTCTGCCAGTGGAAGGAAATACTAACTTATTGGCATTTTAGACTTACTTAAGTCGCCTTTCCATTGACATTGCACAAATGTTCCTCCATCTTCTGTCCAGATTGCGTGTAGCCTGCTGGATAGAGTCACACTCTGCTTCTGTGGCACAAGCATCACAGTCATGAAGAAGTACTTCACACAGATTGAGAACAGATGCCACTCCAGTGCTGTGTTTCTCTATGTCCCTCTGAAGTTCCTGTAGGTGAAGAAATTAGTTCTTCAGAGAAATTTCAAAACATGAATAAATGCATTTCTCTTCTACTTATTTTAAAAAAAGAGGAAAAAGCTTGCAAACAGAAGAAAAACATCTGATAAATACCAATTAAGAGACTATGCAAGTGGTGTTGCAATGTTATCAATTAGGCCAGGAGAATCTGGCAGCATGCACAGCTCTCCCAAGGGAGTACAAACACCAAACCATTACCTGGTACAAACTGCCAGAGCTCTGCATGCTCAGCTGAGCATCTTTCACACACATTTAATCAACATCACCAATAAATGGTAGAATTATTCCCAGCTCTCTCCCATTATCACAGAGAATGTAAAGCAGAAGTTAGTAAGAAAAGTGTGAGAAGAAAATACGTGAGGGATCCTTTGTGAACCTACTCTTCCCCAAGTGAGCTAGCTGCAAAATGGCATATTTGACATGGAGACTGGCAGCAGCATGTGTTGAACAGGGCATGTGTAGTAGGAGATTTTTCTTCCTTCAACTTTCCAGTTCCGTAGCATTTTCATTGGAAATGGAAAATTCCAGACACCTAAAGAAAATGCACTCACTCTGCTTTAGCACTTACTGTATGTGATCACTACTATTTTTCCTGTTGGTTTCTTGGTTGCAATGGCTCGTTCTACATTGATGATAATATTTCATCTCAAAGTAATATTTCAACTTCAGCTTTGAACTCCAGATTCATGTTAAGACAAGTCACAAAACTAATTGGTTGTTGCTGTTGGATCAGCGCATTGAAAAGAAACTCTGTTTGACTTCTGTCTACATTTGCAATGAGTCATCAGAATATTAGGTGGAAAAAATAAGTATGGACAATAATAAAGCCAAGACAACATAATTCCAAGAGTGAAAAAGAAATACTAATGAAACTATGTGGGAAAGTGCTATATTGCATCTAGAATACTACGCTCACTTCTGATTCAGATGAAGAAAAGAACTATTAGGACAACTAAATATGTCGAATTTTATTTAGGAGAACAAGAACTTGGCAGCTTGAGGATGAGTAAACATCTCTTTATAATTTTGCAGTGGAAGTAAACTATGACATGCAAAGAGAAATACATAGTCAGTATATTGTGTCTACACACATTTAAGGTCTAACTAGAGGAACTTTTCTTACAACTAGTAGTATGATCTGAAAATGCCTTCCAGCAGGAAATGAGATGTAAATGTCGAATGTAAAAACCTCAGAAAAACTGAAATGGAGCAAGGTCAACCTATATCAACCATTTGATTTGGTTGTTTGTAATAACTAGGTTTGCACTCAGTGAAGTAATTTTTTCATATTCTCATCTATGAAACAGAAATCTATTGTGTAAACATCTACATGAGACTATCAAGTGGAAAATCACGTTTTCTGTCTCAAGGATGGCCTTTCACTTTCACTTGCCTGAAAAATACTTCCATTGTTAAGTCATAGTGCTTATTCTTCTTTCTATCCACCCTGAAACATTATGAAGGGTGGATACTATAATCAGATGTAATACTTTATGAAACACACACTCCAGACAGCTAAGAGACTTGAGGTTAAGTAGGTTCAGATAACACGTTACCTGATGTTTTAGAGTAAAGCAGTACTGAGAACTGCCAGTTGTGGGTCCTGAGCATTCCTAAGGATTAAACTTTTTTTATTCACCAAAAGAACCTTTATATTTATTTCCCAGATTTCAAAATTTTCTATGTTTATTAGAAAACATTAAACCTTTGGGTTAGTTCACAAAGGAGCATCACTTTTATGCACTGCTGTCACCCATATACAATTTTTTTTTTTTTACTTTATTTACCCAGAAGCAAACACCATTTTTTTCACATTTGAAGTGGTAGCAGATTGGGAAAATAAAGAAACAAGCAATCCTTAAAACTGAATTTGTGACCCTAGGAGAATACTGCATTGAAGTGACCCTACCTTCCCCAGGATATCCAGATTCAACTGTATTTTTAATCTCACTAGAGACCAGCAACCTGCAAAGCTGATGTTTGGTTGAAGTAAATGCTGAGAAGTAGATAATGGAGTCACATAAATGGAATTTGGCCCTCCTCTTTCACAATATAATATTTTTAACCTAATTTTTCATATGAACAACTGGAAGACAACATGACCTCAGTGGAAGATTAAACATGAAAAAGAACATAAGATCACTAACAGAAGAAGAAAGAAGGAACAAAATGAGGAAGTGGCCTTCTGATATATGGTGGATAGTGATATAGCCTCTGAGTAATAAAAATACTGGCTGCCATACATTGAAGGCAGGTGGGTTTTTAAAATTATTATTATAACTATGGCTTGTAGTGTTATTATCAAATCATCAAATTCCCAAATATGGCATCCTCCCAGGATAAGATTCACTGCTATTTCTCCCATTTAGAATTCAAATTAAACCACTGTCAACTCTTCAGAATGTCACTGCATGCTGTCACCACAAGGAAACAGCAGAAGGTAGAGATATACCAGTCTCTGTGCCCAAAAAAAGTTCCATAAGAAGTGGTTTTAACAAATTATGGGATGCCTGCATAGGGATGCTAGCTAAAAATCTCAGGTATCTACTTTGTTGATAGCAATGTTTAGCCCTTCCCAGCACTTTATTGTCTCAGAAACACCACTCATTAGTGATGCTTGTGTATTATAAATTATTATCCCTACATAAATTCCATATAGAATATATATAAGCAATTCTGCACAGCCATGTAGTAAATCAGTCTCCAGTGAGGCACCAGAAAAGTAATTTTGCCAATAAATAACCAACAGGAACACAACAGAACAACAGTTCTCTCCAGCAATGTGCTTCTAGGTAAAACTGCACTGGGCAGTGAAGTGGAACAGGAAAGAGAAAGTATAGTAAATCATCTTAGAAGTAACATTAGTTTCAATGCCAAAAACTGGTTGACTTCAGATTTTTCTGCACATTTTATTCTAGCACTGCATAAAGGCTTTATGTACTATAAACCAACCAATTTTAACTCCGCATGTATAGCTCATGCATCTTTGCGTGCAAAATGATTCTCAAACAAGCTGCAAAATAAAACTGAGTTAGGTTGCTGAAACCAGTAATTTTCAAGCATGTGCAAAATTTGCAAGGTCTAATAGGTGTCAGTTTTGCCTCTGGGAACAGACAATTCAAACAAACAAAAATCACAAGCCCCAAAGGAAAAAACAATTGCCATAACTTGCTCAGGTTACATCTGTTGGTGCCTTACCTTTCTTGGAAATGTCAATCAGCTCCTGGTGGATTCGATGTCAAGCCAGCAGAAGGCTCTATAAGTGACACAGTAAGTACCACTTGCCTTGATATTTAAGTACTTTGCCTCATGCCCTCTCAGCATTGAGCTGGGTATGGACAGCCCAAGGACACTCTGGCTCTCCCCCATGTCATTGTTCACCTGATAAGTGTGTTGTATTTTACCTGCTGCTCATTTAGCTTCCTTTGTATCTCCTCAGAGTCACAGGTTTCATAGACGATAGGTTTGGACAGCTCTGACTCAATGTGGGCAAGCCAAGATCTCAGGCTACTCATGTTTTTATCCAGCTGCTGCACTGCAACAAGGGTCTCCTTCAATTTCTTTACCCTGTAAAGAAAAAAAAATAGCAGCATAAGTACACCCTAAGGAAAAATTTTCACAGCATACATTTCAGGAGGTTTTCAGAGAAACTTCACTTACATGGCAAATTCTGTTGTGAAGTCTTCCTTTATTGTGTAACAGAAGTATATTACTATATGTGCATATCATCCTGCATTCATAGCTTATGTGCCTTTATCAGTTAACTTAAATATTTGTTAAGAAAAGTTTTCTTTTTTTTTTTAATGAACTCACACACATCAAACCCCTCCAAAACAACCAAAGTAATTTAGTTGTGTATTTGACCAACAGACAATAACTGTTCTTCTTAGAGTACAAATAACTTACCCATTTAATCAGTACTGGTGGGGGAATGTACTGAGTGAACTGAGGCCTTTTTCACCCCAATGAAAACACTGAACTACATATCACAGAGCATCTGGGTTGGAAGGGACCTTTAAAAGTCATCTAGTCCACCCACTCTGCAATGAGCAGGGACATCTTCAACTAGATCAGATTTTTCAGAGCCCCATCCAGCCTGACCTTGAACATTCCCAGGGATAGGGCATTATCTGGGCAACCTCTCTGGGCAACCTGTTCCACGGTGAAGACTTGTCCTTGAATAAATAAATTTTAGACATCCAGCTGAGAACTTAGGGAGAATTCCTGAATCTCAAGGGCTACTTTGAGTTGGTTTGATTGGATTATTTCAGATTTAAACAGATGAAATTGGAATGGAACTGCATGGTGATTTCCAACTAGTATTTTTCTTGAGATCCTGACCCTGGAACAAAAATGGCCAGGAAAAATTACATAGTTTTGTTTGTTTGTGGTTTTTTTTTTGTTTTGTTTTGTTTTTTATTCAAGCTTGGGAAGTGAATATATTTGACTAAATCCTTATCGTATCTCAGAATTTTTTCCTTCAGTCACTTTGAACTGCAAAAGTCAGTAATTCTCTCCTTCCTATCCCCATGTTATGTAAAATGCATCATTAGTGGACTTAGAAATTTTTTCTAAGCTTTCCTTTTTTCTCCACCCTGTTTATATGGTACCACAAACAAACCTTGAGTAATGTTCCCTTCTATGCTCCTATTGCTCTTCTACTTCAGTGTTTCAGTATCAGAAAGGTTTTAAGGTGAGTGTAGATGGGAATAGACTGACCAAATCAGGTTGAAAAATACAGGATTGCCAGATTCGTCCAACAAACAAAATGCCACCTAACTATCCTATAATTCCAACAAAGCAATTCATTTTTTTTCCACAATACCACCCAGAAAATTTATCAAGTGTTTTCACATTTAAAGCAGCAGTTGCAGCTGACCACTAAGATAATCTCAGAGATTTTAATGTCATCTTAAAAAAATATAAACTAAATCTTTCAAATTTTCATCTCTTTCTAGCACTCTCTTTAGCTCACAGATAGTCAAACTGGTTCTTTAGTGCTGAAAACTCTTAAGAACAGTTTAAATGCAGCTTCTTTGCCAGACTCTCATGACCAAGAGCTGTAGGGTTGTGATCCAGAAAAAAAATAATCCTGGTAACTGGAAAAAAATCTGGATAATCTGAAAATCTCTCTATGAAGAGACTGAAGTCAATTCAATTGTGCTGACAGACTGCCTCAGTCCCCATTATCAGGCTATCCCAAAACACAGGGGAGATAGTAGGAGAACACCCAGTGTTTGGGGGCATCATCTCCTTGGTTCTACATACAGTGTTTTTTGGGTTTGAACCAACTGCAACTTTTTCATAGGGTGAGCAAGAAGGTTGGTTATCAGCCTTCTGGAACCCACAAACAGCTATTCAATCTCTGACATTATTTAACAGGAGTGAAATCCTGCCCATTTTCTGCTTAGATTTTCAAGGCTGGATGCCACCAATCCTTTGCAGGCATGCTGGAGTGGGAAAGGGAACAATGAGTCACGTCCACCCTGTGGAGAAGCAATGTCTCTCTATCATTTGCAAGCCCTAACTGTGGAGCAGGATTTTCTTTTTTGCAATTCTGTGGTTCTGCAATCTGTGCTGGATTTTATCTACATTTTGCCTGCAACAACTGATAAAGGGTCCATCATTTAGAAAGTGCCCTCTGCTTTAGGCAGACTGCATGGGACTAAATCACTGCCAGAACAAAAAAACAAGCCTAGCCCAACTACAGCTATTTTCAGTCACATGAAAGATACTTAAGTTACTAAGAGTTAACTAAGTAACTAAGTTACTCTAGAGAGAAAAAGAAAAAAAGTGTAACATACTAAAAGAACACTCCAACCAAACCCAAACCCTACAACTTCCTTCCTGCCCACCTCCCCCTTCCCCTCCCCCATCTACCATTAACAAGTTTTTTTTCGTACCGAGTTTAACATAACAGGTTCCTTGCCCATGGTACAAATAGAAGCAAATAAACAAGTGCTTATTGGAGTCTGATGAGCTTATTTTTTTTGACTGAACTGCAGTACAGTGCTATGCCTCTAGCTACTCTGAAAACATATCCACGATCAAATAATAGACGTAATCCATCATGTCTAAGAGCTTTCTTTCTGAACGTCAGCAAGCAAGTTGCCTATGCTTTAAAAGCATGTTTGAGATACAAAGGTCAAATTCTAAATCAGGTATCTGGGATTCCTAGCCATGTGTAATTTTTACCTTTTGAGATTTGATTTACATGATTATGTTTAAAATGCTAATTATTCCAATAATCATGTTATGCTTTTGTTGCAGCACTATGCATGTAACTGTGAAAGACTTGAGATAACTCCTTTTCTTGATAATGAATATTCTATGCTAAAGTCAAGGGGTTGGACCCACAACATGGTTGGTTTAAAGATTGTTTTTTATAAAACACACCCCCGAGTCCTGCTACATTTTACAAATATTTAAGATTCTCAGGAAGTAAAATACTGCAGAATTAATTTTTTTTTTTACAGTTTACTGTTGAAAACTCATCTAAAAATTTGAATGGGCTTATGATGGTTATGTTTTCATGTTCCAATTAATATACCTCAATTTCCCCAAGAAAGTAATAAGTTTAAAATGTCTATTAATAATATCTATTATTCTACAGTAAGAAAAGTCAGTGGGAAAACAACTTGGAGCTAAAATTAAGCATGTATATAATGTATATAATAAAACCAGTCCTAAAGTAGACAGTCTTAGATTCCCTTTAAATTTAAACAGGAACAACCCTGTAAATACAGAAAAATTCATCATATAGAACTCATAGCTACTGCATTAGTCATTTAGACAGCTGCTTACAAATATTAAACTTTAAAAGCAACATGAAAAAAGTCAGTAAGAGCATGTTAGCTAAGTCTCCACAGTAGATAGTAGAAAGTAGAAAAGGTTTCTTTTTTAAAATATCTACTTGGCACTGGAGACAAAGTTTTAAGAAACACTCTTTGAAATAGTGAAAAATGTTGCACTATTAAAATCAGTTTTGAAAAAATCAATTTAAAAACAATCTATTTATGATTAAAGAAGAGTTATTGTCCAAAGTACAGCACTACTACATAGCAGAACACCAGTACTGCCAGTTACATTTATTACTCCAGTCACAGTTTCCTCTTTCAAAGAGTGAATTTCTAGAATTCTGAACAACAGCAAAATTTCTGAAGCTGAATCAAAAATCCAAGAGGAGTTCAAGTAGTACCTGCAGTTACAAAACAGTAGTTAATATGTACAGAACAGACATGCTTTGATAAGTTAAGTCTGAAATACTTTCTTTTACAGCCTCTTTCCTTCTCTGCATTTTGCTTCTAGTCATGCCCCTTTGATGACACAAACAGCAAGCAGACAAATATAAAGTCTGATTTTTCTCATGTGTATACATGCTCTTGTATTTAAAAACAGCAGTAACATCACTCCATGGTTTCTTTCAGACAGCTAGGAGATTTTACTAGTTCTAAGTCTCCATTAGTATCAAAAAATCATTCCAGGATGTAAAACAAGATATGCTGTTATCACTGTCAACTGTTTTTAAACTGAGCAGAAAACCAGTAATTTATAGCTATAGTAGTTATTTCTATGCATCAAATTTTCAATTAGTTTCCCAGCAAACCAAGACTTCAGAAAGAATCGTATTAATCAAAAGCAAACAAAAATAGCTCCCTGCCTTGTGATATCACAGTTACAGTCTGGGAGATCTGAATCCACACTGCTGTCCTCCGCCATCCTCAGAGCACGCAAGTCGTCTGCCACAACCATGAAATTTTCCAGCATTAAAAAAGAAGAACTTCCAAAGCCTGCAAACACTATTCTTTGGGTGGGGGGCAGGAAAGGGGACACACTGCTCTTTGCTGGTGAGTTCTGTACAGAAAATGTTTCACGGCAAACAAATATTAGCAGCCGTTGCTTGATAACATGAGACTGGATGGTGACAACTGGTCATGTTTCTAAATAAAACTTGCATTCATCAACATGTGCCAGACTTGATCTCCAGGAATGTGGACCGTGAGTGGTAGGGGAAACGATGAAAACACATCCTTCTTTGCAAAGCCTGAGCAGTTGCAGCAATAGCATTGCTTTCTGGCTGTAAACAACTGTGACCTTTTTTTCACCTGGTTAATATATCAGAAAAATTCATCTGAAAGGATGAAAATGCTCTAGAAGGGACGAAACAGAAGTCTCTGATGCAGAAATACAACTACCCTTCTGCAGCTGTCACTTCTGTAGTTACAGACCTGCTCAGAATGGAGAGGCAATTCAAAAAAAGCAGATAAGGAAACAGAATGTAACAAAGAAAAGAAAGATGCTTTTGTAGGTAATTGGAGGAGTTTCACCACACAGCACAAGATCAACAGGTAAAGATTCAGACTAGATATGTATTACCACAGTAAAAAACTATTAAACCATTTTCACAGAGCGCTTTCTATTAGTTCACAGCTGTAGGAAACAAAACACTAAAAAAAATTCTCTAGGCAAGGGATTACTGTAGCACTGCAGAAAAGTCTGCAGGCTCTAATAATTTATTAATGCTGTCAGGCATCCAGAACGTGAAAAGATATATTTTATTCTCAACGCCAGGACAACTAGTCTGCATCTACTAGCAGAATGCAGCCAAAATCATGCTATAGAATACATTCCAAACTCCAAGAACATAGTCTAAAGAGTCTCTGGAGCCTTCTAAAAACTATCTTGGGGGATGTACAAGTATGTACAAGCACTTTGTACATACATTAGTTAGCAGCTTAGGCTTTTAATGGCTTCTGGCCTAAGCTACAGTTGAACTGAAATTTTCACAACCTAGCACCAAACCTCTCCATCAGTTATTTCCCAACTTCAGGAAACCTTGCAGAGGTTTTTTCACTTCTGTGAGCATTGGAATGGAAAGAGTTATGCGTTTAATTGCCCACAACAGTGTTGAGCATGTGAGTTGAGAAGGGTAAGTTGAAATTATCTGGAATTAAAAGTAAATAAATATTCTACATATACTAGTTTAGAACTAGGACTTGACACTTCATGATAACAGAATGAGAAAGTTAAGTGTAGAATTATTGCAGTTTGTATCTCCCCACTCAAGAATGATGCAGAATCCTGAACCCTCACCTATTCCCCTACAGAGGGCACTTATCTCTAACATGGAATAGACAACACAGATATTTTAAAGATGTGTTTTGCAGTTTCTGAATGCAAGCACTTTTCACTAGAAACTTCCTGAAGGTTATTATTTGAACACTTCTCTGAGTAGGCATTTCAAAAGAGAAACATAAAATATATATTAAATATATTTTAAGTTTAACAACTGGTGTTGCATCACATCCTCTGAAATCAGCAGGCTCCTTGACCGTAATGCAACACTTCCTAACTGAATTGTTCTGTAAGAAATAAACAGCGTTCATTATTTTAAAATGAACTACTATTAAAGGAGCTGGAGCCACCAGAATGCTTCTGCTTACATAAAATTTACTGCTCCCATGCTTACAGATTTCAGAGCAGGAATGCAGTAAAACCATACGAAAAAAGAACAGACAAAAAAAGACGATGAAACTAAACAAACCCTTTTGCTGCTAACAGGGCTAAAGTATTACTAATGCATATGTCCTTACATCACAGAATTGTGAACTATAAAGCACATGAAGTATATATACAATTTATGAAATGCAAAACTGGGACAAAATTATTGTTGGTAATGGAAGGGAGGCTGTAGCACAGCTCAACAGAAAGTGTTGAAACAAATAAACCAGTTTCTTCAAACATCAAACAACAGTCCTGTCTTTTTTTAAGTTGTGAAAATTGCTACAATACTTTTGACCTTGAATAAAAAGAATTTTTAAGCCCAGTGTGCATACATCTACCAGCAGTTACTCTTCTCCACCAGTGAAAAAATAATCAGGCAGAAAACTTAAGTTTGGAACTGCTCTTCTTGAAATCCAAAACTACAAATGCAATGTTTTGATTCCTCTGCCAAGAATTTTTTAGAAAAAAACTGTATTTGCATCCAGTTTTAAGCACCATCTAAAGTAAGATGGTACTAGTGCAAGGCTCACTAAATCTGACTGCAACTGATCCTATATCATAGAAACATAGAATCATTAAGGTTGGAAAAGACCTTTAAGACCATCAAGTCCAACTGTCAACCTACCATCATCACCATATCATTCTAGCACATAAAGTTTTTAATCAACTCTTCTTGAAGAAACTATTTAGTGTACTAAAAAGTAAAACAGGAAGGTGAATTTCACAGAAATGTGTTGATGGTTAAGAATGAATTAATTTCACAGTTAATGACGAAAAAGAAAAGATTTTAAGTGCATTACATCCAGCATATTAATCTGTCCCACTTAACACTTAGAAACAAAACAACGGTTTTACCTGGCTGCAATAAGATCTAGAAGATGCTGCCACCTGTCATTAATCTTGCCAAGTTTGTATTCAATCTCTGATGCTTTACTCTCATGGCTGGCTTTAGCAAGTCTCTCTCCCATTTGCTGAAGCTGGATTTTGTTCTTCTGGGCTATAGCAATTTCCTCTTGATAATCCTGGACAGTAAAGAGCAATCCGAAACAGAGTACTTATTCTGAATATACTCTGCTCTACACTACTAAAGGAATGATTCAAAAATACAAGTGAATGTTGTTTTTTTGTTGATTTGTACAGTGGAGAGACAACCTCTTATATATTAGATGTATAAACAAAAATAACTATCAGAAGAATGAAAAAACCACCCAATTGAAAACAAAACACAATGTCTTCTATAAATATATCTGCTATAGTTAAACTCTTTACAGGCAATTCTGATTGAACACTTAGTAAAGCATTCAGATGCCTCTGACTCTGCATTCACTTAATTTTCTGGTATTCTAGGAGGTCCTATCTCAAGAAAGACAGGAAAAATGCTGCAGAGCGAGAGAAGAACACAAACACTGGAATACATCAGGGTAAGGTAAAACCCCTATTTCAGCTAATTCAGTATCCTCCTTGCAACACAAAACAAGTAAGCAGTTAAAGAACGTTATGCAAGGGTACACCATACCTTTTTAAGTTTCTCAATCATTTCTTCTATGAGGATGTCGCCATTTTGAGACACCTTACTTTCCATTTGTGTCAGCCACTCACAGAGCTCCTTGTTTTTCTCACTGAAGACAGCCCACTCATTCAGTCTCTCACTAACTTGTTGTCGACGTAAGGAGACCTTAAACCATTTGAAAGAGTAAATAAGACCAAAAAAAGTAAATGCATTTAAGACATGCTTAAAACACTTTGTACCTCAATGTGAACTCCTCTAGCCCTGCAAAAGTGTTCCAGCAACTTACTTGCCATTAAAACAAACTGGAGTTGTACTGCAAAAACTTTGTCTGACTGTCTGTAAGTTTAGGGGTAAGCGTTGATCTCAGATTTCCTGTTAGTTACATCCTGTGCACAGAGAGGCACCCAAGTGTTATGCTCAGTAGTCTGTAAATATCTTGTTTTCTAATGTCTCTAACCCAAAGGTTTCATTAGAAGATAAAAATTAAATTTTCTTACAATTTTTGCTCACTTATTAAACTTTATAAAGTATGCTAAGTTTCTTTTTAGTCTAAGAGATTACACAAAAATGAAATTATAAATGCTTCACCAAAGCAATTCAAACAAAAAAAAAGATATACATATAGCATAGGCCAAACTCCAAAAGTCTGTAATTTGTGCATGAGCACGAGTACAAAGCTAAATCAAAGGTACACTTTATTTTGCATAAGCAACTTTCTACTTGAGTCCCAATACATTCATTTCACAGATGACTATTTCTCATGGATAGGCATGGCACCTCGAGAGATTCCAAAGGACTGAAGTGTGCCTGACAGGAAAGAATAGGCATAAAATATCAAACAGGCTAATGCTCTAGTTGGTACAGAAGGAAAGACAACATTGTTGTGTTTTAGAAATTGCCATAATTGTGGTACCATCTCAGACTACAAATAATAAAAGACAAACATGGACACTGAAATCAAAAGAGCAGCAGAGGGTGTGCAGCAGTCATCTCTCCAGTTTAAGACATCGGTAAAACTACTTACTTCCTTTCCTCCCCATTGTAATCTAGGTTGTTTCTGACTTTATATCGGAATTTCACCTGAAAAGACGAAGACTCTTCAGATGAAGCATCTGCCCTTTCATAAACAAAAGTGATGTGTTCTTTAACTACTGTGTTAGGTTTAACAGGGGCAAACACATGATCTTGCATTTCCTTTTTGTGGTTCTGAGCTTGACGACAGCTTTCCGGAAATAAGCAGCAGTTGAATGAAGTGAAACACTCAGCATGCACAAAAGTAAGATTAAAATTCTTTACTTGGTTCCTTCTTTTACTATTAACATACACGCAGTGACAGCATAACTTAGATGTATCTACACTGGCTCATTCAAATGCTGCTAACACATAACATGTTCTGTGCTGTTAACTGTGAAGCATTTTTCCTACTTTGGAGGTGCTTTTGAAGCCTTCACAGGTATTTTACATGAAGTAGCTATTTCAAAGTTAGCCTCACCATATCTGAACTGCAACCTCTACTGAAAACCACAGAAATAACATTAGGATAATCTGAAAAGCTGTGTGAGGAAGGCTCCACTACCTGGAGTGCAAAACAGAGGTCAGAAGCATACTAATAGCATGATGCACCTGAACAAATAAAACAATACTTCTCAGTTCATTTTGCAGGCAAGCAAGTCACCCTAAGACTAACAGAAATGCAGACACCAATGCCTGATGAAGCAGAAGCTATCAGCAGAACTGAAGGTACAACAGAGCAATGTTGAATAGGGAGGAGACATGCTTTCTGAGCACAGGTCTTCCATGAAAGCAAAGTATAACTGTTTTATTTCTGTGTTTTTCCCAGACAGCCATGCCAAGTCCCATAGCTCACAGTGTGACCTTTTTGTTGATTTTTCAAGGTTGCTTAAATATGCCTTCACTGCCATTATAAAGCTCAAGAGATCCAGAAACACTAGCAGTAACTACAGGAACATTTCAATGAATGTTTCCCCTGATTCAGAAAGAATTCATCTTTGAATTTAAGTGTGCCTACATGCATCTTTTCTAAAAGCTGCTACTTGCATTCAATTTTTCTTCCAACACTTCTGTAGCCTGCATACTACTCATATCAGTGCTCATACTGTACTTGCCTGGTGGCACAGCTCCTCCCACTGTCTGTGCAGGAGCTCTATACGCTCACTGAGGATTGAGATATCATCTGCACTGATATATACAGACAGAGTCTCCTTCAGCAGAGAGAGGTGTGCAAGGTCATCTGTCCAGCCTTCAACAGCATTCTCTAACTCCTTAAAAGAAGAACATAAGGAAAAAGGACCAGTAACAAATAAAAATTTGAATGTGTTAATGAAACATGAACATAAGCAGTCTTATATCACTAATTTAAGTCCTATCTGAGCAGACCTACCATTTCAAGCAGATTGTTTAAGCCTCGTTTCAAAGAAAAAGGAAATATAAATCCCAAAGGTACCAATATTTTCAGAGTTATGAGGGAATTAACTCCGCAATACTGAATGATACATCAGGCTTGTAACAAATACCCACAAACTAAGAAACTCCTCAACTCTCTAAGGTTCAAAGGTATTTGGGAATTCCAAGTATTGGTTTGGACTTCTATGTATAGAAAATATTTTCAAGTTGTGATTCATTCCTAAAATGCAAATAATATAGCCTAAAAGCATTGTTTAAAATACTCCGCAGTAACCTCACCTCAAATAAAAAGCACTAAGGCAAGAGTTTTGATACCATGAGTTTAAATTTTGAGTTAGAATTTCTATAATAAAAACATACTGGTATACAGTCCTTCCACAGTACTTTTCAGATCCTGTTCCGGTATTACTTTGATCAGATCTATATCTACCCTGTGGGGTTTGCATTATGGTGAGATCACTGTGGTATTATGCTGTCCATATATTACATGGATAGTTTCTTGTCACGGGACTGGTTGACTGGTTTGCTCAATTAACAATGGAAGAGGTTACTGCACAAAGGCAGAGACTACAGTCAACAGAGAAGTGCTTTACCTTGCAACGAATCTGCTCTGCATGCAATTCATCATGGTGATCTGGCAATGGCTGAGAAAGTTTTTTTTTGAATGATCTTAGCTTCTCCAGGGAGTCCCCTATGTCCTTTTCACATTTTTCCCAGTCCTGAAAGCAGAAAATTTATGAGACTTCAATTCTGGTCTGGGTTATATTTATGTCAGTGGATTTGCCTAATAAAAACATGTCTTGAAATCTCCCTTTAAATAATACTGAAGTCTCAGAGTTTGAGTCATATGCAGAACTATGTCAAATTTTTTTTTGTATAGGTCTCTGCTAGTACAAATACACAAGTCTCCTGTTATTGAAATGCTGTCTAGATCAAGCTCCATCCCTTCAGGGAAGCCTCTCCCTGCTAAAATTATTTTCCACTTCCTTTCTTGAATGCCTGTATTAAACACACCACTGTTCTTTGAAAAGAACTTCATGAAGGTGCATTAATATTTGGGGAGAAAAAAGTGGTTGGGGAAACTGCAAATTCAGGGCAAATTGAAGCACCTGTAGTATCTTTGCTACATCAGGATTCTAGCAGCTACACCCAGGTTTAGTGTTTGTATACTTTCCAAAGTTTTTAATGTGTCCAATGCAATAAAACTATACTAACCATAATGTGGCAGTATGGTTTTGCCTGCCTCATCTGCTTGTTAAAGCTTTATATTGAGACAGAAGGATCCCTAATAAGCCAGTCACAACTCACAAAGAATACCAGAACATACAGAACTTGCATTAAATATTGTATCGTATTGAAAAAAACTTAGTCTTCTGTTTCAAGATATTCTTCCATCACTGCTTGTGTAATTCTCTCATTCCTTTTTTTTCCAATCTATGCCAGTATTTCATGATCATTTTCAGGATGATGAATTACAAACAAAAGGTCTTGCAAAAAAACTCTCTCTTCGCTGTCTTCTTTTTTCTCTCTGGATTAAATAATATGATCTAATTGACAATAGTCTGTCATACTCTTAACACTCCTGCCCTGCTCCAGCATGGGGTCCCTCCCACAGGAGGCGGTTCTCCATGAACTTTTCTGTGAGTTCTTCACAAACTGTTCCAGCGTGGGTCCCTTCCATGGGGTGCAGTCCTTCAGGAAAAGAATGTGCCAGTGTGGGTCCTGTATGAGGTCAAAAGTCCTGCCAGCATAATTGCTCCAGTATGGGCTTCACAATGGGTCACAGCCACTTTTGGGCATCCACCTGCTCTGATGTGGGTCCTCTATGGGCTGCAGGTGGACCTCTGCTCCACTGAGGACCTCCATGTCTCCATCACGGCTGCAGGGTAATCTCTGCTCTGGTGCCTGCAGCATCTCCTCCCCCTCCTTCTTCAGTCACCATGGTGTCTGCAAAGTTGCTCCTGTCACATTGTCTCACTCCTCTCTCCAGCTGCAATTACTTCTGCACAGTAACTTTTTTTTTTCACCTTCCTAAATATGTTATCCCAGAGGTGCTACACCATCACCGTTGGGCTCAGCCTTCACCAGTGGTGGGTCCATGATAAAGCTGGCTGGCATTGGCTCCATCAGACACAGGGGAAGCTTCTGGCAGCTTCTCACAGAAGTCGTTCCTGTAGTTTCCTGCTACAAAAACTTTGCCACTCAAACTCAATAAAAATATGTATAAAAATTAAACAGCATTGTGCAAAATAAAATAAATTTTTGGCCTATGTTGAAAATAGGGCTGGTAGTAATATACTTTATTGGCAGTGTTCTGGAAATATCAATTAAAATATGTCAATTAACATAAGCCTACTTATATGAAGTATTACCACTCCTAGTTTCAGAGGTGGTGAAGGGAAATTGTTAGCTCGTAGCATATATGCAGTTTCTGTATTTGTGCTTGTCCACTGAGAATGCTTTTCTTTACCAGGGCTCACAGTGAGAAAACATAAACTTGCTGAAGAAGTACAGAAGAAATTGCACACTTACTTTCAGTAGTAAAGCAAGCTGTTTCTTTTGCTGCTCCAGTTGGGAGCTAGCTATCTTCCAGCGCTCCTGAATTTCAGTAAGCTCTGTCTGCAGGACTGCCTCAGCTCCACTGTCAGCAGAGAGCAGCAGTTGCTTCCCAGCTTCCACAGTGAGGATGTAACTCCCTTGTTGCCTTAGGAGAACTTTTTCTTTAAGCTAAAAATATTAATAGTTTTCTGTCAGCTTTGTCTTTTTAATTATAATTAGCAATTCAGTTATTCATTCTCAAGCCCATACTTCATTGGTTGCACACCTCGTCTTAAGCATGAGCTATGGCCCAAATGGTTTACCCTAACATTTTCACAATCATTTACTACAGAAAACTTCTCCAAGGAGATAAAGACACGAAAGGCTTCTTTCTCTCCACTAATATCAGTATATTGATTGCTCTTAAAGAGATTGAATTCCTCTAGAGTCTATTATGCTTATAAGCTTTATTATTATATCCATCTTCCAGCTAAAAACTTGAAGACACTGAATCGATAAATAGATAGTGTTAACCTCGCACGAAGATGGACACTCAAAGAATCCTTTTCTGTTAGCTAGAATACATTCCTCAAACAGGACATTATTTTTTTTTTCAAGACAGTTTCAGTGTGACACTGGTTACAAAGCAAAAAACAGAAGCAAACAAGGCTTGAGAGCAAGGGCCCAGAAAGTTCTCAATTATATATTTTTTGTGAACTCCAACTTTGCTTCCATCACACTACCACTTCGGATATTACGCTAGCTCCAAAGAAGAACTAACATCCAATGTTGCTTTCTGCAAAGCAGATAAGCTGAATCTAAGACATTTTAAAGAATGTTTTAAATGATCAAGACTGTAAAAAAGGCAGAGATTTTTTCTGTTTTCTTCGAACACAGTGGACAGACCTGCACTTCATCCAGTAGTGCTCTTGCTTGCTGCAATGGGATAGGAACGTTGCCCAGCCCAGTCACCGGCTGACGGGACATCTCCATCAGCCACTTGCGCAGCTTCTCTACCATCTCCCTGTAGCGCTGCCACTGATGAATCTGGCTGTCAATGATCCCCCTCCTCTGCTGTGCCCGGCGAATTACTCCTTGCCATTGATTACTTAGAAGAGTCAGCTTCATATTAAATTCATCCCTATCAGAAATACATAAATTACAAATAAAAATACATAGTAACCTTCATAATTGGATGCATTTGTATAATGAAATTAACTGATGGGAAAGGGAAGATGTCTGGCTGAAACACTAAGAGAAAAGCTCTGAAGCCTCATGATAGCTGACTGAGGATAAGAACTTCACACTTTATGTACTGGGAGAATTAAAGGGATGCAATTATTGAGACTTTAAAAACTCCAAACCTTTAACACATAAAACTCTTCTACTTCTCCCCAGAAATACACAAAAAACCCCTCACAGGTTTTGCCAGTTTGGATGAGTCAAATTTATTGTAAATCATGGAGATTTCACATTTTGCCCCCAGATTTGCTATTGAGTTCAAAGGAGCCATAAGATACACAAAGCATTAACAAAATTCTCACACTCCAACAAACAGTTCACCTTGTATTAGGACCTTAGCAAAGTCAATGCATATGCACAAGTGTGAACCCACTGGTGTTGCACTGATTATCATTCATTTGATCACAAG
The DNA here is from genome assembly GCF_036250125.1 of Pseudopipra pipra. Lineage (NCBI taxonomy): Eukaryota > Metazoa > Chordata > Aves > Passeriformes > Pipridae > Pseudopipra > Pseudopipra pipra. The sequence continues at coordinate 51,841,837 of NC_087551.1, forward strand.
CATTTAAAATAAAATATCAGGCAGTAATGAATTCATAATCCGTTACATTAAGGCTGCAGGTGTTCTTAAATGGCAGTAGGGAATTCTCCTGGTGGAGGCAAATCCCCACCTGGCATAAATCAAGTTTAACCCACTAAATCTATCACTGCAGGCTCCTTTCGTGAAAGTGACATTTTGAAAGTACATCAAAGTAGACATATATGTAACATGCTTGAAAATTCCAGACAAATCTCAGGGTTGTTGTATTCTCAAATACATTCACATACTCTATAGCATCCGAAAGATTACTGTCTTAAGATCTGACTAATTAATAGCTTAACCCAGTAATAGTAACTTCTATTTCAGAAGAGCATGATCTGAACACTGACATCTGCTACCTTCTCTGATTGGAAGTCTCTCTCTAGTCTAGGTGTTACTTCACATAACTAGCAGCAGCAACAACACAGGAATGTCTACCTGTCATCCACCTGTCCTTGTTCTAGGAGGAGCTGCCCATCAGAGATAATTGAATGCAAAATCTGCTGGCGGCTGAACATCTCTGCCTGGAATAGCTGTTGTACAGGAGACAAGGATGTTAAAACAAATTTAAAAATCTCATTTTTAGAGTTACCTGCTGCTTACGGTAATTACTAGTTCCTTGAGACCCCCATTATAAAGTTAAATGATATCAACATGAGCTTGGTTTTATGTTTCTGAGTAGAATTTAGTGATTGACATTATTATTTACAAAAAAATCCATATAGGGTATTTTGTGCATGGACAGAAAGGTATATTTATTTTTTCACATGTTTAAGAATATTATAACCCTTTGCCTTGTTAGATTGAATTTATGCCCAGACCATGTGTGATAATGTTATACAAACTTTAAATACATGTTTACATTGCCAACAGAACCTTAAAGAAATGGTCAGCCATGTACAGGAGCTAGAAATTTTCCACTTCCAATTTTCCCCATCAGGCATACTAAACTTCTACAATATTTTTAAAACTCCCTTATTACTTATATATTACTTAAGACAAAAAAATAACTAAGTACTACTAAAGCAAAGATTACTTAAGTTGATAGGCTACTTATGTTTATTTTTAAAAACATCTTTCCTTTTAGTAACAGACCATGTTGCTAGATAAAGTTCTTTGGGAATATTCTTATGTTCATGCAGGTACACACAGGCATCAGTTATGGACTGGACCCACTCCATGTTCAAAAGCTTTACAGAGAGATTCAAAGAAAAATTATACTGGTATGAAGCTTGAGATATGAGGTATGAGCTTTTCCTTTAGTTAGCAATGGCATTTGCAGTTGATAGTTCACCCTTGCCTGAACTAAGAGCCACTATTCTTCAGTTCTAGACTACACTTCTGTTATATGGCTTCCCATCAGCCAGCTCAGATCGTGATTGTACCAATCCCTGCATCTGCCACTGCTGGCAAAATACCCACTGGCACCTGTACAATTAAATCCCTTAAGCACATGGTATGAAGTTTAGGACTTCTAGACGATGCAGCAATTTTTCAAAATGAAATTTTGCCTCTCTGAATCACTAAATTAATTCTGAAAATGTTAGGTCATAAATTTTCCCATAGAAAGAAATAGTGTTGTCTGATTTCCTTGCAGAAATATTTGATATTGTCCTTTGAATACCTTGGTACTTATGAATGACTGAGCCTGAATTAGAGGGAAACTAAATGCTGTATTATCTCAAGAATGAAGCCACAATAATTTGGGGTTGAGAAGTTCAGAAAGCTGAGCAAGAGGGGAGAAATTTTTCTCCCTGTCACGTCTATTTCTGTCAAGTTAGGGGAGATGAAGTAAAGGAGGCAACAGCATCCACCAGCATTGTTGACAGATCAAGACTAAACAGAACTCAACTGGTTACAACTGGTTAAACACCTCCCATCACAAAAATAAAACCAATAAAAAAAAACCCCACAAAGAACAAAAAAACAGCAAAACCAAATCTTCCAAAAATGAAAATTTTAATACTTTTTTAAAAGGGTGAAATAAAAGCTTATCAAGCATGAGGAACTCTGCTTAGAGTGGTGATATTCAAGTCCTACACAAAAGTAGAGACATTTCTTTCAACATCCTCTTGCTTTCCGCATGTACACTCTCTGTACATAAGAGCGATAATCTGTTACCTGGGACCACTTGTCACCCAAATTTATTCTCATATGCAGATTACTGAAATACGAATTCAAAGGAGAAGGAAAAGAAGGTAGGTGTTGAAATGCACAACATCAGCACACTGAAAAAAAAATTCAGTAATTGAGTTGGCAATGAACTTCCTTCCCCTTCCCTGCCAGCACTTCGTCAAATGCTTGTCTTGGTGCATTCCCACTGCACAGGAGTCCCAAGCAATGTATCACGTACTAGAGAACTGCACAGAAAGGATTAAAATATCATCCTGACAGACTGATGCAGATGCTAGTGTTAGTGCATGATATTTGAAAAAGCTATCACCTCCACACTGCTGGTTTGTACATTTCAGTGGGAGGCTATTTTTAAATGAGGCCACTGAGGTGGTTGGGGTCTTTGTCGAGTAAACACCAGTACTTATGAGTCAGCACTGGAAAGCTGATAATAGAGCTGGAAGAGTTTCAACATCCATTCTGGGAATTCAGGTGGAAACAGAATATTTTCTCATTATTTTTCAAAAAACACAAAGTGAAACAATGCAGAAATGCATCTCGAGAAGTTGAGATTTGACCCCGTATAGTCATAAGGAGTGGAAAAAAATTTCTTTTTGACTATGACGAAGCACTGCAAAGTACACGGTGTTTTGTGTACTAAATACAATTAGATTATAAATAATCCAAAATTCGTGGGGAAAAAAAAAGGCAGTTTACATTTTTTTAGGATGAATTGCAGTATTTTGAAAATCAAATATTAATTCTCTTAATTCTGAGAGATGATTTTATAGTTGTAATAAAAAGGGCTTCAACAGAGTGACTGAGTAACACTCATCTGAGCTAACTGCTCAGATCAAGATTTTAGGAGAGAATTAAGATGAGATCTCAAGACAGTTGAACACAGGAAGATTGCCTTACCTCCTTTCAAAAAACTATAGCTACAATTAGACACAGCAACAGTAGAAAGTTATCCACTTAGTAATGATTTCTGGACATTCAAATCTCAAAGATCTGAGATGTTTCAACTTAGAAAGACACTGTCCACTTAATACTAGAAGCAATGAGGAAATGAAATAGATGACATTTGTAAAAACAAAGGCAGTTAAATGCTAATGCAACTGTATGCCAAAGTAAGAAAAAAATGTTTTGAATTACTTTCTGCTATTGGACACTCATTCAAACACTATGCTGTGAGATAAAAGGGGGGGAAGACCGTAACTCTTCCTGTAATCTGGCCTGAGTCTGGGGGGAGGTCAGCTGAAAAAGTTGTGGGAACTGAAACTGCTGTGGCCACATGGGAGCTCTGGTATGAAAATTGACTTCTTTTACTTGATCTTTACAAGGATTCTTGGCAGTAACAATATGGGTAGAGAAAAAATGTGCATCTCTTGACTTCAATTAGGATCATAAAGGCATCCTCTAGTAAAAATTCTGAACCAATCTTTCCCTGCAGCAAAAGCTGTGCTAGTTCTTGATTTGTTACAAATAGACAAATGCAGCACGCCAAACCAAATCAGTTTGTTCTCCAAGGAAATGTTACCAAATGGAGGCCCATGGTTACTTACATAACTCAGTATTTGACAAAAAAGTTTTTCTTTAACATGCTCTTCAAATGCTATATGCATTGACAATTTAGTAACAAATAAATAAAATCAGAATAAACTGTAATAGAGATTTTCTCCAGTTTATGTCTGAAGACAAAGAACCAAATGGCATGAGAATTGTTATGTTTTTACAGGTGGACCAACAAAAACTTTGATTTCCTTGGTACAAACCAATTTGAAGTAGACTAAATGTAGGGGACAAGCACTCATAGGCATAGTGATATATTATACACAAATGCAGACAGATACTCAAGTCCTCCCCAAAACTGGGTATTGTTGACATATGTTCATGCTTCTGTTTTTAAGTTAAGGTATCATCAGATGGTGCAGGCAAATGTAATTCAATTCAAGGTATGCTATTATATTACTCAAAAAAGGAATGTGCATTCCATTTATGTATAAAAAGTATGTATTGTAGTTATGTATAAATACACATGATGACTTGCCTCGTGTGCCCTCTGTTGCTCTAAAAGGCTTTGGTAGTTTCCTGAAATCTCTGCTGCCAACTTCTGTTCAGTCTGAACCAATAAATCCATCCAAGTCTCACATTTCTCCAAGAAGGTCTGCTGCTGCAGCAAGAAAGACTGCAGCTTACTAAAAGAAAGAAAGATGGATTCAGGTAAGGTCTCCTCCTCTCAGTGTTAACAACACACAAGTGTTAAAGGTCTTGCAATAACTTTTCCAGCAAAATTCCAAATCAGGTGGTAACACTTTTCCCACTTAGCTGCCTCATTCAATTTATTTAGTCAACAGTTTCAAAAATAGCAGCCTTCCTCATTTCAAAGCCTGTTAATTTGTGGCAAAACCAACATCTCTGTTCAATGGCTTTGCTCCTTACTTATAAGTACATCAAAGAAAAGGAAATTTGCTTAATGAAATACCCGAAACATTTTCTATATTTTGCAAAAGGTACACTTTGTAACTCTTGTAACCTAAGAAAACTATAGAACAATCTTTATCTATCCCAACCTGAATCTCTCCGTAGTCTGAGATGAGATCAGAGACCAATGTCTGTTCAGATTCTGCATCCTTTTGATTTCTTTATCATTCAGAGGAAGCCTGTAACCCAGCTCATTAAGACGGTCCAAATCTGGGGTCATGCTGCTGAACTTCAACATCTGACTCTGCAACAAAAAGAGTGATAGCTGGGAAGTTCAGGAATTACACTATTACAGACTTCAAAATTATGAACTAGCACTCAGTTAAATTTAGAACTGCCTTGGTTGCCACCCAGTGGTAAGCAATCCCTATGCCATGCAAAAATTGCATTTCCAGTTTTCAGCTTCTGGTCCCAGACTAAGAGAAGACTTATGTTCATATTTAAATGTTTGCAGAGAAATATACTCAAACTGCACTGAAGTGTTTTGCTGAATTGAGGATTTATGGCTCAGAGCTGCAAAAGTAGGCTAGTGTTTGAAGCCATATGTTTACACTGTCAAAATATGTGAGCCTTTTTCCTTCTTTCTTAGCCTGAATGCTAGGCAGGTAAATTCCCATTAAAATTAGTAAATTTTTTATTTTTAGTTTTTGTTTTGCAGCACAGAAAAATCCAATTAAGAAAATGCCCCGCTTTTCAGCATGTCCAAAGTGGAATTCTGTCTAGTTAATCCTGACAGAAAAATAATGGAAGATTAAACCAACAAAAGCAGCATAGATGGCAGAGTTCAGAAACTTCCTGATATGGCCTCTGTAAGAAAGAGATGGAAAAAAGAAGCCCCACAAAAGATAGAGTGAAAGACTTCAAATTGAGATCACACGGTACACAGTAGGAATGTTTCTTCAGTATATCAAGTTACGCAAAACGTATAAATTACTTCATTCCTAAATGAAATATCATTGAGACGGGAATTGCATAAATTCAAAAAAAGTTGAGAGAAAACACGATGAAGGAAGTCCCCAAGAACTGCTGACATTCCCATTCCCATTTTGATCTGATATTAATTTTATTCTGAACAGTTTGACTATTCTTTTCATCTTTACTTGGGGCAAAGTACCATGGACAATCACTCCTTGACTGCCATCGAACTTCTAAGTTCTCAGTCTTACATTTTGCATGAGTGATAGTCCTTTACTATACATGGAATACATGTATGATATCTGTGCATACCCTGTACTACAAGTAACCAGGCCAACAGAAAAAAACCAAACCAACACTTCCCACATTTATTTGTCACCTTGAGTTGCTCCATTCTACTCTTTATTGCTGAGAGATCAGATGAGTGACTGGGATCCTGTTCTTTCAACATTTCTTCTGCTTCTGTTATCCAGGTCTCAAGGACTTCCAGGTTCTTGGCAAAGGCTTGATAGTCCAGAACTCCAGCCTTAAACAGAAAAGGACCCACAGTTTAAGAACTTTGGCTCCACAGCATCACTACTGACATCACACTCCTAGTTATTCTCATTCAGACTTGCAAATAGCTGAATAGGCTAGGAGCAATTGCAACTGCTGCTTTGCTTGCTGACTGTGGAATTATTGGGTTTTTTTTTTAGGTTAAAATAGTGCATTTTTGATCATAGCGAAAAGGCAATATTTCAACAAAGTGCATAAATACCTCCTTACCTTGAAATAGATAACCTGCTCTAGCTTTCTTTTATGAAACTAAATCCAATGCTTAATTTATTGTTAGCAGAGAGAACTAGTCACTCTTATTGCATTTTTAAATTAAAACCTTCTATCATGTTTTGTCTCATCACAGTACAGTGATAAGGACATTTCAAACAACGTTGGACTTCTTGGGTAAATCCTCTTGTCTCTCAAACAGAAGTCACTACCTCTGCTGCTTTTTCAACCATACAGTTTGCTATGGAATACATTCTTCCACTCCTTTTTTGCTCTTTAGGCCCTAGTGACACAAGCTACTGAATGAGCTTTGACACAAATGGTAGGTGTCAGTCTGGCCACAAAAATCAATTCTACACAAATATTCAGAATCTCTCATTTGTTTTACTGATGAAGAACTAGCTGGGAAGAGAGGTTGTCTTCAGGGGAGAAGTAGGTGTGGATCCAGCTGTTAGCACTATTGTTGTCTGCAGAAAGCATGGTGACCTTGGCATTCCAGACAGACATTTTCCTGCACGAGGTCTGCTATTCTCTTCAGAGAATTTGGACCTTCTTACAAGGTCTTTATGCTAGACTTGAGCATATTTTCTACTCTCAGCTTTGGCTTCCAAGGAAGCCTAGGAAATTCTGATGAACAGGTAACACCATCCTCTTTTCCCAGGCAGTTTTAGCTAATTTATGTGTTTTCAGGTACCACAGGATGATCAGAATCACAGATTGTAAATATTGTCTGCATACCTGAAGTACAGCCTGTTGCTTGCGGAGAGCCTGTTCTAGGGTTGACAGATTCTGCTTCAGAGAAAGATGATCAGACTGTATAGCTGCTGCTGCTGAAGCCTCCACCTGGCTTTTCAGCTCCTCCCCCAGATCCTGAAGAACAACCAGTGACTCCTGTGCTGTTTTCAAATCCATGAGCACATCCTGTGGAACACATTGAAGAAAGATATGAATAGTTAACCTGACACTGTTGATGTCATTAAATCATCAAAAACTTACATTTACTACTGCATTTCAATGTCAATGTGTCCAGTTACACTCTGTATGAGATGCATAATAAAAAAGACATGTCAAAGTACCTGTACAGAAAGGAACATAAGGAAGACACTGCTCAGCTACTTTCGAGCTTTTTTTGAAAGAAACCTTTTGAATCTACTGGCATGACAGTCCCAGTGGCAGCCCTCACTGGGAACTGATTCAGGACTAGAACTCCCTTTTTTTTCCTGTTATGATTTACCAGGAGAGCTGAAAAAATAACTTTTATAAATGGCCTAACATAATGGTTAAAGAAAGGGACATAAAGAAATTAAGAAATTATGTGAACTGAACAATTTGAATTGCCAGTCCATGGTGCCTGACCATAGTAGCAAATGCTCCAAAAGATCACTTTATTTTTCAAACACTAACATGTTTTCTTGTTGCAAGTATTTGGCTTACATTGAGACAATTAGTATTTTATTTTTTTGGTTAATGACACTTAACATTAACTTAAACTCAAAAGAACCAAAATGTAAGCACAGAGAGGAGATAAACTATTTTGCTATCTTGAGATTGTCTTGAAAATGGAAGAACCTCAAGGTTTCAGGGTCAATGGTGTCCTTCCATAAGGAAGGATAAAGACATTCCCAAATTCTTTTCATTCACAAAAAGTGAAAAGTCTTGATTAGTGGGAATACAGTCAAAGATTTTATGTTTCTGTCTATTATAAAGAACTCTAAAGATTTAATTGAGATATTTTACCAAGAAAGAATCCCTTCATTAAGCAGAGACTTAAAACTGACTGAAATTATATAATTTATCCATCTTCTCCAGAGAAAAGACTTCAGATAAGAGCTTCTGAAACACCACAACAACTAATGGAGGGATCAAAAGTCAGAGAAACTCATGAGATTTGGGTAGCAGATTTAAAGCTGTCTCTCTTGTGCCTGAGATGCATCAATAAAGTGAAATATGTTTGTAATGCACGTTTCCAAAATACCAAGAATAGAGTTTAGTAATAGAGAACCTCTCAAGATTTTTTTAGCCCAAAACTGAGAAAAACTGCAAAGCTTAACTGAACATACATTGCAGTCCTGAATCCAAGTGGTAACTTCATCATCAGTGATGTCTTTGCTGGTTGCAGTCTTCAGGAGTTCATTGGTCTGGTCTTCTCGCTGACGGACTGTGGAAGAGCACTGCTGGTAACAGTCCTTGTACCTCTGCCACAGCTGAAGGAGGGCTCTGCTGGCACGCAGTCGCTCTGCAGTCTCCTGCAGAAGGTTGTTCCACCTGGTGAAGAGACTGGATGAATGATCGAAGCTTGGGACTCCACAACAACTATCCCTGTCCCTCTTCCTCTCTGCTGTTTCCCATGGTCTTTTGGCTTTTGAGAAATTTGGTAACAATCAAGATCCGGACATTCAGTGAAAAAAACCAACCAAGAAATATGTTGACAGTCTGTTCTGATTTGTCACAGCGGGTCTGATCTATGGTACATTTGGCTCCTGTGGTACCACATCTGTGGTACATTTATTAATGCTTGAGGTCAGAGCTGCAGCACACCTTTTGAAGTGAACCTCCTCCTATTTCCATGTAGTACACTTCGCTTCACTGCACAGAGCATCTATGCCCAACCATGCACTGCTAGTACCAGATTCCTGCAAGGGCCTAAGAGGCCCAGAAGAAGTGTAAACAAGGAACCATTTATGCTGCTGCAATTTCCACCCAAACCCTGACAGAAAATTTAAAGTCATAAAGCTCCCTAGAACTTGCTTTTAAAATACTCTCAGACATATTAAAAATCTTTGTATCTTTATTATCCAATTAAACATCTAATCCCCCATTGAATTTTTGGCTTTAATGACAACCAGAAACACATACTTTCTCAAATGTGCTGGTATTTATCAAACTGCCTCATTGTTTCCTTACTAAAGAAAATCAGAATATTTTTCAATTATCTTTATGTGATCAAAACCAAAGTTTTTAAAGCAAAAACTTCATCAGTCATCACTGAAAATGTTAATTCCTACAGTATCTTTTTTGAAATGGGGTGAATAATCCCTCTCTCCACTTCCAGACTCTAGAACAGAACAGAACAGAACAGAACAGAGATTAAAATAATTTTGGCATGATTCTGTCTTCAAAAAACCCTGAGCCTTCCACAAAACCAGTTTTTTCTTTTGGATCCTCCCTTTCTGTAGCTTCTCTGAGTAAACCCTTACACCGATTCTTGCCTGAATTCAAAGTTGGGGAAGCTGTTTGCCAAGGTACTGGTGAGGAGCTTAGACATTCTTGCCTATCATGCCCTTCCTACAACTACAAATAGCAATCTAAAATCCGGGGAACCTGATGCATGCATTGCAAACAACATATTCAGACACAATTTTCAAATTTTAAGTGCAGTATTATTTTCCAGCATTGTATTTATAAATCTTGTTTGGCAGTCATGCATGAAGCAAAACTACTGACAGTAATGTCCAAGTGCTTAGCTGGAGAAGATAATGTTCCATTTAATATGAAATAAGTAAATAAGAGTCCTACTCCAGTCCTGCCTGTTCCAAAAAGCCCCTCAAGCCCCCCAGAAAATAAAATAATAAAATATAACAGAAATAAAAATGATGGAAAACTGGGTCAATGGACAAACACAGATTTGCTACTGAAATTAAAGTTTAACACACAGACATTTTCTACCTCATATTCACTTCTTTCAAAGTACTGGTAAGTGTTTCAGTCACTGGTGGTTGACATTCTTTCAACAATTCATTGGTCACAGAACCAAACTTCTGTAAGCTATTTTCTTGTTTTTCCAATTCATCTTGTAGGCTCTAAAGCAGAATAATAACAAAAGAAAACCAAACCATGAGGTATTACAATTCCGTAATGTAGAAACATTTCAAAATAGTGTGTATCAATTGCATCATACAGATTATGAATGCAAAAGTTGATTTCATGTGTTTCATATATATAAAAGGCTGTTTAATATAAAGATTGTAGTTAATTTGATTTTATATCAAATGTATCAAAAAGTTTTAACCTTGTATTTTCGCAAAATGTAAAGATCTTCTAAAAGAAATTATTCTAAACAAGTACTTTTGTATAAAATGACTAAGTCCATGAACTGATTCAGAAATAAAAACTAACAGATATAAGAAAATTAATTAAATAACATTTTCCTGTTTAGAAGAAGATGAAAAAAATAACAACATAAAAAAAGCTTTATTCTGAAAATAAGGTTCTCGCTCTTGCAGTTATCATTCTAAAGTGTGTCTGTCAGGGAAGTGTGTCTTGTCCAGTGGAGGGCAACAAGGATGACTGTGGGACTGGAGCACCTCTCTTATGAGAAAAGCCTAAAGGAGTTGGGCCTGTTAAGCCTTGAGAAGAGATGACTTAGAGGGGATCTCATCAATATGTATAAACATCTAAAGGCGGGGTGCCAAGAGGATGGAGCCAGGCTATTCTTGGTGGTGCTGAGCAATAGGACAAGGCAATGGACAGAAACTGATGCACAGGAAGTTCCACCAGAACATGAAGAAGAACTTCTTTACTATGTGGGTGACCATGCACTAGAAAAGGTTGATCACAGAGGTTGTGGAATCTCCCTCGCTGGAGATATTCAAGGACATGATCCTGTGCCATGTGATCTAGATGACCCTGCCTGAGCAGGGAGGTTGGACCAGGGGACCCACTGTAGTCCCTTCCAAACTTACCTATTCTCTGACTCTGTGCAAATGCTCTTTTTTCAACATTAAATATTTTTATGCATATTATTACAGTTTGAACAGCCCAGCAAATCTCAGCCCAAGTTTAGTTACAATCTTAGCAAAAAAAGTAATTTTCTGTACCTATTGTTTTATTGACTCCTCTCTAACACACAAAAAATTAAAATCTAGAAGACTGGCTGTAAAGTCCATTACTGGATTCTCTTTAAATCTTCATTTGAAAAGTGCTGTTCATGCTTAGAAAATTTACATATGTCTGAACTTCAAATCACACAAATATTTAAATTATACTGTAAATGTAAATTTGATAGTAAATACTAAATGGAAGAACAGAATACAGTAAGAACATAATTTCTTCTACTTTAGACATCTGGAAATGTTTATACAATTTTTTTTTATTTTAAAGATGACAACTTTCTCTGAAATAAAAGTTTTTTTATGTAATAGAACAAAAATTTGAATATCTAATTAGTTTATTGCCATTAATATTAATTTATAATTTTATAATAGGAATTTCCTTGTATGATTTTCTTACAGGGGTAAATTATTTGAACATGTGAGTATCTTAACTTTTGGAACAATATTTTCCTTGATCATCAATCTACTGTAATGTTGAAGGGCAAGTTAAAAACGTGATCTCAATATGCTCCTGTAGCTCAGAAGCCTGATGAAGTAGCATCAGAAACTTTAGTCTTAATGGTCATTAGTATGACCTAAAAACTTTTAATAATTTGATGGTATGGTTCAAAATTATAAAGAACAGCATCAAAAATCTAAAAAATAAACAACCATCCCAACTTTATTTTTCTCCAAAATGATAAATACAGTGGCTGTTTTGTAATGTGTTCTCTTAACATCATGCGATTTCAATGTGCCAGTGTGTCTATACTTCCACTTCTTATGAACCAAAATGTGTAGTTATCTGCATCCATGTCATTTCAGACAAAATTAATTCTTCTTACCTGAAGGTTATCAACCTGGACTTTCACAGCTTCCAAAGAACCAGTAAGAAGATAAAAACGGGACAAAGAATATCTGGCTTCAGTCAGGTAACTATTCAGTTCTTCATAAGCCACTTTGTAAATGCTCCACTGATCAAGAACAGATTGCAACAATATCTTCAGTTGGCTAACCTAGGAGGAGGGACGAATAAAAACAAAAGTAAATGAAAAGCATTCAAGATATTTGGGATTTGTTAAAATTATTTTCTTCCTTTTGATCTCACATGCTTCTTGTTCTACATTTCTGATCTTAAACCTATTGAGAATGAAGATTTTGCACAACCATCAGTGGGGCTTACACTGGGTACAGCATAAAGTTCTGTTGATGTTATAAAGGTTGGATGGCAGGGACTGAGAAGATATCAAAATTCATTTCACTTTGGTTCAAAGCAGGATCAAGGGGAATTGCTAAAGACTATGAAACACACATCCCTAAGACAGGCAAATCAGTCTATGGAAGTCAGCAGAGAGCTACCACCAAGACTATATTCCTCATGAGAAGGCAGACTGATGTTGATCAAACTTTGGATGTTGACAACTAATGCTGATCTCTTCCTTATTCAGTGAGACCTGTGGGCTTGAAAAGGTAGTTCCTTACAGATAATTTGGTACTTTTACACTAAATATCAGGAAACATCTAAAAAGCTTCAATTACAAAAATTAAAAGCATCCTTGAAACATGAAATATTATACCCATCTTATTTGGAGTGCACACACAAACTCGGGGAATGATGGATGGATAGATGGGAAGAGGGACACAATTCAGAATCTCCTCCCCTACAACACAGAAGAAATCCACTAGCTACAACTGCTAATTCTCCCTCCAGGCCTTATTCCTGGAGCTATAATTTGTCCCTTGATGATTCTTTTACCATGTGATCCAAATTGGCCCAGGAATGGTTAATTTCTTGCAGTGTATTCATAACAGCAGAAGAGACTTCTTCTTTCTTGTTCTGTACCAAAGAAAGACCACTCTGTTCTATATTTTCCACTTCTTTTTCCTTTGTTCTTATTGATTCTTCTAATTCCTGAAAAAAAAAAAAAGAAGATATTTTAGTATGTTTGCTTGTTTAATTGGCTAAATAACACCTTGATATAGAAAAGAAGCCCATAAGCTCCTTAGTTTAAAAAATAGGAGTCATGTTTGCATATTTTGGCTTTTTATTCTCAAGGGCCTCATAACTCATCAGCAATTCCACTGAATATTTTATGTTCCCTTTAAAGCCTAATAGTTTGCTGTTAAATAGAAGCATGTCCTACATGCTTCTACATGCTTCTACTTTCTACAAAAAAGTTTTGTATAATCTTCTGCTCTCGTGTAAGTGTACAAACTCATTAAAAATAGGACAGCAGGGCCCAACTTAATTACCTCTAGGCAAACACACCCAGGGCTATTGTCATTGAGAGATGATGGGATGGCTTCTATGAGTGGAGTCTTGGAATCGAAGTACAGGCTGTTTAGGAAGGACAAACAGCGAAGGCGAGGAGTAGGTGTTTCTTTTTTATGTCAGTGACCAGCTGAAGTGCATGGAGCTCTGCCCACAGGTGTATGAGGAGCTGACCAAGAATTTACGGGTCAGGATTAAAGGAAGAACAGGGACAGGTGATATTACAGTGGTGGTCTGCTACAGGCCACCTAACCAGGGAGATCAAGCAGATGAGAACCTCTTTTAACAGACAGGAGCAGCCCCACACCAACAAGCCCTGGTCCTCCTGAGGGACTTCAACCACCCCAATATCTGTTGGAGAGACAACACAGGAGGGCATAAGCAATCCAGAATGTTCCTGGAAAGCACTGATGATTATTTTCTTCTCCAAGTGGTAGAGGAGCCAATGAGAACAGAAGCTATGCTGTACCTTGGTCTCACCATTATGGAGGTGAGAAGGTGGGGAATGTTAAGCTCAAGAGCAGCCTGGGCTGCAGTGACCATGAAATGGTGGAATTCAATATCACTGGAGTGGCAAGGAGGGTACACAGTAAGCTCACTACCATGGGTTTCAGAAGAGCAGACTTTGGTCTCTTCGGGAAATCACTTGGTAGAAGGAAAAACGCTGTGTGTTTTAATTTGTCCTAGAACATTGAGAGGGCCTTTTAATTAGTCCAAAGCTGACTCAAGCCTCTGGAGAAAAATTAATTTTGTCACCCAAGGAAAATGACAAAATGACTTCCTAGTGAAAGATGTCAATTTGCCATGATTCCTCACATGAAGTCTTTATTCCTTTGCCGGGGCCCAGTAAAGTCTATTGCTTGAGGACAGCAAGCCTTTCCCTTTTTCTAGATGACAAGTTCACTGGAGTCCAGCCAACAACAACAAGCAACACACTGCAGGAATTTTCTTCCTCAAGGTCGCTTGTTGTTGAGAAGCATTAATGAGCTTGATAGCATTTTGCTCATGCCTTAATACCATGAGAATGAAGCTAGAAAGTGAAGGACAAGAAGACTAGATAAGCAACTGTGAGTCATATAGCACGTTCCCATAAGCTCATTCCTAGCCAGGAAACTACCTATATAATTTCATAGCATGGTGCAGGGAGATCCAAGAAAGTTCTGCAGTACTCAGAAGCTCTGCAGCTTCAGGTAGCATAAACACCTAGTTTGAGCAGAGTGGGGAATTATGGCTTGTAGGCTTCAGGCCAGCACAAATTTGTGTTTACCTGTCAGTATGATATAGAAAGCAGTGTGTGAGGTGACAGCAATTTTGTGTTACCCCCAGATTAACTAGTATGTCATGATCTCAGGTTATATTGTCATTTTCTGCGAGCCTCTTCTTACTGAGAGAGATGGATCACCAGGGAAAGAAAAGAATACAACAAAACTCTGGGCAAACCGAAATAAATTTCTCTCCCTATGAATCCAGAAAACAACAAGTGAAACATTGCCATAACAGACTTTACATTTTAGATAGTTGGGGCAGTATTTGAAGGAAAATTGTGCCTAGTCTTGCAAACACTTGCTATTACAGAATTTATCCCTGTACAGATACAACACACTTTTGTCTATACACATATGTGTGAGAGCATTTTTGCTTCACTGTTTATTTTTAGCCTTTTCTTTTGTATTATTTTACATTTCTTCAAACATCTAGCCATGACCTTGTTCCAGACTACAGCCAGAGTAACACATCTTTTTTTTAACCAGCTGACAACAAGGCAAACTCTTCTAAGTTGCACATAATAAATCTGACTTTTCAAGACAGTAAAAAAAGGAGTAAAAAAAGGCATTTAAGTTTGTACAAGGTTGCTCCAAAATTCAGAATGTAAGCCAGGCAAAAGTTTCAAACACCAAGAACAGAAAATATTTCTGGTTCTCTTTGAAAAGGGTTTCCTTATTCATCATTTAAAACTCATAATCGAATTAAAGTTGCATTATTGTTTCTAAGCTGTGATGGGGAAAAATGGTTGACTTCACTTATTACGACCCTAAGCAGTAGCCAACATTAGTTAATGAATAAACTGTAGCTTTTGTACTAGTTGAACTAGATATTTGGGAGTGTCTGACACAGTTCTTTCTTAATGTGTTTGTCTGCTGATCAAAGTCTTGCCATTCATAACTAACTCCCCAAGTGTATTTGCTAACTTCCCTGACAAAAAGGAACCTAGAGGTGATAAATCAGATTCAGCTTTGAACTCCGGCCAAGCACAAACTGCTGATTATGTCAGGCTGTGCTAAATTACCCTTACATCAGTTGTATGGGTTTATTGTGCTGAAAACATAAAGATACATGAACTGAACCTAAGCACTTCAACCAGTTAGAAAACTAAAGTCAAGAGTTTCACAAAAAAAAAATTGACCTCTAACATACCTGGCCTAACCACTTATTTGCCTTTACAGAAACAAAGACAGGCTTAATATATTGGTGAATACAGAGTAAATTCTTTTATGAATTAAATTTTAATAAATTTCCAGCTCTTCTGTTTGTGAAGAGCTAAATGCTAAATTATATTTGTCCCATTAATTAAATAAATGCATGAAAGACAGCCACACCAAGATAAACATGCTTCCTACTCCCTTTTAAGGGGATGAAAACACCAAGATTTTGGGCATATGGTTGTCCTGGCAGAGTTTTAATTACACATTTGATCTGGTGTAAAATTTATTATTTGGTGTCTGGTAGAAAAAAATACTTTTGAACAAAAATTATGTGACGCCTGATACTGTACAGAGGCCTTGTCTATAAATTCAAAAGTATTTGTTTTGCCTATACACTTATTAGCTTTAACTCTAGCCTGACAGCTCCAGAAGCAAGCTTCTTACTATTAAATATATGTTATTCTGAGTAAGATATTCAGAGACAACTATGATACCCTGTTCACTGCTGTGTTGTCCCTGTATGAATTTCATGTGAAAAACTGAGGTGGTTTTGAACTTATGTGCCTTATGTATAGCTACACTTTGCCTCATCCCATCTTTGCCCATCGTAATTGTGATTCTCTTTCCTTTTCTGGATAGTTAAATATTTGAGGGGAAAATAAAAGAGAAAGATTCCCAACACATTCTGAATGAAAGAATAAAGCTTCCTTAGATTCTAGCATTTTTCTTTGAATAGTCAGGTGGAACATACCAGGTGGAAAAAGAATGGAAAAAGGCAGGGGTGGAGGAAAGATAGTGATAAGGCAGAAAAAACAAGTTTCAAGGACATTCAAGCATAGTGGTCATGACATCAAGTTCCATAAGACTGGCTAAACAGAAATGGCAACATATTCCTTTGACAGTCTTCTAGTTCAGTGCGCCTGGTATATTTTGAAATGTCCAACGCAAAAAGAATAATGACTTAATGACTTTTGTTGGTTTTAAACATCTGTGGGATATTATTGTTCCCTTCTCCTCTTTTATTGCTTGCACTTTAGGAATGAAGTCTCTCCCTTGCTGAAATAAAGAGGAGTTCAGTCACTGACTTTGCTAATATGAAAATTTCACGTGGATAAAGGGTTGTTTCTAACTCTTGGAAAGAGAACATTGTTATTTATAAGGGAAAATTACCTGACAGTCTTTCAAAGCATTCTGTACTGAAGCCTGGTCACCAACTTTTTGTTGCTGCTTCAGCTTCTTCTCTTGAGTTTCAAACCAAGTTTTTAGGCATTGCACATTATTTTCAAATTCTGTCCAGGATTCCTGCAGGTTTTCCAACAGCTGGATCTGCAAAGAAAATTGAGTATATATTTTGTCATACAATTATCTTTACTGTTGTGTCAATTAAATAAATCTGTAAAGACCAATGCTAACCAGTGCCTTCATGGAATTGAATGCTTTCAGAATTTAAAAAAAGTATATGCTTCCCAGATCTTCATGCCAATCAACAAATTTTGGCATAGAGGTACTAGTCATGATAGAGGAGGAAAGAATTAGGGACTACCTAAGTAATCTGGACATATAAAAGTCCACAGAACCAGGCAGGACACATTCAAGGTTGTCAATGTTTTTTTCAAGGGTGCTGTCTATCACCTTTAAAAGGTCATGATGGTTGCAGAAAGTAGTTGGTGGCTGGAAAAATTATATACTGCAAATCTTGTCAGATGTCATTTCCACAGGCACAAAGAACAAGGGGAAGGAAAAAGCATGGTCTTATCATGGGTAAATTGTGCCTGACCCAACTGAATGCCTCTGCTATGATGATATGATTGACACTGTGGACAAATGAAGAGCAGGAGACACAATTAACCTTGGCTTTTAAAAGCAAGGCTTTTGATACAGTATCTCATATGGTAGCAAAACTGAGGAGACATGGGCTAGACGGGAGGTCTACAAATGAATGACATGACCAGAGTCATCAGGTTTAAAGGTTCATGGTAAACATTTCAACATCTACCTGGCAGTCATTTACAAGATCTTCAGGCTCAGTCCTGTGGTTGATACTATTTAATAACTTCATCAATAAACTGCATGGCACGATAACCTGTGCTTTTAGCACGTTCACAGATGGCAATGATTTGGGAGAAGTAGCTGATATGCTGGAGAGTAGGGCTGCCATTCAGAGAAATGTCAGCAAGATGGAGGAATAGGTCCACCAAGCCTCATGAAATTCAGCAAAGACAAATGTAAAGTCCTGCACCTGGGACAAAATAACCTCATGGAACACAGGCTGGCAGCAGGATGGACAGAAGAAAAGGACCTGGGTCTATGATGAGCAAGAACTTGAACACAGTAAATCAGCTGTGTGCATTTGTGTAGAAGAAGGCCAACTATCCTGGGTTAGATTACTGAGAGTGCACCCAGCAGGTCAAGATCAGTGGTTCTTTCCTTCTCCTTAACATTTACAACCAATTTTGGAACCTTCAGTGCAGGGAAAGATTTAAAGAAGTTGTGTATGGCCACTCAGGTTGTTAGGGGACTGGAGCACAAGACATACAAGGAGAGGCTGGCTTCATTCAGCCTAGGGAAAAGAAGGCAAAGGAATCACCTCACTGTACTGTTCACTCGTATAGAGAGGCATAGGGAAGATGAAGGCAATTATTGGAGATATGCAGTAAAAGGAGAAGAGATAACAGTTACAAGTTGCAACATGGGAAATTCTGATTGAGAACAAGACAAAAACTCATCCCCCATCAGTGGTTAAGCATGAACAAGCTGCCCAGAGACGCTGTGGAATCTCTCCTTGGAGATTTTCAAAACTCAGATAATGAAGTCCCTGTGCAATCTCTTCTAACTTTAAAACAAGCTCTGTTTGA
The DNA here is from genome assembly GCF_036250125.1 of Pseudopipra pipra. Taxonomy (NCBI): domain Eukaryota; kingdom Metazoa; phylum Chordata; class Aves; order Passeriformes; family Pipridae; genus Pseudopipra; species Pseudopipra pipra. The sequence goes on from NC_087551.1 coordinate 51,860,492, forward strand.
GCAGGAGAATGAACTAGATGACCTGCAGCGGCTTCCAACCACTACAGTCTTATAGTTCTATGTATTTTGAAAGTTCGCTCCCAAGCAGCTAGATTTTTTTCTTTACCTTTTCTGTTATCAGGCCTTGAAGGATCTGCCAACGTCTGTTCATGGCTCCGAGCTGCTCTGCAAAATCAGTTTTGTCGCTGCGTTTACTTTCGACATCCTGGCTGCTGATTTGTAGCACCGATTGGTTCACAAAGTCGACAGTCAACTGTTTGCAATTTAAATCTATCTTGAAACCCTAGAAGAAAAGAAGTGAAAAAGAAATCCCAGCACATTAGTACCATAATTTCTCACCTTCCTTCAAAACAGAGGAAAAATTTTCACAAATTACAACTTTATCACAATTTAACTAAAAGGTTTTTTAGCAATTGACTAATTAGAAATTAGAAACAAAATCCCTCCCACTGTAAGTGAAGAGCAGGTTCAGGATCACTTGATGAAGCTGAATAGGTTTAAGTCTATGGGACCTGATGAGATGCATCCCAGGATCCTCAGGGAGCTGACTAATGCTGTTGCCGAGTCACTTTCCATCATATTTGAAAAGTCACGGTGGTCAGGCAAAGTCTCTGTTGCTTGGAAAAAGGGAACATTGCTCCTATTACAAAGAGAAGAAAGAAAGACCTGGGGAACTACAGACCAGTTAGCCTCACTTCTGTGTCTGGGAAGATCATGGAGTAGATCCTCATGGGACCAATGTTAAGGCACATACAAGGAAAGGAGGTATATGCAAGATAGCCAGAACAACTTTACTAAGAGGAAATTGTGCCTGATCAATCTGGTGGTCCTCTATGGAGTGACTGCACCAGTCAACAAGAGAAGAATGACTGATGTCATCTACCTAGACTTCTGTGAGGCTTTCGACACAGTTCCACATGACATCCTTATCTCCAAATTGGAGAGACATGGGTTTGAAGGGCGGACTATTCAATGGATAAGGAATTAGCTGGATGGATGCAGCCAGAGAGCTGTGGTCAATGGCTCTATGTCCAGGTAGAAGCTGGTGATTAGTGATGTCCCTCAGGGCTCTGTCTTGGGACCAGTGCTCTTTAATATCTTTATCAATGACACAGACAGTGAGAACAAGTACATCCCCAGCAAGTTTCCATACAACACAAAGCTGAGCAGTGCAGTTGACATAACTGAAGGGGGACCTGGACAAACTTGAGAAGTTGACCCATGAGAACCCCATGAAGTTCAACAAGTTCAAGTGCAAGGTGCTGCATCTGGGTCAGGAAAATCCCAGGCATGAGTACAGACTGGGAGACGAACTCATTGAGAGCAGCCCTGCAGAGAACGTTTTGGGGGTTCTCATGGATGAAAAGCTGGATATGACCCAACAGTGTACGCTCACAGCCCAGAAGGCCAACCACATCCTGGGCTGTATCTGAAGAGGAGTGGCCAGCAGTTAGAGGGAGGTGATTTTCCCCCTCTGCTCTCATGAGACCACACCTGGAGTGTTGCATCCATTCTGGGGCCCTTGGTACAAGAAAGATGTGGACCTGTTGGTCCAGAGGAGTGCCACTAAGCTGATGATAGGGCTGCAGTACACCTCCTAAAACAGGATAAGAGGGGTGGTTGTTCAGCCTGGAGAAGAAAAGGGTCTGGAGAGACCTCATTACAACCTCCCAGTACCTAAAGAGGCTTATAAAAAAGAGGGAGAGTGACTTTTTACATGGGCAGATAGTGACAGGACAAGGAGGAATAGTTTCAGACTAAGAGAGGTGAGATTTAAATTAGATGTTAGGAAGGAGTTCTTTATTCAAGAGTGCGGTAGGGCACAGGAACAGGTAGCCCAGAAAAGTTGTGGATGTCCCATCCGTGGAAGTGTTCAAGGCTAGGTGGGATGGGGCTCTGGGTAACCTGATTTAGTGGGTGGCATCCTTGCTCATTGGTGTAGGGCTTGGAACTAGATGATCTCTAAGGTCCCTTCCAATCCTAACCATTCTATGATTTTATGATCTAGTCTCAATTTTTTTAATACAAAACCAGATAAGCTGGAAAATATTCTAATATAAAAAGAAGATAAATAACCAAGAAGTAAAGCAATTTTTCAGGAGACTATTGAAACCAATCTGACCTCGAGAAGAAATTCACTGTGTGATCTATTCTAAGAGTGCTACTGATCTAGTTAAAAAAGTGTAATTGTGTTATATATATACTCCTCAACAATTATCTCAAAGTGTAGCATCTTTCATTTTTGCTTCAGAAACTGATCAAAATTATTTTGATCTGTAAACAACTGGACACCTTTTACTCAAGCACTGGCTACACTTTGAGGAGAAGATGATGTTATGCAGAGAATTCATACAACAACTTATATAATTTGCAAAGTGCTTTGTGATTTTTGGATGAAAGACAGATCTAATAAGGTTTAATAATGTGCATATTGCTTTGGATTTTCCTGGAAATTAAGGTATAATTAAAATTATATTCCTGCCATAAGTAAACAGTAGAGTAAAAGTAATTTTGGCTCCTTTTCCACAGTATCAAATACTGTCCAATTCTAACTTGTGTACAGTTCTAACCAATCCACAAAGTAAGGCTTATCCCCCCCCACAAAATAAATCACTTATATTTTCCATATGTATATATATTTAATGGGGATAATTCAAAAGGAAAATCAATAACATTAATATTCAGTACCTTGTACTTCTGGATGTAATCCTGAATTACTTTCTGTCCTACTATATTTTCTATATTTTCTTCATCCTGCTGAATGATATTTTCCATCAAGGAAATCCAGCTCATAACTTCAGTGATGGCATGGCGAGAAGGAATTTTGTCCATCTGGAGCTGGTGAGATAACAGACTTAAAACTCATGTTGTGAAGAAAATTAATAAGAACTCCTCCATTTGTATTACCACAGTACATTTCCTTTACCTGCTCTTATCATGTTATTTTACATCCCTAACATATCACTGAAGTTATAAAAAGAAAAAAAAAAAGAAAAAATGTTTTATGAGGAGGTATATTGTATAACTGCTTGTATCCTAATAAGAAAATATTATATTAAAGGCTTCTTATTTCCATTCTTCATTGTACAAAGAAACTGGACAAACTCAAAGATTCTATTTCTGACTTCCTAAAGGTTCTGCATTCTCATTCCATAATTCTGTGCCAGGGCTTATGTAGCTGATCAACTTTAAACTACATTTTTGCTGTTTTTGCAAATGACTAATGAATAGACTCATGGAAAATATTTTCATACTACTCTTCTTGTGTGGTGATTTCTAAATGGGCTAATTTTGAATAGTACCTTTTTTTTCTTTCTTAGAAGACACACTGTAAGTTTTTGATAGAGTACTGCTTGCCTACATTTATTTACTCAGAAATGTGTTCTATGACATTTTTAGGTAGACATATATATTTTGCATTGCAAGACAATTAAGAGAACTACTGAATGACATTATTTTGTTTACTATAATAGACTCAGTTAACATTTTTTGCCCTTCCTCTCTCTCCCTAAATCACAATGTCTTTAATAACTCTGTGACCATTCCAAGTCATAAACTGAAGCAACAGCTGATACTGATAATCTCCTAGCGACTAAATAGTAAACCAACTTTTCAACCTGTATAATTCTTTAACTTCAGTATTACAGCATTAAAACTCCAAAATTACACAACCAAAAGCCTCTTACTCCTACACATACTAGTAGAAATCACAAAAAATGTTTTTAGATCTATTTTGTCTTTCACAGACTTGAACCTATTCAATTTGAAAAAAGCACCATCCAAAGCTGACAGGGCACAGGGATATGAACTCCTTTTTTCCAGAAAGCATACCAGCTCGTTGATAAAACCCTCACCTGTCCTTTGGTTAAAATGTCACAAATGTAGTCGCGAAAGTCTGAAATTAACCAATTGGTGTCAGACAGTATGGGCAGGCAGGCATGTGTAAGCTTTCCCACAATAAAACAGAAATTATGTTGTTCCTATCATGCCTCACATGAATAAATTGAGCAAGGAGGCAACTAGGCAGTGCCAACTGTCTGAATTTTCTGGAATATCAAAGGCCATTGCTGTTTTTCTTACCTGGTGCAATTTCTCTTGTACTGCTGGGATTTGTGTGAGCAACTCTGTCCACTGGGTTTCAATGTGGGACAATCCTGCACGCAATGCTGCTGTATCTACTTTCTTAAGCCTGAGGAGCTGGTTCCCAGTACTCAGGACAGAAGATTTCTGTGATGATTTAGCATCCACTTCTTTTGAAAACTCCTGTAAGCAGAACCATTTTTGTGCAAATAATCAAGTACTGTTTTATAGTACATAAAGCTTTATCTCAGGAAGCTAAGAATATCATCCCTCCCCTTTAAAATATGTACTTTCTATAAGTGTTTAGTGACTCTACTTCAGACTAAGTAAGAAGACAAATTGTTTTCAGTCACAAAACCATTTTCTGTATTCAGAATAATCAAAATTTACAATCATTGCATATAGCAAAGGAGGGCTTAATGTGAACACACACCAGTATTTTGAAGGACAGCTTACCTACCGAAACAGATTTTTCTTCCATATTCATTACTTCAATTATGACAAAAAGTATAACCATCTGATTAATCAACTGTTTATTTGTAATTGGAGAGAAATAGGTGTCCCAGGTCCATGAATGACTTACCAAAAAGGAGTTCAGGTGGTCTCGGACTGTTTCCAGTTCCTGAGGAACTGTCAAAGACTGCTGGCTCCAAAACTCAAGTCGCTCCTTTGCAGATTGTAACCACTGTGTCAATTCATTTGATTCACTTTGATACCTGTAAAGATATTTAAAGATGACTAAAACAGTCATTGCCACTTCCTGCCTCCAACTGAGCAGCCTCTCCTCCATGTATTAGAGAAAGATACTGAATGCTAGATTTAAAATCAATATATTTTCTTTCCTTTATTAAATTTCAGGAAAACATAATTTAATTTTACAGACAGGCATGATATCAGGAAGCTCTTATTTTAGCCATTATGCTCACAATTTCTAACAGTGCCTTCATTTTGCCTCTTAGGAAAAACTAAGTTTAATGAAGGACTAGTAACTAGGTCACAAATCTCTTTGGACAAGCTGTAATCCCACCTGACACACATAAACAGATTTTTGATTTCCATTAGAAGGCTCAATCTTACTAAAGCTTTACCACAAAGTATATCAGAGCAGAAACTTAATTTTTTTTTTTTCAGAAACCATCTCGTTTCACATGCCAAGCAATTAATGAGATGACAGAACAAGAGTGTCTCTATATAAGCCTGGATGCATGAATAATAGACAAATCTTGCATACCAGTTAGAAAATTCATTTCAAAAGTAGCATGTGAACATTAGCAAAGGTAGCTAAAGCCCTCCCATACATGCAGTGACACAGACCCACAAGAGCCCTACCAGAACATGCTGAGCCTACTCATGCTATCCAGCAAAGCATATACGCTTTTTCTCATCAACCTATATACACATGGGGCTTCTAACTTAGTCATCTAAATAAGGTATTTTCTGATTTCCTCCCACCAGCTCTTATCTGCTACGTGTTTATTACAAATGAGAGAGTACAATAGCACTTCTGTGGAACAGAAGAGTAGTCAAATTATGACACATCTCAGAGTACTTTCTTTAAAATGTTGAATCTAATAGTTCTGCGTTCAAAAAGGCTTTGACCTGAAGAGCACAGCTGAAGAACTTTATGTTGTCCATTACATCAGCATTACCTTGTCCAGTGCTTCAGTATTGTTTCCAGCCTGTGAAGCTCCTTGGTAACTTTGCTGGTGTTACTTAACCAGTGTTCTCCTAGTTGGTTCAGCTGACTTTCAAGATCTGAGCAGCTAACAGAAAAAAGGAGTCTCTTCCCATCATCTAGCACTTGGTATAATTTAGGTTGGTATTCAGTCAGGTTAGACCTTAGATGCTGTAATGACAGACGAGATGGTTAGACAGCTCTGTAGGTCTCTGCTACCACACCTTCTCAATATTTAATTTCCTTCTATTGCATTTTGTAGCATATCTAATGTCACCCACCATGGCACATCACATTTTTTCCCTCTGCTCCAGCTCTAGAACCAAAATAAACAATACCTAGTACTAAACAAAACCAAAATAGCACACCCCCCATATGCAATAGATTGCTTAAGTTGTCCTCATACCATTGGAAAAACAGAAAGCTGTCTGGTAAAAGAACAATATACATAACAAATTCAGAGTATGCAAGTCAATTTTCAAGACAAATTTGACAGATATTTTTCTGTAAAACAAAAGAAGAGAACAAAACAAACCCCAACTAAAATGTCTAATATAAGGAGACAAAGATAGAACACTAGACCAAAGAAACCAGAGTGCAGTAGAAAACCTATATTTAAGTTACTTGTTGCATGTGGGGAGGAAGGCAACTCGAGGAACCATAGGTTGTTCAGCCTCACCTTGCTCTCTGGAAAGATCATGAAGCATATCCTCTTGAAATCCATTTTCAAGGACAAAAAGGACTAAAAGGTAATCAGGAATATTCAGCTTGGATTCCCTAACTTGATAGCCTTTTATGACAAAATTACTGTCTCCGTGGATGAGACTGACTTCAGTATGGCCTTTCAGACCATTTCCCACAGGACCCTCCTCTAGGAGTGGAGAGAATTGGGCTGCATAAATGGACTGGTATGTGGATTGAAAATGATCTGCATTACTAGTCTCAAACACTAGTGATCAAAGGCTTGATGCCTGACTGGAAGATTGCAACGGGAAGAGTACTCCAGAGATTGTAGATACTTTATCCCAAACCTCTTCAACATCTTTAGAGCATGGATCATGGCAGACAGCATTCCCACAGTAAATTTGTGGATGATAGTAATTTAGGAAGAGTGTTTGATCAAAAAATGGCAGATAGCCCAGAGATACTTTACTAAACTTGAGGCTGGAGACAGCAGAAACCTTAGAAGGCTCAAGAAGTGCAAATTCTGCACCTTGGGCAGACTAACCCTGTTTCTCAGTGCAGGTTAGGAAGGGAATGGCTAGTGTATTTAACCTGACATCTTCTATAACCAAGACATTGTGAATGAGGCAAGCCACAGCACTGGCCTATATTAGGACCGTGAACAACCAAATGAAGTTACTTTATTATCCTCATCTTCATGGAGCTGATGAGGCCACATCTAGTCCATCTGATTGTGCTTCAACCCCACTGCCCAATGAGTTGAGGAAGAAGGAAGTAGCCAGGGTCTGGTGAAGAACTATTAAGTTATTGAGGGACCTAGAGCATATGCGCTCTGCAAAGAGGCTGAGGGAGGTGCACTTGCTTTAGATTGACAAACAGGAGGCTAAGGGCCAGTCTAACAAAGGTCTACAACTATTTGAAGTAGAATTAAAAAGATGACAGAGGTTAATGCTCCTCTGTGCCATACAATACTCCAGTGCCATACAATAATAAAAGGACAATGGTGACAAAGCTGAAAGTTGAAGGTACAGATTGGGCATTATAGAAAACCTTTTCAGTAGGTGGTGGTGCAGGACTGCAATTGGTCCCCTGGTCAGCTGTGGGATCTCCATCTTTCAAGGTTTCCAAAGCTGTTACTGCTCCAGCCAATGACAACTGTACTGCTTCAAGTGGGAGGCTGGACTAGATGACCTTCAGAGATCCCCTTTATCCAACTTTTCTGTAGAGAACATCTGAAAAGCACCAACCTGAAAAAGTGTAATCCGGTCTTTAAGCCTGTCCTCTGTCTCTTCCACCAAACCAACAGTGGGGATGTTTCCTTCAACAGATTCCAGTTGTCTGGTAAGTTCCTGGTAATCTTCATCTAGATGCGTCCAGGTCTACAAGAACAAATTATCCATGTATATGGTGAATCTGAGTATCTAGAATTTTTATTATTTGTATTTTCGATCTGAAATCCTATAGCTGCATGGTTGTGAAAGTACAGAAATAACAATAGAGATGTCCAGCGAACCTGTAATAAGACACCATCTCTATAACAAGCTCAACTTTTGGTTAGAACACATGGATAAAACTGTCATGCTTTCCTTACTAGCTAAAGCTAAGTAGCTCTTAAAACTTAGATGAAAACAACTTGTGTCACCTGAAGGTCACGACAGTTAAACAGAAAAGATTGCACACAGTCTATCAGTGCCTTGTGTGTATAACAAAAGGGACCAATGTCCATCAATTCTGTCCGAGCACAGGAAATCAACATTATAGTATATCCTGGTGGTTAATCAGAATGGCAGTACAGAAAAGATCACAGAAATTCTCACCTCTAGAATGTATTCCAGTTCCACACCTCGTTTATGAGCCAGCTTTAATATAGCTGAAGCTTGTGTCATTAGCTCTGAATGTGACTGAGTTTCCTTTAAGAGAGCAAAGCTACTCATCTTTCTAAAAAGTGTTTCTGTTAGGATCATGTGAGACTCCAACCCTTGAAAGTATTCCTGAAAAATTTGGGTGTGAGGGTAGAGGGAGAATAAAAAAGAGAAAGTGCAATTGTTACATTTTAAGACATAAGCATTACAATTAAGTATCTACAGGCATAGAATAAGGTAAATTTTTCACTCCACAACATTTCGCATAGTCCAGTAGGCGACTTAAAGAAGACAATAGTCTTTTCAAAGAAAGAAGTCAGTCATGCTTTCCACACAAATTCCATCCTGACCCTGATTCCATAAACAAAAATAGCATAAATCAGACAACCACGCCCAAAAAATTCTGCCTAATAAAAACATGTGGAAAATCCTTGTTATATTTGTGGGTGCTATTAGCAAATGTAAATTTCTGTTGAAAATAAATGGAGTGGTGGATGAAATTGCTATGTAGCATGATAGGACAAGACTAGGAACTTGTTATTAGAATAAGGAAGAAAATGCAATTTACCTGGCTTCACCTTCAACAAAGCATTTGAAACTGAGTCTGTCAGAACAGTTCATTGACTTCAATTTAAAATAAAGTCCGGCCCACCATTCTGAAAAGCTCCTGAATCTTTAGGAACAAAAGGTTAGCAATTTGCTCTTTACAAGTGTCCTGGTTTCAGCTGGGGTAGAGTTAATTTTCTTCTTAGTAGCTGGTACAGAGCTGTGTTTTGGATTTACTATCGGAATAATGTTGATGACACACTGATGTTTTGGTTGTTGCTGAGTAGTACCTACCCTCAGTCACGGACTTTTCAGTTTCCCATGCTCTGTCAGGGAGGAGATGCATGAGAAGCTGGGAGGGAGCATGGCCAGAACAATTGACCTGAACTAGCCAAAGGGATATTCCATACCACAGAACGTTATGCTCAGTATATAAACTCAGGGGAGCTGTCTGGGAGCTGCTGATTGCTGCTTGGGGACAGGCTGGGTATTGGTCAGGAGGTGGTGAACAACTGTATTGTGCATCACATTTATTTCTCTTGTGTTTATTTCTCTCTCCATTACAATTATATTTGGAAAACTATTATTATTATCAGTAGTAGTGTTATTAGTATTATATTGTATCTTGTTTCAATTATTAAACTGTTCGTATCTCAACCCACGAGGTTTACTTTTTCTTTCTGATTCTCCTTCTCCCCAGGGAAGGAAGGGGGAAGTGAGAAAGCAGTTGTGTGGTATTTAGTTGCTGGCTGGGGTTAAACTGTAACAACAAGCTTACCTTCATGATTAGTCCTGAAATATGTTCCCAGTTTCTTACCTTATGTTTGTCAAGCAGCAATCGAACTTCTTCCTTAGAAGAAACAATCATTTTCTGGTCACCAGCCATTTTTTCTTGGCCTGTTTCTACCAGGTCAGCCAGGTCCTGTAAAGCCCGCTCATACTGGCTCTTAAGAGCCATATTCTGATTCAGATCACTTTGCCTGGATCCAATGATCATCAGCAGCTCATCATACTTATCCTGGGGGGCAAAGGGCAGCAATGGTGATTCTTATTTCACACCTTACATGTCTTCCTAGAGGCAATCTTACTGTCCCTGTACTCCTCTGTGAATACTAGCAGAATAATATCTATTTCCAGCTCAAAAAAGATTTGCAGATATACTGACTTCCCTGATAAATAAACAGCTCACCATTTAAAGACAATAAAAATAAGCAAGACCTGCAACTCTTTCAACTGCATGCATTCAGGAACAAAATTAGAAGAATCCCAAAAACTTAATGTAAGTAGCAAAGGAGCAGGGTAATTGGGCTTAAGGCATCAAAAAACAGTGACTACTGCACACTGCAGATGCTGTTTACATTTTACTTTTTATAATGAAGAGGACTGGATGGACTCCATCATGGATCCAAACTATAGGCACCTTGAAGTCATACATGTTTCCTCCTCCTGCAGTTGCTACCAGTACCTTACTGGTAGCAAGCAAGATACATACAACTTACTGTAAAAGCCAAACTATGCCCAAAATAGCAATATACTTTATATAGAACGTTTTCTACTTTGTGTAGAAAAAGTGCAGTGTGTATTTCACAGTGTTCTCATACTGCCAAATTACAAAACAAGACAAAACAAAAAATCTCATCAATTCCTGTATGTTATTACTCATCTTGTATACCTCGACCATAAAAGTGAGAACAACCTACAGATGCTTTTCTTCACCTGAACAGGATTTTTTTCTTGTTTTGGTTTTGAGAATCGTACTCTGAGAACATACATCTGACTGTGAGAATAAGCCCACACTTTTGATCAAAACAAGACATTCAGAAACTAATAAACAAAAATATCTCTATGATCATCCAGCAGTATAACAAAGTGCCCACTCTCACACTGCAGGCTGGCTCTCCTAGCTTTAAACAGAAAATTGTGAGAAGTACACCTGTCAAAAAAAGCAAAAGGAAGACTTTTCTAAAAACTGAAATGAAGGGGAGGGGGCACATAATGACACATAAACCGACAGAAAAACCAAACTAAACCAAACAAACAAAAAGCAAAGCAAACCAAAACAGAAAAAACAAACCCCCAAACCAGCAGGAGGCAGTAAGAGCAAAAAGATAAAGAACTGGGCAAAAGACCTATTCCCACAAATCCTTTGTCATTCATTTTTAATTGATGCCATTGTCCTTAACAAGTTTATGGTCCAGTTTCATAGCTTTCATTTGCTTCTAATTTATTGTTATGTCATTGCAAATGGTAAAATTCAGTCATAAATCTTCTCCTTGATCTTTCCTTAAGCATTCCCTACATCACCATAAAACTGCTCACAAAAGAGTTTTAACAGATTTATAGAAGTTCTGGATCAATTGCCCACATTATCTACATGAAAGGTGTTCTAGTAAAAGTAGAACATTTCTAGTTTCAGGTCACACTTAGCTCTCTATCCTCCTTCACTCTGTTTTTTTTAATGACAGATGTGAGGCAATACTAAACTGCAGATCATAAGACGCTGGAGAGAACAGGGATGAACCTTCAGCAGAAATTTATGTTTACCTGCTTAACTTTATCTGTTTGAAAAAGGAGATAACAAGAGCTGACAGAAAACATATTTTTGTAGATTTTTCCAATTAATATTCCTAATAACAGAGGTGTTGGAAAATCCAATGAGGCAAAAATAGAAAAACTAGGTGAATCAGAGAGAACATAATTTTTTATACACACTGAAATGGTTTTAAATATCTTTTCCTAAACTACTTTATGAACAATAAAAAGAAGCCTTCCATTGATATCATCAGACACATTTAGGATGGCACTTATGAACCATACCTGGATCTTAGACAACTCTTGTACAGAAGCTTGGTCAATCTGTAGTTTGTCTATACGCTTCTTTAATTCATTGATTCCAGCATCTAGTTCCTTCAAACCTTCTTCTGCCTGCAGTATGACCTGTATTTGAAAATTACATTGCTTAGTTTGAAGTTTTAGTAGCAGTATTGTAGCTGCCATATGGTAAATTCTTTTCTGCTTGAAGTACTAATCAGTCCTTCAATGTGCTGAAATTTTAAAGGATACTATAAAGAAAATGTGTTGGGAGAGCCCAGTTTGTTTCTTAAAGTTAAATAAATATGTCATTATTATTTTTTAATAACCAGATGTTTTAGTATCATACACTATTTTATACCAAACATCACTGTGAAGTTCCATGCTTTTAATTACATAGTACAGGCACAAAAGGACTTTTCTTTCCCCTAACATCTTGTTTTAAAGCTTTCTTTTTATTAACACTCATTCCTGTCATATCTGAGCACCAAGCAAACAACCAGTGCTGCACAACATATGTATGATAGCAAGGAGTCATAGTTCCCTTTTGGGACAAGGATGAGTCCAAAATTACTGTTAAGGAAAAAGACTTGTACATCCCCTTTTGCACTTGGAAAACTTACAGTTTAGGAACACAAGTTGGTATTTGCAAGTATATGCAGGTGATAAGTTTTTTCAAAGCTTTCCTAGGTCTTTGCTGAAGTAACACATGCAGACTATTACAAAGCACGAGGTAGGCTCCTGTACTTAAAGTCCTTTGATAAGGCCCTTTCTTGGAAACTGCTTATCCAAGTATGCTTAAACTATGCATGTGAAGTAGAACTTCTGCCTCCCAGTAACATGGAGTATGCAGAATACAGCCCCTAAACTTCCACTCCATGCAACTAAGTTACCTGGCTGGTTAAGGGCCTTATTTCTACTTTTCCAATCACACATTGAACAAACAGCAGTGCTTTTAAGTTTGAATGTTTTATCAGACAAGGTAGATTTTCAGAAATAAAAAAATTCACTTCCTTTTGTTACCACATTGTTTTCCTAGTTTCTAGTTAAATTAATCATACAGGAGATAAATTTTTGCTAATCTTTCACATCATGGAAGATAGAAAAGAAAGATACAGTGCCACCTCTCTTATTCACACAGGAGACATAGATTCAAAATTTGAATGTCAAGTATATAAAAACCAGTATTTCTGTTTAGCTGAAGGGTAAGTCTCTTCCATTCTTTCACCTGCTGGCATCAGACATCAGTAGTCCCTGAGTAACAAGAAACATCTTTAAAAAGTAGCCCTTAGCATGCTTAATCCATTTTGGACTGGCAAAACAGAAAGAAGAAAACAGGATATACTTTTTCATATAAATAATTAATTATTCATCAAGCCTTTACTGATAAAGAAAAGCTCCTTATTACCTTAAATTAAAATGAGTAACATTCAAGATATCACTATAAACTAGTGCAGAAGAAAGTGTCTTTGGTTTTTAATACAGTTTAATAGCCAAACAATTTAGGAAAAAATTTGGGCCTTTTTTTTTTATTATGTTTTCTCTCTTTCTTTCAAATACCCAGTATAGGCATAACTAGGTACTAGGTCAGTTGAGGGATAAGAAAGACACTTTTCGGAGGTTTGGGGTTTTTTTTTGTTTGTTGGGGTTTTTTGTTTGGTTTTTTGTTTGTTGGCTTGTTTTTTGTGCCTTTTTGTTTTATTTATTTATAAACATGTGTAGTACACTCTTGGAAATACTGATTTTCATATACTTCATGAATACATATATTCTCCTCCCATAAAATACAATTGTTCTCTAGAACCTATTAATACTTCGGATAGAAACTTTACCTCTTCCCCTCTCCCCAGGTAACAGACATGTGATAATACCTGCATTTGTTCTGTTTCTGGTCTGTCAGCTGCCTCTGCTAGTTTCTGTAGAACTAAGTATTTGTTATCAGCCACCGTTGTAAACATGAGCTTCAGATCATTCTACAGGAGACAAAACCAAGAACAAATTATATCCTATCACAGCACAAAACAACTGAAAAAGATTGCATGTTTCAAAAAGTTTAAAGCATTAAAATGTTACACAATCAGCAGTGTAGCATAAAACCTATTAAAAATTGGAAGCATCATAATTAGCCAATGCAAAACATTTAACATGGCTGAAAATCCATAGCTGGATATATATGAGCTAAAAGCTAAACCAACTCCTATTCAAAACACATGCTGTGAACACACTTTTGCTTTTGCCTTCCTATTAGATAATTAATTACTAATGGTCATTAGCTTCATTTAACAAAAAGATGTTATTCTTGTGCAGTTAATTCTACCACAGATGCTTGTAAACAAGCTAGGTTTTACTTTTTAAGGGAAGCATTTTTCATTGCAAACTTTAGTGAATATAACAAATAAGTAAACAAGGCTTCCACACTTTACAGGGCTAACTACATGCTACTACTTTTAGAATACCTTATCAGACTGGACACATTAAATATTACTTAACAATTTTGCCAAGATACAATCAATTACCTTTTTCATGCATTCATCTCAATAGAAAATTATCAGCACATTTTTCTGAGACTTTCAGCATTACATAAGGAGCATGACTGATTTTTTATTGGTTTTTACATGCATTAATTATTTTAAATACTAAATATCATCAAGAATAATGCAAAGGATTTTAATCGACTTTGCTTTATTCAGCAAAGGAAGGTTTTTAATTGAAAAAATGTAGACTGCAGAGAAAAAGTTATGGAATTTGGAAAGAAATCCGATAGTAATAACCTATAAAAAGATGACACTAACCTAAAGACACTAGGAATCTATTTTCCTTGAGTTGTTTTTTTTTTTGTAATTTATGGGTTTTTTTAATTAAAACTAAATCATACTGGAGGCTTTATATAATGATAATATCAGGAGAGAAGGTAGAGACAAAGTAAGATATAAAAGCACTTCTGAACTCTGTTTGAAAAGTTTTCTGAAAGTGCAAATTTCTTCACTTATCTTCATTTTTTTCAGCTTGGCTCGGTACAGACTTCCTTTGATGTAACGTCAGCAGGATGAGACAGCTTGAAATGATTGATCACTTTACAATAATAGCATGAGTTGCAGAAGACTTCTAGCAGAAGTTTAAATTTTGAGTAATTACTTGGGTGCCAAGTTCTGCATAGTCTGAGTAGTTTGATTTTTCAATAAAAACCTGTGCCAACATTATTCTTTTGATTTGGTACCAAAAATTCTCATTGCTTTAAGAATGACAGCCTTTATAGTCCCATTTGACATGTACCCCTGTTAATTCCATCCAATGGACCTCATACCTTGAACGTGACTATTTGCTGGATCCGTCCTTTCATCTGATGGCATCTCTGATTTACTACTGACTCCAGTAAGGTCAGTCTTTTCAGGAGACAATCCAAAGTGTCTTCTATGATAACCCTATTATCACTATGGTCAGGAAATATCTGAGCAAATAAACTCTTGTTCTTATCCACTTCTTCTGTTATGTCTTTGATTTCTTTGGCAAGAGACTAATTTTGTAGAAAAACAAAAGTGACAGTCAGACACTCTGGAAAGAAGGCACAAATTTTGCTGTGATGCACTGAGTTTTTTGCATTGTTAGTATACACACACTAGATAAAGTTTTGCATCTGCAGTAATCTCTGATAGTAAAAAGACTCCAGACTTCTACAAGTAAAACAAGTGCTGGAACAAAATGATGTGAAATCATAGAAACATTTGTGTCGGATTAAAGGTCATCCAGTCCAACACCCTGAAGTAAATAGTGTCATCTTCAACTAAATCAGGATGCTCAGAGCCCTGTCCAGACTGACTTCGAAAGTTTCCAGGGATGGGGCATCCACCACCTCTCTGGGCAACCTGCTCTAGCATTTCACCACTCTTCTTGTGAAAAATTTCTTGCTTGCATCTAGTCTGAATCTATCCTCTTTTAGTTTAAGATAGTTATTCACCTATTGCCTCTGTGTCTCCCCACTATTCCATTCTTTCCCCCTTGTCCCACTCCCAATTAATGCTGATGAATTTGTGCTGTTTCTATATCCAGAGCACTCCTCCCTCTTTTTCCCTTTGTTTCAATTTCAACATTATGGTGTTTGCTAATACTTAGCAAAGAAGCTAAACAAAAGAAAGAATCCATGTTTAATTCTCTTCTGACTAGGAAAAATTTCCACAACATTCTCTACACGGTCAATAAAGTTACTTCTACCAGTAGCAGAACACCGCAATTACATAGAGATTATGTCAGCAACATGTCACTTAACCAGGATTCTAATACTTTTTTTCTAAACACTACATAAAATGCACACTTACTGACAATTGAAAGAAAGTCCTATTCATGGATCCCTTACCTCTTGCTTGCAGAGGTATGTTTCTGTTTCTTCCTCTGGCAACAGAGCTGTAGCAACAAAGACCTGCTCTTCCACACCATCTAGCCACATGGATGTGGCTGTGACACCGTCATACAGCTTCTGTTCAAGATGCAGGGTCTCCTCCACCCGTCCAGCCTGGGCAAAAGGAAACAAGAGATGTCCAGAGTAGAAGATATTCTTTCTAACTTCTAGTATTTCGGAGAGGCCTGAATTTTCAGGTGGTAGCTAGAGGAGTTTTCACTGTACACATGGTTTTGCTGGAGGACAGGTGTAAAGACAATTGAAAATTACCTCAGATGAGACATCTTCAAAGGCCTGATTCAATTCAACCAGTACTGGTGAGATGGAGGATTTATCTTCATCCTGTCTCTCCACTTTATACAAAGGCATTCCAGGTATCAGTCTGTTCGGTCTGCTATAAAGCTGCTGAGAGAAAAGTACTAATTAGGATGCTTCTACCATATAGAGGGCAAAAGATTCTCTACTGACTGAGGCTATCACCAGCTAATGCTCATGATCCTCCCACAACTGTTTTGTGTCATGAATATCTTGAATAAAAGATTTCTCAACAGGAGCTAAAACTAAATTACTAGTTTTTACCAAAAATATAATTAATTACTGTTGAATTAATACAAGATATTTAGAACTTTGAAAGCAGATTAATGGAGTATTATGCATAGAATACTGGGTCTGGGTCTATTAAAAATAAAATGGAGGATGTATGCTAATATACATCTTGGATTGTCCCCCAATTTAGTTGATTAATCCCTGTTTCTTTCAGTAAAAATTTGAGGGCTGAAATCCCTTACCCACTGAGATCAAGAATTGAATGTAACGAATACATTCAAACTGAAAATAACAGTTTTTTCTCTAAGCTCTTGCCAGAGGACTGATCAATTCCAGAGGGATAATTTGTTACAGAATTATCCTGAGTTAGATAAGTAGATAAACATTTTGTCTGAGCTCTTTCTTCCTTTCTAGGTCATTAACCTGAATGGAAGTGCAATTCAAATCACTTTGAACAAGAGCAGTGCTAATGCCAATATTTAAAAGTTTTTAAAGATTTCACAAAAATAAATTGTTCCATATCTCTGCATTAACTACAGCACCTTAATGCATCAGATATGCACACATTGTACCTTTTGTGCAACCGCTTTTATAGAAAAAATGAAAAGAGAAATTCAAAATAGCTACCAGCTGTTCTTTTTCCAAAGCTTTCTGGAGCAGTCTCTGCTTGGTACTGAATTCCTGATTTAGGCTTTCCCATTTCCTCTTCATCTGTTCTTCAAATGATGGCTTCTCACCTTCTAAGACTAATTCCTCAGAAGGTGTATCAGGCTTTCCACTGAATCAGAAGATGCATAAAGGTTTAACAAATAGAAAAGTTATAATCATTTAAGGTGTTTATTTTCTCTTTCCATTAGAAAATTCAACATTTAAATTAAGTGCTACTTTTTAGAGTTTTGTCTATTTTTTTCTCTTTCAGATAATAAGACAAAGCCTGGTTTGAACAGTAAGAAGTTCTTGCCAGATGGAATGAAATGTACTTTCTTTCTAAGAAACTGTTTAGAGTTGCAAGTACTCCTATTAAGTTAAAAAAAAACCCCAAAAAATAAACCAGACTGAATATACATTGAAATGTAATCTATAAACAAGCTTTACTTCTAAGCATGAATTAAAATAAATATTTAATCTGACTCTTTCCTCACCTCCTTTCTCAAAATGTAACATGCAAGACAAGCATATGCGTAAACACTGAATCAAATTCAGTACTTTCTGTTTGATTTTTTTTTATTTGTTTCTATAGTATACCATCATGTGACAGAAGGAAGCCTCAAACAGAAGGAGACTGGTTAAGTACTTTCTGCCATTATAATTAAAAATATCCACACTTAAATAATAAAAATGCTGAGGAAAAGAACTTGCTGAGTATGGCTTACATTCCCTGTGCATAAAACTTGTTTCTGCTGTTTCATGAACTACTTTCATTTTCTAGACTTTGGTATGCTGGAGGAGCCACAAAGATGCTTCTCCTTATTACTGAGATCCACCAAGGAATATTTTAACTGAAGGGTTGACTGCTCCTTGATTCTTGAACTAGTAATGTTCACCCTGGTTTCCTTTTCCCAAGACCTTGCCCTTCCTGCTTCCTGAACGTCACCATCAGTAGCAGGCAGTAGTTTTCTTCTGCTTTCTCTAGGGCAGAGCTGAGGTTTTCATAGATATTTACTTCCTCTCAAATGGGCAAGTGTGTAAGAAGATACAGACCAGAGATGAAATTCAAAATACACAAGGCTTCAAAAAGAAAAATATTAACTAATTGCAGGAAAAATAAAATTAAGCAATAAGTATCCCATCTGGGAAGATCTGGTTACAATGGCAGATGCCAATGTTTTAGAGATAGTTGTGACACACACCAATGGTGGTCCATAAAGTTATAGTAACTGATCCACTGCTTGTCTAATGAGTCCTACTACTTTTTAATTTTAGTGTGATGCTTGATAATAAGAATAAAAGGCATTTCTAAATGTTGAAGGCGATCTATCAGCACAAAAGTTTGTGTAACTATATAATCAGACCCCCGAATTATAAGCCAGGAATCCAGCATCCTAGGTGCTGTATAAAAATGATGAAACAAAAATTAGAGGATTATATGCAGAAGAGGGATATAAACATTAGGATATCAAAGCCCAGTCATAGAAATTTACTTTTCAGAACAACACATAAAAGCACACCTTATACACAGGCCTTCTGTAGCACCTTGCTGTGTTAGGATTTCTCCTCCACGGCATGCAACTGATCGAAGCAGATTCTTCTGCTCTTCCAGCTCTTGTTCCAGCTCCTAGCATAGCAAGTTACAAAAACAAGAACAAATCTCAAACGAAGTGTCTTTGCCTTGAAAGGATATGTCTACACTGCTTACCTGTCATGCAAAGTTAGCTGAGCTATTTCTGATATGTCTTGCTTAAGCACCAAAAGCAGTCAAAAATCTCCACCAAGGGACACAGAAAAGTTGTATACATAAACTGTATTGTTGAACTAATTAACTAATGCAATGCAGCTTCTGAAATCCATCCTAGTGAAGATATCTGCATATCATGCAACAATATACCATGCGATGTGTGCATCTTTGCTTCTATAAAACAAAAATTATTACTTTTAATACTCTCTTTTAATAATCTCTCGAGTAACTTTAAGGGTTGATTTATTTTACTGCTGGACACAAGAAGTATAGAGTGACTCAGTGAATCAACCATGGTCACCCAGGATGTCTGGTCTGCCTGACTGTTACAGATATAAGACAGTGAACTCAGATGCATCATTACAAAAAGCGCTGAGTAAGAAAGATCATAAAACATAATATTTCAGCGGAAATATTAACAAGAATGGCTCAGCTATAGTATTAAGCACAATCTAAAGATAGGAGTAAAAGAAATACAAAACACCAACTTTCTGTTGCTGCAGGGTACTCTGCTGTTGCTGTGAGCGGGTAGTTCTTGCTTGTGCCAGCCATTCTTGAACACTGGGGCTTTGTGAGGAAACGAAGTCCAGATCACTCTCCTCCTTTTCTTGTAATGATCCCTGCTTTAAAAAAGAGAAATAAATACTTCAAAAAATCTCTTACATTGTTAGAGAGCTGGCAGGTCCAGCTCATCTACTCAAAATCACCTTCCACCTCTCAAGCTGCTAGCTCTCATAAATTCTGAAGTGAGCAATGACTTTAGATTTCTAACTTCTACTGGTTTTTGCTTACTAGCAAGAAGAGAATCCCTAAAAATGTAAAAATAAACATGCACCACTGCACTCAGCAGAATCAGCGACCAGAGGTCAGAGACCATGTTTCTGAAGACTGTTCTGCTTCTAAAAATCAGCCTTGATGTGCAGTGGAGGATGCTGCTTTAACTGGTAATGCAGGGAATCAATGGTTTGTTTTTGCCAAGTTTTCAATTTAATTAAAGCCAATTTTTTCATCTGACTGAAAAGGAGAAAATGCTGATTGTCATTCTGGTCTAAATTTATTTACCAATAAGCACAGAACTCTATATATGGTTGGAAGAAACACACTCAGTTAACAGCAGATTATATGATACAAACAGTAGAGATTGTAAGAGAGACCAAATCACTGAATGTCAGAACAGCACAGCAAAAGCAACAGTTTCTTCAATTTATACTTCTATCGTTATGTTTTTCCAACATGAGTGATTAGATAGGCTTTCTGTGTAAGCAAAGTAAAAAAGAACAAAGGCCTTGATAGCTCCATAAACTGTTTTATCAACTTCTTGACTTCCAAAATACATGTTGGCTGTAAGTTTAAACAATTTTAGCAGCCAATGTATTCAGATGTAGGGATTTTAACATGCTTGGCCTTATGTTAAAGACAGATTTGTAGGTCTGGCTACTTAGTTGTACGCATCTCTCTGGATTTATTTAATACTACGTGCAGTGAGAGGATGACTGCAGAGTTTGTACCTTTTTTTTTTTTTTTTTTTTTTGAGTTTCAAGATCTAAAGCTGGGGCTTAATTCCTCTCCCATCTTGTCTATATATTTCATTTTTGTAGGATTCATATTTTGCCCACGATTCAGCTCTTATTCTCAATAGATTAGGAGTGCCAAATGGTTCAGACATTACAGCAGACTCTCCAAAACAAACACACGTTCTGTCTTCCAGAGGACCTTTCTCTTAAATCAAACAGGAAGGAGCAAGAGGAAATTCCTCTTGCTTCACCCAGTGATCCTTGTGCTAACAACTGAGATGGACCTCTGCCACCAGTGTCCCTGGCACCAGGCACTGAAACAGAGGAGTTTTGCTAAGTAGTAGAAGTTAGGTGTAAGAGTTCAATTTTGGGGGATGATGGATGTACTGGAGTTGAAAGGACTGATTAGTGTTAGAGGATATAAACTGTAAGAGAAGCAACACAAGCAAGTAGGTATCTGGAGCTGGAAAGAATCATTAGCCCTTGCTCTATGAAATAACTCTGTTTTACTAAGGATTTGTTTTGCAGGTAAACTGTGTTACTTCACCTTGTAGCAACAAGTTTCTAGAAAAGCTGATGTAGCTGAAGTGTTAACTATGATGGCATAGTTAATAGTCTCCATTACAGGAGACCAGGTTAGGCAAAGTAAATATTATGTGAGGGCTAAAGAGGGTCTGGAATTCTAATTTTTTTTCTATTAAAAATTAGAAAACAGACAGTCTTTCGGTAAATTTTGGGAGGGAAAAAATCTGTTTCATTTTATATACTCTAGGGACTATAGCTGTTCAATTTGTAAATTCCTTTAGAGAATAGTATCTAGTTCTTCACTGCACTTGGGCAGGCTGGTTCATTTCAGTTAGATTTTGAGTCTCCTTTTCTTTGAGAAGAGGACTGAGAAGCTACAATTCTGGAATTATACTAAGACAAATAAACAGTAGTCCCACAGTTCCTTCAATAGCAGAGCGTAAAAGGGATTGTGGCATTTGTGGATGCAATGAGGTTTTGCAAATACGCTACTGTGCATACTTTTCAGATCTAAAGTATTTGTGAGCCAGACTTTATCATTCTCAAATCAAAGAAAATAAGTTTGAAAAAATACAGCTGCACTTTTATTTGAATTCTGGAACTGTATTATATTCCCTTTACATAGCCAGGGAAATATATGCTTGAACCCCTTCATTCCTGGGAACTATCTATTCTAGTACAGAAATAAATGGAAAATCCCTGAAGAAGATGGCAATGAAATTGATCTCTCAAAGAATTTCAGAATCATACAAACTTATATGAGGTATAATTCTTCCTGTGAAACTGAAGTCATTCCTCCCCACAAATCCTTTGTAATAAAAATTAAAGAAACAGCATCTTGTTTGTTTTTTTTACAGCAGAATCCATTGTAATTCTTTGTTTTTTAAAGAGTCTATTTAGTTTTATTGCCTCGAAATCAGAGAATAAACAGTAACAAGGCAATATTTTATTTATCTTTTGAAGTGATACCTTTGGAGACAGATACTGGAACTCTCCTGATCCAGCATGTTTCTGAGTAGTTTCACTGCTTTATTTTATGAATAAAGAAGTTGGTCTCCAAGTCATTTTTCCATATCATTAGTGACACTCATTACCTAAACTCAGAAGCAAAACTGAAATTGCTGCAAGGAAGTTGCAGAATCTCACACTAATTCCTAAAAATCCTTTTGCCACAGGAATAACAGGTATGCTGAAATATGCTTTAAGGAAAATATAGCTCAGCTTTTACAAGGTTCTTGGTCTTCCTGTGCAACCTGAGAGGATCTCTCCTTTGGGTGCAGGCTGGTCTATGCCTCTGGGTAATTACAAGGTTATCAGTACATCTAGAGACATGCATAAGTCTGACTTTTTTACATGCACGAAAAACAGTGCTATAAGCTTGAAATGTTTCTCCCGGTTAATACAGGCAGTGAAAACAGTTAGGGCGTTTTGGGGCATCTGATGCTCTCCATTGCCTGATTGTTTAGAAAATGACATTATTGAACTTCTCATTTGAAAAAAAATGGCTCAGTGAAGATTAGAATATGTTTTACTGCCTATGTTATTTTCTTCACAAATTTGAGTCTTGCATCATGTAGCATCTTAAACAATTCCTTTTCTACATCTGGAAATCATTTTGTTGCTATTTTAGATATTAAAAATCCAGCCAAAAATCTGTTTTAAAAGTTTCAGTAAACTAAATCACACCATTGCTTTTTAAAATTTTCAAAATATTTTAAAATTTAGTAAAAAAGTCTGTGATGCCTTTTCACTTCACAGGTAATATATTAGAACATAGTGTCATGTGACTGCATGCCTAATCATGAGGTTTAATATGCAAGAATAATATTAAAGTTACTTCACCTTAGAGGCAATAGGAACAAATACCTGGGGTTTTCCTTTCTTTTTTATTTTTTTTTTATTTTTCTGAAGCTCTGTTAAGTTCTAAAGTTATGCAGTTGCTTTGGACTAAAAATAGTTCTTAGCACATCAAGTGACTTTTCAAGCTAACCTCTCAGTAGACTTTAATCTGCATTACAAGCTAGAAATCTTTGAAGCTTATCATGTTTAATTTGCACAGCAAAGCCCAGAAAAGAAGTAAAAGAAAAGAGGGGGAGGGAGTCACAGCAGGGCAAGCAAATTCACAACCAGTCAGTCACATTACATGGTTGGGTTTCTTGTATGTACTTGGTTCTCCACATGCTAGTTTAACCTAAAGAATGACCAAAAGCAACGGTTAAATACAATTAGCGGCAACAAGCAGACCCATGCTGCTAGAAATATAAACCTAGGAGAAGACTGAGGTTAAATGAACCTTTGTTTCTATAATATTTTGTTTGGTATAATTATGCCAATAAGTATTATCCATATTTAAAAATGTTCCCTTATCTTATGTTATCTGTTCACTGTGTTGTACTCAGGAAAGCATGTATTTAGGACTGTTCTTTTGTTGGGGGAGTGATCCTGCCCCAGAGCACACACAGCTTAAAGGGACTGGGAAAAGGCATAGAGTATATCCAGACCAAGCTAATCATCTATCTACTATAGTATTATCCTTTCAGAGCAGATAGTGAGGTTAGGATAGTTTTACCATAAAGTAGTGCTGTAAACTTGAAAATGATAAACTACAGCTTTCTATGCAGTCCTTTAGTTTGGAGTACAATTCCATTTACTAACTAAAGATGAATAACCTGAACTAAATCAGTGCAATACTTTTACTCCTTTTTGCAGTTCCATAAAACCACTATGAAAAGCCCAACCTCCTGCCTACCACGAAACCAGTTGGAAAGAGTCACTCACCCGAATGTTGATCTGTTTGTCATGGAGCACTCTCTGCAGTTCCAGAAGGCTGCCCTTCAGTGTCCTGAGCTTCATAGCCAGCTGCTCTGCCTCGTCCTTGGTGTGAGCCTTTCCCTCCATAAGCAAATTCTCGTTGTGCACAGACAGCTCTGACAAGGCTACCACCTTCTGTTCTATTTCAACCAACATGTTCTGCAGCAGCAAAAACAAAGAACCAAATTCATACATTTTCTAGCACCTGTCACGCTTTCTGGCAAGATGACCAGTGGCCTACCTCACCCGTTGCCAACCTAAGAACAAGTCAGATTATCATTGCTTTGCTTTCCAGTCCCATTCAGAGTTCTTCAGAACATGCTTGCAAATGTTTGCATTTGCCATTTCAGTTTGCAATCTTTTTCAAAATAGGAGGTTAAAAAGTTACTTGGAAAAAAACAATTTCTTGTAGAGGAGATGTTCTTTATTTGCACATTAAAGGGTGGCTAAGAGGCTGGACTGACATCCATTAATGAGAAGAAACAAAGCACACAGCTAGAGTTACTTCTTTCCTCTTCTTTCATTTACATGTAGTCAAATGCTTCCTACCTCCTCCTATGTGTTCCTCTGGCTGTGTTGATAAGCTTCTCTTCTCACTATTTGCTCTTTCTGATTGGTGCATGACGGACTTAAGGATTTCTATATAATCCTCTTTAGTCTAAAGAGAGACTTAAAGTGACAAATCTCTGGCATGTTTATTCTCAAAAGCTACTTTCCTGACATTCCATTAACCACTCACGTATTAGAAACATAGTGCATATTTTGATCTTCCAGATTCAACTCTCATACAGGTGTTGCTCAAAAACCAAGCCTGACATCAAATGTTTTTGTTTCCATAGTAAGTGCCAAGTACGAGCTTACAAATGTTTTTCCTGAAGGAATGTGTGCAGGATAAGATGCACACATCTCTAAAAAGTAGAAAAAAAAATAAAACTTACTGCATTAAGATTTTAAGAACCAGCAAAAGAATTGCAGCATTAACTTTTCCACAAAGTTAACCATACCTTTTGAGTTTCTTACAGATTATATTAAAAAAATACAGCTTTGTTTAAGTTCACAGTGTTTATCTACATACAACAAACAGCTCCCAAGGATGGGTGATGAAGAGACTGAGCAGACTGAAAATTCCAACAATGTAGTGTTGTTAGTGAAAATTCATCACTTATATGAAACTTAACTCCCATTTATCTTAAAATAGCTGAGATCCTCACTCTCTGATACAAAAAGGGATCTGTTGTCCATCTGTCTCTTGTCTCTCTTGTAATTTTAATTATAATGATCATACAGTTCTAAACAATTATTTAAAAATGGAAAACTCTCACTAATTTGAGAACCTGGGTGTTATAACTGATTCAAGTCTTGTTAATAAAAGTATTTGCAGCTACTCTTATTGCAGAAACTCAGTTGTTTTGGTATTTGAGTTGATTAATATTAAAGCCATAAAAACAGTAGTTACTGATGATTATCCTTTACTTTTGCATGTGTGTAGGGATTATTCCTCAAGAGAACACAGCACTATACCAGTCACCACTGCTAGTGTGATGACTTCAGCCGGAAAAGGAAGAGTAGGAAAGTACATTGCAGGTGTTGTCATACCTATCAAGCGAGCTGTTCAACCAATCCAGCTTGAAGGGAACAAAAAAGAAAGTGAAGCAAATACAAGGCTTTAAAATTAAATAAAAATTACACCTGAAAGATGCAGAACTTAAAATCTTTCTGCAGTCAGACATTTTGTTTTCCTACTGCTATGTTCACATGTGCTTTCTAAAGCGCTGTTTGAAATCTCTAATGAAAAATTAAGAACAGACTATATTTTTTTTCACAAATCTTTGATGAAGCTAATTGAGCATACAAAGGTGCTAAGGAGCTCAGAAACTGCTCCACAAATATGCTGGCTCATTCCACTCAATAATGGTCTTAACATTTTTACCTGACAGTCTACCAGCTGTGCTTCCATGTTCATAGGTTCCTCAGCAGTAACCAGAGCAGTGTCCAGTGTTGCTCGGGTATTGAGTAGCCAGTGGTCAAGCTCATCAGCTTCACAACGGTACCTTTGAAGAGCCTGCTCTTGCCGCTGTTCTTCCAGCTGCTCATTCAGTTTTTCCTAGAGACACAAAAAAGAAATAAACCACAACTATCACTTTTAGAAAGTTTTCCCTTTCTGTTCTGCACAGTTGCTATAAAATGTTTTAAAGCCATAGTAAGACCTTTTTTTTACAAAATACTGCTTTCAATTGATGGGCCTGTTTTTCTGATGACTGAAATTCTGTTTCAGTTCGGTCACTGTATTTCTACTTTCTTCAGAGTTCAATAGAATTCTGCTATTGGAGCCTTATAAAGGTGAAGTCTTCTCAGCCTCCTCTTGCTGCTCTCCTTCGGGTTTTCCTCCACATTGATTCAGTTTGCTCAATTAACATAGCACTGTTTGCTTAGGGAGTGGGCTGCAGGGGAAGGGGAGCAGCTTTGCCTTTTTTGGCAGCAGGCTGTTAGATAGTCTTACTGTCTCTCAAGAGAGGCATGAGAGGGGTACTTCAAGGACCCAAGAGAGTACTAGTGGGCCTTAGGTACAGTCACATGGGTAAAATGAAGATTGAAGAGTCGTCTACCTTCTCTGGCCTCTCAGAGTATCCCTGTGCCACAGACAGTGGAAGAACATTAAGTTCCAATGGCTGCTGCAGTGTCAGCATTGCAGCAACACAGACACCCTGGGTCCACCCATCAGCCGGTCCATCTATTAGACAGACAGCGAGTGATCGGCAAGTCTCAGTCACCCTTGAATTGTTCCATATGAATTTGAAAACTAGCTGAACAGCTGGGCCCAGAGAGTGGTGATCGGTGGCACAAAGTCTAGTGAGCTGCCAGTACTGAGCGTCAGCAAGTTTGCTGGTGACACAAAACAGGAGGAGTGGCTGATATACAGATGGTTGTTCTGCCATCTAGATGGACCCTAAAAGGCTATAGAAATGAGTTGACAGGAACAAAGAGAAGTGTGAAGTCCTGCACCTGGAGGGGAACAACCTCATGCACCAGTACATGCTGGAGGCTAACCAGATGGAAAGCAGCTTGGCTGTAAAGGACCTGAGGGTCCAGGTGAACACCAAGTTGAACAGCACTGGACCTTTGTGGAAAAGAAGGAGAGCAGCGTCCAGGGCTGCATTAGGAGTGTTTCCATCAGGATGAGGGAGGTGATCCTGCCCCTCTACCTAACAGCGGTGAGTCCACACTTGGACTACTGTGTCTAGGTCTGGGGTCCTGAATACAAGAGAGATACTGCCTCTCTGGAGAGAGTAGAGGGGATTTTGGGAATACGAAAACAAATAGGATGGTCAGAGGATACTTAGATGTATCAGATAATACGAAACCTAAGCATGTTACAAATGTTATGGAACAAGGGGAAAAAATTGTACTGGATCTGGCTGGGATGGTTAACTTCATTGCAGTCTGTGGTTAAATCTGTGCAGATAACACAGCAATGTTTTGGCTACTGCTAAAGAGTGCTAGCACAGCATTAAGGCTTTCTTTCTAACTGCCCCTCACAAAGGCCTGTAGGCTGGGGGTGAGCAAAAGGCTGGGAGAGGACATAGCCAAGGCAGCAGACCTGAACTAACCAAAGGGATATTCCATACCATATGAGATTATGCTCAGCAATAAAAGCTCAGTGAAAAGCAGGGAGGGCATTTGTGTTTATGGTGTTTGTTTTCCCAAGCAACACATGCTGAGCTTTCCAGGAAAGCAACTAAACATCTGCCTGCTGTTGGGGCAGTAGTGAATATATTCCTCAATTTTCCTTGCTTGCATGCACAGCTTTTCCTTACCCTGTTTAAGCTGTCATTATCTTCGCCCATGAGTCTTCTATTTTTAACCCATCTCACAGGAGAAGGGAGTGAGGGTGGGTGTTTGGCTGCTGGCAGGGTAAACCTACAACACTTTATAAGGAAATTCAGACCTGAATGCACAGGGCAAATTCCTCACACAGGGAAGTGTTTGCACAGCTTTTCTGAATGCTCAATTTCAATAGGAAAATTAAAAATTACATGTCAGAATAATTTAAAGTATAATGATAGTTGTTAAGTGTCTCAAATAATCCATAGCTAAACAGTTCTCAAGCTCTAGTTATTTAAATTACGTCCACAGAAAGAACAATATTACCAGTCCACACCATCAAGGGCAAAATGTGTTCATTACCTGTTCTGTCTTTATTTCTACATTTACTTTCCTGGGGTGTTCTGGAAGATTTTATTTGTGAAATAAGAGCTATGAAGTAGACAGGTTAAATTACTAAATATTGTCTACATACATTACAGATTTCCTAACCAGGACTATTAGGGAATACTCGTGGTATTGTATCAAAGTAGCTGTCAGAATCCTAACCATAGTTAAGTGCAATCTATTTGACTCATGCTTTATCTTGAAATTGTTAGTTAGCATCTCCTCCTAAGTACTATCAAGAAGTTTGTTAGATCCTGTATGGGGTGAAAACTATAGAAAGTAAGATCCCCAATACTACTTCCAACCCCTTATTTCTAATTAAAAAATATTTTTCTTCTGAGAAGGAAAAAATTGGTGCAATTTCGTTATTTTAAGAATTACAAAGATATTTTCTAATGACCTGTTCACTGTCCCAGGTGACTGGGCGGAACTAAAGTAGTTGAAGTACCCTGAGACTCTCCTGTAATCCAGTGTCTTGGTTTAACCCCAGCTGGCAACTAAGCGCTACAGCTTAGATCCATTGAGCCAATTCTCACTCCATTTCTCTGAATCACTTGATGTTGGAAATTAAGAAGGCAGTAGTTGCTGTGTTTGTGAATTCGCTGCTGCAGTTCTTTAAAGCTGCCCTGCAGTGTTCAAAGTAGCTGAACTGTAAGGAGCTTTAAAATGACTGCATTTTCTCACCTGTATAATATATGCAGCAACATTCCTGTATGTAAAGGACTTTTTAAAAATCATCTTAGTATTAAAGGATTTTTGCTAAAGCTGGTAGGCAAAGAAATAAAGGGGGTCATCTTCCATGAAAAAAGTCTGCATGCAAATCAGTGGGAAGATGAGTGTAGACAACAATGCAACGATTTGGAAGAGGTCTTATTGCTTGTTTTAAGCTTTTCCTCTTCTCTTGTTACCCAGCTTGGAGAAGTGACTTCTCATAATTTTACCGTAGATAACATGATTTTTAATATCTGCTCTTCATTACTTCATTTATGCATATATATACACACACATATATATATGTATATATAAAATATATAACACGTGTGTGTTTCGTAGTACCTTCTGGTTACTTATCGCTTAGCATCAAGATGAGGGGCTCACTAAAAAAAGAATGATAACTTATTAGTGAAAGGAATTCTGAGAAATGAGCAGAACTGAAAATTATTTTTTTTATGGTGACTAAGAACATTGGTGATGTTTTTCCTTGTACCTCTAACAGCTGTCGTTTTCCTGATGCCTTCATTCGAATTGTGGCCATTCGTTCCACCAAGACTGTGAGAGTGGACTGCAATGCCATCTGATCAGCAGCTTCTGCATCCAATGGTTCTGAAACAAGTTCCTGGGCTAGTGATGTCTGAAGCTCAGTGATTTCTTCTTGCAACATTAAAATCTCATCCATCAAAGCCTATTTAGAAATGAGAGCAGAGAACGTATTTGATTCATTTATCAGTGAGAAGAAAGTATTTCAAGAGGCATAGATTTAACATAAAATTCAAGACGACTATCCCAGAGGAGCATGAGGAACACAGAATAGTGCAATGTATCACTGCTTGTTTGCTAGAGAAAGAATTCCAAAGGACTGAGTCTTGCTTTTAGAGGCTTAAGCTAGGATCATGTATAAAGTATGATAACTTAAATATGGATTTAATTTGTTATCTTGAATTTCAAACATATCACAAGAAGGAATTATTTTGGAACTATTACACATATAGATTTATTCTTCCAACATATTATCTGCGGGGTATTCTAGTAGACACAGTAAAGATAATGAACAAGTAAGTGAGGGTCTGTGAGAGAAAAATACGGACATTAGTTAGCTTCCAGCCTAAAACTTACTAACTGGACAAAGAACCTCCAGCAATGTAAGTAAATATTTAAAGTTTCACTCCATGGTGTAAAATAAGTCCCTACTCTCATTCTTATCCTATAAATCAGTTTTCAAGATACCTACAAAGGGATGCTGTACTACCAATACCTACGAGTAGGTACTTTACTTTCACATCTGACAGTATATACACACTGGATGCATAGGACATCACACTGCTACAAAGCCAAGTGTTATCCTTTTTAAGTCATGGAATTTCTACTGAAATGAGAACTGGTCCCACCAGATAGTTTCAAGCTATCAGATAGAAGACTTAAGTAATTACAACAGAGACATATGTCAGATTGGTTATTTGATAAAGTATTCTCTTATTATTCAGAGCACCATTACTCATGACTTCCCTTGGTAGGGAATTTTTGTGTGCTTTGGTTTGTTTGTTTTGTTTAACAAGGCAAAGATTGTATTTCGATCAATTTACAATGCATCAGTATTGGTTATGATCTTAGTACATTTGGAAACATTATAAATATTCTTCAGCACTGATGCTGAAGAACAGTATGTGTAGATGTCACTGTAAAAAATCTTGCACAAAAGATTTTGCTGAAAATTTCAATTGGACAAACTCTTAGGATCTATTCTACTTTTCTTAAAAGGCTCCTTATTAAAAGAATCCCAGTTACACCTTCTTTGGAACAGTCAGAAGTCCAGAAAGGCAAAACATACAGCTAATAGAGAAGGTTCACATAACTAATGCATGTCTTTGAGGAATCCAGTCATGAAGAATGTTACTATGAAAGATATACAGGTAATACATACTCTTCCTCTGTTTCTCATGTGTAAGTTTTTACCTGATGTTCAGCCATCTGGCTCTCCGGGCTTTTGGCTGGTTCCAAACTCTCATTTAGTTTGATTTCGGTGGTCTCCATTTTTGTGGATATAGACTGGAGTGTGTCCTGATACTTCTGTTGACGCTCAAGAGCTTCATAGAGAGTGCGTTGCTTTTCACTGATCTGAAGAAGAAGGGAAGGTATAAATTCTGATCTCTAATACAAGATTTTCTCTTTAGTCTGATTCATGTATCCCTAGACTTAAGAGACTACAGCCAAAAACTTGCAACAAGTTTTCAAAAGTATAAATTATAAAGCAAAACATCCATATTGAAAATATTTATCTGTTTAAATATCATTGGCCAAAAAAATGCTGAAAAAAATGGACTTTAATAAAGCAGGGAAAACCTAGGCACAATTTTGTGCCTTATTTTAGATTTTATGCACTCAAACATGGATGCGCGCTATTCGCTAGACACATAGTTCTTAACACCCCATTACAGCTACTGTGCCTTTGCAAGGAATTAAAATTTATGGCATGTGATCAAAACTTCAACCATTTTCATACATTACTGAATGACTATGCTGCACTACTATGGAGAAATGTGTTGACTCAGTATTGGGAGAAACTGGATCTGGGGCCTCTTCTGCCAACTCATGCAGCATGAGTGGATATCCCTGTTAGGTTACGGAATATAGTCTGGGAGTAGCCAGTATTTCTGAAGACAACTATCAGCTTTAATGACTTATTTTTTCTTACTGGAGGTCCATCCAGTAATTAACAAAAATAATATAATATCACAAATAACAATTCTAATTACCATCTGAAAACCAAAAAGTGCAGAGAAGATTATCAGCTGAGACAGTTCTTTGAATTTTATTCCTTACAAGTGGCCACTTATTTTGAACCCTCAAGATGAAAACTTACCACATTTTTCAGTGTTTCCCAAGAACGCTGCAAATCATCCAATTTAGCACTAGCAGCTGATTCTAAGCCTGGTTCATAAAACTCCTGGGTAGCTGAGGTGCTGGGTTGAATTCTAGCAGCTTCTGTCTGCAACTGTTCAGCAGATAAGGCTTGGTAATAAGCAATGTCCTACAAGCATGAAGTACATTATTGCACTTTCAAAAGAGAAAGATACTGAATACTATCCCCTCCATACTGCCCCATTGCATATGTCCATTAAAATAAAGCCCGCAAAGCCCAAACCACCAGGAAACCTCTGAATAACACAGTAAATCAATATTTAGTAGTAACACACTGAGTACGGTTTGGAAGGTCACTATGATGAGGATTCTGGATGCATTTTATTCATGTTCATATTAGCTAGGAGTTGCAGAAGGCAACTGTGGACAATCACAGAAAGGCTGGGAAAGGAGTGCTACAAATGGGAGCGTTGTTCCAGCATCACAACTACACCTGGGAAAAA
Organism: Pseudopipra pipra; assembly: GCF_036250125.1. NCBI lineage: Eukaryota > Metazoa > Chordata > Aves > Passeriformes > Pipridae > Pseudopipra > Pseudopipra pipra. The sequence goes on from NC_087551.1 coordinate 51,892,622, forward strand.
TCCCATCACAGAAGACAGTGGGTTATGGTACTGTAGGTGGCAAAGAATACCACCATAATGAACACTATCATAGAGAAGGCAACAGAAGAACCTAAAAGGAATATGCTGAAGGACTAGTAAATGATGTAAGAAAGAGTATGAAGCATCAGTTTATTACAAGCCTTCAACGAAACAGGTAGCCTCAACTACCTTATAAAAGATACTGGAAAAAGGGACCAAAAGTGCTAAGGAAATGGTTAGATGTTCAAATCACCACTGAAAATTCACAGTGGAATTGTTTCTCACCAGAACTTCTATACTTAGTGTATGGGGCACTCTTCAACTGTTGCAGATGACAACTAAAAAGATCTACAGAAAATGTAAAATTAAGAAAACATGTACAGTATCTATACGTAGGTCAGGAAAGCAGTATGACAAAGATTATTTAAAACTGAAACCATGTATGACAGGTAGCACCACATTATTTGGAAGGGGAAAAATGCTGCCTCAAGGGAGGATGCAAAGCAGACAGAGCCAGGCTCTTTTTCACTGGTGACAGGACCGTATGTGAACAAAACCAAACAAGCTCTGGAAGGGCACAGAAACCAGATCACTCCCATCAAACTGTCCAAAAGTGTCAGATGAGGTACTTCTTCAAAGACAATAACTGAAAAATTTAATGATAAAAATGTTATGATGTCCAGGACCCAACAGGGTCTGCAATTTCTGAATTTTTTACTCTGACCAGAAATGATCTTTCCAAGTCACAGTGAAAAGTTGCACCAGTGGGGGCAACTCCTCATTTTGCCTTGCAGCTACTCTCCAGCCCTTAGCTAGTCCTCTGTCAAGGTCAATAGAAAAACTGTGCTTCTATGACCTCTTAATATGGTTTTCAGAATAAAGGGCTTACTTCATGGAGCAGGAGAAGCAATTCCTTTCTCTGTCTTTTCAGCTGCTTTCTGCAGCTGAAACATGGCAATTTCTCTTTGGCAACATGGCAATTGCAACATGGCAATTTCTCTTTGGCAAAGCTTTCACATGATGGTAGTAGAAATCCAGATGATCGTACAAGTAACAGCTTTTGTTGCCCCTATACATGCCCTAATATCTCATGGCTGGTTTTGTGAAATTTAGCCAATGAACAGTAGTCAAGCTTTGTTGTTAGGATGCAAGGGCAAAGGGCGTGTTTAGATTTCACAAGATACATCACAAGGGCTGTTGCACCCTAGATGAGTTTTCATAGGGGAAGGAGAAAGAATCGTTAAGTAGGCTGTGTACAAGAGATAGAAAAGCATTTAACAGTGACCCAGTGCTTAAGACTTGAATCACAGGATCAGCTCTGGTCTACAGGGCTTTGTGCCAGCACATCAGCTTTTTCAATTCAATTGCTCTGCAGTGTGCATCTGGAAAACAAGTTTTAAGTGTGCCAAACTTCAATCAAATGTATCTTTGGGAAAGTATAAGAAGATTCAGCCCCATAGAATTCTCATTCAGTACTGCAGCACAGACGAAGTGTCTAATTTTGTTAAACATCAAAATAAACAGCATTTCAGAACTGCTAGCTATTGCCAACATATTATATACTATGAAATTCCTCAGTCTTTCTAATGTTAACATCTTTTTATTCCCCCCCCCTCCATTTTTAGAGGAGCTTCAGAACAAAACCAAACCTGGGCAATTGTTAGCTAGTACTAGATCTGTCACCTTCTCGTATTTGTGGTCTTGCTTTAATCTATTCCAATATATAAATCCAGTATTTCACTAATATGCAGTTGGCATTGGTTTTTTTATACTCTTTCATTACTTGTTAGAAATATAAAACCAGAGCATAGATGTCTGAATTCAAACTAGCTATATTTCAGCATTAAGAGATGATAGGAAAGATGATGAAAGACTATGGAGAGATTATTTGGGATGAATCAAAAAAACAGTTGTAACTCCCAACCTTCCCCTCCTCAATCCCCACTTCATAAGAGCTTTACATTTTTTTCCAAAGACTAAATTCATGGGATTCTTTACTTTCTAGAGTTTCTGTTCACATGTTTTTCTGGTAGTTTGCAGGCGATCTTCTTATGAGAAATTATTTCTTTTAACACTGGCTACTTTTAAAAATATTTTAGCAAAAGTTTTGTTGATTTGCTGTAGAAATACAAAATATTCATAACTTACATTTGAGCTCCTAGTTCACTAATCTCTAGAATTTATTTTTTTAACCAACCTTCTTTCCTGAAGTCTCCCTGGGCATTCATCATGATCAGCACTGGCAGTTTCATAGGTTCTTTAGCTTTCATCTCACGTGAGTGTGAACCTAAGCGTTTCGTAAGTAAACCACTGCATTTTGGAATGTTCTTCTACTTGTTTAGTACATGCAGTTCATTTCAACATTAACCACACTGCAGAGACCTTCAGCTGTAAACTTTTTAGATTATTAGAATAGCATTGATTTTCTCTCTCTCAAAAATCTGCTAAATGAAAGATATAATCTTTTTTTCAATTTTGCCCTATTAAATCACAGATTCTAAAACTTGTATTTTGGTGTCAGCTCACACTGCAACAGCATCTTCACTGTGTTTTCCTTATTGTCTGAGTTATTGGAGCTGTTTGACTTCTTTTACATTTACAGAGAAACGCAATGAACGGACGTTCGCTTTGCTTGTTAGCAAGCAAGCTGCTCTCAGTCCTTTAACTCCTTCACAGATTAATGGTGTCATAAGACTTCTGTGTTGAAATATATAACTTCCTTTCTACTGTAAGTAAACTTTACAGGGAAATTTCTGATTATCTAAAATGACAGAACACTAGAAAAATCCTTCTCATTCATTATAAAACTCTTTTGAAAAGTTGTGTAGTGCCGTTGAAGATTTTGTCACCATTCTTACTATCTTACCTTAGTATCCTTATGTCTTATAATTTATATTTAGCAACTTCTACAGAACCATATGCGTTTCTGAAATTAGCGGAAAGAATCGATGGGCATCTTGTGCAAACTTCTCTAATTCTACTCAGCAATGCAACTCAACACACTCTACCCTTCAAGTCTGCAGTGGTCAACTTTTGAAGCAGTCATAAATGCAAAACCAACCAATAAACCACAAAATCCAGAAGAGTGGAGGTGGTGATGGCTCCTAAGGCTCACTTCTAAACCTCTAAAGTTTAACATGTGCCTTCATGTACATGATGCTCAACGTGCTGGCTCAATGGTTACATTTTAATCAATGCTGATGTACACTTGTTGCTATTAGAAGTGCCAAAGCCCTCAGTTTTGATTTAAAATTTAACTTCAGTTACTTCACTGTTCTGCCTCATTAGCACTTAAAATAGACTGTAATGGTAATGAACAACGTTGGAATGAACAATACATGAAAAAACCACATGGAAGTTAATAACTGCAATGGTATTCAGTGGAAGATATCAAGCTGTGAATTCAAAGCCACAATGGCAATGGTACAATAAGATAAATGTATATGGACATAATTCAATGCTTCATTATGGGGAGTACAAAAAGGCATTTTTTCTCAGGATTCAAGATTCCATTGAGTACTACTGAAAAATAAAAATTAGGTTCTAAATAAAAAATGCTGGTGACATGGAAGAGCTTTGCAATTGTCACTTGAAATTTACTTTTAAAAATAATTAATAGCTGTAACACCAGATTTATACAAAATTTAAACTCAGAAGTCAATATCTGTATCCATTTTGAACGAGAATCTGAAGGTTCAGTTTGGCTAGAGCTATAGGTAAATATTATCTCAGATAATTAAATAAACCACCTGTGCAATGGAACCATGTATGAATGAGATGAATGCAAATGAATGCCAAGAGGGAGGTACCTGGTTAACAGAAGCATCTGTATTAGCCACAGGTGAAGGAGAGCGACAGGCAGGTGGAGAAGAAATCTCACTGTTGGTTCCCTCCTCCCCAGATTCCTCAGTGACAGGGGAGAGCAGCGTGTGACAGCGACCAGCAGTCATCTGCCACAGGAAAAGCAACCCCAGAGCACAGGAAGAAAATCAGTTACCTCAACTTAGGCTTGACTTAGACTGAGATCAAAACAACACAAGGCCAGAATTACCATGACATTATTTAGTCATGCTTCATGCTCCTACACTTACCAATTTAGAAATGTGGTTGAATAAATAGTCTTGTACTTCAGTATGAACCTGCCCTCCTGTACCCTAACTCTACATTGAGTAGCAAGCAGCTCAATAATAACAAATTTGGGGTTGCCTAAATGTCTTCTAGTACCATCACCACTGCATACAGAAATACTATGGAGAGCTACAGAATAATTCAGTATTTGCCTCAGTATCCAGGTCCAATTAGAACAAGGAACAGACTTGAAATACAGAATACACACAATCCAGTAGCAGCATATTCTTCTTCCCTCTCCAACACTGTTATACAGTGATAAATCTTGAAATCTGCACTCTATTTTCACTCAGACAAAAATCCCAGTAGCATCAGCAGTATGTTTATAATGAGACTCAATTAAGAAACAAACAAAAGCAAAGTGAAGCCAACTCTGCCTATGGCAGAACTTAGCTTTCATTTTCAACACACTCATCTGAGAATATAGCAGCATACTGTCAATTATCACATCAACATTTTAATACAAGGGCTTTAAAAATATGGTGTGAAAACCCTATACACTGCAACATATTATTAAATAATACTTATTCTGGTTTTATCTTATTCCTGCAATTCATTAATTTCTTAGCATTTGCTCTTGCATGCTGATAGTTACAAAAAAGCCCAATATTTGCACATAATTACAGAAAACTTTCATGTATTTTTCTGTTAAATAACTTCATCCCTTATCAACAAGTCTTGAAAACCCATATAAAGCAAAATACAGTAAAGGAAGGCTGCAACTTCCCTTGGTTTGCCACACTCCAGCCATTTCAAAAGCAGATGTAGATGTGAGCTGTGGCAATTTGCTACACAGGAGTGTTATAATGATGCAAAAGCAAGCAGTCAGATAAACAGTACAGAGAACAGCGCATTGCTTACCATAACCACCGAGGGATGAGTGGGGTGTGCTGGGAGCAGGTCTGAATCCAGCTCCTCCATTCCCTCGGACAGCCCCTCCACTTCTGTCACTGTCAGCAGCATGGTGGCATGTTTTGCTTTCATTGTCAGCATCTTGCACTTTGAATTCAAAGAAGCAATTTGCTCCTGGTATCCTTTGATCTTCTGAGCCAGTTCCTGAGGAAACATTTTTTTTCCCTATTGCAGAGGCAGTCTGTAAAGGCCACAGGACCTGCAGCATGTCAGCTTTGGTGGCGAAGTCAAGCTCTCCCCTCCAAGCCCAGCCAATAACATCATAGCGCCGCCGCTCAGAAACCCCGCATAAGCCGCCACACTCGCTGACAAGCAGGATGTTGATAGCAGAGGGAACAAGCCGAACTGCGTCTGGCTGCACAGCTAAACCGCAGAGCCAACAGCTTTGGAGCGAAACCGGAACAGGGCTGCGAGAGGCTCTGTGAGCGTGATAACCGCAGAGGGGAGAGGTGGAGGGACACCTCACATTCGCATCCAGCCTGAACCCGAGACAATGTCTATAAGCTTCAGACTGCAGCAACGGGGAATGCCTCTCCCTCTTCCTGCTCTATTTTTTTCCCCCTGTTCTACTTCCATTTATCTGAGGAAAATGAAGCTCCCCCGCACAGTACATGCCATGGAAATGAGGTCATGTGGTAACCACAACTGTAAAAAATGCCCCATTCAGCTCCCATCATAAAGAATGAATTGTTCAAACAATAACTCACAGGGTCTAACAGCATCAAATGTGATAGGAACAATCAGCCACATAATAAGATTAAATGCAGACTGGATTGCTTTTTGCCACTGTTTGGATAAGCCGTATATTAATCTCATTTTGGTTTTGTGTAAATCAGAGTTAAAAGCTGAGCTGCACACAGGACTAACCTTTCTTTAAAAAGAGCTGGGGAATCTGGCTTAATGCAGAGTATATTTTAAAATATTGAGGGGTTTATAGTTATGAAATGGTCTATTTGAGTGGCCAAACACCATCATAAGCTTAAGTTTTGTCAGAGAAGAAAGATGAAAATGAAAAGCCTTATGACTATTCATAAGAGTCTTGTCTTCTCTCCTACCCTGCACTGTTGCCTCATTCAGTGTCCAGTTTCAAAGCTTTCAATTATTATAATTAAAATAAAAAAGGGTGGAAGAGTTTCACATTTTTGTTGAAGCTATTCTTCCTGGCTCCCTAGAGGCTCGGTAACAAGTTAGAGTTTTCATCTATAATGTGAAAACACTTTTATAAGCTTGCCTGTAAAATCAGTGATTATTTCTTCAAATATATATTTCTGCTTTATTTTTATATCTGCTTTTATTTCTTCAACAAACACAAGTTTTTAAGGAAAAGTAACAACAAAAGTTGCAAGATCTAGTAGGCATAATATACTACTACAATATCTTTTCAAAAGTAAATAAGACTACTGCTTCAGGCTGGTAAAATTAAAAGATTTTTTTGGTTGTATAACATTTCCAACACGCAACTTCCTTAAAATTACAGTGCAGAACATTCATAGCAAGAAATACGGAGTTAGAAATTGAAACAGCACGAAGACTGAGGATGATACTTGACTGCTTGGGTTTCAATGGCACCTGGTCCCTATCTGTCACTTTAGTAACAAAAGGACCTCTTGGTGCTCCAGGGCTTACATTGGAGACTAAGCAAGGTCTTGATTACAAAACATCAACTAAAACAATCAAAAACCAAGCTACAATCAAATCAAACCACAAATTTAATGTCTAGCAGATTGAATAGTTATCTGCTCTGTCTGGCAAATACCAGTCATTCACTAATGCTAAATCAATGACATATCTGAGGCTCAGCAGAAAATTATTGTCATTCAGTATACTCACTTAACTCCATCAACATTACTGAGGTGCAATGACATTTGTGGTATTAATGTCCAATGCATTAAGTATCTACAATACCTCTTCCAACCGAAAACAAGGAAAAGGAAAAGTAGGCAAAAATGTGATTGCAAAAAAAAAAAAAAAGCAACTTACAAAAGCGATGTCTTATGAGGTACTGTATTATCCATTAAAATAGTTCACAAGCATGGAGATACTTGCCCACATTCTTATATGAAATTCTAAATTCTAGAGAAACATGGGTCAGTAAGCATAGTATCTAGTTAGATACATGCACAGTAATACAAGCTTCCTAAAAATCAGGATGTACTTTCCTTCTACTTTCTTCCTCTTATTTTAATCTAAATATAGCTACTATAAATGTTAAGTTCTCTTTCATGGAGGCTTCAACAGGGAATCTGGTAAATGTTAGTTTTTTAGATTAATAACACACTTAACAAGCAAACTTGACAGACTTTCTTTTTGAAGTAGTATCATAATATATGTTTCATAATATCCACTTCATGTTATGCTTTTCCACAGGTATTTAGCAGATGAAATCTGAGCCAAAAATACGCATATCTCAGTCTTTCAAAACTCCTTACCCCTAAACATGGAAAGCTTGCAAGTATGAAACCTGTCCATTCTGGCTGACCCCAACATGTGCAGTAGAGTAATGCTGCTGTCTTCCTGCAGATGTCTAGAACAACTTCTAGATACTAAACTTGTTCAAATGCAGATGAAACTTCAAGTTGCCCCTTTTTAATTCCTTCCTGCCTGCAGCATCATTCCTTCCTCCAGCAATATTACCCTGTATCACTGAAGTAATTCTGCTGCATTTGCTGATTCTGAACATTTGAATAGAGAATAGTAGCATTATCAATTCAGTACTAAAAAAACCCCGGAAATGTTTGTTTACACAAACTGCTCTTGAATTTATACTGAGTAACTTTTGTAACAACTGGATAAAAAATGAACAACACATATACCATGAGGTTATATTACACAACAGGACAGGCAGCTTTAATTCAAAGGTAAAGAAATGGTGCCATCTGGTGCCATAAGTGACACACAGAGATCAGTGGTGCATTTTCTATCCCAAGAAATACACAACAGACAGGAGAAGGAGAAAGGGGCTCAGAAGCTCTCAAGGCAGCACAGTGAGAAGGCTGCATGGAGACTACCCTAGCTTATTTGAGGGCTGATGACCAATGAGTTTGTGGGCAGGACCCACAACTCCACAGCATAAAAGTCTTCCCAACAAAGACTTTAAATAATCTTTGGACTGAATGGTGCAATTTCCCTCCAAATCTATTGTGGTTTTCCTGTGATTCAAGTCCCTTGGTGTTCTTTCATGGGATGTTACTGGGACGAAAATGACCAAGTACTTTAGGATATATATGCATACATACATACATGTGGATCACCAAACAGTAGAGACGACCTGACTGCTCAACATTGACTTCTGGGACACTCCTCAGTCAAGTTATGCAATGTTTTTGTTTATCACAATCTTTCCCACAGATTAGGACATACCTAACTGAATAAACAAAAAATTTCTCCACATTGTACCAATAGCAAAAGTTTCCTATCTGGTATTAAGTCTATCTGCTCAAGCAGTTTTGAGGAAGTCTGAAAACCTACCCAGCTAACATTACCATTGCTCATGAAAAGTTGTTTGGGTCAATGAGCTGCCATTGAGCCCATGTTGATGCATTTTGGCTCTCATACCTCATTACGTGAAATCTGGACCTGAAGTTCCTGGATATTGCTGGTTGCTATTGGCTTGCCTTGGATCTCACGATGGGCACTCTCTATCATTTGCTGCAAATGTTTCATTTCTTGCTCATACTGCTCATACTGAACCACTGCTTCCTAAAGAGGGAAAAAAATATTGAATTTTTTATTTATTGAAAATAAATTTTTACTTAGTCCAAGCATGACTGATTTCACCCCCTGAAGTGGAGCAAATTTACATCTATCTGGCACTCATGTCTTGATAAGCAAAGCAGGAGAATAGTCAGGAAAAGGTCTGTTCATAAATATTGTGAACTGTAATGATTTTAATGGTTTCAATTATTTAACTATTACCCAAAAGAGCACTTCACATAATATGATGTTTTAGTTTTCTGACAGAAGGTGCTATAACTTCTGAATTCCGACAAGTATCTGAATCAAACATATCCACAAAAAGATAGCATTACTTAAGTCTCATGGTTTTGCTACAAAGCATTTTCATCTGCTTTTTCACTTCAAGCATTCGTTTATGAAGTTGAAAGACAATAAGAAAAGCTTAGATTTTACAGAAAATACAACTGGGAGAGGATTACGAAGATTGATTCAGATCATTGTTCTACCAGTATAGTATCAGTTCTTTCTATCTTAGATTCACCAGCAGTTTGTCTAACCCATTTTTTAAACTTTCAGTGTGACATTGTATCCAGCCTTTTATGTAAGTATCATTAATTATCCTTAATCATCAAAAGTCTCTTCTGTTATCTAACCTGAAATTTGGTAGTTGTACCCCAGGCCACACTATGTACTTTTCTAGCACTAAATATGAGTAAAGAAATGCTTATACTATTCTTTTACATGTTTAATTATAAATCCAGACATTAAAAAAAACACTCTAATTTACTTATATTTAGGAAAAAATGAAAATGCAAATTTAATAGATGTTGAATGATTCCAAAATCAGAAAACAAATGTATATAAATTTTTAAATAAAAAGAATAAAAATCATTATTTTTATACTAGAAAGTTACTTAATTAACTCAATAGTTTTTATGCAATCTTTAGAAGTAGTTGATGTTATAATGATGTATTACTTTTATTAACTGATTATATATATTATAAAATTAACCTGCATACAATCATATATTAGCTATTTGTCCAGTCAATCCTTATAACAGTACAAAAATCATAGCACTATCAGAGAGAGAACCAAGGTGAGAGTCAGATGACAATTAAAATGATCATGAATGTTAAAATCAGGAATGAATGAAACTTACTGAGGAAATTCCTAATGGTACTACAGAAAAGAGGAACACACAGAGATATGAAATTTTGTGTTTCTATCACAAATTGTATGTCAGTGTTGAAGTTACTCTGAGTAATTTATGGGATGGAGTTACTTGCCTGCATGATGTTGCACTGCTGAATGGCAGTGTGCTGCAGGCGGCTGGCCTCCTCCTGGAGCCGGAGGGCACTATGGCATATTGGCAGGCCGGTGACCACCTCTTCAGGAATCCTCAAGGCACTCTGGCAGTCTTGTACTGCCTGAACTTTTGGCTTCAGTGACTCCATTTCAGACAACAGATGCTAGAAACAAAGTCAGTGACACAATAAGCCAATTTTGCAGAACTCCCAGAGCATTCCATACAGCTGAAAACAAATAATGATAAGTTCATGCAATAAAAGAAAAATTTGGTTATCTATTTTCTAAATTGAATATAATCAGAGCACACTTTCTCTGGAGTTGCTCATTGTGAAATGAGCACTCTTTTAAATATCAGTTAAGCAAAACCTCCACATACTAGGTATAAAAATAATTAATTAAAAAGCATAGTAGTACCTATTTGTAAGTGTCTAAGTAAAAAATATTTCTTGTAACAGATTTGAAAAAAATAGATTTAGAAAATCCGCAAATCGAAGTAGCATAGGAGTCAATTATGTATACATATATTTTAATGTTAAAATCTGAGTGGAATCCCCTGCTGAGACACAGAAGCACATTTTCAAACCAGCAAATGAATCCCGTTGTGTTCACAGATTTCCTTTGAAAACTCAAATCATGACTGAAAATTCAAACCAGCAAATGAATCCCACTGTGTTCACAGATTTCCTTTGAAAACTCAAATCATGACTGAAAATGTTGTGTAAAACTCAAAAGGCAATCAGACAGAAAGGAATACAGCTACACAGAAACCTTTTTCTTTGAATTATCACAAGCTGGATGCCTTTGGTAATAGTGTCTATTCCATACACAATGTCCATTCAAGCTGTCTGTTCATATGCAGGAGAAGGGTCTAAATGATGCAACAGCTGGAGAACAGATTTGATCACTATTCTTTTTATCTTCATTGTGGAGTTTAATGTATTCACAGATAAGAAAAGAAAAACAAAACAAAACAAAAAGGAAAAGGCAAAGCTGAGGAAGAGAGCCTTAGCACATTAGAAAAAGATTTTAAATTCCATAGCTATAAATCAGCTAGACAATGTATGAGGCAAACAGGGATAGAGAGACTGGTTATCTCCCTTACCCTATACCACATGCAGAGAGATAGCTAAAGTGGGTCTGAAGTGCATATGGAAGAGAGGATTGTGCTTTGTTTTTTATTTCTGTGGTTACATGACATACAGTGGATAATCTAACCAGAGATTTGGTATAATGACCTATTCCTCAGACATCACTGGTGGGGCCTCTCCTCCATCAGGCCCCATACTGCTGGCAAAGGGTGCCTTTATTGTGCAGTCAGCACCCAGAGGCACCCTGGGGGCTGCATGCCAGTTGTGCACTTTACAAGACACTCTCTCTGGTGTGGTGAAACAGGAGGGAAGGGGCTACAGCCCCCTTCTTTACTAAAGAAACTCATACTGTGAGACCTGCTATAGCCAGGACAGAGAATACACATAAAAACTAGTGTAAACTCCATATTCCTTCGTTCTTACGGTGGGTGATGTGCTTCACTTACACTCTTCAGGGCCACACTCTGAAATCTGGCTGTAAGTCCCCAGAATAAAGACCGTATATTTTCATGAAAAGGGAAAGCTGTGCAAATTTACCTTTCATCCATATGCTTTTCTGCAGATTTTATCCCTACAGTGAACCTGTTGACATTCAGTTTTCACTGGCAGACTGAGACAGTGAAATCTCCATATTAGCTTGCAGAACAAAATATTTCTTAAGAAACTCAGAAAGCTGTAACTTGCCTTACTTGTCAAGAGACTGAGATCAAAATCAACAAATTGACAAATCTCCACAGTAGATCAAGTGCAATACAGAAAGACGCAGTATCTTATGGAGGTAATTCAATTAAACATATAAAAATGTAACTAATTTTCTCTTAGATCTCCAGATTACAATGGGGAAAGAGAGCAACACACTAAATCATTGCATCTCTATCTGTAAAACAGGGATAACATTCCAGAGTTCCTTTCAAAGTACTTTAAGAACCCATTGACCACAAGCACTAGATAAGAATTGGGCTTTTTTATTATTATTAAAATGGATTAAATGGATTGGATCCATGCTTCTCAGAATTGCAAAAAGGATCATACTTCAACTACTCCCTTTAAGGGAATGATTCTTGCTGTTCCGTCCTTTATTTCCTTGGCAGTATTTTGGGGCAACACTGTGAAAGAGTGACCAACCTAAGAAACACAGCAATCATTCTCACCAACACTCATTATTCTTTGTGTAAGCTCACACTACTCAAATGCTAATTTTGAGGTCCTGGTCTTTCACCTGTCTGTGAGAAAGTTGCTCTTTCAAGCTTAAATGTCCAAGCTCTGGAGAGGTCAATGTGGCTTGGGCTTGCTCCAGAGAAGCCTGAAGGGCTCTCAGCTCAACTTCAAATTTCCTCATGTCCTGTAACACAACACATTTGAATAAGAGAACAATAAGAAGAAAAAAAATAAATCACTATAAATATATCTGTCTGGATTTTGTAGCTACGGTCCCCTTATATACAGTGAGAAAACTAATTCGTACTTTTAACAACTAATTTTAAACGTTTAAAAGATTGGATAAAAACACCAGTTATATGACAGTCTAGAAGAAGAGATTGCAAAGGCAGAGTTATTATTTTAAGTACTTTTTTAATCTCAAATACAGCATATACTTTATAAAACTAATTTCATAGAATTCAAGGCCTAGAAAGGAACTGAAGATGTCCTCTAGTCAATTTCCTGTAATAAGACAAGACATAACTGCCTCATCTGTCTAGACTGTTTTTAAAAACCACTAGCAGTGGAGTCCCACTTATCTCTACAGGCAACATATTCCACTATTTCAGTACTGGAATTTTGTAGAAAGTTTTTTTCTGATAATCTAATGGGAAGTCACCTTTCATTGCAGTTTCAATATTTTACTTACTCTCCCATTAGTAAGTAAAATACGTAAATAAAATCCCATTATCTTCATGTCCACAGACATGAAGAACAAATTATTTTTATCCTCTCTGAATACATCATATGTTAGGATAACCCTTTTCCATGCATGTTTTCTACAAATTTATACACATGGTACAATCATAACTCTCCTCTGCTCTTTATCCAGTCAGTCCACATCTTTCTTCAAATGCAAAATTTGACATTGCTGAAACCTTGCTAGTGATGAGTAGGCAGAACAAAAGGACTACTTGCATACCTTACAATTATATACTTTATTTTCTGCATAGTGATGGATTTTTTACAACAATTCTACACCATTCATTCATTTTTCCATGAAGCCTGTTATTAAACTTACGACCTTTCAACAGGGTGCGTCAAGCCAGTAGTCCCTCATTCAGAAGCAAAACACATGCCTGGTTCTTCCTGTCTAAACAACCACTGTTTCTGTTGAACAGTAGCCTAATTTTTTTCAGGTACTTCCTGTATATATGGTGTTGTCTAAGCATCCCAAAAGCCATAATCTCTAAACCAGCATCCAACTCATTAATTAAAAATGTTGAATAGTACCAGGTCCAAGGGAGAAAGCTATAAATCCCTTCTTGATGTCTCTCACCTTTTGGGTTGCAATCACTGATAATTACACAACACTAAGTTTTCTAGCCAGCTTTATACCTACATATTGTATTTTCAACTAGATAACCTTATTAACTTTGATAATAACAATATAATGTGAAACATTATTGAAGTTAAGACATATGATATACTGTGTAATTATATACAAATTGATGTATTACTTTCATGTAAAATTGGACACTTTTGATATGATTTCTTCATAAATCTATGTTCGCTTCTATTCATCTCCATGCTTTCCTGTAAGAATTTACAAATCGTTTATTCAATTGTTCCAATATTTCTCTGAGAACTGAAGTCAGTAAGTTTCACTTCTACTATGCTTACTTATACGTAAATATCTGTTTTGTTTCATGAAAAATGATTAAAAAAACCCAAGCAAATCCTTCAGCTCATAAACTGTGGTTCATTGATTTATGTTTTTGTTATAGAAAGAAGTATTTTTCAAAACCTCTATGTTACACTGTTATGACTGCTTTCTGCCATGTCCTATAAATGTTGTGAAATAAAAGTCAAATTTTTAACCTTAGCTGCAATTGTCCTTATAACTAATAGCCTATTCTCTTAGTTGCCTTTAGGTATTTTCCTATTTAGTATTGTGTAACTGTAGCAGGTGACAGTAGAAGAATCTCTATAAATATATTAATTATAACATTAACATATAATTTTTTTCCTGGATTGTTGTATCAATTAAAGAAAAAATAAAATTGAAATTTCTTGCTCTGAAGGCAAGAACAAGTAGAAAATATTTCCACTCTTTTCCTTGTGTCTTGCACCAGTTTACCATGCCTTCAGGCACTGCATAGGCATAACACACATTTACATTAACAGCAATCCCATACAGAAGAGCTGCACAGAAATGTCAGGGACACAAAAACCCATATTCATTCTTTTCATTGCACTCCCTTGCAGAGGAAGGTCTTACGTTATGAAATCCTGGTCTAGTCCAGTACTTATCTGAAGGAATTGATAACAGGCTTTAGATATCATTTAAGAATAAAATAAAGGAAATGGTAGAACATAACTGTCAGCAAAGACACATTTCAAGTATCTAAACATAGGTACTCAGTCCTGTTTGAGACACACCATGATCCAAAATACATCCATCCAGAAAGGTCAGTTATAAGAGGACCTGCTAAAATATTGTGCCCCTCTGAAAGAGCACCTGAAGGCAGTATCTCAAACAGCACAAGATACCTAACTTTAGACAACACAATCATGCCCATTATAGACCATGTATAGTCTTCACTGTTATTAATCTCTGTAATATGATGCACACACCACCCTAGCTGCCAGCTAGCATTAAAAAAACTGCTTTCATTTACCTTGGCAGCATCTTGGAGATTTGGCAGCTGCAGTTTGATAACTTGCTGTAATTGCTCTGTCCGACGCCCTAGTTCCAGCACTTGCTGAGACATTCCTTCAGTACAGTACACGCTTGCCAGATAATCAATCCTCTCGCTCATGGCCTCAAGATCACTGTGAATCTCTCCAGATTCATCAAGCATGGTCTAGGTGGAGATATGAGCAAAGTGAATGCCAGATTAGAGCTTTAATGGCACATATCTTTTCAGTATATTCCTGTTGTGCAAACTCCTCAATCTGTACCCATGTGTAGGAATATGATTAAGTTCGACTGATTTCCTGTAAGACTTAGGCAATATGCTTAAATCTGAATATATGTTGAAGTGCTTCAGCTTATGGAGACAGGAAAACAAAAGATTAAGTCATGAAGCTTCAGCAGCTGTACTTACCGACACACTAATTTTAGTGTTTTGCTATACACACTTCAGTATAAAAATATAATATCCACAATCTGTGGAGAAGATTTGTTCTGGAAGCCTGATGTACCTAACAGAAAGTAGAAGAAAGCACTTGCAGTGCTTTATATACTATAACGTGCAGTGTTATAGTAGGGCAGAAGCCTCAATGCTGCCTAAAAACATCACTGCCAAAGTATTCCGTAGAATGGCACTGGTTAAACTGTATCCTCATCAGATTTCAAAGCAGGGAAAAAGCCATAGCAAAATCAAAACAGGAATTCTATCTCCAGTTATCCTCAGGATAAATTGCCTGGAGGTACCTATTCAGAACACGAAGTGTGACATACTGCATTGCACCAACATAAGAGAATGCAGCTGACAATTAAATAACATACATATAAAAACCATGATTAATGCAGTCTTATTTTGGTATTAGTGAGACGTTAGTATCTTATGATGCTTTGACTTATTTCACATGGTCATGTAACACCAGGCAAGCTGGGACCCTATCAACATGGTCCACTGATCCCACACACACATTCCATGTGCAGACACACACCAAACAAATTGCACCATCACAGGGACATCAAGTCACTCTGATGTGAAATGTCCAGGAAGCAACTGGAAGAAACTCCTCTATTAGGTAGCAGTTTGAGAATATTTGGTATGAAACTCATTAGATGAGAAAAAAAGGCTATTCCAATTTAGGATAAAGAAGAAAGAAAAAAAAAACCCAAACTGAAACTCATGTTTGATTAACTAAAGTTTTATAGTATTAGCTGCAATAAGGTATTTGGTGTGATAGAATCACAGTGTATGGACAAACCTTTCAACCAAAACTTATTATGAAGCCAATGTACTTGAGTAAACATGGAGATCAACTTTGAATCACATAGTTTTATCCCACAATATATCTTAATTTCTGTGTTCAAAACAATTGTTCAAAACCAATCAATCATTTTTAAAGCTTGGGGGAACAGTCGAAGAAATCTAGCACTTTGAATTTTTTTTCCCTCAAGGAAAGGAGGCAAAAAAAGGTAGAGAAAGTAGAACCCTATTGCTTTGAAAATAACTTTGTATATACACTGCTTTTAAATTTCATATCTCATATAATTACCTGGTAGGCTTTACACTGGTCACGAAGCTGAGAGGAAGAATTCCATGTTATACTACCATGGACTAGAATATTTGCTTTCTCAATCCATTTTAATACGAACTCCTGCATCTCGTTGTATTCTTCCAAGTGTGAAGCAGCCTGGATATGAAAGAAAAATTCTCTTAAGCCTAAGATGTAATTTTGTACAGTTCTTAGCAAGTGATAAAACTAATTTTATTTCATTTACTGTTGGGATCATTTAAACAACTTTTCCATACTGTTGTATATAATTTAATTACTTATGTATTTATGGAGTTAAAATAGATCTGCTTCCAGTAATAAGCATATCTATTTTGGGGAAAAAAGGCACTATAAGAATGTAGGTCACACTGGGAGAGGCCATTGATGCTCAAATATATCCCTAGAGGGTACACTCCCTGTGCGTATTTCAGCCTCACATGTAAGTTCCAAAACACCTTCTTGTTCAGTTTGTGGCTCAGTGCAAGGCTGCTCTACTTCATTTCTTATTTTAATTTGTCTCCTTCTGTTACCATCCTCCAAATCACCTTTTTTTACAATCTGCTTTGTCCGTTCAGTCTTCCATATTTCCAAATGAAATGTTGCACTATTTCAGAATATAGGACAAAAGCTGTTTTGTGATTCATCCAATTTCTACTTAGCAAAGTACTCATAAGTTCCCATTTTCTTCTCAGCAGGAATAATTTCCTTGCTTTTCACGAATTTGTTTTTCATAAAGAATTTATCAAATCCTAGGTGAACAAACTGTATTTGCAAGCAGTTTGCCATACCTATCTTTTTTTTGGTGAGTGGATTTCTTCGTGCAGAACAAAAATATCCTAATGGTAAATCCCTTCACAAAGTACCTCTGACTGAACTCCTACTTTGATAGTAACTTTCTATCTCTTCTTAAAAACAATTTTTCAGAGGAAACTGAAAAGAATAGCTCTTTTTCAAGCTTTAGAGAAGTGTTGCATGCAGAAGGGAGAACTCTTAATTTATCAGGGTATTGATGGCAGAACCACAGAAAATCCATTTATTTGCTTTTAGCTAGACTTCTTCTGGGATAACAACAATTAAGAAAAAGAAAAAAGGAGAAAGAATTTCAGAGACTTCGAACCACAGAGGATATACTGTTATGAATGCCAAAATGTTGCGTAAATATTATGGATTATCAGAATCCTTGTATATAGGCTTTTCTATCGAACCTACAAATTATATTCACCCTCTGTGTATTGAGACTAGAGTAAAGAAATTTATTTCATTTTTCTTTTTAATGATGCAAATATTGGTAACAGTGATAAAACAGAGGCCCTGAAAAGCACAGTGAAATACTATTTCCTGGCATGGTACTGTTTGTGAGGTCTATCATCTTTTTTGGGCACCAGAGGAATCAACCAGCAGATTATTAATGCAAGAGGATGTTAAAGTTACATCACAGAATTATTCGACCCTCCTGATATGACCTGTCTGTACCTCTCTGGGATGTGATGCAAGCCCTGACTAATAACAGGCAGATGTCCCAAGGAATGCCCCTTCTTGCACAACTACAGGAAAATAAATGAGAAGTTTGCATGCTCCTTCTGCTTCTGAAAGAAAACAGCTGGAGGTAGGCGCGATCATACCTGACTAAGCTTGGCTGCTCTGTACTCAGCCTGCCGTATAGTCTGTTGGTGCAATGTAGTGAGTTTCCCTATCCTGTTAGCCAGCTGCTTAGCCAGTGGTGCATTCTGCTCTGCAAAGTCCTGGACGGATGCATCTAATTCCAACAGCTTTATATTGCAGCTGTCCAACTCTTCGCCGAGGATCTAGACAGAAAAACAATAAAATCAGTGATCCAGGAAGTGTTAGCTTTCTAGTTGATTATTTCTAGTCCAACTTGCAACTTTTATACCCTGTCCAAAGTCTCCATAGTTTGTTCCATTTTTAAGCAGGAAGGCAGAACAGCAGGATGTTTGGTCATCTCTTAAATATGTGCTGTTACTCTTTCTTCTCTGACTTCCTGGCTGAAACGGATAACCATTTTCCCTACCACAGCCAAAGACTGAGTCACTTCAGTGTGACATTAACTATTCTCAGGCATCTTTCTGTGTTAGTTTCTGAAATGAACAGTCAGCACACACTGCCATGACAAGGATTTTTATTGATTGGAAAAGGGGTCTGCTTCGTTAATGTCTTAAAATATAACTTTACAAACTCAGAAAAATGTAATTAGTCATTAATGCGTTATGCAAACTTTCATTTTCCTTTGAAACTTGCATTTTCATAGCTTGATCCTGATGTAGGAGCAAGTAAATCAAAAGTAAAGGTATACTGTAAGGAATGATCTTTTCAGTACAGACTGGGACAAGGAGCATTTTGGGGGACCCATAGGGTTTCCCAGATTGTAGTCATACTCATTATTTAAAAGGAACAATGAAATTTTGTCCATCTGACTTTTACGCTCAGCTACTTCAAAATTGTGTTTCTCACTGAAGTCCCTGTATGGGCTAGTTTGCAAAGAATATAATTTTAAACATCTCACTACTCAACCCTTTTTTCTGTCCATTCTTCTGTTGAACTACATTAAAAAAATGTGTTCTGCAAGTAACTTTTGTATGAAATGAGTGCCCCAATTCAGAAGAATTTATGGTGTAACCACATAAGGAAAGCCTTGTCTTACCTTTTGTTCAAGTTTAGCTTGTGCTATATCATTTGTCTTCTTTTTCAGTTTGGAAAGAATGGCATTTAGTTCATTTGCTATCCCCTGAATTTTCTGATCAAATTCTTGATTCAATGTTTTGATTTGCTGAGTTTCTCTTTCTTTAGTTTGAATCTGTCAAAAATAAGAATGAAATTCAGTAACCAGAAGTAACCTCCATCTTAAAGGAAATTACCTTTCATTTAACTTAGTTTAATTTAAAGGATGAAGGTAATAAAACTATTCTATGTTGCCACAGTTTGGCCACACATGAATACCAAATTATAAAGCCTAAGGAAGGGATATAGATCCATTATGCACTTATCTACTGTGCTGTACCTGATCCTGTACAGTTACAAGGGCCAGCCCAACTTCTGCTAAATGAAGAGAGAGTTCAGAAGGCAAAATGGTATAAAGCCCCAGGTACTTATTCTGTTGTTGTTCAGCCATTTTCTCAACAGCCTGGCGATGAGTAGTAACTTCACCAAGGAGAGACTAACAACAGAAAAAAACAGTACTGTCAAGAACAATGGGAGAAACACATCTGTGTAAACTTAGCAAATGCAGATATTACAAGCTAATTGTTTTCAAATTCTTAACTGGTTCAGGAAAACAATTTTATCTTGGGATTTGCTGGATTTCCAGTTATGACTGTCTGTTCAGTTCTCTGTTCCTGTGTGACCACATGTACATAGAAAACATCAAGTGAAATCAGTTTACTTTGCTGCTTCCCTCTCAAACCTAAATTCCTGAGATAGAAATGTCACATTCTGTCCATTCACATTCTATAGTTCCCCCACACTTTGAAGGAGAGGAGAAACTACTAATCAATATACTAGTACATAAAATTACATACATGCAAATAGTTTAATATCTCTTAAATATCTTAAAATAAAATATTACAGTCCATCACCTACTTCATACTTTATGAATTTGTCTATTGGGTTACTCAAAAACTCACGAATATTATCTAATTTGAATTTGTGGTGGTTTTGAAACGATTAACATTCACTAACAGATTACAATGAAGATAAATATTGCAATTTAGGAATTGACAAATTTAAGATACCTGCAACTCCTGAAGTTGAGTGTCCACTTCTACATCAGGGCTTAATAAATATTCTTTTGTTTCCTGGATCCAGGAGTTCACAACATTAATCTCTGCTTCAACCTCCTCACGTTCCTTCAGCTCCTGTTTTGCCATCTTCACACCTTTTTTAACTTTCTGTTGCATACTTCAGAAACAAAGAAACAATAATTATTTGTGAAGAATTAAACAATGTCTAAAAATATTGCTTTGTCAGAAAATGCTGAATAATAAAGATAATGATTGATGGCCTCACATCCAGTAAAATAAATTTAAATAAATAATTTATTTTTATGTTTGTTCTTTGGTATTATGTATTTGGACATCAAGTATGCAATTCTTTTGAAGAAATGCAAACGTTTACAATAAAGACCCCTACATTTGAGCTTATCACCACCGACTGCCCTTATTGTCAGTGGAGGAAACAGGCACAAATGAGAGCATGAACTCATGTAGGGCATGAATTCAGATAATTCACCATTCTTCTAAAAGAAATTTCTAAAACAGGTCAGAAAAACTTAATTTTAGACTTGTCTATTTCTCTACATTAATTAGAGAGCGATACTTAATCAATTCTGATGTTGATATCTATAATGTAAAATAATGTGAGATAAATTCCACTCCTATTGATGGAATTTGCATTGGCAGAATACTTAGGGAAAGGTACGGATCAAACATCTGAACACCATTTCTGATTCAGAGACGTATCTCCACACTTCCACTAAGACAGAATTTCTGCACTTTTCTCAAGAACTTGGATGTCCTCTAAAAAAGGATACTGCTGTGACTCCTGGACTACTTGCAACTGTTGATGTATGTGACATGGATCTTACTTTGATATTCCCACATTTATGTTTGCTTAACGTTTCATAGAAACCAATTCTAAGTGAATGGAATTATAAAAGTGCTTGCATCTACACCTGTCCTAGAGGGATCATTTATGCATGCACACGATGAATTTTGCACAGCCATGGTGGAGGATTTGCAGTTTTTTATTCTCTATCTCTCTTCCTTTTCCCACTGCAGAGATACAGTTAATGGCATCAGTGTAGTTACGAGGTAAATATGTGTCCTGAAACTTGGTATAAAACTTTCTGTTTTCTACACGAAAGGGAGACATTTTAGATTTTCATAAACACTTGCATATACACTTTGTAAAATGTTAAGACATACTTTGTTTGCAACTCCCCTAAATTTCCTTATAAATTTCATACAATGCCTACATTTGGTACCTAAGTGCTTCAAACAGGGGAAACAAAGCAATAAACTAATCAAAACTTAGGATACAAAGACATAAATAGTCACCATTAATGGTGAAAGGCAATGTAAATGTGTAAAGTCAGTTATAACTTTAATGCAGTTTATGCAGCTTTTACACAAGTTAGTAATATGCAAGGCAAGAAGTAGATATTCTAAAATATATACTCCAGCTGATGGAAATAAAATAATGGCAAAAATATATTTCAAAATTAATTAAAATAATTCAAAATTAAACTGATGCTTATTTTAAATATGGTAACTAATATTTATTTTAAGCATGATAATTTTTAATTATATAAAATGATACATAAACTCTTATTAATGAATTGTAAGATAACATTTTTCTAGTGAATCTTTTAAAATATTGCCTTACTTGTGGCATCGATCTTGCATTGCTTTGATTTCCTGCATTACTGGTAGTTCCTCCTGAGATGGAGGCCTTATTTCCACATCCTGAAGCATGCTGACAGCATGCTGTTTGAGCAGGCCCAAAGATGACAGCTGGTGGTCCACCTCCAGAAGGAAACTGCTATGGTAATCCAGGAGTTCCAGGAGCTCAGTCTTGGATGACTTTTCCACTGAGCTCTCTGGTAAGCGACCTTGTAGCTGATCTATTGCTGTGGTGGCTTTCTGAATCTATGGAAAGAGATACAGTCTTGTCAATAATGAAATTACAAAAGAAGCTAGTAAAACTGACACCAAAAGGTGTTCAACCCAGTGCTGTACATTTAGATTCTGTAAAACTGTTTGTGCAGTAGTCTCTACAGCAGATACAAATTTATGCTCTACTGTCCTAGGTCCAGCTAGCTAGACCTTACTCTTCACAGACTTGCTAAGGCACATTTTTTGTCCAGTTAAAATGAGTGTCTCCTTATATTTTTTAGCACTTATTATATTAATTGCCATAGGACCTGGATCTCTACCCCAGGGCACATACATTTAACAGAACGATTATCCCCATTCCTAGAGAACCTGCCATCTGGGCATAAATAATGGATGATGATGGATAAAAGGAGTCAGGCAGAATATAAGGGGAAAAAAAAGAGACGTGACTGATGAACAGTGACAGGCAACATCATCACTGCTTATGCTTAGAAACAACAACTTCATACTCTTCAGGAAAAAAAGAAGAAAGAGAGAAGAGAAAAAAGAGAGAAGAAAGAGAGGAGGAAGAGAAGAAGAGAGAAGAAGAAACTAAAAAAGAGGTTGACATAATCTAGAATAGAACATCTGGGGAAGGGAAACGTAAAGGAGAAGATTCTGAAGAACTACCAGAAACCAAAAAAATCTCTAAATTTATTATAGATGTATGCATACAGAAGAACAGTACAAACTTTGGAGGCAGTGATTCTACACCTAGATCTTGCATAGCTGCGTTTTTCTGACCTGAGGAGAACAAATCAGTATTATTCCTGATATCAGTTTTCTCTACCACAAGATGATTAATAAGGCAGTATAATGAGTGAAAACCTATGTACAAAGGAGGATTTACCAAGATTAGAATTTACCTTATCATTAAAGCCCTTCCACTCCTGCACTGCATCTTCCAAAATTTTTTCTTGTTCCTGGGCTGCATTTCGGAGCCGTGTCCAGCGTTGCCAAACTGTTGTCATGGATCTACTTATAGATGCTTTACTGGCATCATTGCTAACTTTTTCCAGCTGCGAAGCCTTTTCTTCTAGGGCTGTGATGTTCTCATGGAAAGAATTCACTACGGACACAAGAGTCTGAAAAAGCAAAAATAAGCACTGTTTTCCTTTACTACAACACAACTCATTACTATTCGACAGTCAGGTAGATGAACCACTTCCATCCGATGAAGACAAAAAAGAAGTACTCTATGCTGAGTGAGATGGCTAGGTCTCACTTTATTTTTAATATGCAATATATTAGATACAGCTACTTGTCCAAAATGCAAGCCTCCGGAAGCAGCAGAAATCTGCTGTAATCAGATATTCTCTTCCCTGACAGACCCTTGAGGAGATGAAAATGAGCATTCAGGGTCCTTAGCATAGCAAAGACTGACTTCTACTAGACTCCAAAAATGAAAGAAGCCATTCGGGTGTTTAAGTGTACATTTATGTCATGTTTATCTTCAATGACATTTTACATTTCCAAGGATATGAGAATATTCTCATGAAGCTGGCAGACATGATATTACCCTTAGGGGAGATTCTTGATTTCAGAGACACAGTTGGAAACCTGGCAGCATGTCTAAGTGCCTATATTAAGGCAACTGATTAGTATCCTAAATACAAGAAGAGAAAATAATTCTTTTAAGTTACATTTCTTGCTTTTAGACTAAACAAGAGTTAATATCAAACCCCAACTCTTCCTGTCCTAGTAAAACTGTTCAGTGTGATCCAAAGTAGATGGATCTTTCTATTGATCTGAGTAGGGTACATAATTTTGGGGCTAATATATACAAGGCTTTTAGGAACCTCCTGACTCTTTGCATTTCTCTACAGTCATAGGCACATGGACAGAGAAGTTGAACAGTGATTAAAAGTATCTGTCTTTGTCACCCCACAAATTAAATGTGTGTTTTCCACTACACTAAACACCCCTTGGTGTCCTATGACACAGATAAGTGCTACAGGAAAAGATGCAAAAATTGAAATTAGTGTTACCACAGATAGGGACTTATGTAACATATATTTATATTCATTTAAAAGAAAAGGATTTCATGCAATTATCAGTACCTTACCTTATGTGTTAGCAATTTCTCTTCTGCCTCATGAGAAGAAGCAGCTTTAGCTACTGAGAATTCAGATAATTTTTTCTCAGCCTCGTTCATCACTTCAATAACCTTCTGCCTTGCTGTCTGGTACTCCTGCCACTCAGAAGCACATCTGAAACAAATACAGTTCCAGAAAGAACAAATCAATGCAATATAAACCCATTTGAAAATAAGGAATATTGTTGCACCTAGTTTTCCATGTAACTGCTTAGTTTTGCTGTTACACAGTATTTTCCAAGAAAAAGAAAGATTATTGAGAAAGAGCATACATAGAACCATATGCTCCTGATTTTCAGCTATGCCTTCCAAAAACCATAGCTGGGCATTTAATAATCCTTGTATGACATTTTCTCAGTGACATTAAACCTAACCAAGCTTGCAGAATCCAGAACATTGAGGAATAATAAGTAAAATAGTTATTCTGATTGGAAAGGTACTTCCTTTTAGTTCAAAATCTCTGCTTCAATTTCATTTGTTTCTGCATAGGTCTTGTGTCAGGTGAAATACGGGACAGTCATTCCCTACTCTTCTTCTCAGTGCTGTTTCAAGTTTAATATAATTATATTATAGTTTCCTCAAGATCACACAACTAGTCAGTTAGGGGCAGAGGAGAAAACAGAATCCAAGAACTCTGAATCCCAATATCCACTTCTCTCATAAGTAGCAAAAATATTTACAAAACTCCAGTTAATGTTGTGATCTCTTTCTTCCATCACCAATAAGGTGATCTTAAAATGAAAGAAAAAAAAGGAAAGAATATACCTTTGTAACTGCTCTTGCTGGGTTTGGGCTTCTTGCTTTGTCCCTTTGGCCTTTTCCTCCAATGCAGCTACATTCTGTACCAGCTTTTCTCTTGCTGTGGCTTGTATAAAGGGCTCTATCTCAGACACAAGGCCCTGTAACTCTTTCAAATGATTATTGAACTGACTTTCTGTGCTGAAAAATTCAATGTGGTTCCTTAGGTTCTCCTCAGAATTCTCAACATCGAAACCATTTCTTGCTAAATGTAGAAATTCCTGAGCATCTTCAAGCCAGTCATTTGCTATCTGCATCACTTGGTAGTATCTTTGGCAGAGGCTATATACTTTATTCAAGGTAGCCTGAAATAAAAGGGAAAATTATACAGATGGTCACAAATATAAAATCACAGCAGCCTGTGTCATTAAAAAAAAAGAAACAACAGGATTATTAAAATAAATCTTTTCACAATGATTGCAAACATCAACCCATAGAGCCATCTTTTTCAGCTTCATGACTGAGAAACTAACTACACTTAGGATGCACTAACCTGTCTCACATGTATAGCTTCTTGAACTTCACCATCTAGTTCCATCAGCTCAGCAAGAGTGTTTTCCAGGTCAGCAGGTATCAGCTCCTTTGCTTTCATATATCTCTCTTTCTCTTTATTGCTCAGTGCATTCATTATTCTCAGGCTTGACTGCACTTCTTCCTGATGTATTTGAACCTTTCGGATTTCTTCCTGGATGCACTGCAGTTTGAAGTCCAAACTTAATGTTCCATTAAGTTCTGCTTTCACCCATCTCAACCAGTCGAGTGAGCGGCAGATTTCTGTCTTGAAGTCTATGCTTTGCACAAGTCTGTTCTCACACTCCATTACGGTGTCGACAATGGCAGCATGCAAAGACTTCAGTTTCTCTTGCCAAGCCTGCACTTGGTGATTTGTTGTCTCATATGCAGATGAGTCAAGTTGAGGAGAAAGGGCTTCCAGATGTTCAGTTATTCGCTTCAGAAGACTTCCTGAGTCTTGCAAGCTGCCCACCAGAGAATGGTATATTTTCAACTTTTCTTCTATTGGGAGCGTTTCTTCGTTTACCTTAAACCGCTCCCTTTTTACTGCCTCGAGCTGTGCCTCAAACTGCACACACATTTTCTCATGTTCCTGGCATGCTTCTATTGTGTCTTCCAACAGGTTGATTTTCTGTTCTATTTGTCTTTTCAACTTGTGATATAGTGTGGCAAGTTTTAACATTTCATCTGGTTGCCATGGCTGGCCAGTGCTCCGAAAGGCCTCCTTCTTCTGGTTCAGTTCATCCACTGCTGCACCAAGGCTTATCACTTCACCTAAGAGATCTCTGTAGGCCTGCTGGAGTGACACAGCTTCTTTAGCTAAAACAGCAGCTGGAGCTTTGTCCATGTTAACAAACTGATCTTCTAGCTCAGTCAGAGCTTTACTTGTCAACTCAATCAAAGAGGCATACTCTTTTCTGGCATAAATTGCTTCCTGAACTTTATATAATTTTTCTTTTGCCAGAGCAGTGACAATATTGAATTGCTGAGGGAGACTGTTAAGTTTTTCATTCAGATAGGAATGATCCACTTCATTAAGTGATGGTAGGACTTCTTGACCATCTCTTTGCAGTGCAAGTAGCAGGTTTTCATATTCTGGAGACTGTTCAAGAATCTGTTGATACTTTGCCAGCTGGCTGTATAGCTCAGTGTCAGAATTCATTACATTGACTTCTGGGAATGTGACAATATCAGCTTGTTTTAGCCAATGGCAAGCTTTATCTAAGTCTTCTTTGAAATATTTCCTGGAAACAATATTTTTCTCCAGTTCTAACAATCTCTGGTTACACTTTTGTAAAACAGTGTCATACACATTCTGTAGTTCTTGCAGTTTACCTAACACTTCACTCTTTTCTTGATTTGTTGCTTCTTTCATTAAATTCCTTCCTTGAGCCCACAACCCTGTGACCTCATTTTGATAGGCCTTCAGGTTAGCCTGGGTATTCTTACAAGTCCTGATCTGTTTATTCACATCTTCTGGCAACAGACAAATGTGTTCTGGAAACATTACCTTCTTCTCATGCTGGTGAATTTGGTTTGTAGCCTGAAAGACTGCCATGAGAAACTGGGTCTTTTCAGACAGTGCTTTATTCAGGTGTTTTCTCCTCTGGCCAACCAAATCGCTGAGACAAGCCACATGGTGCTGTGCACAAGAAACTGTTTTCTGCAGCTCTTGCCTTTCATTGAGCCCTAGATTGGTCATCACCCTGTCAGCATCTTTCACAAGCATCTTCAGAACGAGCTGTTTGGCTTCAAGCTCACTGCAAATGGTAAGATGATCCATGAGAAGACTCTGAGCCAAATCTGGTGGAGGGCTCTGTTTAAGAGCCTCTGAGATACTAGGTTGCTGCTCCTCTGCCCATTCCATTAGTTCATGAAATTTGGAATGCACCAAATTGAGCTCTTCTAAAGTTGAAACAGAAACTTGAATTTTCCTTTTGACAAGGTCCTCCAGCTGAGTCCAGCGTTGCTCAAAATGACTGAATTGCTCCTTTACTAATTCTTTGTCATCAAGATTCAGATGTTCTATCATCTTCTGTTTCTGATCTTTGAAATCTTCCAGAGCAAATCTCCTTTCTTGTAGCACCATTGCCAATTTCTGCAAAGCTTCAAGGTGCACATTTGTACTTTCAGCATCAGATCTATAATCAAAATGGACAGGACAGAAATGAATTATTAGATCCTATTTCAGGACAGACTTTTACAAGACTTCAGGATTAATTATAATCCCATGACATACTGAAATCAATATGATATAAAGACCTACAGTTTTCAGAATAACTTGAAGGTAATAGTCTTGAATATTAATTAAAAAGTTCAACAAATTTATTCCTTTCCCTTTCATCTGCAGTATGGTCATTAGTCTGACCATGGAAATTTATATGAATACTACAGAGCATACTGGTTATATTGCACATACGAACAACAAGAAGTACTGAGATTGAAGTGAATTTTGTTCCATGATAGTGATAGCAGCAGCACTAGACTCACAATTTTACACAGAGCTGGTGTGTTTATGCTATACAAAGGAGTTGCAAACATTTAGCAGTACTAACTAAGCTTTAATAGTTTCATAGATATAACACAATATCACAATGAAAAACTGATGAAACACAGTAAAGACAAATAAAAGCATTCAAATGAAATAGTCAGCATTCTTGAAACATCAGGAAATACTATACCCTGAGATAGGATCAATCACTACTTGCCATAAAGACAAACACTGAAGATTCGGCTTCTCAAACTCTCTTCATTTCAACTGAAGTGATTAATTGCCTTATAATTAATAAGAGAGGAGTGCTTTTAATTAAGCATAGAAAAAAAGATTTTTAGTGGCTCCAACTTAAAGACACTCTGTAAACAGTTCTTTCAACATATATGCATGTTTGCTTTGTGCATGCTACTCCTTTTTTACCTAGCTAGGTTGTCCCACTCTTTTGTGAGCTTTTCCAAGAAAACTTCAACTACGTTCATGCGATCATGGTAATCTCTTGTCCTCTGCAGATCCTCCTCCCTCTGCATGAGCAAACTGTGTGCCTGAAGGCAGAGGTCCAGCCACTGGTTGCTCAGTTCTCCTACTTCCTTGTGTTCAGGTGATTCTTGTCCTTGGGTTAGCTTATTCATCTTCTCAGTCATAGAGGTAAGAGCTGACTGCTTAGACTGTAACTTCTGACTGAATTCCTGAAATAGATATGAGTAAAAACCACTATAATGGCACATACTCAAAGTGGAATTTAAGTAAAAACTCTGAAATAAATAAATTGTGTAAGGACTAATTATCTGCACAGGCAAATGTAAATTGGAAGAAGTGTCTTCTCTCCTCTCCTAACCCTCCTCCCCATCTTGTCAGGTGAACACAAGTTGGTTATAGATGTGAAAGCAAATCAGAGGAACTTCCAAGTGCCAGTGATAAACAGAAATCACGACTGAGTCACATCTTGTTGTCCAGGCTGCTAGACTAGCACAGCTCCCACCATATACTAAAACATGCAAGATAGTCTGAGTCTCCCGAGAAAAATTCATATTACCAGTACCGTTTCTGTTTCTAGCTTATTTTTTTTCCGTTTCCTTTTTCATTATGGACTAAAAATAAGAAGCAGAGTCCATGAGTCAGTGAGCCTCCACATCGATACTTTGTATTGCTCCTACTTCTGTAATAGCAACCATTATCACTGTCACTGAGAAAAACGCAGTGATTACCGAGGTATGATTGTTATTTTAGTTAATAACTAATAACTAAAGGAGTTCATCTGCATACACATTTCTCACCAAATAAGAAGTCAGAGAGATCCCAAAAAGCAGAATATACAATATACTGACACATAAAGCTAATCAAATATTTTTTTAGCCCTTACATGCTGTCTAAGGCAAATACAATCTTTTCCCAAATTCTAGTAACTGTAACTAAACAAGAATTCCCAGCTCCAGCACTTTGTTGGGAAGATATGTTTTCACCAAAGGCTGGCAGGATTTCTGAAGTAGAGATGTTACTGCCCAGCTCAGCCTCATTCCTCTTCATGACTGCTTCAAATGGAACTAGGCATCTTCCTTTACCAGGGCAAATTATAGGGAAAAATACACATTGTGCCACATCTGACAGTACAGCAGGTGTCACCCTTTCATTATAATTCAAAGTTCCTGACTGAAATAGTGAAGAAATGCAGACTCTTTCTTCTCCCTGGGCTCTAATGATAGCTAGTATAACAGCTTTTAGTCCAGATTGCACTGAGGCATCTTCAAAGGCTATGACTTTATTCAAACATGTGAGTACAACAGACATGAAGAGGAAGTGCCATTTACCTTTCACCTAATTCCTGGCTTATCAGAAAAAGAATACAAGCAAAGTCTAGACCAAAAATGCAAAACCCAAGTATTCAATCATTTAATAAAGAAATTATCTGCTTTCTTTTTGTTACTTTACTGATGTTTGTGATGGTCATAAAAACTCTCTCTTCAGGAATGAATGAGTGAAGATTTGAAGGCATTTGTCTCATTATTTAAACTGGGTTTCTGTCATACCTAGTCTCAGAGATCAGCAACATCAAAAAGCTTCCTGGACTAATTCTGAAATACTCCTAACTATTTAGAAGTACAGAAATCAAAGAATTTAGCAAGCCCGATTTGCAGATTTTATTTTCAGATCCACTGTGATCAGCATTTAGTACTCTAAAAGTAAAGGCAAATCAGAACAGTAGCCTGAAAAATGTCTATTGCTAAAAAAATCAAAGCCAGAAAAACACTAGAGAACAGTTTTCTGCTCGCTGAATCATCGTGTAACATCAATAACGAAACACTCTTTTCTGCTCTTGCTTAGAACATATTAGCAATTGTATGCAATATGCGCATATAATATCATAAAATAATATCAGCTAAAGGATGAACTTCTTCCTTACCTTCTGTTCTTAACCCAGTCTCCTTACCTTAACCTTGAGTACCATATTCTGGGCAATGTTTAGCTCCAATTCTGCCCGTCTCCTTTTTAAATTCTGTAGTTGTTGATCCACATCCTGGAAATATATCCAGAGCTCAGCTTTCAATTGTTTTATCTCTTCCCAACCTTGAGACAAATACTGTGAATGTCTTATCTGTTGTTCGATCTAGAAGAAAAAAAATGAAGAAGAGTAGGAATACTTTAAAGTGTCTATTTTTGGAGAATGGAGGGGGAATATAATTTTTCCTCTGAGCACAATACTGTACTTAAAGCAATTTCTACACTAGATTCTGAAGGGGTAAATATTATCCATAAAAAGAGTCTTAACCTTCAAAAGTCACAAAATTGTACCTATCAAAGGAAAGCTGTGGGATAACAAAAATAATGAAATTAATTATCATTACCCTTGAGAGCAGCAAGTACATTTATGATTCTGCATATTTCAGTGTTCTCAGTCCTCTGTTAAAGCTTTAAATTAACTGTATAATTTAGTCTACTGTATGCCAAGAATACTGCCAGGCTGTACCCTACATGCATTCACATTTGCAAAATAAAACCTTAAACTAAACACTTCCATTTAATTTGCTTAGCCCAGTTATTTTGCTTATACGTCTTTTCTAAAATGCCAAGAAGAATGCTTACTGGATCTGAGCCCATCAATCCTCTTACACCAATAGTGACACAGCTTCTTTCACTCCAAATATAGCAGTTGGGTGCCTTTAAGGTTTAGACACTCAACCAGCTTAATATATCTCAGCACTTTACCATCTGTGATTTCTTAAAATGTTTCACTGCTTTACATATCAATAATATATATCAGAATAAGAGGAATCGTATTCTGATGTTTGGGATGCTTATCAGCTATTCAATACTTAGACTGCCATGCTTTTATGGATTACCTGGATTTGTACAATTTGCTTCTCTGGTATGGAATACTGTTACTGCATGTATTAGATTTTTACTCTTGGCAGAAGTAGTTTCAAAATTTCAACTGTGTGTCTGTGTAAGTGAAACTAAATTTTTCATGTTTCCAACAAAAGGAATGCTCATAATGTTTCTTTTCCAGTAATTTATAGCTCTATTTTAAAACCAAGTACTAAGTAACTTTAAAACTTAAAACTGAGGTACACTTCTATAAATTAATATGCTGAAGTAGATGCACTTGATTTATGAATTGAACCATAAAATTTTTTTATGATTATTATAATTAATATCTTCCTAATATATTCATATACCCTATTATGAACATCAGTCTAAGCTTTAATAAAATACGGAAAAGAACATACTGAATTGTGTTTTATGAAAACAGATAATTTGGATCAGGTTTTTTTCCACAGAATGTTATTTCTGTGGCTTTAGACCAACATCTTGTAACATTGCCTAAATATCTTTAGCAGCCTTTGTTGTGTGTCTTTGTATTAGCACCAGGATGGCAACATGTGTATTTAATAATTTTTTTAAAAAAAGGCATAAAGAGAAAACTATTTCTAAAGAAATACTTAAGAAGAAAGTAAGATGATATTTCTGCAAACTGTTACCCAATATGACCTTTTTAAAAGGGAACAGATCAGGGCTGTTAAAGCTCTAAACATGATTAAAAGCGAGTTGCTGTGGTTATCTTGTACCGTTTGTTTTGTTTGTTGAATATCTGCTGCTGTACTCTTCACTGTGGCATCTGACAGATCACACATGGAGCACAGAAGATCCAAATATGTGTTGGCCTGCTCCTGCAGAGCCCGGAAATGTTTAACCTGGGGGAAGACAATCCTCAAATAAACTCTGAGACTGTGGAAATAATACCTTATTTTATTACAGTCATGCATTTCAGTATTTTTGCTTTAGCTTATTATTTCCATAAAGTTAAAGGTATACACTATTGTATTAGGTAAGGCTGCTATGTTATAATTATGGAAAGGAGTAACCCTTAAAGGTTTGATTATCATCTAATTACCAAAGCACTCAGAGACATATGTATTAGCTAACTTATTTCTTTATAAATAAAGCTTTGGATAGAAACACACAAGGTGACCGACTTTCCCAATGTGAATGGGAAGCAGGGCTTTATGGGATTATCAATGTGGCCTATTCCTATAACCATAAAATTCTCCAGTGTCTGACAGATCATGAAGAATTTAGCTCAGCTTCACAATACACTTTCCCACACCTTCTGAAAACCTTCCAACATTCCCAGTATCTGTGATTGGCAAGATGAGACAACATGACACTGTTAACAGTTCTTGCTCTCAACATTGCATATAGGAGCTGACTTTTCCCTATGAAGACTTCCCTCATCCTAAAAGAAAATTATTATCTGAATGTTAACAAGCAGGGCAATAACATAAGAGTCCCAGGGAGGAGAGGTGACAGATCACCTAATGCAGAGGGCCTGCTGTGGGTCCTTGCGGGCAAAAAGTTGAACAAAACAGTAGTGTGCCCTTGTGGCAACCCCAAATGACTGTATTAGCAAGAATGCAGAGCACAAGCTTCGGGAAGTGATTATTCTCCTGTACTTACACTTGTCCAGCTGTCCCTAATTTATTTGGCCCAGTTTCCCTCTTCCCTCATAAAAAAGATACTAGCAAACAGACACAAGTCCAGCAAAGAGCTGTAGGGATATGAGGCTGCAGTATGTGGCATTTTGGAAGGTCTGAAGGAATTCTTCCTAAATGAGGGAAACTATTTTTCCCACTAAGAACAGTCATGCACAGGAATAGGTGCTTAATCCTCAGGGAAGAGCAGGGCCATCAGTGCACCAAAGGGCTCTGCAGCCTCTATCCCCCTTCTCTGCAACCTCTATCTCCCTCTCCTTGTGGTTTGGGTCTTCTGCTTAGGGCCAGTTATGACTCTGTCCCGCTGGGACCTGATCACTGGAGAAGCATACAGCAGCCATGCAGGTAAGCTGAGCTCAGTCTCCCACACACCTGTGGAACTCACCTGAGCTACACTATAGGTGCATACGGCGGATTGGGGATATTGGGGGAGACCTCCAGGCCTTAGGTTGCTTGCCCCATTACCTGCGAGGTGTATGCCCTTCCCCCCACCCCTGCACGTGGCCCGGTGACCCCGCAAGGAGCACACACAGACCACCTGGGAGGGACGGACGAAAGAGAAAGTTTATTGTGGGGTTTGGGTTTATAAGGCTTTTAGGAGGGTCAAAGGGGACCAATCACAAGTTCAGGGTCACACAAAAGAAACCATCAGGTAAGGGGTCAACAGCCAATAGGAAGGGGTTAACAGGGGACCAATGGGACACCTCAGGACACCTTGGGTGGGAGACAATAGCTTCACAGGGGGGTGTTGGGAAGAGGGAGACAGTGACACTGCAGAAAATACACAAACATGTTGAGACATGTTTAAACTACAGTAAAAGCTTCTGTTTCCATAGGGTTAGAGCTGTTTTCCTCACCAGTCCATCTCTGACAGGACTTTTTCCACACAGCATATGGCAAGTTCATTGCCACAGGTGCATCTGTGCCTGGCTGATCCTCCTGGCCTTGCCTTCCGGCCCTGACTCGCTACCTTCCCCTGGGATTGGCCTCACCCCTACAGACCCCCCAGCCTGATGGTCACCAGCTGGTGGATGACATCAGAGGGACTCTGCTCACCTAATCTTTGAGCTGCAGTTCTGCACTTCAGTGGGAAGGTGCTGCCCTGCTGGTCCCACTGTCATCCCCTGCTTCCCCTACCCTTGTGGATCTCCATCTCTAGTATTTCAAGGTCTTTATTAAGTCAGATGTTGGATGAGACAGCTCTGAATTCCAGCACTTTTAGCACCATACCAGTTTAATTTAAAAACAAGGTACAAATACAGTGTAAAACCCATTGTTACTAAAAATAATTAAGAAGCAAAAAAACCAGTCTTAATGTTTAATATCGGCTAGAGTCAATTCTATGCTCTTAGGCTGAAAAATGTTTTAATAGCCTGATAACTGACTCTGTGTCGATGGTACTGTGAAACCAGGTCTCATATAGTAACATGGTAGACAGATGGGCAAATGGATAAGCAAAAAGACACAACCTCTCTGCTAAACACATCTGTGCAGTATCTGAGCAGGTTTATCTATTAGACAACATTTTTCAGGTATGTATTTCTAAGCATTAAGCTGAGCTACCAAAAGCCCTGTTTAATTTTTTTACCTACAGTTATTTTTCACCCAGCTATTCATTTTGGAGCTGGGAATGAAAAGTGAGGCTATTCAGCCTTCTGAGAAGGCTAGAGAATATCTAATTTCTAGTAATTTAAAGCTCATATCTAAACTCACCTTATTAAGGATAATTTTTCAGCTTTTTCAAGTGCTGAACTTTTACCTGTTTAACTGCATCTGCCAGGCTGAAAGGTGTCCAGGTAGTTGGCTTTAGCTCTGACTGCACTGTAGATAGCCAAGTCTGGCACTGTTGTAGAGTATCCTGATGATTAACATGCTTCTGGAGTTCATGTTCCAAAGTCTGGTACACCTAAATCAAACATTTTGTAAGTTTATAACATCTTCAAATACCACCATTGTCTCTCTTCTCCCACCTTGAAAACCACAGATTAAACAGAATTATGAAGACTGGGGTTATTTTAGCCCTTGTACAAAGTACCAAAGGCTGAAGGCTCCTTAAGCTCTCGCGCTTCTTGCTAATATGTGAAGAAGATTGACAATATCTAATGCACAGCTTCTGGAAAGAAAAAAATAAAGATGCAAATGAAGAGCATGGTCTCTTATTTCATTCCTGTTCAACATTTTGCCATTGATTTTGTATGAGATTGTTTGTTTGGTTGGTTGGTCTTGGGGTTCTGTTTGTTTTAGTTTTTGCTTGTTTGCTTGGTTTGGTTTTGGGCTTTTGTGTTTGTTTGTTTTTTGACTGCTGGCTTGATCTCCTAATTGGCTTAACAGAATGACCCAGCTAGCCCTTCTTAACTGTATATTCTGGTTTTAATAAGAGAGACAGTATTTCCTTGCACATACTTGAGACCTGTTATGTATGTATGCAAACTACTGACACTAAGAGTGTAATTTTCTCCCTAGTTTTTAAAGTAGGAATAGTTCTAATTTCTTTGCTGCAGCTGCTCAGAAGCTAGTGTGACATGAAGGTAGTTAGGGTGTGGGGAGATCAAGGTAAGAACTGATAGGCAACTAGTTTTGCTGGCTGCAAGGCAACATTTGGATCACAAGAAATTAACTGTAGCACAGTAATGATAAAGCACTACATTAGTACCTTGCTGGCTCAGTTTAAAAGAAAACAGTAGAAAGAGTTTTTCACTATTTAAAGAAAGAAGTACTCAGAAATAATAAGGCATTTTATTCTTAAATGGCACAAAAATTTATTTTGAAACAGGACTTACTCTTTGGGCTGTGCTACATATGGCAGAATAGCTGTCCCTTGTCCCCTGAAGATGGCTTTGTATGTTTTGCTTAAACTTTGCTTGGAGATGTTCTGCGCATTGACTGATCAAGTAATCACCTTTACTCTTAAGGTTGTTCAAACAATCTTCAAATCCTGCAATTTCTTCCATGATAGCCTAAAAAAACAGATAAAATAATTTTGAAGAAATATGTTGTGGTGCAGAATTTTTTTTTCCCCTCCTCTAAATACTCTTCAGATATGGAAAAAAAGTTTGCAAATAACATGTATTGTCATAGTCAAGCTATTAGAGTGTATGCTCATTGTAAAGTCATTGTCAAAAATCTTTACACAGATTTTTGTGTAAAGAATCCCACAGAAACATCAGTAGCACTGTCCTAATGTGTAAACACTATATGGTCAGGCCCCTAGACTACCAATAATCTTCCTCTGTTGCATGCCCTCCAGGGCTCCTCCACCTTCTCTTGTGACTAGTAATGAGAATGAAACCTCATGCTCAATCATATCTTATTCCATGAGCTCTTTCACTGTGGACAGTTCTTTCCACTGACTTTGGTGCAGACAAATTTTTATCTAAGGAGGTTACTTGAAGAATAGCACACTAATCACAAAGCATTAAAACATTTCAATATTTTCCCTTGGAATCTCAGTTTCAGGTAGTGGTGCGGAGGGTTGGATTTTGCTTTCTTTTATCTTCCAGAAAGCAATGGCTATCGATGTATTGAATGATAATCACTAATAGCAACCATAACAATACCTTGAATAAAAGCGATGGAGGAAATGCTACAACCTAACAGATGAAAAAATAAATTAAAAATTGAAGTTTTTTTTAACCTCAGAAGTTCCAGACCAAAAAATACCTTAGAAGTAAAATGACCCCAATCTGATTTTTTGGGGGTTATTTCCCAGGAAGTCTCAGCAACAAACTGACACAGAATTCAGATCAGAGTACATCAAAGTTCTTGTGTAGATACAGTCTCATCCATAAAATGATCCTAACAACAAGCTAGATTTGTTAAACTGCGGTAATGACACTGACGCTTATTTACACAGCAGTAAGTTGAAGAAAACAAGTGAATGACAAATAATCAGAGCTCTGGAGTGGAGGCAGAGAAGCAAAGATGCAAAATTCTATTTTACTGGAAGAAGGAAGATTACCAATAGCAAACCCACCTTGTGGTTAGCTAGTTGCTGAGTGATTATTTCAAGATTGTTGCTTTCCACAAGGTCAGGGCTGACCAATCTGCTGGACATATGTAACAACCATTTCTCCCCTTCTTGCAAATCACTATTGTAATCCTCATGTTCTTTTACTCTCACTTCTAAGGTTTCAACACATGCCTGCAGGTCCACAATAATCAAAATTAAATTAAATATTCAGGAAATTACAAGAAATTAAAAAACCCCAAACCAATCAAAACCCACCAAGAGCTTGAAAGCATAATAAGAGTTGTCATCTAAATTTATATTCCTGTGAGGGACTCTCATATGATTGACTGTAAAGGAAAACATCAAAGGGATTATTTCTGTGAATAAACTCTGTGGTACCAAGTAGTATTTTCAATCCAGATGAAATACTATCCTTTGAAGACTGAGGATCTCCTTACTTTGAGAAAATGAACACTCTCACCCTGACATTAAGTTTACTTACAGTTATCACAAGCTCTTTGAGAGATTGCACTTGACCTACCAAATGTTTTGGTTGAGTCCCTACTACTTACAGCCTTTGTACATGCATATTGCCTGTGACTGTGGTAGGCAAATTAAGAATGTACACATTGAGTTAAAATGTATTTATTCTCTTTAAGAAAGAGTTTTCATAACCTTCTCTAAATTTAAGCCATCAACATTATATCTGATGCAACAGATATCAATTTTGTGGTGGAGATCAGAAGCATGTCTTTAAACTAAAAGTCAACTCTGAAAAAAATAAAATCATCTCCTATTGGTAGGTGGATTGGTAAGTTAAAGGTGCCTGGGTCAAACATATGTACTAACATGGTTTGTAGAGCTTATCCTTGTTAGGAGTATAACCTATTAAAAGCTTTAGGAATAATCATACTTTAGGACGTCCTCGGAGGCATTAGGTCTTTCAAAGTACTACATGCACATGGACTAATGAATCAATGTAAATTGATAACATCCTTGTCAAATTAAATTATATCCATCTTGCAGTTTATGTTCTTCAGTGACTTCTATTCAACAACTAAACTAGATTAAACAGGGGTTGTGGAAGATCAAGCAGAAACAAGAGAAAATGGTATAATTTAAGGACATCTGTCCCTTCAAGAAATAATGCATTTAGAAATCTATTAAAAGCAATTATAGTAACAATAGTACAGACTAATCACTGATACCTTTCTCCCTAATGCTACGAAGTACAAAGACTTCACCTGCCACACTTAAAATTCATTTCAGTTACTCTTGTTAAATATATCGAGGTAGTTTTATCCATATTCAAAAATTGCTTGTTGCTCCTGTCTGCCCCCCCCAAAAAAACAAACAAAAAAACCCCCAAAACCCCCCATAACAAAACACCAGAAGTAATTAAAGGTAGCTGGCTCTGTGTACAGACATGACAGCATGAAATAGCTTACTAACTTCTTAAAGAGGGGTAAAAATATAGCAAATTGGAAGTCTTATTCCTGGCTTTTTACCTTTATTTTGCTGCAGAGTTCCTGGTAACTGCTCTGAAGGTCTCGAATGTTGTTCTTTAGAGTCACATCATTCACCAGGTCAAAAAGTGCCTCTCCCTTTTCAACCACTGACTTCACTGAAGGTTCATGGGACAGAACAGTCTGTTGTATGGACTACAATGCAAGCAAGAATTAAAATATATCTACTGATCACTGAAGATGTATTTCACTAACTTTCCTCAGATCTGAAGCACAGTCCTCTATTATGGTATATATCATCCTTTGTTTATCAGTACAGGATTATGTTTCTCAGCCACGTCCTGAGACAAGTCTGCATGCGTCTAAAAACAATTGCTCCTTTAGTGAGTGGCTAGCAGCATGGCTGAAAATCTGGAGCTGATGAAGCAAAAGGAGTTAATATGTCTGAAGGGGCAAATGTTAGGGATAAAATTTGTTCAGAGGGAAAAGTTCTGAAAATAGGTGGGAAAGTATGACCAAAGTCATCCCCTTAATGAGATGGTGTGCAAAGGAGTGCCTACGACTGTACTCTCAAGAGTAAGCAATCTGACCTGTCACATCCTTGTACCTCTGGCTCAGACAGCATGGCACATGCCAGCATCTGCCAAATGACAGTGAGATACCAACTCCTCAAACATGTAAGAAGCAAGCACACAGCTATGACATATGACTTTGAGTAGGGAAGCTGGCAAGGGGTAGTGGGCAGCTTCAGAGAGAAAGCCTTGATGCCCTGTAGGTACTGCTC
This sequence comes from Pseudopipra pipra, assembly GCF_036250125.1. NCBI lineage: Eukaryota > Metazoa > Chordata > Aves > Passeriformes > Pipridae > Pseudopipra > Pseudopipra pipra. Next base: position 51,931,860 of record NC_087551.1, read on the forward strand.
AGCAATAACCAAAACATTTGTCTGTCAACACCATTCTTTCTAGCCACAAATGTAAAGCACAGCATTATATGGGCTGCTATGAGGAGAGTTAGCTCCACCTCAGCCAGACACAGTACACATTTCGTGAAACATCTGTAATCCTGGAGTATTTTACAAAAACATCATGAGGAGAAGAAATGGGGTTTGCTGGCAAATTTTCTACTCATTTTGTGACTGGAAAAAAAACCCCAAACACTTCATAAAAATCCTAACTAAAAACATAAGAGGTCATAGCAGCTGACTGTCTGAGATATCAGTTGAGCTGGAATATCCAGCTTTAACCAGAAAGCTGATTAAGCCAGTGTAAACAGAGACAATGTCTGCAGTGAAGAAAGACCAAATGATTTCTATCTTTGCTGAAACACCAATTAACTCAGCTGAGATCAATGCAATTATTTATATGTGTACTCATATGAGAATTTTGCTCCCTAACAGGACATTTTCAGATGTGCAAGCCCTTTTAGAACGTTCACATTTCAAACACAGGGGCTCAGTCTGGTTTGTAGACAGAGTTATCACGCACATTTTCACTTTGATGCTGACTAGGACACCCAGATCAGAGATGTGTCTATAAAGAAACTTGGATACCCGATCAGAGAATTTATTGAGAATCACTAGGTTAAAATCAATTCAATTGTACAATGAGATAACCCCTTTTTACCTTGTATTTGGACAACTGGGCCTTCTTCTCATAGAGTTCACTCTTTGGCTCTACTGGAGCATGTAAGATGGCTTGGTAATCTGTGATCCACTGAGTCTGTGCCTTGTACTTGTCTGAGAACTCTTTTACCAGCTGAAGACACTTCTCTGAAGTCATGTGCTCTTTCCTGATGGAGCCTGCCAGCTCTTCAAGCTGTTCCACATGATCACCAATTTCTTTTCTTAGCTGGTCAACTTCATTTTCTTCCATGTATTTTATAGCTCGCTCCCCCTTTTCCCGGGCTGATTTCAGTAAACTGTGGCCTATGTCCATATCACTCAATAGCAGCTGTAAAGGAAAGGTTGGTTAACAGAAGATGTATGGAAACTCTTGCCTTGTTTTTATTTTTATTTTTAATTCATTAAGTAGATTAAATTCATTAAATTCCATTATCTAGAGGCTAACACCATTTTTTTTATTTTGCTAAGGACACTGATGAAATTGCTAAGGAAACTAAGTGGACTTTTCATTACAAAATTGCCTGGAGTTAAGGTGTGGTAAGCTAGAAGGAAGCAGATAAAGCAAATACTTCTGTTCTGCAGTCATCTTGTGAAGACAACAGAGAAACTGAGGGCCCTTAGGAGAGAATTCATACTCCAAATTCTGGAATAGATGAAAGCCTTCCCCTAGTGTATTATGTTTAAGCAGCTTAAGCTGCAGGACATACGAAAAGATCATCTACAACTATGAGATAAAATGTGAGTTTTACTACTGTTTCAATGAGGAGAAATAGGAAGCACTTCTCGCCAGAGTGCATACTGGTAGAAAAATATACTTGCAATGGGAATTTATTTTAAGCTTTAATCTACACAAAACACATATGCAAGCCTTATGGAAGGATAGGATTATATTATTTAGGACTATTATAACCTCAACAGCCAAACTGTGATCTAACGTGTATATGACAGGAGAACAGAAAGTGTTACACTGTGTGGTCTTTATCCCATTAGCTTCTCTAGGCAAGTCAGAATTTCAAGTGACTTTTAAGATGTATGTTAAAATATAGCCTCTTCTTGGTGAACAGAAACAAAAATTGCATTTGAGAAAGCTGTACCTCTAGTTTCTGCACTTTTTTCTCCAGTGCTGTTTTATCAACCACGTCAAATTTGGTAATCACATTTCTGAAGTTCTTGTTAGTAGCTCCATACCAATTTGTGTAAGCACTAAAAGACAATTCTGACTCCTCCATGCAGCGTATTTCTTCTTCCAGAAACTTTATTTGCTCCTTCAAACAAATATGGAAGGTAGGGGGAAGAAACAAGGACCACCCAGATTTTTATCATTGCTATTGGCTAAAGATAACAATAAATCGCTATTTATTAATAAAACCTGTTATACAAAGAGTAAACACCTAGGTTAGAGTGCTTTCATAAATAGTGGATCATTCTTACAGGGGTCTTGTCAGGGTGTACATACGGCAATCATTAATGTTAAAACTGAGTTAATTCTAAACACTGGAAACGTACTTACATTTTGAACTTTGAATTGTGATTTGTGATTACAGTACTATGAGGCAATTACTACTGACAGTGACCTGAAGACTGTACCTTAGCAATTCAAATTTTCTTCATACCTGTGTGTATCAGTGAGAACCTGAAAATATTTCTCTAGAGATTGACTGGCATTCAAACATACTGTATTCTGAATCTGTCTACTGAAACTATCAAAAAAGATAGTAACAGGGCATTATACTGGAATATCCTGATTATATTTCTATAATACACTTAATCCAATGAAATCTATGTGTGTGTATATATGAATATATACGTGAATGTTACGTTATTGATTCTGCAATGATGAATAAACTCTGATAGTCTAATTACAAAAGTCTGTTTATATTTGCTTCTTAACTGACAATGTATGATGTTACAATAAATTAGTTTTCATTACTTACCAAGACATGAAGAAGAAGAGTTTGGTAGCGAGATGTAAGTTGTGTAGCCTGACTTCCCATTCTACTTGCAGTGAGACTTTCCTCTAGTATTTGCTGAGCCAATACCCCAACTTCCTCTACATCATCTTTGTAGATTGTAATGTCTTCATGCCACTTCTATGACAAAGAAATTAGCAAGCGTATATGACTGATTCAAACATCTTAAACACAGCAGGGATTTATTTGTAACCAGGTCAGGAAATCATTGAAAAGGAAAACAAATACATGGTTGTAAACATGCATTTACAACTGGAAAATTAAACAGAATCTGATGAAGGCTAATGTAACAAATATGCTGGAAGTTTTTTCATACCATACGGACTGTATTTCATTATAACAAATTCAATGTTTTTTTTCTTTCCCCCACCCGCCCCCAAAATAATAATAGAAATGCAACCTGGACTTGCTATAGAATTCACCTGAAGTTTTAAAGGTGGCTGTAAAGTGTAACCTTGAACTTCTTCAAATCTGCTTCCTGTGTTTATTCAGAACCATGTCTTCTCCTTGCAGTGACTAAAGGAGAATTATTACATCGACACAGTGGAGACTTCATAACACAGTTGGTCACATTTTACTCTTGCTACCATATTAAATTTTTTCCACTCCAGCACCAATCTTTGTACTCAGTTACGTCTTCACATACCACAGAGCATATGAATTCCAGATCTCCCTGCAAGATCTCAACATCGGTATAGCCATACCTCTACCAGTAAAGTGGCAGGAACCTGGATCCAGAAGGGACAAAGCTCTCTCGGATCCATCATTTTAGGCACCACCTCAGAATAAACTGCAAATCTTGCTCTCATTTTCACAGTGCAACCAGGAATTGACATGGGAACCTAACGAATTATTTTGTTTAAGGAATCCATTAACTCTATTCCTTACCTTCATTTGTTGAAGCTGCATCTCCTTTGTTGCTCTTCCAGACTGCCTGCCAGTCCTGATAGCAACTTTCTCCTCCAGCGTTGTTAACCAGTCATTAACCTTCTGAAATTTTTTCTCCATTAACCTCAGTCTGCTCACAGTGGCATTTAATTGGCTTCTTGCTTCAGATAGCCTGTACTGATAAACTTGCCAATCCTGCCGTAAGGATTCCAGAACTCTGTCTTCTATCTGGGGAATGCCCCAGGGAATCACTTCCTCTCTGGCATGGACAGCAGCATTCAGTAATGCTTGTCCCTCTGTGCAGTGGACCTGCATGTCCTGTAAAGGCAGAGTTACAGTTACATACCCTACATTAACACCTTTAATTCACATATGGCAGAAAACCCCTTAGTTCTACTTAAAACAGCTAGGCATTCCCTTTAGTTATCTATGGTTAAACATATATTGGAGATAGTCTTATCTCTAAGAACACCAGTGACAGTGTGCTCACTTAGAAAGCAAACTAAATATCACTATTTTTGACAAGTGAACTGCAGAAAATTATTGATAAAGCATGCATTAAATTCTTTCCCTTCATGCTAAGTTTGTCAGTTCTGAAACCTTAGCTACCCAAGCCAGCACGGGATGGATGCAACCCATTAACCACAGCCTTAAATTCGAAACTTTCCAGATGTGACAAGCAAACTATAAGACTGATTCTACAACTGAATATGTTTAAAAACAGAGGCTTTAATCTTTCAAAATAAACAAACATCTTAATTTTAACATATGTTTGAGACAACACTCCAAAATAATTTTGATACCCTGTTCCGGACATATGTGGCATGTCCGGAACTCTAGAACTTAATTAAAAGTACAAAGAGATTCAATCTGAGTAGAAAACATAACAAGGAAATTATCTTAACAAAAAAAAATTGTATTTTATCTTAGTTTGCATTTGAGATATATATCCAGATTTTCAAAATGGATTTTTGTAAAGTAAACTATAATAATAAAAATATATGCAGAGTCCCTGATCATACAAAGACCTTCTCAGTATCTGGAATAAAGTAAGAAACATTTCATATCTCAAGTGCAGATTTCAGCAACAGATATTAAAGTATTTTAAGTCAGCCTAAGATAATAACTGGGGAATTACTGAAGTACTATAGGTTCACCTTTCAGTGTCACTAAAGTGATTCAGTAATAATCTTCCCACCTCACCATGGGAGCTAGCCTACATGAATGGAACTGCCTGAAAGTAGGTGCATCTGTACTGTAAGCAATAAAAGATGAAAAGCCAATGAAAATATTTTGATATTTCATGAAACACACGGAAAAGAAGAGACAGACCAACATCCAACACAAATTCAATACTTTCAAGAAAACATTAGTATGTCTGGGGATTTCATTCAAGGCCTGATCTTTCTGGAAATGAGCAACAATATTTCCACTAACTTTACTGGAACCAATCGGAGCAGCAAATTATGTGATTGCAAGTTGTTCTCGATACAATTTTTGTTTGGCAATTAATATTACTCTGTTATTTTACAAGTAAGATTTTTCTCTTCTTTTCTTTGGTTTACTTAGAGTGTCACACATTACGTACCTGTAAATCTCGGAGTGTTGCCTCCTGTTCCTGGGCATCACCATCAAGATGTGATAAACAGTCAAGTTTTTCCTTTTCCTTCTCCAACCATACTTCAAAGGCCTTCAAATTTTTTTGGTACTCTTGATGTAATGTAAGAAGTCCTTCAGCTTTTGTTACTGCTTCCTGTTTGTTAAAGTATTTACACGTATGTATACATATCTTATTGTATCAACAAACCAAGAAAACATAAAACCCAGAAATCCATAAAGGGGAAAAGTTTGTCTCTGATGCTGAGCTTTCCTAGAATTCAAGAGTACTTTGACTCTGAAGATGGTTTAATCAATTACAGGGAAAGAGGGGGCACTTGTAGGGTTACAGATACTTATCCTAAAAGATTCTTCACATAAATTTGTGACATCTGAGATTTTAGTTTTGATCTGGGATTACTTTTAAATAATAGCTTAGTTTCTAATAGCAAGAGACTTTCTTGATTTTTATATCAATTTAAATTAACTTTGCTGAAGTGAGGGGAAGAGGAGGGGCAGACACTGATCTCTTTTCTCTGGTGACCAGTGACAGGACCCGAGGCAATGGCCTGAAGTTGTGTCAGAGGAGGTTTAGGTTGGATATTAGAAAAACGTTCTTCACCCAGAGGGTGCTTGGGCACTAGAACAGGCTCCCCGGGGAAGTGGTCACAGCACCAAGGCTGACAGAGTTCAAGAAACATTTGGACAATACCCTTGGGCACAGGGTGTGTCTCTTGGGAATGGTCCTGTGCAGGGCCAGGAGTTGGACTTGATGATCTTTGTGGGTCCCTTCCAATTTGGCATATTCTATGATTCTTTGATTAATAAGCACATGAGCTTAGAAATTGCATTTTTCATTTTCCATGACTTTTTTTTTTGCTCATGGAATAAGAATTTCTTTTAAGAATATCTACCATCCTAGGTTTGAAGACTACCCAAGTTCTTTGTGGGCAGTTCCTACAGAGCACAGTAAGAAACAGACTACAATTCTTCTGTGTATGTGGGTGAGCAAGTTACAGTAATTTCACATCTCAGCACCGTATCTGGGGTACAGAAGGAAAGGTGTCATATATTAGCACAAGAGTAGTCTTTCTAAGTGCAAGAAAAATATATTATATGTAATCCACACCCCCTAAGAAATTATGGGAATGAGGAGTCGAGTTCTGAGGGAGACAAGACAGGCTGCATCTGAGGGCAGCAGGCTCATAAGAAGATAAACACTTCCATAAAAAGCAGCCATGAACCTACTGTCTGCTTTATCTTTTATTTCTAACAGGTCTGTCTAATGGGAGAGAGGAAGAAAACAGAAGTATTGTCAGAAGACCATCTTCTACAAGGCCTATCCATGCCCAGAAGTGGGAAGGTGGAAAGAGAGATCAGTTCTCTTGCCTCTTGACAGTGACTGCAGGAATCACAGAACCACAGGTCTTGGTCTGCTCAGGTTTGGACCATAAACCCTTCAGGAATCTTGTCAGGTTTCCCACATGGCCTAAGGCTTTTTAAAGGATTTGACATTCCTCACTTTCCAGCTATTTGCTTTGAACTTTGAACTTCTTTCTAAGTGTTGAATGTACTCTTGACACTTTAGATCATCACCACAGCTGGGAATGGAAAAGACCAATCATTTGGGATATCAGATGGCAAGAGAAAAAAGCTTCTTGCTGCATGAGGAAAGAGGTACAGAATTCTTGCCTCTGTGAACTACCATCCTTTTGTCATTGATCCCATGCTGTTGCTCAAACTGAGCAAATATAGGCAGTCTGTATAGCTTTGTGCAAGAGAAAAAGGTAATGGCTAGAGAATCCCCATGCTAACAGGAGTACTGGGTATTCACTAGCACTTCCAAGGACTTACTTATCTTTCTGGCAAACCTGAGCAATTTTATTCACACAAGGTCAAAAGAAAAGAAGATATCTGAGACATATGGTGTGGCTCTTGAGGATGGTCCCATGTAGGCTAAGGGTTGGACTCAATGATCCTTGTGGGTTCCCGTCAACTCAGCATATTCTGTGATTCTTGCATGGCATTCTATGCAGTTGTGGAAGAGAGGACCACAAAACAGTGAATCAATTATGTGCTTGAAAAACTGAATTTTGGCCCTTTCTACATGACAAAGGCATCATTGAGACAACAAAATTCAGTTTTACTACACTGCTGTCCGGAAGAAAAGTTGGCTGCCTGAGCATACATTAAGCATTATTTATTATCACAGAAGAATTTGGGTTAACTGGAGACAATGACCTAGCTTTAAATCTACCACCAGGTCTTTTATTATTTCTTCTTTATCTTGTATCTTACACTAAAACCCATCCTGATCTTTATCTGTCTGTGCCCAAATCTTTTCCAGATATACAATATCTATATTTACCAGTAAATGTAGCATTTATCATGCTTGTGTCATTATAGTCAGTTTACTTGCTATTAAGGTTTGAGCTCAATAATAAGCCTCTGTAGTTGTCAACTGCCTGTGAATCACATGATTGACTGGTAACATTTATTGCAAACATACACGAATCACAGGTTCAAAGATTTTTTCAACTTTTCAGTCACAATGGCTAAAGCCATACCTGTGCTGAAGTCAATGAAAATTTTGACATGGACTACCTCAGACTATTCTCCTTGATGATTTTTTTCAGATTTTTAGAACCTTTCTGAAAAGATCTGAAGCTCAGTGGTACCTGAAGACATATTTATTAATTGCCCTAATAGCTTTCTGTTACATTGTTACAGCTGTATTTAAGCTCTTACTCCTCATTTAACTGTAAAATAAATGATAAAGGAGAACACTTTTTCCTTTTGCCAACTAAACAAGGAGTGCTATTAAGAAAAACTGTACCCTTGTTCTTTCTTTGAGGAATTTATACCGCTCCTGAAGTTCCTGGAGTTCAAGCTGGGCAATGTAATGCTCAGCCATCCCACTTCCTTTCACTTCAATGGTCTCCAACAGGCTGTTGTGACTCAACACCTCTTCACTGAGTAGCTGCAAAATAGAGAGAGAAGAACACACAAAGGGTAGCATTAAAACAAGACCGTGGATTAATCTCGCAGTTACAAAGGCTTTTTGTTGCCTATAAGGTGACATGGGCTTGTTGCTGGTTTGTTGTAAGTCAAACACACCTTGGCTTTGCTGAGGGCAGCTGTTTTTTCCCTCAGTTCAGCATACTGCCTTTCAGAAGCATTCATACTTGCTTCTACTTTATCCATCCATCTGGAAAACTGATGAATATCTTCCTGGTAACTTGTCCATTTGGATAGAGCTCCTTCCAGTTGACTGTAATTAAAAAATACATATTTGTTGTGATGGTGGAGGTTCCCATGCTATTAAAACACTGAGATATAGTCAAATAAAGATATTGTAGACTATAATTATGAGAAAGATGTATCAGAAACTAAGCAGTCTGTTAAAATCCTACAGGTTTTAACTAGGAGCATTGTTTGGCTAATAAAGAGAAATTAAGTTTTCCAAGCCTGGAATGTTAAGGAGGTTTGTAAGTTAGCTGATATATTCTAGATTTAGTAAAATAATTGCAACTGAAAAAATAAGACGCAGAATCAGAATTTTTCTGTCCCTTTGCATACATTCCAAAGTTACTGCATTCCAATGTTTAATTGGAATTGTTTTTTAACTTGAAATATTTGCAACTACTGATGCTCCATCAAAGAAGACTACATTTTTTCCCTATATTTTTTTATTCTATCACTAGGAGTGTCACTATTGGACACTGCTATAACAGTATGTTCTGTGAAATGCTAGCAAATGGAAAAGCAGATAGGATCTTGACAGAGCAACCATTAATGTCCATGACAAGATCTTCTTATTTCTGAGATTTCACGTCATCAAGTGCAACACGAAGTAAAATATACAACAAGATTATGAACATGGAATACAGTTTTAAGAGTAGATTGACAATAAGGGTTAGATTCCTCCCCTTTTCTACTTCAAATGAATATGCCACTTATGGCCTCTAGACCTGCAGCGTTTGGCACATGCAGTCACTTTACACGACTTTGACTCTTGTAATAATAAAATTGTGGGAATTACTTTTCAAAAGTTTAGGCGGTGCTTTGCTGCTAAGCGTCATTCTGCATCTCATGCCATTTTTACCTCTTGCACTGGATACAAGCAGATAGAAGAGAAGCCCAGCTGTCCTTCAAGTTCTGCAACTGCCCTTCAATCACTGGTACTCCCTCCAGAGAAGTATTTTGTAGAACAGATTCTCCTCTTGTCAGAATGATTTTCATTTGGATTTCTTTTTCTTGTTTCACTGCTAGCAGGCTCTAAAAAGTGAGTGGATATTATTTTATTTTTATCATTAACTGGTCATGAATATTCTAACTGGCTTTAAGGAATATTAGCTGAGCATATTTAGCAGCTGGTACAGTCAATTGGAAGAGGGACAGTGGGGTCACAGCTGGGCTTCGACAAGGCAAAAGTGACTTTCAAAGGGTAGGTTCAGACTATTAAAAAAAATATTAGTTGACAGCGAAGTTTTCATGGAATCTGTGCAGGTACTTACAGTGTATCAGAGAAAGTACTGCCAGGTGGAAAAGCTGACATTCCAAAGGAAATGTCATTTAGATGGAAAACAGGAGGATATACTCACAGAGAAAAAAAGATGTAATGACAAAGTTCTTCTACAAGGCTAAAATACACTTCTACCAATCTAGGATTTATTTGCAACTTAAAGTTATCAACAAATAAAGTTAGCGGGCTGTCAGCAATGTCAGCCTAGAGACTTAGCTCCTGGAGCTGTGCAGTTGCAAACTAACAGTTCCTAATACTATGCAAACTCACGAAAAGCCTAAAAGCATGAACCCAAAAGACTCAACAAACAAAAGGCAAAACACAATTTTAGTATTATGCTACAGTCTCTTGATTTTTGATGTATTCTTCTAATTTGGAGAATTTTCAGCTCAAAATCTGAGACATCAATAATATAAAAAGTATTGTTTTATAAATACTGCTCTTAGACATTATTGTACACTGATACCAACAGATGGTATTTTATTAACTGTAGTCACCATTTTAAAAGCAATGATAGGAAAAGGTGTTCTGAATCAACTGTATCACCTGTAAGATCTAGGAATATATATTAAAATAACAGAAGTGAATACCCTATTTCATCCATTTAACCTTCAGCAGCCATACAATGTCTTTTGAGTACTTTAAGAATTTTCATATATGCAGCTCTCTCTCTCTTAGAGGTCTCTATATCCTTCTTAGACAGAAGTTCTAATAATGAGCTCTTTCTGCTACAAGGAGTTATTTTTCAATACATTGAAAATCAGTGTCTGAACAACAATCATTAGATTAATACACAACCACTAAGTATCTTATATTTGTATTCTTCTTATAGATCTAAAAAGAGCAGGTTTTGGATTCTTGCTTCCATACCTCTAGTTTTAACATCCGGCTGTCCAGAACACTCTTGTCTGCAGTGGGATGACGGTAGGAATCCAGCATGTGAACTGCATCAGCAACCCAGTCCTGGAGGTCCTTGACACTGTGTGAGAACTGCTGGTGCTCTACTACAATCCTATCCATTCTGGAAATTTTCTCCTGCAATTCATATAGCAGTTAGCACCAACAGTATTTAAAAGATTGTTTATTCCCCATATCTACTTATGAACTTCAGAATGAGTCTCTTAAACTATACTCAGAAATTTGCATGCATTGTCCAAAGATAAAATACAAATGAAAAATTCAGAAATGACTTTTTTTGTTTTCTAAATTTAAAGCTTCAATTTTCTGGTTTTGTTTTTTCTTAAACATCTGGTAAATCACATTTAAACTCCGTGTCAGTGTTGCACTGGAAGATAACTTGCGAAATCTGCCAGTGCGCAAGACTTAAGCCTGTGAAGCTATGCCACTGCACCTATGTTACTTTGTTAATATTTGGAAAAGACAGACCTGTTTTCCTCAATGACTCCCACTGGTATAACTATTCTTCTGAAAAATCACTGACACTCACACAAATCAAAAAGAAATGCTCAAGTTACATTGCTAAAAGGCTTGAGCTGAACAGGAATACACAGCAGAGTGTATTTCACACTGTGACAGAAGTAAAGTCAAGTCAGTGTAACAGGCTTAGGAAGTTTCTGAAAGGGATCTTTCTCAAGCTTCCACAGCTACCCAAAGAATTTCAGGATTTCTCTCACAGGCTGGATCATCTGTCCTCTGTCTTAGACTCCTTCTTCTCATCCTGTAATCTCCTACAAGTTCTGTTCACATAAGCTTGTATTAGTAACTCATGCATATTTCGCTTCTTCATTTTCATTGCAGACATGAAAATTTATTATGGTCATGCATGCAATCATTTTTATGAAGTCACAGATATGCTTTATAATTGTTATTTCCACAGCAAATGTAGAAATCAAAAAAGTAGCAATACCCCAAACATAAATACTTTCTGAATTGAATAGTTATTCTAAAAAATATTCCCTATACCCTTAATCATTCTTGTTATTGTAGCAACTGTAAGCCTAATTCCATATCAAGCCTCCTTCATGACGTGAACTTTGCAAAAAGTAACAGTCCTAATATGAAGGCCTTCTTATCTCTCTACACAATAGAGATGGTAGAAGTGATGAAGTGTGTCAAGTACCACTCAAAAAAGACAGTTAGGTTAAACTCTTGGTTCTTGGCCTGATGCTTTAGAATTTGGCCTATGCCTGCCCTTGAATCTTCAAAAGCAGCCTAGGAGGTATCTTTTCTAGAAGACCAATCTATTACTTTTAGATGAAGATACTTACAATGCAAATAATCATCATTATAGATGAGATGAAATAATAACTTTTCTGCATTATGTATTTTCTAAAAAAACTACCCTTCCCTCATTTTTGAAATATACTCCTTTCAGGTGCCACTTATTACAAAACTAAAATGTCTTCAATGCTTAAAATAATCAAAATCAAATCTGATTATTATAGAATCAGGTGAGGTTTACTTCTTAATCAACATACTTTTAAATAAAAAAATAAAAAATCAGTTACATTTTGTTGACAGTTCTTACTTTCCACTCCTAAAAGTCAATGAGAAAGACAGAATAGATCAGACACCACAGAGCAGACAAGCAAGACAACTGCAGTGTTTCACATTTCAGTCTTTATTTTTCCCTACATACATCAAAGGAATTGCTTAAAAGCACATACACTGGGTGCATTACCTTTGTCAGATTGCTTAGAGTAAGATATTGAGAAGACAACTGAGACACTCTGCGCATAAAGCTTTTGCTGACAGCTTGTTCTTCCCACAGCTGCTGAGCTTTCTCTTTTAGCCTGTTGAGCTGATGCTCGTGGCAGCTTATTTCCTCAAGGACAGACTGTAAAGCAGAAGCACGGTAATATTAAGACTGGGTGCAAGTAAGCTGGAAATAGAGAAGCGTGAAGGCACCATGAAAAATAGAAGTGACATATGCCAAGCTTGCTGAGAAAGGCACGCCATACGGTTACAACAATGAAGCAGTATGTCAAAGAAACGTGGAGATGCAAAACTTGATGGAACAGGATCATCAACAGCAAACCTTGAAACCAGTTCTCATCTTATTTAGAGGTCAGGATGCTAGAATGATGAAGCTTGTGTAAGGAAACAATGAGGCCAGGAGGATGGGACAGGAAAGTCTGGCTGTGGTAAACACACTTATAAGTCACCTGCAACTTCTGCTGTTCTCTCCTCTTGGAGGGAAGATCATGGAGCCGACTGCTACTTCCTTGTACTATCTTCTCAGTTGAGGTCAGCCACTCCTGCAAAGGCTCAGCAGTTGCTTCGAAGTCCTTCATCTGGATCTTTAAGTTCTGGGAAGACATGCAAATATCTATGAACAATCTCAGTGCACTGGACATAACTAATGCACAAGACAGAGATTAAGTACACAAAAAGGATACGTAATTGCAGGCAAATTATAGACAGCTCTTCAAACAAATTACATCAGCCCTGCCTCTTCCTATCCCATAGATACTGAAATAAAAGTCTGAGAGGGCACACTTTCAAAAAGCAAAACAGAGGCAACAATGTACTACATGGTTAAGGGGAGGCTGAAGCAAATTTCCTCTGAATGGAAAGCTTTACAGATCTTAGGAGATTTGACTCAATCTAAGCATAACTAACATAACTTAAGGCAATCTGAAGAAAGGCTGATTTTGGATATGAGTTATCTGACTGCAGTCATTCACATTGACCTCTCCTTAAGTGGGCTGCCACTATTTCTAGGTGATGTTTGACTAAGTTCAACCCAATCTGGGGGAACACTTCTGGTTATACTGTAACATTTTGGTCATACAAATGTGTGCCTTAAAGGCGTATGTAGGCATTCCTTCAATGTCTGCATATTTTTCTTGTAGGCTTTTTCTGCATTAGTTAAAAAAAGAACATCAGAAATAATGCATATGGAATAGAGTCCCGAACAGCATAGCTCCTGTGCCCTAGTTATTTTATTTTTTAACCCCAGACATATTTAGTTTTCTTTTTAGATATACCCTTATCACTTGAACATCAGAATGAAAAACTAAGCCTATGAGACTGGGAAATGTTTGACTCAAAAAGACTAACCTCTAAGAACATCCTCTTTCCATGGTAACCCTGATATGAAGAAAGGTAAGTCCTTGCTACTCGAGAATTTTCTTTGAAGAGCTTTCTTGTATAACGCATTAAATGTATTTAAACTTCTTCTCAGCTGTCTATGCAGCATTGGTTTGGAACAAGAATGCCTATGAACTTTAATTCTCCTGTGCTATGCAGGGAATTCCAGTTAAGGTCTTTCGACATTAAAACCTAGGACCTTAAAAAAGATTATGATTTTAAGATATTCTCAATCAGCTGGTTGAATTGTGAGTTCTGAACAGAGAAAGGTGCTGGCATTTATTTAAAAAGTTCCTCAAATAAATAGGTACATTTCACCTATTTGCAATAAGAAAGACAACATTTACACACGGTTCTGGGACTATTCAATCAGCAACGGTGTCAGAAACCTGTGCAGAAATACTTCTTCAAAAAGAAAACGTGTTTTAGTAACCCAGTACACTTTGATGAGACTGATGAATCTGAGCAGTTGCCAGCTTTGATTCTGAACAACAGCCCTCTCCATAAAACATTTCACTTAAATCAAAGTGGATTCAGGTCATAAAAATAGAAGCAAAGAAAAGTAAAGTGTAAGCAGAAGAATAAGACTTCTTGAAAATAGTTACATATTAATTCTGTCACATCATAAAAACTTACAGCTATACACAAAATCTAAGCTATGCTGTTTGAAACAGAAGCAAAGAGGAAATTTAGATCCAGTCTTTCCCCACTGGTTCAATACCTCCAATGTAGATTTCTTCTGGTGGAGGGTGGTGATAAAATTTTTCCAATCTTCTTTAGCAGTAGCAGATTTGTCCTGGATAACTTTAGCCTTTTCCTTTGGTAAAACAGAGCACAGCAGTTCTCCTTTGGATGCTACCAGGTTTAGCTTTTGTTGCCCATTCTCACTTTCCGATAAGAATTCCTAAAAATAGTAATAAAAGACGCTAATTGGTGAACTTTGGGTCCCAATAAAGGCAAGGTCCCAGAAAATTTATGAGGGATAAGAGTTTACTGTTTCTACTTGTTAACATGCTAACACATCTTTCAGTATATTCTATTTCAATATTACTTGTATTGATTGGATTTACAGATAACAGCTACTTAATCCAGAAATGCTACGTCTAAATAATGTATATATAAGACTCTAGGATCACCTGTATGTTCTGTATTTCCTGAGACAGTTACTGGTCATTTACTTGGCTATTATACTTTAAATATCCATGGTACAGAAAGCGACAAAAGTTTCATTTCAGCGAACTAGTATCCTGGCAGAGGTAACACAGGGGCCCACTCAGAGGCACACACAGGACTGAAGCCTTGCCCATGGGTAAGCTCCGCCTATGCTGGCCTTCCCACAAGCATGTGGGGGTGTGGGCTGATGCTTACATCCTGAGCAATGTCCAATCTGTGTGGTTTATACCTCTGTATCCTTAATTTATCTTCCCTGTTTGAAAGTATTCTTTTTTAACAGAAATCTTGCATGACACTGGAGAGCAAGAAGTGTATGGAAAAGGGCATGTGCAAGAATGATACAGATATGTAAGGAAAGAGACAGATTTTTAAATTCTCGTTTATTGGGACAATGTTTTTATAATTACTAAAAAACTTTGTGAGCACTTAGGACTCAAAAGAAATTAGCAGTCTTGAACAGCAATATTTTAAACTGTTACTATTATGATTATGTAATACACAAATAGTTTCATATCCATAATCATAATCCCCTGCAAAAAACAACAGAATCTTGTGTCTGAAATGCAGGTGTCACATTCACGCTCAAGAGTAACAGGCTTGATACCAGAATTACTAGGTCAGGTTCTGATTCTGTGTTACACTAGAGGTCTTAGTAGAGAATGCAAAGGGTCTGTTAGCTTTGAGATAACATGGATTAAGTTCTGGCTATATTAAAATTTAAGATATACTTGCCTCATAAGTTAATTATGTCAAATGTGCTAACAGACAGAACATTAACTTTCAAGAAAAAAAAAAGTTTATATAGGTTACTAAGACATCACCAGAAGTCCTAAAGCAGTCCAAAAAAAGTTTATTTCATCTATAATGAAATTTCATCTTCCTTTCAGGAAGAAGGAGAGCAAGGTAAGGTCTTATGCTATGAGGGGGCTACAGTGATAAAGAAAAAAAATTTACCACTGTCGAAAAAAACCTGCAACTTTGCTAAAACATTTATATTCAATGTAAAAAATTACCAGGACTTTTCCCCCTGATAATTTCTCTGAATATATTCTCATTATGCTGAAGTGAAATATTTGATATATTAATATATAATTTTTTGCTCTTTTAAGTAAACCACTTTAGCAAAGGAAAGTGAATTTACCGAAAGGAGAAGGAAGTGATTTGGCTTTTGCTATTTTCTGAGAAACAGATATGAATTTCTTCTGTTACACTGTCTAACTAAAGGGATAACAGTTGCATTATATAATTCTTATTTTGCTATTTTCAGTTAAAATTAGAGCTCTATTCTATTAATAGAAGTATTTCTTTCAATTGATTTATTAAAATAAATTTCCAGTTGACACTCCTTTCTACAGAATTGTTTGGACTTATTTTAGCTTTATGTGAAAAAGACACTTTTTAAATCCCACTTGCACTGCACAGAATTTAACTCTGGTCTTGTACCATAAGGGCTCCACTTCCATACATGAGGAAAAATATTCACATAACTGTGAAATAATTCCAGATACTAAGACCCGATTCTGATATCATTCTGATTTTAGAGTAGTATCCCACTTAAAACATAATTTTTCCCATCGCAAAGAAGAAACAGACAGAACTACAAAGCAACTATGAGAGATTACTTACAAACGGTAGCCCAACAATTAAACTAAACAATATAGATTAGTAAAGAAAAAGAGTGTTTATTTCCTTGCAATTAGTCACCTTCGGTGTTAACAATAACAACATCAATAAAAAATAGTAATTAATCAAACAATCCAATCTGAGCTGCATATGAAATTCATTGGGTCTTCCTTAGACTAGCATTTTACTGTCATAGAGTTACCTGTATTTTCTGCAGACTTGCTGAAGCTTCACTGATATTTTGAGGCACATCAAAGCATTTGGCAGTGGTGACTTTTGCATTGACCAGCCACTGCTGAAAATCCCTGAAAGCCATCCGAAATCTTTGCTGCAAGATCTGCTCTTTGCTCTGACATCCTTTTGAAGCTTGCAGGCAGAGACTGGGTTTATCACATCAGGGGAGAAGAAGAGAGCAAGGGAGGGAGTGAGGAAAGGTAGGACTCTGTTAGGTGACAATGCTATTATTTAGTTCTCAGAAATACAATGGTAAGGTTAGGTTAACCTGGATTCCTCCTACCAAATTTATGCACATAACTGAAGCACCAGGAAATCCACTAGAAGCTTTCAGTTCTTAAAAGTGAAGCATGTAAATTGGGACATAACTGTCACAGATATGACAGGTATAAGTGTTTCCAGAGAGTGACTCAGAGCACCAAAGCCTGAACAGACTCTGCAAGTCCTTTTCTCTCTATGGGGACAGGGTGCAGAACCACAGTGATTATTTCTGTGGCTCAGTTAAGTCCACAATGTTAAAAGAGAGCAATCTGAGACATCACACCCTCCTTCTGCAGCTACAGAAGGCAGAAGCTATAATCCCCTGCAAAAAACAACAGAATCTTGTGTCTGAAATGCAGGTGTCACATTCCAAAGTAAATTAGATAGAGTGACCTGAGAGAAAGACAGAAAGCAAGCAAATGCTACCTCTCCTAGCTAGTTCCTGTTTCAAGGAAAAGTAAACTGAAGGACAAAATGAAGAAAAGTATATAACTAGGTGGTGGAGCTTGTTCCTCCTTCAGACAAATAAGACATGCTGCTACCTCTCAGTTTTTTACAAGTACTCTTTCTGAAATAGGTCAGGTATGGACATACATTTAGTTTCACCTGAGTTTAGTGGCATAGCCTGGCTTAAAGGAAAAAAAACCAAAGAACAAAAAAAAATCCAACTTACTACTTTTTATAAATTCTGTTGACACCAAAATTAAAATAATGATTCTAATCACTGCATACCTCTAATTCTAAAATTCTAATTAATGGTTCCCTAAAAGACGGCTCACATCCTGCCACACACACATGGGATTAAACATAAACAAGATTAATGTGTACCTGTTATACTCCTTAATCAATCCTGAAACTTTTGAAGAATGAGTACTCAGATCCCTGGAAAATCTACAAAGATCATTCAACTGACTTTTGATCTCATCTGTAATATGTTCAGACTCTACTAGAGCATCCAATGTTTCCTGTTAAAACAAAAGAAATGAAGAATATTGGTGAGCATGAGTAAAAAAAAAATACATCTTTTGAATCAAAATTTATCAGAGTTTAAATTCGAACTAATTTATGATCTATGCATATTTATCAAGAGTATTTTAGCAGTCAAATCTAGAGAAGCTTATTTGAAATTATGAGTTTCTAGAGATAAAACTTCTGGATGCCTCAACTTTCTTAGCTCAAAATGTTCTCAAAGCACATTTTGAAATATAAATTTCATTTCAATAAATGAGCTATATTCTTGTCAATTAGCTGCATACATATGAAAGTACAAATAATTAGGGAACAGCAAATGATATATGTTTATATAAATAAAATTGGCCTGTTGACTTGAGTTTAGCATGTTCAATAAAAACTGTTTTGAGCCATATCCAGAAAGTTAATTTACACCCATAGCTTTTTATCAGCTTCAACTCTTTCACAGATGACTTCATAATGTAAAAGTACAGCTGCTCACAATCCTGTGAGAGTAACTGGGTTACTGCCTGTCACTGCTGCACTGGAAAGACTCTTTCTTTGGAGACAGCTAAGCCAACAACAACAAAAAAAGCTCTTTTGTTGGCTTTGCTTTCGTCACTTGGAGAGGTGTGATAAGTATTCCAACAAAAACGGTGCTTGTTGATGTCCACAGCATCTCCACTGTAGAATCCTGCCAGCTACTCCAGCATAATGAGCAGTGCAGACTTGGCTCCCTGCCTCACTAGGAACTAAATTCTTCAGACAGTCCTCTTAGATTAACAGCAGAGACTCTGCAGTGCAGGCAGGCCAGAGCATTTGGCATGTACAGATTAGTTTGGCTAAAGTGCCAGTCTGGAAAAAACATACAATATAAACTTAAGAAACAGATCACATGAAAATGAAGACAGATTTGAATAGGGACCCGGAAGTGGGAAATAGGGATGTCCCCAGATTACGTTTCTGAATACATATATATATATATATATATATATATATGAAGGTGCTTGAAAATATACATAGTAAACAATTTGTAATAATCTATCAGTATAATACTGAATGTCCAGGAAAAGTAAAAATTATACACTTGAAAACATATGTAGAATGCTTACAAAATATCACAATCCACGTTACAGAGATAAAAATGCTCACTGAGCAGATTTTTCACTGTAAAATATTAACTCTGCAATAAATAAATATCTCTTTATGCAAAACAAAAGTAAAAAGAAACATTAGCAAGAGTCTAGCAAGCTGATCAACAGACTTAGTAAGAACAGCAAAAGGGCAAGCACCACGGATTAAGCTCATGTGTCTGCTGTTCACAAGCAACTTTGTGCTTGCTTCATATCTCTTTTTCTGAAAAAGTCTGCAAAACTGTGACATTGATTTTTTAAGATCTATATCGTGTTTTTGAGCCAGTAAAAAGAGATAAAAGATATATTGCTTTTTTGTAGTAACTGAGCTGTCAGGAAGAAAAAGCACAACTATCCATCTTGAAAAAAATGAAGCTACAAGGGGGTGTTGGCTATGAACAACAGAGCTTTAGACCCCAATAACAGCTTGATTATATTAACATTACAGAAATCTGTTTGCATCTACAGATTACAGGGAAGCCCTGTAAAATTAAGTCTAGAGACATTTCAGATGTATTAGGTGTAAAAACTTCTATGTATTATTGTTAGTCTGAAAAAATATTTTGCTGCAGCAGATTTTTCAGGACTCCTCTGACTAACATTATTCATATTATGGATTTTATCTTCTTTGAGCCACTCATACAGCATCAATCTGTTCAATCACGATTAAAAGACACTTTTACATTACACACTGCCAGTTTGTTTCAATGCCATATAACACAGAATTTGAATTAAGTAATTATGTAATAGCAATGATGCTTAGAAAAAACCCTTAAACAAACTACTTTTTGCTTATGTTACTTTATGTTAAACTACTTAAAGGATTTTTTGAAAGCACTAGAAATAACAACACAATGGACACCACACAGAATGTCACAAATTGCCTAGGGCAGGAATCACCATAATGAAATGCAAACACCTCTTTTTTTGGTAAAGAAAGCATGTCTTAACACTAGTATAGGCTTAAAACTGCCTGGTTTCAATACAATTTTTCCGTTTCAAATAACCTACCTCAAAAACTACTAAAAGGTTATTCTGATGACATACAGCCTTAGGCATAACCTACTAACAAACAGGAACAATAACTTGCAAAACAGGGTAAATTTAACTATGCCATTTTTCCATACAGAAAGAGTGATAACACTGTTGCAGCCACCTAGATTTAATTTTGAATCTGACAATTACCAAAATAATTTGCTGAATTCCAAGTGCAAAATCTGTTGCTCTTATGTTGCACATACCTAAGGGAACAGAGCTTGAGTATAACACAGTAACCAAATGAGCTTGATAATTCTGAGAATTAGGAAATGCATTTTTAATTTGTGGCCTTGGCTTACATGGCAACAGAATCACTGTGAAACAATGGAAATGGAAAGCTGCAGTGCTATTTTATGTTCACAATAGAGCCTATCCCTGGGGTCCAGAAATGGAAGGAGTACTGTCACATTTCCTCTAACTATAAATAAAATTACATAGTAGTGCTGTGCATAGTTATATCTTGAGATGCTGCTGCATTTTCCTCATTAGCCAAAGTTTACAACTGTTACATAGAGCTACAGTACATACATATTATATATACTACTAATAAAAGCAATATCTTTTGAATTTAGTACTTTTCCATTTATGAAGTAAAAAATGCCTGGTGTGTTGATGACAATCCCATGTCTTCCTTTCCTTTTCAAAAACATATATACTTGCATATTTGTACCACTATTTGATGCAACTTAATGTCAGCTTTGTTACTCCTATGGATACATACAAGCATTCAAGCAAGTGGTTTCTATAAATCTGTGAAGGAATTCTGTGAAAGAGGAAGCCACAGAAATAACTTGTTTTGGATACTGGAGAAAAAGATTAATAATCTCAGTTCAAAAAGAAGGTGTTCTGGGGTTTTTTTGAATATGATTTCAGTCAAGGGGTCAGAAAGCAGGCATCACACACCTTTCTCTCTTTACTGAAACTGCTTTACTGCAACACTACCCTGTAAGGGAAATACTCTGTATCTTTCATCAACATCTGTGATTCACTGTAGCTGAGATACATACAAAGAAGCATCTTGCCTGTTGCAAATATATGTATATATTTATATAGTGTGTGTGTGATACATACATGGGGAATATTTTTGCTAGAAGACAATTAGAAACAGAAACAACCTCTATTTCTCTAAATTCCACTGCATTCCAAAGCAAAGCAATTAGCAAATTTACAGAATAACTTCTTTAAATATTGGATAAGATTTCAACGTGCAGAGTGTAAAGGATATTTCAAGAGAAGGAAAGTATAAGCTCAACACACTCCAAACAAACTTGAAGTCAGAAATGGCTCCAGTTGCTTACTTGGCTTTTAGGAAATGCTTCACATTTCCTCCATCAAGTGCTATTCCAGCTTGAAACACTGAGCAGCTTGGAAGCGCGGCTCAGAGACGGTGTGCCAGCTCCTTGGCTTTATCACAGGGGCGAGCCCTGGTTTTAACACCTAAAATCCAGGCAGCGTTTGCTAAGCCTTGTACGGCAGAGGCCCAAGGGGAGAATGTCTTCTGCAAACTGTGATCACAGTTTTAAAAAGAGTTTGGATAGTTGGGATTTCATGGAAATATCTCTCACGAGTACATCTTATTACATTTCTACCTGACAGCCCCGCTTGGTGGAAGTTTCCTGCCCACAGTGACCATACATTTACAACCAAAAAGCTGCTAGGAAAAGAAGCATGCCCTTACTTTCTCCTTGCGCCAGCTCTCCACGACCTCGGCGTCGGTGTGCCGGCTGTCGGCGGGGACCAGCCCCTGGGACCAGGCGGCCAGCTGCCCGCCGAGCCGCTGCACAGCCTCCTCCAGCCGCCCGGCCTGCGCCGCGAACTCCCGCTCCGACAGGGCCATCTGGCTCAGCAGGTCCCGCAGGCCGCCCTGGCTGCGGCGGGCGCTCTCCTCCCACTGCCGCCAGTCCGCCTGCAGCGCCTGCATCTCGGCCGCCAGCAGCTGGCACCCGCCGGCCGTGGTGCCGCGCTTCGCGGCGGGGGCCAGCGTCTCCACTCGGCACAGCCGGTCCGCGCCGGCCTGCCGGGACTCCACCAGCTCCTGCAGGGCGACATTGCCATGGTAACCCGGGGGCCGCCATCGCCATGGCCGCGAACGGGGGCCCGCCCGGGGGATGCGTCCCGTCTCCTCCCGTCCCGTCCCGCACCGAGCCGCGACTCTGGGAATCGCCGCCGGGGGCCGGGGGGAATAAAACCCAATAGAGGTGTGCGGGCCTTGCATGGATTAAACGATTCTGAAACTGCCATAAGCTTTGGAGAGAAAGAATGCACGTGGTTTAGACGCTGAAAATAACGTTTTAGGCTGAGATTCGGAACATGACGACTTTGTTGTGATCTTTTCAATAAGAAAGGCTGGTGTGTAGCTGCTTGCACCAGTCTTAAAAACGTAACTGCAGTTTACAGCCTGCCCGTGACCTGTGGTGCGCCAAAACTGATTGCACGAGTTTTTTTTCTGAGTTTTTTTTTCCAGAGCTGAATTTGTTCTACAGTGTCCTCTTTCAGTCTCACATATCTCGTACAAGGGAATTTGGAGGCCTCTCAGCTTAAGAAACTGGAGAATATAAATACCATCCCAAACACTGCATACTAGAGTGATGTTATTTCTTCTCTTGTTAGTCTTATGAGCTAGACACTGCTATCTCCTCCCCTTCCTGTTTAAAAGATCAGGAGTTTGAGCACAAAGGAGACTAAAAACTACCCAAGAGTGTACAACAAATCTGTAAGTTGATTTTGGGGATCCTGAATCTTCAAAGAGCATTCAAGTTCACTGGCCCACTCTCTCATGCTTAGGAGCAGAGTAAAATGTTATAAGTATCTGAAAGTAAACACTAGACACAAGCAAAACATGCAGTCTGCTTTAATGCTGCATTCAGGAATAAGAAAACTGCTTAGGCACTCAAATACCAAAGAACAGATGCAGGCTATGGAGAATACACACAGAGAGGCAACCCATACATTTCTACTATATTTGGGGAGGACAATCCTTGTGCTGTTTTACACATCTCCATTTCATGCAAAGCAGAAAAGGTTGTTTCTGACTTTGATTCAGACAATTCTGCTAATGGAGAAAGCATATTTGGGGATAAGGACAGAAGCATTTTCATTAATCAGCTAAGCAACATT
This sequence comes from Pseudopipra pipra, assembly GCF_036250125.1. Classification (NCBI taxonomy): domain Eukaryota; kingdom Metazoa; phylum Chordata; class Aves; order Passeriformes; family Pipridae; genus Pseudopipra; species Pseudopipra pipra. The sequence continues at coordinate 51,955,121 of NC_087551.1, forward strand.
CTTCTGTGATGCCACTAGGCTTCAGCTCTGGTAAATTGTTTCCATGTGTGCTGTGACTAACAAATCTGATTATACTTTTACTCCATCTGTTAATACAGGGAAGGGAGTGAAAAACAAAGCACAGCTTAGAAAGCTTGCTTTCAGATAACTGAAGATCCCACAAGTGTTTGACTCGGGCTTATTTTAGAGCATAGAGTCTGAATTACAGAAGAAAGCTAACTTATCTTACATTGATTTTGGCCAGCTTCTTCTGTATAGTTGGTGTATCTCCAGATGCATCTGACCAGCGGTGAAGCTCTTCCTTTGCAGAATGCAGCCAGTCTGTGAATTCATGCACAGCATCAAGGTAGAGCAAATGATCCTTCACAATATCTTCCACTTTCCTCATTTTCTCCTATCATTCAGATGGGAAAAAAAAAAAAGACCAATAAAGTACTTAAATACTATGCTGGCTTTAAGTATGCAAGGCTGGTTTGACTTTATAGTGTGCATACTGGATAGAGTACAGCTTGTAGCAGCAGAACACAGCGCTACACTGCACAAGGTTTGGGTCAGGTTGGTCTGGACAAGCATTTTCTGCTGGAGCATAGGCCATCTGAAGATGAACACAAAAGTTAACACAGTCTAATGTATTGTTTAATAGATATCAATACTGCAGTTGTGCAACTCCGGCAGGCCTTTGTCCTGATATACTCTGGAGAGAGTCTTGCAGATCACCCCTGAGTACTCCCAGGAAGCAGCATTGCTACCAGAAACACAGCTCTTATTTAGAATATTTACAAGCACCAAGTATTTACAAATGCTAAGCAGAGTCATAGAGATGCCTCACAGGAAGACCACAAAGGAGGAGTTCCAGTGGTCAGAAGTGCAAAAGGTTTTTATGATGATGAGTCCCATTTTGACCATCAGATCAGGGGTGGCAGCTGTCCACAGCTACCTGCCCTGCAGTCCTGGAGGATGCTTTCCTTGACATAGACATACAACTGCCTCCTGGCTCCATCTTATCTTTTTAATGTAAGCTTAAAGTGCGTCAGTTTACCTTACTATGAAACGGTGAAGGAGTATAGTGGCCTAGATTTGCCTTTGGTCTGACAGACTAGATTTGCTGCTATATTCTTGTGAGATAGCCCTAATGAGTATTTATCAGAACTAAGCAAAAGTGAAGTGAGCTAATCAAATAGCTTTTTACTACTGCGTGGATACTCTAATCTAGATTGAAGAGTCTTGAAAACAGTTTTGAATTAAACCACCTAGAAGTTAAACTCAGTTATTTTTAACTTTGATTAACTCAACATTCAACAGATGCTTTTAAAAACTAAGTTAGATTAATAAATCCCACTGTTCCCTCTGAAAATAATTATCATAATTTCTCAAAATCTATCGGATCAATTAGACAATGGATGGTTACTAGCTAAACAAAGATGATCTAAAGTAAATCCTCAAAGCTTTTATATCTTAATGCATTTTGTGGAACAACAGGGTAAGAAAACGTCCACATACACCCGACTGCAAACAAAATAGCCTTTCTAGGGAAGTAAAAGAGCCTCAGTAAAGAAAGCCATGCATCTCTGTTCACATTGCTCACACCAAAATGTAGCACCAGTAGAAAGGGAGAATGGAGGCAAATAGTTTTGCTGTCCTCATCTGGTTGGCAGAAGGTCTCAGTTAGCTCATAGTTTTTTCCTTAGAAACCAAACAGAATACCTGTATAGCATGTGTAGTGCTTAGTGACTTGAAACACCACAAAATATGGGCATTTATCTTTTTGACAATAGGATTTCTCTTTCTGACAATATGTCAGGGAAGCATTTTATTCTGTCTCTCAGGAAGGCATTTCATTCTTCCCCTTCTAGGTAAAAAAAAAGTGCTAGGAATGAATGAAAAAGAGTTAGAGGAACATAAATCTTTAAGAATATCAGAAATACTGCTGTATTTATGAAACTAGGAATAAAATATATGGCCTTCACTTTTCAAAAATAATAACCATAGAAATTTAAATTCCCAATACAGTTTTTGCATTCCATTGAATTTTACTAAACTGTATCCAATTTTTTACTAGACTTAACCATAATAGAGGCAAGATGATTCAAACACAGTCAATCCTTTAGTTACTAAAAAATTACAAAAATCAAATTTTTAGCTATATATACAAAGGTTTAAACATTTCATTTATTTGAAATGGAGATCTTTATCTTACCTTGGCCACAGTTGAGATGTCATTAAACTGTGTTTTTAGCTCTTCCTGAGCTGCATCTCCAAAAGAATCATCTCCCGTTTTTTCATATAGTTCCACAGCTTTGTCAATGAGTTGCTGTAAATCATCAGAGTGATCCTCTATCTCAGAAACAATAGCCTGGAAGTGGTCCAGCTGAGCAAACTTCTCCTTCAGACCAATCTGTGGTTCTAAAGGCTGTTCCACTTTGTGATCCAATTTCTCTAACCACTGTTCCAGCTGGTTCTTCCTTTCCAGATAGTCATTCCACTGGCTAATAACAGAATCTAGGCAGCTTACAGTAAAAGAAACATACAAAGTGCAGATGAGAACTTCTGAACATTTTGAAAAAAAAGAGTATGCTTATACCTTGTTACACAGTCTGTAGCCATGCATAATATTTAGAATATGTTTTTTTCTGCATCTTGCTTTAGTTTTCTATATTAATTGACATCCTAGTTATTCTAGAATTCCTGTGGGTTTTGGGCTACTAGGTACAACCTAATGCAAGTGCTTCCCTATTTCAGGTTACATGAGCGATCTATCTGTCTCAGACTAATTAAAAGCACATTTCAGTGTCTGTACAGCAAAGTAAAATACTGAGCATTACTGGAGTAATAAAATATCCAGCAGCCTATGAAATTATTGTCAATTAGGAGATAATCAGCCAAGTTTTGAAAAAATAAATCAATTATCTATAGTACCATTTAAAATTTATAACAAATTCTCCTGTCATATATTGCTTCTCATACTAGGTCATGGTATTTCTCTGGGATCCATGCTGAGGAATGTAATTCTCATTCCACAGTGATAGTCAAGCGTGTGGTAAGGATTTCACTCAAAATGCAAGGATCGAACTTAATCTAAACAGTATTTTATGACAAAAATTGGCTGAAATTTGAGTGACATATTGAAGACAGCCCATTATAATTTTCTACGTGCGATTCGGTTACAATTTTGGAGTAACTAAGAAAGTGGCACCACTTTCAATTGCAAAAATCCAATTTATCCATACCATGGCTCCCCCCATTGATATTTAGGACCCAGATATCCTAGCACTCAGATTATCTAAAATACAGATTTGTGACCTTTCTGATTTTTTTAGTTTTCATTAGAGAACTAAGGAAGCAGGATCATACAGAAGCTCACCAAGAGTCATTTCTATCCGGTAATGCCTGGGATGATAGAATAGAGGGTGCTTGTAAAACCTACAAATGACAGCAACAAGGAAGCAGCTGCAACTAGTTTGGATGACAGGATTTAATTGTCAGATGTTCTTAAAAGAAATTTTAAAAAGATAGAATTGTATGGTGAAAATAATGCTTACTTAGGAAGGAGAAATCAGATAGATCTACAAATACAAAATTGGGTATAACTGCCTAGGTTTAGTACTGTGAAAAAGGATTTGAAGATAGAGGATAAAGTAAACAAAATTCAGCAAAATTATACTATTGAGAAGAAAGGAAAATCTCATTCTGGAGAGGATTAGGAAGAGTGTTACATGAAGGGAATGGAAAATACTGATACACTATGCAGAATTAGTAAGGTCTCAAATACAGTAAGAGGGCAGCCCACTTTCAGTTATTGCAGTTTAAGAAAAGTGTAGACAAACTAGTGATAGTCTTCAATCTAGTGAATAAGAAACAAAGATGAAAGAGGTCCAGAAAGTATTAGTACAGAGAAACATCACTCTATCTAGAACAGAGAAGATAGAGGCCTTCAGATATATAAAACAGTCTCATATAGACAGTAAGAAAAACTTCCCATTTCTACTGAGGTTAAAACAAGATGAAATCAGCTTAATATGCAAGAAAGATTATTTGTAGTTGATATTAGGATTTTGTTTTTTAATTAAAAAAAGTAATGAAAAACAGAATTGAGAAACCTTCCTAGAGTTTTGTATGGAAGAGGTAGGCAAATATCAGTCACATGTTCTTGGTCCTGCCCAAGTACAGGCTCAATAACTAAGAAAGCCCTTTCCGGATTTTTCTCTGTATGCATTTGTGTGATTTCTATTCATTTTTAAATTACTATCAAGTACCATCTCATAAGAAATTTGATTCATCTGATAGGGTCAACTCATCTTTTTTTTTTTTTAAAGGACGTATTTTTCCCAGGCAATTTTGATTCTCTCTGACAATGTAAATTTCCCCTCACGTACCAGTAATGAATGAATGTACTTCTACGTGCAGTGAGGTACCACTCTGTGAGCAAACATGGCAGCAAACCTGTGTTTTCCAAGCAGTCTTATCTTACCTTTGCCAGTTCACTGAGGTACTGATGATGTCATTCCATACATCCTTCAATGTCTCTAGCTCGGTTTGTATCACTTTTTGTCCTTCTTCATTGCTGCTTTTAAGTGCTTGTTCTCCTTTTCCAATGGCCATGTTCAGCTTAACTTCACCATCACCTTTGAGTAAGAGGATCTCCTGTGAGGCAAAATGAGTCAGAATATCAAATGTAACCTGATGAGAAATGAAAGCTGTTATTCTTTAAACAGTGGACACCATCTTCTCTGAACTCATTTATCCTTGATACTCATACCAGTATGAATTTCTAGGCACCTCTTTTTGTCAGTGCCTGTACCTTACCATGTGCAGGTGACCCAGTAGTTTTTCCCGCAGTTATACAGGTTTTTTACTGCATTGGTCATCCTAAAATATTGTTCACCTTGCAGCAGATAATGAAGAGGTCAAACACAGCACAATAAGACAGAATCACGCAGCTAGAAGAAATCTCAAGAAAGAGCATGGCAGGATCTTCTACCTTGATGATCTTCCTAATACATGTTTATCTAACCTCTTCCTGAAGACCTCCTGTGATGGACACACCACAGACTCTCTTTGTCAATTATTCCAAGGCTTCTCCTCTATTAGAAAGCTTTTTGGGACCTGAATATACATTTTCATAGTCCGTTATTCCTTATGAAATGTAATACCTGGCACCTATCTCCATTAAACTTCATGCTGTTTTTTATACTTCCCATCCCAATTTATCAAGATCACCCTAAATTCTTCTTCTTCATAACTATAAAAGAATAAAATATAAAAATATACCTTTTCCACTGATATGGCTCACGCCTAATATTAATCTTGACGTGTAATCTCTAGTTTGATCCTTATTTACCTGAATTTGTGTCAGTCGTCTCTCCAGTGTGGCTTTGCTACCAAAAGTGCTCTGTGATGATGCCAGTTTATCTTGAACCTCTTTCACCCATGACCACATACTCTCTGATGCCTCCTCCAGAGTGAGATGCTCTTGGAGTGCAAGCTGACAAGTTCGCAGCTTCTCCTTGACACTTTTGACCATGTTTTGATAATTGGTGAGATGCTGAGAAGCCAGACGCACTTCCCTCCCTGCATCATGGCCTTCTTCATTTAAAGTCTGTGCCATTTGGGACAACTGATCAAAAGATTCCCTGAAAAAAAATAATGAGAGTGGAAATCAGTTTCAGAAAGCATAAATTATTATAGAAACTATCAGAAATTATTGGTTGCTGTTACAATCACCTACTTCACTAGTGACAGAGTTAATAATTAACAGAAAAAATAATCTAGGAAGGACTGAAAGCAAATATAAGCAGTGTGTATTGATTAATATCTTTTCTTCTGTGCAGTGCCATTTATGAAGATTTTGTAGCTCAGAATGATCACGCTGAAATCTTTGTGTTAGACATTTAAATTAAAAGCTAACTTAATTTTCTTTTCAGCTGTCAAACTTTCCAGTTATATATGAACTGCTACCTTTTTGCACCTGCTAAAGCTTCTAAGAAGTTTACAGTCTTTGACAGGTAGGAAGGCATGATGGAAAGCTTAGGCCATTTTTCCAGGATTAGACACTGACTCTGGGGTTCAGTACAAGGGTTAGTAAAAGGGATTAAAACTGGTTTTATACAGCCTCAGCTCATCTCAATCTACTTGATCACCCTTCCTGATATCTGGTGATTACAGGGAATTTGCCTCAGACCAAAATGTCTTGCATCAGTCTCAAGGGGATAGGGAGTGACGGAGTGTTTGTTTTTAGTATGCTGTGAGGCTTGAACAACTGACTACTGTTTCTGTTCTATCTTCAGCAACCTGATAATAAAAAAAGCATTTGAAAAAACCACTGTGTACTCAAAACAGCAATTACTTCATCATCTATTAGCTAATTCTGAATTTTAGAAAGATTTCATAGCCAATGTGGATGCTATTTGAGCTCTTTTATAAAGCCAGCTGTATGGAAAGGGGATTCTGCTAACCTGGTTGGATCTGAGTGTTGCAGGACAGAAGGAAAGAAAATTTTTAAATGGATATAATGATAAATGTAATTTTCACTATTGCTTATAAAAGCAATATTTTCAATATTTATTTTTTAAAATTATATTTTTCAGTTTCCATTTATTAATGAAGTATGATAAGCTTTTCTTAGTAAGAAATGTATCAACACAAAATATTGGAGTTTGTTGAAATTCCTTAAAACTGGAAGTATCTGGATTTACCCTCTATTCACAGACAGTTCAGTTTTACTATTGCTTTAGCAGAGGAAAAAGTGAGAGTATCTTAGAAAATGTACTTTCAATATACCTTGAATTCAGCAACTCTTCCAGGAATTTTTCCACTTTTTGCACCTCCTTTTTCTTCTCAGAAATAAGCTGCTTGCTCTCTCCTAATGCTTCTGTGCTTATTCTTTCTTCCATGTCATGCATCCACAGGCCAAGTTTCTTGTACTGATCTTCAAAGCTATGGAACAGATACATACTCCCTTAAAAATACTTCTCAAATGCAGTAAAATTAGTAAGAAGTTAATATCCACAAGACTGGGTATCCATTTCATAAGTTGAGAATAAGAGTTGTACACAAAACATAATTCTGCAGTGACTACTAATCTAAAAATATTCAGCAACTCTCTAAAAATGTTCAGCAAAATCATGGGAACTACAGGCAGAACAGAAGCCTCCAAGATTTAAAGTGACAGTGCTTTTACTTATTACCAGATTCAATAAAAGCAGACGAAAAGAAAGTTTTTTCCAAACTCTTATAATGATTCAGTCTAAGAATGAAAAATGGGTAAAAGTGGGCTTTTTGTCAGCACTGACACTTAGAACAGCTGAAGCATTGTGTTTTCAATTTCTCTAACAGAAGAGAACTGGAATCTGGAGTGCTCGAAACTCAGCAAAACAAGTTCTGGCTGTAAGTTTGAAAACATTTTCCTTTAATGAAGGCGCACAATCTCATCCTGCTGTTTCACCCATTACTGCTACACTGTTTTCAATTAGCAAGAGTTTTGAATCTAGCTAGATCTGAAAATATTTTAACTCCCATAATTCCAGCCCTAAGCAGTAATTTAAGAGTGTTTTCTTCTTAGCTCCTTAGTAATTATGTCCATCTGGAATGGGACAGAACAGGCACGTGCTGTATAAAAAGCAAACTATCTTCAAACTCCAATGCAGAAATTGAACACTTATCACACCTTTTCCTTCCGGGAAATGGCATTTAAATTACTGAAATCCCAACAGCTGATTTGGGGTTGCATAAGCTACAGAGAACTTCTGCATATACGACCCTGATCCTCCACTCTTTAACCAAATCGATACCCTTGGAGCAAGACCTCTTGCTTCATTTTCATCAGAGAACTTCAATTTCTCTTAAACATTTCCAAAGAAAAAAGCAAACAGGACTAGAGCAACTGGAAGTAATTTCATATATTGCCCCACAGTTCTGCAGCCAGACAATTTCATGCACTCCATTTGTGACTACTGGTATTACTTACTTTTCCAGGTGTGAGGCACAAGCTTCCAGGGCCTTCTTGTCATTCAGACACTGGTTGAGGAACTCCTGGAAGTTCTGCTTAGACTTTGCTATTTGCTCCTGAATACGGCTCACAACTGGTTTGGGTAAACAACCATACAAATTTTCTCCTTCCTTGCAGGCAGCATCTAATTTGTTCTGTCCCTCACTAACAGAGTCCAGCACACCCTGTATAATGAAAGAATTTAGTTTAAACATGCAAGATTTGATAACTAAAGATAAGCAATACTTCTATGAGAAGTGGTCCGATTTCCCCAACAAGATGAGAACCATGTCTAGCTATGGAAACAATTCTAAGCAGATAGTTCATATAAAATTTTAATAAGTGATGCTACAATTCACAGCACTCAATTTTCCTATTTGATCCCAAGGTAGTCATGGTTTTCTCTGGATAGTTTAATCATGTCCTGAAGACATTATACATTTCAAGAATTAAGGCTGTTTACAGTAGGTGTCTGCTATTTATGTTCTGTCTCACTGAAAGTATATATACATATAAGGTTTGACATATCAGTGTTAATCTGAAGTGTTGATTAAATAAGTGTAAAGAAAAATTGAAAAAGGAAGAGAAAAAAGGTAAAAAAGGAAAAAATATTAAAAACCAGAAACGAGAATGGTTTAGTTACATATAAACCTTCCAGAAATTAAATTCTGATCCCTCAGAAGTGTGAACAGTTTTCACTGTATTCCTTCTACCGTACATATTGCTGCCTTGAACAACCCTTATATTAAAATTTTAAAAACAAAACCGATAAATATGTTAGTGTCTACAAATTATTTTAGAGATATAATTGGTTACCTATATTAAATTGCTAATTACTGTGTTTTTTTTAATTTGTTCACTATACCTGCAAGTCGTGTAGCTTTGCCTCTATGGTTTTGCTGTCCCCAGACCTGTCAGATGATTCTTTCACTGCAGCCTTCACACCAGAAAACCATTCCTGGAATTCTTGCACAGAATCTTATTTAATAAAGAAGTATAGAGAATAGAATATTTTTGTGAGACACAGCATTATTCACAATACTATACAGCTGTTTTAAGCAACTCTTTTATCCTTCAGGAACAGTGTGTAAAAGCTAACAAGATAAGTCTTGTTGTCTTCAATAACTATCGGGAGTGAGATTAATTTCACAAAAAGGTAGATGTTTCCACTGTAAATATCCAAATTTGAATAGTCACACCAGGCTGCCCTTTGCAGTCAACAGGAAAAGATGGGCTTTTTCAGTCCCAATTTTATGCAAGATATAATCTAGATTAATATCTTAATAATATCTTAATAAATAAGATTAAAAATTACTTATTTTTCTCCACTGACTATCCAATGAGCCCAGAAAATACTTCATATGGGTAGTTTTACACTATAAACACCTCCATTTGGTTATATCTCTTTATGACAAATATAAAAGTGTACTTATACAAAAGAAGTGAAGACTAAGAGTGAGGAAAGGCGCCTTTTCATGCATATTACATGGTTACATTGTTACATGCCTACTACATTATATATGCAATGGTTAAAGTTCAATTCTGTTTATGTCAAATGCTTTGTTTCACAGCCGTTATCAGATGAACATTTGGTAACTGGACTTTTTGAAAGGCTCCATACAAAAAATAAAGTTGACATTGCAAGTGAAATCACTGGAGACTCTGGCAGACTCCAGAATGATTCATGGCTGTGGGCTAACAAGCCTGAAGACTCACAGAGAAAATGTTTTTCCAAGGACTCTTGCAGTCTGGCCTGTGTTCTGGAACAGAGCAGATTCACAGCTTCAAACTTCTTTATCAATAAAGTGACAGTGCCACCAAGAGTTTCCAGCTCTACAGAATGGTATTTGCGACAGAGGCTGTTGAGGTTCTCACGCATTGAGTCAATGCTGCTTTGCTGAAGCTGAAGGTCTTTTTGTGTTTCCTGAAAATAAAGTTATAACATAAGTACAATATTTGTAAAGAAACAAAAGAACCCTCTTTTTCTCAAGCATTCTTCTCCTCCCATATGTTCTTTCCTCCAAGTCCCAGACACAATGATGGATCACCTTTCCTGAATTTTCCAAGTGAGATGAATCCTTGAAATTAAAGAGCCACCATAGAAATGCAAAAAATGTTGTTTCTCATGATTTATTACTCTATTAGAAATAAATAAATTTCAAGGCATACTGAATAGCAATAGCTATTTTGAACAAAGTCTGAAAGTACATGTGATATGCAATATGACACTGGTATTTGGTGGGATTTCTGAATGATAGGGACTTTATATCTGACTTAAAAGGAACATTTGTCTGAAAATTAAATGTGAATTGGCTACTCTATCAACAATAACATGTTCTCACTCAGAAAAATCTCCGTATGATTTGTCATGTTATGATGTGCATAATTGTATGCAATCAAGAGAGCCTAGGTTGCAGACAAAAAAATTGCTATATATGAGGACTAAGGAGGACTTCTGATGTAGAAGTTTCTGTTAAAATTGAGTTTGATTTAGCATCTTTTACTGTGATGAGTTGTAAGTTCATAACTTATATTGCAAGGGAGTCAATGGACTTGCAAATACCCTGGAGTAATAACTAAGAAGTTCAATGTAACAAAAACACTTCTTGTCACAACGAAGTCCATATTATTCATTACAATCTTCTAAAAGATTTGTATAAAGTTGATAAATCAGAACTTTTGTTCATTGGTGGAACTACCTAAAAACTATCACTGTATTATTTGCTAATAATCTAGAAGCTGTGCAGGAGATATGTATTTTTTTACTAAATGAAAATTAAAGTATAATGCTTAACAAAAGTTCTGATCAAAAACCCAAAGATCACTACGTAAGAAAAAGCATATTAATTTTCTTCAGCACCAACCTTTATTTTATTTAGAACTTCAGGATCCAGTTTACGTGCACAGCTTAACAGCATCTCTTCCACTTGTGTTAACCAGTCTGTCATCTGACCAATCGACTTCTGTAACTCCATCTTCTGAGTACTGAAATCTTTCAGGGTCTCTTTTGCTGTCTCTGACATTTCTTTGGCATGTTCCAACTTCTGCCTCAAATCTGATTCTATAAACTAAAAACAAAATGTTAGGTATTAAAGCATTTAATAAAAAAACTTTTATTATGGTAAATGCTTATTGGCAAAATGGAAGGTAGGAAAGTGGCACATAATGATTTTTCTCTTTTTACAGCTGTAACTCAAGATATTTACAGAAATAAAAAATGTCAACCATTTAGGATTCAGTCTTTAGATATACAGTAATCCAAAGAAGGGATACTGACTATAAAAAGCCAGATTGCGAACTGTTGAAGTTATTATCCAATTCTGAAAAATTAAACAGTTGATCTTTTTCCTTTACTAATTTGCCATATATACAGAACATGAGGTAAATTCAACTAGCTCTATAAAAAAAAAGATCAACTGGTGAATTTTAAGAGCAGAGAGGCCTAAAGTATCTCAGTGTAAGGCAGGTGAAAACTGAAGACAATTCAAAAAATAAGTTAGACTATTGCCCATCAACCTTTTTAAAGACAGCAATATGTGAAATTATAGTTAGATGTTAGCTGTGCACATATTACTAATAAAAGTAAATCAAATCAGCCATAAAAAGATACTATACATAAATCAGAATCACAGACTCATTAGGCGTGGAAGGGACCTCTGAAGATCATTTAATCCAACCCCCCTTGCCAAGGCAGGGTTACCTAGAGGAGGTGACACGGACTTTTCCATGTGAATTTTGAATGTCTCCAGAGAGGGAGACTCCACGACCTCCCTGGCCAGTCTATTCCAGTGCTCTGCCATCCTCAGTGTAAAGAAATTCTTCCTCGTGTTGAGGTGGAACTTGTGCTTTAGTTTATGGCCATTGCTCCTCATCCTGTCACTGCGCACCACTGAAAAGAGTCTGGCACTATCCTCTTGGTACCTGCCTTTGAGATACTTATATGCACTGATGAGATCCCCTTGCGGTCTTCTCTTCTCTAGACTAAACAGGCCCAACTCTCACCGTTTCTCCTCATAAGAGAGATGCTCTAGACCCCAAATCATCTTTGTGACTATCCACTGGATGTGTATCTCCAGTAGCTCTTTGTCTTTCATGTACTGAGGAGCCAAGAACTGGACACACAACACCAGATGTGGCCTCACTAGGGCTGAGTAGAGGGGGAGGATCCCGTCCCTCAACCTGCTGGCCACACTTCACAACGAAAGGATACCCTTGGCTCTCCTGGACACAAGGGCACACTGCCAGCTCATAGTCAACCTGTCATTCACCAAGACTACCAAGACTCCTAAATGAGCACTTACAGAACATTCTATTAAAGAATTGTTATGTTCTTAGTATATGAGCTGATCATACTGTAGTTTACTTATTCAGCGCTTAATGTAGGCAAATAATTTGGGTATTTATGTTTTCTATGGATATTTATTTTATTCATTTATTTTTTTAGGCTTTATTTTCAAATTTGCATTTGTATATCAGCGAAAATTATTTTATTGTAGGTACGATCCACTTTTTTTAATTTATCATATTTAGTAGTTGGAAATACGTGTGTGTGTTCATTAACATGAATATTCTGCAAAATAATTTGCTCTCAGTTTCACTCTCTAAGTGGACAGATATTTATTATGAAACATATGATTAAACCTGAACTTCTCATGTAAAGTAAACAATTTGGGAGACAATAAACACTTCCATATTACTTGCACATCTTTATACTATAGAGTTCTTGACTATATCTAATTGGTAATTTAGGCTTATGTGTGTGGTCACAGCAAAATGTGGACAAGGCTTCAGTGTTATATTACATTCCACTAATATCTGGTATGTCTAAGATATTTCCCTGCCTACTGAATTGCAGAAGTCAGCTTATCTTTTAAAATTTCTGACATTAACAGTTTATAATTTAAAATACCAATTTCTGTTGGAAATCAAACATACTTTGGTTTCATGACTTCCCTAGAACATAAAAAGTAAGTACCTAGCCAAAAGTTCAAAAGCTCATCTTCGTGTTTGTTATTTTTACCCCCCTCTTGTAAGAGCTAGTTCAGGGCACTAATTCCAGTCCACTAAAAAATGCCTTTGAGTTAACAAAGCAAATGAACATATTTTACTGCATTTTAAATTTTTCAAGCAGGCAAACTGTGTATGTACTCACATATGATGTGGCTTAATGTTGTGCAGTGTAGAGAATATAATCTGTCTGTCTCATATGTATATATGTAATATAAACATTATAAACTGTGTCTTCTATTTCAATTTGTTAAAAAATACTTCGACAACTCTAATGTTCAATGCTTTACGGCATATTTTTTATACAAAAAGCCCAAAGTTACCTAAAGAAATATGAACAAAGAATAGTTATGCTACAAATAAATAATGCTGGATCTGTCACCTTGAAAGAAAAAGGCAGTGCAGGAGAAACAGAAATTTCAGGAGGAATGTCATCTCAGTTATTTGAGCACAATGTTTGATTACCAATATCTTTATTTTACCTGGAGATCTGCAGGAGGCTCTTCACTATGGGTCAGTTCTTTGAGTTCTGAAATTTTGGAAATAAGTTGCTCCAACTTCAGTTCTTTATCCTTGACTTCAGACTGTAAAAGAGATGTGGTCAAACTTTCATACCAAAATACAAGAAGCTTTCAGACTTTCAGAAGGATGCTCCATCAGTTTCAAAAATGAAAGAAAATGTAAATAGAGTTTAGCAATAAGGGGGAAAACACTGTTGTTCAATTAGTTTTCTGCTCTAAAAATCTCCCATCTCTTTTTCTTTACTAGACTCAGCTCAAAGAAATTTTCCCCTCCTTTAAAAGAATCACACACATTATTAGCATTTAAAATGCCCTAACAGATTTAATTTGTTATAACTGGCAAAATAAAGATAGGAATGTCATTGTTTATTTGATTGAAAAAATCTTCTAGGGTTGTTAGATTACACTTAATGGCATGCAGAGTATACTACTTGTGGTCTCTGATTTTTATTACAAGTGAGCTCTTGGAAAATAATTAGACACAGAAATAAATTTTAATATCAATAGAAAATTTAAAAATGCACTGAAATATCTGGACCATGTATTTACTGTATTTGTAGATCCAAGTTATAAAGAAATATTCTACTTATTAAAAACATAATAGCAAAGCAAAGAGAATACCATAATTTGTAGTTCTGAAGTATCAGACAAGCAATTGGTGTGTCTAGCCTATTACCCAAATTTGCTTTTCTAAAAAATTCAAGCAGATCACTCCAATTAAAAGATTGGACAGTGGATTTCAGGACTAAATTGCTGCATTTAACATCTGCCCTGAATGGCAGAAGTTCATGTGGCCTCAAAAGGACACTCAGGGGGTATTTTGTGTTAGGGAGGATATAATATTAGGTGACTAATCAAGAAAGTGGACAGTGAATTTGGCCATGTAAAAAGTACACTGATTGTTTCTGTCCATGCTCATCTATTTCTGGTTGCTGAAAGGGCAGGACCTTTCTGTTACTGAACTGCCTTTCCTCTTGCCTTTGCAAAACAAAGTGCAAAGAAAGTATTATGGATCATGCATTCTGTGACTGCAAATGTACACACAGTGCTCACACCTTCTGCTATTCTGGCCCTCCTGCAAATGAGGTACACCTGTTGTTTGGGTACTGTCTGCTTTTACTCCCAATCAGTTTTAACAGCGATGAATTTAGGTGGTCTGATTGCTACATAATTATAAAGCATTAGACAAAGCTTGTCCTGAGGAAAATACTAATTTATTAACATTTTATATTATATCATACTAATTGAATGTGTTCACTGTGCATCTTCTTAAGGACATCATTTATTTCAAATGAAGTAGAATATGGCTCATTCTATGATTGATTTGATTTACATTTTAAGCCAATAGAGTCAGAATGCATCCTGAACACTGGCTAGATTTCTAAAACAGTTTAACACTATCCAGAAAAAAAGTCATCATCTAACTGAAATTGTTAGAACCTGACATTAAAATTTGCCTTCTAGCACACCTTTTTTTATTGTCTGGAAAATCTACTTTCTTAGATAAGATTTTAGAAACTACTATTTTTTTATTAAATTCAGCTGAAGTTGTCTAAAATTTCCATTAGTTTCTACTGGAACAGAGTTCAGTCTAGAACCAAATGTAAATCCTAGAACCAAAATAACTATGGAGTTTAGATTTAGTAGGATGTGCCATTCTCGTTTCTGTCAGAAGCAAACACCTTCAAAACAAAGGACTGGAATGCCCTCAGCTGGCTGTTGGGTTAGTGGTACCACCACTTGAACAGAGAACACAATGGTCTACAACAGCACATTCTTATCTATGTGCCTCACATTGAGATTTTGGTCCAGAACATTTTTATCACTGATTTATGGATAAGAACCTGGAAGTCTTTCAGGAGGACCTCCATTCTCTGACTGTTACTGAAGTTGTTGATGCCTTCATTCAGTTGAGAAATGTACTTATTAGACCAGCCATCTAATTCATCTCCAGTTTTCAGGATGTCATCCCATAGGGACATGCTTATACTGAGTCGGTCAATATTATCTTCAATTCTTTCCGACACCTTTTAGGAGAGAAGAATGTATCAGTACCATTTACAAACTAATTTTAGATTTCTTGACTTTGCAGCCAGTTATAAGACAAATGCATGAAAAATAATTAGTAAGCCTGGGTGAAATAATTTTCTTAGATTTAGTTCTAAGTTTTGTATTCTAATTTCAACTTATTTACCCAGATCATAAAATTAACAAAAAACATACCTGTTTCTAAATATTTGTACATTTTTACTGGGAGAGAGTTTTATATTCAAATAAACTTTATATTTTAAAAAACTTTACATTTATCTTTCTTATGTAGTGTAGGAATTTGCTAATAAAGCAGTATAAATATGAAAATATAAAATATTACGAATAAATTCTTTACTATAAGGGTGGTGAGACACTGCAACAGGTTGTCCAGAACAGCTGCAGATGACCCATACCTGGAAATGTTCAAGGTCAGGTTGGATAGGGCTTTGAGCAATCTGGTCTAGTGGAAGGTGTCCCTGCCCATGGCAAGGGAGCTGGAACTAGTTGATCTTTAAGGTCCCTTCCAACTCAGACCAATCTGTGATTCTATGACTAGCTTTTATATTATGTTTCTCTGCTATAATATTTTCTTTCTCAATGTATTCATATCTTTTATGGTGTACCTTAATGTAATTTATTGCCTAATTTATTTAGTTCAATTTACTTTAATAAAGTAATGCTGGTATACATTAGGTGTGAATCCAACCCAAATTTAATCTCAGAACTATGCACTGAGCAAATTTATACTAGTAACATTCATACATTTTTATAAGACATCATTTAAAATATATCAAATTGATGTCACAACTTTATGCTTACAGTGGATGCCAAATCCCTGTGATTAAACCTTTGAGATATACTTCAAAGTAAATTTTACTAAACAATTGCACTCTAAGGTCCTAAGAAAATACGAATATTGTAACCTTAGCCAAACATAAAAACTATATGGAGCATATAAACATCAGACACTTACATCTAGCCATTTGTCCACCATAGAGTTCATATCTGTTTTTACCGCAGTGGAGTCGCAGTTATGCACTCTTTTCAATTCCGCTAACAAATGTTTCCCTTTATTAGTGAAAGTATCCAGGTCTTTTTGTTTATCACTCAGATCATTCCTGGCAGCTTCATGCTGTGGACATAAATATTTGCTTGTTTAATGAAGCCATGAAGAAAGAAAGAAAAATCCAGTTCTCCAGATACTCATCCCTAGCCCTGTGTCATGGATTTGACAATTCTCATTCAGCAAACCATTTAACTGTTCCACAAAAGACGGAGCAACTGACATGGTCTTCTCATGAGCATAATCATATAGTTTGATTTTTTTTTAATAAATAAAGTCTTCATCATTGACTAACCACTTCTGGAATTACAGCAGGGTAAACAGAGGGTGTTGCAAATTAAATTTAGAATCAGAAAATTCTAGATATTCTAGAGAACACTAGATATCCTGGAATCTCTAGATTCCAGATATTCTAGAACCAGATATTACTAGATACTCTGGAAAATGAAAGTACAGATGTGCTCAGAAAGGAATTAGACAAAATCTTCAGGACTACTAAATTTGCAATCCTAGGCATAGGGAAATCTGTAAAACACTCTCACTGAAAAGAAATATTTATTGCACTCCAATTCCTTCAGGTCACTGTTGTAGCATGGAATTCTCTGCAGCCCAAGTCTCAAAGGAGAGGAATCATGTGGAAGTTACATGAATTTCTTTGTTAGACTGATGAGCTCTCTTCTGGCTTTCTGTTCTACTTAAGATGTCTGTTAGAAAGAGGCCATAAATATGCACAGTTTAGAATGAGGTTTGTACTGATCTGACTGAAAGATTTTTAAACAAGAGCTCAATAGGCTTCCAAATGAAATTTCCCTCCAAAAGAACAGAAAGAATTCAACTCAGAACTGTTTATCCTGACAGGCTGTTGAACATCAGAATTTAGAATTTTTGAAATATGATCCAGTGAAATGAATGGAATGTAGGGATCCAAATTCCTTATCTCTGCTCAATGGCCAGTACCCCATGGAATAAGTCCTCTGAGGGAAAGAGACACATAAAAATTGCACACATCTGAAATGTGTGCAATTGATGTTCTTTTGTGGCCTTTTATCTATTTCAAAAATTACCCAATATAGAAAAACATTAAAATATGTTGACTGGAACTATCCTTTCATAGTCAACATATTTTATATAAAGAGCTTTCCATAATTTTCCACTTACGTTTTCCATATAAATTACCATTTTGCACTTACAGGTGTTACAATCAAAACCAGCAACAATGAAAATACACAGGAATGGATCTCACCAAAATGCTGAAAGGACTATATTCTTTCCTCACCAGAATCAGTAAAATTTAAACCCTGACAAATGTCAGTGTGACAAGATTTGACAGTAAATTCAAGGAACTTTAAACACAAGTCAAGGGCACCTTTCAAACAAAACAAAAAAATCCATCTGATTCAAAAATCATTTACATCCTTCAAAGGAAAATATATATAATTACCTTTGATAATGTTCGCCTGACATCTTCATGATCCTTCCAAATGGATTTGATCACAGAAGCACTGTTAGCACTCTCTATGACTTTCATTACTGTTGACTTCAAGCTCTGATATTCCTTCATCAGATCAATAAGAATGCAGGACTGCTCCTTTCTGTAGTGTGAAAAGGCTGTGTTAGTACCACTTGTTATCATGTTTCTAAAGGATAGAGAACATGACAGCAATTCACACAGGAAAACAAGGATGCAGTGCTAAACATGATTTGGGCAGCCAAGAAACTCCTAATATTTTGGTTTTACAAATCACTGTGGATCTTAAAATCACAAAACATCTCACTGAAGAGACAGTATGTGAATCACATCTCATATATATCAGATATCAAAGCAACTGATTTCAGCAAAAAAAAAAGACTGAAACTGGAATTCAAACTTCTCAGTTCCTAAGTTAAGCATCTTTTTGATTGGAAAGCATATTAAAATAATGCTCATTTTTTGAAAACTTGTTTAATACGGAGTGTTTTTTTAGTTAAAAAGAAGCAAAAATAAAGACTGAAGCACGCAAGTAAAGTCTGCCTATTTTGTCCTTCAATTGTCACGTGTGCTTTTGGGACTAAAACATTACATTGAACTTACCTGTCATTTTACAGAGAATGGATTAACTGTCTGCTAAAGACAGGCCTAATGTTTTTTTTCCATTCCCTCTCCAGAAAAGCCTATTTATGCTCAAGCAATGGACAGAAATAAAAAAACCTATTCAATCCACTCCTGGTGTTTATACCGAAGAGAGAGAAGGAAGACTAATACTTTGAATATGTTTAGTTGTAGAACAGTGTCAGCGAAAGAAATTCAGGAAACATGACATTGACAAAAAAGAGGAGTAATAGCTTTAGGAGCTGACTCTTCTATGAATGCTCCACAGAGCTCTCCAAAATAAGCAGATTCAGGAGGGTCTAAAATTTTGTCTATATGACAGAGAAAACACTGTTAGTTTTCTTTAAAGATGATCAGGAGGCAGTTAAGACAAAGAAAATGGTATGATAAAACTTTCTACAGTTTTTTTATCTCCTTTTTATCAACTTCCATTGATAAAACTGATCATCTGATCATGTATCATGTATAATCAGTGTAACTGATTATATACTAATGATTATTATGAGCCTGGTCTCTTGGGCAGACAGAAAGACTTCAATCTAAAAATTATTTAGGACCACTGAATATAGAATTATCAGAAACATATATCCAATAGAGACTGAAAATATGTGCTAGAGGGAGAATATGTGCCAGCTAGAGTGATAATCAAATCTCAGAGATTTTTTTACCTTTCAGAAGAGTAAACAATAACAGGAGATGACATGTATGTGTATCTGCAAGTCCTGTACTGAGAACCTATTTATGGCTTTATTAATACTTTGAGTACAGCTGGTACAAATATTCTTCTTTACAATGTGTTTTTATCTACAAGCCTTGGTTTTTATTGTGACTAATATAGCAAGAAGATATGACATGTAATAACTGTGTCTCTTCCCCCATCCTCTCTTTTGGCATCTTAAGCTAAAGATTTACTTACTTTTCATGTATAACTTTCTTGGTGTCCTTCCACAGAGATTCTAAGCAATTTATCTCTTTGTCAGTCTCAGGAGCAAGTGTGATATCTTTTTGGGTTATTTGTTTTGCTTTGCCCATGAGCCACTGGAGTTCATGCTGGTGAGAATTCAGTTCTTCATCTAACTGGTTAAAGATCCTTAATCTGCAAATTAAAAAGCAGGTTTCAAATTTATTCATCTTTACTTTTTTTGCAAGAGAAAGAAGGAAGAAGAAAGAGTGAAACAGTTGCTGTTAGAGTTACTGTGCATAAAGCTCCCTTTTTCTAACATTTTCTACAGTATCTTCAAAAAACAAAGTGTTATCTGAGGTTCTTTTCTGCTACCAGGAGGCTCAGAATATGATTTTTCTGATACATATTCAACTATACAATCACAGACATATACATGTACCTTCACCTCACACAGTCACTTAGAAATATACTCAGATATTTAGATTAATACTTTATTATAGTAAGTGTTTGCAATTCTTTCATCACAGTCTTCAGTTCTGTAAGAGTAGAGATAGTCATGTTATGTGGGATTTCTAATAGCTGTTTAGACCTTAGATTCATTCAGACAAAATATATTTTTCAGACACAGACTTTCATTAGTGTTCTTTCAATATAAAAGATTAGGACTTCCTAAACGTTTTGTGCATGTTCTCCCTCCATCCAAATAGCTCCCTTACTTACAAATTTTTATTAAGTAGATACATATGTTTGGAGTACCCAAGCAGAAAACACACATATGCCTCCAATGCATCATGAAAGGTTTAGAGACTGCAAGAAAGAGTGGAAGTACCAATGTTTTTACCTTTGCTGGAGGGCTTGTATTGTTGCCTCCTTCAGGCCCTCCTTGTCAGCCTTTTCCTCAATATCTTCAATACTCTTCAGTAACTGTTCTCTACGCTCCTTGAAAGATCTTTGCAAGGCTCCAAGTGCTTCTGCCTCACTTTGTTTGGTTCCCAGCAGGTTTTGAACTGTCTCCAGTTCCACACACAGATTATCCACCATCGTCCTGCAGGAGGTCCTCTGCCCAGAAATGCTGTGTTTCAGATGATATTGAGCCTTAGTAAGGGAACCATCCAAACTGATGGCAACAGATTCCAACTTGTTAAGATCTTGAATAACACCACTGAGTTCTTTCTCCAGTAATTCAGATTTGGCTTTATCTATATTCCCTGTTTTCTCCACTGTCTGCTTCAGCTGGTGGAGCACTCCTGATGCAGCCCTTTGGAGCTCTAGGAAAACTCGCAGCTGATCCAGAGTCTCTTGTCTTTGGCTAGTTATTTGACTTGCCTCCTGGAAGATCTGAAAGCAATCTTCAGTCTTTCCCTGCAATGTCTGCTGGTCCTCTGGGCTGCTGAAAGAACACAATTTATCTACATGTTCCTTCAGACTTTGTAACTGCTGTTTCTTACTTTCAACTTCCATTGAGTGGTTCTATGGGAAAGAAAGAAAAGGGGGCTTAGTTTCTTCTTCCAATCAAGAGCTTAGGAAACATTTTAGTACTAAATTTAGGACTGAAACAAGTACTACCGAGGGGTTTCCAGTAGGAATAATTCAGTGTTACAATTTTGCTTTAAACTTGTCAAATAACAGAAATCTGTATGTGACTGCAAGAGCATACTGGTCTTTAAACAAATAAATTGCTTGCTAATTTTAGATGGGTATTTAGCTGAATGCACTGTACAATTCCTCTGTCTTTAATATTTACATCCAAAAGTTTACCTTATTGTGAGATGCAGCTAGTTGTTGATCAGCTGTGTTTATCTCTGAAGTGGCTTGTAGTTCAGCAAGAAATTGCTTAATCCAGTCTGAAAACATGAGCAGGAGCTCATCAAACTGCCCATGCTCAGCAACAAGAGATTGAAGGAAGTTGATCCTATAGAATGTCAGATGTAAATATGAAAGCACTTGATGTAAATTAATCACTACCTGTAATCAAAACTACAGCTGACTGGTCAGCATTAAAATCAATGCCAGATGCAAGGAAAGAAAGAAATGTCAATTTATTTTGAGAATGTGATTACTCCTGTGTTGATTTCTTAACTGGGGAATAACAAAACATCTGAAAGCACATTTGGCTCTTCCCTGTTTACATGGTTTCATTTAGATCAACGGTTAGAAGTGCCCCAAACAATCAAGGTACATTCTTCACCTTTTCTTCATGGGGCTAGTCCCATCAGAAAGAACAGTGAAATATTTAATTAAACACTGAATTAAAGCTTAACTTTAATTTTCAGACAGAGCAATTCTGTTTGCCTTACCATCTGCAACACTGAATATAAAGTGAAAGTCTTATGAATTTGGGCAGGGAGTGAGGAACTGCATGCTCAACTTTCACTGAAGTAAGTGAGGATCAAGTCTGCTCAGAGGAACACAATTTAAAGGAAGGATGTGTCCAGAGGAGTACTCAGCAGAACTGTTTCTAAACCTTGACCTTAAAAAAGACCTTGCAATTTACCTTCTCATTTCTCTTAGAAATTTCTCTACCTAATTTTCAACATATAGATCATTATATTGTAAAACAATCATACTGATAATAGTAGATTATGTCATTGATCAGGATTTATTATTTAAGCTACATTAAAAATAGCAAAATACAAGTGTTCATCATGAAATGGATTGAAATCTAAATATATGATAACATATAGTTTCAAAAAAAGAGACAGTTTTCCTGAGCTTATCATGAGCCAGGAGCCTAACAACTGAGCATTTATGGCAAATAAAAGCTTCAAAGGGGGTTAAAGAATACAATAGTATGGCTTTGTACAAGATAAAGCATATAACTGAAAAAATAAAGAGTAGGTATTAAGAGATTTTGGAAGTTACCTGGGAAATTTTAACCGAGGAAATGCAACATTACCTTCATTTCCTGCCCTGCACTCCTTCAAACAGAACTCTTTTACCAAAAAAATAGGGAGAGCGTATGTCAAAAAAGTCAGCATCATAAAAGCGTGGGATTCGCAATCCCCCATTCCTGGGAGTTCAGGGTTCAGTATCGATCCTAAACCTTTGTTTTCCTAATGGTAATATGTAAAAAACATGTTTTGGGATTGGGATTCCTCATCTGGATATTGCTTACTTTACATGTAAAAAACACTCTGAAGCACAAACCTTTTATCAACAGTTTGTGGCAAAGCTTTCCACCTCTCATCCAGCTCTTCAAATTTTTCTTTTATTGTTTTCACACACTGGTTCGAAGCTGTTGGAAATAGCGACTCATTTAACTGTAATAGGCTGTCATAGACTGAAGCATGGGACACAATATCTGCTTGCAAATCCTGGGAAAACAGTGGATGGTAAAACCTTTAGATTAAGAAGAGCATCGCATTATGCAAAATAACAAAAATAATAAAAAGATAGCTACAGATTTCCAGTACAGTACTTTTGAAACAAGTAAGTGAGCACAGTCAAATTCTTGGAGGAGCAGAGGTCTATTAGGACAAGCATGTACTTAACACCTCTCAGACAGATAAATCTGCAACAGTAGAGATTCATAAAAGTTGAGTTTTTTGCCTTTAGGACAAAGTGTGATCTTTCCATATGGCTCTACTGTATGATGACAGTGGCTAAAATCAAGACCACATTTTGCAGCATATTTCGTGTGCACTAATAGAATTGTGAGGAAATGTTGCAAATTGGCTCATAAAACATCCTCAAAACTCCAAAAAAAAAGCAAAGCAAAAGAGTTTTGCTTTTCTTCAGTAATATTTAAAACTGAAATTATGGACTACTTGGCTTCAAGGAAGGTATAAAAGATGCTACCTTTGGCCAATTGCTTCATATTATTCTAAAAACAAATGGCAAAAAATCCAAGGAAATTTAGAACAGGATGAAAGTCCTGTGTTTTTTTAAAAAAATCAGAAATCAGAATTTCTTTGTGATTTCAAAAACTGAGTATTTTTTCATCTGAGCAAATTTTCTCACATTCAAAAAAAATCAAACAAATGTAATATTGACTAACAAAGGAATTTCTCTAGAGAATGGATCCTCTGGCAAGCAGACCCTTGTTCTTCATTGACAGATAATAGGATACATCAGAGCATTTTTCTTTTTTCTTGAGCTGGCATATTATAGTTAGAAGTAACATTCTTCCTGTGATTCTTGTCTTTGAGAAATAACAACAGTGATAATGTAATATTTTCTAAGACATTTCCAACGCCCAGAATCAAGTGACTTGTCAGACTATAACTGAGCAAGTCCATCCTTCAAAAGACACAGAAATACACCAGAAAATGTAGGGGGACAATATTTCAGTTGAAACATACCTGCAGTGACTGCAGTTCATTTTCCAGCTTAACTCTATCAGCAGAAACATACTGCTCTGAAGGCTGGGCTGTAGCTTCACATCCCTCCAACCAGGCCAGGAAGGCAGGGAGCTCCTTCTCCTGCCTAACAAAATCACAACACAGGTTACCAAGTCATCCCCTCACTCCCACAGTGACCACAGTCTCTGTGTCCATCATAACAGATGTGAGAGTTTACTCACTTCTGCCACTGAGCCAGAAGAGTCTCTAATAAGGTCTGTTTCTCTTTAACATTTTCTAGCACTTTTTCATATTTCTGCTGTAATGCTGCGACCTCCTGAGCAGCTTTTTCTTTGTTGGCCACCTTACGGACACTGGCTGAGAGAGAGGCCAGAGTGCTGCTCAGTTTTTCCACTGCATGACAAAGGTCCTAATGAACATGTAAAAGAAGTCACATACATAAAAAACAGAGTTACTAACAACAGCGGGAAAAATTCTGTACTCCTACTCATAAGTTTGAAGCAATGCTACATCCATCAGATCATGAAGTCACTGCTTAGCTAACATATTGCTCGGGTCTATCTCATATACACGTGTTCCAAGCATATCAATGAACTAGCTTGTGGTGGGGAAGACTTTCCTAAAACAGTGCTAAAGAAAAAAACTTGGCAACAACAGAGTCAGATCTGAATGGGCATGCAACAAAACATCATCCATGTAGCACAGAGGTCTACATTCAGAAAAGAGCTCCAAATTCCTTAAAAAGTGTCTAAGAGTTGCTTTAATTTATATCCAGTAAACACAAAACCACACTCCAACATGTGAGGACTACCAGACTTGCAGTCTATGTCATGCCATAGGAGAAGTAACGAACAGTTACTAGAAACTTCTGTCAGTATCAGCTAAAGTTATTTTTTATACAAATGGCACCAGATGCTGACTAGACTTTGGGGTGTTGCCATTTCTAGGAAGTTGGGAAACTTGTCCATATGAAAATGATTGAAATGTAGCGCAATGAGTTAGAAAAGCACAAAATGAAATAGATTTAAGACCACTAAAGTTCCAATTCACAGGTGTGCAATAGTAACAACAAAAGTAATAGTTATAAATACAAGAAATCATATATAGGAGGAAATGTGAATTATACAGGAAAAAAGCTTCTGATAATTTCCCATTAAGGCATTTAACCATCATGATCCCCTAGGCAGAACAAGACTTTACAATAGTGTACTCAGCATATTCATAATGTTTAAAAGCCAATAACAAGGGTGACTAAAAGTGCTTTCTGAATAAATTCTCCATATATAAAGTACTTTTCCTCAACAAGTATAAAGCTTGTTTGAAGCAGACAGGTCAGGTCTCCCTTGCATATAGGCTTTGCGAGTAGTTATCACTAAGCTCAGAAGAAATTACATGTATTTTACGGCAAGAACAATCTGAGTAAAATTTTTTATAATAATTTCTTAGAAAAAAAGGCAATGATTATTGTGGGAAGAACACATCAGAACTTATAGACAAAAATATAGACAAATTCCCTGAGATTACGGATCATTTATAGTTTGAATATGAATCCAATATTAGTTTTCCTTTTGTAATGGACTGAACCAAATGTCCAAACAGCCATGGTTTCTGGATCACAGATAAAAGTGAAACTCTGTCCAGTCTCCGCATTGTCCAAGAAAAACTACTTCTAAGGATATATTTTTTAAATCACAGAGTTACCTATACCAAGATCCAAGTTTCATGAAAGTCTTAGAGGAAAAATATCTAACAGAATTGTTTATTATCTTTTATTTTTCATAATGTTTTAGATGCATGAAATTAAAAACAGTAACCTGAAGGATTAAGTCATACTTTTAGGCTTTCCTTTCTCTAGATTGGGGAAGAAACTCTCGAGGCCTGTCTGAAATGGTGACAAGAAATAGCTGAGGAAGTACTTAAGCCTTCCCTAACTCAG
The DNA here is from genome assembly GCF_036250125.1 of Pseudopipra pipra. Taxonomy (NCBI): domain Eukaryota; kingdom Metazoa; phylum Chordata; class Aves; order Passeriformes; family Pipridae; genus Pseudopipra; species Pseudopipra pipra. The sequence continues at coordinate 51,980,957 of NC_087551.1, forward strand.
GCAGGCAGCCCTTGCCTCCTTCTGCCTCCACCCTGGACTGTGTGGCATCAGGCAGCCCCCAGTCTGAAGGTTACTGGCATTTCTGTAAGGAGGTCAGTGTGATACCGTTTCCCTAGAGTCAGTGAGGGGATTAGCTGGCCACATGCTCACCGTGCAATCCTGAAGGGCTGCATACGTTGCTGCTGCTGAAGAGCACGATGTGAGAGGCTCAGTCAGCTTAGCTTCAAATTCAGACACTGCCTGCTGCGCCTATGAAAAAAAGGCAAACCAGAATTTAAAACCAGCAGGAATTACATAAATGATTCCTTAAATAACATCTTTTAAATGCTTAGTGCTAAGAGAATATTATATCCTAAGCCTTTGTAGGGCTGAGTGTCTTTTGAAGTTAAAAGATGCTAACTGTGCTCAGCTCCTCCTGACTGGCACAATAATAGTATTTAAATTATTTTCCTTACAAGCTCCAATCAAGTCAAGATTGAAGTTACAGTGTTTGTAAGAAGTATGGATGTGGTTTATTAGTGCAATGTGGATGTGGTGCAATAGTGCAATATGCAGGAGAATCACTAAGGTTTTCTAAAAGACAGCATAATTTTTAAGTGTGTATATTTCAGCACCTTTCTAAAGCTGCCTTTTAAGTAATTGAAAGCACAAATTTATGTATCTAGGTCTTGCAATTACTTTCAGATCTACTTATTTATTTTAGTCCATCTTATTATAATATACATTTTATACTCAATTTTTGAAAAATATAGAGTAATTCTATAAATTGCTGCAAATAATCCATTAAATTTTGCATTGTCTACCTGTTTAAGACTTTCTTCATATTTCTGCTGTGCTGATGCGTTCCCTGTGATTGTTCCTTCCAGTCTCTGTGCATGATCTCTTAGCTCTTCCCAATACCTTTTGACCTGAGTCAGTTTGGCTTTAATATGTGCACGTTCTCCAGAGGTAACAAACTGGGAAAAATACTCGGCTTCCTCTTCTAGTTTTAAGATTCCAGTTATTTTACCATCTATCTCTTTATTAATAACCTAAAATGTAAAGTAAAGATAAAAAGAAGAAAAATAGGGTTTTAATTATCAGAATAATATTTTCCAATTACTTTTATTACTTGAGCTACTAATATCTTTCATCAAAAATATATGAGGAGAGTTCATTAACCACTTGAAAAAACTTGTAACAAAAATCTTTAATATGGCCTGTAAATATCCTTTTTCTTCTTGAAACTAGCACGGGCAGAGGTTTAAAATACAGCCTACCCTAAAAACAGTGTGTACAAAGAGCAATTAGAATTGGCTGAGGTGCATATTTTTCTAAGTAGACAGGATAGTTCATATTTTTAGCATCTCTTACTTCACAGTAATGTTATACACAATTCTCTTTAAGATTCAAAATAAATAGAAGATCAAAAAATGTGAATGTAACTGAAAAATATTGTTAAGGAGCTGAACCCCAACAGTTGGTTACTTACGTTTAATAAGTTTTCAAGTACTAACAAAATAAAACAAGCTATGATTTAAAAAACAATTGAGAGTGTTTTAATTTTCTAATTTAAAATACTAAGGTATAATAAAGGATAAATTTAATTAGATGATAAGGTGGGGTGAGTGTGCCCTTAGGCAGAGTGTTAGATAAAGAACCACATTACAATGTAAACAGGAAACCATGAAACAGGGGTGATAATGGTCTTTGGTACTTTTCATCTGTCTTGTACATCAGCTAGTAAATACGAATTAGCAAATTAGCAATGGCTTTATCACCTTCATGACAGCAACTGTCTCCTATTATTTTGCACTTGGTTTTATTACAAATTAGAAGAAAACCTGGCAGCTACAACACCCAAGAAATAAACTTATAGTGTATCACATTCAGTGGCTATTTATTCAATAAGCACCAATGAACTTGGAAAAAAGTTTTTTTTCACAACAGTTTTTTTTAAAATTACTGTTAATGTATCATGTCCACAGAGTTCTTCTCAAAAGTAATGGAAAACACTCATTGGGAGAAATCTGAAAGAGCCAAAAGTTTTCTTTGAAACTGAAATAGGCAATAGCATTCTCAGATATAAAAATGTTAAGATATGTATGTATATGAAATCAACCAAAAACTTTCTTGAAATTGCACTCTCAAAGCAGAGGAAGTACCCAACTTCTGTTATAATTGTGATAAAAATACAGTAGCTTTCTTGTCATTAGAAAGCTCAGAATTGGCTTACTGCAACATTCAGTCAAAAATTAGCAGGGTGATTGTCAGAAAAAAAGGTGGTACTATAAGAATTTATAGTGTCTCTTTATGCAATATATTCTGAATTAATTCAGATTATAAAATATCTTTTTTGCATGAGAATATGGTGCTGAGGAAAAATACTGGATTTGCAGCCCTGAAGCTGACATTATCTAACAATGCAGCAGATACAAATGAGGCAGTGCTTTCTCACTCCTACACTATTCTGTTAAATTCACTCAGTTACATAAAAGAAGGTGGATAATTGAGGCCTTCAAACTCTCACTGAGTCTGCCACTAATGGTAACTACTTGTGATAACCATCATTTTGTCCCACAGGAATTTTGGAGAAATGTGTAGGTGAAAATCTGGCTCTGCTGAAGTCGTCAGGGCTTTGCAATCAATGTCACCAAAAGCAGAATATTACCACTAAGATGTAGGTTCATTACATTTAGCTGACCCCAGGTTTTTTATCTGGTCAGCCAAAGATATCAAGGAACACACAATTTTTTATTCATTTGCCTTATGTTGCAATACTCATTACTGATAGAAATGTACTAGAAATTATGAATGAAGTATGCTGATTGGTGTTGTGACAGAGTAACTCATCAGGAAAATTACAACAAAATATGACAAATTCTTCAAAAGCAGGCACAAAGCAATGCTGCTGAAGTAGACCTCCATCTAGGTCCATGAGGTTAGATGACTTGTTTCACATGTCACTGATAAAGCTCATCTGTTCACCTGCGGTACAATGACGTCCCCAATGCCTTATCTGGAGGATTTCCTCTGCTTCATGTCTGTTCGCTCAGATCATAGAATCATAAAATTAGCTGGGTTGGAAGGGACCTCCGAGATCATCAAGTCCAACCCTTGATCCACTACTGCCATGGTTACTAGACCATGGCACTAAGTGCCACATCCAGTCTCATCTTAAAAACTTCCAGGGACGGAGAATTCACCACTTCCCTGGGCAGCCCAATGTTTATAAACATCATCCGCTGACCATTTTCTTTTTCTCATGGTGTTTCAATGTGTAAGAATTATGGTGGAATTTTCAGAAACTTTCAATGTAGTGTAAAAATCACTGCTTATCTGTATGTATAGTAAGGAATGGCCTTTCTGGGAAGTTGGCTGGAATAGGCTAGCAGGGCTTAAGTGGGCTCCATTTAGAGCAATGCAAGTAATTAGAGTAAAGCAATATTAGTATACTTTGATGCACTTATTTTCTGTCTTAAACATTGGAATCCTGTCCATCAATTACTGAAAAACAAGAAAACATGACAAAGTATGCCACTGGAATAAGCGCATACACATTATTTCACAAGGAAACTGGTTTTGAACTGCTGTGGTGATGAAGCAAGAACTCAAGCATTGTTTTATTCTTCAATGATGAACTCAAGAGATTTTATTTATTTTGTGTATGCAAAGTTGTGAACAAATTAAGAACAGGAAAGTCTCTTGATAAATTGTTTGTATCACATGAAACAAGGGCCTTAAGGGATCCTTTGGAAATATTTAGTGCCAAGCTGGTCTGCAAGCAGCTGCACACCTGTGCACCTTAGGAAGCACAAGTGGGTCACAGACTAGAGAAAATGGCAACGTGCATGAGGTACTGAGAAATCCTATACCCTTAGAAACATGCTGTTTCAGAGAAGGTACATTTTAAATGAAAGGGAGGATACGAAGTCAGCCCTTGAAATGCAGTGCTTGGAGACAATACGCATCTCAGTTAGTAATATGAAACTAAATCACTATTTGTCTATATCTACAGGAATGTTCACAGACAAGTGTATATACACACGACAGTTAAATATAATAGCAATAAATGGTATGTAGGTTTTCAAGCTACCAAGAGCAATAGTTTCTTTATTATTTCAGCATAAAAGATACATAGATCAAGTTATAAGTTTAGCTTGCAAGATTAAAATCAAGTTCTATAGCCACTAGCTAATATATGTTTTAAAAAACCCAAACCTTGTGTTTATGCAGCTGTTTTGTAAATCAGTTCAGATTACTCAAAAAATAAGAAGAGCATAAATTATATTTTTAACCACACACACGAAGTCTTCATATATGTAAACTAAACACTGAAAGAGAAGGCAGCCTGTAAGAATTTTCCTTTAGTTTATGTAAAACCTTACGGCTTGGTAGAGTCATGTATAAAATGGTACATTATCATGGTAGTTTTGAAACATGTAAAATGTCTCTTCTCCCATTGGCTTCTAGCAAAATGACAGATAAACGGGCTTTCAATGCTAAATGTAACAAGAACTAATCACCTTGATTTGGCTGATCTGTATGTCCAAAGGAGATGATGATGTTTCCAAAGTTTCCAGTTCTTTTTCTTGTTCAGCTATCCAGATGGACAGAGCTTCATAATTATTGCCAAAATGATCCCACTTGTTTTTCACCATTTCCATGCTTTTAATACTAAAATTAACCAAATTAATTAGAGAGAATAAACAGTTTAATATAATGAAGCTGCCCATATTCTTGTTAAAATAAAAATGGAATTTATTCAACCTACAGGAGGATCTTTAAAAAACTCCTGGTTTTAGAGGACCAAGTTGTGTATCTAAATTCAAACTTGGTTCTCTCTTAGACTGTGCACCAAATTCAAACAGTTATATGAGCCACAGTGGGGACACCAAAAGGTAAAAGAAAGTACAGCTTTATTCATCAGCTGTACAAGAATCTCTTCACTGCAGGAAGGGAAGGGAAAAGGAACATCAATAGGATTTCTATGAAATAATATGGAATTATGATTATATCAGAAATCTAAATATTTAGATAACTGAGTGCATAGATTTTAATCATTTAGTCCCTAGATCAGAATCATTACAATGTGTAATGTGGATGCACACATAGCCACCAGTGCTTGACTGCTTTATTAATCTTGCTTTTTCATAACAGCAATCTCCCCATCTTACAGGAAGTTTGTGTTTTCTGCTGCAATGATTTCATATCAAGCCAAAGAATGAACAACAGATGCGACTCAACTCCCTCAAAGTTAATAGGTTTATGTTCTTTGAAACATACATTATAGGTATGTTAAACAGAGACAGATTATGACTGACTATTCTATGTCTTAGATAGCAAGCAAAGCACCTTTTTTTTTTGTCACCAGTAAGAAGTCTAAGACCATTATACAAGGCCTAACAGCATTAAATTCCAGTATACAAGTTTCTGCTCCTTTCAAGTCATTGTAAAGAAACCAGTACTAACGTAGGCCCTGCACACAGTTTGCAAAACACACATTTTCTATTTCACTGAAAATATTAAAACTCCACCATAAAAGTTTGAATATTACAAAATTTCAAAATACATGTTCCTTTTAAATATAGCCTTAAAAACCATTCCATGTCAAAAAGTTTTTAACTTTTTTCCCCCCTTATTAAAGCTAGAGGAAGCTTTAAGAAAAGATGTAGTCTAAAAATGTAAAAATTAGTATTTTTATTTTTTCTTATTTATTTTCAAAATAAAAAAAAAATTAGGAGTGTCAACAGCCATTTACTGATAAGAGTGTATGCAAATTCAAGTTACTTGTAAGAAATCAATGTGCAAAAATACTTCACTCAAGACCAGCCCAAGGAAATAAAACTGGAAGTCAGAACCAAGGGACCAAACGAGTGACATAACTGCTGAAAATCCTTCACTTTTGTATCTGCTTTTCTGATAGTTTTAGGAAAGCTGCAGACTATAAAGAATATCATCCCAAACAGACTGCACAGGTGTCCATGTTCTCCTTGGAAAACAGGTGTGCTAAGTTCTTGCTGTGAAGAGCTGCTTAAACTTTTCACTCCTTTTCCTGTTCATTGGCATTGTATGTACCTTATGTATTTAGAATACCTTCACTTAAAATTACTTGTCCAAGATTTTTATTGGTGATGCAAGTTAAAACATAACCCTTACACACTTATTATATGTTCTCTACACTCACTACAGAGAGTTGTATATATTTGCATGTTTTACAGAAGGGATTTCATTTCTTATTATTTGTCACATTACCACAGATATCCTGTAAAATGCATATATTCACCTAAAATTATTTCATATCAACATTGGAAGGGTATATATATCAATGATGACTTTCATTTAAAAATAGGTGACATCATTTAAAAAATAAATATTCATTGTTGGAAGGGTGATTTTCTTGGATTGAAAAATCACACTAGTTTTCTCTCTAATAGTGAAAAAAATTATGTATAAAGTAAGGTATTCAGTAAGAGATGGTAGAATTTGACCACAAATCACTGTAGCACGTCATACTGGAGAAAATATTATATAAAAAATTAGATAACAATTTACTGCAAAGGCTAGTTATTCTGGCTTATAACTGTTCTTCTACATCAGGAAGAAAATGGCACTAAATTAAAATCAGATTAGTATGGCAGTGGTCAATATGGGAAAAAAAATCCCAATAATTTGGGCATTGCCCTCGCTCATATTCAGATAGAGGTGGTGGTACCTGCTTAAACTTACACAGCAAATTATTCTACAGAGTAATTCTAGTAAGACAAGATATATGTGCTAATTCTATCTATTACTTGTGTATCAGATCTAGTATGTGCAAAAAATAATTTCGTACATATATATAAATGTAGGCATGTATGGATAAAAGGAGAATAGCAACTGAAGTTGAGTAACTGCGTTGCTTATTTGAGAGAAGGAATTAAATTTTTATGAATACAAAAAGCTACAAATATTTAACAAGCTTCCCTTGGAGTTTGAACTTTTAATTTTTCAACAAAATTTGGCAAATTATGCCTTCGATTTTGCAGCAGCAGAAGCAGCTTTTGATATTGCCTATGAAATATAATTGGGCATTCAGCTAAGATGAAGGCACTTCTTGACACTCCTAAGGAGAAAGTGGAATACGGAAAACTGAGGCAAATAGGGTAAATGTGCTGCTGTCATACTTGCACTGAGTTTTTTCTTTCTGAAAGAGTCCAGTACCTCAAGAATGAGCTTAATTATCCCTTCTTTACAAGACTGGGACTTAAAGATAAGTGACAGGTTAAATGTAACTAACTTCTATTAACTATATATTATTAAAAAAAATATTTGCACACACTCTTTTGACATATTTGGTACTATAACTTGGTTTTTATGCCAGGGCAAGCTGGAAATGATGGAGCTGATGAGACAACATGAAATGCTGACAAGGTATTCTAGAAATCTGATACAATCTTATAGTGAAGAATAAATATTAGGACTTGTTAAGAACATACTCTTCTTCAAGAGTAACTTCCACTTTTTTCACTTGTTCTTGGATTGATTTTGCCTGATGCTGAAGAGACTGCTTGTTCTTTGAACCAAGCTGTATCTCAGAAGAATTCTTCACCAGATTCTCAGCCTGCACTGCCATTGCTTCAGTCTGTTTAGAAAGTTCCTGTAAGGATGCAAGTCGTATTAATACAACTATAAACAGTTCCATATATTTATACAGAAAGTATTTTTCCTCAGTGTTTGCAGTTGGAAAAGAGTATCTGTGTCCTACGTGTATATCTGGAATGTGTAAATATCTAAAAACAATCTCTGAAGAAAGCTATTTTCATGTTGCATTTAAGAAAAGTTCATTTGAACAAACTAGCTTGAATTAAATTTATCAAGGGAAGTTATACATGCAAAAGTTTTTAACTTAACAAATCAAAATTTATTCTATAGCTCTGCAAGAAATTTATTTTTGAATTGTGGAAGATCGTATGCATATTTATTTAATTTTTAGATCCTACTATTTACAAAGTGGATTTTGCAGTATCTCATATTTTGTATTTTCCCTTTGTTTAGCAACTATTTTCTTTCACAAACGTTAAACCCATACACCAAAACAATGGATGCTGAGCATAACCAAGATATGTGTAATTTACTATTGGATTTGTTAAAGGTAAATAGCAGTGTGAAAAGCATGGCACTTAGGAAAAACAGAATTACTTCTCCAGTAGTAAATAAAATGGGCTGGGATAATTCTGTAACACTAATTGCAAGTGGCGTATTCTGGATTATGTCCACAGTGTAGAAGTCTCTCCTTTTTCTCCTCAGGTCTAAACCAGTGCTAGTTGTCACATTTTCCATAACCTTGCCGAAGTGCACCATATTAATGTTCATATGCAAGTGCTCAACAGTGGTTTAATATCACAGATGATTACTGAGCACAAAGTGGGAAGTCCTCAGAATCATCTTAATTTTCATGCATGTGCTTCAGATGCAGACTTTGAGTAATCCTTCATGATTTTTTTCAGCAAATGACTTTTTACATCTAAGCAGCTTATGCAGTCTCTCATTTCTATATGCAGTTTGCACCAGCATAATGGAAAACCATGCAAAGATTGAAGGCAATACACTCAGCACATGTCAACAAGCAAAGAAGAAAGATATCTCAGCTCCTATATTTCACACAGTAAATACCTTTGTCTGATCCAGTTCTGAGGAGAGGCTCTCTAAACTGCTAAAGTTTAAGATACGTTCAAGTACAGAGCTTGCTTGATTGAGGTATTTTACTACCGTTTCTTTGTCTCTTTCAAACTGCTCCCATTTATTTATTGTGACCTAAGAAAACAAACAAACAAACCCAAAACAGGAACATAAAGACAAAGAGATCAAAGGGGGGAAAACAAACTTTTCATTGTAAGTTACTGAAGAAGGAAAAAAGAGAAAGTCCTGACATAAAACAATTTCTCCAAAAAAGCCATCTACTAAACAGATGCAAATGTTCTAAACCAAATAAAACTTTTCCCTTGAATTTTCACTGATTGATACTGTGCTGTGCTAAAAAACTCTGTTCTCTAAGGTGCCAGCGATGTTTAAATCTTATATTTGAATGTCCTAAAGAAGTCTGACGTAATACATGCAGAGACTTATGCTTATGGTGACAGATAGTCTAAAATATCTAAAAGGATTTTCAAGTTCTTTAATGAAATAAATTATAGTAGAAGAAAATCCCTACTCACAGGAAAATCACACATAAGAACTTATTTGCTCTTTTCTGATAATGCAGAATTTTGATTAACATACAGCATTTAATTCTCAGTCACAAGAATTATGACAACTTAAAAATTATCTTCTTGATTATGAAGTAGAACTTAAGGCATTATATATGGGAATCCTTAGAGAAAACATGGGCTTCAATAATAAATGCTTACATAAAGAAGTTATTTGAGCTCTATGTTTTTCATCTGGTGTTTTATCATGGGGAATACTTTTGACTCCAAACATCTATATGGAAGAGTGGACAGGTGGATTACCATTCTGCTTAGAGAAATGCAAAGGGCAAATCACATATGGGTGCAAGAAGGTATAAATTCTAATCCCAGTGCAGTCAGTGATTAGTTATACAAGCTGAAACAATCCATTAGATTTCTCTGTGACTTTTTCCTTCCTTCTTTAAATTTAGGATGACGGCATGTATTTCACACAGTAGTTGTGAGGATTATATTTGCACAACATCATGTGATATTAATCTAATACCCAGCCTAAGGACACTGAATTAAAGGGCATCATCTTTAGTAACCAGGAGAAAGACCTTCATCTAAAATTAATTCACAGATAAATTAATTAAAATAACAATTATGAATCATTTGGGACTTCTAAACATTTCCAAACAAAATACTGTTTCTTTATTAATTATGAGGTATACAGCAGGTTCAAGAAGTTTTCATGGAGGTGCTGACCATGAAAACCCCAAGGACCAACAGTCAGAGGTGAGAAACTGAGTTCACGTTTTTTTACATTTAAAAAATGAGGGGTTTACTCAGTTAAAAAAAAAAAAAGAATAATAATAATAAAAAAAGAATTAAAAAAAAAAAAAAAGAAGAAAGCATAGAGCATAGGGCTTTATTTCTATATGCAAAGGACTCACCTGCAGTTGCTCTTCACGTTTCTCCATAGTCTGCTGCATGTTTTCCAATGTTCCCTCCAATTTTTGCAAATCTTCTCGCACTGTGCTGGGCAGTCCACCTTCAACCTGCAGCCTCTTGGCTTGGGAAATCTGCTTTTGCACATCTTGCCTTTTTGCACGGAGTCTTCTTGTCCTTTGCTAAAAGGATTCATCCAACAGGAATGATTAGACTTTTTAGCTCCTTTGGGAAATTAGCACAATGCAACCACTTTCCGTTTTTGCATGGGAATGCAAGGAGAGTAACAGACAAAGGGATAAACTCTGGCAAGTACTCTTCAGAGTCTCATATACTCTTCAAGTATATGCCTAGGCTTCCAAACTGTCTATACACCTTTCCTGGCATACAGATGTGAGAAGAATAGTGACAGTGTGGCCATTTATCAAAAAAAATATTTGAGAAAGCAGAAGTCACAGCAGTTGTGCAATCACAGCAGGAGTCTCAAGTGAATGTATTTCTCAGGACTGCCCAGAAACATTCAGGTCTACTCTGCACTTTCTTAAGGCACAGGTTGGAGCCTCAGATTGATCAGTGCAATGTGTCAGTCTTATGGGAGAGCAACAGGGGAATGGTTAAGTTGTGCAACTCTTTCTTGGATGTGTTTTGCTTTGTAGCACTATCAGAAACTCCTTAGACTACATCCTTTCTCCTTTCTAACTTGTCTGACCTATGCCAGCCTTGCTAAGTAAGCTCACAGTTCCCTGCTCAATTCTGCTCTGTGTATCTTTGGGTCTGTGCCAAAGTCTATTTCATATCACAAAAAAAAAAAAAAGAACTCAATGAGAAGTTAACTATTTCTACTAACTCTCCTAAGATGAATAAGAAATGTAGAGTATTAGAAGAGTGAATACAACCCTTAACACATACAATAGTGCTTACAAACTCCAAAGTGTTTAGGTAAGACACAAGTAAGACTTGGTAGTGCTTGGTCAGACAGTAAGCCATGACTGACCTTACAGAAATAGATGTTAATATAAAACACTTAAATCATGCCCAAACATTGGCAGTAAATTCTTCCTATTCTTATTAGCTTTGAGCAGGTTTTAATTTCCCATATTTGGCCTTAAAGGCCATGATTCTTGCTGTATGCAAGCCATATCACTGATTATTATTGTAGCTTGTAGATGTTTTGATCTATTATCAGTGTGTAAAAAGCCTCCTGCTCTACTCCTACAGAATGGAGGCCTATCTGTTACAACAGCAGCTACCTAGAGAAGGAGATAAGGCTAGAGGTACACCTTCTCTCCAGCATTTAGAGTTGAGGTCACATCAAACTGCTGAAGTAGAGAAATTTCCAAAGCCAGAATTGTACCCAATTTCCCATGATTGAGTCTGAAATGCAAGCTTTAAAATGGTAAAAAGATAGAGTCTATATATTTGCAGAGTATATTTACCCAAAATTTAAAGTAATGAAGATTGTTTTTCGGGTGTTTTGTGCCTAAAAAAATGTACGAAATAAAAGTTGAAAAATAAGCTCATCTTTAGGCATTAACATTTAAAAATACTGAAAACCTTTTTCCTTAAAAGAAATGAATACTAGGCCATGTTAGACTGTTTCCTTTACAACTCTTCGAAGTTATACTAACGTACATCACAAAATTTTTTAATTACATAAATTCTTCCTTTAAAAAAAAAAAAGTATATGGACATGAGCAATTGTCCTACCTGATGATGAAGCAGTAGTTGCTGAGCTTGTAATAAACTTTCTGTGTCCAGGATCTTTTCAGCCTCTGCTTGGACTTCTCTAGAGTTGTTGATTAACTCTTCAATTGCACTTTTAACTTCTTCTTTGTACTGGACACAGTCTCCAACAGCGCCTAAAGTATTTTCAATCTACAATTACAGATAACTTTAAGTATTTCATGTTGAAAGGCACATCTGTATTATAAGGGTACATTTATTATTTAGAATATTTTTTCAAAAAGTACAGTAAACTGTTTAAATTCAAACCATTTTTATCTCCAGCATTCTTGACACCTTTACCTTTACATTGAAAGAGTGTCTGTAGACTCAAAACGTGAGGAGACCTTTGTCTTGTTTAAACATACTCCCTTTGCCATATGACAAACACCTATCTGTGACAACCGCTTACTGGTGATCACTTAGAAAATACACACTCTTCTTATCCTTGCAAGCTTACCCAGATTCTTAAACACTTGTGATACTCAACTCACAAAAAATCTTCCTACCATCTGGACTGTCTTGAGCAATGCTTTGGTGAATCACAAATACATTAAAATGCCCTATTACCCTGGTTACATGGACCACAATGTGCATGTGGTGCAATATCCAGTCTCAGCTTGCAGAATTTTATAAAGAAAAAGGTATATCTATTGAACATATCTGAATGTTTTACCCTCTTAGCATTATTCAGCTAACTACTGGTGGCTGATTCTCAGTACAGGCTCTGTTCCTCATACAGTTCCTAAGTTTTAAGGTTTTAATTAAAGTATTCTGGATATATGCCTTTCCCCTTTCTCCTTTCCCCTGCCCTCTCCTTTTTTCCACTTTGGAGAGTCTTCAGATTCAAGTCATTCAGTTTCCTATCATATAAATGTTTAGTTCTTACTCTCCTAAACGATTGCTGAACTCTGGAAATACCCAGTATCAGTCCTTGTCTAAACAGTATCATCCATCTGATTACCAAACTTAATAAATAGTATTCAGACTCTTAAGAATCAGCAGTCTTTTAACTACAGTATAGAGTACCATTTAGATTATGCTTTTAGATTCAAAATAAGATTCTACCTCTTATTTTCTTTTATTACCTCCATTACTTGCACTCCCCTATAGTTCTGACTCTTAGAGGAAACGAAAAACAAAAGCAACTAAAAAACCCATAAAACCTAAAAAAAAAAGGTAGTATCTTAATTTTTTTGCAGTCACTTGGCAATCACAACATTGGTTGCCCCAATTTCCCAAACACAGTTTTCAGACCACAGAAGTTTAGACAAGTTTCAATAAATACACAAAACATTTATATATTTGGAACCCTAACAAGACCTCTGAAAGAATAGACATTAACAGCAGAATTTGAAGTCTGAACTCTTTCTCTGTCCTGAATTCTTTGTGGGTCTATTCCACCTTCTAAGTGCAAGTTGCTCTAAGTTTCAACTGATTTTTCTTTTAACTATATAAACTGTAAAGCAGTAAGTTCCCTGAGAGCCTACAGAAACCAGGGGTTCAGTGGTTCTGGGATGTTTTGCTTGGTATGAGTTAGAAATTTTCCATGATTTCCACAGTTACAGTATCTCATTATCATTCAGGCCTCAGAGAACTGCAGTCTTTTCCTGCAAGTTCAGGGCATGATACACATCCTTAATGACTAGAAACTACCTCAAAGTAGTGCATTATTTCAGCATAAAAGATAAATAAATTAAGATTGAAGTAAAATTCTATATTCACTAGCTGATGTGCATCACAGTTTTGCCGATGTTCACTACAAGCTGATTTTAAAAAACTAGAAATACGGACATTTTGATTCGAGAAACATTTACTATGATACTTTCTAATTCTGCAAAGGGAAAAGATCCACTATAATAATGTCAGTACTTTTTACCTGCTACCCAAGGAGTACAAATGAATTTTTTCTTGCTGAATGCTTGCAGTTTAATTAAAAAGCATAGCAGAGAACTTATGCTTGTGAAGCATGTCATTTCATGCAACACTGTAAATGGAGAGTTCTTGTGTGTCTCATACTGTACCTCAGCCAGCAAATCTAGGAGTCCCTTGAAGTCACTGGAAAGTTTACAAAGCTCATCCTCTGTCTCTTTGGCCTCCAACTCAGGACATACTGCAGTCAAAACAGCAAGTCTGGATTTCAGCCAGCTGTGATTTTCTCCATGCTTGTGAATATGCTTCCTAATTTCCTACAGAAAAAATCAAAACATATTTTTGTCAAATAAACAAAATTAATAACTGGCATTCATGGAATCAGTTCAAAGATTAGTAATTTAAATGTACTACTTTGTTTTTAACACTAGAAATGTAGTATTTTTCTATTTGCACACCCTATCAGATTCTGTCCCAGTCAATAGCTAGGCTTTTGTATTTCTTTCACAGACTCCACTACTAGTTAGTAAGTAAGTAAGTAAGTAATAGTGGAGTACTTTTCCCTCACAAACTAACATTTTTATTTACAATATATACATAAATGGCAGATATCACATATATATTTTCTATATAATGACCGTATTTCTTAATTATAATTTAAATCTTAATTGTTGACTTTCCCAAATATACAATTTCATGTGATATAAAGTTTTGTGTATCTTTTTTCCACTTAAATAGCTTTCCCCCCCTTCCTTTCGCCTAGTAGTTCAATTATATCTTTGTGGCAGTGCTGATGAGATGTTGCTAGCAGCGAAACTGTGCGAGTAAATCAGACCTTCTGGAGCAGAAGTACCCTTTAAGCTTAAGCTCTATCAAGGTCATCCTAACAACATTTCTCTGCACAGTTAGCCTCATAACCAGCTCACAAACATCTACAGTATGTGACATTCCTATTTTTGCTTCTAGTATGTGACAATAAAAAGAAAGAAAGAAGGGTCAAGCTGAGTTCCAAGTGACACAATAAATTATTGCCTAAAACTATTTTAACTAACCAACTCAACCTTCAAGTATTCTATCACTTCTGTTACCAGTCACCAATGCAAAAGTGAATGGTAGAATATCTTTTCCTTCCCATTATACTATTGTAGAAGAGAATTTTTATTATAGATTTCCTTAAATAAGTAATTAAATGTAAGATGGTTCAAAAATCTGCAATCCAGAAATTTTTGCTTTTCTTTGCACAGCACTTTTAACTGTGCATAGAATAGAAGGAGGGGCAAATATTTATTCTATCTGTTCTAAATATACAGGAAAAGGGACCTGCCATTCTCTAAGTTATTAAAAGTAGGAACTTCTGCCATACTTTGCCGCATGTGCAACTTTCTCCTGGAAGTGTTTTTAAGAATACCAGGAATCTGCAAAGCTACTACGATCTCCACAGTGAATCAGTTGCACAGCTTCAGAATAAAATTTTATCCAGAGTCCCAGTAGCGATGACAATAGCTTTGTTAGAACACAAACCAAGGGCTCACCCCAACAGATGCTTTACATTGCTTGTATTTGGCAGTATCATTAACACTTTCCTTTATCTTCTTCAGCTCTCTTTCTGTTGAAGAAATCCAATTTTGCAATTCAGAAAATCTGAAATAAAACATCATATAATGCAAAAAAAAAAAAAAAAGAAAAAAGTTAGACAAAAATTGCCACCACCAAATAGTAACCTCTCAAATGTAAGCAAAAAATTATAAAATCCACTCAAAGCCCCATTATAATCTGTGAAATTACTACATAAAGTATAACTTTCTACATGAAGCTAACATCACTGTATCATTCTTTACGTGGTATTGATCTATGATGACATATACAGGAGTGACCATGCATAAGGCTCTACAAGACCCAGCTAGCAATTGAGCTGACACCTGCTCTTATAGCCCTTCCAGGTGTCCGAGTGCTCTGTTAGCTTCATGTATGTGCTGTCTATCTGGGATTTGAGATCCTTCAGGACTCGTTGGCTGCTTTCCAATGTACCCCTCACTGGATCAGAAACTGGCAGTTTTTGGCACAGTTCTTCAATTCGTTGTAGCCTTTTCTCACACAGGTGGTAAGATCCCTTATCACCGAAGAACAACTGATGGGAGACAAAGCAGAAAATTCAATAAAACTACAAACTTGCAGAAATAACAAAGCATATCTCTATATTTTTTTTATAAACTACTAAGATAAAAAAAAATCTTTAAAGACAAGAACTGATCTAAGCTGGGCACAAAGTGTTTAGTGGCTTAAATGTTGGTCAGAATTTCAGTTTATTATTGACATCGAAATTTATTTCTGTAAACACCCCCATGGTAGCATATAATTCATACCATGTGTTCCTTGATCATTCTTTCATTGCCTTCTCTTGATAACACCTTGTTCTGTCGAGCTAGTTCAGCTTTGCACTCCTCCACTGTGACCAGGAACTTGCTTTTCTGTACTTCAATCTTCAAGTGGATCAAATGATATGGAGCTTCTGTTTGAAGATCCTACACACCCACGGGGCAATAAGGAAGCACAGAGAAAAAACACTACTCCTATTACCTCAGGGTGAAGTTACTACAAATAGATTATCTAAAAACCGATAATACAGAAAATTAGGCATATATGTGCATGAACAGATAGGGATTTCTCTGTATTCACTTTGTTACCAATATGTCTTAGATATAAGGTCATAAGTTGAGACATATAACATGCATGTATAAGACACACTACAGATACATCTTCATTCTTGGCAAGATATGCCAAATATTTCCTGTATAAAATAGTATTCACAATTGTTTCCAGAGGTTGCTGCTTGCCTGCTAGTGAGAGACCAGTCATACATCACTCCAGCTTTGACCAGCAACACGCTGTTACAGGCAAAAAATTCCATAGCTTATGAGCAAAGTTTGTTCAGTTTTTAGAGTCTTTGGCAGAAGACACAATTTAAACTGATAGCCTGACCTCTTACAGATTATTTTTTTTGGTTGGTTGGGAAAGTAATTGCAATCATCCAACATCAGCATAAAGAAAAGCTAGTATATATTCTCAAGAAATGTTCTTAACACAGGTATCATTATGGTTATATGTAGGGAGAAAATGAAGGTTTTATAATTAATGTCTCACATTTCTTGACTTCACTTAACCACTTTACTTAACAGTGCTTTTTCAAGAGGCTATTTGTAGGTGTAGCTGTATCTAATGTTGTAAAATAGATTTTTTTTCTTTTTTTTCCCAATTGTACAGGAAGACAAAGAATCAACTTAGTGGTTTTATTTTTCAATATGTAGGTCATGCAGAAACTTTTCAAAACTAAGATTTACAATTTCCAGAGACCATTCACTAACCTTCCACTGCCTATGGAGTTTTCTCACAGCTTCCTGCAGGCTGTGTTGCTCTTGTTCTGGGAGGATGTCAGTAAGTTCGTCACAAGCTTTCAGAAAGGCATTTAGGACTCTCTGATCCAACTGGTTAAAGAATTCCTGAAGTTGAGGCAGAAAGTGAGAAAGTGAGAAGATGAAACTGGTTATTGATGTGGTAACCTGAAAACATAAAGTTCCTAATACACACTGTAAGTTTCAAAGTTACTTCTGTTGCATTGAAGAATTTATATTTGAGCTAAGGAAATAACTATTTCTAGCTATTTAAAGTCCAGCAAATTAATATATTCTCATACAGTACACTGATATGGTATTTTAACAAGAATACATTTTAAAGCTATGTGCATAAGTAATGGTTATAATACAGACACAGGTATTAATCTGAAAAAAAGAGCAGTGGATGCATGAGACTGGCAAAATATAGTATTCTAACTCTCAATGATTCTACTGACAAAACCTGCCCTAATTTCTATGGGGTCTTTTCACCTTCTGGTTGCTTATATCCATCAGTAAGAGCCATGATCATTATTCCTTTTCATTTTTCAATCTTAGCATTAGTTTGACCTAATCTGTATAACTTCTACACGTGCAAGAAACTCACGTCGATTTTAGAATTAAGTAGGCTTTTCATTTGTATGTCATGCACTCAAAGATTTCCATGAGGAAGGTCAGAGAATTTACTCACGCTATGTTTTCTGAGAAGTTCTTCAGGATTTCCTTTTTCTTTTAAGCAAC
Organism: Pseudopipra pipra; assembly: GCF_036250125.1. Classification (NCBI taxonomy): domain Eukaryota; kingdom Metazoa; phylum Chordata; class Aves; order Passeriformes; family Pipridae; genus Pseudopipra; species Pseudopipra pipra. The sequence continues at coordinate 51,998,760 of NC_087551.1, forward strand.
AATTGGCAATCTGTATTACTTTCTCCAGTTCTGCTCTAGACTCCTCAAATTTCTTCATCAAACGGCTATTTGCTTCTATGTTTTTTCTCCACTCACCAGCTTTCCTGACCATATTCTGAGTTACAAGCAAAGAAAATGAGCTGGCACTTTCACATTGATTTTTATTTGCTCTCTTGTACCATGATCTTACAAAACATGCATTTAATTTGTGGCACTCTTTTAAATATATGCTTTTCATCATGCTTCTCCCTCTCCTGCTCCCATTTTCACAATTTTTAATACTTAGGCTTGAGCTAATGTCATCATTCAAAACAAAATTAGTAGATATCTAATATAGATGTCTCTGATACTTTCAGAATGCCTCTACCATTTTTAGTGTGTTTCTTTCCTAAAGCCTGCTTTCATATGTAAAGCACCTGATTTGGCCAAAAGCTTGCCATTTCATTTTTCCTAGTATCAAACTACTTCCTCCTAACGTTACTTGACATGAAGGTGGTTTGAACCATGGATCCAACCACTTCCATGCTACAGGTCTTCTGACCTGGAATAAGTTTGTAAGATTATCACACTAGAAGGGTGGATAAGTAACCAGGAAGAAAACTGCTTAAAAGAAAGACAGCAAATTTTGCAGTTTATTTGCTGAAATCTTCTTGTTTTGCAACCTTAGACACAGCTCTTCCATTATTCTGTGTTTTAGTCTGTTCCAGTGCATTGCATTATTCAGAGCTTACAATTCCATATTCAGTGGTTACAATTCCATAAGGAAGTAACAAAACTTACCAGGAGAACTGAATAGTTCAGCAGTTTAACCACTGCAAGGCAGTTCCAAAACTGCTTACTATACACACACAGTTCATCATCCTCACTGATTACAAACCCCAGTGTAGTGAGTTTTGATTAGCGAGCTAATCAAATCTGTCATTCTCAACTTAAACTTCTTACTAAATCTTTTTAAAGTTTCCTGATAAAAACAAATGCATAATATTAGAATTATATAGGAATATATTATTTACATGAAAAACTTCCAGTTTCCAGTATTTTAACTCTAGGTATGTCACATTTTGTATGGTTATACCATATTTTATAGGTTTATTTTCTAACATAAAAAGAGACAAACCACTATCCAACTTTATAGGAACAGAATAATTAATGTTGAACATGGTAAATTTACCCAGCTACAACTGTATCTGATTTTTCTACTATAAGCTAAACTTAAATAATGATTTCTGTTACAAATCAAACCCCACTTATCTTTAGGTACAACCCACAAATACCATAAAAATTTTGTAATCCACCTCTCAGAGCTCTTTACTGATAGGTGATTTTCTGTAGTTTAAAATACAGTTTAGATACCTTTATACTGAACAAGAATTGCCTGAAAACAAATACAACAGAACCCAATGTCTGGAGATCTGACTCCAAGATAACCATAAAATCATAGAATATACTGAGTTGGAAGTGACACACAAGGATTGAGTTCAACTCCTCATTCTGCACAGGACAACCCCAAAAATCACACCATGTGTAATGATTAATTTCATATTAGAGTGGGACTAGATGGGGGCTGAATAGCCCTGAAAATATCAGTAATAAGTGATAATAATAACATAGAGCTCTACAGGTAAGGGGGAATATAGCCCAAAGCATACATCTTTATATTAACGAATGCAACATATTTGCAACGTTCTAGATTCACAATCCGTGACATTTTCTGAGTAAATACAAGGACCAGCAACAGTAGCATGTTCAAGAGTTTCCATCTTCCATGTTTTGTGTGAAGCAGGATGTATGGGAATATGGGAGCAAATAATTAGCCAAGACAATAAAATTAGGAAAAAAAATGACAGGGCAGCCTTTAACAGTAGGATTTCAGATTCCTCATTCCAAAGGAGGAATGAGGAGCCTGAGACATATGAAAGCTCTCTTAAATCCCAGCTTCCTCTGTGGTAGGCTCACCCCTGAATAACTGCATGGAGAACATGACTGTCAGTCCCCTGACCACTTATCACCTAATACAGACAAATCCTTAATTAATAACTTGGCACCAGAGAGGAGAGCTATCCAGCATAGTAGCTATAGAGTGACAAAATGGATGGATCATATGAATAAACCTTCAAAAAATATGCACCAAGGTATGATATTATTACCTGAAAAGTAATCTGAACTTGTGTAACTTTCTTCTGAAACGTTGACTGCTGGAAATGCTGTAACACTTCACTGGAAGCCACACACTGCAGGATACTCTGACTGTTTCTCTCAATCAGGGACAAATCTTTCTTGCAGTTTTCTTGGTAAGCTACCAAATCCTGAAATAAAAAAACACATATACACCCTGGCCAGGAACAAAGGAGAGAAAAGTTTGGTAAAATAACAAGGTGTTTCTGACAATAAGAACAAAAGGGATGAGGTCAAAGAACCAATAAGAAACAGACTATACAAAATATTATATGGAATAACACAGACAACACGACTTTCTCTTTGTATGGTAAGTCTGTACCCAAACAGAGCTCTAGCTATTTATAAAAAAAAGGCACAGACAGATACCCAAGCCCTTCAGACAGTTCCAGAGAATGTTGATCAATACATTATTCTGCGATTTAATGTTATGGGATTTCTATATTTATTATATAATTGGAAGCAGGAAGCAGTGAAATCAATAGACATAAGAATGACAGCTCTCAGTAGCAGGTTGAGATCTTAACCTTCCTCACCTTTCAAAAAATTAATCTTTCATGTCAGCTTTTGGAATTCAGATTTCATTACAAATCCCATTAAGTAATGAGAAAAAAAGAGAGAAAAAAGAAAACATGCATGAAGTAGCACAGGCTTAAAAAAAATGGTTTAAAAATCCTGCAGTGAGGAAACTATTCTGCCATTGAAGGTGCACTCTATTTCTTAGCACAAATCTTGGTTTACTCTCTGATCAGGCAGAAACCAGCACTCTCCATATAAACAGTATGATTTTGGTTCCTTGCTGGTAAATAACTCCAGAAGCAACATGTCTTTTTATTATGACCCTCCGGGGCAGATTAACCTTTGAAAACAGAAGAGAGGAGTGCTCATAGGAGCTGTCCCTTAACCTGCAGTTTGGAAATGTGATTCACCCAGTATTAATAAACAGAAGATGATTTACTCGGGAAAATAATGGACTGGCTGGATTCAAGGTCACCAGATCATTTTTACTGAAATACAATCAAAGCTTGAAGTCACTGGAAGAGAACAGCCTTCTTGTTGAATTATTGGGCCAATCTCCAGAGTCATTACAGGCTTGAACTAATTTTTACATATAAACAAACATATAAATGAAATTAAATCTCTTTGTTCCATTATTTTTCCCAAGGGGCTCTAAATGGCTTTGAAATACTTCAGCTTCCTATAAAAAATTCATTTATTTATATTACCTGTCAAATCCAACTCTAATGAAATGTGTACCTCAATTTTAGGAAACTATTTCTAGACTACATACCACACACACACAAGGATAAACACCAATTCCAATGCAAAATCCTTGTATTTTTATTTAACTTTCCAACTGAATTCTGACTAGCTCTGCATTTCTCCAGAGAGAAATGTTTATTGGTCAGGAAGAAAAGTAGTGCACTTCAAAGAAATCACTTTTCCAGACTTCTAAGAAATTTTCATAATTGTCCAAGAAAACCTAGAGAATTTTCCGATTATATTATTTCATCTGCTTAATTAAAAAAAAAAATCAATTTTTTTTGATACTTCAGTCCAATTTCACCTAGATTAAAAAAAAAGTCTTATATTTACTTCTTGGATTGAAATCAAGACACTAGGATGGGAACACGAGTTTCAATCTTTGTATATATGCCTAGCTGATTTTAGGATAAGGCTATATTTGTTGCCTGAATATGAAGAAGCATTTGCTTACCTTACTGAGTTGCAATCCAAATTCCTAAGAAAGCTAATTGCAAATACTCAGAGGCAGCAGATCTTGGTAAGATATTTCTGAAACTTACTTGGGCTTTTTGTTTAAGAACAGCTGTGGGTTGTGCTTCAGGGTCCAGGATAGAAATTATTTCATTGACTTTTTCAAGAGATTCATAAAAATGTGTGATTTGTTTCTCCAGTTCTTCCAGTGGAGACAGCAGACGCTGGCATTCATACAGCAGGGCACAGGAATACTCCTTAACCTTTTCACCATTAAAAAAATATATTGAAAAAGTTGTAAAATTCAATAAATAATAACTTCCTTTGCATGTAGGTTTATATAGTTGCTACCTAGTCTTTTTAAAGATTGATCAATCCTGATCCTGTATTACTTCTTAAAGAACAGAATATTAAATTTAAGAATGGTAATCGTAGCATCTAGGAGAAGTAACATGTTCTCCACGCTGAATCACTCTGTTGTTACAACTATATATTTGTTCAAATGCATATATGTGAGCATTTATGTACAGGAGCTTACTATTTATTAGTTCAACAGTCAACAACACATGTAGTAGAGAAACTGTTCTGCAACCTTGCTCAGCTGCTCTTTGATCCGTGTCAAAGTTCCCAGCATTTCATTCACTTCCTCTTGGGAAACTTCTTTTGTAACAAGTTGCACTGTTCTTGTAACTGCTTTATACTGAGCTTCCATTGCAGGCAATTTCTGCTTAGTATTCTGAAACAAGTGGTTCAAAAAATATTTCAACAGCAGTATTTATGCATTCATGGGAGATACAAGACTGATAAAAGATATAAATTCTAATTATCAATTATTTTCATCACTGATTTTAAGTGGATACTGAGCCATGTTTCAAATGCATGAGAACCGAGTCAAAGAGTATCAGTCAATTCACCTGAATATCATTTGAAACTACACAGAAAAAAAATATCTAGTTGGGCAGTATTTTTGAAATTTACTCTAAAAATGTCACTCATAGAATACAATGATTCATATTAGCTATAGCCAAAACCACACCAAAAAAAAAGCACCACTGGTAAAAACAAACAAACAAACAAATTAGTAATGGAAATGTATACTAAAATAATTTTATGCTATCAGAGTTAAATAGTTACAAGTTTCTCTCTTATGAACGAGAAAGAAAGAAATGAAAGTAAGATACTTACTTCTAATTCTTGTACAAACATTTTAACATCAAGGAAGGACATTTCTACAGGGGTTGAAAATTTCCTATTGTTTCCATCAATAAAAGCTGTCAAATGAGCAACACCATCCACATATTCTTTCTTCATTTTGTCCAGTTCATCTGCTCGAGCATACTACAAAAATGTAAAGCAAAAAGGAACAATCAAAAAAATAACCACCCCAAATGAGATATCTGGCAATTAAGAAATTACTTAAAGAATTAGCATGTTTTCAGTGCAACTGTTTGCTGAAAAATTATATTCAATGAAATATAATTTAATGGAAACTGATCTGCTGAATTATTTAGATTCTAATCATGTGCATTAATTTTGATAGTGATGATACTAAAAAGAACAGCATGCATACAAGTGGTCCGCCTTTTTTAAGGTTTGGATCATGTGGGGAGTGCCAGACTCTCATTTGTTTCTAACCTAGAATCAACAATTCAATTAATTTCTCATTACCTAAAATACCAATTTTGAAAATTAAACCAAGAGAACAGAACATGAAAAGCCTAGAAAAACTGAAGGAAAAGGGAAATTTCAGTAACAAAATGCTGGCTGGAAGAAGGGGAAACATAAGTCTTAAAAAGTGGAAAAAGCTGTATGACAGAAATGGTGAAAAGCCAGTGTGAAAAAATATATAGCCAACAAAAGAAAGAAGCTGTATAAGTTGGGGAAGAGGCATTTACATAAGTGAATCACCCTAAATATCATCAGCAAATAAAGCTTGAGAACATTCTAGTCAACTGTCTGGAAAAGTTATAATAAAAGAGAGGCAATCATTATTTCCTTTTCCATTTAACTTGACTGAATACGAAATAGTCATGCTGGTAAGGAAAACAGATCTAGTGCCTTCAAATAGGTGATTTAAAATCACCAGAAGGGGACAATATCATTAGATGCACATTGACTACAGCAAAGATATTTTCTAATGTGTTTATGAAGTGTGAAATACTCCAGTGTAATTAAGCTCACATCTTCCCTTTGCTTTTTAAAGACCAAATATAGAAACAACAATTCTTTTTTTAACAGTAGAATAGCTTTAATGAGATAAAGGGTAGGTTTTTTTGCTTGCTATCAGTGCCTCCTTGTGGGTAAGACAGAAGTAAAGTCTGACTAATCTGGGGAAAACATTTAGTTAATTAACTTACACTGTATCTGCTTATTGTCGCAGTACAATAATTGAATGCAACTTTCATCAAAGAGTAGTTAAAATAATAATTTTCACCATTTTCACTGTTTAGCTTTACAGAGCTTTTACAATAACAATAGCTACTAAAAATCAATCATTTTCTTTGAAGAACAGTAGAGGATACGTAAAAATAACATTCTCTGCATCAAGAGAGGTGACCATAGCAAAAAACTATAGTTTATACTAGTTGAAAATGTCAAAAAATAACACTAAATGGCTGTATAACCAAAAAGATAAATAAAGAAGACCCCCCAATAAAATTAACTATTGTCAGGGAGTCATTTCTGATTTAAATAATTATGAACAGCTAGACACCTTATTAGGTTGCACTATAGTCCTGTTAGTAAGGCAATCTGTCCTGCTTGCATGGAAATGACAAAGTAAATATTTAAAACTAACAAGGGCAATATCACTAACCTGTTTAACTTGCATGAACAATTCTCTCCATCTTCCATTTAGTAACAGAAGCTGCTGCTTAAGATCTCTGGAAATGGTCTCATCACATGTTTCAATCAGAAAATTACCAGCATCATTCATGGCTGTGTGCTGTTGGATCCAATGAGGTAAGTGTCGGAAGAAATCCTGAAGAAGAAAATGAGAACATCTTTCCAAAACCCTTTCAATTAGTCTTTATCTTAAATCACAAAACCAAAATTAATCACCAGCTAATGGCTTGATAAAAACTCTTTGAACAGTTATCCTCTGCAGCTCTTCACATCAAATATGCCATAGTAGAATTTCAATGTCTATGGACATAACCTGTGGAAATAAAAATTACTGCCAGTTTACTTACAGCTCATTTTACTCAGGTGAGTAGTTTCAGTTAAACAAATGGAACTCCTCCTTAAGAAAAAGCTCTATAACTAAAAACACTGTTAGGGCTCATCTAATTTCTGTCTTGTGTTGAAACAACATGGGCTGATAGTAACCTGAGCCATAAACAGGCTGTAGAGGGGTTCTTCCCCTGCTGTGAACCGCATGAAGCTTCCCAGAAGACTTGTGAAGACTGATTCTTGATCACTGCTCCCTCCTATCTCAGAGCAGATGAGCCCACATGTGAAATGAACGGTTCTCACTTATTTTTCCCCCCCTGTCCCAGTGAGACAGTCTAAATAGACTGCATACATATTGCAGGCAGATACATGCACATAAACTGGTATAGAAGACAAGGCCCAGTTCCCTCCCTTCCTTTTCTCTCTTCAAGAGGATGGGCAATACCTAAGGCAGGCTCTGTGACTCCAGTAAACACCTCTATCTCATGATTGTCCACATCTTCTCTGACATGGCTTTGGCTTGTCCCTGCTACCCTCAGTCCTCAGGACTTAGGAAGGGGCAGTGATCCATTTTGCTATCGATCCATAGACTATCGATCTACCCTATAATTTCCAAGACTGTTCATCTGCCAGTGACAGTCCCACACAATCCTTTGCTCAAGGGTGGATGTGAAAAAGTCCTATCCAACCGTATTGTCATGCAAAAACAGTTCAGATGCAACTGAAAAGGTCAAATGGATACATACTGGCCTAATGTCTTGAAGAGAGAACTGACTAGTATACATCCATTTGACTTTTCAGTTGCATCTGAAAACAATACATAGTGTTTTCAATTCCTAAAGCTGAGACCAGTAGTGTACAGGTGCTCTGCACCAATGTATCGGTGAGTAAGTTTAACCACTTCAGTAAATTGTATCTGCAGTCTGAATCTTCCACTTGCAGTGGAGCAAATACCTTGCTTTGTGCAAAATCTACCCTCTATGAGCACATTCAAAAGAAATTAAGTCTGCTGAATCTGGCACTGGTCAGCCATTCAATGGTCAGGCTTACTAGAGGTCAAGAAGAAAAAAGTACATGGAGTAAATTATTCACATTCTTGCTCCCACACACTTATTCCCACAAAACATTACCTTCCTCAGACTCTGCTGGGGATTCTCTACATTTCAGGACTCAACCTAAAGCATGTATAAAATTTAAACAAGTTTGGCAGGTATCGTGCTCAATTAAAACAATGCAGTTCTTTTTAAGGAAGTCCTACATGAGATCTACAAGCTCTCTGAAAACTTTTGGATAAAGATGTGTGAGAAAAGTGTGGGAGAGTGCAGTTACAATGAGGTTATTATGGAAAGTGCTTAAGAGGTACTACAAGTAAACAAAGCAGTTGTAGAAGGAGCAATTTGAAAAATCAAGATCTTTTTTTGCAAGATCTTTGCTACAGGTTCACAGTAATGTTTCTGAAAACAAAAGCCTATGAGAAAGCCAACAGGCCACCTTCTTTTCCAAAAAGAACAGTGGTATGTGCTGGTCTTGAAATGAGAGATAATGAAAAGAAGAAGCATGACACCATGGTAAAGGGCTACTATGGCCTTTCCCTAGAATAGAATATAGTGGGTTTAAATAATACCAGTAAGGTTTGCAAACGAGAAACTCTGTATCATATTTGTATCGTATCATATACTGATATATTTGTGGATTTACAGAACAAATATTTTGAAATGTTTAAAAATGTTTTCTGCCATATTCCAAACAGTAGTTACCATATTTTATCTGCTTTTCCCGATGGCTGTAAGACTATTAATTGTACAAACCAATATAAGAATTACTTTTGATTCTAATAATCAAATAGTAAAACTGCTAAATTGGAACTATCTACGTGAATATTATTGTTGTGAAGTGCTAGATTCAACACTAAAGGTACAAGTAACTTCTAAAATATGTATCTCAGTCTATAGGCAGATTTTGGTACCACTCAGTAATCTTTAATAGTTTGGAGCCAACGTAATTTTAAGAAGAAATTAGCACTTTGGGAAGAATACTGCATTCACGTCTAAGGTTTTCAACATGGCTTTTTTATCAGAATAGTAAGAATTACTTGTTGGATATGTTAGAAATCAGAAGCAAGTATATACCCTGTGGGTATATATAACATATATATATAAGTTATATAACAATAAAGTTATAAATCTGATCAGAGACGTAAATGCTTTGATTTTATTCATATTCATGGAAAGAGTATTTAATTTTAAACACTGCCCAGTTACTCACATAAAACATACACCACTATTTAGGATCACCTTGATCACGTGAAATCATCCTTCCTGATCAGTAATAACTCTTTGTATTTATATTATAGCAGACTATTACTTTTCACAGGTTTTTTTTTATTTTAAAAGTGTATTCCATTATTTTACATCAGTTTAAACTAACAAACTTTAACAAAAATTATACTTTTCCTTTATACAGCATGAAATGCTCATTCCTGACCTGATGTCAATTTGTCATCTTACAACCTACAAAACCCCTACTTTTGTGTTAAGAGCAATATATCTGCTATATTGGGATTGAGTGCAAATTTAGCACCTATTAAATGCAGGACTATTCAAGTTAATCTGGGTCATTATTGAAGGTTCACAAATGCAAATCTTAGTGCTTCAGTACTCTACAGAAAAAGAAAATAGAAAAAATATCTTTATAACCGCAGGTTCCCAAAACAACTTGTCTGAAGATTTTTAAAATGCTGGGGAAATAGGTAAGGAAAAATTACTTACCCATCAAACATAACAATACATATTAATATTATTGCAAGGCAATGAATGTTGAAATCTGTCATCTACATGGTAGAAAAACCAGTGGAAAAAATAATTTTCTTCAAGTGTCTTTATAGGTAGGCCATGACTGTGCACTTTGGTGTTAAGAGCTGTATTTGCCTTTAAGTGAATCATGTAACATTCTTATCTCTGAGCAATATTGCTGCCCTATATTCATGTCAAAGATGACTCTAACCATGTTATCACAGATGATGCTTTCCTTCATTGTGTGTATCTACGTAGATCCCATACAAGCAAACATTGACATACCTATGATGAATGAAGACAGTATAGAAAATCTGAAAAAATCTCTTGCTCTTGCATGACATTTCACAAAGCAAGCTAAGTAAATGCAAAAACACATCCCACTTCCTAATTTACAAAATAACCAGATACATATGCTATTAGTGCATACCTTTTTAGAATGTTCAGGCTGATTCAGCATTTTTTCAGCATCTTCCAGCCAAGCTTGCAGACCTGCCACAGTGCTGCTGTATCTGTCCCAATTAGCAATTACTTCTTCCAACATGCTTCTTACACTTCTCACCTCTACTGAGAGGTTCCTCCACTGAGCTGTCGTATCACTCATGAATTTCATCACATTCTCAACTTCTTCCACTGAGATACAGGAAAGACATTGATTATTTTGGTTATTATTATTACTGTAAAGCTTAACTTCATGTTATGATTGCCCATTCTCATCAGAGAATTATATTTTATTGTAACTTCTGATTTAGTAGGCTTTTATATACTTATGTTCACTTCACAGCCCAATTTTAGTGCAAAATCATGACTGAGAAATTAAACCTGTGAATTAAAGACTGAGAAAAGTACATAAAATGAATGCTAAATTAAAACAGGCCCACTACATATTCCGTGTGGTGTTCATTTCAAATCCATAAGAAAATAAATCAGGGGATAAACTTACCTTAAAGAGGCATAAAATAAGAGATGTATTATATAAAAATGCATATTATATCTGCATTGAAAAGTATGGAATGAGATTCTGATAATTTTTCCATTAACTTTGAAATTAAACTGCTAGTGATTTTTGCCATTTAATTTTTAATATTTTCCACATTGCAATAAAGGAACAAGTGTGTCCTCATTCCAGAAGAAAAAAAACAGAGAAGAAAAAGGACCAAGGAAATGCTGAGACTTCATAAAATACACAGAATATAGATATTTTAAACAGTTTTTAGCTAAGGTGTCCTCTAATTTTCACTGCTATTGCTGAACTCATATATGTGAGCACTTGTCCTTTAGAAAGCAATTTGTTATTGGATTTTATTAATAGCATTGAATAAATCTGTGACTCTTATTCTTTGTAAGAACATCTTGTAAAAAATATTTACTTTTGTAAAATTTGGGTATCACTATCAACTTAAATTTCTCAACAAACAAAGGTATCCATTTTCTGTCCCCTTTAGAAGCTGCAGCAATCCTCCACAGACATTACTGTCAGCAGAGATTAAAGTGACCCCGTGTCTGTAATTATCTAGGTCAAATATTGCCCTCAAATTCTGACTGAACTCAGCAATGTTCAGGAATGACACAAGGCAGCTGTTGAATCAGCTACACATTTTTATCATGTATATCCATACTTCAACTACCATTTGAGTTCCTCTTATAGGTTTTCAAAGTTAATGAAGAACCTTCAATACATCAAAGGATAATTTTGCAACTATAATGATACTGGGATCAACTCTCTATTTGTCTTTTTCTAGTAAATAAAGCCAAGCCAGGGAGCATTTCCAGGCACCAGAACATGATTTTCCCTACTCCTAATTTGGTCTCTGGCACACTTTTGGCCCAAATCAACAACACTGAAACAATCCAAAAGTTAGCATGGATGATAGACTTCTCCTATGAGGAAGTCAGGACACGATCACCCTCTGGAGATTCAGAAATCTGCAGGAGGAAATCTCACAGCAGGAGGGCAGGCTGCTCTGGACCAGGTGACACGTTATAGAATATGTGAAATTGCTACCAGAGGCTGTAGTCTCTGGTGACCTGCAGCTGCTGTTGCTGAACAGCTCTGCTGCATGGACGAAACAAGCATTAGGAGACCTTTTTAGAGGACACTTACACCTAAAGAGATTAAAATGCTGTTGCAGTGACAAAAGAAATATAGACATTTACCTGAGCCATTTGCTTTGGCATACATTTCAGCTGCTCTTTTCAAGATCTGGTAAGTAACTTCATACTGCTCAAAGAACTTACTATTTTCAATAACAGACTGAAAAGAAAAAAAATACAACAGACAAAATAAAGGTAGGTATTAAGAATAAGGATAATTTCCATGAAATTACATCAGGATAGTGATGACAACTTTTAACTTCTTTATTTCTCCATTCATCTTTTCATCACTATAAAATAATATTTAAATTATCATAATTATAAAATAGTATACAAATTTCACCTTTTCAAATTAATGCTACAGCAGAGTATATTGTTACAAATACAGATTTATTTACTTTCCACACAGAAAGTAAAGGCTTCTTAGGCTGCTAACTGCTGACTTGCTGAAACTCACCAGCATGTGGTAGCTAGAATGTGCAGAAACTGAGTAATTAACTTACAAGTTACATAATGAGAACTGTTTTATTCTGAAATGTAAGTGAAATAATTCTAATAGAAGAGAAAATTTCCTTCATATAGGTCACCACAAAAATCAAACCCAGTTAAAGTTTAAAAACTGTTCTTGTATTAAGCCTTTGTAGAAAGACGGGTTACACTTAAAAAGATAAAAAACATTTGCCTTATCCCTCAGTTTTTCTTTACCTCCTTTGCAACTGGCAAAAATAAGATTATGGAAACCCTGCACAAAGAGATGCTGTTTGTCCAAAGCGTGACACAGTGTTTTTCCTTTCTGAGTAATGGTTTAGCTGTGTAATGTGTTATAGTGTGATGAATAAATTATCTGAAAAAATTTTGGTCAAAAAGTTATGCCTATGATATTTATGCCTCTTTATTCCTCATGGCAAATGACACTGACCTTTTTAAATGTCTTTCAGAAATGTTACTTTAAATGCAACATATAATTACAGCTCTGTATTATGCAAGCATATTGTATCTTGTATTACCACTGTTACAAAAGGGAGAGAAAGGTTGAGTTTGGAATGGTTTGTATCTTATACTACATTCCAAGCCTACTCATCTGCAGATTACAAAATTAAGGAATGTGTGCCCCACATATGTCTATACAAGCTTTGGAATGCCAGAATAGGCAAAAATAGACCAATGTGACTGGCAAAACCAGGTTTCAAATGAAGTTAAAAGTTCAATGAATTTTGAAGAGGAGAATTAGATTTTGTGTGTTCATGAACCCATATTATATAACATAAAAAATGTTTTAAAAATAATTTGCCAGCCAGCATATATCTAAAAGTCTTCTATTTTAAAACCTTTGACAGTTACTATGTCAAATTATCACAGTTATCTAGTATGTAATTTAGAAATGTGTTTATAACCAAGGAAACTAGAAGTCAAGAACAGTCAGAATTTTTCTCTGCTCTCCTGTTAAAACAAAATCTGCCATGTATAAAGAACTACATACTTTACCATGAACTATGTGACAAACTCCTGACTTTCACTTTTGTCAAACCCACACAAGACATTTTAAACTGAATTAAAAACTCCTAGACTTCATGTGAGTAAAAATGATTCATATAACACTGACCTCAAGAGCTACTGGAAATATTTTCAAAAATTAAATATAGATGTTTTTACTGATTAATACTGTCTCCCATCTGACAAGAATCCTTGAAGAAAATAAACAGCTTTCCCAATAGAAAAGTGCTCAGACAGCAATGTCAAAACACAGTTCTGTGGGTTAAAATCCATGGACAACTCTACCTAGTATCTCCATTACAGCTGAGACTTTAATACAGTATATTCTTCAGGCTGATGGTGTACAATTTGTGCTGACCTTTACTTCTGGTATATGACAGATGGGTGAAAAGAAGATAAGATGAAGTAACAAACACCACTTTTATTTTTAAGATAGAGTACATAAATATTTTCCGGGCATATGTTCTACTCAGATCCTAATTACGCATGTTCCTAGAATGCTGACATTCCTCAGTCTGCTTTGGCAGACAAACAGACTTACATTTTTATCTCCTACTAATATAGTCACTGACTATAAGGTACTGACTACAGCTTTCCTACATAAGACTCCTAATCTACTGAAAGAGTTACACTTGGCTCTTGGTCCTAGAAAAACGGTGCCAGGTAAATCAAAGCAAATAAATTCTCTTTCCATCATTGGACACATTGAAGGACCCGGATATCAAGACCATCAAGAATGAAAATGAGATATATTTATCTTCCTGTCCCTATTTTCTCATTTTGATGTTATGTGGTTTCAAAAACGATACAAGGAAACATTTTCTTTCCCTAATGACCACCTCAGCATTAGTGGTTTGAATCACAAGAATAATTGTGGCAACTGCAAATTAATATACAAATTAACAACTTGATGTTCATTTTAAAGCAAAAAAATAAGAAAGTGACGTAAAAAAACAATCCAAACCTCAAGCTATCCATTTTCTTATTATATCCCTTGTCACTTTTGTAGGTTTTTTTGACAGTCTTACAGAATAAACAAATGGACTGTAAGTCCTAGGTATTGCACATCACTCTAGCAGACTAAGCTATTTCAAGGAATATCTGAATTTTGCAAAGACTGCCTAAAAAAAAGGGTAAACCAACTCCTGGATTTTTATTTGTCCCTAACTGCTAAAGTTTAGACAGAGAAATTCTTCCTGTGTAGAGGAACTTCACTGAGTTTGAAGTTCCCTTCCAAAGCAGTGGGGGCATCGATAATTTTCTCTACACATCGACCCGGCTCTGAATGGTTCTATAACTGTATGAATTCTTTCTAGACTTAATTTTCCCATGCAATTTTCACTGTATGGATTAGATAGAAGGGAAAAAAGTATTTAGACCAGCCCTGCTTTTGAAAGAATCCCTCACGTCCTAACATGGAAGTGGAGCAGTAGTATCTTTCTACCTACCACTTGGCACTGCACATGTGAATTTAAAAAGATACAGCAGCATGAGACTGAGAGAAAACAACTTATCAATTAACTCCTGTAAGTCAATAGTTTCTGTTTCTTAACATGATATATGGCTGGAGCAATCTCTTTTCAGAACAGAAATAAATTAATGGGTTTAATATACTAATGTTGAGTAGAACAAGAAAAAAAACATTCTTTAAAAGAATAAAATGACTCCCCTATTGGTACAGTATATTGAACAAGCAGACAGAGGTACACAGAATAACATCTTTTTTTAAATTCATTTGGAAGACTTTAAAAAAAAGTACTGTATGGGAATGCATGCCAAAAACCTACTCTATTTCTTAAACTGTCTATAGTCACTATAAAGTACATCTTTGCAGTGGTAAAAGAAGATGAAATTAAGTTCTTTGGAATTGCTATATAAAGTAAGTAAAATTCTAGGATTTGGAACCTCCAGATGTGCTTGCTAAATTAATCATCAAACAGTTAGCACTTGGGACATTGTTTCTCTTTCTTAAGAAATGGTGCAAAGAGAATAATTTTAATTTTTAGTCTTTTGACTTAAGTTCCTCTATGGGGAAGACAGATTCACCTCGCAAAACATATTCCATAGGAATACAATCATAAAGTTGATGGTTGGCAAATCTTATTTCTGTTTGTGTTCTTTTATTCATTTCTAGAAAACTTAAATATTAATATTTCAAAAATAACTATAAAAAGACAACAACCCCCACTTACGATATAATTTTGAAGAAGCAGTTCCACAGACTCTCGCCTTCCATATTTGATAATCCATGATTTTAACTTTGATTCTGCAAGGACTAAGAGTGACAGTAGACGGTACTTCAGTTCCAGAAACTCCATTTTCAACAGATGGAGCTCAGATGAGGAGACAACAAAATTAAACCTATAAAACAAATTACACTGTAGTAAAATAGAGCAATATTCATTTTTGCAGGAGAGACTGAAAGCTTTAGTTACAGTTCCAATATTTTTCTAATCTTTCACCTTATTCAGAGTCTACAAACACTGAATTATGTATGATGATATTCTGATGACTGCTCTTGAACAACAAATTAATTATATTTCTGTTTATTCATAGAAATCATTGGTTTACATCTGTTACTAAGTTTTGCAGAGTAATTTTTCTTTTTCTTTTCACATGCATCCTGGCTGTTGTTATATAACACTTCTTCCAGGGACAAGCAATAACAGAATCAATACAGAGTCAAAGTATTCCCATCCAAAATTCATAGCTTGTTTTGATTTTCATCAATCAAGCATCACGTTTTTCAGTATATATTTATATATATTCTAGGAGGTTTTTCTATCCATCTCAGTTAGTCACTGAGAAACATAAGCAGACTGTAATTTCTACATCAACAGATTAAAAAGCAAATAGGCTCCTCTTCATGCACAGAAGCTTTTAATTTCAGATTGAAAGCCTTACCTGTCTGCCATATCCTCTAACTGGTCAGGTGGAACAGGCACTCCATTAACAGACCTGGTCCTGTGGATCTCATGGAATGCTTTTTTGTGACCATCTATGTTTTTCAGCAGATCCTGATTTGATTTTAAGAAAGAGAGAGAAATTGAGGGGGGGGGAGGTAGAGAAAAGGCTCACAGTAGGCTATCTAACTAATAAGCACAATTTTAAGCCTTCACTGATGACTCAGTGTAGTTAACTATTTGATCATGCTCGCACATTTGCATGCAAGGTTATGCATACCACAAAAGCATTTACATCAACTTGAACATTTACACAGGGAACCCCTTATGTGAAGCTCTGTTACAGCTACATTAAACAATTATGGAAGATTTTAAAACAGAGGATGCACTGCAAAGGTTTAACAAACTCTTAACTGTATTAAATAATCCCCAAAATGCAGTCTGCTAATAAGCTCACATCACAACAGCATAATCTTGCTAAATTTCTCTTTACATCTTTCCAACAGATACTAACCTTTAGTAAATATAGATTAAAATTTTCAGTAACTAATCTACTCCTCTATATATAGGCAGAAGATCTCTAGCTTCTTACATAAGTACATGTTCAATATTTAGTAAACTTTTCACTCTCTCACCATCAAAAGATTTCAGGATTTCTCTCTCAATATTGCACGAACAAATGCAGAATGTGGTACGCGACCTGTATTCCTGCAATATGAATTGTACCAGCGAAAACCTTACAGCAGAGCACACTTCAACTGTAACTAAGCAACACCGCTTCAAACGGCTTCCTGGAGATTACATATTAAAATGAATGACTGGCAGCACTCTTTGAAGAGATACTGTTAACAATAACACGTCAAGTCCCCAGTGAGCGGCTGAGAGGAATAGAATGGTGGGTATTTTACTGCATACGGACAGCTACTGGCACAAAGTGCTCAGAAGCCTGCTAGCAAAGGAGATAATACAAGGTTCCCCTTTTCTCACCTGAGAACAAAATGCAGGCTTCTGTATTGATCATACATGTCTATTTACTGCTCTGTGCCAAGGAAGCGCTTCTCCCCAGCCATCATCCAGTGTTTGCACAAGAGGAATCAATGGTAATTCTCTAGCTCAGCTCACCAAATGGCCCCACTATCACCATCAACCTGCCTGCATTTTCATTGTTTTCCACTTCAGCCAACACCTTGTTGTGAAGAGAAATTAACTAGTCATTCTCAGATGCAAGTGATGTGCTGATTTTATCACGGTGAAAACTCCTGTGACTAATATAGTTTCACATAAAGGAAAGACTTGAAACAAATATCTCAGCTGCATTTGAGACCTTGCCATCCCCCTAACATGCATCCCCCCTAACAACCAATCATAGTTTCATCCAGCATCATCCAGAAGCCCATGAAAAGTTATATACAGTGTTCTCATAAAATTAAATTCTGCTCTGTAAAATGACCCTCAACAAGCATAGACATTGACCTTGATTTCAGGATTGCTGTTGCAACATCAACTAAAATAAACTGAAGTGCTTGCCTGATTCCAAGAGGTTAGTCCAAATAAGCTGGTACGTTTTGTACTAAGTTCAAAATGGCCATAGGCTGTAAAGTTCACTAAAATAACCCATTGTCAGATGAAACAAAGATAAAGAGATGATGTCATCTGAACAAAACCGTAACAAACAAACAAACAAACCTCAAGGAAACAAGGAAACAAAGACTGAAAAAAATACACTAATGCATTTCTGGTACTATCCAATAGCACATTAGGATTCATCAATTCAAATCTGAGCAACAAAACAAACTCCAGGAGCAGATATAATTACACATGCTTCTCTTGAAGCTTTTTCTATCCTACTCTCATGGGAAAACTCCCCTGGCACAGATTAACCTAAATCAAAGTTTATTTGTTGGCACAAAAATTCCTCACTACAGCATTTCTGATGCAAATAAAACACAGTTTAGGATAAACTCTTTTTTCATTCTTATGAGTGTATCAAAGGAGGTCTATAGTGTTCACACTCTAAGAACAAAAGAGCATTTGACATGTTATTTTTAAAACAAATGCCAAATCCTATGAATCCCTAAACAGTTGATGTTAATAACAAAGCTAGTGAAATTCAACATTATGAGAGACTAGACCCTGAAAAAACCCGTATCTTCCTCACAGATTTTAATATTGTTTAACTTTATTAGCTATTTCTAAAGTTAGAAGAGCTGAAATTGTTCTAACAAAAAGTAATCACATGACCATGAAACTTCTTGGCTTTTCATTATACGACATTACTTTTTGATACAAAACCCCCATCCACACCCTAAACAGAAAAAATAACAAATTTACAATCAAATTTTAAAATAGTAGTGACAGAGAAAAAAAGAGATGTAAAACAATACAGCCTTACTGCCTAAGTACTGCCTTTCTCTACACCATCTCTTCCCTTTCATTTACTGGTTCAGTTTCTTTTATCATGTCACCAATGTATTTTTTCACCAATATATTTTACTCATACATATTACATAAATGCAGACAAACTTCACAGTTTTGATTTTAAATGAGAACTTGGACTCAGCAAAGAATAATGGTACAGCTATTTAAATTCATCTGGAAAAGTTTCCTGTTTACCACAGCATGCTATCTGCCATCACAGATGGCTATCGTGCTATCTGTCATCACAACCCTATGAAAATACATTTTATTCTAATTGTCTCTCCTCCATGCATATCCCCTGCAGTGATATCAACACAGTTAGTAGGTTTTCTCCCTCTTTCCTGTTTCACCCAATAAGTTCTTACTGGTTGAACAATGTACCCAACTTATGAGCTCCCTTCAGAATTTTACATAGAAATTAAAATATTAATACCTGGTAGCTTTCAGATAAAGGAAGCAGAAACATTCAAAAGCAATTTTGAATACTGCTTTTAAGATACAGAGATATCATGGTTCAGGTCATCATGACAAGACACGTGGTTTTAGCCACTATTAGGATGATACAACCCACAGAAACTAGAAATAATCTTTGCATAGTATGGATCATTTACAGCTGTGGAAACAACACAGAATGAATGCATGTACATCTACCTTATGTTGTTCAAGTTTCCTGTGTATTGTATTTGCTGTTTCCTCATGAGCTTGCTGAACAGTCACTTCTTCCCTCAGAGCAGCCTCTGCTCTATAGAGCCAAGCACCTATGGTACCCAGAGGTGCAGGAAGAGATTTATCAAGGTATATGTGCCAATCAAGCAGCTAGGAAATAAAAGTAAAAGGATCGAAATTACTTCCTTGCTAAATTATGCAAAACGTACATTGATGAAAATCGGACTTTATACTGTAAGACCAAAACCCCACATAACAGAGTGTGTTTGAGACATAAAACTAGATACATTACTCCACATGAGTTTGGAAATTATAGCATTCTCACAGGCAACAAGATCTCTGTAAGGATTTGTTGATTCACATATTTCCCTTTCAGAATAGGAAATGGAGTTACAGAATGACCACAAATAAACTGGAACAACTGACAAGCTAAAGATCTGGAATTTCAACAGTTAACAGGCAGTAAGGGATGCAAGACCTTTGTCCAGCAATGTAATTTAATTCATGTTCCTGAATAAAATCTTTTTATCTCTATTTTGAACATATTTTATATATGTAAGGTGCAAATGAATCTCAAAGGACTGTGGAGGCGAGAATATGGCAGTAAAATACAGTGTCTTATTGGCAATCCCAGTTATGGGAGTGAAAACATAATGCAAATTATGTGAGAACTCCAGAATATTTTTAAACAGATCCTCTGTTAAACATATGACATAAAAAATACATATATACACTATGAATATGCACTAGTAATAATGATTTAATAACTTCTTATTTGGGACAAATAATATAACTTGCTAGGGATTTTCATTAAATTGTACAAAATTACTATCACAAATACTAATACTAATTTATTACTATTGCAAACAGGTAAAAAATAGAATTAAAGTCTCATTTATTCATAAAGTATTCAGTACTACACAGAAAGTTTTTTAGTTATATAAAAAAAATGTTATATTAGAATTTCTCAAATAACTAGCAATTTGCACTAGAACACTGGGTTTGGAAGGGGCATTGTGCATGCTTTTCTTTTTATCCACGTTTTGAACTTCACTAAGCAGGGTTAACACTTTTTCATTAAAGGGAAACCCCAAAGTATAGTCCTTTTCTTAAAGTTTATATTCCATCTTTGAGCAATATTGAAGATGGCAGTGCAGTTAATATTCTCAAAACAAATGCAAAATAATACAGCAGTGCTAGAAATTTAGTCCACTTTTAGGTTCCCAATGCCTAATAAAATCAATAGTAAAGGATGTCTAAACAATTTTAAATTCTCATCCTTCATTTAATAAAAAAATACATAGCATAATAATTTTCAACTTACCCTGGAAGAAACTCTTTCCCATGCTTGCTTCACCATAGCTTGATCGAGTGATAATTTCCCATCTTTCCTTAATGACTGGGTTGCAAGTTCAATCTGTTTCCTTTTTACCTCATATTGTACTTTGAAATGCTTAAATGACTGCAAAGAGAAAATCACATCAATGTAGTACAGAGTCAAAGAGTTAAATTCTTCAGCATTTATGGAGTACTACAACCTATGACAATTTTGTACTGATAGAAGTCCTAATCCTTCATGAAGAGGGGTAGCACTAAACTTCCACACTTACTTGTATATTTATTACTTATATATAGGTAGGACTTTTGTATTTCCCTTCAGTTATCAGATGCCTGAACTCTATATGAAATGAAATAATAACCTATCAGATAAACTGGCAAATCGAATTAATGCTACTTAGGACAATGGCTGCTTTTAGGAATGGTCAAGCTTCAGGAGAAAATTTAGGCCAAAATTTGTATTGCTGACTTAGACATTAACCTTTGAGAGATGGGATAAAAACAAAGCTCTAAGCCCTGTCCTTTCCACCTGTCACTTCATCCAGACTTCAGACATACCTCCTATCTGAGCTAAATCATGCAGGATCTGGAAGGATGGCACAGACACATGCTCACTTCTAACTAGGACAGTTCTTCTTCACACTGCTAGGAAAAGCTCTGTGTTAGGCAAACCATCTGTGCACTGTCCTACGTAGCAAAGCTGATTCTGACATTATAATTCCTCCACCAATAAAGGCAAGACAGTTTGTGTCCTTTTTTCTTTAAACAACAATATATTGACTCACATATATACAGATTGCATAAAATACTGCAGTACTTTTACACATAATAATGGCAATAATTTGTTATCATACACAATTTTCCCTGCTACTTACCTGATATTTCTCTTGTAAGCTTGTTTCTGCCACCTGTGCTCGGGCTATGTCTCTTTCAAATTGTTCTGCCCACACTTTTAGGTCTCTCAGCACCAGTCTGTCTTCCTTCTGTGATGTAGTACAATCACACATTAAAAAAAACCCATTGCAGCCTATTAGTAGAGGTGTCAGATATAGTCCAGAAATTAACATCTCTATAGCAAGTCAAGGTCATTAGTTGTAGTGAAAGCTGGTGGACCCAATTTTCTTATCATTTACCTAACTGAAAAGCAACTCCTGAGTATAAGAGAACTCAGCAACTACACATGAGTCTTGCAGTGGTGAAATCATGACAAACTGGGACAATGTAGAGTCCAAGATATTACTTGCAATTCTCATCTGATATATTAACACAAAGTCCTTTTAATATACCTTAATAACTAATTTTAGTCTTCCATAGATTTGCGAAGTCAATTTTCAATAAAAGTTTATTAAGCTGAGACAGGAGAGGATTTTTTCATCTTTTACTAACATTTTATTTGCTGGTCTGTTATTGCTGAAAAAGAAATTATTTTCTGAGCAACTCCAGGGCAATCCTTGACATCAAGTTCCCAAGGTCAGAAGTTAGCAAAATATTTTACATGTAAAATGAAAAGAAATATAGAAAACCCAATTGTATTCAGTTTCTTTTGCTTCTATGCCATTTTATGGCTTTTAAGAAAAGCATATTTGTTTTACAGTTTTCCTTTAACACTTCAGTCTGTCATGGCACTGCTGCTTCTTAAGGCTGCAAAGTTCTCTGCAGAATTAAGTGACTTGGCAGTCAACAGAAAAATACTAACAGGAAATCTCAAGTTTGTGAGCATGTTGTATGTGAAGGTTAGCAGACAACAGAGAGTATTTTGTGCACTGTGTAAGCAGTCTGATCAAGTAGGACACAAGCGTCCATCTCAGATTTCCAATGAACCATGTGTGTTGGCTGTTAATCAGAAATTACTTTTTGAAACCGAAGTAGCCATACTCCTGTAAAATTTGCCAGAAACAGACCTATTACAGTGAACAAATGCAATATTCCATCATATAAGCTAATCACCTAAAATGAGTGATTAAATTTTAAGGATTATATGAGAGAAAACTGGACCACAGGACAAAAAAAAAATAGTCACTGCCCTATATTTAAGAAACCAAGTATTGTCTTTTAAAAAAAGATCCTGAATTGGGAAAGGAGCTAGTTATGATTCCTTTCTTTGAAAGCTCCCTCAAACATATAAAATATAATTTCCCTTAACAGGTCAAAAAGCATAGAGCTACTGCTCTTTCAGCCAAGGAAAGGACAGGTTCCTCAGATATGAAAGAAATCCTTCTTTAGTGTATTTCTACTAATTCTCTTATTGATCTTCTACTCAAAACATTGGTATTTGGTTGGACAGAATTTGCACAACTGATTGTTGCAAAAGTCACATATATATAGCTGTTAACTTGATAGCCAGGTAGTTCCAGTGAGGTATTAAGCAGTTGTGCTGGAACAAAGTTCACTATAACTTATGCTCCTGGCTTCTGACGCACAAAAGCTGACACCTGAGAAACAGTATAGGATAGATACGACACTTTCCTGCTCCAGATATTTCTGATACTGGGCTTTCCTTGACTGCACATGATGTCTCAAGAAGCCAGAATTCCTAGCACTTCCAACTTCTCAAACCATTTAAATATAGAGAAGAAGATGACTCTTCTGGTCTGTGTGTGGGAAAATAACACCAAGATTCTTTGAGAAAAACAGTAAAGTCAGGACTATTCTCCTAGGAGGACAATAATAGAATCATTTAGGTTGGAAAAGACCTTTAAGATTGTCCAGTCCAAACAAGAATATAACAAGAGAGAATCTTACCTCATTCCACCATCAGAAAAAGAACTTTGGTATTAAATTTACTCTATTCTTTAGAATCTATAGCTTTAGTGAGACCACTGAGATTTCTATTAGTATTTAGCTGCCAGCTCCATCAAGGCAATACTAAATTATGCATCTTAATGGACTGAAAATCTTGTAACAATCCTACTAACTAAAACTTTCAGTAAGATATTTTTAACCTCAGTAAGAGAACAAGTGTGTCCCAATGTTGCATATATTACTTTTAATTCACACTATAAATTTAGTTTTCTAAAACACTGTTTAGTTTTCTAAAACAGTCATTTCCTCTATGGCTCACATTCATATTGCTGAGAAGCACCTCCTTAAGGTAAGACTTTGAAAGAGCATCAGTGTGCCAGCAACTGTTCATACAGTAATCTGAGCAAAATAAGTATTTTGTAAGGTTCCTGTCATCACAGGAAATTCAATAACGGCGGAAACTGGCTCTGACCAAATCTTTTTGAAATAGACTATCACTGGGATTAAGAATACCTCTATGGTACCTGAAGGTAAAGAACACAGGAACAGCCTCATCTCTCTTAAATCATATACTGTTTCTCCAACACTAAGTGAAAAGATAATGTTAACAGGTGGCATTGAGTCTTCTGTAATTTTTTAAAACGAGTTAATTAGACATACTTTGTTTAATTTTAGAAGATGTAGGTGTTTCAGTAATGGTCTAACTGAATGCTGTTAAAGACACTGCAACAATGCATGATAAGCATTTTATTTATTTATTCATTCATACATTTTCACAGGTTTGCAGTTCAGTGCATCACTTATCACCTGCAAATTTGGTTCTGTGGTCCTTGGTTGATACTAAAGCACTTTAAAATCTCAGCTTGGGTAACTAACAGAAAAGATTCACTTACTTAAACACACCAAGGCACTTGTCATTAACACTCCACAGAGCTATCATTCTTAAAACAAGATTTTCATTAGGGCTTAGTGGTTCTTACTCTAAGTAAAAAATATCAAAAGGACATCCTTACAGCTATGTAAACTATTTTCTAAAGCCTGCACATCTGAAGCAGCATACAGATCAGAACGTAAACCATCAAACAAAAGTTATCTAGAATAATTATAACTATCTGAGCTTTCCCTGGCGTGAGGATCATTGATCTCTGGTAACATTTATTTGAGTTTATCTAAGACCCTGTGACTCACTCAGCATGCTACTTCCAAGCAACATTTTAAGGTATTAATTTATCCTGACGCCTTTCTATGAATATTCCCTGATTCTCAGAGATTAACAGAACTGGAGCACTCAACTGACAAAGAACATCAAAGAAGGGAATTAGAGAAAAGTGTTTATGAGTTCCAGTATATTAAGGGGCTACAATTTAATTTTACAAAGAAAATTTTCAGCCCAGGCTCAAAGCCAAAACATTAGTCTATTAACTGATATGCCTCAGTTAATTTGAAAATTACATAACACAGAATACTATAGTGTTTGAAGAGCTAAAAATATCATGATAATTTTAATCATGGACCAGAAAAGGAGTGCTTTTTTGTGTTCTCTAGTATGTAATTATAAACCAGGTGAGCTGTTCAAATTCTCAGGCACAGGCATGATGAAATTTCCAAATATTAACTTTTAAATCTAAAAAAATTTAAGTCACCTGTTTTTCAGGGACATTGAGCTACTCTATTGCATATGTACTGGGAAAATCAAGTCCCTTTAAAAAAGTTTATGCATAAATTTGTTACTGAAACTCATTCACTGACAACAGTATCACAGATGCAGGAGGAATGCTGAGCCAAGTATCACCTTCAGGGATGAGCTATTAATGACTATCTGTAAAAGCAGACTAAACCAACGGAAGAGCTCAGAAAGCTATTTTTGCAGCTGCTGCTCAGAAATTCCTCTTACATTGGGGAACTCTGCTGGCATAAAGATGTCAGAAATGACAGGATTATCTTCTGAATTACTTGCTTGTCAGAACATAAGAAGAGGAAGACTTTACATCAGAAATACTTTGAGGGAGTGCGCTTTCTTTATAGTTAAATTTATACTATGATAAGGAAATCAACAGAGCTTTAGCCACTTCAAATCTCCTCCAGCTTAAGAAGCAATGCCCTGAGGTTGTGTAATGCTAAGAAGGTATAAGGTCCCATTAAAGATGCCCAAATTTACTTGAATGGATTGAGAATATAGGAATAATTTTGCTATCAGTATTAATCTTTACTTCAGCGCATCACTAGTTAGATATACATAATGTGAGATGAACCCTTGATCATAGGTACTTTAAAATAATCTATTTTTATATATATATTTAAAAAACCCTATACCAACCAAAAAAACCCCACGAGTGTGGAACATGGGTAATTAATTGTATCATGTCAAACTAAAAACAGTATTGACTGACTGCAGTGACACCTGTTACTTATTTCATAATATATTCACTTCTGCAGTCTTCCAGTTTCATCTCTGAATGTTCATTTCATATACTCCATGTTAGCTTTCTGAACTTCTCTCAGTTAATACCAGAAAATTGTAAGTGTCTCAATGTCCAAAATGATTTAAAAAGTATATATTTTAAAATATCTTAATTTATGTGAAAAAAAGGAGCGGTGTATAGCATGCAATTACATATGAATATGCTCTCCTTCCAACCCACAGTCCACATATACCACTTACACAATCATACTCTAGTATCTACTCTATAAACCTAAAGACATTCAAAAATATCCATCTAATCTAAAATGAGATTAGATGTGTAGAAACATCAAGACATAATCTATTCTTTTTCAGGTTTATATCTATATTTAAGAAAACCAAAAGCACAGTCTGAGTTCTATTATAGGAAAGTTATTGCTTTTCTATAATATTTCTGTTAAGTCATTCACAAAGTTAAGCATTAGGCTGCTAGGATCAGCTCATGTAAGAAAGCAGACTTAGACTTATCATGGTCACCTATCTGCTTTTTTGGAAAGATTAACTTAAGGCTAGCAAACCAACGTACATAAAAAACCCCCAAATCTAAAGTCATACAAGTGCAGGATGAAAAAATATAACAACCATGAGAGGTCCAATTCAAGCAATTATTCTGGAGCATATACCCTTACCTTAAATTTCATAAAAGAAATGACAAAAGTTGAGATTGCTTGAAGTTCCTAGCAATAAGAAACAACAGGGAAAACGAGAAGCAGGGAAAAAAAAAAAAGAGGCAAAATAAAATAAAGCGAAGCAGGCAGAAAGTCCAGAGAGAACAATGAGAGCCACAAATGTAGGAATACAAGACGTACTCAAAACTATTAGCAAGCTCAAGTGCCTGTATCATATCTAGTGAAGTAGTTTTCATATTAGACCTGATTTTCAGGTTACTTGTCACTACATGATTTATTTTATCTGGAAAAATAGTTACTTACCTTAGAGTAACTGTGATTCTTTAAGATGTGTTGACTACACAAGTTCACATATGTTCATAGCTGGTCCATGCATGAGATATTAGATAGCTTTTAATTCTGGAAATGCACATGCAAATAACTGTTCTCTCTGACCACAAATAAGGGATAAGCTTCAATCATTACTCCAATTCTTTCAATGCAAATTCTTTATAAACTGAGCATTGAATCAGGAGGGAAGATGAACAGGAATTTGGGTGGACAACACATCTTGAGGAAACACAGTGGCAATTGAGTTGGCTGGAGGGTGGGAGAAGAGGGTTAGAAATCTCCTCTTGCCCTCCTCCTCCCTGTCAATAATCGCTCAGACATACTTCACTCTGAAGCAGGATTCTTCTAACTAAATTTAGGCATCTGCAACTGAAAAAGTCTCTTTCAGTTCTTTCTGCCAGATAGATAAAACCAGTTGTATCTAGCATCTACTGTCCAACTCATTCTACAGCAAGCACTTAACACATGTCAGGTGGAATATAACCTAGAAGTCCTTAATTTTGGAAAACAAGAAATTAAGAGTACCCCAAGAGTTCAAGGGATAAGAATCTTGTAAGGTTATCTCTCCCAGGTACCTGGATTCTACTATTGAGAGATAAATATTTCATTATTTATTTCCTCTCTACTTCAGGAGGAAGACAAAAAGGCTAAAAATAGGGGAATTATGCTGGTCACAAAACCAAAAAGCATGTCTGGATTTCTTTTTAATCAACTGCCAACATTTTATTCTATTATTACCTAAGGAATGGATTAATCTGACTCATTTTTAACTCTGTTGAAATGCTCTGCAATACGAGCTTCCAGAAGATAATTTAGGACACTGTCTTAAGAAAGAGGCCATCTCAGAAAGGGTCTATCTCTTGAAGACTACAGGTGGAATGCTGCAAATACCTAGTTTTCAGATTTTAAAGATGGATGAATCCTATCCTAAATAATAAAACTAATAATAATAAACCAAATAATGTAAAGATGCACATGGATACTCCAGGTCAGTAAGAAGGACTACAGTTCCTTCTCTAGGAAGATGACAAAGAATGATGACATTAAAAATTTAGTGCAATGTCAAACTCTTACTTTCTTCTCAGAATCTGAGAGTTACTGGTTTCCACAGTGTGACATGCAAGAGATCAGCAGTTTTACCAACATTTATCTGGATTGCTAGTGGAATGCCTTAGCAATATCTAAGAAAACGAAGTGGTTCTGAGATCAGCATGTCCACATGTCAAATTGACTTGTGTTGTTTTGCTTCCTACTAATTTAGTTGGAATTCTGCATGAAACTCATTAGTTCCTCTTTCATAACTTGGGCTACCATCTCTGTGGGTACAGCCAGAGGCAGGCAGAGCATAGAGTGGCTGAGTCCTGCATTCTTCTGCATCATCTCTACATAAAGTTCAGGATAAGGTAGTGAGGTTGTTCCTCAAAATCCAATGCCAGCACAGGCAGCAGACCTGGCCAAAACTGAAACAGAAACTGCACTGTGTGCCACGGCATGGAGATGACAAGACTGCCTCAGCCTGCCACAGGCCACAGCATGAGGCTTCAGTACTCACTCTGTCTGCTTCAGCAGCCCCATTGCTCAGTGGAATGCTGCGACACTGGCACACGTATGTCTTCAGACCAATGTTGCAGACAGCAAAATGAAAAATTCCAGTGCTCAGGCACAAGAATTAAACAGCAAAGCTACAGCTACCTTAGCCACATATAGCCATAAGGAAGGAGAATCACTCCTTTCAAAACTCTTCTCTCTCTCTGTAGGGAATGCAAAGAAACACAGACAAAAATTGCTTCTTCTTTCTCTCTTGCTGGGGCTGAGCAGATTGTCTCAGCAGTGTTTCCTGTGTTTGTCATGAAGAAAGCAAATGATAAGGACTAGGAAGTGAGTCATGATAACTTGGCATTGCTGAGTATAGTCATACCACTGCAAAGCCAATGCACTAGAACATATACAAATCCCAAGCAAATAACATGATTGTAAACAATTCCTTAGAGCAAATAGTCAAATGTTGGTGTAAACAGAAAGGAATATGTGTCAAAATTGTAAACACCCCTCAAGTCTGAAAGCCCAAAGACTGTACCTAAGCAATTTCTTGGACTATTCTTGTTCTTTTTCAGAAACGCTGTCTGACAGAAACATAAATGACACATTGGTTTAGGTAACAAATTATTGAAATCTCATTGGTGTTATGCTTGAAAACTTCTCAAGGAACTTTAGGATCCATTGGTTTGCTACTATCAACAATAAATGTTTTTGTTCTTTTTTGGCACTACTATTCCTGAAAATAGAAAAATATCTGCAGGATCACCATTTTATTTTCGTCATCTACTAGTAAGCATCTGGAACACTGGTGCCTTTATTTTGAGCTAATCTTTCCCAGTTTTCTTTTTGTACTTGCTTTTCACTTGAACTGCTCATCAAAAGAAAACATAATAAACTATAAGAAAGTTATAAAATGCATTTATATTACCTCAAAAGCCCCCCTTCATGATAAATAGAAACTTACATCATTCTCCTGCACATCAGTCACTGTGTGATGAGGATCGGGATAGTACTTCAAAAACTGGGCTACATAGGTCATGACAGACTTTTCATCTGGCTTTTCAACATCCACATCTAGACAAGCATAGAACAGGGAACATTAAAATTTTAGCTGAATGGCACAAAGTGCTAATTGAATTCTAAACACTGTGAATTCGCAAATGTGACTGAACCCATGTAAGTAGTTCAAACTTTTTTCAACTATGCATTAGGTACCTTCTGGATCAAGGAGCCTTGGAATTCCTAGTTCTGCTTCTGCAAGTGCGAAGGCTTCTTCCAGGTTTTCCCTATTTGACCTTCCCTTCACTTTCTCCATGTCCACTAAATCTGGGCGGACAGCATGAATAACAGAATGAAATGCAACACCACTCCTCCAACTTTGTCCAAAATCTTTGATTTCAATTCCAACCTGCCTAAAGAATATGAAAGAAAAAAGAAGTTATCAACAACATCAGGACTAGATGAAATAGGAGAGGAAACGTGATGCTCCACCCAGTGGTTACCCGTCATTAAACCTAAACCATATGTTTTTCCTGTAATGCTATTCAGGTCTACTACAGCTCCATCCATCCTCTACATAAATTCATTTTTGTCTCTTAAGATCCAAGTGTTATTTGTCATATACATGCTGTACTTGTCCGCAGTGGGCTTGGTAGTGGCAATAAGTCAGTGGTATTTTGAAAAAATGAAGTTCACCAAGGTTCTCAAAGTTCTTGTATGACACACATGGAGTCTGTGGATGTACGCACTTTCATTCACTATTCTCTCACTCCCTATAAATCTCATTGAATTAAAACTACTGCAGTTCAATTAGGTACATAACCCCCCAAAACCCTCCAAAAACAAACAACCCTCCCTCCCCCGCAAAAAAGCCCATAAAGAACCCCAACCAAACCAAACCTGCATTAACCTGCTATTTTTTTTAAATGAAAGCATAAATAGTGACATCACTGTTGTTTAGTGGGAAATATAACACAAATTTCTTTATGTTCATATCAAAAACATGAATGATACTATAATTTCATATACACACTTAGGCACTAAGATATTCTTGCCATTGGGAGGTTCACAGCAACAGTAACGAAGTGAAGGTTTCATTCAAAGCTCACTGGGATCAGTGAAATGCTTTCACTGACTTTAAGGAGACTTTAAGGAGCTAGCCCTTGCAAATTACTATGTGAAGCAGGACTAGGCAAAGTGTACCATTCTTCCACTAGGATTCTTTCAACACATTTTATCTACTCTTCCCAATAAAGTTGACAGTTTCATTTATGAATCTATTTGCATTTTGTTTCTTAACAACTGGAAATTGCAGCAGACAGCAGAAAAAAATGTGGGATAATCTTACCACATAAATTAGAAGATTCTCAAATTAACAAGAGATAGCAAGAAATAACTGAAAAATAACTTGGATTAAAAAGAATGACAATTCAGGGCAATTTTTGTAATATTATGTCCCTTGTATCAAAAAACTGCAGAAGGAGATAATTTTCACCACTTGCCTTTCAACAGCAAGTGTCAGAATTTAGTGCTACAAGCTCTCACTGAGGAATGCTAAGTCAGTGTGGGACTGGCAGTGTCACATCGAGTGTTTTGGCATCAGGACTAATACATTGTCATTCAGGCATCTCATTCCCCTTCAGTTCCTCATTCTGTCAGAGATAATCCCATTCTTTAGTCAGAAACTATAAAATACGATTGCTTGTAAAATTAATGGAAATCATTACTTATTCCTTAATTCTTGTATGGTGGCAACATTTAGCAGCCTCAGTTGTCTAAAAGAATATGGTGAGGTGCTATATAAATATATATATATATATATAGGAAGGTACTATATAACTACAGAGCAAAAGGAGGATCCCTGACTGAGAGAGCTTAGAATCTGAGAAAAAAGTTTGCACTTAAGATATAAAATAAGTTAATTTGTAAGTTACTTACTTTGCTGCTGTGTACTGTAACCATTTTAATAAAGCCTTCCTGGCACTTCCTTGGACCTTGGTTACCACCTTCCGTTTGCTTGGGGGACTTGCAGTTTCTGAACTGACAACACTTTCCACAGAAGAAGCGCTGCTAGACAACGACTGCAGCTGTGGGAGATTGCTGGTAAGCTCTTCGATCTGTAGGGAAAAAATGTTAATGGACTCTTTGTAGTTAATTCACACCCGTTTCTTTAACAATTTCCTAATACAACTGTCAAAACAAAGCTGGGCCGAAGCTATGAGTAACATGCTGTACATCAAAGGAGCTTCGAAACTGCTAATGTATGTGCCCAGGTGATGGTCTTATATTCAGAAGTAGAAGGCATTTAGCAATTACTGACTTGACACCCTACAGCTAGAACAATATGCAAGTGTGTCATGTTATCTATTATGACAAATGACCATCAAAATAGGAGACAATGACTTACATTTAGCTTGAATTCAAATTATAAAACAATCCACTAATTTCCAAGGAAGCTCATTCAATTAAAGAATGGCAATGACCTCAGTGATCTCATCTGCACAGTTCATTACTTACTATTGTACTGTTTTGGCATGAATTCAATTGGGGTTTTTCTTAGAGGCACCTTGTCAAGAAATAGTGAATGTACTGCAACTGCAGGCAAGTGTTTTCATAGTGCTTGTCGAGTGTGTAAGACAGTTATGTCTTTCATCAAATGAAAATCATTAACTCTTTTAAGAACATTAACTTAACTAACAACTAACTTAGTTCTTTAAAATAACAAAGCTATATCCAGAGGATGCTGCAAGATTTTCTATGTTGTCTACCTAAAATCAAAAGTCACATCCCAGAATGAGTCTGCCACAATGAGAACCACAGCTCTGATGCATTTCTGCTTTCATTCATGTTAAAATGATGTATCTGCCCGTGACAATTAAAGAAAAGCTCAGAAAATGACCCAAATAAAACTGATTCAGAGAACTAGAGTTTCAATAAGTCTGAGAAGCATACTATTCTCTGTTCATCTGAAAGAGCCACAAATTAAAATGTTAGTATCATTCTGACTAACTTTTATTCTAAGATCTAAGCTATTAAGGCATCACAGTGGTTGGTGCTAAGGAGAACAGCATGACTGAGACATGGAAGTTACATCACAAGGGAGCCAAAGCACTCCAAGAAGAAGAGCAACAAAATTAGTTGGTTTTTTAAGTGTTGAGCAGTGACTCACTTTGTTAACCCATATGCACAGGATTTAGGAAGCCAGTTTTCCCTCCCACCTAGCTTCAACAGAATGCAAATGATTTCTCCTCTACAAACGCAACCCTCTCTCAATCTACATCATTTGCAGCTAAATTTTATCCTTGCAAATACCTGCATCTCCCAGTGAAATCACCATTTTTACATGTATAGTTTGACAATAATTACTGTCTGACACCAAGTGCACTGGAATTAGACATACAGCACAGTCACCACTGAGGTTGCTAAAGATACTTGTAACAACAATCTACAATTCTGTTCTTTTCCTCTTTTGCTCTGTTGTATTCTTTAGAGAAAGTAGAAGAATATGTTTCAGTGATGAAGGAACTCCATTCTAGGCAAAGACCAATCTACTCTAAAGACAAGTATCTGATTTTACTCAATGTGAAACACTCTGACTATCAACTGTTGCTTTTTTCAGGAGCAGATCCTCAGCTAATTATGAAGTGACTTAGCTATGGTGAAAGACTGGAACTACACTAGTTCCTATGAAGTGATGATCTGAACCATTATTTGAGCAAGCTACACTGAAGTATAAGAAACGTAGTACCTGAAAATATAAAATTATGGTCCACACCAAGCCAAGCACAATAGAAGGTCTGCCATCAGCGATATCAGTTGAGTTTATGTTGACAAGCTTAATCTATATAGGAAAGAAAACATGTGTTATTACCACACAAAAAGAATAACAATTATGAAATGCCTTTCAAATAGGTTTTATATCTTAAATACATTTCTGCAATCAAAAAGTTTCTTCATTAAAAACCACAATCATTGAATGATGCAATTTCACTTTTCAGACAAGCATAGCTATAGGCAATGAAAGATTTTTAAGACCATTGCACGCTATTACTTGTAGAAAACATATTTAATATCAAGCGGAAAGAACAATAAAAATTAGATAGAAACATTGTACAAACCGGAGATCCTCTGTATATGGACTAGCATGAAAAGCAAAGGGAAAAATACGATTTGGAAATAAATTTTTAATTATTACGTATTACACAAATGCATTGATCTAATTTTATCATGTGAAGAAAGCACATTTTTTGCCGCATTTTCCAATACATTTAATCAGGAGAGCAAATTATATACTCCGTAACAGATTTTAAATTAAGCAGGGGTTTCTTGATATAGTTCTAATACATTTGGAATGAAAAAAGAAAAGTGAGTTTAAGACTAAAAATTTAAAAAAGAAAAGGAGGGGGAATGCATAAAAGAAAGAAAACAGAAAAAACAATGCCACTGTTCTCCAGCAGAGAACCTTTTATTGTAAAGGACATCACAACCACTGATTAAGGCTCCCTTGCAAGACAAACCTAACTATAGCTCTTCTAAAAATAGAGTGGGAAAGCAGTAGTTGTCCAAGGTCAAATTAAGTTTTTCAACAGAAATGGGAACAGATTCCACGACTCTTAACTCTCAAATGCTAATCTGTAGTCCAAATAAAATATCACTCTAAAATAAGCTCATAAGATAAAAGGTAGGAAAGGAGGGAATAAAGAATATAAGAGAAATTAACAGATAGATAACGCTCAAGGAAATACGAATAAAACAGATAGTACTGGAAAATTAGCAAATAGGTTAGTAGTTATTTCCTCAGCAAAACCAAGAGTCAGCCATCAATCATGATAAAAATATGAATGACTGCTAAAGTGTTCATGCACTACAAGCTTGCTCATGGACAAAGGTTATGGAAAAAACTTGGAGAATAGTCCAAGCAAAAGACAGACAATGGCTTTAGGTGACCTCATTTGTCTCTCCAAAGCAGAGGAAAGACTGTAATTCTCTGAACCAATAGCTGGAAACCACTAGACAATGTCAAGAGCAAACAAAAAAATTGTTGTCCAGAGCTGTAAAGTTTTTTTCAGAATTAAATCTCCACAGGTTGCTTAGGAAGAGGCAGAGGAGAAATCCCCACAGGTTTCCAATCCCCTCCATCAAGAAATCGGACAAAACTCTAGGAAAATTAGCACTACTTGTTTCTCTACCAGTCAGTAAGAAAAATCTTCTATTATCTACCTAAAGAAAAATATACCTCATTGTCTCAGCTGAACCAATTCCAACAAAAGCTTCTCTTTTTCTGGAAAGTGAGGGTTCTTAATATGTACTACAGTTCAAAAGATTTACAGGGACTCAGGTAAAGCTTCTGATTAGGCTACTGTTCATAGAAGCATAGCCTATCTATTCTAGTTATTGTGTTACCTTTATCTTATATGCCATCAAAATGGATCCAAAATTAAAAATAAACTTTTCAGAATGACAAAAAACCCAATTTGGCTCAGAATAATATCTGTTAATTGTGAGCTGCAGTTTGTAGTATAACAGGAGTATTTGCAGAATGCTGTTTTGACAATGAAAATAGGAAGTTGATTAAATGTGTAAAAAGTTTAAAGTTTATTTATGGGGAAGCCCATGGAGGAAGGAGACCCTACTGGCACTTCCCAAAGCTCTGTGCACAGCCACTCATATATGCATTTGTTCACCTTTGAGTACAGTCCAGGGACTGCATTCAGTTTCTAAAGAGGCATTTGTTGTCTGAAAAGCATCCCCACCTCCTCTGGGAGGAAAAGGGTGACAGACTGGCTGGATAGATAAATCCTTCAGACTGGATTCAACCTATGGACCACCTGCTATGGACTACACTGATATATCTGACGTCCTGCATATTTCCAACTGCCTCTAGAAGAATATATGGCATCTTAATACAATGTACCTACAAAAGTAACTCAGACAAGTCCAGGCAAAAATACTCAGATATCAGAAGCAAAAACACAGTGTTCCATTTCTGGCAATCTACCTTGATTTTTGGGAGAGTCAGTTTCCTAGTTGCAACACTGTTATTTCTGGGATCTAAGATGGGTCATTCAAAGTTTGGGTCACTAAACTGTGTGTCACCGAACATGTTGAGACATGTAAATAGGGAAGTATGGGTGTTTTGCTCTTTACCTCAGCCTTGCCTTAGGTTATACGGGTCTCAAGACGAAACAGTTATCTCTGTATCTAAGCTTCCTCTATTGGTCTGCATATGATATGGTTTGTATCAACAGGCTATACTTCTTGAAACAGTGAAACGGTGAGCTAAAGCTGAATTTTGGTTCAGGAATATTCTCGCCTTTGCTTTGGTTATACATTTTTCAATTTTAAAAAGTTCTCTTCTAGATTTCTTTCTACATCTGCCAAGATTGTTTCCCTCATAACATAAATGTAATTAGCTCAAGATGTCAGTGAGTTAAAGAGAGGGAAAGACAGCGAAAACCCAACAACTGCCAGTGTACCGCACTGTGGAGCCATAAAATTCATCAGGTGTGATATCTGCATTGAGAAAAATTGAACTGAAATGCAGAAATTAGAGGAGCAAAATACCTATAATCTATTTACAAAATCCAGATGCAAGTTGTTACAATAGAGAGAGAAAAGTCAGGGAAAAAAGGCATAAGTAGACTGCTTTTATTTGATATTCATACCTAGATCACACTGAATTTTTAGGTTTTCTGTCTTTTGCTAAGTTTATAAAATACTTTGTTTCTTTTCCACAGCCACAGCACTGGCTGCAACAGAATAAATCCAGGACTTAGTCTGAAGACCTGCCAAGCTACTAGGGGGTCATACTGTCCTAAATTTTCATATCTATCATTTCAGATTTTTGCATGTCAAACCTAGTGAAGTCCAGAAATCTACTCTTTTAATTATAAATGAATGTCTCTCCTGAAATAAAGTTCATTCTTTGCTGAGAACAGCAAGAGGGAAGTAGAAAACATGAGGAGCTGGAGATCACTTAAAAAAAAAAAAAAAAGACCATCCAAGATGATTCATTATTAATTAATTAAAAAAAAACCCACAAGTTTCATCCTATACATTGTTACATGTTAGAGCTGGATCTTATAATTTTGGATCTGCGGATTTTAGGCACTGCAGAAACTGAAGGCTTCATACATAGCTCAAATTTTGGAGAAAAAAAACAGATGGGTGCATACAAATAATACCTTTAAGGAAACAAAGGAAAAAAAGGAAAATCAGGGCTAAGTGTTACCATACCTACCCGTCTTCCTTCTAGAAACTTAAGAGCTGTGCCAATGTTGGCAACCCAGTGAATTCTCTTCAGCTGACGTCCCTGCTCACAAGGCTTAAAGGTAATGAACAGATTAAACTCCAATTAGTTTTATGCCAATTTGAAAATGAAGTTCCAGGTTATCATCAATGCCTAAGTACCTACCATAGTCTGATTTACATGTAAAAATGCCCCTTGGAACAGTCAAATTGTCAAACTGTATATCTGCATATACCAACAGGGAGGACTGACACATATAGGGGACATAAACATGATACTTCCATTATAAAAAAGTTATGTATGTCTTAATAACCTCAGGATGCAAGCTGTTGGCTTCAGTCCATAAACATCATCAAATCAGAGAACTGTTTTTCTTATATAAAATAAGCTACTACTATTTTTATATGCATGTACATACCTATATATATATATATGTGTGTGTATTTGAGAGAAGGTAAAATTCCCTCAGTGAAATATTTTTGCCTGCAAAGTATAAGTCAAAATGATTGTTATTTTAAAAAATCATTCTGCAGTGAAGATATTTTACCTATGAATTTTCATCCCATCTCTCTAATACCTTAATGGCAATTAAAACACCAGCTATCACAAATTCCCACTGAAAAATGAATTTTGCTTCAGACAAGTAGGCTAAAAAAAGACAGAACATATCCTAGGCTTCTAATACGCTACAGTGGAATTAAATTCCCCAGTGAATCTTATATTGTAATGCAAATACAAAACTATTATGATTTAAATTCCTGTTCATGATGTTACAAATGGGTTTAACATGGGCCTGCTATAGATTCTGAAATTACTCTTGCAGTTACTACAGGATGTCATATGCTGGTATATACAACCTTTAAATTCACCAGACACTGTTCCAGTTCTGGAATATCTCTCATCTTACCCTAATTAATATAGGCAGGATACAATCCAATGAATTTCATTGTAACATGTGCCATCGTTGAAATTCCTTTCCTATTTTACTACTTCTGATTTGCCACAAGAGGGAGGCTTTCTATATTAGACTAACAGAAACAGAAATGAGTATATTTCAACAGAATAGAAACCCTTTGACAGTACAGTTTTTTCCCATCTTAAAGTAAAATCGTTTTTGTAGTTTGACTTACTACCTAATCTGGGGTTTCACCTGCAATCAAAACGGAAGTGAAACACGAAAAAGAGGGCACTTGCAAATTGCCTGCATGTAAGGAAACTGGCAACACCTGGAGCAAGCTGGATGACTGTTGCACTGCTCCTTCAGATGCTGTCATCTGATCTGCAAGCTGGTGTGGGAAAGTGGCCTAAAATCCTTTTGTTTTTCTCCTATGGAGAAAACTATCCTGGCTCCCGAGAGATAGCCTATTTGCCACGTACACACTGTCCCCCCTCTGTACAAAACTTGGCTGTCAAAAAGTCATTTGGCATCATTTAAGGTTCTTTACATTAGCAAAGCAGCTGTCAAGGCAAATGGATATAAGCCCCCATGAAATGTGAGGGGCTAGTATTTTTTTTTCTGAGATAAAGCTGTAAATTTAACAGGAAAAGACTGTCATTTTTTCAAGATATATAGAAATAGCTTGCAGTTTAGACCTTGATTGTAGTAACATCTAGATGAACTGCAAAGACTAATACAAATATGCAATTTTTATGAACTACTATGACAAAATTAATAAAAAAATGCATACAATCAAGAATGCTTGTAATAATCTGTAATAATATTTTTGTAGCCAGATAGCCTATTCTGTAAAAAACTTGTTTCCCTATGTAGCAATACGGTTTTTTACATGATTCAAATACAGAAGCTTATTAGAAAATTATATCCTAGAGAAGATATGCAACTATCTTGTATATTTAGAAGGAAGGAAGTTCTTACCAACTTCTGCCCTGAAAGAACCTCCAAAAGGGCAATTAGCATTACCCCATCTTTGATGTCTTCAAACAGATCATTCACCAGCATGGGAGGATTGCGCTGGAAAGGGAGAAGACTTCAGATATTATAAAGGCTCACCAGTATTACATCCTAACTCTTTTCCCTTCAAACAGAACCACAAAGAGAGTGGCTGGTCCCCTTCTTTGTGTTTTATAATGTTTAACACCAACGTCTCCTTTAACCATTGCTTTGCCACCACATTGTTTAACTACTTCACATTTCTGGCACAGGACTGTAACACTAGATGCTTTCTGCCACTGATGATACAATGGAAAAAACCTCCTTCTCCCTGAAACAAGCAAAGAAACACACCAACTGCCTCTGAGTCTATAGAATAACACAAAACTTACAGATCTATTACAGTCACATTTCAATCTATCAGCATATTTTCCCTAGTGTTAAGTATGTCACAGAAATTTCACTCTCTCAGTCCGAGGAATACGAGGAGCTGTAAGAAGGAAAGATCCCTAGAGCAGCGTAGCTGGTTGAGCAGTGCTGCTACTTTCTCACAGCTGACAGTTGTTACACTGAGTTGCTGTATTTCCTCTCCTCCAGGCCTTGCAGGCTTCTGGTGCTGTTAGCACCGTGTCAGCTCCTACTCAAGACAAATTGCTCAGCATATGCCTTACATTTGCAAGCACAACAATGATGATACTGAAAAATATGTAAATAGATGATCTTTTAGAAATTTTAAATAGCAAGGTCACATCATAAAGCTCTGTATTTTTAAATGCATCTCAGTTTGTGGAACTACTGCTCTCAGCTGGTCAGTACTTTAATGATCACAAAATGTCTCTTAGAAATAAAAAGTTTAAACTTGCTCCAACTGACATATAGCTCTTCCCTCCACGAGCTTGTGAGCATTCATATACCTTTTAAGGATAATAATTATTACAATAATAATAATACCTGCTAATTCACTAAAATGACAATGAGACTAAAAAATTCTTGAAACTACTTTAGATTTAATAATTTGCTTTTGGGATACTTGTTAAAAAGGGTGCTTGTACAGCAACTTACCAATGACTTGTGTAGAAACAGAGATTTGAAAAGATGACCCTAACAAATGAAACACCGCCCTTGAAAAGCTAAAAATGCTATAATAAATCAGGAGAAAGTAAAGGTTTCTAGCTCCCAAAATCAAAATGTCCTGTCTTAATTGTGTATATAAAAAAAAGCAGCACTACAACTCATTACAAGGGTATATTTAGTCATAGTTCTTTTTTAATTCCTAGCAATGCAATAGATAGTAATCATGTTCTTCCTTAATATAGCACTAAAGAAATCAGTGGAGCAAACAGGTCACTGAAGATTAATTTCTTCCAGTCTTGAATCACAGGTAGTTGACATAAATGCAATTAATTTTCCTCACCTTCTATGTTATCATTTCCCATTTGAAGTTTGGAGCAGCTTTGGTTTTATCAGTATTACCACATGACAAAACACTGAAGAATTATGTGCTAAAATAATTTAGCCATAAAGACAAGAGGATTATTGCAGCTGCCACCCTAATTCAACAAGATGTGAAACCCTAAAAAAAAAATCTCACCACCTATCTAACTGCCTCAGTAGTGGGGGGCACTTTTTGTTGCTGGAAGGTTGCATAATTACAAGCACTGCCACTGTTTTAGCAGCACACACCATATACCTTACAGCCAATAAAACAGGAACAGAAAGTAGATACAACACCTGTGCCACAAGATCTCTTCTATGAAACTCCTCTAAGAGGGAAAATTAGTTATTTATACAGATTGTCAAAAACATTCTCCATAACACACTTTATATAATAATGTTTTTTACTGCCCTGAATATGTTAACACCAAATTACAAGGAGATAAGATGCTCATTGTGTTTCATAAATCACTTGTTTGGATTTTTTAATACTCGAGGCACATAGCATAGAATTTACCTTATTATTATGATTCCAGTCACTCTCAGAAGTATGGAATGAGTTATATTTTCAGTGGCATATATAAAAGAACAGATTCCTCTTTTACATAAGTATAGATACCAATCTTACTTCCCATGCTGATACAATTCAGAAAGATATACATACACTAGCTGATACTGAGAAGTTCATACAAGTTATTTATTGTATATGTACGATTACACAGGCTTAAGGTACTTAACTGTTTTTCTAGCAGATCCTCCACTGAGATCAATACATTATCTTCTGCTGAAATGGGGAAATACCTACTGCTTGAATCCATAAATGTCAAATGAAGTGAAAGGAGAAAATGAAGCTGTACACTGCTTATTTATTAGCCTCCAGAAAAGAAAGGTTTTGAAGGGTTTTTTTTAAACTGTATACAGTTAGCATCTATTGAATACTTTTTAGTTGCCTTAATGCACTGCCAAAATACTAACTGTAAATATGTAAAAGCAGGGAACGAAAACTAACTTAAAATTTTGTAATTTTGTAATTTAAAAAAAAAATTAAAAATAGCAAAAAATTGTAATTTTAAAATGTACTCCAGATTTTGGCTTTTTGCACGTAAACGTATAGCCCTAGAAGTGCCATCAACTGATATGATCCTAATACATTGAATTTTGAATGTTGGAA
The DNA here is from genome assembly GCF_036250125.1 of Pseudopipra pipra. Taxonomy (NCBI): domain Eukaryota; kingdom Metazoa; phylum Chordata; class Aves; order Passeriformes; family Pipridae; genus Pseudopipra; species Pseudopipra pipra. The sequence continues at coordinate 52,039,972 of NC_087551.1, forward strand.
AGCCTCTGCAAAGAATTTAATTAAGTCATTTTTCAACTAGGAAAAAAGAACATTTAAAAAGTATATGAAGTAACCTTTCAAAATCCTGTAATACTAAAGAAAAGTTGTCAATTATAAAATTCTTGAACAAAATTCTTCAGCATAACTCAGAATATACTTCAGTGAACAGTCAGACATTAAGTTTACAACTTCTCAGGTCCACACTATGATTTCAGTTGCCTCAGTATTTGATTTTGGTTTTTTGCAAGTTTCGTCAAGAAAGCAAAATAGCAAAATAAGAGTAATGATCTGTTACATACTGCACTGCACAAATTCTATTAAACACTCATTTATTGCAGCATATGCAATCCCAGTAGTGTGCAATGATACTTAGGAACAGGCATGTCACAAAGAGGGAGGCACTCAGTACCAGTAAATTCATGTGATCTGTAGGAGGAAGATGAATTAATTGAGAATGAATCTTAAAGGTTATTGAACCTGGTTTTCACCATATTAAATATTTATTTAAGTAACTGTATTTAAAACTGATCATAAATGAGAACTGAGGAGGAAATGTTTTGCTTAAACTTCTTGCTGTTACAACTTGTCTAATTTGCTGCAGTCTTCAGGAAATACTCTGAATGACTTAAAGGACTGAGCATTAGTACATATAAAAAATATTTAACTGACAAGCCTCAAAAAAAGAGATTTGTAATAGACCTGAAATCTCTAGAAATTCATCCTCTGACACAGTAATAAAAGTTTTGTAAAATCCAAACTTCACATATTGAACCAACATACGTTTCCTAAGCTTCTCTCTTTTATTCCAACACTTTTTCTTGAATTTATTTTCTCATTTGCATCTTTGCTACAGGAATCTTTTCCTTACACCCTGTACCTAACTTCTCTAATGAATAAATTCTACTACACAAATAGCAGTATCAACATCATAATGAATGCCAATGTAAACATTGAAAATTATTTTTGCTATATTAATTTTCAAATAATGATTCAAAAACCGCTGAAGAAATGTATGAAAACCTATCCACATGCTCAGACAGGAACAAATCTATGTAACTACTGAATTTGTCTCTGTAGGGAAATACATGTGAGAACAGCATGGAAAACATGAAATTTCCATTACTCTGTAATAGCTGGCCCACTTCTCCACCACAATTTAATTCCTAAATCCGTAAGCATATAGGTTTTCATACTCCTTGCTGTTAGTGACTATTTTTATTACTAAGTTAGAGAGACTTGGTCTCTAAGTTTTACATGATTAATTTCATCACACAAATAAATTTAGCATTCACTGTTTAACATTAGAGGTTACATGCAAAACTAGTTGAAAACACATAGTAACTGTTGAAGCAGAAAAACTACCAGTCAAATTTTACTCATCATGCAGTCAAGATGGACATCAGCTTATTTTCTTTTCTGTGTCAGTGACTCAGATACTGGGAGCCTCTGTTTTCATGTTTCAAAAGAGCAAAAAGGATTAGCATCACTTAGTTAATTTATGAAAACTGATGAGGTTCTTGCAAGACCAAGTTACATTGTAAGAACAAACTAACACAATTCACAGCACTATGTGTGAGAGCCATAAGTCTTGATATACCCATTTCTTTTTCCCTCCTTTCTTTTCTATAAAAGATATAATTTTGCAAATTTAAATGCCTTAATGTAAGTTTTAGCTCTCAGGTTTAATTCAGTATTATATAAACATTGCCTAAGTATAACCAAAAAATGTTCACCCATTCTTATTTTTATTTTATATCCATCCTCTGCTTTTGTTTATGTGTGCATCCCCTCAATGAACACACACAAAATTAATAGTAATTTCTTTCAGTAAGTATTGCTGTTCACTCTGTTTAGTGACTTTACAACAATACTTTGGTGAGTACAAACACTTAAGTTATCCCTACACCTGGGAACAAAATGTTATTTGATTGGGTTAAACCAATTTACAATCTGTGTTCCAAAGCTTTGAAACTACTGTTCCCCCAAACTTTCACCAAAGATGAAAAAGACAATAAAAGGCACATGCTTCTGCTGTTTCAGAAAGTGACATGTTTTTCATCTTCTTTACTCATCTAATACACTACCTAAAAAATTGGCATAGGTAATGAAACAAAAAATATTTAAGTAACTGCTGGTTTGAATGCATGTTACGTCTCCTTTTGAAATATTTGGCGTGAATTTGTTTTGTATTTTAAACTCAGACTTTGAAAAGATGCTTTAAAATATAATCAGAAGCGTACTCAAATTACATCTATGCTTTGAAGGCTGAGACTGAGAGGAGGGAGGACAGTTCTACAACCGTAGAGAAATATGAATAAATAATATGCAATTAGAAAACTTCTCGTCCTGTTACACATGCATATCTCATTTATCATTAGTAGAACTGCATAGATGCACAAAAATTAAAGAGGATGGCCAGAAGATAGAACACATTCATTTCATAGATTGTGTCCCGAATTCTGCAAGTGGCTGGCAGAGAAGAGAGATGATTTCCAATCGATGACTCTCACCAGATTAGTACTCAGAATCACAGAACAGATACAGTTGGGGTTAGGGAGACAGACAGCAGAGGGGCAGATGCAGCCTAGTGCTAACAGCTCACCCAAAATAAACCTGCACTACGCTACCTGCTAGTTATCATACTTGCAGCTCTTTCCTCTGTGCTCATCCCCTATGGGTGAGGGCATAGCTTGCACTAAGGCTGTTTTATTTCCATCTTTCTTTAAGTTGTCCTGTAACTAGCTTATGCCAAGTCCTTTACCTGTCTTCTGATTGTGTAAAAAATATACCTTTGAAATAGGAATTTTAAAAAGGTAGCATTCTATTCTAAGAGCAAAAGAGAATAAAAAATTCATACCTTCCTCCTATTGCCTTTCATAAAATTCAATTCATAGAATCATAAAACCACATAGGTTGGAAAATAGCTTTAAAATTAAGTCCAACCATTAACATAACACTGCCATGTCCACCACTGAACCAACTCCCCAAGGGCCACATCTACATGTCTTTTAAATACCTCCAGGGATGGTGACTCAACCACTTCCATAGTCAGCCAGTTCCAGTGCTTGACAACCCTTTCAGTGAAGAAATTTCACTGGTAGTCTTATTGCATTTTTGCTCATTCTTATTTATTTGTATCCATATTCTCAAACCCATTCTTAACTTTATAGTTAAATAGCTCAAAAAAAATAGTTTTAATCTACTTGATACACTTGGTTATTGAATTAGTTTCTGTTTCAATTAGAGCATGACTTTTTAGAACAAAAACATACATTAAGATTTTAAAGATAAGCAGGGAAGAATCTTTTACTCATGGCAAACCCTGACAAAGAATCACACCCTGCTTTATATTCCCAAGCTATGAATTGTCGTTGGTTGTACCTAACACAATCAAATCAGTTTTGCATTTCCATTTCTTTCAAATCATTACTCTTCACAACATCAAAAACCTTTTAAATCTCCCTCTTAAATCCTTTCTCCTTTTTAAATCCTCCTTTGCTCTACTCAACCAACACAGTGTAAGGATGACAACTCTACCTTAGTAGAGTTTCCTTTCCTTTGCTGTCTCTAAATCTGTCTTTCAAATTGTTACAGTAAACCCCATCAATCTTTTATTAGAAAATATTGATTTCTCCTGGTTTTGAGGTTTCATGCACTACTTTTTTTCGAAAATATTCAAATTCATTCATGATGGAACATTTCTCCAGATAGCATGGTGTTGAGTTACAGACACTTTAACTATAGTTTTTAGTTTTTTCTTATTTCCTCCTATTACTTTTTCCATTAATAATTTTACTAGATTGTCAAAAATCGCAATGAAAGAAACACAAACTTTTCTAAGAGTAGCCAAGAAATAGAGAGCCAACTTGAAATGAAATTACTATTAATTTTAAATGTATATACTGAGTCAAATTCAGCACACTTGATCAATGGAGAAAAACAAAGACAAAATTCAAATCACCTTTCCCCAGGCTCAGCTGTACTCCTTCACTTGCAGCTCCTCTACCTGACAGTAGTGCAGGATGTTCTCTGCTGTAAGTGTGAGCCCAGCACTTCACAGTGTTCCTTGCTAGACACCATACACAGAGATGCTCCATATTTTATTGGGTCAAAGATGAGAGCAGGATGCAGTCAATACTGCCTAAAAGTGGGTCTCCTTCCAGGATTTTTCCTTATCACATTTCAAATGCTTCCAGACAATGGAGATGTTACAGATTTCCAGTTTCTTTTGAAGCAATCAAAACTAAAAGAACATTTTACAAAAATTGAATAGCCTAAATATTGAATTTTTGGGTTACAAGCCAGAATATGAGTGCAAGGGAAGTCCTGGCCACTTCACAGACCCACCAGTACTTCCTACAGCTGTGACTGACTCAGAAAACATATTTCCACACTTTCAAAAAACATGACTAATTGATAACTATCATGCTGAGATTCATCCTCAATCTTGTACAGATGATGGGGGTTCCTTTTTAAGTTTATGAAATATTGCTCACACAAATCTGACATATTCTATACTCCAGGGCCACTACAGGCATAGATAAAAAGGTTTGATTATTAAAAAAATAAATTCGAAAGCATTACCTTAGCCAGATGAGTATTGATCCATTTCGTGAAAGTCCTTTTCTGGACTGACTCTTGCTCATCTGAAAATAAAAGGAAATCAGTTTGATTAGACACCACTGGATACTTTCAGATTTACTGAAGCATAATATTCCCACTATATATTCTTGAGACAGTGAATTTTGCCTGTAACAAATACTTCATATTATTACAATAATGCTCTGATACTTGATTATTTGAAGAGTTTCATGTCAAAGTTCAAGTCTTAAAAAGCCAATGATCAGTTAGACATGATTTCAAATTGGAATGCCAAAACAAATTTGACTTCTAAGTCCATTCTATATTTACCCAAGGTGTGAACACCTAGAACTTCCCTGTACTTTTTAACTAGAATCCATGTCTCTGACAGTCAAGTTGCTTTTATGTTGAAAGTCAGCTAGGGCCTTAGAAAAAAATACTCCTAGCATGTATATCTGAAAATGTTTAGAATGTTGAATTAAAGATTTTAAATTGCATTATCAAACTTATTTGTCCTCTAGGAGATCCTGCCAGGAAGGAGACATTAGCTAATTCAGGCAGTTTCTATATGCTACTTACTACCTCCCTTACTCCTTTCTTGAAGCAATTGCCTGATTTATAGTGAATTTCACTGATTGTCACATAGCCCCTGAGGGACAGCTGCCAGATGCATAAACAAAAATAGTTCCTGAATGAGCTCCTCCAACTTCAGCAGCAAGGGTTATAGCTGGGGAGGGAAGAGAATCACAGCACTATAATCCATCCACAAAGTCCTGTCCCTTCTTCGTGGGTAATCAGTTTTGATACATGGAATAATTTCGCAACAGAGGCATTCAAGTATTTATATGGATATTTTTTTTTCCAAAATAGAAGGGAGTATCTATTTCATGGAAAAACAAATCATGTTATTACTATCACCAGTTCTGAATGAGCACCTGCTCTCCCAACAGAAAATCCAAATAAATTTTCATTCTTCATGGCTAGGCTTCGCAAATGGAGATTTAGGAAGGGTACTTGAGTTACTGTTAAATATTCACTTTTTATAACAACACGTGCTTATCCCAAAACCAACAGATGCAATATCTAATTTTAGTTACTGCATTTGCTAGTGACTCGTGCAGCACTGCACAGCATTCTCCAGATTCACACTCATGCAATGCTGCTTCACAATGAGGTTACATAAAGATACAAATCACCAAACAAAATTCTTAGGCCAAAATATTATCTTCAGTGGAATAGTGATGGCTGCCTGACCATATATGAGCCCCCCAAAAAGTGTCTGTGCATTACAACTCAGGGATATTTTCTTTACATTTAAATGCCATCTCACATATAAGAAATACCAGAGCAAAAAAACATACATACATTCTCCAGCATCTATTGCCAGATTAGCACACTTCATGCCTAAGAAAATAAGTTTGCATTCTTTATTTTCCTTCAATATCATTGGGCAAGCTGTCTTATATAATTTTTAAACATTCATTACATTCTTAGGATCTACTTGTTGCATTCACAGGCAATTTATGAAAAATATCACAAAAAATACTGCATCGTGCTTTATTCAACACTGACTGTTTTTGGCAGGGGGGTGTCTTGACTTTGTATGTGACAATTGTTTCTACATTGTGGCAAACAGACTTCTCGCTGTATGGTCTCTAACCATGAAGATGTTTTCCTTATGATATAAAGTAAATGTGAGCTGTGCTCTGCATTTACATATATAGGTAGCCACATTAATTTCCATGGAAGTACTTGCACACTTCTACTGGGTTGTGTGTGAGGAGGTGTAGGGATAGAGATCAAGCACACACAGAATCAGTCCAGCTCTGCTTTCATTCACACATCTGTAATTTAAAATTCCCCAGCAACCGTGATATGATGATGGCATGCCAAAATAAATGCACTGGGCCTTTAGAAGTCAAACTTCTCATCAAAGAAATGAGTGAAAATGATACCCCAATTTGTAGTTCCAGTGCATCTTGGTGATTTACAAAACACCCTTCTAACAACAACTGGAAATTAGAGAACAAGCTTCCAGCTTCTGAAGAGACAGACCAGCAGAAGACATACCTCGTTTCAGTCATATTGACAAACAGCAGAAATAGCCTTTCGAAATAATCCGTTTCAAGGCAATTTATGTGAGCAATATATTCTTTATGAGCACAACTGCAACTACTAACAATGAAGTTTCCTTGGTTTTAGCACCTTTTTTTTAATAGGCTTAAAAAGGAACAGATTTTATCACTGTAAAGTCTATGTCTGAACATAACACACGTAGTGCATTGATTTTACACTGTAAATACACTTTTACATTGTAAATACACTTTTTACAAATTTACCTGGAAACAAGTATGTTCTTTTCATTGACCTGATGTAAATTCTCTGCAGAGATACTGTTTATCTATACCCACAAGACGTGTGTCACACAATTGCTTATGCTCCCCCCACTTGCAAGGACTGCCAGCTCCGTATTCGCACCACTTACCCTGCAGGTACTGAAGGAACTCAGGAAGCACGTTTAACGATGTAACATTTCTGCCAACAGCACCTTTATAGCGAAACATAAGCACTGCTGCTGCTGCTCTGCTGCTGCTGCTGCTGTTGTGGCTGCTAACCCTGTGTCATGTGCAGCGTTTCTTTAGAATATAGCCAGAAGTAATTTTTCAAGAATGATCCAATTTCTTTCCTTCACTGGAAATGCAGGCCTCTTACACAAATCCCTCCACTGTCTCTTATCAGAGAATTCACATGAAGCCAAACCTTAAAAACATCTTTATATATTCTTGCAGAAATGCAACAGCCAGACAAGGCTAGCTGTATTAGAAGTAGCAGTTCTGCTGATCTCACTGCCATCATCCTTCTCCACTGTTTTCCTGTGGAAAGATTATATTATCTGAGCACCAGCCAATCCGCTAGCAGAAATCTCTGATGTCAAGAGCTTGAATAATTCATCCAGTGACTGGGACAACGCAACTACACTGCTGATATCCTAAAGCAGAAAGGCTGTAAAAACTGATGCAGCCTTCTCACCAGTGCTTTTGTAACAATATAATGCTCAGGAACCATAAAAGTAGCTGAATGGCATAACCCTTCTCTAGGTTGTAATATACATAAAAGAAAACAGGTTTTAAAAACAACCACTTAGGTTCATCACTGCATACTCTATTGAGACACAGATGTCCTTCAGCTTTGCACCTGAAAGAGTAAAGTAGAAGAAATAGCAAGCAACGAATCTCAACAGGTATGTAGGCCACTCAGCTTTTAATAATATATTTGAACTCTTTCACAAGAGGGATGAAATATATGTAAGGATCCACAGATTTTCTGGAGTGCACCTAGATCAGCCTGAAAAATACTCAAATTTCTGATAATGTGCAGTATTTTCAATTTCATTAAATCAGAGCACCAGAGCATTTAACAGATTTTTTTTTTCCTCTGGTAAAATGAAGGTAGATATGAAACACCATGTGTGGAGATTCATGTGTTATGTACAGAGTAGTACACACTACTGAAATGAGAATTAAAAAGGCCCACTTCTATTATGCCATTACTGTAAATTTACTGTTATACAGGTCAAATTCAAATTTCAGTTTCTGTAAAACATGATGACTCTGAAAATATCATTTTGCTTGTGAAAAATGTTGCAAGAAAGTTTCATATTATTTAACCAAATGTCTGTCTTTAATTGGCTGGAAATATCTTCATATTATTACAAACATTTTCTCTACTAAAGCATCAGCAACAGACTGCATTTTTAACTGATTACGAAAAAACCCCACAAATGTAATTGGATATATTTACTATAAAACATTTAGAACAAATTATTTTGATCAATGAACAAAACTAGCCATATATCTTCAGACAGTTACGAATATGCTGATGGAATATGCAGCATGCATACATTTTAAAATGTCTAGTATCATGTTGATAGGTGTGTACTGTGCAGTAGCAGATGGCACATCAAGCATCTCTTCTTGCCTTAGGTGCTTGGGGATAGGATGGTGGGAAGGCAGCTGCAGTGCAGGATGGCAAACACAGAGTTCTGCTGCAAGATAACACAAGGAGGAGGCTCATACACAGAGTGAGAGTCACAACAGAGCTCGGTTCACACAAGTCTAATAAAAAAACATCTTGATTGATTCTCAGTGACCAAATATTGTGGAGATTTTTTTTGTTTTTTGCTTTAGTAAAATTCAGTTGAAGTTCCTCACATTTCCTCATTTTAAGGATCCTTTTTTTGTTTTCTTTGGCTTTGAGAGGTCTGCCTTAAAAACACCAGAGCTTTTTGTTTCATTTTGTCTTCCAGGTTTTTGATGCCTTTAGGAATACACTAAACCAACCTAGAAGTGCAGACAAGTGTGCCAAAACAGACGCACCAGCATATACCACTGCTCAATCTAGAGGTAACCTCAGTACAGTCATTTGGGAGACAAAGGTTTTATGTCATTTGGAGGAGTGGAAACAGAGAAAACCCACGCACATACATTTATTGTGGAATAGTTACAGGAAACTGAAGTGTGGAGAAGCAGGCTCACAGATGCAGAAGCTCTGTCTGCTGTGTCATGTGCTGCTGGACAGCAACTAGCATGCTGCTGACGACTTTCTACTTTTACTGTCTAACTGAAATGTATTTACAAAATATGCATTTTGATTTTACACATTTCTTATCAATTTCCTTTACTTCTAAGAGAGAGAAAGTGTCTGTCCACCCACTAGTTAAAAAGATATAAAGAATGATTGAATTTATCACCCAAAGAAAGTTGCATTTAAAAAATATCTGGTTAGAATGAAGAACAAACTGAATAAATCAATGTATTTTCTTTTGTTCTCCATCAGTTTATCGCAAGCATGATCAGCAATCAGTCTCTCTGGAAGCACTTGCTGTGGACTGTGCAAGCAGTTTAAATTTTTGAAACCTGGAAAACCAAAAATCTAGCCAGCACCAGAGAGTGTGTACTTTAATTTAGGCTGTTGGATCCACCTCACAGCAGCGGTTAGACTGTCACAAGATACATTTATCCTGTGGGGCTTGGGAGACTTCCAGTCCTTAAATCCAAAGTAATGCCCTGTTGTGCCCATATTCTCATGTGCACATGTCAAATGTTCCTGCTTCATCCAGACCCACACTATCCCCCACTTTCCTGTGCTCTGGTTTTCACAGAAAGGAACAGAGCATGAACAGAGTACAGTGATCTTGATCCTTAGAAGCCAGGACACGGTCAGGACACAACCATGCTGTCCATAACTGCACTTTGATCAGAAGGCTTCCCTTAGTGTTTAAAGAAATGAATGAGAACAATACGATTTCTACAGTGGGTTGGAAGATATGCCTAAAATGTAAATTTTTTGTGCCCAATCTTTGCAGCATGCTTGCTCCTATTTTTCTGTTTTGAGTGACTAAAAAAATCAAACTGAAATTAAATTGTTTAGCACTGTATTTTGCCTCAATAGGCTGCATTTTGTTCTTCTCCACATGTATAAGCAGAATGTATTCAGAACTAATCAATGAACATACATGCATTTTATGTTTACTGTGTATCTTCTTGTGCTGCCACACTATTATTCTCATCATCTCCACTAACTGCTGTCTTGATCTCCATGCGATGTAAAAATATTACTCATCAATTACTCACTTTCATAGTATCTGCACTCAACTGAATACAGTCAGAAATGAAAACAACACCTGTTAGAAAACCATTACAGGCTTCATTTTTAAAAGCAGCACCCTGAAGAAGATATTAACTAAAATCAGGATACTCAACATTCAAGTTGATCATGTGCAATGGCTTCAGCACCACATTTGCTGCTCTACAGGTGTCTGTTAATTCACCAGTTTGGCATGGGTGACAGTGAACTTAAATGTTCACACACATATCTTTTCCTGCACGAATACCTCAGGCAAAAACTACCTGATGTAACTGATCAGGCTCAACTTTGCAATTTTCCTTATAATTACTTATTTTCCTTAATTTTATACTTTAAGAGATGGTTTGGATGTTGACAAATCATATAGGAATCTAGAAAATCCAGTAAATTTCATTAACAATTATTCTACATTGCACTCATATTTCAATCTATGCTAATAAATAGGCACATCAGTTGAAGAATGATTTTTTTCATAAAGACTTAAACATTTAAAGACACTGATGAAAAATCATTATCTTGTCTATAAAACCTACCTACTACAGTAGCATCTGCAATGACATAATAAAAAAATATCCTAAACAATTTTTTTGGGTTTTTTACAGTTCATTGCAGTTCTGCAGCTAACATCATGTTGCCATTTACACATTTTGCAGCCATTCTTTCGGTTGACATGAAAACCTTGTGTATAATAACCTTTGTGTGTTGCTGGTCCATTCCCTTAGAGCTTTTATAAAGTAAGACTGAAAAAAAACATGCTCTATTGAAAAGAAATCTAATTTTTAACAGAAGACTTAAAGAAAAGCGGTACTTACATCAAACCATTTAAAGAAGATCTTTAACAATGTTGAAATCTATCTAGATCAGCATCAGTATGTATACAAGTATCTTTGTTAATAAGGGCTTTCAGCAGTCATTCCACTGGCAAAAAGGGTACTTAACAAGCAGTTATAAACAAACACCTATGAGATCAGATTGAAGGCAGCAGATCTTTGAAAATGGAAAGCATAGGTTCTGATTCCAGCTTTTATCCACTGTATGGCACTTACATGAACTCCTAAAATAATGGATAGTCTTGCTCTCCTGAAACCAACCTTGTCAGGTAGGCAAATTACTGTAACAGTCATCGCCAATTTGCAGCAGATTTGCTAATATTATATGACATTAACAGGACTGTTCACAACATTGTGCACTACAACCTGGAGAGACTTTGTGCAAAAATGTCAGAATTTAATTTGAATTTGAATGTTTAATGTTTCTCTTTCATAAGGCACAGAAATGTAAATGCACTGCACCAAATGCACCACATGGAGCAAATTTCTACTATCAGTAGTAAGATTACTATTCTTCTATACCTACAATAAGTTTAATAGCTTAAAAGCAGTGGAAAAATTGACTTGGACATGAAAAAGCTCAGAATCTACTGAAAGAAATCAAAACTTATGGAGACATACTGGACACACGCTGTTCAATGGATTAAATCAGGATATAATGGTGCAACACGTGTAATTTATAAATAAATCTATGCAGAGAACCAAAATATACATAATGATTCTTGTCTTACATGAAAGACATTCTGCAATCACATCTCAGTTCTGTTTACGCCTAAGTTCAGTGACATGACAATAGTTAACTAAAGGTTTACAAAAATGTAAAATCTTCTATTTGTTCCATGGAAACTATGGGCAGTTTTACTCTAGAGATAATTTTTATTACAGTTACACATGTTGTAGACGTGAAGCTCTATCAAAGTCTACCTAATGGAAAGAATGTAATAGTAATTGCATCACCAGCTGACCATCGGAGGTGATTGTCCCACTCTATTCTGCGCTGGTGCAGCCTCACCTCGAGTCCTGTGTACAGTTCTGGGTGCCACAACACAAGATATAAAGCTATTATAGAGCATCCAAGGGAGGGCTATGAAGATAGTGAAGGCTCTAGAGGAGAAGCATACAAGGAGTGGCTGAGGTCACTTGGTCTGTTCAGCCTGGAGGAGACTGAGGGGAGACCCCATTGCAGCCTACAACTTCCTTGTGAGGGAAAGAGGAGGGGCAGGCATTGATCTTTTCTCTGTGGTGACCAGTGACAGGACCCAAGAGAACAACATGAAGCTGTGTCAGGAGAGGTTTAGGTTAGATATTAGGAAAAGGTTCATCGCCCAGAGGGTGGTTGGGTACTGGAACAGGCTCCCCGGAGAAGTGCTCACAGCACCAAGCCTGACAGAGTTCAAGAAGAGTTTGGACAATGCTCTCAGGCACATGGGCTGTGTTGTGCAGGGCCAGGAGCTGGACTTGATGATCCTTGTGAGTCTCTCCCAACTCCGGATATTCTGTGCTTCTATGATTCTATTTTTGAATACTTGGAGCCATGATAATTATAAATACATTTAGAATTAAATGATGAATTGTTTCTTCACATACTATTTTCAACTCAATAGGTTCAGTATTAGAGTAAATGGAAGGGTTAAGCACTTATAGGATGGCTACAAAGAGAACAGAGATTCTACATTCACATGAAATCATATGGAGAAGACAAGGGGTAGTGGGTAAAAGTTGCCCTGGAAGAGGTTTCATCTTGATATAAGGAATAGATTTTTTACAGTAAAGAACAATCATTCATTGGAACAACTTCCTCAGGGATATTCAAAACGCCATTTGACAGGATACAACATAATCTCATCTAGGCTCCCTTCCCCCCAAAAGCTTAGACAAGTCCAAGGACCCTTTAAGCCTTGCCTGTTCTTTGGCTCTACGATTTTATGGAAAACTGTTCTGTATTACTAGTAAGAAATGTGTTCTGCTACTTGTAACAGTCTAAGAATTTTTCACTATATTTATGAAATCATACATGTGATCAAATATCTTCAAACTCAGGTTCAAATCAGGACCTTACAAATTAATTGCTCTTCCATGTGTGAAACGTAGTAAAATAAAAATACACATGAGCACATACAAAAACTCAGTTCTGAGGAAATTCTAACTCTTATGTTTCATTGTTCAATAACAAAAATTAAACATAATGATTAAAAAAATCTATTATATCCTTTCAAAACAAAAAAAATACTTAAAACATTCAAGAAACAGGATGATGGCAGGTATCTATGGAGGTGCTGAAGAAGCGAAGAACTTCATGCAACCTCTATGTGCATACAGTTTTCCAAGAGAAGTCTTGTACAAATATAACATAGCCTTAGATCATGTGGTTATTCCTCTCAAAGTCACAACCATCTGCTGTTTCTGAATGCCAGCCTTCACAAAAGCCTTGAATATACTTTGGCACATTACGATGGTTTCATACCTTCATCTGTTTTCCTTTGTTTTCCTAAGTGTCTCCAAACAAGTGCCTCGCTTAAAAAATTATACCACTGGCACTTTAGTGTGACACTTCTCTACTGCCTAATATGCAACAAATTCTGACATATTTACACTGAGCAGTACCTAAGTCAGAGAGCTATTCCATTATCTACCACTAAAACTACTCACAAAGCAAGTTGCTGTGCAGAAGTCAAAAACAGGGCTCCTTTGATGAAGGAGCTTCTTTAAATGATGATATAAGTAGGAAAAGAAAGGTTGGAGTTCCTCAAAGACTAGTCTAAGCCTAAGTCGTTAATATTTCACCCATAATTTGGACAGGAAAATCTTAACAGTGCTTATAAAGTTTGCCAGTGACTCATATTGGGAAACACAATTACAACAGAATCAGAATATCTTGAAAATTAAAAAAATGGAGCTGACTGAAGACTGAAAAAAGATTTCTATTACTAAGCAGCTTCAAATACAAGGCTATATAGTCAGGGAGTAACATCAACTTGCACTGTGAGCCTGAAACTCACCATATAGAAATCAAGATGTAGAGGAAGAAATGCTTTTGTAGTTCTGCTACAGGAAAGATGTACGCTACTAGTGTGACAACAGGCAAATGGAATCTCATGATGCTATCAGGTAATATGTGCCCAGCTGAACTGGAGAATAAAAATTATTGTACCAGACACAGCAAGAACCCACATGGAGTATTATACAGAGTTCTGGCAACCTATGTTCAAAAAATGTGAGCATCTGGAATAGATACTGAGTTCAATAGGCTGAAAAGTTATCTAAGAGAAAACTAAAACTGTGTAGATTGATTACCCTCAGAAAGATTGTAACTGCTCTTTGCAAATATATTAGGGAAAGGAATGAGCATCAGAAAAGGAAAAAACTCAAATTAAAAACCATGCAAAAGCAACAGAGTAGAAAGCTGTGACAGGATATTAATATATTTAGGCTGAACTTCGAGGAAAGGAAGACCAATGCTCTGACGCGATCACCCAGGACGTCAACAGCATTTTACTGGTTTGGTACCATATAAAGGCAGATAATAAATTACTTACAAGACTTTTTCAGTCCTATTTTCCAACCTGTCCTGTACATCTACCACGAAAACATGAAATTCCAAATGAGGTGAAATTATCTATGTAAAATTAACAGCGCAAATAGAGAAAACATTTTAAAAGTAGCATAATTACGGAAATGAAAAGCTAACATTGGTACTACTGAGTAGTAAGAGTAAAAACTTGATTCATTGACATCTCTATTATGGTAACTAAGTGCTATCAAGGCTGGAAGACTGTATAATTGCTCAAGCACAGAAGATAAAAGAATCTAGTAAAGAAACTGATAAAGTGCTACAGACAGCGAAGAACTACAAACAAGCTTATGATTTACAGCAAACAATGCTTTAACAAGCCAGTGGAAATAGAAATATGTTTTGTCTATCTATCTACAAGCTATTTGTGATGCAAAGACTCTTAATTTCAGATTGGCTGCTTCTTCACTTTTTTCTCAATACATGAATGAATAAACAGGACCTTCAGAGTTACACAGTTGGCAAGAAGCAGAGCTCTGCTTATTCCTGAAAAAGTCTATCTTAATTTGTCCAAATTACAAGCCTTTTCAAATTCCCACATACACTTAAATTTTAGCACTTAGACTCTCCAACAACCCACCCTCATAACCTTCATGAAACACTAAGCAGACTGCACACAAATTGCTCCCACAAAGAGTGGCTCAACACACTGCCACTTGGGGAATATAGGGAAAAAAAATCAATTTTTACTGCTTATAATTGCTTTAGTTGCAAGTAATCCTACAAAGAAACTGCATGCTCAACACTTATCCCCAATTTTCCTCCCATCCCCATGATGATGGCTAGATTTAGCTCTATGTCTCAGACACAGAAGGGACAAAAGTTGGGTTAAAGGGAGGAATCTGAGGAGGAAAGAAGAAAGGTGTGAAGTATCTAGAGAGCATATACCAAGAAGGTGGGAAAAACTGCTGACTGGCATCTGGAAAAGTGAAAGAAACAGGCAGAATCTGCTTGTGCTGTGGAACATCTGTCCTGGAATATATGATACTACTGTCACTGTCAGAACAACTCAGAAGTTACGTGTGCCAGATATAATCATGCCTGTACAAACTTTATTTTCTCCCCTTCTACTCATGTGATAAGATCAGTCTTTAATTGCATAACCACATAGGTTTTAACTAAATGCTCCCTTCCATTTTTTTCCATGAATGGAAAATTGGCAATTAATAAACTATGGGGTTTTTTTTATTATTTACAGTTTTTCTCTCCCCAACAGCCCTACTAGTGATTATGCACATGACTTTGCAATTCTTGTACTATGTTTGTAACATTTATTCTCCATGATAGAAAAATACTATGAAAAATAATGGGGGGGTAATCAAGTTCATTAAAAACCCCCAAACAATAAAAAAAAATCCTTGAAGGTCAACCATTTAAAAGAGAAAACTGTAAGAAACCATGGCTAATAATGTGAATGAAAAAAATTCAATCAGCTAAAACCAAGTCTTAGAAATGATGGACTTCATAATATATCAAAATCAGAGTGACGCTGCCATGACGGGAGAGGCAGTGGTGGTCTGCAAGCAAATAATCATCCTCAGATCTAATAGCCAGGGGCAAGTGAGGCTTAACTTCAAGCATTTATGATATATGGTGGCTGCCCCTTAGACAGAAGTGAGATGCTAATTTTGCTTTCTGACAATTATTTTTTAAAAGGCCTGCTAGGCTACTATACTTTTATATTTGTTCCTTTTTTTGTTTTGTTGCTTGTTTGTTTGTTTGTTAGCAATAAATTATTTTCTTTATCATTTACTTAAACATAATCATGGTCTTAGTCATAATTCATACCCTAATCCTGCAAACTAGTGAGAATTTTGTCAGTGAAAGAAATAAGCATTTGTCATTGAGATTATACTTCAGATTGGCCATAATTTCTCATCTAAAATATAAAGCTATACTTTTTTTTCATATTATTATTTTATATCATATATATTAGTAAAGAGAAAATATTTTCCTGTCACACAAAGTTTTGCTATTACGGGGCCCTGCTGGATTAACTCCTGCCCTTACCACCTCCTGGCATCAATTTTTTTTTCCAGAAATAATATTTTTGCAAGAAGCCTGAAAATTGGAAGATATGCTGGACTCATCAAGTCCACAACTGCTCACACCAAGAATTTGTTTCTGTTCCCCTGTGGGAATCCAATTCTAATTAAACTGCCTAGATCTTGATTTTGACAGATGTATTCTTCTATATAAGAAAACACAGAAAAAGGTACTTCCTGATAGGAAATTTCACCTGCACTGGATATCTGTAGTGGGTTTATGTGGCTGGGTTTTGGTAGGGGAGGTGGGGGGGAAGGACACAGGGGTGGCTGCTAGAAGCTGGCAAAAGCTTTCCCCGTCTTATGGAGCCAATGCCAGCCAGCTCCAGGATGAGCTTCCTGCTGCTGGCCAAGGCCAAGCCAATTAGGAGTAATAGTAACATCTCTGTGGTAACACATTTAAGAACAGAAGGTTGTTGGGCAGAAAAGAGTTCCATCCAGGGAAGAGCAAAGTGAGAACATGGGAACAACAAGGTAGACACCAAGGTCAGTGCAGAACGAGGAGCAGGAGGTGCTCCAGGTGCTGGAGCTGTGGCCCCTGCAGCCTGTGGTGCAGACCTTGGTGGAGCAGCTGTGCCCCTGCAGCCCATGGAGGACCATTGGGGTGCAGAGACCCACCTGCAGCCCATGGAGGAGCCCGTGCTGGAGCAGGCGGATATCTGAAGGAGGTTGTGACCCTGTGAGATGCCCAGGATGGAGCAGGGTCCTGCTGGGGACCTGCAGCCCATGGAGAAAGGAGCCCACACTGGAGTAGGTTTTTCTCAAGTAGGACTTGCGGCCCCTGTGGGGGACCCACGTCAGTACAGCTCATTGGTGAAGGACTGCACCCCATGGAGAAGTGACTCATGGGACAGCAGTTTCATGAAGAACTGTTGCCTGTGGGATGGATTCACACCAGAGAGGCCCATCAAGGACTGTCTTGCATGGGAGGGACCCCACAGAAACAGGGGAAAGACTCCCTGAGCAGTGGCAGAAACAACAACCGACCAAAACTCCCATTCCCTGTCCCCCTGCACCGCTGGGGGGGGAGGAGGGAGAACATGGAAGGAAGGAGGGGTGGGGGGAACGTGTTTTTAACATTATTTTACTTCTCACTCTTTTGCTCTGATCCTATTAATAATAAATTTAATTAATATCCCCACTTTGAGTCTGTTTTGCCCATGAAGGTAATCAGTAAGCGACCTTTCCCAGCTGTTCTCTCAAGTCATGAATCCTTAGCTGTTTTTCTCTCTCTCCTCTGTTCAGTTGTAGAGGGGAGTGAGAGAGTGGCTTTAGTGAGTACCTGGCATCTGGCCAGGGTCAATCCACTACAGTATCCAAAAGTATATTGAAGTGGTATAAAAAGAAGAGATGACAAGCATATTCAGAGCAGGTTGTTCAATAAACAAAACAGAAACAAAAACCCATCAAACATCACAACAAAAAGAAACATTCAATAAAATGCGAAACGACAGTGGCATCTCAAATCTCCCCAAGAACAATGCTGTGACTAAACACTGTTCACATTTAATATATTCCTTGTTAAACCCAGCACTTCTTATTTATATTTTTAATCAAAAAAATTCTTCAAGTTTTCATCACAGCTTTTATATAAGTGAATGACTGCAGAATATTTCCAGAGACATCTGAAACACAGTGAAGGGAAACTCCATTCCATTCAAGGGAAAGGATGTCTTGCTAATGATAGTGAAAGAAATCAATCTGGAGTTTTTATTAAAAATTCTAAAACTAAGGCACTAGCATATAGATAACAACATGCAATGTGAATATCTCAAGCAGGGGACCTTACCCATACAGAATTCATGTCTTGCATCACTTGCCCTGTAAGGAGAAGCTGAGGGATGGTGTCTGGTTCAGCCTGCGGCAGGCATAGTTTCAGGGGGACCTAACTGCAACCCTCTGGCTGCTACAGGGAGGCTGTATTTCTTCACTAGCATGGTGGGAGGATGAATGGGTAGAAGCTGAAACAAGAGATATTGTTTCAGGAAAGGAAATGCTTTCTCACTCAGAGGACTGTAGGGAGTGGATCAGGGCACCCAATGAGGCTCCGTGGTCCATGGAGATAAAGTCCTAAGCAACCTGCTCTGAGCCAGCTCCAGCTGACCAAGCTGGAAGTTTAAAAACAGACTTCCTTACAGTTTGAATTTTCATATCAACCTACGGAACATATCCTCCTGACACAGAGATAATCAAAATCACACTTTGAAAATAACTAATAAGAGCAGTGAAGTTCCTTCAGTAGATCTGACAGGTGCACAATAACTGGAAAAACACATATAGTCATGCTCCTTTAAGGAGCTCATTCACCCCATGGTGGCATACATGTGTACCTATGAGATTGTTCACTTGTCCGTACTTGTCCAGAGTAGTCACAACTACACACATTTAGAAAGTTCCTGTTGAAAGTGCTATTTTATTGAATCTCCTAAGTTTTAAATTTCTCAGGTCCATCTAATTTTCACCTAATGTAAGGCTCCAAAATAATCCTAATTAATAGTTCCTGCAGCCAGGAACATCAGTGCTCAATCTCCTGCCCTGGTACAGAAAAACCTGACAGGTACTTTTCAGAGCCCTTGACACTTCACTGCTAGTAGTTAAGGATGTAACAAGAACATTGGTCTCAAGTAGAACCTGTAAGGTGCATGCATTTTGATTTGCCACAAATTGCCAGAAAAAAATCTTTGTCTTAATCCAATTCATACTCAATCAGAAAAATACAATATGAAAACATTTCAAGTACAAAAAACCCCCTTCTTTCAGCTCATTCACACCAGACAATGAGCTTCAGGAGAAGCTCTGCAAGCTGAATATGCATTTTATAAGGCTCTGTCTGTATTTATTCCAGTTGCCCTGATGCAACTCCTCTGCAGAATGGGGAGGCAGAATAGCATGGAATTTACTGCACTATTCTTAATAAAAAGAAAACCCCTAATGCGCTTCCAGTCTCTAAACCCATTTTATTCTGCTGGGACAGTATGGAAGATTTGATCTTTGGTTTAAGGGAACCTAAGATGAAGTCAAATCAATAAATCAATGCTGACGTACTTTGTCCTTGGTTTTGGTTTTTTTGTTTGTTTGTTTCAAACATCTTTATAACACTCAAGCAGTGCAAGTATATGCTGATTGCTGTCAATGGCAATGACTAGGCAGCTAAATATAGGTTCAGAAGACACTAGCAATCGGCATGATAACACCCATACATGTTCCAATGGGCACAATATGCTGTTTGTATCCATAAGCACAGAAATAGTAAGCCCATGAACTGAGAGAGAATATCTACATGCTGTAGGGCTTCCGTGCATATGTAGGACAAAAAACAGTAGAGCCCATCAATGTTCACTGTGGAGGAAAAACTTCTTCCCAAATTGCCTGTGGGTCCTCTAAGTGGGAATGGAATTACAACTCAGACTTTCACTTTTACCTTCACAAGAAAAGTGCTACAGAAACTCATTGGATATGTTTAATCTAGTGGACTTGGTGGTGACAACTTGGCTGCATTAACTCCCTACTATCCATTAAGGAAGGACAAGGATCAGAGAAGATATAAGACATCACTCAGTTGACTTTTCTGGATAATCAAGTCCCCAGGATTCTGGGACACATATCATAGAATCATAGAATCAAAGAATGGTTGGAAAGGACCTTAAAGATCATTTCATTCCAAACCCCTGACATGGGCAGGGACACCTTCCACTAGACCAGGCTGCTCAGAGCCCCATCCAGCCTGGCCTTGAACACCTCCTGGGATGGGGAGTCCACAACTTCTCCAGGCAACCTGTTCCAGTGCCTCACCACCCTCACAGTAAAGAATTTCTTCTTTATATCTAATCTAAATCTACCCTCTTTCATCTTAAATGCATTCCCCCTTGTCCTGTCACTACATGCTCTTGTAAACAGTGCCTCTACAGATCTCTTGTAGCTCCCCTTTAGGTACTAGGAGGTGTTGTAAGGTCTCCCTGGAGCCTTCTCCTTGCCAAACTAAACAGCTCCAACTATCTCTGCTTGTTTTCGTAGGAGAGGTGCTATAGCCCTCTAATCAATTTGATGGCCCTCCTCTGGACTTGTGCCAACAGGTCCATATCTTTCTTATGTCAGGGACCCAAGAGCTGGATGCAGTACTCCAGGTGAGGTCTCACAAGGGCAGCGTAGAGGGGGGAGAATCACCTCCCCCAACCTGCTGGATACATTTCTTTTGATGCAGTCCAGGATATGGTTCAGGATATGTTCAACTGAGTTACAAACATTACTTCAGACTCCCAACTTTCTTATCCTCTTTACAAGCTTTACTTTGTGCTCAGTAGAGGCAAAAGAAACAATTTATTACTGTGTAATATCACACTTAATCGCACTCATTTAGCATGAAAAATATTGTTACTGAACCACAAAAAATACAATGCTTTGTGAGAAGTATGTATCTTCTAAGAAGTAGCCAGAAACATTGAATAAAGTCAAAATAAAAGTGTGGATAAATTCACTGATATTAACATCTACGTGTCATCATCATCATGGCTAGGCTTTGCGAACAAAGATTTGAGAAGGGCTCTACCCACATTTGTTACAAGTGCGCTGGTGGTTAAATAAGCCAATACGAGACAGGCACATTCGGTTGCAAAAGGCACAGCAGAAAGACTCTGGTATATTTTGCAAGGCATGAATCTTTCTGCGTTGTCTTTTCTCCTCGAGAGCGATCCTGTGTCCTTTCGCAAAAGCATCAGCAGCGTTATAGATGGTGTGTCTCCAGACCTCCTGATTGGAGGCCACAGTAGACCAGTTATGGTGATCAATATGGCCAAGGTTGAGATGTTGTTTCAGGGAGTCCTTGAATCTTCTCTTCGGGGCTCCTCTCTTGCGGCAGCTGGTGGCAAGTTCACCATAAAGCAAGATCTTAGGGAGGCGATGGTCCTTCATCCTTGAGACGTGTCCTGCCCATCGCAGCTGTGTTCTCAGCAACATGGCCTCAATACTTGTGACTGCTGCTTGTTCTAGAACAGATGTGTTGGTCACATAATCTGACCAGTGGATGTTTAGGATTGTGCAGAGACAGTGTTGATGGAAGAGTTCTAGGAGTCGCAGGTGGTGGCGGCAGATAACCCATGATTCAGATCCATATAAGAGAGTAGACAGCACTATGGCTCTGTAAACACTGATCTTTGTACTTTTCTTCAAGTGTTTATTTCGCCAAACTCTTTTATGGAGCTTTCCAAAAGCACTATATGCCTTTGATAACCTGTTGTCTATCTCTCCGTCAATCTTACCATCCGAGGAGATGAGGCTACCTAGGTAATTAAACTTCTGGACTGATTTGAGCTCTGATTCGCCAATGGTGATATGGGGATGATGGAAGACTTCCTGAAGTGCAGGTTGATAGAAAACTTCTGTCTTCTTTAAGCTGACTTCAGCCCAAAGAGCTCAGCAGCGTCTGCAAAGCAGGATGTTAAACGCTGCAGAGCTGCTTCTGTGTGGGCGACAAGGGCGGTGTCATCAGCATAAAGCAGCTCCTGGACAAGATGGTTTAAGGTCTTGGTGTGGGCCTTCAGTTGCCTCAGGCTGAAAAGGCTTCCATCAGTATGATATCAAATGTAGATACTGTCCTGATCCTTGAGGTCTTCTGTGGCCCTTTGGAGCATCATGCTGAAAAAGACTGTGAATAGGGTTGGTGCAAGAACGCAGCCTTGTTTCACACCATTAGTTATTAGAAAGGGCTCAGAAAGTGCATCGTCATATCTGACTTGGCTGTGTTGATCCTTCTGGAGTGAGATGATCATTTTAAGGAACTTGGGGGGACAACCTAAGTGTTCCAGAATCTGCCATAGACCTTTTCTGCTCACAGTATCAAAAGCCTTGGTGAGGTCAACAAAGGTTACATAGAGACCTTTGCTCTGTTCCCTACACTTTTCTTGCAGTTGTCTGAGAAAAAATACCATGTCTGTGGTACTCCTGTTGGCTCTGAAACCACACTGACTTTCAGGTAGAATTCCTTCTGCTATAGCGGGTATTAGTCTGTTCAAGAGTATTCTTGCCAGGATTTTGCCAGCAACGGAGAGCAGAGTAATACCACGGTAATTTGAACAGTCTGATTTAATTCCTTTCTTCTTATATAAGGTGATGATGACTGCATCACAAAGGTCAGATGGTAGCTCACCTAGTTCCCAACAGTGCACCACAAACTTGTGAAATTTATCATGGAGTTCAAGGCCCCCATGTTTCCAGACTTCGGGTGGAATTCCATCAACCCCAGCTGCCTTGCCGATTTTCACCTGCTGTATGGCTTTCAGGGTTTCTCCTAAAGTGGGGGCAGTATCCAATTCATACTTCACCAGTTGTTGTGAGATGGACTGAATTGTTGAGTCTTGAACTACATGGCTAGTACTGAAAAGAGTCTGAAAGTGTTCAGACCATCGATTCAGAATGGAGGTTTTATCTGTCAGAAGCGTTTGACCATCAGTGCTGAGTAGAGGACTTTGGGCTTGGTATGTAAGCCTGTATGCTGTTTTCAGGGCTTCATAGAAGCCTCTGTGATCACCTGTATCTGCGCATAATTGTGTTTTTTCAGCTAGATTGATCCACCACTTGTTCTGGATGTCACAGAGTTTCTGTTGGAGCTTGCTGCATGCAAGACGAAAGGTTGCTTTTCTTACGTGACAGGATGGCAGTGCAAGGTGTGCTTGGTGGGTGGTTCTCTTCTTCCTCAACAATTTCTGGCTCTCTTGATTGTTTTCATTGAACCAGTCCTTGTTCTTTTTGAGGGAGAACCTTAAGGATTCTTCAGAGGACTGCAGGATGCTGTTTTTTAATATGGTGCCAAAGTGTTTTAGCAGTGGTATCTGTTGAATCAAAGGAATGGTTTTCGAGCCTAGTTTGAAGATTAGCCTGGAATTTGTTTCTCACTGTGGCTGATTGGAGACTGTTAACTTGGAGTTTCCTCCTTGGGATACTGCCCCTTTTAGGTTTGAATTTAAGATTGAGGTTAAGTTTACAGCGCACAAGCCGATGGTCTGTTTGGCATTCTGCACTAGGCATCACGCGGGTATGGTGGACATCATGGACATCTCTCTGTCACACCAGGACATAATCAATGAGGTGCCAATGCTTGGATCTGGGATGCATTCAGGTTGTCTTCAGACTGTTTTTCTGCTGGAAGATAGTATTAGTGATGGTGAGCTGTTGCTCCGCACAGAATTCTAGCAGAAGTCGACCATTATCGTTGCAGTTTCCAACACCATGCTTGCCTAATAATCCTTTCCAGGCTTCAAAATTCTTTCCTACTCTGGCGTTGAAATCACCAAGGATAATGATCTTATCATCTGCAGGCACCTTTTGGGTAAGGCGGCATAGGTCAGTGTAAAATTTATCTTTTTCAGCAGGGTCAGCTTGGAGAGTTGGGGCATATATACTAAAGAGGACAATGTGTTGCTTGTTGCGTAGTGGAAGGCGTAGGGAGATAATGCGGTCAGAATGACCTGTCAGCAGATTTTTGAGTTTAGGAACAATAGAGTTTTTAATCATGAAGTCGACTCCTGAGAGATGCTTTTCAGTTCTGGGCTTACCTGACCAAAACAGTGTGTAACCGGCACCATGTTCTCTGAGGCTGCCTTCCTCGTGAAGGCGAACTTCACTGAGAACGGCAATGTCAATGTTGAGACGTGACAGTCCATGGGCAATTAGGGCAGACCAATGCTCAGGACGTCTGCTATCTGCAGAATCGAGCATGGTTCTGATGTTCCAGCATGCTAGAGTTAATTTGGGTACACCTTTGGAGGCAGGTGTATATGCCTTTGTCTTTTGATCTTTGTGAGACTGCATTTGTAGAAGATGTCGCTACAGGGCTTTGCAAATGTGGGTAAGGCCTTCAAGCCTGCACAATGGATTTTTAGGTGAGAAGCAGTATGCGTGGAACTGAATCCATCCTTTAATCCTGAGGTTCATCTGCCAGGGCCGAGCGAGCTTGGACGGTGGCAGGGAGGTCCTCAGGACATAGGTTTGATTAGAGTGACCTTCTCTTAGATGGATGGCCTTACAGGGCTAATCGAGCTCCATCTGCCTGGGTTTAGAGTTGTCCTTCTCCTCTGTGTGCTCCAAGGCTCCCCCTCTCATCTCCTGCGAGGGCACAGTCCGTGCCAGCAAAGCTCCCCCTCTCTCTCTCCTTTCTGCGCCCGGGGCCGGCCGAGCGCCCACGTGCCAGGCTGCGCCGGGGCTGGGCCGCACCAAGCACCCACGAGCTTCTACACGTACTTTATAATAAACTTCATAATTTACTTTTAAATGGAAGGATTAAATAGCAGCCTACAGTTTGCAGCATAGTATCTTCCTTAAAATAGCAGCCTACAGTTTGCAGCATAGTATCTTCCTTAAAATTTATACATATTACTGAAACATAGGGTAAAAACAACTGAATAAAACTTTGCAATTATTGAGAAAGTAATATCTTGGTTTGTTCTTAGTGGTTTTTTTTTACCATATCTAGGATATGTTTCCTTTTTTTGTTTTGTTTGTAGTTACCATAATATGAAAAAGAAAAAAAAGTTTTAAATGTAACCTATATATTGCACTTGTTTGGTACTATTGTTTTATTTGTTACATTTAGCATATATCTCTTCCTTTTCTGTGTCATTGTTTCATGACATACCTGAGTCTACCTTCCAGAAAGCTTAAAAGCTCACAGCCTGACTGTGATTTCACACTGAGCCATTCCACTGACATCATTAGGGTTGCATGAGAGTAAATTAGAGCATGATGAAAACCACACTGAGATGAGGTTATACAGGTTGAGGTCTAACTCAGTTGTAAAGTCAATCTAAATGAAAGGAAAAACAGGCCACACAGATTTAAACTTTACCGTTCTTTAATCAGTCTTTTTTCCATTTGATCCCCCCTAGGATGCTTCTATTGTATTCCTTAAACAGCAAAACAAAATTATCATGAGAACCCACACAAACATGAAGTATCTGAATTTCAGAATAAGTAAACAAAACCCCTGAGGCCCTTCAGGACTCCTAAGAGCACTTGTCAATTTTGCCTAAAGGTAACTAAATACCAAACAGCAAAATGTGAAGACTGTGCTGTAGATCAGAATATCACGACAATGATGATGAACTTGGTGAAAGGTTTTAACTTCAGTTAATCAAAAATTACCACCTCCAAACATTTACCTATTATAAGTTTCAAATCCACTTTTCAAAACACACTAAGATCTGGGGTTTTAGGCAAAGTATCCTAACAGTTAAGATACATTACAGTAAAGCTGTCTCCCCTGTACAAAGTCAGAGCAGAAACCGTGGCTTCTAAAGATTCACGTCCCTTCTGTTCCCACAGCAGTAGCCACTATACTGACTCCACAGGGGAAGCAGAAGCTCCAGCTTGGGTTTTCAAGACTCTGGCACAGGCAAAGGCAGCAGCACAGTGGTGACCTTGTTCCTGTTCAGAAATGTGTTGCCTTTATTTTATGTATGCCAACTGCACTCCTGTTAAATTCATGACTTTCTCAAGAGGTGTTAAGAAGCATTGTGCACACTGCTGGTACAGAAGGATGCAATGGCAACAGGAAGGATAGGACAAGAGCTGAAATTCATTCCCTGTTAGAAATAGAGCACATAACCATATGCTGTAACTGAGATGCAACTGTGGTGTTGGCTTATGAACACAAGTGACCCTAATTTACAACACTGATAGGTATTTCCTACTGGGCTGCAGCAACAGATAAAACTCATTTTAAACACAACCTTGCAATACAGGAACAACATTTGCTTCTTACTGTCCTTATGACAAGGACAGGAGAAATAGCTGGCATTTATCTGTTAACACATATTCAAACAGAAGAAAAAGGAATTTTTTCAGCTCCTTTGCTGGTTGTCTTAAGCATATGTACCTGGCCTATGGATCATCTCTACTGAAGATAACTGTTTCAGGAAAAAAGCCAGGTCTGTGCAGCCCTAAGAAGTCAGATGCCTATTCTGCTTTGTGCATGTCCACTGAAGAAGAGGCCTCAGGCCATTTTGAACCAATAAATATCTAAATACTCACATAATGTCAGGGGAAAAAATTGCTTATGCAAATTCATATTATGTGGTATTATCAACAGTTCAGGTATTAAGTTTTCCTAATTTCAATGTAACTATTATTTTTGCCAAGAAAAACAAGACAATATTACAGCATTTAGATATTACTGATTAGCAGGAAATCATATCCCAAGAAAAAAATCCCATTAACAAAGAAATGTATTACAGAGTGAATTTCTCCCACCTCTAAACTTTGCTACTTGCTTTTTTATTATCATTATGGTTTTCTAGTTAGTGAAACAGACCCCTCACTCATGAAGGGAAGCCATACTCCAGACAAAGCACACAGATCAAGTAACTTCTTTGAGTGACCTCTAGTAAATCCTCCTAAAAGTAATTAATTTTTAGCAGTACCCTGAGCATGGAGTCCAGGGAGCACAGCATGGAGAGACCAAGCAGTGGCTGGACTTGGTGGCAGAGCTGGCAAAAGCGCTGGGCACTGGGAGAAGCTCGGAGCTGGCCCCAGGAGGAATCAAACACCGTCAGCCTCCTCAAGGGAAGTCTGGCAGAGAACTAACAGCAAGACCTGAATTCCTTCTCACCAGTTCAGTCCTGTGTTTCACACCATGCTTATACAAACTCTTCCTGTATCAAATTGGATATGATTTTTTTAATGATGACAATGTTTGCATTTAAATATTGCACCTCTTAATTGTGAATTATTCCTATAGTCTAGAAAAGCAATATTTCTTATCTATGACACAGTAAAAAAAATAAATGCTGCCTGGTCAACAAACAAGCCCAAACATGTCTGCCACAGCATACAGAGCTCAAATATTTCACTCAGCTGCTTAATGGGACGTAACATTTACAGCATTACAACAAACTGTTTAATGTGTTTTTAGCTCACTTTGCTTTTACATCTTTGGCATAGATGTTTGACTATTGATATTATTTTGTACCAGGAAAGTAGAAAAACAGAAACGGAAATGGTTACATGCTAGAACCTAGTATCTTGATCTCAAAAGCTCAAAAGCTGATAGCTGAATACCACAGTATTTTCTAATTGTTTTGGCAAAGGAGTTACACTTTCTTGAAAGACATTGAAGAATTAAAGTCCTTGATCCAAGTCCAAGAAGCATTTATTAACTTCAGCGGGTACAGCCTGTGTCCTATCTGGAGAGCACTCAATAGCGAAATGCTGTGAAAAATTCAGTTTCCCATTACTACTCTAGACTAGTCCAAACTTACTGGTTAATTTTTTACACTGAGGAAGAGTATTAAGAGTGATTCTGCAAGCAAACATATGCCGATACTCTGAAGACCAATTGTCATTAGGGCTAAGAGAAAGGAGTGGGCCCTTTAGGCTCTCAGCAAATGGAGGACAACACTGTCACCTTTATAGTGTAAAATAAAACCACTGCACCAGTACTTTTGTAGGCAACTGCTATTAAAGTATTAACACAATTAGTACAAAAATAATTAAGGTAATTATTCAAGGAGTTTGAGTAAAAGCATTACCTGAGTGACCCATTTCAGAAAACATATCTTATTCCCAAATTCCATGGTTTTCAGATCAGCCCCAGTTACTTATAATGAGGTCAGATGAGCATAACCCCAAGCAGTCCCAAGTCAAAAGTGTGATGGAACTTCTCTATCTGATAATCAGCTCAAGCGGCTTCCACAGAAAGGTTCACATTTGAGGCAGACTGAATGAGAGAAGTTTCTTAGATTCTCCCATGCAGGGTCCACACCAGAGCCATTTTTTTTTTTAATGATATTGATATCTTTACCTTCTGGACTCATACTCCCAAGGCACCTAATTTTTAGGCCTTCCTCTTCAGCCATGAAGGTAGAAGATGACTTAAGTGCTTTATTTTAGTATTTTGCTAATAATTGAATACAAGAAGCATCAAATATTATGAGATCTGGCCACTCTGTAATCAAAGTCTGACAATGGTCTTTTAAGTACATGTTGATGATAGAAACTCTAGACATTCTAGAGCTAAAAAAAATATGACATCAGTATGAAGACCCTTAGCTGAACACCTGCCAAAGTGCATTAGCCCTAGACTGCAATTCCATCTTTCATTATAATTTTTTCAATGCTTTGGAACATCTTAGGCCCAGTGCTCTTCAACATCTTCATAAATTACTTGGATGCAGGACTTCAGTGTAAGTTGGACATTGATACTAAATCTGGAAGAGCTGGTGATACCCTCAAAGGCAGAGAGGCCCAGACAAATTAGAGGGCTGGGGAATGACCAATTATATTAAGTTCAACAAGGGAAAGTGACAGATTCTGCAACTGGGATGAGGCAACCCTGGATGTACATACAGACTCAGGAATGAGAGGCTGAAGAGAAGCACTACAAAAAGGGACCTTGGGGTCTTGGTCAATGGCAAGTTGAATATGAGTCAGCAGTGCCCTGGCAGCCAGGAGGGCCAACCGTGTCCTGGGGGGCATCAGGCAAAGCATCGCCAGCCGGTCGAGGGAGGGGATTGTCCCACTCTGCTCTGCACTGGGGTGGCCTCACCTTGAGTATTGTGTGCAGGTTTGGGTCCCACAACACAAGGAAGGTATAAAGCTATAAGAGATCCAAGGGAGGGCTACAAAGATGGTAAATGGTCTGGAGGGGAAGCCATACGAGGAGCAGCTGAGGTCACTTCGCTTGTTCAGCCTGGAGGAGACTGAGTGGAGACCTCATTGCAGTCTACAACTTCCTCATGAGGGGAAAAGGAGGGGCAGGCACTGATCTCTTCTCTGTGATGACCAGTGACAGGAACAGAGGGAACGGCCTGAAGTTGTGCCAGGGAAGGCTTAGGTTGCATATTAGAAAAAGGTTCTTCACCCAGAGGGTGATCGCGAACTGGAATAGGCTCCCCAGGGAAGCGGTCCCAGCACCAAGTCTACCAGAGTTCGAGAAGCATTTGGACAAAGCTCTCAGGCTCATGATGTGATTCTTTGGGCTGTCCTGTGCCAGGCCAGGAGTTAGACTTTGACGGTACTTATGGGTCCCTTCCAACTCAGGATATTTTACAATTCTATCAGTGAAATAAATGAAAATATATGTTGTTCTGGACACCAGAGAATAAGAATAAGCATTCTGCAGAATATAATGTTCTTCAAAACCTGACTTCTCTAAAAATCTATCATTTGTCATTGTATTCCTGCTATGTCTTTACACATTCCACTATTCATGCAATGGGAAATGTTTGAGGTCCATAATCTGCTTTCATGTCAATTTAATTCTGGTTTTCAGACAAGTGATCTCCCTTTGGTTTGGGAAATGTAAGCAATCAAACTGCAGAGAAATAACCAAATTGGAGATTTTGGACTATATCCACATCCCAGAAAAAGAGGCATTTGCCAAAAATACATACCATAGTTTTAGGTTTTCTAGACCCAGAGAACTAGGTGTAAATTCATGAGTGTTTTGAATACCTCACATATTAAAAAAAAAAAAAAACCAAAACACCAAAACAAAACAAAAAACCTCCCCATAAAAATATAGGAATGTCTATGGATTTACACACTTGTATAAAGTGTGCACACCGATTTTTACTTGGGCATGTATAACAAAGATGATGAGTCCATGGGATTCATGCTTCAGGGAATATAAACCTTTTCAGAATCATTAAGTTAGGCTTTCTATACCAGCAGATCTGCAAGGAAGTGCTTTTCAATGAATGCAAAATCAGAATTTAATCTGGTAACGTCACTTTATTCTTTCCTGTCCCCAGATGCAGCACCATAGAGCAAGGGATATCAACAGGGACAGGGGAAGGGTAGGGACAGGGAGAGCAACATGACTGAGGAGATCAGAGAGGAAGTGGTTAGTTCTGAAACTTCCCCTGAGTGCTTTGCTGAGACCTTTCCAGAGTGCAGGCCCAGACAGGTGTCATTACTGACTGATGCAAACTGCAGATAATCCTGTATGCAGAAGCCCCAGTCATTTCTAGGACACCAACCCACTGTATTATGCTCTTTAGTGGCCTTAATACAGTGTGTTTAGCTTAGTGGAGTGCCTATAGAAAATCCCTATTTCCAATTCATATTTATATTTTTAGGATGCTTGTTAACATTATGCCCTAGCAACACAAACATTTGGTACTTGCCATATGGACACAGACAAAACACCTAGTGCCTGCTTGAAGGGTCGATCTTTAACACAGGGGCTGACGGCTTTAACTGCATGTGCATAACGATACAAGACAGCTCCTGAGTGCCCTGCTCAAGTGAAATGGAGCAATGCCGACTTACCCTGACTGAGGTTATTTCCATCCTTATGTAAGTTCTTGCATTAGGTAAAGCATAATGCAGTCAAACATTGGAAAAACAGACAGAAAATGGGGAGGGTAGAGAGCAAACACAGAAATGGATTAACACTTGTTTATCAGGAGCAGCACAAATTACAGCTTTTTCTTTTTTTAATTGTGTTTTAAATGACACTAAAGCCCAGGAAATAAATATACAATATAGCATTAAAAAAAAACAAACCACAATGTCAATGTCATTACAAATACAGCCTTCAAAGTAAATTTTAACAAGAAGTTTTGCTAATGCTTGAAAACATTTAGAGTTCTTCCTTAGAAGGAACAGGCTTGGGCAAGGGAAAAGTTACTATGTTTGGCTTTGTGTATTTTTTTAAAATCTAATTCAAAACTTTTAGATATATGCTATCTCCCTGGGTCAGAAAATAGTAGAGCTTCACAACTTAAGAATGTGTTAAAAAAATAATTCTGAACAGACAAACTAGGAAACATGAACAACTGAATGTGGAAAATTATCTATCTGGTGTCTCTAAGTCTCAGCCAAGTTGGATGATATCCACGGATTTTGGGTGTGTGCTCTTACAAAAACCAGCAAAAGAATAAACAAACAGATAGACAATTGCTGCAGCAATTAAAACTACTTAAGCTTTCACACAGAAACGGGGAATGCAAAATGATGGGTTTTAGTAGTTTTGAGACTAAAATAATGCAGAGTCCTAACATGCTGTCACATTCTATCAAGGTCAAAACTGGTCTGTCTTCCTGATGAATCAATATAATACTGCATGAAGACAATCTGAGAGGCAGAGGATATTAAACAACTTTAGTATTTTAATGCTACTGTGGAGTATATGATGGGTCCTTGCATCTACCTTTATGTTTTACTATTAGAGAAGCAAAGGAATCTCAGTAATGTCAAATGGAGCTGAAGGTACTCTTAATTTCTGAAAATGTGGCCCGTTTTATTTAGGTACAGCATTACAGATACCACTTCAGGGATCCAAGTTAAAAATGTAGCCTTTAAAAAATAAATAGTCAGATATATACCAGTCAAAAGTATTGCAGCTAGGCTAAGTAACCTTGAAATTATCCCCCATTTAAATATATGATTACCAGAGTCGCGTGTGTGCCTACAAAACAAACTATCTCATTACAGCTTCTCTTCATCCCCCACAGCAAATAGCATTTTAGAGAAGAATAATGACATATGACAGTGTCTCTGCCAGTGCTCCTGGGTAATACCCTTCAGCTTACATGCACGTGTTCATGCATGTATAGATGAATGCACAACCAACGTAAGTGTGCACATGCACATGTTAATTTGCAAAAGATATAACTATTTTCGTGGTCATTTCAGTGCTAACAATACTTAATAGACAAACAGAATTTCAATACTGGGGGCGGAGGGGAAAGGCACCCTAAATCTCCATTTGGAAATGTGGTTTCCTGCACGAAGAATAAAACCAGAACAAATAAATGTGTAACAGCTCTTTGTGTAATCAGCCTTTTTTGGGTTCTACCTCAGCAGTCAGATTCTACCACCAAATGAGAACTGAGAGCCAGGATAAGCCTTGTAAGCCAATGCCTGAGCTGTGAACCTGAACAGAGGGTTTCCCCAAATGCCATACATCATCCCACTTTGCCACTTGGCTGAAATTACACTCCTTTTCTTCACTGATTGCTCTTACCAACTGAAATCTGGTCCCTACACCCACTTACCCCACCTGAGGTTTCTCCAGCTTGAGCTCCGTGTTCTTTAGGGTCACGCCGTGTTGTACATACTCCCTTTCTAATTTCCCCATGTGGCTTAGAAATTTACCAGCATCTCCTCCGTGACAGAGTATTCCACATGTCCTTAATTCCTAACCACAATTCTGGGGTCCCACTTTTGAATCCTGCTCATTGGAACAAAGTGCCATGTCTTAACTGTATTTCTCAGCTATCTGCTCTGTCACTGCTTTTTCACACAGTAGGAATTTCTCCACCAATCCTGTTACATGACCTCCCTGAGAGAGAGTTTCAATTATGATTATCATTATTGTGAAACCGTTATACTTGTATATGGCTTGCTTGGCGGGACTTGTGTCACTGAAAGTACAAGTCATAAGCATCTTTCACCTATAATTTAATGTAGACATAGATAAGCCAAGATTTTCAAGCAAAATATCCTCTTTTGTCCTGTTACAAATAATTCTTTAAATTCACTTCTTATTAATACAAATACTTCCTTGGATTTATTTCAACAATGCCGAAGCATATTGGAAAAATGCAAACTTAAATTTTGCTTTATATGAAAGAATCTTTCCCTTCAAAATCTACTGGCAAGAATTAAAAATTTAAAATTATAATTTACAAATGAAAACTTGATCTGATAATATTAATTAAAGATTTGGATTAATTAATAACAGTTTGCTTCCCAGAGGAAATAATCCAGTTTTCAAATTCCCCTGAACAAACCACACACTGTGCTGACAGTATTATAAAGAAAATCTAGAGAAACACAAATGATTCAGTAACAAGTCCAAAAAAACAGAATACTAGAAAAGTGTTGCCAAGGAACAACACTGTCCAAATAGCAATGCAGAGATTTGGGACCATAAGTTACATAAATTACCTTCTCTTGATGTTTTATATTAACCAGTTTGTTGATATTTACAATTTTTTAAATGTAAATGCAGAAACACTACCATTCATAGCTAATTCACAGTAAAGAATATTGCTCATCAGAGTGAGAGTCTCACCTATTATTTTGGTGTTACTACTTAAAACTAACCTTCTTTGAATATTATGTAGAATTGGAATTAATAAGTCTGAGCTTAAATAACTATTAAATAATCATCTGTGACTTGGTCTGGGTGGCAGGATTCTCCTGTAGGATGTCCCACCTTCAGAACTTTGCAGCAATTGTCAAGCCACTCATACATCCCATCCTCCAGAAAAATTTTAGAGTCCGGAGAAGTGCCCTCACAGAGCATCTCCTAAATTCTAATGCAGGCCAGGACAAGTAGGTGTCAAAGATTTGTAGAACAGCCTCAACAGTTGTCCCTTGGAGAGGCCCCTACCAGAGGCACATCCACACACATGGACATGTGGCCAAGAGTGTCAGTGAAAGTGCTGCCAGATCCCAGGCATTATTTTCTGCTAACATATACCTTATTAAAAAAGCAAACACACAAACAACAAACAAACAAAAGAAACAGTGATATTTAGATTTTCACTTTTCTGAATAAAGTGTGCTGAATTTTGCTAGATAAACAGTGTGGATTGGTCTTCCCACCAGCTGGACGACAGACACATGCACTCTGTAGGTAGAGGTAATGAGGGCATCCTGAAGACTATTCCAGTCTTTCTATTTCAGGGCAGAGCAGTAGCACACCATGGCAGGCTGATTTAGCAGGGCCATGCAGGTCAAGCGGTCACCCTTATAAATAACTGCTGCTTGAGCAGAGGCTGCTTCAAGTAGTCTGAGGAACTATGGCAAGGAAACTACTGCACTAAAATAACCTGCATTGCAGCACAAATGAGGTCAGAGGTGAAAAGGTAACTATCATTCAAAATTGTGAAGGAAGTGTACATTCCTCACTTCCAACATTTTCAAAGCTTTCAAGGTGGAAAAAGCAAAGCTCTTTGAAGGAAGTTCTACAATGTTCTAGTTGCAGCAGAATGAAGACAGCATATTAGTTCCTCACGACTACAGCTAAGCTTCTCAGAAGAGAGAAGTCACTTGGCTATACTATATATTTTTTTTCTTCATTCTGCACTATCATCCTTATCTTCACACCACCTTAAAATACCAAAGATATTCTTTCTTCCCCCACAGACAATACATACATCCATGCTTGGTCTATCTACTCACCTATACAAACCCACCTTCCCTTTTGCATTTTGTTGGATGTGGTACGCAGCTAAAATAATTTTCTTCAGCAACCTCGTCAACAATGTGGTTTCCTTAACTGGTACCTTCTCTGGTATTTTGTAATTTCAAAAAAAACATTTTAAAAATCCAAACAAACAAGGTTCTCCATACATTTTTTAATTGTCAGTGTTTCCTACACTGCCATTTATGACAATCATCTTTCATATAGTTTATTTCACTTGCTTTGCTTTGCTTTCAGACTGCTAATCCCTACCTCAAATGGTTGACTCATCACACAGTATCAAGCAGTTGAGACTCTCAGCTTTGAAAATCCTTTTGAAATTACCTTTCCCTAAAGCTCACAAATATAAGGAATCTATGTCATTCATCAGTTCAATAAAATTCTTGAAAGACGGTGTGTTCTACTACATCTCCAAAGTCATCTGGTGAATTTACTTACAGTTTAAAAATTCAGATTAGATTCTTTGAGTGAAAACTTATTTTTTAATCTACAGCTCCTAATTGCATAATTGATAGCACAAATAATTTGATGAACATGTTTTCAGACCACCTCTAGTTAAAAATTACAGAAACAGAAGCCTGTATATACATACTTCACAGTTTAGTTAAGACTGTCAATCCTTTGAAGGTAAATACAGCCTACAGAAATTGCACCACGGTCACTGAACCCAGTAGCTAACCAATGCTGGAGCAGGTTGCCACTGCACACCTAATTCCTCTGATTCTTCCATGCTGGAATTTGTCCATTTTTTTTGCCAGTTCCCACTAATCTGAAGAACCTAACATTACCATCAGAGTTGGCAGCACTTTTGTAATGCTCTAATGTTTTCTGCTCTCTTCAGGTTTCAGAGAAAAGTTTCATACTGAGAACTTTAAAGCAGCTATGAAGCCTAAATTATATCAGGCTAGTATAAAAAATAAACAATTTAAGACTGTTTAGTATGACATAAAATATTTTAAAAATGCTATAAGAACTCAGTAGCTCCATTGAATTATCTTGAGGCTTAATTTTGTCAATGCATACAGAAAATAAGGTTCTCGAATAGGACAGAATTTGGTATTTTTAAACAGAGGCAGAGAGGCACAGTTACACGGGCCTTAAGTCACAGAAGACAGCAATGTATGATCTAACTGTAGAAAGACCTACACCACAATCTTCAAACAACAGGATAGTTTTGTTCTAAAAGAAGCCAACAGGCAGAATTGGTGGTGCTTAGGACGAAGGCGACTGAGTCATACTGGTCTACGAGTTTTCACCAATACTATATTTGCTCACAGCTTTCCTGGCTTCATTCAGCGTTCGTTGTCTTTTGGTTTCATAAGCACTAAAAATAACCATCATCTGAAGAACAAACTCCTTTCAAGAAAACAAACAAAAATCCAAACATAAATTCAACACAAGCATGATTTCCTTCTGGTGTTTTTGTCACGATTTCAAGTTCTTCATGAAAACAACGTATGGGTGGAGCACAGCAGGGACTGGAAAGGCCAGCTATGACCTCAGTTACAACTCTCATTAAAGCAGGAGAAGGGTCGGTGCCTTTTCCACAGTTAAGTGTTTATGATCTCTTTCGAGGCTCTTAGGCTCTTTATCGTGTGTCACTTCCTAGTATTTTTGTTTGGTTGGGTTTTTTTAAATGATATGCCATGCACATTACTATATGACAGAAATGCAGGGTGAATACAGAAATGTGTCCGTCCTGTTTATTTATCAGTCATAATTATTACATAATAATTACAGAAAACCATGGAAATCTGCAGCTACCAGTGCTTAGCTACTGCCTTCATCTCCTGTATTTGTAAGCAGGTCTTGAGTGTCTTTACTCCACAGATGTAGGAGAAGGTGGTTTGCCTTCCAAGCAGGAATGTTGTAAAGATAAATGTCTTAAAAATTTGGAGAAACGTAAAAAAGATGGTAATGGGGATCATACAATTGCAATAAACTTCTATGATTTGGTATGAATATATTTCTGTTTCTTGTCAGCAGAGCTCTACTTTCTAAAAAGAAAAAAAGGATGTTTCAATTAGTTCTAATACTTTGAACATCATATCACAGCACTTCTACATTCTCTGTGTTCAGGCTCTGCCAATTAAATAATGACATGCTCCATTAAGTACTGTTATTTTATGTGCGGGATGCAGTAAACATTTTTAGTTTAGATAATAATTTGATCAACTGGACTTGAAATATCTGTGCCTGTTGCTTTATTATGTTTCTATTTGTTTGTATTATGTTTGTATTTTATTTTATGTTTGTATAGATTTACATGTGAATTTGTTAGACCAAATCTCCAGCTTCGTACTGCTAAAGATGTTAGATCCAGACTGAAGAACTGAAAGTGGCCACCAGGAGCCCAAGACTTGTTGAAATAAGTGTGCAGGGGCACACAGCATTTATATTATCAG
Organism: Pseudopipra pipra; assembly: GCF_036250125.1. Taxonomy (NCBI): domain Eukaryota; kingdom Metazoa; phylum Chordata; class Aves; order Passeriformes; family Pipridae; genus Pseudopipra; species Pseudopipra pipra. Next base: position 52,077,198 of record NC_087551.1, read on the forward strand.
AAATCAGTACAAAAATTAGGATTAGTGTATCATACTGCATATCATATCCAAATTTCAGTATTCAAGATGCTCTGAAACATGATTAGCAGAGGGTAAACAAGTGATCTCTTCCTGATTCCCATGCATACAAACTCCTGCCAACAAGCAGGAATGCACGCAGCCCCTAAAACAGCGAGCTCCGAAACATGAAATCATACTCTCAAACCCCTTCTACTACAGTATGATTTCGTTAAATCTGGACTTCAGTGAGTCCCATGTTGAGAGGTGCTTTGAACAGAGAAACTACAACTATTTCTGTAAATTTACTTTGTTAGGTAATCTTGACTTGCAAAATGCAAACTGCTTATCAGAAGAGGTAAGGGGAACTTACTCATCTAGACAACTTCCCCTATTATGTCCTTAGGTGTTCCCTTTTTCACACACACACACACAGACAGACACACATACACTTCAGTATAAAGTTAATCAACCTGCTAATATTTGCAAATAGAGAAGAGATTCCCTGTGCCTTTTTCCACTCCACTTCTTACTTTTATGTGGTCACATGAGACACACCATCACTCAGGACTGAATTCTGAAATTACGTAGGTGACCGTGACAAGGTGATCACGACAAGGTGATCACAGAGTCTTCTGGCTTCACAATTATGAATTCTTTCAGTTTAGGCCACAGTCTTATCTTGTCCATTCTGTGCTAAATTCTCCAAAAACATCTGTCTCAGCCTACCTAAGTTCTTCCTTAAGGGCAACACATGGGCTTCAAGGTATGAATGTTTTCTTTAGAGCAAGTAAGAGGCTTATGCTAGTATACAGACTGTATTTTCAAAATGTATTTGATTTTCGGTTCAGATGTATATATTCTTTCAATTTTGACGGATGGGTGAAAAAAAGGGAAACTAGAGAAATCAGATTGCTAGATTATACATTATATCACTACCCAACAACTTAATCTGATTTTGTCTTTACTAGTTACAGTCAGTCCTCACTGTGATTATAGAGACCTACTGAACTTAAAAATGTTAAGCTTAGGATTCACTTGCAGTAGTGACTTTTTAGTACTAGATTTATCTCAGTCTCATTCTGAAGGGTTTTTTTTTCTTTGGTTTTGCTTTTTCTATGTGTGGGAAAGGAGACAATTTCCCCTGCCAAAGCAGCTTATGACCAGCATTGCTGGCAATCAGCCACCAATTCTGTCCAGTCACAGGAAGAAAAAAGACTTCTGGAGAACAGATGATCAGCATCCTGTAGCACTGTGAAAGAGGTCATGCAAATGCAGCATATGGCTTTCAGTGTCAAGCTATTGAGTTGTGTCTTTATTTCTCAGCATCTCAGGTACAAATGTTTCTATGCCAGACAATGCCCATAAATCTAGAGGATAATGCCCATAAATAAATGCAAACCGATAATCACTGCACATTCTTAATTATATGCAAATCAGCTATTAACAAGCTTTTAATTCTTTCTGATACTGCAGCAAAAAGGTGAAAAACGTTGAAATACAGATAATGTTAAAATAACTTGCTCTCATTTAAGCTAATTATTAGTAAAAGATGTAATTAAATTGGAAGTTTTTAAAGTGCAAAGGAATCCAAGTAACAGACTTTTGCAATCGAAGCTAGAGAAAACCAGAAGGTAACAATGGACTAGTAAGAAACCAGTCTAATTACATGGACTCAGGGCTTTAAATTATTCGGAAACTGAAGTAATCACCTAGAAAACAAGATCCATTTATCAGGAAGAGAGAAGAAATGGAGGCAGTTCTTTATAATAGACTAACAGACAGCTCTTGTTGCCAGAGCAAGTGCAAGAGAATGCTGCAGGATCAGGGAAACACGACTCAGCATCTACCTGTAACCTAGTAATTAGCAAACAGTCAAATCCTGAGAGGGAGCAAGCAAGTAATGATGGTATAGACATTTTGATTAAACTCTGAACTAAAATTATTAGTTTAGATGAAAGATATCTCATTTTTGTATTTAAGGATTTTGAAACAGAATACCAAGGCCACAGTCAGAAAATTAGGTTTGATTTTTCCCTGAAGTAGATCCTCAGAGGAATGCAGATATGACTTTTGCTAGCAGATATTGTACAGTGCCTCCGCAACAAACTACTAGAATAAAACCAAACTTTAGGGCAAATATGCTTTTAGATGTTGATTGAGATTGAGATAGTTCACAAACAATAACACAGTTAAAACTCTCGCCATGGTAATTTTTATGCTCAGATATGTAAAGCAGCTTCTCTCCATTTTTGTTTCTCAAGGCAACATTATTGCTGTTCTCAATATCCAATCTCCTTCTCCCAGTATTTTTCTTTTCAACATTTCTACCTATCAGAAGCTGATATGGGTTCCTCTCACTTTACTTTCCCTTTTTCTTTCACTTCTATGTGTATTCCTATGTGTTAGTTTGTTCTGTTTCCTTGAAAATAAATTATTCAAAGCTTTCTACCTAACTTTTCATTACAAGTTGGTCTTGCTGGTAGACGCAAGGAAAGCATCACAAGATTATTTTTTTTTTTTTTTTTTTTTTTTTTTTTTTTTGGTGAAATGGGCTTTTTCTCTTTAAGGCCATTTAATCTTCCACTCAGCTCTGATTTCTGTGCTTTACAGTTTTTCCTTTGGCAACAAGAACTAGCTAAGTGTCCAGAATTTTGATCAATCAACTCCAATCTTTTCCTTCCCTACAAAGAAAGTGCAATGCACATTTTTGTTTAAATCTCTTTATATCTCTTTTTTTTTCATTACCTGTGAGAATACTATAATTCAACTTGATATTTTTAAACTTCATCAGAAGCTTGCGAGAATAACCTGAACACCCTAACCACTGGCAGTAATGTTACGTTAATTAATTACACCACTGAACATAGATTCCAGATTTGATCTCATTCAAAATACAAATCTGCTGGCAATTAGTATTTCAGTCGGAGAACACATGACATTGTCATGCCTTTGTCTTAAACAGCTGCAGCCTATAAAATTTCAATGTTTGGTTACTAACATATAATGTTGTAAAAACTTGAAGAAAATATACTGGTGAAACTCACAGTGTGATTCTTCAAACATTCTGTGAAAGTGTAAGTCACAATTTTTTAGCCAAATTTTAAAGTACTTCCTATTCCTGCTAACACAGTTCCCACTATTTTGGCCCTCCAATAGGAACACCCAGCTATTAATAATAAACAGAAATAACTAGTAATAACTAACGGCAGGTACATGTGGACCTGATTTCTATTGGTAGATACACGTGGACCTGATTTGTAGAACCAAACTTGTACTTCACCAGCTCATTAGTTTTGGGAACTGATTTATTCTTCCTGACTGCAGTTAAGGCCATGTTGTATCCTACACTTTCATAGGAGTTGGTGAGAATGAGGCTTTTCTCTGTTTCACTTCCAATCTGGAAAGTGATACTAACTGTTCTTACCTCCCTCACAGGTCAAAATGTGTTACTTCATTACACATTTGCATACCCTTTTCTAAAGCCCAGCAAAAAAAATTAAATAAATAAAATCAAAACCACCTTGAGTACTTCGTAAGAATTAGCACAATGACATACCGTTATTTTATCTCATTCATAAATGGATGTAATTTCCTACTCAAACCTGATGACTTCTTACTGATAAATATAAATACAAAGTGTAATTATTTTTGTGCAGACACAAGTGTCCCCAGGGAACACAAGATTTAAATGTGCCCAAGATCTCAAATAAAAATACACAGAGGCAGTAAGCATGTACTATTAGTCTCTTAGAAACCAGACGTAAACACAAAAATTAACTGTTCATGATTCCTTTTATTTATTCAAATCACTTCTGGCAGCTGGCTACACCTCTAGTTTTCTTAGTAACCACATAAATGAAAAGGCAGGCTCAGGATTATGAAAGAAGAAGAATTATGCAACAAGGCTGTGTACAAGCTCACCAAAGTGACCAAACAAAAGGCCATTCTGGAAAGCAAGACCAAGAAAGCAGATTATACAACTAAACTCCTTTCTATGATACACTGCGATGCAGAAGCAGCAGTTTTCTGCTCCTGAGTCAGTCAGCCAGAAAAAAAAACAACCAAACAACAAAAAAACCCCACAACATAATAAACTTCTGTCTCTTTGGGAAGCAGAAAGCAGAAGCTTCACAAAAAGATTCAAGGCTTTTTATTCGAATGTCTTTTCAAATCTTATTCTTCCTGCAATGCCCAATTTCAGTAATGCAAACCAGCCAGAAATCCAAGTTAATTAGACTTATGTCCTGTCTAATCAGTCTCAAGCCAGAGTATGATCATTCATGTTTTATTACTGCAACTCACATCTACTAACAAAACTTTATGCCCAGAAACTTCTAATAACACAATGGTTTGACGACATTTGTTTTTCCACCGATTTGTGATTGATCTTTGGATAGTCTCACCTCTGTCTCTTCTGTCCACAAACTTGACTTTTGTCTGCTTTAAAAATCACCTCATCCTACCCCACCATGGCCTGAGCTTCTCTGACAATGCACTTCACTGGGCGAAAAAGGCCAGCTGGGCTACAAATCTGAGGGAAGGGTCAATTCCCGAACACCTCTTCTCCTCATTTGGATGGGAGCACAAGCTTTGTGACTTCCATTAAAAGGTATTTCTTGTCCTCACCGTAACAAGTGACATCAGGTTCACCTGTGAGTGAATGGAATAGGAACATCCAGGTTGCAAAACAGCACTCAAGTATGCAGCCAATCCAGCTACCAGCAGAGAATGACTGGGCTGGTACAGCTTCTGGATTAGTAGCTCATAACTGTTGTAACTGGTGATGCTGATTCTCCATTCTCTCTCCTGAAAACCACATGGTGTTTCTGGACTACTCAGGGGGTTTTGTTGCTGTTATTAACAGGAGTCGAGAGAAAAATAGGCTGTATTTGCAACTGTCTACTAAGCAAGTATCAGTTTGCAGTCTCAGAACTGGGAATGGCTGCACCTCATGGACCTAGTAAAGCCTAGGGATGTCTAGGCAAATGAGACAATAAAACAACTCTGGACAAAATAAACAGACTAAAGAGTTGGGTCTTTATACAAGCTCGACTCTAATAATAATTTACTTTAATTTCCTTGGGAGAGGAAAAGCACAGTCTAAAAATTAATTTTCTACAAATAATCATAATTTTTTATAAAGAGACAAGTTTGAGTACTACAAGCTCCATTCCTAAACACGCTTTTTCCTTTTTTTTTTTTTTTTTTAATCTAAAAGGCACTATAAGCAGATAAATATTTCACTTTGCTACACTGGTTTGGCCTCAAATCATCTTGAATACTGTGATCTTGCATTTAAAGGGTTTTTTGCTCTCCAAGACCGGAAAGCTAACAGTAATACTCTTCATGTACAATTGCTGTTGTAGTTCATTCCATTCACCTTATGGAAAGAAGATTTTTCCTTTGTTTTAATGAGCTTAAGATAAAGCCTTTACAGAACAGCTGCTGCATTCACAAGGTCTGGAAGTGAGCGGCTTTCTCGCAATAGCACCTTAAGTAAAGACTTAAAGAAATCCACACTGTATATTGGAAAAGCTGTGCCTGTCCAGGTATGCCAACGGGGGGCCATGACAGCCTATGCAGTTATCACAAGATACATGAGCTGGCCCATATGAGTGAGGTGCAGAAGGCATCAGAATGGTCAACCATGTTTGTACAGGCCTTCAACATCTCTGTGAGGGGATGATGAATTTTCCCTGGGAATTATACTGGCATAGCTAAAGAGAAACTCAGTCATTTGGGTAAACTAAATTGTAACTCCTGTTCTGCAGCAATCGCCATGTGGATACAAGATGGTTCCAGATGTATCTCTTTTCTAGGTGAATACAATGGTGTTTAGCTTGCAGATTCACAAGTTTTTCAGGTTTGTGTCACAAGCCTAACACTGTTATAAAGAGATTATATACATTCTCCATAGTCACTTAAGCCAATGTACATCAGCGAGGGCATAATCCTCTTAAAAGTACAAATGACTGTGTAACAAATACTGAATAGTAATTACATAAAATCTAGTGAAATTACAGTAAAAGAAGTTCCACAAATTACATGTCAATATGTTAATATTTATGTTCCATATAATGAAACTCAAAAAAATATTTCACAACGCTATATGTTAACAACAATGACTCCTCAAGGGAAGGCATGAAAGACAGATAAAACAGAGAGAGAAGGGAGAGCAGGTTGCAGTATAAGGTCTTGGCCACCAGGCAAGCTGTGCTAGGGCTGACCCAGAGGACAAGAAGAACTGCCCTCACTGTGTAGTAATTCAGCACTACTCCTCCTTCCATGTGTACCTGGAGGCTACTTATCCTGAAACATCAAGTTGCTTTTCTGCTAGTTCCCTAACAGATCTGATATTGAATTAAAATAATCACTGAGAACCTAAAATGAACAGGATCTGATTCAATGTACAGGACGGAGGCTAGCTTTTACTGTTAGCCCTAGTTTCTTTACATCCCTTCTGCAAGAACGTTATACATGGAGAGGCTCTGATAACTTACACACCCAAATACTAGCAACTAGAATTTGAATATAAAAATTAGCAGTGTGATTCAGTAACCACTTATAACTCCTTGTAAAATGTAATACATTTGAAACATCTCTTTTTTGTTTTCCATGGAGACATACATTCCCAAGAGCCAGAGGGAGTTTTTCGGTGGGTTTTCTTTTCTTTTCTTTTTTCTTTTTTCTTTTCTTTTTTTCTTTTTTCTTTTTTCTTTTCTTTTCAATAGACTATTGGATTCTTAATAAGTTGTTGACACTTCCCTCATAAGGCTCTTTCTCATCTTGGATGAAAGACAGAACAAGTAGCCTATTTTCTTGCACCCCGTAATAGACAATTCACTTGGATACATACAACTACCAACAAGAAAACCTCCGTGTGAGTCTAAAATTAGAATTCAGTTATATGACTCACAAGGAGAAGCTTTGTGACAGAAATGAGGGTATTTTTAAGCAAATGAAGCCTAAACTGTGAAACAAAAATGGCATTCTAGAAAAAAGTATGTGGAATAAATTGCTAATAATTTTTAGGTGTGATTTTTTATCTGTGTTTTATCTACCTGCAAGTATATTCGCTGAAGTATATTAGCATCTTGATAAATAAAGAGGGTGAAGCTTCTGATTTCTACAAACAGGCAAAATGTGATAATGGGAAAACTTTAAAAAAAGTAGAACTTTCTCACTGAAATATTTTGCCTTTACACTACAGAAGTCTCTGCATCAGTATACAATCATGATCAGCAATAGTTCCTCTACAAAACCATTTTAATGCTTATTAATTAGTAACATGTCCTCCTGTAATTTTCGGTTCTTCTAGTGTTAAAACATAACAGATGTGGCATTCCAAAAGGGAGGGTTATTTATGATGATGATAATAAGCTATTTTCAAATTTAATAATACACCATAATGTATTGTACTAAGTTACTAAGTTTAATTTTTTCAAGCCTACAGTATGCTGTAATAGAAACAGCAAATTAATTAGATGTCACAGACAACTGACAAATTGTCTAACCTGCATAGAAAAATCTGACATCGTAATATTTTGAAGATTTTCTGCTTCCTGATACCCTCAACCCAAAGCTATTACTAAAGTAACTGTCTAACAGCCTATCAGGATAGAGGGGGTGCTCTTGAAAATAATCATCGCTATAATAAATTCCTTCTCAAAATCTTTATCTTCAGTAAACCCTCAAAATTGACACATAATTGTTCCTATTTAGACTTCCTGAAATATCACCCTCTTCGCACCAGTTACAAATATGGCAGATGTTATTTTAAGACAAAGTCTCAACCGAAAACTGGTTTTGAGCCTCAGACAGTGCTTCATCACAACCAACATTAAACAGCCGCAGTGTGGATGCTTACACACGAACTTGTCAAATCATACTGAGCAGCATGGAGCTACTGAAGACAGGTTTGTAGGAAATACAACTCGCCTGACACATTTTGGATATCCACTGTATTTAAGATGCAGAATTTTTAACCACTGTCTATAAAATTATCCAAGGAAGATTTTTGCATTTTGCCTCCTACATTTTGTGTAACAAATCCTGTCAGTTTCTCAAGAGTAGCATATGAGAAGAATTTCAGTTTTTGAACGGTGTTACTCCAGAATCGAACAAAAGCAATCTCTGAGACACTACCATGTCAACCATTTTCTGCTCTAAACATATAACTTATTCCAGATAAAAACTGGAAAAATATGTTCATTTTTTCTTAACTAGCAACTCAAGTGCAAATACATGTTTGTAATTTATAACACCTGTGTGATCTTAAGTGCTTTTTTTCCTGGTTGACCAAAAACCAAGTGGAAAGAGGAGCACAGGTTATTTAACCAACATGTGGGACCTGTACTGTCATCACCAAAAGGGCAAGCATGAAAAAAAAAGAACTAAGGAATATGCTGATTTTCATTGTTAATGTTGTGCTAAAAGGCAATAGAAAATTTTAAATTATGAGAAGCAATATTAACTTTAAAAAGTTTTTTTAAAATGCATTTTAAATCACTAATTTGGAATTTATTAACCACAAAAAACCTTTAAAAATAAAAAAATAGGATCATGACTCACTAAAATACATTGTGCATTGCACATACTGCCCCAGGACTGTGTTCTCATTGAAGAGAACACAAAGTGAAAGCTAACTGCAGTGAAAAAAAAAATTAAAAAAACCCCAGCATATGGTTCTTTCCACTGAGATACTTACTGCTCTATATGTCAAAACAGTCTAACTATATGACAAAATATTCTAATAAAACATGAAACCTAAATTCACTTCATACTTTAGTTACTTGTGTTACTAGTGAAATGTGTGTTTTGATTGTATCTTTTCCCCCACGTTTTTGCAATACCTACAGGTAGTTCAGAATGCATCTTTGCCAGCAAAACATAAGATTATTACCAACAGATACCTGGGTCAGAAGAAACCCGAAGTGGATTCTCACTGGAATTGTTTGCATACGCATAAACCAAAATTAATTACTTCTAAAAATGGTGATTTTACAGATTGCCTTAGCAATTTTCCTTATCAAATATAAACTAATATTTAACTTGAATACCTCCAGCTGCAAACTAACCCTTTTATATGTTTTTGTTGTAGTAAATGAAAACACTTGATCTCTTTCATCTTTGTTTTCACCCTTTAATGATTTTCTTTTCAGATATGATGGAGTTTTTTTCCAGCTTTCTTAACCTTCACGCATAAACCTGATGTTTCAATATTTTGTTCTGAAATAGTATTAACTCAAATTTTCTCACACTGAAAAAATAATAAAAAAAGAGATTGGAATCCTACTAGAATTCCTCTTGTTAAGTAACAAGTGGACTGTAATGTTATTCCGATTACCAATTAATCATTTGGATTTACTTGGCCTTCAGGTTATACAGTCTTTCGCTGGTTTCAGCCAGGATAGAGGGAATTTTCTTCACATTGGCTATTATGTGGCTATGTTTTGGATACCAGTCAATAGAGTTAAAAGTGCTTCCCTTAAAGCACTGCCAATGAGTAATGAATTGCTTCAGTTACAAGATTTGCTCACCTAAGAGACTAGTAATTTACCCTGGCATCTTCTGTAATGCAAGAATCTTTTAAATCCAAGAAAGATGCAGGCATCGAACTGGGACATTTTAAATAGTGAAAGATAGAAAAGGCAGCAGCAGGATCACATGGAACCAGTATAGACAAGCAAACTGGACAGAAGGAAACCTTGACCAGAGTAGTGTTTGTAATGTGGCGGTAAAAGTCAACTGTGCAATATGTGCAGCGTGCCCTTCCTGATAAAGCACACCTTCTCAATTTTGGTCACATTTACAAACATGATCTTGCACTTTGGTTTTGCAATCAATTAAACAGTAAATGGCACTGAAAGGGGCGACCATACCTTTTCCCAGGAGCTCACCTAGCCTCTGCAAACCAATTCTCAGTTGGTTCAGGTCTAAGGTAAGAGGAGGAAGAGCACTGGTGGAAGGAAAGTTTGGAACGTGCATGCATCTTTTAGCAGCAGGTATTTGTTAAATCAGCTTAGCTTAATGTTAAACTGTCGCTCTTGTCACTGTTGACTTAGAGAGAAAACAAAGGAAACCACCAATGAAAGGACACATTAACAAAAAAAAATGTACTGTTTAGTTAATGGCTACTGGTATGGAAAAGAAATGCTAGGATGTCAAAGGAAGGAAAAGAAGAGCCAAAACTTATGGGGAAGGGTGGAGGGGGTAGGGAGGATGGGAAGGAAGGACAATCTGGAAGAAAACCCAACCCACAGCATTCTGTGAATAGTGCTAATGCAAGGAAGGCATGAAAAGTACAGATGATACTCAGTTGTAGGTAACTCTACATAAAATAAGGCTGGAATTGAAGATAATTTGACCTGCCTGTATCAAAGCTGTTTTGGAGTTTATGAATGTTACAAGAATTATGTCTCCTTTCCAGCACAGTGGGGCTTCATGCATGACCATGTTGTTTGCTTTCCAACCATAGCTTTTCCTACACGATGAAGGGTCTCTAGAGTGAGTTTACAAAACCCCAAGATACCCACAATCTAAAGTGAGTTTAAGAGCTTAGTAAGAGCAGTGGTACAACCCAGAACCAAATGGAAGATTGAGAAGAAATTTTTTATGCTTCCGTATCATTTGTAGAGGTTTTTTAAGACAACAAAGTGCTTGTTTTGTAACACTATATTGTTTAAATTGATGTACTTTCTACATCCTACAGCTGGTTTTAATAAATGGGGTTAAAGTGGATAACAGTCTCAAAATATCAGTTATACCACAGTAGCCTAATTGGAGTGGCATATATGTTAGGTTGTAGTGCAGACTTAATATTTATGATCAACTATAGAAAAGAAAAAAAGCATCCTGCTTGACTAAATGATGACCCAATAACGAACACAATGATAGTCATAAAAATCTCCACTCAGCACAAACTATTAAATGAGAAATTGTAAGGAAAAAAACGGAAGGAGGGAAAAGTGGGAATGAGAAAAGCCTGTAGTAACAGTACGCTATAGTGACTGTTCAACATCACCTTACAAGGTAGTCAGAGCAAGTCAGCATACAGGAGTGACAAGGTCCTGAGGAACAGGGCACTTTCTTTCTTTTTTCTCCTTTTTCCTTTTTTGTATTTTATTTCAGAATAGCGTGAGCATGACTGCAGTTTGCCTGTAACAGTGCACACTAATGGAAAAGACTGAAATTCTTCATGGCAGAGATTGCAAAGATATAAGAGGTTTACTAGATTGTCTTCCAGCTCTCCTTGCTTTGATATTTGTATCTATTAGAAATACTTTAAGTATTCAGTGTACATTTATAATGCTAGTGAAACTTGCACTTCCTGTAGGCTAAGGAGCAGTGCTTTTGTGCCAACTGGCTTTAATTTCCAGAGTAATCCGAAAAAAAATCCCAGGAATATAACTCATATTGATGATGTACATCAGTTCTGCTTGGGGTTTATGAGTGCTCTTATAATATGAACAAGTCAACTAGGAAACATAAGCTATTGTACAAAACCTAGAACTGTGCTAGCAAGGAATAAATTGTGCAAAGACAATTCCATGGAAGGATATCATCAGTTCATTCTGTAGTAGCATGAGGTTGGGCACCTCATGCTTAAATTCAGCAATGAAACAGATGTTTTCTCTGTATTCTTCTGTCTCTCTCTGCAGCAATGAGGAGAGATAGGGAGTTTAAGAAAATCAATTATACCCTTCTGAAATGTCTGACTTAGGCTGCATTAGCTCCTGTAGTAGTCACAACACCCTTTCAGTCCCTGAAAGCCCAGTTTGCCTGACTCAGGCAGGACAGACTTGGCAGTCCCCAGACACCAAGCAGGGTCAAACTGTTCCAGCAAGCACTGAGGGAAGGCTAAGCAGTCAGCAGAAGCTGGTGGAAAGATGCTAGATGCAGCAAAGGGCATGTGTCTAGCAAAAAAAGTGAGACAGAGGGCACCTATGACTTCTATGGGTTTATATCTATCTTCCCAATCATGATTAACCTTTCCTCAGAACCACCTCCACCCTCTCCATTTAAAGTGGTAAGGCCACTCTTTTCTGCAACCCGCGCCTATTACATATGTTGTAAAATCCCCAGAATTAAAATATAAAAGGAAGGATTTTTTTGCTTAAAAAATATACCCTTATTAATTAAAATTCAAATGACAAAGGATTATACTCCTTCTGGAGAGGCCTGTTTCTCTCTTGAGTGCAGACTGAGCTATAATGAATAGCCCTGTGTCTCAATTTTTATTAGGATCACAGGGATGAATAAGTTAGAGATCGTAAATCTTGTCCTCAGTGCCCACCTCTCTCCTATGCTCTCCCTGGCCTAGACAAAAGGAGTAGATCTTCCATTCTTCTGAGCAGAGAGAGCTATACTGCAGCAAGTCTTTGCCTGGACACCACGGGATAAGACAGGTTCTATATACACTTGCATACAACCCCACTGCCCAGCACACTGCACATCTTTATGGTTGTTTGTCCCAAGTGGATTTCTAAGCCAGTCATATACAGTGTTATTCAAAAACTCTTTACATGTACAGAGTGTATTGCAAGTGTCAAAATTACCAAAGGGAAGTGTCTGGAAAAATTTTCATTAAAAAAAAAACAAAACAAAAAACTCCAACCAACAACAGAATCAACTTTGTTGCTTTCTAACAGATTTTAGGAGAGTGGATATAATTGCATTCACCTAAAGTATGTACAGCAGAGATTTCAAAACTGGTGTTGAGAATTCCAGTGAAGAGTGGCATTTTGCTGGTGTTTCCTACCCTCTCTCGCCACAAACACTTACTGGAAACCCATGAGGCAAATATGAGACAACAGTGTGGAGGAGGGAGTACAGCTTGCTATACATGCCAATGAATTTCCAGCACTGACATCTTGCAGAGCTGTCTAACAGTATCACACAAGCAGAACTCTCCTGCCGCAGCTTACCGCCAGGTACAAAAACAGGTGGTGTAAAGCACAACTGCTGCTTGGCACTGAGTGAGGATCCCCCAAAACACTGCCATTCCTGTTACACTTTGAATACTGTCAATTCCACTCTCACCTTGAGCTACTCACCCAGCTCCAACTGCACTGATTCTGGGCTGTCATGCAAACATGTCAAGAAATATCTCTGCGTTCCTGTGTCCATCTACTCCTATTTCAGCTGACTATCATTTCTAAAAGGTAGAGCAACCTTAAACAAGGGCTAAGGTAGTCGCAGTGCAGATTGCCTGCTCATCCATAATGCAGAACTACAGACTAAAAAAAGACTTAGGCTCCCAGCACTCCAGTATTGGCACAGGTGATTTATTGAAGTACTGCTTCTGCAGTGAAACTCAGATCCTATCAATACCAAGCTGAGCTAATTTCATCTGAGAAGCAAAGAATCCAGTTACAGCTATGACTTCAAATTAACATGTAATGCCAAATTTCCATTTAGTTCCCACATTTTCTTCTAAAATATCTTCAGAGTTCACTTAATTATTTTTGCCTAATTTCCAAAAAAACCCCCAAAAAACAAACCAAAATCCAAACAAAAAAACCCATATAGGAGACTATGTATCAGATTTCAACGGAACAAAATACATAAAAAGGAAAAAAAAGTGTAAAAAATCAAAATGCTAATAAACAGCCATTTTGTCAGCAACAGCTTTACAGATGTTTAGAAAGTTAATACATAACAGTCAGATAATTAATAGTTCTCAAGCTCTGTAAATACCTCCTGCGGCATCCTCCTTATACATTGCTTCAGAGTACCAGCCTGGATAATCCCTCCTGAATACAGCTCAGCTCCCTGATCCTTTCCTTTGCATATGTCTCCATAACCTTCGAGCACCTCTGCCATTTCTCTTATGCACTTCTTCATATTCCTTTGAAGGTCTCACAGTTTCATAATTATTTAATTTCTTGCTTCAAATATCTCTCTTTTTATTTTTTCTGGAATTCCTATTAAGAACATGACTTCTCACAAATATATAGCATACTGCAGAATAAACACACAGCGTACCAAGACCCCTTCCTGTTCCGTGAGCAAGGCTGCTTCACTGTGCCCTTGCAGTCTTTCATTCAAGTCTACCTGGCCTGTCTTATCCTAATGCTTAATCCACAAATTCTCTGAGAATGAAATATTTCCTCATTCTATGTTTGTGGGCACTTTGAACAACCATTGTCCAAGACTGTGGCCTAAGAATTAGCAGACACATATAAAAATAACATGGAAAAATACCATATATTAGAAAAAAATGGCTGAGGAAAATCAAGAATTGGAATTGGTACAAGTGCTCTAGCAAGTCTAAATAGGACAGACCCTGTATATTTATTTATTCTTTCATTTATCTACTGAGGCTATATGAAAATTATTGATGCTAGTAGTAGCTAGTGGTTGGGAAGCTGAGTTCAGATATTCTAAACTGAAAAACAATTAATGGAAGGAAAAGTCATAAGCAGATAAAGTTTCCAGATTTAGAGGATACCAATGGAAGCTGGTCTTAAAGAAAGTAAAAGGTCAGGTATTTCTGAATAAGTTCAAAAGTTAACGGGAGTGAAACCTACAGCAGTACTGACAATTTGTTTCTAGTCAATATCATTTGAACAAAAACATTCCGAATGCAAGCTTTTAGCAGCAGCAGTAAGGTGTGTAACTTCTAAAAAATACAATAAATTTATTTATTAATGCTATATTATAAGAACATAAAAACTTAATGAATACTCAATGAACAGTGCAAAGACATCCTGTGATGTCTTATCTAAAAGCTCCTCAACTTAAGCACTAATAATAAGCTTAGTGAGCTCTGAATTCTTCAATGATTAACAATATAATAAAGTACTGTTCTCATTTGGAGACAGTAACTATTGCTAAAATAATAAATACTAGTTTATCAGCATAAAAGATCTACCAATTGACTTCAAAGTTGAGAAAAAGATAGATATAACTTCTAATATCTTTTCTATGAGAAAACTGATGCACAGTCAGGTAATGTGGGAGAAATGGACCCAAAGTCTCATAATCTTCAGTTCAGTGTCCTGTCCTATGGAGCCACCTTCATAACACCAACTGCTTTTAAACACTACTGTTAATGCTATGCCAAAGGACTCATATAATAAGAGCCCTTCAGATATGCTAGAAATACTTTCCAGTAGGTAAGTTTAGAAAGGTTACTAAACTTCAGAAAAATTGTCCTTACTGCAGAGTACAGTAAAAAATAGGAATCTCCATTTATAAGGAGATGGCAGAGAGCACCAGTCCAAGTCAGTCACTTACCTTGAAGACGTTGCATGACATTGGCAATGTCTCTAGATCTTGCCACTAGTCGGGATGAAGCCATGATCTCTTTGCCACGAGTCCAGTTCCCCTGAGAGAAGTCTCCCTCCCAGCTGTGGAGCTCGGTGAGATGAGGATCTTGGACCGCTTCCTTTTAGCATTCAACCCTCAGCCATGGCACAGCATCCCTGGGGCAGTCAGACGCCTCCAGTCCAATGCTGGCCCTCATAGGGTCGGGGCAAAACACTGGCAAACAACCTCAGCACCTGAGAACGAAAAGTACCAGGGTTTAGAGGAAACTTACCAGCTCTGCAAAACTAAGAAGTCTGAGTCTTAATAGTTATCTTAACAGGTAAAGAGTGGTATGTTTTGCCCATAGTGTACACCCCAGCCAGAGATACAATTAATGCTGAAAGCTTGCTTGGCAATCATCAAGCAGAATGAAGCTGCAAAAACAAATCATTAAACACAATTGGCAATGCACCAGACATAAATCCTTTCCTGAGGATGCTCATGGATGTTGTTTTAGAAATAACAATAATGTTACACTTATTAAAAGCAATACCATAATACTTCTTAACATAAATAATATTAAGTATAAAAGAGGAAAAATTAAACCACTTGTAAAACGCAAAAGCTGTAAAACTCTCATTCTATTTCACCATGCTAGGAAGGCACACATAACAGAAACTCATTGATCAGGATAATTCCTAACTCCACTGGCCAGTGTGGTCTAATCTGAAAGACTGAGATTCACATATTTCATTATTAAATAAAATTGTATTTAAATTAATTTTTCCAGTGTGTGATGATGCTGTATTTTGGGTCACTTAACATCAAAAGCTGTGAACTAGAACTGCTACACGTACATAACACTTTTGTAACTACGTGACTATAAAGTTGGTCTAAAAAAAAAAATCAAATTAGATTCTTCAGATAACTTATCAATAACATCTTATCTTCTGAAGAACAAGTACATGTTGAGTATGTATGCACCAGCTTCCCTGATAAGAAATACCTGAGTATATACACACCAAGAATAGTTGCATTCATACCACACACACTGGGCCCATCCCAAATTCAAGAGGCTAGGCAGCTGATCAATATCACAAATGTGAGTGAAATTCCTCTTTTCCTGGCCCCAAGGTCCGTCAAAGAATAATCTTCCATTATTAGGCAGACAAGCCTTTAGGTCACATAGCTTTAGGCCCTATGAAATATCCCAAAGGAGCTGTGTCAACATGTAAGGGCTTCCAGAGGAAATTACATTTCAACATTTCCTTTTCTGACCCTTCAAACCATGCCTGACCCAAGGAACTTCCTGCTTTCCCTCTTACTGATGTTTTTACTGTACATTTACATTGTATTTTGGATGTGTAAATGCTGTTCAGCTTAACAGACCAAAGTTGGCTTTAAATCGGTGGAGCTGAGGGAAGCACGCTTGTCATGGACGACAGTGTAGAACAGACCACAAAGTCCATCCATGTCCTTGGGCTGTGCTCTTTCGTGCCATGGCCACAGTGGTACTAATACCTACTCCAGACACACTGTTCTTTTTGCATATGCCTGCACTTTACATGACACCTGGATGCTCATATCCTCACTCTCTTCCCACGTGTGTCTTCTCTCTCCTTCAGGGGCCTCCTTCCCTTCCTACTCCTTCCCACCTTCCAGGCTCTGCCCCACACCCTTCTCAGGGTGCACAGAGACTATGCATATCAGTCACCACTTCCCAAGCATGGAAAGGCACTCTGACAGGCAGGAACCTCACTCTTGTGAAGGTACAGCAACTTCTAATAGCAAGCTGCTAGACTAACTTTCGGGCAGGGATAAGGGGTATTATAAATGCCTTGTCTGATTGTTTTTGGCTAATAGCAAAAACAATATCAGAATACCAGCCCACTCACACCTTGACGGAGCTGGTGTAAATGAGCTGCACATGAGCAGATTTAGAGGAGCTGTGGAAGATCCTGATCCAACTCCAAGTTAAAAGCATCTCAGAAATTGTTATGAAGATATATGTTCAATCTACTCATACAGCAGGCTGAGTCACTGTGCAGCAATAAATGGAAGACATGCAATTAATAATTTATTTAGCTGATATTAAATTATATGCTTCATAGGAAGAACGTGCATTTCTAAATATATCTCCTCATTCAAAATCTCCTTTGCAAGCAGTGGAAATTAACTCCTTTAAAGATGACACTAAGTTAGGAAAGAAAGATTCTCCTGTGCACAGGCAGAAAACCACAGCGACAGCACAGCAACACATCAACAGAATAGATGAAACAAATCTTCATACACCCTTCCCATGTGTCTTCAGCCAACATCTACAGCTCCACAGAACAAAAAAAATCCTACATGGATAGTCAAGTGTTCAATGTAATGCAGAGAGGAAATTTTTCATGACTTCTACAAGTAGTTAAAGCCTTCAACAAAGTCGTGGGTTTTTTTTCTGAGAGACTACAGCATTAAAATCTTTAAATATGTGCATAGCTGCTACACAAAATAGTTTTTAATAAATGGAATGACTTTTCCGTTTCAGTGTCAGACACAAAGATGTGTCTTCAGATGGATATGTTTTCAAAATACACAAGCTTTTAAAAAGTGCATGGCTTAAATTCAATAAATCTTAGCCTGAAATAAACCTGAAGGACTACATAAGCTATTCCCCGTTTTAGCATTCAACATTATAAATTACTAATTTTTTTGGTCTAAACATACATGGAATGAAGATGAGTTTCATGAGAGTGAAATGGAATGGTTTTGCACATAAATTAGATAAATCTTTTATTACATTTGCCACTTATCTGGATTTAACAGATAAAGTATACACTGATAACATTTTCTTATATTAATAACCTGGTACTCTGGTTTTAGGATGAAAAGAGGAAATGTGAACTTCTTCTCTCATATAAGAGCCATTTGGCTTCAAATTCTCTTCAAATGCCAGAAAAGTGGGATTCTTCTCTTCTATAGAAGAGATAAGAAAAACACTACATCTATTGTGGGTTAACTTTTCTGAGTTCCTCATGTAATCCCTCTTTTTCACACTGTGCTCAGGAGCACTTTGAATTAAAAAAGTTAATATATTTTTCTTTTGTTGGTAAAACTAGAATACCACTGGCAAGACCAGGTTGTATTTTATCTTTTATTTCTTAAAGTTTATAAAACATACTAAAGAAAAACAGACCTGCCTGTCAGCAGCATGGTTCCAGAAAAACAGAGACATCTGCTAGGTGCAGGCAACATATAAGACGTACAACATGGCTGAAGGTAAACCTGACCAAAAGAAGGGTAAACAATTCTCCAACTGTACTTCATGTTGGTACAAACTGCAGATTCCAGATGACCTCACCAGTGGTCCCTTCCAACTGTAACCATTCTTTGATTCCCAGTACACTGGGTTAATGTCACATATAGCAGCCAGGAGAAGAAGCTACTGATGTAAAAGCATGGTTGTACCTGAAAATACAATTTTACACTTCTATAAACTCCCATTATAGCAACAATAGATAAAGAAACTCCAGACAAACAATAATAAACACAGATAATAAGATATTGATGAGAGTAAGAAATGGTGGCAGGCAGTGAAAGGATTGTTTCTAATCTAGGACATTTCAAAAAGAGATATTTGAGAGGATGATAAGCAGAGTAATAAATTCAAGGAACTCCTGCAGCTAGAAGTCATTTTCAAATCAGATGTTACATAGATATAAGAAATACAGTGGAATAACTACAATAACTACAAAATCTCAGGAACAGCAGAAATAAGGTCAAGTGCTGGGGTGAACAAAGAGGCAGACTTCCCTGGCAAGCAACAGTTGCATGGAACTGACCAAGCAAAAAAAAAAAAAACTCCAGGAAAAGAATTTCTGAGCATGGTTTATCACTGTAGTGCAAGAAGTCCACTTAATGCACAGGTTTAGTTTGCAAAATGTAAAAGGTCTTGGAAATGCAGCCAGGTTGATAGACGCTCCTAGAACGGATGCAATCCTATGAGACAGCGTGAGCCTCATGCCAGTCAGGAATAAATGATTCACATAAAGGTAGGAACCAGAATATTCTGGAGGTCATAACTGCATTTTTAAATATCAAATAGTCACAGAACCAGTTATTTTAGGTTGGGGTTTAGTTAATAGTGGGAAAAAATGCTAATCATAGAAAGGAGCTCTGATTAAGGAAGTGATTTATGTAGTCCAAAATATTGCAAGAATAATTCAATGTAAGCAGGTCAGAAGATGATCTAAAGAGACAGTGCTTAAAAAATAAATAAAAGAGAAATCAGTACAGAACTCAATTAGACTGAAAAGCACAGTGAAGTAGGCTGGGGTTTTCTTTAAAGTCTAGTTTTTTCCCAAGGTCTAGCAGCTGTACACCTATGCAGGGCAGAATAAAACTGCTCCAGACATAATTGGAAAAGCCATCACTTAGAAATAAGCAGGCAGAAACAAAGGATGAGAAGTGAAGAGCACTGCCATAGTGTTTGCTGTCTACCTGGATGAAGAAAGACTTACTGAAAGACCATCTGAGAAATAAAGACAGCAAGCAAATGGTTCTTAGCCAAGTAAGTAAAAAGAAAGTATAAAATAAAATCAAGAAGAGATTAATTTGCCTCAGTTAATATTATACTGATTTTTCCACTGAAGACATTTCTGATAGACAAAGGCACAATAAAAAGTGGAAGCAGCACCATGTGAAAATAAAAGTTAAAAGTGGAAAAAAAACCTCAATAAAATCCATTCCAGCATATACATAACTTGTAGATTATGAATTGAGAATCCATTTGTAAACTTATTTGAATAATCTATCAAGATGCAGTTAACACCTCCTGGATATACTAAAATTAGGAGCTAGGACAAAGAAATGGAGTAGAGTGATCCAAAATGATTCTTAATATTATCCTCAGAGAAAATGTGGTATCTCCTCACTGATCTTCCAAAATCTAGGCCAACAGAGGAGTCTCTTTGGTAATTGTTTCTGATGGTTGAACTGCAAATCTGTAGTTGTTCACTTAAACCCAATGCAGCAGAATTCAGTGGATACTGGAACTTTCCCAAGTCCAATAGGACATAAGTGTGCACCACATAAGATCATGGAAAATGTGATTTTGGCTCTGAAAGGTGTTTTCGATAGTTGAATCCCCATATTATCACTCTGTGCTTCCTTTCTCTACTATGTGGATTGCTTTTGAATAGAAAAAGATGGAAGAAGAGACAAATTACGACCTCTGACAAAGAATGCATTGAAACAGGAACACCGAAACACAGTGTTCTCACAGACCATTCAACCCCACACTGACTCAAATGTGCAGTAGCTACCTGGGGGTATTGAAATTTGTTTTTTTTGGGAAGTGTGGGGAAGAAGAGAGTGACGTCTGGATCCTTTCTGGAACTCCAGATTATTTTGGTTCATCTAGTTATCCTTCAGCATGTTTTGAAGCTGAACAAAAGTTTTTTATTCTCCAGAAGTTTGAAGGTCTTGCAACAGCAATTAATACTTTGGAAGATCAAGAAAATTTACACATCTGACATTTAAATCTGCAGCATATATGGCACAATAAAACAATCTTCTATGTTTTACCTATAATTGTACTCTAGTATTTAAAAATTATTTGCAGAATCCTAGTAATGCACACACCTATGTAGGTATTTGCATTTCAGCAAGTGAGAATTTTATTGTCTGGTTTTTATTAGTTTTTTGGGAGAATGGGCAAAAATCCAGTGGTGTGATTCTTGTCTTGAAAGCTTTAATGTCATTTGAACAGAAAATGCAAAGTGTTCTAGGAGAAAATAAAAGGCAGAGACTTGCTATTTTTTAGAAGAATTGGCAGAACATACATTGTTAGATACATTCAAAGAAAGGTCATTCAGTCTCACTGATACAAAGAGTTAGACCTCTTATACTACAATTTAGTAATCCTGTTATTGAAGTTCTGTGGGAATATATTATAGTTATATAGCTGTTGGTAATAGCAGCAGACTGGGATCAGTAGCTCATTACCTTCTACAAACACAGGATATAATCCTTGCCTCAGAGAGCTTACGATCTTCACAGACAAAGACAGGCCACGATTAAGATCAGAGGTCACAAAACACAAGCGAATAGGACAGAGTGAAGTCCAGATCTAACGTGTAAGCTGGTTAACAGGAGGAGAATCATTCTGATTTTTCTGTTTTAATACTGATATGGCACCTAGGATTTCTGTGGCATAATATGACCTTTAGCAAAAGACCCTTGCAGAGGTACATCTGTAGGAGAAAAAAAACAAAACAAAACAAAACAAAAAACCCCCACTAAAATAGAAAACACCGAGGCATCTCAGGAAAGGGTGGGTCAAACCGAGTTTGAGATAAGCAAGTAAGCGTCAATTCTTTGGTATTCCCGCGCATTTCCCAAGCAAGAAACCTAGCTTAAGTATAACTTGTGAGCACGGGGCAGACAACTGCCATACGAATGGAGACAGAAACACCACTGTCTTCCCCATTACATCTGTGCCTTTGGGTGAAACAAAGGCAAAAGTCCAGTTGCTACAGAGGCACACCACTGCACCTCTAAGAAGACACAAGTTTTGTGACCTCTAAGGAGACACAAAAACTCTAAAGTTTTGTCACTAACCATGATAACAAGTAAGTATGGAAAAAAATGTTTATGTTTGATATACGTACTTTCGCAATAACTACAGACGCTACTTGATAAGAAAAAAAATGAGCCACAACTGACTTCCTTTAAAAAAGCATAACTGAGATGGATCAATGGGGTATCTGTCTGAAGGTTGAATGTATGTGTATGCCTCTTGGGGCTTGATCCACCGAAGCTCTGTAGACCTCCAACAATCACTCTAACTGTGTTGACATTGGAAGTTCTCCGGGGATTCATGCTTTGTTCACTGCTTCACCCAGCAAGATCCTCCTCGGGGCCGGGAACTCTTACCCTCTCCCCAAATGCATTTAAACACTAACAGGATGTTGTTCCTCTTTCCCTGAGCACCTCTGCTCTCCCTGACCTGGTATGGAAGCGTTAGTTTCTTTGAGCAGTGTACTCACTGATACACTGTGTAACTCAGTATGGCTCTAGTGAAGTTCACAGGAAGATGCTTCTAAGGTGTCAAGTACACACACAAAAAAAAAATATCTTGGAGGACTTTCATATTCAATAAAGAGAAAGTAATGCTGCATGGAGGTATATAGTCATTATGAGATTCTTGTGTCTGTATTATGTGCAGCAGTCCAAATCACTACTGACACTTATCACAATAACTCAAAGTAAAAATAGAATAAAATTGCAAAAAAAAAGAAAAAATGTATTAGGGTTCATTTGTTATTAATACCTATCCATTGGTATTTCATACTCAGCAACACAGAATTGCTATTGACATATATTATCCTTGAAGGTAATATAAAACAAACAAACTAAAGCAGACATTATTAACAGAAATTAAAAGAACAGGAGGGAAGTGTAAGGATTATTCCTTCTGCTTTCACATTTAGCAGAGTTTTCCAAGATGAGAATTTAATTATTCCAACATGCAGCACCATGCTCATTCTGGAGAGCTCCTTTTCCAAGGGAAAACATTGGTGCCTAAAGGAGTATGTTAAACATCCCAAATGACACTACCTGACTCCCACGAGAAAAAAAAAAGTGAGTAACTCCAAAATTTTAACACTGCACCTCATAAATCAGGGGTTTTTTTAATGCCATTCAGCACACAACAAACAAAAAAGAATTTCTGCTTACCAGTTTAATGACACAGCACCCTGATTTTTTCTATCTAGTGGCAACATTTTAACATAGCTCATCAGCATTTATAGCTTGGGATCTGTTTAAATGTAAAAGTACACACAGGAATCACAGAACTAGTTATCAGAGATCATAGAGAGCAGACAGTCCATCACTAGTACTACTACAAGAAAGCGCGTGCCTGTTAAGAGTCGTTCAACAGGCTCCGCACTTGAAAAGTACTGGCAAGCAGCCAGAAACACCACACGCTATTTTCCTACAAGTCACATAGGTATAAATCCCTTACAGTGAGGAGCACTGGAGTTTCCCTCAGCATCACATAGATGATTTACATAAGTATTCCCTCATCAATTTGCAAAATTCAGTCTTCTGTGGCAAGTTACTAATATTCCTTAAAAGCACTTTTCCTCATGAATATGGTTGTGAAAATCCTAGTAACAACCTTGACTGTGAGTATTTCAGCAGGTCTTACCTCTAGGAAGTTACCACACAAACCAGGGAACATATGGGCTCTATGCATCTCTGTCGCGATGCACTTGTCCTTTTTGCATCATCACTGAAAGCAACCCAGCCTGAAACTGGCTTCACGGGAGCGCACATGAATAGTCACAGCTCCCTTGATTAACTACGTTTTGGCCTGCAGTGTGTGACTGAGCATAAAACCGGGTAGCTCTGCAAAACACACGTACGTTCACTTCAGGAGGCGAACCACCACAGCCCTCCGCCGGGGTTCTCTACTCCGAAAGGGTAAAACCTCAAACCCACCGCGGAAAACGGACAAACTCCGAAACCACGGCACCGAGTTTCGAATTCACCTCAAGACAGTTCGGCGTTGGGGGGGAGGAGAAGGCGGCTGGTGGGCAGCCGGCAGAAGCTGCCCCATGGGGCTCCCTCCTTCCCGGCCGCGGTCCAGCGGCTCGTGGGCTCACCCTGGGCTCACCGAGGCGGCGGCCCCCGCCGAACACCCGCAGCCCCAGGACCCCCTCGCCCCAGCCGCGCGCCCCCGCCGCGCCCCTACCTCCGCCCGCCGCGCAACACCGCACCGCACCGCACCTCGGCGCGCCCGGCGCAGCTCCCTGGTTACCGAGCACAACACACCGCCCCGCCCCGCCGGCCCACGGCGAGGAAGCAGGTGCGGGGGTGGGGAGAGGGCGGGAGCGCGGGTGCGTGTGCGGGGGTTGCGTTGCCGTATCCTTGCGGCGCTCCCCAGCCCGCTCCGCCACCGCCGCCTCCAGGCTGCAGCCCAGCCCCCCCGCCGTGCCCCGGAGCCCGCTGTCCTTGCGCGCATCGCGGGGGGGCCGCGCCCCGCCACGCCCCGCCGCCGCTGCAGCAGCAGCAAAGCCGGGGCAGCTTCTCCGGGGGCGGACGCACTGACCGCCGTGCCGGGGAATCGGGGGGATGAGGCACCGGCCTCGGCCCCGAGCCTTGGCACCCCCGAAGTGCGCCCTGGCGAGTAGCCGAAATACTACTGAGAACGAGTGTATTGAGTTGTCGCTGCTAATTACTATTACCGGTAATATTACTATTATTATTGCTGCAATATATAGCGTGCTGTAGGGGCATTACCTTTGGTGTAGGCTCCAGAGCATCATCGCGCATAAGGCAGGGAGCTGCACAAGCAAACTGGGGCACCAGCTCTTACATAACAGCAGCAGGACAGAAATATTCGAAGGATCTAGCAAGACGGTCTGCCACTTTTGAGCTCAAACTACACTAGCCGTGCAACAGTGTTTATGCCACTAGTATAAAATGTGATTCTGCCTCTTCCAAAGACATTGCACAAACCCTATGACCTAATTGGGCTTTTTCCCTCCTTCATTTTGATTGTTACCATTAAGGCTAGCTTCATGCAGGAGATAGAAAGATATTTTTCTGCTTACGGGATGGATCATCTCTAATCTGTGTCATTGGGAAAGAAAAACACTCATTTTGTTGGGAGAAGCAGTGCCAATGAACCTCTTAGTTTTCATCTTTTCTGGCAGTGCTGCAGTGATTCTACAACATTAGCATGCAGGGTGTTTACTGAGTGGACGGATGGAATCTGATTTAGGCAGCAGAGATTACTCGGCATGATCCCATCCTTTAGCACTAGTCATGCTAACATTGGTGCTACCCTTGTGATATGAACACTTATACTTAAGGCACCTATCCTGACACTACGCAGTTGTGGATTACACACTTGGAGCCAGGATCCTGTATGGAAGAAGCAGACATACCAGGAGCTACAGCAAAGATTTGTGTGAAACTGGGATGTGCATATCTAGGTCACCTCCAGCCATCCACAAAAATTACCTCTTCCTGACAATGAGTGTAGCCAGGCATACTGGGCCTGAAATTTTCCTGCTTTTGAAGGGTTGAGGGGTTTTTAGTTTGTTCTGTTGGGGGTTTTTTGTGCAGGAGGGGAACTGCTTTTTCATCCATTTTCTTTCTTACCTCTTTGTCCTGCTTCTTTGCTCTACCCAACGCCAGTTGTAGCATCAAAGATGGCAAAGGAAGTGGATGCTGACATGCTTGAGTTTCCCCTTTCTACATATATCTTTTTGCTGAATAAATTCCTCACTTTGCTTTTTTATTTTATTTTTCTAGGTTAAGAGTATGAGTATTAACATGAGAGAGAGCATTTTCACTGCAAAAGCTTAGACTTCATGTAATAATACTACTATTGTTTGAAGCAGTTCAGCAAAGTCCTTGGTAGTGTAAGCTTCCTTAATTCTCTAAATTTCAGCACTATATGTTGCACTGTATGTTTTAAAAGCTCAACTAAAATCATTGACATATGTTCTGCCTATCAGTTGTAGCAGGAAAAATACAGAATCCTTACTGGTTTTCTGTGTAATTATTTTTCCTTTAATATGCAGAAAAGAAGATGTGGCTTATTTAAATATCTTCCTCTTCATAATTACGTAAGAATGTAATGACACTCCAGTTCATCCTATTTGTTCTTATACAAAATAATCAACTCCACCTGTGAGCAGAGCTGGTGTCTACCTTTTACTACAAAGTTCCTCCAAACTAAGATGGCAGCCATTGTAAGCTCCACGGCACTTTTCCAGATTCTTTTTTGTTAGGAATAAAAAATTGTCTTCGCTATCCTAGGGACAAGGCATTGCAGTTTATCATTAATACTTTTCTTATTTTGCTTTTAATTGTTAAAAAATCATGATCTGAAACTGCTGCCTCTAGGGTGTTTGCAAATAGCTCTTCTGGAAAGAAAGGGGATAGATTGGCTAATATATAGTGGTTCTACCAATGGGTTCCCTCACTTTCTGTGCATCCTCTGTCAACATGACTGGGAATTTTCAGAAAGCAAAAACAAGAAACATATTCAGTTATTTTTTATTCATTTAAAATGAATTAATTCCTTAGTGCAAAAGTGTACTTTCACTTTTATTTTAAGCATGCTTCATTTTAAATAGTCATAATAAATGAGGATTCTTTACTAGATGTTGGCATTGGTTAATTTGAAATGTAAATATTGCTTCCACCATAGAGACAAGAAAGAAAAGAAAAAGTAGTATAGTAACACAGGTCATTAAAGGGCTCTTGCCGTGATCAAAGCAAATTATTTAGTGCACAGCACACTTCCAAAAGCGCTCTGGTAAGATGGCCTCAGCTCAGGACAAGTGTCAGCCAGATGAACTGCCCTGGTGGCCAAGCACTGAAGGAAAGTGTCCCTCTTCTAAAAAACACATCTTCTGACTACTCACGTAGAACATTGCACACCACAAGGAAATACAGCAAATATCACCAACAATGGCTCTGTGCCAAGGGCAGCAGCACCCCTGAGGGCTGCTGCTTGTAGCTGAGACATGAATGAGGTCTTTGGCACTGAAGAATTTGAGACCCTCTTCCTCAAAAGAGAAATACTCCCTATAAAAGAGATACAGTGATGTTTCAGTTTGCCTCACTGTTGTATCACTCTCTACCTGATCCACTTTTGGTTGCTAGACTTAAAAAAAGATCTGCATCAGGTA
The DNA here is from genome assembly GCF_036250125.1 of Pseudopipra pipra. Lineage (NCBI taxonomy): Eukaryota > Metazoa > Chordata > Aves > Passeriformes > Pipridae > Pseudopipra > Pseudopipra pipra. The sequence continues at coordinate 52,104,152 of NC_087551.1, forward strand.
GAGACAATCCAGAGGGCAGCTGTGGGAATTGTGGAAGGTCTAGAATGCTCAATCCAAAAGAAAAGACTGAAATAGCTGTTTAATCTAGGGATTAGAAAGTGGTGGGATATATAAAAGCGTTCAAAACCATAAATGAGCACTACAAAAGGAAGGAAATAATCACTTCTCAGTATCCACAGTGCGTAGAACAAGAAGTAATGTGCCTACCTTGCAGTAGGTGATACTGTCATATCAGAACCAAAATGTTTTGGAGGAAATAAAGCTTTGCACCACATACCACATAAGGAGGAAGTGAAATTTGAATCTTAAATGTGCATTTTAAAGCACAGTCTAGACAAGTGTCTTCCTGGAAGGCATTTTTAATTTTTGATTCTTTGTCAGGATGCAGAACAGGATATGTCTTTAAGTATCTTGGTCTCTTTTGAGTCCATTTGCTGCAACTGTGAATGGTGAGACTGGTCTGAGCAACAGAACATCCCCCTTCTTTCTGCAGGTTTTGCAGCAAGCAGTAGTTGCCACTTCCTTCCTGTCAAAAACTGCCACACAGTATCTGTGTGCAACCTTGAAGCATTGCCACACATCTCCTGAGAGATGTGTGCAGTTCTACATCTACTTCGCGTGTACTGTATCAAGCATAAATGTATAAACATTGTATAAACATAGAATCAAAGAATCATTTGGTCTGGACAAAGACTTGTAAAATCATCACGTCCAACTGTTAACCCAGCACTGCCAAGTCCACCACTACACTATGTCCCTAAGCATCACATCTACATGTCTTTTAAATACCTCCAGGGATGGGGACTCAACCACTTAGATGGGCAGTCAGTTCCAGGGCATGACAACCATTCCCATGAAGAAATTTTTCCTAATGTCCAATCTAAATATCCCCTGGAGCAACTTGAGGCCATTTGCTCTTGTACAATCACTTATTACTAGGCAGAAGAGACAGACCCTGCCTTGCTACAGCCTGCTTTCAGGCAGCTGTAGAGAGAAATAAGGTCTCCCCTGATCCTCCTTTTCTTCAAACTAAACAACCCCAGCTCCCTCAGCCGCTCCTCATAAGACCTATGCTCCAGACCCTTCATTAGCTGTGTTGGACACACTCCAGCACCTCAATGTCTTTCTTGTAGTCAGACACCCAAAACAGGATTCAAGGTATGTGCTCGCCAGTGCCAAGTACAGGGGGACAGTCACTGCCCTAATCCCACTGGCCACATTATTTCTGATAGAGGCCAAGATGCCACTGGCCTTCTTGGCCACCTGGGCACACTGCTGGCTCAAGTTCAGTGGCTGTGGACCAACACCTCCAGGTCCTTTTCCACTGGGCACTTTTCTAGCCACTCTGGCCCAAGCCTGTAGTGCTGCATGGGGTTGTAGTAACCCGAGTGCGGGACCTGACACTTTGCCTTGTTGAACCTCATACAATTGGCCTTGGGCCATCAATCCAACCTGTTCAGATCCCTCTTCAGAGCCTTCTTACCCTCCAGCAAATCAACACTCCTGCCCAACCAGGGCAAACTGTCTGAGGGTGCACTTGATCCCCTCATCCAGATCAGTGATAAAGATATTAAATAAAGAACTGGCCCCAGTACTGAGCCCTGGGGAACACCACCTGTGGAACACCACTTTTTTTTTCCCCAGGTTCAAGCCAAAGATCTCCGTTCGGCCAGGCCAGCCTTTCCTGCTAGCTCGTCTTTCTGCGCATGGGGACAGCCTGCTCCTGTGCATTTAAGATTTCCTTCCTGAAGAACATCCAGCCTTCCTGGACTCCTTTGCCCTCCAGGACTACCTCCCAAGGGACTCTGTCAACCAGTCTCCTAAACAGGCTGAAGTCTGCCCTCCAGAATTCCAAGGTAGTTGAAATATCTCCTTATTTCTCCAAGAATCAATAAGCTGTAAAACTGCACGATATTTTTCTGCATAAAGGTTTTATATGTTGTATGAAAACAGGTTTATATGTGTTCATGTTTTATATTTAATGTAAATCTGGGTGAGTAAACTTTGACAATAAATTAAAGATACAATTAGAAGCCAGAAATATATTCCCTCTAACATGAATTACACTGAATTACATGAAGTATATACAACAGACCATTTAACTTCCCTTGCATTGTGATGAAATAAATTAATATAATAACATGAGATTACACGAACTGATGTTTGTGGGAGTAGAAAAAAAAATCAGGAAAAAAATTATCTCCTAAACTAGTATATGATACCATGGTATATATGTTCTTGTAAGTGAAGTTATCAAAATTATAAAATCTTAGAGATGCCTAATTAGGATTTATATGTACTGAAAGAGCTCAGTCTAGCAGTTTAAAAATTCAGTCAAACATGATAAAAGTAACTTCATCATCTACCAGTAGTAAAAAGCAATCATGATCAGATTGTGCCACCATGTGGACTGTATCAAAATGATCTTTGCTTTGATGTTGGGCTAAAAAGATGCTGCAGGAACAGGCCAAGAAACTTTCAGGCATAAAACAAGTTATTTTGAATTTCCTTACATTCTATTAGAGACAAGATGTCTTTGTAAACTGTGCCTTTGAAGAGCATTGGGCAGATTTTCATTTGGCACCAATCTCAAACAAACATATATCAGGAAAAGTCATAAAACCTTGGTGAATTGTCTTCCTGTTATGTAACACTAGGCAGAATAATTGTATCTCTTTGCTTGCTTGGGGTTACATGTGTGAACAGAAAAACAATCAAGAAATCAAAATAATTACTTCTCTTAAATACAATAATACAGGCAAACAACAAATCTTTGTGGTAAAAACAATAAACAAGATTGAAACCGCAGAGTATGTCAGTGGCCACAGTAAAATGATGATCCGGAGACTAAAGTAGAAGACTAACCTGGTAGGAAGAGAGGGAAAGTTGGGGTTATTAGAAAATGTGGAACTGTCTTTTAAGGTCCAATCTGAAAGGGCACCTAAGCAGAAGTGGAGAACAATTCGTTTAGTAAGGGCTGAGAAGCTAGGTGTGTCACCCGAAGCAGCTACAGCACCTGACAGGAGCAAATCTGGTGTTGCCAAAATATGAGAAGGCAGATAAGATCACTCAGTGCTCCTTGAAAAAGGATTATTTTTCTAAGAAGAAATGGTTTTTGAACCTCTTTGCCTTACTTCATTTGTTCTAAGCAGCATATGAGTCTCGTGTGAAGCTTATCTCCCTGATCATACAATATAGTCCCATGATTTTTTATTACCTGTAGTCAACACATTTAGGATTCTTATCCATCACTGTCATTACTTGACTATTGACTGACTGACACTCAGTGGCTATTCTCCATCACTGTCATTATGCTTGAAGTTCCAAAGCTATGTTTCTGACTTCTATAGTGGTCTGGATACAACATATGAAAAAAACCCCAACCTATTAAAATTAAATATTTTAAATATGTTTAATATGTTAAATATTTTAAATGATAAAGCATGTATCTGAGCCACTGTACACTATGTGTGAGTGAAAGAATTTATACAAAGTCTTTCCTGACTTCATTTTGAGTATGTCTTAAGCTCATTAGGTAAGAGAAACTTGGTATTAATGAGAACTTCCATGGGCAGAAATCTGTCATCTCTGTGAAATAAATTTATCAGATATTATTTTGTACCTTTTGATGTTGACAGGTAGCACCAGAAATTCTTCCGAACAGCATCAGGATTCTTCTATGAGACATCCATGCTTTTTAGCATGTTCATTTTCATTCAGGAGTGAGAAGCTCTATGTCTTGTCAAATAGCATAAAATGAGTAGGCAGCATGTTGTTTGCTATGAAAACAGTTGGTGTTATTTAAAACAGTATTAAAACTTCTGTAAAAAATGCTGATTTTTTAGAATAAAAGTTGTAAGAGGAGTATAACATAATAAAGAGACAATGAAAAATGATGGTACACAAACCTCTCACATATAGAAAAAGGCAAGGATCTTACTAAGAACAAACACTTTTTGAACTGATAGATCAAACATAAGAATGAAATTATAAGATTTCTAATTGGCCAGTAGAAAGGCCAAACAATGTCGAGAGAATAAATTATCATGACTACAAAATGTTGGGGTTTTTTTTCCAAAATTACATGCTGTCCATCTCTTAGCTTTAACTGTGTCCACTGTTTCAGTGCTGTGCTTTATCCTGAAGGTGGCTACATTTCATGTGAGTCATTAATTCCTACAATGTCTGAATATTTTTTTCACTGGAAGTTTCCCATGTTCATCTGTGACTTCAAGTAAGTTAGGTAGTTTCAAGGCTACAGCTCTTCTGCATTGCAGTGTTTATTTCAGAAAAATACTGTGCCACAATATATATATGCCACAAAAATACAGAAAGTAGTATAAATTCATCCCAATAATTATTCAGTAAATATGCTCTTCCACTGACCCGGAAAGTCTCCAAGGGAACTCTTTCTTGCTACGTTACTGCATTGGGTGAATATATTTTCCTGTCTAGACCAAATCATTGCGAAATTATGTTCTTGGGAGGAAAAACAAGCTTTTGGAAGAGTTTGTCTCTTGTAAAAAATCTCTCCTAACTGTCTCTCTTTGACATCTAAAAATTAATTTTTATAGCTAAAAGAGAAGCTCAGACAGCACACTGGTGATTTATATCCTTACAGGGTTTTCCTTTAAATTGTCAGTATCACCTTTCCTCAAGCTGGTCCTCCGTGTTATGGGGACCACTATGCACTTTGATTTTGGTAGTGCTGTTTGCAGATGCTTGTTAGAGTCAGAGTAAAATTTGTGGTATTAAAGCGCAGCTTATTCTAGCTCCTCAGTGCTTATTTCTGGAGATTTCATAAATTTCTCTCCAGAGAGTGTTTTTGTTGTTGTTACAGACTTTTTATAAAATATTGTGTGAACAGAAAGGCCTAATTTTGTATTCATGTTGCATTGACGGATGTCACAGAATCATAGAATGTACCAAGCTGAAGGGACCCACAAGGATCACTGAGTCCAACTCCTGGCCCTGCACAGGCCCATTCCCAAGAGTCACACCCTGTGCCTGAGTATCATCCAAATGCTTCTTGAATTCTGTCAGGCTTGGTGCTGTGAACACTTCCCTGGGGAGCCTGTTCCAGTGCCCAACCACCCTCTGGGTGAAGAACCCTTTTCTAATATCCAACCTAAACCTCCCCTGACACAACTTCAGTCATTTCCCTTGGGTCCTGTCACTGGTCACCACAGAGAAGAGACCAGTGCCTGCCCCTCCTCTTCCCCTCATGAGGAAGTTGTAGACTGTGATGACATCTCCCCTCAGTCTCCTCTTCTCCAGGCTGAACAGATCAAGTGACCTCAGCCGCTCCTCACACGGCTTCCACTCAAGGCCCTTCACCATCTTCGTTGCCCTCCTTTGGATGTTCTCTAAGAGCTTAATATCTTATATTGTGGTGCCCAAACCCGCACACAGTATTCCAGGTGAGGCCGCACCAGTGCAGAGCAGAGCAGGAAAATCCCCTCCCTCGACCGGCTGGCAATGCTTTATCTGATACCCCCCATGACATGGTTGGCCCTCCTGGCTGCCAGGGCACTGCTGGCTGATATTCCACTTGTCATTGACCAGGACCCGGGGGTCTCTTTCCACTGCACTGCTTTTCAGCATCTCATTCCCTAGTCTGTACGAACAGCTAGGGTTGCCCCATCTCAGGTACAGAATATGACAGTTTCCCTTGTTGAACTTCATATGGTTTGTCAAGGTCTCTCTGCAGGGCCTCCATGCCTTTGAGGGAACCAACAGCCCCTCTGAGTTTTGTGTCATGACTATACTAGACGCTGTTTTGATTAGCACCTCTGACTTTGAAGTGCAGCACCCTAGAAATAAAAGGGCAACCTGCCACAGAGTTACCTAGACCACCAACACTCTGCAGAACAGACTTGCTAAGACTCATATCCTCTGGACAGGGAAAAGAGCAATACAGTCATTAGCAGCTTAATGGTGGAAGAATAAGGGTTATGTAGAGTTGACCATATCTGCCTTTTTCATTGAATTCTTTTGGGTTATTTTGTTTCTACCCAAGCTTTGGCAACTCAGGGCCACTCTGTGATTTTCCATTCTTCAATGTTTCAATATTATAAGCCACAAAGTTCCAGATATAATGTTTAAGAACCAAATGACATTGAGACATTTCTAATTAATTTTTATTATTTTGATTCAGGAGCTCTCCTTGCCTAGTTCCAAAATGGAATTTTTGGAGATATTATGAACAGTTTCTGGCAGAACATATTTAAGTACAAGGCTCTGAAACTATGTTACACTTTTAACCACAAATCAGATAATGTGCCCAGTGGTCCAATGATCTTGGATCCTCTGTAAGACCATAGATACCTCTGTTGATCCAGCTGAATCAGAACTGCCAGTCTTCAAAGAAAGGCAGAGCCTACCAAGTTCTTCTGTCTTCCAATCTATGCCCTAACTAGCAGCTTTAGAGATGAGCCACCTGATAATTTTCTGAGTAGACTAGGGAAAACACAGCATTGATTCCCTCTAGATCCTTGGGATTGTTTTTTTGTTTTCTGTTGTCTTCTGATGAAAACCGTATTAGATGCTTCCTGTTCTACTTCTCTTTTCTCATCTCAGAAGTCTCAGTCCAACTCCAGCCAGTTCAACACATCCCAAGAAAAATCCAAACAGACTTCTTTCTATTGCTGAGGAGTAGGTAGGTAAAGTCAGCCTGCTCATTTTATTGACTGTTCTTAAAAATAAGGAAGTAGCAAGAGATTAATCAGTCAATCAGAGGGTATTTTCTCTGATTTTATCTGAAGATCAGATGGAAGTTGTCATCACCATACAAAAATCTTTCAAATTATATTCCTGAGAGCTGGAAATACTTGTTATTTCAAAAGACGTGTGACTTATCTTTGTCTTCAAAATTGGAAAGTGGAAGCATTCTTGCTGACATTAATTCCCCTATTTCTGCTTCTCCTTACCATTTCTGATGGTTGTCTAGTTAAAGAAATCTCCACAGTATTGTCTATTTTTAAAATCAAATCCATGCCTGGTCAGCACAGTCTTACTTATGCCTTAGGACTGTTCCCTGATCAGTCCAGAGCTCTTTGGCTTAGATCAGGTGATCTTAACTGAAAGGGTTTGCAGTTATTTCTGGTGTATGCCCTTTAATTCCACATTTTAGTCTACTGTGCTTTCTTTCTTAAGTAGTCATTTTGCTGAATGCTTTGCTTTTGTGAGCTGTCTGTTTTCTAACATTTTCATCATCTCTCATTATTTTATTTCCTGGTCTTTTTAATTATTCATATCAAGATTGTAAGTCCATGTAATTCAATTTACTGATGCAGATTTCTGTATGCTGAAAGTCTGCTTCAGAATTCCTACATCTTGGATATGCTTGTCCCTCAAGTCTTTTGCAGAATAAATCAGGACTTATTCTAATGAAAGTTTCATCAGTGTAAAACTGAAAAGCATGCATGAAAGTGTACATACATTCTTTCAAGGAATACCAAGCTCTTTGTACTTACTGGTAAATGATTTTCTATATCTGGAGTTTCTGCAGTCACTCCACGCTTGGATGGCTGTGTCCACTACTCCTAGCCCTTACAGCACAAGACTTATTAAGCTTACTCTCCCTAGCAGCAAGCCATCTGAGAGCAGTAAAAATTAATGACCTGCAATAGAAAATGGTTAAATTAATTATTCACCAGTTTCCAAAGGACCATAATTGCATTTCCATTCTCTGTGGAGCTCTCCGATTAGCTTGCAGAGGGACTCGGGTGCTCAGCTGCGTGGAGGTTACAAGTACAGAAGTTTGTGTGGGTGCTCAGGAGAGAGGGAGTAGCAGGGATTGTTGGGTGGCTAGGATGGCTATATGGGTGAGGTTGGGGGCAAAGATTTTTATGTTTTATGGCTCTGGAGAGTGCTGGGATGACTGGATTTGCTGAAATAAGAAGGAAAAGGTATGTGGAAGGAATGATTACAGCAGTCTTCCATCAGAGCAAGATACTATAGTTAGTTTGGGACAGAAATTCTCTGGAACTCATGGGTATGCTGAAGGAAGCACAGCTTTCATGACATGACTTTTATCTTTTGCCCACCAAAATGTGATCAGGTGCCTAGTTTTGCTTTTGATTACTTCTCTACTTAAGGTGAGGTGAGACAGACAAACAGCTTGCTGCCACAATCTTCTCATTACAGCAGTAAGTAATGGGCCTGCTCTAATAAACTACATCTCAAGAAGCAAGGCAAAGATGACAGATCTGGCAAATATGCATCCTGTGAAATTAATCCTCAAATACTGCTCTCAGGGGAAGGTCAAAGAAAATCGTCAAAAGAAAAAATAACCATGACTGGAAGCTTGAACTTTTGCTTTTCAACATGATATTTTCCTGCAGAGTACAGGAGAAGATCATTTCCACAAAAAAGAAGAAATGCAGATCACCTAGTCTCACTGTAAGTTATTTGCATAGTGCTAAAGCACAGCAGAGTTGGGGTTGCCATACAGGCTGTCTCGGGGAAAATAAGAATAATTAATAATAAAAATGAGCAAGCTAAGTTGGCATACAAGGCATTGTCCATGGACTTTATAGTCCTCAAAGCCTTCACTTACAGTGTTATAAGATATTGTGACACTCTGTACTTTTCCAGATGGATAATCTCAGCTTTATATACTTAAGAACATTTTGACTTCATGTAAATTTGAATTTTCCTTTGGCAAATCAAAAGTACTGGAACAGAGGAATACAAGTCCACCTAAATTCCTCATGAGTTGCATTAGAAGTTTTTTGGATTTATATGAATAAATGGATACTCCATAATTATGGTATGATCCTATCAACCAGAGGAAGGGAACATTAAATATTCACGACTACTGAAAGGCAATTTCCTTCAATTGTTCATCATGCCTCCATTCTTAACCTTCCCCATAGGATTTCCTTTTGCTCTAAACTTCAGAAAAGGTTTTTTTCACTAGATTTTAATTGTACTAGTAAACTGATGAAGGGGGCCATAATTGTCAAATATTGCTTGTTTTATTGCTTCAGTTACACATATACCTATGGTGGGACTCAGAAAGCAGACTTTTACTGCAATAAGCCACTTGCCTAGAAAAATGAAAAAAGAATTTTTAATCTGTTCATCTATCGAACAAATGCAGTCATGAAAATTAAGCAGTATGCTCAGAGTAAACCTAACTAAATCAAACCAAAATGGTATCTGTGCTGGCATATAATTCCTCAAAGACTGTTTTTATATTACTAGCCCTGTAGACCAGATATAGATCTGGAGAAAAATAATTAAGTAATCATAGAATCATAGAATCAACTCACTTGGAAAAGACCTCTGAGATCATCAAGTCCAACCCTTGATCCAACACCACTGTGGTTACTAGACATGGCACTAAGTGCCACATCCAGTCTCACCTTAAAAACCTTCAGGGACGGTGAATCCACCACCTCCCTGGGCAGCCCATTCCAATGTCAGATTACTCTCGCTGTAAAAAATTTCTTGCTAAAATGCAATAATAGAGTTTTCAATACTCAGGGATGCAAAGAGGACCATCAAGAGCTGGCAATTTTGAGACATCTGCCAGCTGCTTATAGAATAATTCATCATCCTCATCATCCTAATTGGGTGGTCTATAACAGACTCTCACCAGGATGTTGGCCTTCCCCCTGATTCTGATCCACAGGCACTCAACCTTATCATTACTGACTTCAAGTTCTACAGAGCCAAGAGACTCTCTAACATACAGACCCGCCCCTCCATCTCCAGGCATAATACCTTAGAGTGGGAAAAATCCACTTATAAAGTGGCTCTGAATTATTTTATTTCTTTTTAGCTTTTTAGAAGCTTTGGAAACAGCCTTAAATAGAAACATATGGAGAGTAAAGATTTTGTTCTTACCATCATTCTATTCTCATTTTTGGAAAATATTTCAGATGTTCAGGAGATATAAACACCCTCTAAATTCTTATCTGCTCATTCCACAACTATTATGATATCTTATTATGTTTAGGGATATCTTCATCATAAAAATGTGTTTGGATTAGGCTCTTATCTAACACATATAATAGCTGCTGGGAACCGTTTTTCACTAGAATATATATAAAAATGGGTCTCAGAAACATACCTTGAATCCAGTGTGAAATATTTCTTGGTTAGACTAACTGTGTGAAAAAATGAAGACCGTGTCAAATGTAAGTCCTAGTTTACATCTCAGCAAAAGGATTACAGATGACAGTCTCTTCCCACCCACAGGCAGCAACACTGCAGAGACAGTGAACATCCACACAGGTTCACTGATACAAATGATAGTACACAGGAATATTTTTTCGTTTAATAAGGGAATGCTGCATGATAAGTCAAGTCCATTAAATTCTATGTGACAACTTGGGACAAATACAATTCTGCTTCTAAACAGTTCATGTGTTGTTCACATATACATGCTGCTCACACCAGCAAACTCATGTCTGTGAAAGAGAAGTGTCTCTCAGTGTGAACAAATACAGCTACATCTGTGAACATTATTTTTCAATGAAATTTTAAGTTTCAGACCATCCTAGGGAGTGAAAAAATGGATTACATTTCCTCGCACCTTTTTAACAGCAGATAGGATGGAATACAACAGCATGAGATGATTTTTTTATCCAATACTGGTAGCTGGATGAAAAATTTGCAGCTCATCTGTAGAACTCTATCAGCTACTACAAAAGTGTTAAAATACAATTTTGTTGTTGTGCTGAATTGTGTTTGGGTGTTGCTTCTTTCTGTCCCCTTACTTGGTCCCTTTCTTAGTGTAGAAAAAATAGGATGGTAATCTGAATTAAAGTCATGAGTTTACTAAATGTCATGCTTCAGCACTGCAGATCTCAGAATTTTCAGGAGAGCAGAAGTGGATAGAAAGATTCTGAGGTCTTGCTCAGAAGGTGGAAGGCAAGGAAATATTGTACCCTAAGAACATTATGGCAAACGACTTTCCTAGATTGTAAATTTGTATAATACTGGCAAATTTGTCCTTTGGATAAACATTTTCCACACTTTGGAAAACATATTGCTGGATTTCATTTTCATCTGCTGAATGGGAAGTGGTTCACAGGATGCATTTGTAGAACAGAGAAAGAAGAGGGATTTTTTGATTTGCTGACTCCAGTTCTCTGCCCCTCTGAGAAATCATGTCACATAATCTTCTTTAGTAATTTATCTATATTTATTCCTTCATTTTATCCAATTAATTCCATGTGAGAAAAGAAAACTTAGATAATGAGAGTACCTTGTTTTCTTCTCTTCTGGGGTGGTTACTCACAATTGAGTTTCCTGATAAAATACAAGTTCAAGTTTGGGGTTTTCAGCTTAGAGTCCAAATTGCTAGTATCATGTAGGCTGCTGCAAAATATCAAGCAATCTGCTAGATACAAAACAGTGAGAGAGGAAGTTTTTAACTCCCTGTTAGGCTCAAAAAGCTCATCTTTTTCCCTTCCCTCTTTCACCTCCTTGTGTCCCCAGAAATGATACCCATTACTGTGTTGTGCACCCCCACAAGATCCATCATGCCAACTCTCAGCACCATACTCCCTAACTATCTTTTGGCTGTGGGAATACAGTACCAAGATGCTAAAACTGTCTTTTCCCCACATGACTCACCACTAATTCTTCCAGCAGGACCCACTGCCCTGGACTGATTTTGAGATATATATTATTTGAGATATATAAACCTGGATCAAAAATACTTTTTTTTCCTGTTTGACTTTAACTAATGCAGAAATGCAGTAACATAAAATATATTTTCCTGTGTAGCCTCTCTTAATTCAGTCCCTCTTGCTTTTCCACACACACATAAATACACACAGTCTTCAATATCACAAATACCACATAAAAGATCAGAGTTCTGAGTTGAATATTGGATCTAGAAACATTGTATATGTTCCAGTAAACACAATGTATATTCAAATACTGCACAATGAACTGTCTTCTAAATCAGGTAATGGTACATAATTAACAATGAGAGATCTTCTTTTTATGTAATGTCCTTAGGATTTCTCATCTCCCAAAAATATCAAATCTCTGAAATTCTTATGTAATTCCTACCCATGATTCTTTCTCTGAAAAATCTGGAGAAAAATTATTAACAACTAATACACTCCTGGAAACTAATATCTTTTCTAAGATGTTGATGTTACTGCAACCATGCTTCTTTTCATTCATAGCAGGTATATCATATTGGAAGTTGTATTCTGATAGAGCCAGCATGTGTCAGTAGGCTATTTAACCTGTAGCAGGTAAACTGAAGAAATTTGCAGTCTGAACTTGACGTGAGTCATTAAAGGCAGCAAATTCAAGCTACAGTTTTTCTGTGTTCTGTCTCATTATGAGTAGCATATAACATTGATAGTTTGAGGGTAGACAGGAACATTTTTCATCACTGGTCAAAGAAAATGTATTCCTGAGTTTTTCTTCATGCATCCGGAGAGCTGTAAAACTAACCACAGACAAATATGAAGCTGCTGAAATATGAAACAATTAAAGGAAATCCCAGTCTAAATCATAATCTCCAGATGGAAAATGTAAGGAAAAAAAAAAAAGAAAAGGTTTCACTGGATGCTCAGTATAGTCTTTTTAATTTTCTATTTTTTTCAGTGAACTCTGCTTACATTTGAAATAAAAAGATTTTGTGGGTTCATGGATGAGAATTCAGCATATATACCTATGTTTCCTCAGGAACTGCAGTAACAGTAAGCAACAGAGTTTTCAGCAAGTTGTTATAAAATTCTGACATGGTGTTCCTTCTTCATTCCAATTACAGTGGTATGGCCCTTCTCTCTGGCAGTGATTGACAATAGTAAGGATCTGAATTCAATTTGTAGGACTTAGTGATCAGGCTCAAGCATCATTCCTTTGAGCCCTGGCCATCTGAAAAAATGTTTTCAACTAAATCAATCTCTATGCACTCAGTAAATTAACTCTATGGATCACTCCACTCTAAGTATTTTGTTAAACAGAAAATATTTAGCCAATCAGGGCTCTACTGGGAGGGCAAAGAAAAATAGAAGAATCCTAATATGTCAATAGAGAGAGCATAAATGCCTCAGAGAAAGCAGCTGCCCCCCTCAGAGCAGGCTGGCAATGGTGCTAATTCCTTCCTCCACAGCTACACATGTCCAAGGAAGCAGGTGACTATTCACATGCCAGCACTATTTTGTGTACCTACTGTTTGGTTGCCCATGTTTTTTCGAATACATGATGGTACCCATCACATTTATTTTCCAAGAAAGTTCTTCCTTTTCTTCAGGGTTAGGGCTAGTGCTGCTGTAAATTTAAAACACCTCCCCTAGTTAAATCAGCACATTAAAACCTTTAAGGAAAGAATCTAATTCCTCTTTTCAGGAAGTAAAAGACTGCTCACTTCATTGGAATTGGACTCACATCAGCAACATATTTGACAACTCATCATCTACATACCCCTATCTCCCATCAGTCAGAAGTGACAGTGGGTTATACTTGCCAGTACAGTAAATGATGATGAGCATTTTTACCATGAGGGTATCTTGAATTATGATGATTTTATTTTCAGGAAAAGATGCTTCTCAGTAGAGAAAAATGGAAGAACTAATGGGGTTACCAAGAAAATATATTCCTACAATACTCAGAAATAAAGTGAACAGAAACAAAATTAGTCTAATACTTAAAATAATAAATTAATAAGAGTTTATTATTTATCAACCTGCTTTAGCTTTTTGATGAAGAAGGTTCCACAGGTTGCCCAGAGAAGCTGTGATGCCCCAGCCCTGGAAGTGTTCCAGGCCTGGTTGGATGTGACTTTGAGCAATCTGATCTAGTGGAAGGTTCCAACCCTGCTGTGGCAGAGGGATTGGAACTAGATGATCTTTACATTCCCTTCAAGCCCAAACCATTCTATGATCCTATCTCAGGATGCTGTACCCATTTTACTTAAGTTCTGTTGCACAGACTTGCAATTCTTCCTTTTTCTTACAAGAGTAAACGGGAGAGTTTGAAACAGATCTGAGAAGCCTTCTTAGCAAGTCATTGTAAACCCACATTATCTTGATTCACTTAAACTATTTGCTGCAACTTGCTGATAGGCATTACAGGTGTATGGCCCAGGTAAGACTTCTGGTGGTCCAGCTTCTCTGATCTGCTGCTGAGAGTTGCCCATATAATCTGTTTGTTTCTGAGGAAAATGAGAGAACTCCCACCTTGGAATACCCTGTCCAGATAGGAACTGTCATATTTCTCACTGCTGCTGAACAGCTCTTCCTCACAGAGCATTAAAGTTCATATTTCATACACTTGATTATATGTAAGATGCAATTATCTGCACAAGTGTTCGTGTCTGAGCTCAGATGTTTTTCAACTAGATTAAGGTCAGTTTTTAATCCTTTTTACAATGTTCATCTCAATAGATGCATTCAGTAAATTAAAATCAATTAATTTCCTCATTTTAGAGTTTACAATAATTCAGTTTTATTGTATTTTCATATAGTCTTAGACCACAAATCTAACCCTAGTAATATAATAATTTAATTTGCATATTTTTATTATCTACTCTGGTGTCTATGTCCCAGCCAAACTAAATAATCCCATCATTTCTTATCAAGTTGTATCTTGTTCACAGACATCTGAAAATCAGGTCTTTTTCATTTAAGTTTTTAACTCAGTATTTCGATATGTAATTTTTAAGCAACAGCTTTGAAAGCCATCAGTCTTATATCAACCATCAGAGTATCTTTATTCAGTATTTTTTTTAAGTCTGTTTCATGCAAAAAAGTCCCAAACAAAACAAAACAAAACAAAATTCAGCATTAAAATTATGCCACATCCAAATCTTAAGTTTGAAATATTTCTAAATTTAGGGAATTCTAGATATTCACTGTGAAAAATAAGTGTAGCCAATTCCATTTTGTAGGGGTTTTTAACAAAGGGCAAGAAAACCCTCATACAATTCTTCAGAGAACAGGAGTACATTCACAGCAGAATGTTTATGGATATATATTATCTGAAATATATTTAAGAGGAAAATAGTTAAAACTCAGTTCTACAGAATTTATCACATGAATACAAAATTTTATATTTTGTTGATCCCCATACATTCTCCATTAATTCTGTCTCTGTGTCATTAAATATCTTGGCTATTTTCTTTTGTAGGGGTGCTACTATTGCTATATGTTAATAGCAGCAGTACCTGTAATTCCATCAGGGAATTAACACTGCATTATATTAAACCTGTCCAAACAAGAAGCTCAAAGCTGTTTGTGTTCCAGGGAATTCATATTTTAGAATGGGGTGTGGAAAGGAAAAAAAATTACAGTTATGCTGTCGGGCCCAGCTAGTTCCTCTAACCAGCTGAGGAAAAATGGCAAATACTTAACAATCCCCACACCCTAAATTAATATCCTAATGAATTGGTGTTTATTAAAAGCCTCTTGATACATTTCTTTCTTATTGAAAATTCCTACCAAATACAAGTGCTTTTGGATGTTTAAGGAAAGTCTTCAACATAGAATATTCTAAAAGGAAAGAGAAAGGAATTTTCATCTCTCTATCTCTGGGTTGAAAAAGTTTGAGAGAAGGAGGTGATTTGGTATTGTTCTGAGTCAGTTTGCTCTGGCCGAGGAAATGACGAGAAGGAAACTACTTCCCCATCTCAGGAACCATGTGGTGTTCCAAGATAAGGCAAGCACTTACTAATTCGAGTCCACAAGCAGGAAATGTGATACATCCATTTCCTTTCAGGCAAACAACACTGTTCCGTGGCAGCACAAAAGCTTTACTTCTAGTGCAAAATCTCAAACCTTCAGAAAACTATTGCTCCTCTGTGGACATACCATTCTATATTTGCTATTTGGATGTTATGGATAGAAACAGCACAAACCCTCCAAATGATAGCACATTGCCATCAAAATTTTGGGGTAAGGATTTTTTTCTAGAATATTGTTAAAGTACATATTGATATTTTTTGGTGATTGCCTTAAAAATACCTCTAGATACTTTCAAGCCTCATACTGGATGTAAAAATAATGAATAGATTTTGTATGTCTTGCAGTGAAAAGATTGTTTTTCAAACGTTTCTTCGACAAAGTTTTATCATGTCTTTAAACTAATCAAGACAGCAGGAGGTGCCAGGGCAGAATTGATTGTTTCATAAAGTTCATTACTGAAGTCAGTTGAAAAGGTGTCTATTGACTTCAGTATGTTTCAGATCAGGTTGACATTCTCAACCGCTTAATGGATGTACCTACACAGCAGACATGATCTGTTTCATCTTCTAATGAAAAAGAGATAACAAAAACTAAACATGTTGCAACCTTTGGAATAAAGCCTTATTCCTCCAAAACAAAAAGTTATTTGTAGTTTGTTGTGGTGCCTCACGATAGGGTTTTCCTTATTTTTTCCTCAATGTATATTTTGATTAGTATCTCTTACGACTGTTTTCTTTCATCCAAATCTGGGAATGGTTCATTAACTGAACTATATAGTGTGAGGTGGAAGCATATGTTATATCGACATTCATTCAAGGTAATTAGATTAATTGATTTGATCCTAAAGGATTCTCTGCATCTGCTCTGGAAAATCTTTCCCTCCAAAAAGCTCTATTGCTTGCTATGTTTGACATTAACATGTATTAGCAGTTAAGCATTAGAGTGAATCATATGATCTGGTTTTATCTATTATATTATTGCTATTGGCGATGATCCCTCCAAGAATCTGAACACTATTTAAAACCAAAAATAATATGCATTATCAAAATAGGACTTTGGTTGCATAGAAGTGCCTCAGGAAAAGATTGGGAAAAAAAGACAAGAGGATGGAAAGAGGTTCTTTTTTTTTTTTCTTAGCATAAGGAACAAGAATCTGCTGAATGCCATCTATGCTTCCTGCAGTGACACATGTATTTTCCTGCTGAGAGACCATGAGTAACCCACTTAATTTTTGTGTCTTGGGCTAAAGATTAGGGCAATGACACTTGACATCTTTGATAAATACTTACAGATTAACTGAAGAAAAATTACAGTTATTACTGTTTCAGAACCTCTTCTTGTCTAGAGGTTGTCTGCTGGACTCTGAAGAACAACAATCAATTTTATAAAGTGAAGACAGATGTAATTCTAAAATGGCTCTTTCAGAACAAAAATTTGCTGCATTTCACAACACCGAGCAGGACACAGAGGAGCTGTCTTATTGCTGAAAGGGCCAGCAGCTCCTTTCATTATCATTGCCCATCTGGCTTGCCAGGGACTGACATTGTACCCAGCCCTGATCACATCATGTTTGCTTTGACAGTAGATGAACCTCAGAGCTTGGATTTTTGTGAGGAGCTTGCATGATCCTTTGAAGGGAAGATGCCTCTTAGATTTTTCTTATTTTTCTGATAGATTTTAGAAGAGTGAATAGTGTTTTCTCTTCCTTTCCTGTAGGTATATGGTACATGGTAGACTAGGAAGGGTCACTGTATAGCCTCTGTCAGAGGACAATGGAGACAAAAGCTCACTGTGTGGAGACTTCACTTAATATTATAGAAGTGTATTTTCTGACATCCTGGAAATACATGAATTGAGTTAAAATAAAACTACACATAATAGATATAAATAAAATTTGGCTCTTTATTAAATGAGAATGCAGTACTTGAAACGTTGATTTTTTAGGACTTGGCTTACAGGCTATTTTCTAAGACACCCACCATGTAGTGCTGTGAGTGTTACTACCTTACCAAGATGCAGATATGTGACTTCTCAGCGTCTTCCATGGACTCAGCCGAAGCGTAAACTCCAACATGTGTGCAAAAGTTTGATGCGAGGGATTTGTAAGAAAAAATATCAGTGCTGTAAAAAAAGAAAAAGCACCTATTCATAATTACATTGAATTTCTTACACTTTTATAAATCATCTATTGTCCAACATCTAATTCCCTGTGCTGGAAAATAAACAGGCATCCTGTTTTCTAAAGCTGTCTAATTTCCAGTGGTATCTTCACACAATAGCATCTTAAAAGTGACTAAGAATTTCAGAACAATGAACAAACTAAACTGTCCTCTGCTTATTTATGTGTTACCACACATAAATCTTTTTACAATTGTTCCAGGCTAGTGGAAGTGTACGTGAATAAAGCTATGTAGATAAAACCGAGATATAAACACCTCTATATAAGTCATTTTGTGTGAGTTGTCTAAGTAGTATAGACCCTCTCTCTATACCCATGCAGAGACCTTAACAAATAATAATATTAAAAAATAATTAGTACATTTTTTTTTGCAAGCTCTGTATGCTATCAGTGACAGAGTGGAGAGCTGTAGATCTTGCAGGAATTAGCTGTAGATCTTGCAGGAATTCTTCTTTGAATTCATACATCACCATCATCAATCTTTAGTATTTTTGAAATGCTAAATTATGCAGCGAAGGAAAACAGAAGAAGCAAAAGAATAGTTTTCCTGGCCTATAATCAATTCTGCTTGGAAAAAAAATTAAAAAAGAATATTAAACTCCTTTTCTGGTTTAAATTCATGAGTTTTATGATAGAAGTCCTGGCCCTGTCAGCAAATATCCTCTGTGTAACATGTCATAAGCACAAAATCGGAATCCTGATTCTCATTTTGCTAGAGCTGTTCCCTACTACAGATGTTGTGTGAAATCTTTGTAGATATACATGCCTGTTTCAGATAAGTTGTCTGAGCTACTGCAAGGTTGCAGGAGTTCATTTCTTTCAGGTGTCAGCTTTTGTGAAGCTATTTAAGGAGAGTGCTGGTCACTCTCCTTTCAGTATGTACTTCCATAGTATGGTACTTTGGGAGATGTAAGAAGAGAAGCATTTAAAGCCAGTCTCTTCTGAACTTCATCACTGTTGATATCACATGGAACTGTAGACAGAGAGTCTGGATTATAATTTTTATTGCTAGTTTCAAAACAAGGTTTAACAATAACTGAGTGAGAAATTAAGATTTGATACCCATTCATCAAATAATAATCTCACTTTTTACTGTTTTAATATAGTCTTTATTGAGTTCTTCTTGATTTATAAGGTAACAGTAGGAGCAAAGATGTTTCCATTTAAACCAGGAGTGCATTTCTTGTAGTTCCTAAAAGCATTTTCAGTTGCACGCAAGTGAATACAGTAAATGTCTTCAAGACAATCCTGTTTCTTCAGTGCAAATAGTAATATAATTTTAGATCAAGAAATTCATATTAAATGGTAAATTTGATCAATATGAAAGCAGCAGAGAGAAAAAGTGTAAGCAGATTTTAATCAACACAAATTTAGATCCCCAGATAACATCTAAGGAGTCTTTCTGCTGTGCCTTTTGCAATCACATATGTCTGTCTCGTATTGGCCTCATTAGCCACCAGCGCGCTTGTAACAAATGTGGATAGAGCCTTCCTAAATCTTTGTTCACAAAGCCTAGCCATGAGATCCCCAGACTATCCTTCAGCCTAGTTTTACTCAAGTGCCTATTTAAAAATGCAATATTAGAATTTAATACCTTAAAAACATTGAGAACAATTTTTCTTTTCTTGAATCAGAATCCAGGGTGTTATTTGTTTGGTGTGCAGAAATAATGCCATATATCAGCTGCCTTCCAGCATTTTAAGATTGCAAACTGGTTGGCACATACTATAAGCATTATCATTTGAATTTATAAGCTACAAAGGCACCCATGTTTTTAAATATGTCAAATTTTGCCTTGTCCCTCCCTCAACACACTGGTTTTCTCCTCATTAAAATGTGTCTGTTTGTTTGAAAGAAGTCAGACTGCATAGTCTGCTGGAAATGATAGTCATTATGGATGAGCATATTCTAATGTCTGATGTCATGTTTAGCATGTTACTGGTGTAGCAATAATCATGGTTAAGGACTTTGTGTCATTGTCTATATGAACTGGAATAATACTTGTGAACGGCAGCACTGATTCAACCAGTAACACAGCTGTGAGAGACTGCAAAGCCCAACCTAGACAGCCATGGGACCAGATTTCTGGGATCCTTTGTGGGTGGTGGTCATGGAAGAGTAGAAGCACAAGCAACAGATCCAGTCTGGTTCTTTGCAAGTGACAAAAGTAGCATTTGTGCTGGCCTGTGTGGTGACCAGGTTAAGCATGTTGGCTTACACTCTGATGTCTGTGTCAGCACATTTCCATCATACCCACTGCATGGTCTGTCCTCATTCCCTTTGCTTCTGTTCATACACTTTGTACCCTTATTATTCAAACTTTAGCAGCAATAAATAAAGACTCTAGGAGCTGCCTCAGCTGTCCTGCTGGAAATGAGGACACAGAAAGACTACAATTTGGAGCCAGCTGTGGAGCGCTTGACAGCAGATGTGGCAGTGGTAGTTTCTACCAGGCCACTTCTCTTCGTAGAAGTTTGATGACTGGAAAAGACCAGTGTCTTCATACCTGAGTTCCCCAGAGGGCCTTTAACCTGGTAGACTTGGCATTGCTAATAGCTCAGAGGACTTCATTAAGCTGAAGGTGCAATTCCTTTGCTGGCAGAAAGGAGGAAGTGAAGGTGTGACATTAAACAGTTATAGTTGCTTTACACCACTGGAGATTTTTTCTGAGTAGAGAAAACCTTCAGGGTTGAAGTGGAAAAAAGAGAGAGGAAAACACAACAAAATTAGAGTTTTGGATTGAGGTGATCTATCAATCCCATGGATGTATTTTCTGAATTGCTATTTTTCTTCTCTTCCATTACATTTTCTCCCTTTTCAAATTTTCACTCTAGTGTGCGTTTACTTCCTGGTGTTTTAATTCATGACAATGAGACAAAAAAATAGAATAAGGTGATTGCAGACACTGCATCAACTGGACTTTTTACTTGCAGTTGGCCATTTTTTTGTCAATTCTCTGTTATCTGGAAAACCCCAGTGATTTTAAAAGTGAAATACTTGGCAGCATATCACACATCATGAGGAGCTTATAGCACAAGGAATAAATGTCTTTGCCTTTCTGCAGAGTCTTTAGGTTAGATCACTGACGCCTGCAAAAGTTTGGAAATGGGATGTGAACAAGTGAGCTTCTTGCTTTTGAAATTGTTCTGCTAGAGTCAGACAACTTCAGACTTTACAAGCTCCTGTTGTTGGAAGCAGCCCCAGTGGGAGAGCAGAGAGGGGGAAGAGTCAAAATTCTTTCTTCCGACCTCATAATGCAGTACTGTCCTGGTGTTTTAGAGAATAATTCCTTCCAGTCCTTATCCAAAATAATGGGACACTCCAAAATAATAGGTATTCTTCAGAAAACAGAGACCTAAAATGATGATAGAGCCTTTTAGAATGCAAATATGAGTATTGCCATAACAGAAAACACCACACTGTATTTTTTATGACTAACTAAGCAGTTCTCCATTCATACAGACTACTGGGGATAATTAGTGAATATTGCATTTCAGTGATAACTGACATTTCCAGTTTTTAATTTCTTTAACCTAATTGTCTTTTAGCATTTAGTTAAAACATTATACAAAGAACAGATAAAATTACCCAATAAAAATAAAAACTAAAGGAAGCCAAATTCATCAATATGTGGTGAACGAGAGGGAAAGGACCAGAATGGTCTAAGCAAATGTTATCAGAGGAAGGAATGATCCATATTGATTTGGTGAAGTCAAACATATCTGAAAGAATGTATCTGAGTTCTTTGGTCAGGAGCCTGTACTAAGACCTTTCCCATGTCACAGATAGCCATATATATATGTAAAATGCAGTCTTCACACTGAATCTGCAGCTCCCTATGGGGCATACACTGACAATATTTACAGCAACAACTTTCCTGATCACATTTCCCAGTGTGCTTTATCATGCAGTACCTTACAAGGCTGCTTAACAATTGAATTTCAGAGTCTGGCTTCTTTCTCATCAGGGACAGATCCACAGCTAAAGACTTACTTGCAACTCAGAGGTTTACCTCGTGGTCTATGATACTAAATGCCTCAAATCATTGAGCAGACATTGAGCAGTCCCCATCATAATGGAGTTCATAAGAGAGCCAATTGTGTGTGAACAAACCTTGCTTCCAACTCCTCACTTATCTTTTCCAAGTGACTACATGGCTCATACTTCCAAATTTGTTATTATAAATTTTCTAGATTCCTGCTAGTTCGTTACTGCTTACCTAATCTTCCATCTTCTGACTAATATTTTCTCCTTTACTCATTCACGCTGGAGCCTTTAAAAAAGGTAAAATTTGTATATCACCAGAGCTACCTTTCCGTACCCTTAAGACTTCTAATAAGAAAGAGCAGCTTGTCTTTCATTCCTATTTCACAGCCAGGTATATCTACTCATGGAAGAAAAAACCTTGTTTTGAAATGTTTATGATACAAATGCCCTCACTGATTTGTTCTAGTACCTGTCAGTGGCATGTGAACTTGGGAAACCCCATATAAAAGTAACCTAACATATAAAAAATATATAGGAAGGAGAGATGCATTTCCTAGTTTAGTCAGACAGCTCTCAGAATTCGCACCATGAAATGGCCAGGAAAAATGATTGAAAAATATAGCCTTGGAGTCTTTTCCCTTGGTCCTTAGACCAGAAGATATTGATCAAAGCAACTAATTAGAGCATTCTTCCTCTAAAATATGTGCAAAATGCTGTCTGTACTAGACAATTTGTGTGAATGGCGTGAGTGCATATTATATGGTATGGTGCAGAAAGAAGTAGAGAACTCCTAAGCCTCTTTGTGTCAGTCTGGTATGGACAGACTTGGGGCTGCAGATTTCCCCAATTCTGTCAAATAACGTATTTGCAAGCATACCTGGCTTAGTGGATGTGTAGCCATATTGACTACAGGCAGTGGCGAAATAAAGCCTCCTCACACTCTTGTAAGAAACCTGCTAACAATGTGCACAATTTTGTCAACTTCAGAATGTGTTCAGACTCCTGAGGCAGGGTTTCTAACATGGAGTAAAACACCTTGAGTTTTCCCAAATTCACTGAGAAACTAGAATTGTCTTATTTTCCCATGGTCAACTTGAACTTAGAGCCAGCTGGATTCCCTCAAAAATGTTTGTGGATATTAGCATACTAGAAGGCAGATTTTTAGCTGTGTTTCCAGAAGAGAAGGTAGACAGTTCCTCCGCATTTCAGGTCCCTATTTGAAAACCAGAGTGAACTTCCCTGTGCTGTTTCATAGGAATGTTCTCAAGAGAAAGATGATGAGGCAAAATGTGACATGCAATCAGATAGCAAGATATTTCTGGCTTTGCAAATGCTTCCTGTAAACACATCGAGTTTTTCAAATATCTCTGTCTGAGAAGCAGATGTACAACACAGATATAAACTATGATACATTTAAACAACACTGTGAGAGACAATGAGATCTTTATGGTGATGTTACATCCTTGAAATGTTTCCCTTCTTATTACCAGTGTAATAAGAATCTAGTGTACCTACACTAGATTCTAGTGTACCTACATGTTCTTTAAATCTAGTGTACCTACATGTTCTCCCTCTTGCTCCTCAGTGAAATATTACATAATAGTGAAACCGTATTTCCAGATTACTTAACAAAATACTTAACCTGAGTAACCTTGTTCATATGGATGACTAAAAATTGCAATGTATCTGCATGGTGAATTTTCAGGACTATGAAAATTCTGTACAGCTCAGCAGAGTTTTTAGGACAGGGGCCAGTTTTTTTTGTTACAAATACTACACATTGGGACCTTAGACCCTGAGAACACAGTACACAGGTAAAACCAAATAATGTCCACATCAGTAAAACTCAGCTTCACCTATATAAGAACTGAGACAGACTTTTTTTTCTTCACATATTAGAGAGGGCTGTAGGATT
The DNA here is from genome assembly GCF_036250125.1 of Pseudopipra pipra. NCBI lineage: Eukaryota > Metazoa > Chordata > Aves > Passeriformes > Pipridae > Pseudopipra > Pseudopipra pipra. The sequence continues at coordinate 52,127,898 of NC_087551.1, forward strand.
GTGCATCCTCACAGGCCCAGCAGCATCAGAGTAATTTTGCTGCATGGCTTCCAGAGTAATAGAGATTTCCTCTAACTAATGGCAATTGCTTTTTTTTCCACTTTAGGTGGAGACATAAAAAATGTCATATATAATATAAAAAACTATGTAACTTCTCAAGTGAACAAGTAGACAGAAGCTGATTTAAGTATTCCACATAATTTGGACAATGATCATGGTAGTCAGAAGACTGCTGAGGCAAGTGAGACCCACATATGCCACCTTTCCTCTGCCTGAACTTGTTAAGATCTCTGCAAGGAAGACATAACTGTCCTATCTATCAGGTCAAGGTCACTAAAAGATCTTCCACTTTCCACTTGCCTTGCACTGACTTGGGATGTGTCACAAGGCAGCAGCAGAACAGCCTGGGCCAGTGACTCAAACAGGACACAGCTGTCATACAAGTAGTGGTAATCAAGAGAGCAATGGCAACAAGGGTGTAGGTTTAACTGAAGGAAAATAAAAGATAGCATGTGATGGTGAGGCATTAGTAATGACAGCAAATGTGTTTGAACATCAGCCCTTCAGTGGGACTGATCTTCCCCCTCTCAGCTTCAGAAGAATCAGAACCATGTTTCTGTTCCCCCTCAGCTGTGTTTGAGAAGAGCTGATTTGTATGCAGCTCTTCAGCTGGACTTCTTATGCACGTCACAGTACTGTTTACTGAAGCTGTTTGCTGGAGCTGTTTGCTGTGTCCCTGTGCTTGATTACCTTCTGGTATCGCTACAGAGAGCCCGAAGCAGTCAGGCAAGAGATGCTCACTGCACATTCTAGTGCTACTTATGCTGGTACCAAACTATTGTAGGAAGCCAGCACTTCCTCAGTGGTCCATCAAGGACAGGAGTCAAGGTCATGTGTCAAATCCAAACATACTCTGCCCATGCTAATTTCTTCAGGAGACAGAATGGTGCCTTAGCCTTACACCGTGTTTTATTTTTCAGCTAGATTTTGCAGATACCATTTTGTATCAACTACTAGACTACCATTATTTAGTATAAATCCTACATAAAAGTTTATCAGATAAATCATATACTGTCTTCTGAAGGGCCAGAATTATCAAAATATCCCAAATTTAATATGACTATGCTTATTTTTCTATCAGTTAAGTAAAAGATTTGATGAGCACATTAAAGTTTTCACTTCCATTACTGAAGCAGAGAGGATTATGTCAATAGTCAGACCCTACATTTAGGAAGTTAATATGTAAATAGATTCCAAGATCTTATTGCAGGCCTGTCAGAGAGATAAAAGTGATATTAATGATGAACTTTTTTTCATTGCCTTTATTCTGGCAAGCCAAAAGAAAAGAATATTACTGTGGTTGGATGAAAGCAACAAACTATGTCATGAAGAGATCAGTCTTATTTTTCCACTCTGCCTATCAGAGCATGATTTCTTCCTTGTATATAAGTTATTCTTTTAAAGTGAGTCTCTCATCCTCAGGTTGTGTTTTGTTGCATCCTAATTAATGCTTTCCCACTTTCCCCACCCCCCCCATACAACCATTGATTGTCAAATACTTTACCATCTTTTGCAGGAAGGACACAAATCTGAGTTAGTACAAGGAAGAGGCAAAGTTTCTTCAGAGTATTATTTAAATATTAATCAACCATACAGCATACACACATTTTAACAATTACTACTACTGTAGTGACTGATTATATGGTTCTGCTTGTTGTCACATGAGCTACCAGAAGCATCGTTCTTTATCTACCAAATACAGAAATCTGGTCCTTAGGAAACAAAATATATTTCTTCTTCCAAGCACCACACCAGTGAATGTGTTGGCATGTGAAAGTGTCACATAGTAAAAGCATCTTTGTGCTGTGCTTTGTCCCCAAGACCAGCGCCCTGTAGCTGCAGGCTCAACTGCTGGAGCCTAACAGCGTTCATATTCACATCTGCTAATCTCAGCATATTGTGGGTGCAATGGTTCTGACTTAGTTCTTCTTGTAGACCTTGTTGAAGGAGACTGCTACATATTTATACACAATGTCCCATTTTACCATTGTAATTTGTTTATCCAGAAGTTAAATGAGTTTGTAATATTTGTTAAAATCTTAGTGAGCCAAATGAGTGTCTGGGAGTGGTACCATCTCCCTTATACAGAAGATGGAATGAGATGTCCAAAATCAAAAAAGAAGAGCACGAAGTCAAATCAAGACTCAAGACTGAACATTTTTTATTAGTAAGATTATCTTCATTTCATAACCCTATCCTTTTTCCTGGGGAAAAAAAATTAAAAAGAAAATCAGAAGAAAATACTATCAATAACAGTTATTACAGACAATGTAATTTTCCCCTGCTTTTCAAGGTAGAATCTTCACTTCCTATAGAAGCTTTAACCACATTTACTTATTCATATTTTGAAACCTATTGTATTGTACTCAAGTTTACACCAAGCAGTCCTAAATAAAATAATTTATTCCCTTCTACTTGAAGAGTTAGAAAAGAGACTAATGTGAACTTGATTTTCATATGTTGAAATTTGGACAATAGTAATTTAAGATTTATCTGTTAAATTACCCCAACCAAAAGTCCATCAACAATACAAAAATATACAACATTGTAATAAAATAACATCTAGGAAATTTTCAGTAAAATAAATGGGAGAGAAAAAAATAGTCAGTTCAGTGTAATGCGTAAACTCCTCTGGGCTCTAACAAATGTTTGCTGAGGAAAACAGCCATGGCAATTTCTGCTTTTCACCAGAGGGCTCTGCCTTGTCTCTCTGGCATCTTATATGCATAGGACAATTAATTGTTTTAGACATTTGAATTCACAATCCAGCATCTTAACACACACGTTTGACGTTTGACCATTTAACTGACATCTGTTAATTTTAAACCTTTCACTTTTAAAAAACTGTGTTATATTGATACCATCTCTCTGTCATCCAGGGTAATGGAAGAATGAATCAACCAAGCAGACATGTGGCTTCTGTGGAAAGTGCATGACTTATGCAGGCAGAGTATAAATAAAGAAGGAAGCCATCGATGGCTCTGTTACTTGAGAATTGTAGGAATCTCTGGGCAAGCAGAACCTGGCCCAGCCTGGTGCAAATATAGCCTCTCTGACAACACTGGCTCATGTGGGAAAAGCATCAATAGCCCACTTCATACTGAGTCTCCAGCCTGGATCATCTGTCCTGTGTCAACAAGAGTTGACTAATACCCCAGATCAGTGATTATTTCACTTAGAAATTATGCCAGCATTTATCAGCTCATGGTTGCACAGATTCTTATGACTACTACTTAATTGGGTCTCCTAACCCACACCAAAATAGATATTAATAGACATATTTGGTACAAGAGAAATCTCCTGAACATCAAACTGATTGATCGTCACCCAGGAAGTACTGGGACAATGAAAGATAAATTTCTGAACTTTAGGTAACTAATTGAATAGTACAGTACTACCACATATGAGCATACTTCTGTATTCTCAAAATACTCACTACTATACCCATTCCCAGAGGAAGACAAATATAACAGGAGATTTTTTTGCATTACTAGATGTAGCTCAGATATTACTGCAGTGACAAAAACACAGATCACTCTTCCTACTCCTTGAATACTTGTTTATGGGATACTTTAGAACAGTTTTCAGCAAAGTTCACAAACAACTTTCCATTCTTCAACTTCTTACAGCTTTTTAAATTTCCACCTGAAGATGTGTCTGGGTCAGGCACAGACAACAGAATTACTGTGGAGGGACTGAGGATGATTTCAATATATTCCTACCCCACAGTCTTCCCGGTAACCTCAAATTCTTGTGCTTTTTTCTAACTCTGGATGACTCCTGTTTTCTCAAATGTATCATATGTACTTTGGTATTTCTTCCTTAATTTTAGGAATTTTAGGAAATCCTGCTTAATTTTAAGATTTCACTCCAGTCACTCATGCTCTGTTCATACATGAAATTATTTATTCTCAGGTGTAAAATATTTTTATCAATAAAGTAATAACTATAATGTCATATTGCACTGTGGTAAACTGTGATTTAGTGTTTGATTTACGTTCATGCAGAGGCCATATAGCTTAGTTCTGGGTTTGTGAGGTAGGTAAGAATGCCTTGCCAGAGGATATTTTGCTGCACTTGGGGAAAAAATCAGAATTCTTTTACTACCCTTGTAATGCATTAGGATTCATAATGAAACAATATGGTAACAGAGTTTCTTTCTCTGTCTGCCTCAAGAAATCTTTGCTTTTTGCCATATAGTTTTGCCAAAGGTATTAAATTAAACATGCTGACATGTCTATCTTAGATTTTTCCTTCTGGTTGTTACAATTACTCCTTATTTATCATTCCAGTAAAAACCAACTGCCAGTAATATCAAGGAAACATCATTAACTCTGAGTTGATTTTTGGGATATTGAGATGGTATATTCCATTCTTCTGGCTTTTTATCACAATGAATTATGGTATTAGTAAACAAAGCAAATGTACTCTGCTGCAGGGAGATCATTCTGGACATTGCTGTGGATGGCAGAAAATATGACTTTAAAAACAGACTTAGCCTCGTGCCTTCATGAGCACAGAAAGCCACAAACTATTACTTTCTGCCACTTTGCAGAAACCCTCAAAACTACAGGCTTTACTTCTCTAAGCTTCTGAACACTTTTTCTGTGCCTCAGTCTACCTTACTTTCAAAACCTCAGCAAAATGCTAGTCTTAAGTGTTTATAGCAATCCACTTCAGAATTTTTCTTATTTTTGAGGCGCTATGAACGTCTCTGCAATCTTACATTGGGATGTTTTTTGCTGGCTTTTTCTGACACCCTATTTTACTAGAATGAAGGTGGTTTCTACATTGTTTAAATTTCCAGCATCAATTTCCAGCAGAGGGCAATCTTGTTCCTAGGTAGGTTGCTTGTTCGTGACATTAACCCTCTGATTAACAGCCGGCCCCTCCGCATTTAAAACATACAGTTAATCCAAAAGCGTGGACTGCATTTTTTTTTTAACTTGTCATTTAATTAATAATCTTTCAAATTTTTCAGATTTGAAGCCTATTAGCTTACCCAATCAATAAAAGTATTAGAAACTGCACGAAACGACGTTAGTATGGACCTTGAGCTGTCATCTGCTCTACCTTCTTTTTTCAAGACAGGATTGACTATATTTCAACTCTTGACTGATGTTGCTTTTTGAAATCTTTTATGGGGGTAGATGCACTACATACCTGGACTATCTATTCTAGTTCTTACCCATCCTTATATATAAAAACTTATTTTTTTTAATTTCCTTTGCTCTGTTTTAAACCCAGTATTTATTTTATTATCTGCTTTGGACACAAAACCCAACAGTTTAAGTATTAGCTGAAGTGGGAGAATTGCTCTCTGTTGCTGCAGAAAAGAATCTTGCAGTAGCACGGGCTGAATAAAACATCTCTTTAGCAAGCTGTGTCTGAATGCAGAGCTCTGATATTTCTGGCAGCACAACTGTCTCACTTATTTTGTTTATTAGTTCTCATGTCCTGCACAGTCTGCTTTTCTTTCAGCTATTTTTCCCCAACAGATTCTGTTTTCCAGATGCCCCCATCCCCACTGGTTCATTTTCTGGACATCACAACTTCCTGAACCACCTTGTGCCGTAGCCTGTCACTCTAAGTTGTCTCTCAAAAGTCATGTGTGAAGTTTCTTGAACTTTTGTCATGACTAACATCACAGCTGGTTGATATTATGCAGCAACTGATTCACCCACCAAACTGAATCATTGACTGCCTACAAATGATTAATGAAAGGCTGTTTTTCTAACACAATTAGTGACAATTGGGAAGATAGTAATGTCAACGCTTTTCATATAGTAAGAAATTGCTTTTTGAACTCAGCATGACAACATCAGTTGGCTACTCATACTAGCCCCAACTTTAAACCATTTTTTTGGAGTTCATAGAAATGGCATAAAATTTCAAGTAGTTCAAATCACTTCAAACCTTCTGTGGAGGGGAAAGTGGTGTCTCTTTTGGGTAGGGTATATTTCCTTTCCAAACTTGCTGCCTGGGATGCATGAGGAGCAATAGCAGCAGCCTGTAAAGCTTAGAGATGTGCATTTACTATTTTTGGGGAATACATGCAGTGCAGGTAGCTCGGTGCGCAGTTGCAGATCGAGCTGGATGTTGAGCTCTGGGGGGCAGGAGCCTGAGCCCAAGGCGAGAGGCCGTGAAATGCCGACTCTTTGCATAACAAAGAACCTGGGCCCATGTGGCCCAGCCAGGTGACAGGACACCCAGAGGCACAGCAGGAGCCGACGACCCCCAGACTTTCCTACCCTGAGACTGTAAGGGTATAAAAGCCTAGGGGTTCCTTTGTTTAGGGTCCCTCCTTGGAGACACACAGCTCGAGCTGTTATTTTGTTATTTTATTATTTAGTTATTGTGCCATGATTAAATTATTTTAAGGATCTAGATGTCTGAGACTCTTCTATGGGAAAGCAGGTGTCGAACCGGTAAGGAAATTGTGTGGGTGGGGTGTGTAGCTGCAAAGGGGCCTCGGTCCCAGCTCAGGTGGTACGAGTGTGACTGCCAGAATGGCTGCATGGTCAGACAGGGAAGTTTCCTTAGCACTATAGCTGTTAGGAAGAGTTTGTTGAAACTTTGATGGACCCTGGCTGCTCCTATCTTATTTTGCACAAAACAGACTGTGTTATTAACATCCCCTGATGTCTTACCTGAACCTCACTTGAAACCTGAGACACTGAGATTCCTGTAGTGTCTGAACCATTATTACTATCAGGTTAGTAGATTTGTCATTGTAAATGCAGTTCATGCTTTAATACACTAGCTGGTGCTCTATGCTAAGTTGTGCAGTGTTCAGGTATGAATTTCCATACTTGTTTGTATGGGTTTTATACCTGCTTTTGTCACTGAGCTTTCATGTTTGGAAAAATTCATTTTGGGAAAAAGCAGCTGAGATGATTTTTTCATGTTTGAGATGAAACCCTCTACTAGTTGTCAAGTTGTAAGAAGGAAAGAAATAAAATGGAAATAAATTTACGATCCTAAAATTTTGATTGAAAATATAAAAATTGCTCTTTTCCACTATATATAATGGTGATATGTTCTGATACTTCACATTGTTAACACAGATGAAATCAGTGAGCTTATATGTTCTACATAGAAGCTTGCTGGAGTCTCCATGGAATAAAGTTTTCATGTCAGATACACAATGTCTTGTTCTAGTTTTGGGCTGGTGGAAAAAAAGAAAAGTAGGAAAATTACTCTCAGATGTTCAAGTAAATGAACAGAACCTTGCCATAATATAATATGACTAAAACATCTCTATAGCAAGCTGTGTTAGAATGCTTAACAATGCCATTCTTGACTGACAAGCTACCTTACCACTTCTAATAATTTTAAAATAAAACTACTGTGGTTTTAGGGATGCCACTCCCCAGTTTAATGTCCCACGTCTCCCTGAGACTCTCCCAAATCAGATGCTGCTTGCTTGCTCCCCCTCCTTTTCTTTCTCCTTCCTACTCCAGGGATGGAGCTGAGAATTGGAGGCACAAAAACAAAAGAATTATGGGTTGAGATAAGAACAATTTACTGGAAACAGCAATGAGATAAGAGAACGAAGAGTAACAGTGAGAGTCCCTTCCTTCCACTACACCTGCTCCCCAGCAATTTATTAATGGTATAGAATAACAACCTAGACATAACCACGTGGCTCCAGGCTCCACCCCCTCACAGCTACTGCAGAAAAATTAGCTCTGTTCTGAATGAAACCAGGACAACTAGTTAATTATTTTCTTTGAATAAAACAATAACAACAAAAACTTGCATCTCCAAAATATAAAGAAGACTGCAATATTTGAAAGTCAGGTGCTAGAAATCAAATCAGATGTGTAGGTATCATATCACCCTATGGGTGTTTTCTGACATCTTGTGCTTAGCAATAGCATGAGCAGAATGGATGCTTGGAAAGCTGACTGGTTCTTTATTAGCTTTATTAGCTAATATTGGCAAAATTGCTGTTCAAATTTGTCATATGTGCACAGCCTGACAAAAAATGCTTTTCCATTTCCCTTTCCTTTGCATTCGGTACTTTGTCCTCTGTTCCTCTGCCCCATCCTGGTTGTTTCTCTGAGATGCTCTCATTGAAGCTGCTACTTACATGGTTTTGAAAGGTAGTACTATCCCTTCATATACTTGGCCAGCTGTAAAGTTTTCAAATGTATATATTTGTAAGCATGGAAGAAGGAAGACCCTATGCCCACCTTAACTTTACACCTTGGGAAACTTATCATAAAGGGATAGGAAACAGGCAAGTCAAAAGGATTTCCTGAGTTCAAGGAATAAAATGCTATTCCAGTTCATTGTAGCCAGAGCTGAGGGCAAGAGGAGATTCCTTAGGAAAATGAATCCCCAGTGCAAATGTATTTTGAAATCAAAGCGGTGGCTTGCTATCTGATGTGGTTCATACACCTGAAAGGAAAATGAAACTTTCACAGAAGTAAGAGATTGACGTAGTATGTCTGCAAGCAACCTGAAACCCTACATGATAGAAGCAAGATACTCCATCACAGAAAACAAATAAAGATTTTGGGTATTTCAGGAACTGAAAGTCTAGGTAGGGACTGTGTTGCTGTATTTTGGTGAGGTATACCCCAAAGTGAGGAATAATATAACATAACCCACTTCTGAGACTTAAAGATTAGTATGGGCCCTCTTCAGCTGGTCTTGCTTCAGATGTCCAGGCTAGATGGGAAGAACTTGCTTCATGCCAAGTGCTGGGAAAAACATCTTATCAGCCAGTCTATGATCTTTACTAATAACATGTCTAAATTCCTCCTGTGTGGGTTCTATAGAGTATTAAACACTTGCTAGAGGTTATTAATTCGATAGCATACAAGCTATCACTTCAAACATATAATTCATGGAAAGTTATGAAATCTTTAAAGAAAGCTGCAACAACCAAGGAAAAGCTTTGTACAAACCTGTAGCACTGCATTTGTTTAGCGCTGCATGCAAAAATGAGAGAGGAGGGAACAGAGAGTCTTTAGAAGGAATTGCCTAATATGGATAGATATTGGGCTGACAAACTTGCTGACTTGATGTTCTGGGGGTAACATTCAGATATTATTGGTGTTACTGTGGGTTCTGAATTTCAACTTTTTTTGCAGTCACATTAGGAGCACTGTAGACAGAAAGGTAAGGTAGCTAAGGTATCCAGTTTCTTTCTTTCCTTATCCTTTCATTTCTGGCTTTGTACCCAAATTTGATAAAAGCCTTTGTCCTTCACCTGAGCTGATGTTAGAGGTGAGAGTGGAGAATTGACTGAGGTAGAGTACCAAATCTTTTCAGTTATGACATAATCAAATAAAGCAGGCAGTGTGAGTAGCCTGAGAAACATACAGATCAAAACATATTTAGAGGACTAGCACCCGGGTAGTTTTGGTATTGACAGCATCCCTACCTTATCCCCAAATCTTTTTTTTTATTCTTTTCCTTAAAAGCAGAGCACAGAATGACATGCAGAGCTCCCAAGAAACTGTAAGATATTAATGGCCTCTTGGGGGACACTATGTGTCAGTATCATGCTGACTCTCCTGAAAGGCTGTTTCTGCTCCAGCCCTGCCCAGATTAAGAAAGAGAAAAACAACTCAGGGCTCCCGTCAAAATCCCAGGTGCAGCAAGTCCCACTCTGCATTTGATCTTTTTCTCTGTTTGATAGTATTTTCTCCAATGTACCTCAGGGCTGTGATTGCTGGACATTTTAAAGAGTAAATCAATGGGCACAGATTTACAACTCTTCAATGCAAGTTTTTAGAACTGAACTACATTTCAGTAAAATTCATCCTCTACAGGGAGTGAGCAAAGAGCAAGTTTGGCCTATTAGTGTGACCCATGGTTCCAATTGAAGTCAGTGAGATTTTGGAAAGAGAAAAAAATTAAATGTCTGTAACCATTGGGTCTAGTGATATTTCTATAATAAGAGTCAAAAGGATTAAATGTAGGTCCAAATGGAAAAGCAAGCATTTGGTGTCCTATATGGCAACCACAATAGTCAGTGTAAACTCAGCTGAGTTTCACGAGGAAATAATTTTATCCTCTATTGTGACATTCATATATAGAGATAGAAAAATAAAAGAACTAGAGAAGTAAAAGAAAATGAAGCCATTATCCAAAGGGATAATTGTCTGTTCTGTACCTTCAGCACAGGAGAACAGCACGTGGGCAGGACTGAAGAGCTGCACTCAATACATTTGTCAATTCCCTCATCTGCTTTTAACAGTGTGAAACTCTGGTTTGATTGTGCAGGTGGTGAAAATTATGGCTAGAGGGATGCAGGGACAAATCCTCACCATGGTGCATGGCAACCCCAGAGCCAGGTACACTTTTGTGTCTTGCTGTGCTTCCGCTTATGCTTGAGGCTGCTGAGCCCTGCGGAGATCCCCTTCACCAGCTGAGAGTCCAAAGAGTTGCAGGGATATCGGTGGCAGCACAGAGACCTGTGTCTGGGGGATTCCTTGGCAGCCTTGAATATAATAACCTAACTAGCATTCGAGCTGAAGTGCAAAAGAAATCAGCACAAGAAAGGATTAGTTCTTGCTCCACTTTCCCATAGCCACACAGGGGGAGCAGTAGGGGTGCTCAGACTGCAGCTCTAGTGCATGGGAAACACTGTCTTCAGGAATCCTGGGATTTATTCAGCTAGAGGTCACCAAGTCCTGGCTCTCCCTTCTCACCTTTGGGAATATGAGTAGGAACTTGCAGTAACAGAATGTATTAAATCCATTAAAATGTCATAATAAGCTATTCCTGACCAAAAGGGGCACAGTAAGTCCTGCTGTGTCTCTTAAGACATTTTATAAAGGGCAGAATCACACTGAGTTTGGGAGAGGAAGGCTACTCATGGTGATGGAGCTCTGATCTGCAGCCAAGAGTTGCACTGCAGGAGGCTGCCTGTGGGTTCTTGCAAAAAGCAGACGGGGCAATGACCCTTTGCCTTTAGTGTACCCAGTAAAGAGTTTCATAGTTATAAAATTGAGGGCTTAAAGCAAAATTGTATTTTTGGATCAAGTCTTATCCATGTCTGAATGAAAGCACAACAAAGTGTTCCTGAGAGGGAGAAGTTCTCTGCAACAATATCCAATGCATTATCCTTGCCAGTATTTATTTGAAAAGGATAACAGTTATAAGCCTATCTGAAAGAAGAGTTTACAAGCAAGGAACAGTAGGATTGTATAGCCTTCCAAGTATGAATCACATCACTAGCAATTTTTCACTGAAGGAAGAAAAGTAGGAAGGTAGATAAGGAAGATGGTAATGACTACTTCTTAAAGTACAGTTAACCAATAATCATTCACATCTCCCCTGTTATGAGCAAAGGAAATATTTCTTTCCCTGCTCCTGCAGTGACATGCCCTAAGTTTAAGGCTAACTTAAACAAAGGAATATGTTCCCAGGTGCCAGTACTGGGGTGCCTCTGTCTGCAAGTCAGTCCTGCTGGCCCTGCCCAGCACCTGTCCTCCTCTCTGCAGTGTGCTGACTGCTCTTCATAGACATCCCTCAGGCCACTAACTCTCTTCACCTCTTCGGCATCTGCTTTGGCCATGTCCCACAACTCAGATTCACTGTCATTATTTTCAGTATTGGGAATGACTATTTGCACATTACTATAAATTCAGGGGAAATTTTAACAGCTGCTACCTTGCAAGAAAATTCTGAACCTAGTCTCATCTTGCCTTGTTTGGGCTCTAATGCCTGCATTCCAGTCCTGGAGTTACTACCTTCTCTTATGGTGATCAACCAGGCACAGTGTCATCTGGCCTGTGCTTGGATGTGCTGAAGGAGTTACGCACCTTTCTCTATCCAATGAATATATTTTCCTTTTTAGCAGAAGTGCTTCACAAACATGATAGTACAGCATGGACAGAACAAACATGTTTCAAGTTGTCCCATGAATCATTTTTTGCTTATTCCATCTTTGCTCCACCAGTTGTCAACACAGTGTTCCTTCTTGTTTGAGATCCAAGCCCTTCTTGAATTTTAAGGGGATCTATAAAGGTTTTGCATTCATTCTAGGCCTTATCCAGGATTACAAATATATATCTGAACTTTTTAGACTAGCAATAAAACTGGTGTTCAGTTGCAAACTAAGTGAAGTTTTCTGAAGTAACTGTTGTCTTCTTAGAAAAATACAAGGAAAAATCATCCTGGGATGGTTTTCCATCCTGGGAAACCACATGGGAGAGAAAAAAATCCTAGCCATGGGGGTTTTATTGTTGCTGTTGTTGTTGTTTTTGTTTTCAGATCCCTTAATCCTTGAAAACATTTCTAAAAGAGCTAGAAATTTACTTTTCTGAATGGCAGATTAATACATCTTTAAATTGGGCATTGCAGGTAGGAAATATTCAAGAGACTTAGTATTACAAATGGTTATCTCTGACCATAATAATTTAGGATATAATCATTTACATTAATTATTATGAGGATTTAAACTATTCGTTACTCAGCAGTAAAAGACTAGGAAGTGTTCTCATTTTCTAATAAATACAGGGCTTACTCCACTAAGAACATGGCAGAAGGCACATCACTGTTTTAATAGGTGAATTTGTGAACATGTATACATAGAACATAAACATCTATAAACAGAAGGATAAGTCTGCATAAATCCACACCTCCTATTGCCCATAGGAGCAAATACTTGGCAGTTTTATAACACACTTTGGAGCTGGTGGGTGGCTGATTCTGGGAAAGGCTAAAGACTTTCCTTTCCTTGGTACAGAAACTGATATTAAATGTAGTGTTATTTTATGGGTGTTTTTGAATTATGCAAATGAAACAAGCAAGCAGACAAACCAAAAACCACACACACAGAACCCCACAAAACACCAAAATACTGTATAGTAAGAGCACTCTGAACTGCTGTGTTTGTGTTGTGAGGTTCATGCATTACACACAGAGGTCTAAGGGCTTGTTCATCTTTTAAGCAGGCTGTCATTTTCGATTCATTTTCTTGCAGGAATATCCTTCAGAGTTTATGAAGTAACTTTGATGTTCATTTTTGCTGTATTTCAGATGAGATAGTAATAGCCTTCACAGTGTCCATGGTGATTGGACTGGTGATTGGAGGGATCATCTGGGCATTGTTCACTTGCTTGTCCCGTCGCAGAGCTAGTGCCCACATTTCCCAGGGGAGCCCCTCAGCTTTCAGCCGTCGGTCCAGACCCTCCTCCCATGGCCACACTACCGGCAGGACTGGATTTTACCGCAATAGCAGCTGTGAACGTCGGAGCAACCTGAGCCTGGCCAGCCTCACCTTCCAGCGGCAAGCCTCCTTGGAGCAGGCCAACTCTTTCCCCAGGAAGTCAAGCTTTCGTGCGTCCACCTTCCACCCTTTTCTGCAGTGTCCTCCTCTCCCTGTGGAGACGAACAGTCAGCTGATCACCCTCACTCCCACAAATACCACCACAACACTTGTAGGAAGCACCACAAACAGCTTAAGTCGACCTGAATTCCACTGGTCTAACAACAGCCTCCGCATCTGCCACTCCACACAAACCCCACCTCCTGCCTATGAAACCATCATAAAAGCTTTCCCAGAATCCTGAGCTACGTCCTTGTTGCAAACACACCCGTGCATTTTAGGAGGAACCTCAACTATCTCAAGAATTTTTTGTGCATGATGAAGATCTCTGAGAAGTCTCCAGCTGCAGTTGCAGATGGGACGGACCTGTCAAGAGGGGGGTAGCAGTGATTTCTTGGAGCACAACATCCCACTGTCTGAGAGACCACTTGTCTTTGCACTGCTGGCTTTAATTTACTGCTCTGCTGTACGCTTGCATATTTATAGTGTTGTATCATCTTTAATTGCAGCCATTGTCTCTTTATTTTAGAGGGGAAAATGCTGCTGCATAAAAGCTAGATCATTTCTTGAAGAAACAGATAATGTTAGGTATTACTGATGCACAGTATATCAGTGCAAATTTCACTATTCCTTTTTTTTTTAAGAAGTTCTAGTTTCATGTTTTCCCAAGGATGTTACATTTTCAGAGAACACCGCCCATTACCCACCTTCTTCCTATAACCCCAGAAAAGCTTCTGTCTGAGGAACCTTAGATCCTGACTGTGATTATAGGCATCCTGTTCTGATGATTCTAAGTGAGCTGAAAAGACTCCATGTTAGAGCTGCTTCTGTAAAATTCCCCACACTGTGGGAAAAATTAGTGAAGTATATGAAGCTTCACATAGAAAGAAGTTTTGAACAACATATTAAATGCATGATAACAAAGAATTTTCTGCCTGCAGCCAGCAGAACAGGTAGTCCCATTTTAATACCCAATGAGGCTGTATGGGCAGAACTGCTCATGTTTCATTTTTCTAGTTCTGGTTATCCAGATAAGTGGCATGAATGACAACTATTTTTTAATTAAGTTTCCTGACTTGCTATGGGATTACTCATTTCCTTATTTCAAATTGTTTTTCTCAAATTGTACCAATGTTTAATTGTTTCTGACAAATTATTCACTGAAATCTCGTCTTTCACTAAAGCAAGATTTCAGACATCTGTGGTTGAATACTGGGATTATATAATGAATTGGAATATGAAGATAAAGATGAGGTATTTAGTTGAGGGTTGCATATATTCTTGACTTTTATATGTGTATCATGTCAAGCTAACCCCTGGCTTAGTAGAGACTAATTGCATTGATGTGACAGAACATTCAGGATTTGAAAATAGCACAGAAAAATGGGACCTGAAGTAGGTCTTATTGTATCAGTTTCCTGTTAAATATTTCATGTTCAAATAAAGAGTAAAGAATTTCCGCAAGTAGAGGAACAGTCCTACTTGTCACTTACAGATAAGCCAGTTGTTTCTAAAAGGCCTGGGCAACTACCATCCACAGGACTTCTGATTCTGAGGGGGCTTTTGTAGAAAGAACAAGTTCTCATCTGTCTTCTGGGAGGGACAAAGATTCATCAGCTTTTAAGAATGGGCAAAATGCATTAAATCTTACTTTTCAGGCTTTTGGAGACTGGCAGTGTGTATCCCTTTGCTGAGCTCAGCATCCCTAAGGAAGCACTGGAATCAATTTCTGAAACGCAGTATTCCAGCCCAATATCAAATCATTTGCAAATAATGCTAGAAACATTGAGCTTACAAGCAATATTTACCATAAAAAATATTCCTCATTGTAAAGGCTAATTATTTTGCATGTATTTACTGACTAGCTTTCATTGTTTTATTTTTAGTGTGCAACATTTTCCCTTCTGGAGAGATATATGTCATTGCTAGAGGAAGAATCATTTACAGAGTTTACAGAGCATTTCACTGCAGACACTGTGGGTTCTAGCACACCAAGTGATCAGACTGTAAAACTGCATTTGGCTGATGAGAGGCTACAGACTTAAAATAATAGTCATCTAGAGAAAAAAGATTGTGTTACTTCATTCTTTTTTTTTTTCATTTAGAGGTTTTCTGAGTCTGGTGAACTTCATTGCATGCACAAGTGTGTTCATCGTGTCCTTGCTACAGAATAGGTGATGCTGCCTATTCTGACCTGCCTATGAAAAGTAGAATTCCAGCCTGCTTCCTTTGCTTATTGGGTTTGATGGACTATGGAAGATACAACTTGGCCTACCAGGTGTGTACCCGGTGTGTACCCAGCTGGCCAAAACTGCTTGTTCCTTGAGAGTGAAATAATTTTAGATGAGTAAATTCTTACTTCTGAATTGTAAGTGCACATTTCATGACAGTAGAACTTTCCACAGTATAGTATTACTCGTATTACACTGTATTTAGTAAACAATGTAGAAAGGGAAGCTTAAATGTACTGTATTTCTTTTCCTCCTGAAATCTGTACCCAATATCAAAGCATTTTTGTGCTCCCTGAATTAGGGAGTTTAAAAACACAGATTCTTTGGTGCATAATCAGTCTGATTGTCAGATGCCTAAAACTTGTTTTCACAACATCTGAAATGAATGTTTTACAAGCATTCTGGAAGCTCCAGAATGTGAAATAAAGTTAGATGCTATAACCTCAAGCTCATGTTTTTTTCTTAAATATGTTGACTTGCATAAAATATCCTTTAAAAGGGAGAGTATTATTTTTAATTATGCCAGCTGATACAGTTAGAAGTGTGAATGAGGACTTGGTCCTTCCTCTGTTTCTGTGGGGAAACACTCCAAAACTGAAGATGTTATTTGAAGTCAGACTTGGAATTTGCCATATGAGAACACCTTCAAAGGATTACAAGTGAGAATGTCTCTCACAAATAAAAGTGCTTACAGGTATTAAATCCACTGGTTTATAAGTACTTAGGTTTCAATTCGCTGCGTGCTTGAGCAAATGCTTGCTTTAAGTGAAAGGGCAATCACTATAAGGTTCATGCTTAAATAGACTCATGCACATTTTATTGCATAGGACCAACGCACACTTCACAGGATCAACCTCCAAATCAAACTGCAGGACTCAGCAATCATTGGGTGTTTGATATGCAAAAAGATTATACTTGCTTAATGAAATCATCTTTTATTTAAATTTAAAATCCTGGAAAGAAGAGCTGAATTTAAAAAAAATGTATTACTGCAGATTTCAAGATGTCTAAGCATTCACAAGCATGAATTAAACTTCACAACAATTTTGCATGTAATACATTTTCACAGTGAGAAGCAGTGATAAAAACGGTGCTCCCAGAATCACACAGAGACTGATAGGCAGTGCTTTGGTCATCATCCACATATCCTGACCCCTTGTCCTGAATACACAGTGCTACTCCTTCTCTCCATTATCCTATTGTTGTCCTATTATATCACAATTGTCCTATTGTATCACTATCCCTTTATTGTCCAGGTCCACAAAAACAGTCACTCCAGTTATGGGTTCATATAGAAAGTGAAACTTGACAGATCTTTGTCTGAGAATAGTTATGTTCTATCATTTTTACGAAAGTAGCTCATGGTATATTCCTTGACCTTTCCCTACTGAAGAGCTGCTGATCACCTCTTCAGCTATTGAGTACCATACTGTAACACACAGAACATGCAGTATCTTTGCCAAATCACATTTTTAAATTTCACTTGTAATTTATAATTTATCATGAAGTTTTTGAGTCATCTCAACATCCATTCTTAAGTATAAACTACATTTACTGGAAAGATCCTCTCAGAGGTGAAATGATACGTGCCAGATCCCTGACCTATAGGCATTTGATAAAATTAGGTGATGTCTATGACGCAGTACAGCTTCTGGAAAAACAAAACAAAACAAAACAAAAACCCAAAAAACTCCAACCCAACCCAAAAAACCCACAACAACTAAAAAAAAAAAAGAAAATGGTAATTAGAAATTTCCCTCTGCCAAACCTGGAGCAGATAAACAAAAACAAAGTTGATATAACTTCAGAACACAGAGAATAGACTTTTAGAAACCGACCTTACAAAGTCCTAAAACTCTGGGAAAACACCTTATTCTTCATTTGGGTCTCTTAATTAAAGTGAGTTTTCAAAGGCCTCGAGTGTTCAGAGTTCCTGTATGACTTTATGAGGATATTTATCTTTTTGAATGCTAAAAAGGATGACAAGATCCTAATCCCTTTTTCAGTGTAATATTAATATAGACTACAATTGACTCGATGTTTTTCATCCAGCTGGGGTAGACAGTTTTGAGAAAACTATTGCAGTACTTAGGAGGTGAATTACTGCTGCCAGCAGCACACAGGGCAACAAAAAGGAGACTTTTCCATTTACATTTTCTGCCTCACAGTGTAGCAGAAGCAGCAGCAGTGACTCCACTGAGGATCAGCAGCTTCACTGTGCCAGGTGGGAGCTGTGCATTATTCCATGCTTTTGCCTTCGAATAGTTTGCAGGTTCAGGGAGCAACTTAAAAGATAAGTCTAGTTTTCAGGTCTTGTTTCTGCTTTCAACTTCTATGAAAGCTTTTGGCTTCCATCAGATTTGTGACGACACTACTGCACGAGTGTGGCAATGCCTGATGGGCGTGGACTGGATTGAGAAGCTATTTCAGTGAACGTTTCCTGTCTGCTTTCCCGGAGACATTCTGCATCAGAGACATATTTTCATCTATTTAGCAGCAGAATTAAGCAATTGTGTGCTGAAGGCTGTGAAGGACCAGTTGCCCTATTTTAGAGCAAGGACTTCTTTTAAACAAGAGTAGCTTAATCATGAAAGGGATTACGCATAGTGATGGAATTGAGATAGAAGGAAATTGGATTTACCGATTTAGGACATAACTGTCTGATGTTACCATGACTATTAAAAATATAGATAGGTACTGGAATGCAAAATTATTTCTATCTAGTTCACAGCAGACCTGTATCCATATCAATCCACTTTATTCAATAGCAGCATGTTGATGACTACAAAGGAAAGGTGATGCTGCTCGAGAAGAGCACAGATCACAGATGACAGTAATATGCATTTCTTTGGACATTTACAGAGAAGTTGCTGATGATTAGCTGTGCACTGAAATGGGATGAATCCCCTAAACTGACCAGTCTAGGGCTTGAGTTGAAGCACATTGGAGAGGAAGGAAGAGTTCCATTCTCTGTCCATGCTTTGTTCCTGTGCTGTATATCCTGGTGATCTTTTAAAGTTATTTTTTTACAGGAGGGAAGAATTTTCTTTAAACCTTTTCTAGACAGATTGTAGATTTATATTTTTGTCCTTTAGTTTATCTCTATTTAGTTCCGTAGTAAATTCCATCTCTCTCTGGGGATAAGTATGATTACAAAAATACACAAACCTTCACTCTATCCTATTCTTTTGTTGTTCTGCCAGAACTTTCTTACCCAGAAAATCACTTTGAGGAATTGATTGGGTTGTGTGTGATAAGCTCTCCAGCACTAGTTTGCCAGCATCAAAGCACTGATCTTTTTTTTCTTTCTCTAATCCCTTGGGCAAACGTCACAGAAAGATACAGACACCTTTTTGTCAGTACTAAATGGCAGACATCATTTAGCAAAATTGTGAATTGCCTTGCAAAAATCTCCTACCTCCACAATGCACTAATTCATGATGTAGATATTTTGGATCATTTTGGGTAACATAAAACTGACTCCACTAAAAATTCCTGCACTCACAAGAACATATTTTTGGGTGCTTGTATATACACTAAATCAAATCTTTCAAAACATCTAAATGCTTCTAGGCATTGAATCACTTCTGACAAGGAAATTGAACGTTAAATATGTTCCTACGTCATGTAATCCTGTTTGAAATGTATTAGCCTAAAAAGAAATTAAACTCTCTCTGAGACACCAAAGTTAAGCATTTTCAGATTTTTATCTCTTTCACCAGCCCAGGGAACCTGCTTAAGGCCAAAGATACTCCCAGTAAAACCAAAAATACATAGGAGAGAAACAGGAACTGTGAAAGCTCAGTGTAGGTTGACAGGATTCAAGTAATCCAAATAAATTGGAGAATGGCAGATTTACTATGACTTTGCAAACTAACTGAAGTGTAACAGCATTTAAAGTCCTGGCAGTGTTCCTGAAAGATGCTTGAAATGGTCTTTACTGATTAGGTCACCCCTAATCCATAATAACAAAGCATATGCATCTGCATGCCTTTTCACAGACATTTTACAGATACTGAAGGCTAGATGTCATCACATACCTTAAGTGCATTTACTCAATTCCCAGAAGAATAAATAGATGTACCCACTTCATTCAAAACCCCTGTAAGACATTAAATGGTTAGGTGATCTAAAAGCTGCTTCTGGTGCTAGGCATCACAAAGATTTAAAAATAAACCAAGAATGTTTCAGACAATCTTGTCACACTTGATGCTGTACTCAAAATCTGAGTCGTTAGTGATCAAAAACTGTCAAGGCTAACTGTTTCCTTATCAGTACAACAGAACAGTCATACTGGTTTTGCCTGTAGTAGAGTTAATTTTCTTTACAGTGGCTAATATGGGGCTGTTTTGGATTTGTGCTGAACGCAGGGTTGATAAGATAGAGATATTTTTATTATTGCTGAGCAAGGTTTACACAAAGCCAAGGCCTTTTCTGCTTTTCATACTGCCACACTGGTGACAATACTGGGGGTGTAAGGGAAACTGGGAGGAAACACCAGGACTGCAGACCTAAACTGACCAAAGGGATATTACACCATATGACATCATGCTCAATATATAAGGTGAGGGGAAGGAGGAAAGGCCAGATGTTTGGAGTGATGGCCTTTGTCTTCCCAAGTCACTGTTGCCTGAGATGGGGCCCGGCTCTCCTGCTCACCTGCCTGGCCATGGGAAGCAGTGAATGAATTCCTTGTTTTGCTTTCCTTGTGCGCATGGCTTTTACTTTCCCTATTAAACTGCTTTTATCTCAACCTATGAGTTTTCTTCTTTATGCCCTTCCAATTCTCTCCCTGATGTTGCTGGTAGGGTAGTGAGTGAGCAGCTATGTGGGGCTTGATTGCAGGCTGGGTGAAACCACAACAGTGAATGAAAAGAAAGTAAGAAATATACTGTATTATATATTGCTGTTCTTCAGGGGTAGATTTGCAAATGGGGTATGCTAGACACACAACTGAGGCTCTTGCTACATAAACCCAATCCAGCAAAACAGCTTGTTCACAATCTACCCTTAACCCTCCAAATGCTCTGGTTGACCACTGGTAGTTTTATCTATATTGCTTTATTATTGACTGCAGTGAGATTACTCATATCTTTAATAATTCTGTTGAATCAGAATATAATTTTATAAAGCACACCATTCTCATTTAAGAACTAGTTTAATACTAATTTAATAACAGAATTTGTATCTGTCAAATGATTTCTGTTTGTTGAAAGTTTCTTCTCTGTGAAAACACAGGACTCCTCTGCTTATCTCACCTGCCCAGTCTTTGAGCATGTTAAAAGATCTGTGAGGATATAAGGGTAATCCTTACATCCCTGTACATGAGGGGCTGACAACTGAGGTCATGGGGAATCAGTGCTTGACAATTCCTTTTTACTGTTTAACTTGAGAGAAGGTTTAGGAACTCCTGAATTACAGCTTTGTTTGAGTCTTGGCAGTTCTGTTGTTCGACAGAGGCTTTTTTGCATCATCTCTCCTCTCTGGATGATGTGCCTATGAAATAGGATAACAGTAGGAAAGACTAAAGAGAAGTTTTTGTAGTCTCACTCTGGTAAAGATCACTTCTGGGCACCATTTGGAGGGACATTTTAGATCTGGGTTTGAAAAGCAGAGCAGAGCAAAGAGTGCTAGTGCCAGATAGCCAGTCTCTCCTCTGGCTTTTGAGGCCAACATTACAGCAATCCTGCTTGTAATCATGACTATCTGAAGACAAACTGTCCCCAGCAGGACAGTCTCTCACAGACTTGTGAAAAGATTGTCTGTAATCTCTACTCCCTCTAGACAGCATGAGGAATTGTCAAAATGTGTTATTCTGATAGATCCTGAGAGATGTCACTTTGGGTTCAGCTTCCTCTGGAAGTGTCTGGAGGACAAGGAAAAAAGGGGTTTGGAATTCTTTTAGTAGCTCCAGTTTCTGGCTCATTTTCATGTTCTTAAATTAGTACATGATATGCATTTCTGAGTGACCCTTTAACCTTCTAACTATTAGGACACTTATATTTGGGTATCTTTTACTGTGTGCAAAAATTCAGCAAGAACAATTGTATGCAATCTTACTAGTACACACCGTTATTTAATGGGTAGTGTACATAGTAGGTAGCCAGAGTAAAATACGACTACACTGAATATTAATATGCTCTTCTTACAATAAGTAAGTTTTTCACAGTTAGCCAGTGGTAGTCAAGTTGGGAGATGCAGCCCTTGTTGCCGCTTGGGAGACGTTGATACTTGACCTTGCTCAGTCACAGACACCAGGACCACAGGCTGTGCTGAGGATGAGCTTTCTGAGTCATAAAACTCTAGATGGAGCATTGTACGTAAGGGAATATAGGCCAAGACAGGGCTATGGATTCATCTTCAGTTTATGCTACCCACTGCCTCAAAAAGCATAGCTATACTACTCAACACATTTCTTTCAAGATCTGAGAGAAGGGTAAACCCTCCTGAGCCAATTGTTGTTACCTTTTGACTCCAAAGCTCTTTGAACCCAAAATTACAGCACTCATTGAGTAATGTCAGTAGACAAGTCACGTTTGGATAATCTTCTAATCATTATGGAATATTCCCCCCCAAACGGATGCCACTGGAAGTAACTTGAGAGCATCTCCGAAAATAAGATCCAGGAAGAATACCTGCAACAAATGAACTTTGCTGCCCTTTCCACAGACAGTGTTGTGTGATATAATTTTCTGTTGTGACATTGTGTGATTACACATCTACGGAAATTTTTTCTTTTAAACCAGAAAATATTTCAAGTAAGAAGAAAAATTACCTGTGACTTGGACAGTTAGAAGTGTACTTAGAGCTTGCACAGAATAATTACCTACTACATGAAATACTATTTGAAAATCCTGTAGTTACATGCTGGAAAAGGGTTACAGTTATTTTTACTGTGCAGCTATTGATGTAACCACATGGTTGACACAGAGTCACCAGGAGCAAGATTTAAATCTAGATCAATAATTTATGAATTCATGCTTTGGTACAAGTTGAGCAGAAAGTTTAGCAAATTTCAAGGTGCTAAGGTCGGTAGCTTAGGTTCAACAGCAACATTTTAATATTGACATTCAGTAGTGCTGATGCTGGTGCTGAATGTTTCACTTGTTTCTGCAGAAAGCACTTTAATGAGTCTGTCAAATATACATATATGATGACAGCATATATGATGGCTATCAAAAGTATTGCTGCGCCTACTAATGTCTTTTATCTTTGTGATAATCTTCACTTCCCAAAATCTCTTCAAAACCTTATTAGTATTGGATCTATTCATGTGTACTTAATAAAGGGGAATATATTGACTATGGTGCCATGCTCATTGGAACATTCTTAATGCTTCGCGTAAGATGAAAAGGCTAATGAGCTATTGATGTATTACCCAAGAAGTCAAACAAAATGCAGGAGTTATCATTTGTTCTGTTTACCTGTGGAGTTAAACTAAATGATCAACTAGGTTGGAACTGTATCCCTTTCATCCATGAACGCTACAGAAATTATTTTGTGACTAATATTGAAAGCAGTAAAGTCTAAATAATATAATTTATTAAGGATGGTAAACTAACAGCTTGATACTTTCTGCTGTATTGTTTCTTCATGGCAACTAAATGTGGATGTAGATTTCCACAGCCATAATAATGTACATTAGGCTTAGAGTAGTGCTAAGAGACAGCACGTTACACTATGCCCTTTATACACATGGACAGTTTTAGAAAACCTCTCTCAGCTCTTTTTCCATGAAGACAATAGTGGTAATTGCCTGAGACTGAAGCATTTTTAGCTTGTTTCTGCTGTAGCTTTTAGATGGCTTCCTTTTTCAGCTTGGTAAATTAAGAACTTGTGATGATTAGGTCAGTTCAAGGGATAAAGTTATCCTGGCATAATTAGCATCTTAAGATGAGCCTTCCAGCCCAACTGACATGGTTTTTTTTTAATATCCTGAGATGATACGTCTGTTCTCACAAGCTTCCAGACAGTGCAATAGTAGCAGTATTCACTGGGGAACACAAAAAGAGTTTGGCCACACAGTCTAGAACCAGCATCTTGTACTATACACAGGGAAAAGGATCTGTGCAAAATTGGAGAAGTATACCAGTCCTTTCAGCACAGATGTTACAATTACAACCCATGAAAGATTCCTATCATACAGTTACAAATGTGTAAATGGACTAAATCCTCTGATACTTCATGGGATTTTCTGAAGTCGGGATAGGAAGTAAGTAGGTAAGGAGGCAAAGGGACTTTTAACAGCCCTCTTGCATCTGGAGATGTGCTCCTGGCCTTTAGCACCGTTGGTTTCCCAAGGAATCTTGGATTGCCCAAGCTTCCAATAAACTTGCAATCAAACTTCATAAGGTGTGTGTCAACAGTGAATCAGAGTGAGATAAGCTACCCGAGACAGGTTTGCTCTCAGACTTCCAAATTTTGAACTCCACTGTGGCACTGTTACTGGGTTTTAATTTTAACAGGCAATCTGAATGGACTCTAGAGGTTATTTCTATTCTGTATTCCTTTTGTGCAGGTAGAAGCAAAAGGACTCTTATAAGGTATCATATTGTACAGGTGACAGGCCTGAAAGCCTGGGGAAAATGTAGGGACATGGGTTTGAAAGATTGTTCTTAGTATCTGTTTAGATAATTAGATATTAGCTTAGAGAAACTTACACATGTCAGAATATAATGAAAAATAGTGATTTTTCACAGGTTCACCAGAGAAAATCCGGTTTTGTATACATAAAACCATGAAGCAAAGAGCTGGCTGAAAATGGGTGGGAAGTTCAGTCTGAAAGCTATGTCTTCTAAAAGACTTGACCTATACGAAAGTTGTTTCAGATTTGCAGAGAAGAATGTGAGCTCTTCTCAGAGAAGGGTTAGGTGAGCTGCAGGAGGAGAAACAAGTTTCTGGTGATGAAAGAAAGTATCATCTGATCCTTTGCTGAAGTTTGAACATTATAACTGTGGTGGTAGAAATAGGACACATTTCAGATAGCTTGTTAAAAACAAAGCTATTTGTAAAAACAAATAGCTTGACCAAACCAGAAACTACTCTGCTTCCCGATAAACTTTGGATTACTGTGTGATTTTCTGGGATTTAAGGTAAATGAAATTCTTTAAGCAATTTAGGTGGAACATTAGAAGGAAATTGCTCTAAAAGAAAACCAGAAATATTAAAGCTTCTATTTAAGATTGCGTAGTCACGGACCTTCCTGAGGTGTGACTGCAGAATACATGTGTCTGATATTTAAAGGGGGATGGCAAAAACATCACATCCATGCTAAAGAATGAGAAGAAATTTGGACCAACACTTCCAGGACACCTGCATACCATGAACCAGATGGACATGAAACAGTAGTTCATACACATACCGAAGAGCATAAACACCTGGAGAACAAAATGTCTACCCCAAACTGCTTTGGAGTCTTGGAAAGAAGCTGATTGCATTTTCGGGTGAGGGAGCAGGAGTGTGAAAACAGAACTAAACTACAAGCAATAGGAGTTTTCCCAGATAACAGCCCAGGCAAGGTGAAAAGATCCTTGGAAGTATCACCAGAGTCAACACCTCTCCTGCATGCCTTTTTCTTATCACTATATCCACTGGCCAAATCTTCGTTCGCGAAGCCTAGCCATGATGATGATATCCATTGGGAAGTTTCAAAAAATCAAGCACGTCTGTGTTGATGACATGCTAGGACATACTACTGCAAGAGATGGAAGAGTCGTTGGGAGGCATAGGCATAATCCAAATGTTCCAGTGATTTTGAAAACTGATTTTGAAAACTGTTAATCCACACAGAGTCATAATGCAAAACTACCACCTGCAATAGGACAGAATTGTTCAAGTGGTGTCCGTAGTATCATGTTTATTAAAATAATTTACATGCTGCAGGAGTTTACTTCAGTTAATGACTCTGCTGTGAGGATCCACACTTGTGACCTGAAAGCAGGGTTCAAAAAGTGTGAGAGAGAAAACAAAGGCTCCCCTGTTACACCTGTGCAACGCCCCCCACAGCCTGGGAAATTAAGAGACAAGCAATCTTCTGCTGAATTTTCTGCTGCAGAAGGCAAGTCATGTGTTTTCAACTGCAAAATATTTGTCTGTGTTTTATTCTGCTTGCCATCACGCTTCTGAGTCTGCAGAGCTGACTCAGGCTAAAGGTGTAGTAGAATGTGGACTGTGCTTTTGAAATATAACTTACCCAAAAGAACAAACTGATGGTTTTCTCCTTATTTCTTCTGAGAAGCATTCAGAGATAGGTGCAAAGAAAGTGAGGCTGTAACAAGTTTCATAATTTTCATTTCAGCATTCCATCCATTTTCTCAAACCAGGTGATATTGAGGAATATGGATGTTTATGTGAGAGTGGGACTCAGCCGTGCAACAGGGTGCTGAGAGCAGATATTGGAGATTATATGATTATACTAATCATGTCATTAAAGAGAGAAGGACAGGTTAGTTATCACTTTTTAGTTGTATTTTTTACTCTTCATATACCATTTCTTGACCTTTTGTCTCTTATCTTTTTTGTGGAAGTTGAAAAAGCTCTTCTGTTAGCTGCTGAATAGTAGTGCTCCATCAATCTGCTCTATAAGCTCTAAAAACTCATGGATCAATGTGATACGGCTATGGGATCAAAGGCAGAGTTTCTGAACTCATCTACAGGAAAATGAGCTGTAATGCACAAGGGACATTCTGCTAACCCGATGATTAGTAAGAGAGAGCTCATGAGTCAGTAGAAGTTTTGTTTTCCTGATATAATACACAAGTCCTAAAACAACTCAATATTTTTATCCTTTTTTTCTCCAAAACAATATTTCTATTTCTGATATAACTCTTTTCTTAAAATACAGTTACATGATAGATCTGGTAAATATTAAGCAGGTCCTTCATGGAACTAAGCAGATTTCTCTCATCTAAGGATTTGGCTTTAGGAGATTTTTAGCCCATCAATTTCAGAAAAGTTTTACATGCTAAAATTAGTAAACAAGTTTAACTAAAAAAACTAACAATTCCCAAATATCTTACCCCAGATGATGTAACTATTTTAGGTAATACTAGATTTATATATACATCACACAAGTTTGTATACAAGTGGTGAGAGAAACTTTCAGACAACTTCTGCTCTTTGCTCAATCTTTATGATTATAACCTTGTTGTTGTTAAGTGGAACAGTAAAGAATATAAAACAAAAGTGAAGGTAGCCAAAAGATATTTGATAATACATAGAACAAAGATAAAAGGTTCAGTAGGTGGTGAGCTGCTAAGCATAAGGATTCCTGCAACAATCACTGCAAAAAAATTAACTTCCATGGAGTTGCCTGTGTCTAATTATTATCCTGGAGAAGCTCTCAAGCACTTTTTTTTCCCAAGTGGCACTTTCCTGAAAGGGCAGAATTTCTGTCAGTAGAAGACAGTAGGAGTTACCTTCTAGAAAGAGTTTATCTGCCCAGATCCTTAGGACTCCTAGGGAGAAGGGTCTTTTCTCCATCTGAATGCTTACATAGTATTATTTTCCTTTCAATGCCTTGCTCTTATCAAAACATTTTTTGGATGTGGAAATAACAGTGTATTTAAGCTTGAGGGGGAAAAAATGGAAAAGATACAATTTGGATTGCCATCCCAAACCTTTCTCAGTCACCCCAAACAAACCTCAGTCACAAAAAATCCTCTTGAGAAATGTGAGGAATAAGGAGAAAGGGAGAGATGGCATTTCTTCTTCAGTTTCTTTTGATTCAAGAGGAGAAGATGGTGGGTTGCAAGAAGGTGTGGAAGGGAAATGCAGACAATTGTTATTGTGACTGCAGAGTGCTTGGGACATTTGGGGTCACTTCAAAGCTCCACTGGGGATTTCCTGAGTAAGCAAGGGGAACCCACTTGATCTCCCTATGACTCAGTCTCTTATGTATAGAATAGGGAAAATAAATGGTATTGTAAGATTAGATACACTACAAATTTCTCAGATCGTTAAGGGGGCTATAGAGTTTTCTTATCAATAGTCTTCTCTAGAGAGGTTCTGAGGGCATTTTAGCCAGACTTACAGCATATTGTGCAATCTAGTGTACTACCTGTGAAAAGGGGAACGAAGTTACAGCAAACCAGATTTACCAGATGTGGTATGGAACGGTGCAGTACAGTACATCACAGCATGGTATGGTACAGTATGGTAAGAAAGCACTGATTTGTCAGTGATTGTCAAATTTTTAGGCAGTCTATGTATGTCTCCTCACAATTTGCGGCCACCCATATTGTACATACATAGCAACTGACAGCAGACTTGTTTTTCACATATTCCTTAGACTGAATTGGATAATCCCCTCCTCCCTCCCAGGGACCGCAGACCGCAGGACTCCTGCGAGATCCCGCTCTTCAGGCTGCGCTAACTCAGGCGTTCTAGCGCTAGAAGGAAACTTCTTTCTTCTCCGCTTCCTGCTGCCAGCAGCGTTTGGGCTTTTCCCGCAGCGGCGCCCTCGGCGGGAGCGGGACTCAGAAGGAAGGGAGGGGCTGAGGAGCGGGCAGCCGCAGCGCTGCGGTACCCCCGAGCCCGGCCCTGGCCGCGGGGTGCCCCCGCCCTCCGTCCCGAGAGCCACCTCCCCTCCTCGCTCGCCGCTCCAGGCCAGGAGCCTGGGAACCCGAAGATTTCTCGGCGCCCCGGCGATGGAGATGGGTTTCTCCTCTTTCAAGCAGCTGGGTGAAGTCCACTGCACTTCCCCAAGTCGTGCATACAGCACAACGCCTATGCGCCCTAGCTGGGATATTTCTGAGGGGTGAGAGGAATACGGTGCCATTGATGCTCATCTCACCATTCCAGAGCAGAATAGCATCTTCGACCTCCAGTTATGTAGTAACAAGGGGAAATTTTCCTGAAATTAGACTACTGCAGGAACTCTGGTTTTAGTCACAGCTGTCATCCGAGAACCAAATTTCCAGGCATTTTTAATCTAATTCACTTATTCTTTATGTAACTGAATTAGAAAATACGATTAAGCATCGCAGAATCTTCGGCATTGAGCCTGCCTAACCTTTAGTGAAACATGGAACAGAGAAACTTAATAGAGGTAAGAAAAAATGGTGAAATCATCTGTATAGATTTGGTACAATCGTTACTGACTGAGTAGGAGGATTAGAGCACAAAAGCTCAAGAAAAAAAATTAAGAAAAAAGAAAAGAGGATAATGATCTTTTCAGCTGAAATTCTTCCGGGACTGTTTGGCAAATATGCCAGGGCAGGCACGGCGCGACACTGAAGAGGTGCTGCCGGCCTGCACGCGGGTCCCACGCCCACTTCCCCCGTGTTTCTTTCCCTGCTGCTCACAGATCTCTCCGAGGTAGGGAAAATTCGAAGGAGAAAATCAAAGACTTGAAACTGTCTGATTCTCCCTTACTCTGGCAGTGACTCCAGCCCCGAGGTTTGGGCTTAAGAACCCTAGAAAGAAGAACTGATTCCCCTCCTGCTCACGGGGGTTTAACACACTCTCCAGCCGCGCTCCCTGCGCGCCCATGCAGCATGTGCCGGCGCTGGGATCCGCGGAACGGTCACAAGCACCTGCGGTGCTTGGCTGCACCAAGCAGCGCTTGGATGTGGGGTTTAATCCGTTTTACACGAACACACACACAGTTTAAACGAAAAATCAAAGACTGGCAAACCCCCCGACATCTGCTAAAATCAAGCTAAAACCCGGAGAAAAAATTTAAGACCAGCTCTCTGCGCATCTCGGGCGGGAACCCCTGTCAAGGACGGGCATGTGCCAGGGACGGAGAGGGACCAGCCCAGCATGAAAACACCGGAGAAGAGTTAGGGAAAGAAGTAACCTCTAGAGAAGGGGACTGCGTAGGGAAGTACGGGGGCTATAGGGGTGGGGAGGGAGCGGAGGGCTCCGGGGAGTGCCGCCACCTCCCCTCCGGCTATACCGGGTGCGGGCAGGGGTGAGCGGTACGACGTGCCCACCGCAGCCCCCGACGGCCGCCTGGTCTCCTGCCTGGCGAGGAGGAATCACCCCGCCGACGGGGCTCCGCTTCCTGCAGAACTATGTCATTAATATAAATCAAATAAGGGCCGGGGGGGGCGAGGGGGAGGGAGAAGGTGGGGGAAGAGGTAGGGTGCGCTACTGCTCATGAGTTAAATATAAGTCTCTGACTGTCCTGAACAAAGCGACCGTCCCCTTGGGAAGGGTGACGTCTCTCCAGTAACGTGATTGCTTCTTTGGAAGCAGAAACGTGTAAACGCTATAAAACGCGGCGGCGCGGCGGGCAGCTCAGAGCGTGCGGCGAGACGGAGCTCTCCTCTTCATCCTCCTCCTCCTCACCCTCTGCCACCGCTCCGGCAGCCGCGCAGCCGGGCAGGGCGCACTCCTCCAGCACCGCCTCGCTCCGCGCCCGCACAGCCAGACCCACCGACGGACTCGCGGCTCCGTGAGTAACTTTCCCTCCGCCGCAGCGGCAACTTCCCAGCAGATGAGGAGAGTATCCCCGTCCCACACCCACGCTTCCCTTCTCCCCTCCCGGACCCGCAGGGAAGACGTCTCGGCCGTCGGGGGACTAGGGAGCGGTTCTGATGGCCCCGGGCAGCCGTGGAGGGACCCTTCCTTTTTGCCGCCTAAGTCGCTAAGCCCCGTGGGCCGCTGCCCCTCACAGCTGGCCGAGGGTCGCCTTCGGGGGTGCCAGCTCTCCCTGCCGGCAGCAGGGTCGCGGTGGCGGGGGAGCTGCCAGCGGCGTCTCTCGGGACCGGGACCGCGGTTGGGACGGGGCCGGGTGCCGGGGCAGTTGCGCGGCGGCTCAAGGCGAAGCCCCGGTACCTGGGCGCGGGGCCCGTCGCTGCGGGCGGGCCGGGTCGGTGCGTGACGGCTGCGCTCTTCCCTCCGCAGGTGGCGGCCATGGAGCACCGCGGCACCTCCCCGCTCCTCCTCGCCCTCGCCCTCCTCAGCGCGCTCTGCTGGCGGGCGCGGGCGCTGCCCCCGAGAGGCGCCGCCTTCCCTCCCGTGCCGCGGTAAGGGCCGCGCTCCGCGCCGCGCCCCGCCGGCCCGCACGGCCTGCCCGGCCCCGCCGGGAGCCGAGAGGGGCTGTGAAAGAGACAGTCCTCCGTTGCGCCCTTCTAACAAGCGCGCAGTGTCCTTCCAACAAACGTGCAGTGCGGCGCCTCCCGTCGGGGCGTCCGTCCGGGGACGGGAGGGTGCGCGGGGTCTTCAAGGCGAGGCTCCGGTCCCGGCCGATGCCCGCTGATCTCACCTGTAAAAGCCCCCGGGACATGGACTCACCTCCCGCGGCGGCTGCCCCACGGTCTGGGAAGCGGTGACCGCGGTATGTGCGGGAGGCGGAGGGGATGTAGGTTACGGTGTGCCCTGGGACGTGAGCGTGTCGGTCGGAACAGACCGGTGTGTAGGTTTTGTACCGCTAAGTGCTTTGGCTGGTTGAAGTTCCTATTAGTTGTTCAGCTAAGTTAAATCAGATGGTAGAAAGGTACTGTTTACATTTAGGTAAGAGGAATATAATGTGTATAAATACCAATGGTAAACAGAACGGCAAACCAGCACGGCGACTGACTTACAAAAGGTGTGACTTGAACTGGTTTATCTTATGCAGCAACTTAGCACGATTTTTTTACCAGACAGAAGTCTTACATGACTCAGATACATAAGCAGTGCCAATAGTGACCACAAAATTACAAGAGTGATAGCCTATCCTACTTTTAATGTGTGATTTCTGCACATCATCACATGCAGGAGGTTCCTACAGTGATGGGAGCCTATTGTCTGCCAGAGAACATAAGAGTAGCCAGAAGGAATGTCTGATATCATATCACTGCTATGCAGTCACACTGCCCTTGATAAAATAAGACACGTCATAGGAAACAGCAGTATATGAAAATGTGAAATAACTGTAAATCAGTTTATACAAAGCAATTGATGTGATAAACATTTTAAGAGATTAAATGTGAATATTTATGAGAGAATAAAAACACATAGAGATACATGACTGAACTTCATATATTTAATTTAAAGTTCTTGATGTATTTGTTTTCTTTGGAGAAGGCCTAAGAATTGTTTCATTATGCATTTCAGTGCATATCTTAAATCATAACTGGGAGGTTAGTACATCACAGGAACTGTTTTCACTTTGCAAGTGTAGTGGCTGTTAATTCCATCCGTCATTTATACAAAATATAGTTGTTAGAAAAAGTTTCGTGGTTGTCACTTGTGCTGTAATCACCACATATTATGCACTGTTCACTGAAATAAACTGCGTGCCATGACAACACATATCTAGAAAATATACATTTGAGAGAAGGATCTGTTAAGTCAATTAATCTACCATTCAGCATTGATTCTACCTGAAAGTGACTTTTATTTTATCTAGACTTATTTAAAATGCCTTACAGATTAAAGTAGGTAGATGTGCATTTTTGACACAAACCAAAATGTAAGCTACATTGAAGTGTTGCATGTCCTCAGCTAGCTGTACTTTATATGGTTTCTTTCTCCAACAGATTGGGAAACAGAATGCCATTTGATGGAGCCAGTGAACCTGACCATGCCCGTGGGTCATTAAAATCAGAATCAGACATTTTGCAGAACACACTACCTGAAAATGAGAAATTCTATTTTGATCTGTCCAGAATTATTGATACGTGAGTTTCTTCATTATCATAAATACAAATGATGATGGACTACTTGATTTATGCCATTCACATTTTCAAATTGAGAAACAGGAAAGGAAGATTCAATTACAGAAGAAAAACACACAGCCGCTGGTTGAGTACTGGTAGCAGTAGGGATGTTGGCAGAAATGTTGATTGCATTGCCATTCTGGCATGATGAATGCGTTCACTTTCCAGGAAGGGCTAAAAATTATATTGTGAAAATCTGGAAGCTGTTTTATGAAATTAGTTTAATTTAATATGTACAACAGATAAATTAAGGAAAGCAGTATGATTACAAAATGAACGTTATCAAAATGATATGAACCCAGGCTGTATTGTAGAGTTTATTTATTGTCCATTTCAGAAATGCAAGGCATGCTGATGGAATTTTCACCAGTGTCTACAGCCATCTTTTGGCTAAACTTGCTGTGAAGAGATATCTGCATTCGCTTATTAGAAAACGAGTTAGGTGAGGTGACACTTACATTAGGTAGATTTTTTTCCTAGCTGACTTCACTGGCATCTTTTCTCCCTTCTGTACCTAAGTTCTCCTTTTTGTGATTTAGAGATAATGAAAAAGAAGATGCTATAATTATGGAGGAGCTGAAAATCCTATATAAGTATTTAGTGATATTACTAAATGATTATGTTACTATTTATTCCTGATACAGTTGTGAGAGGTAGAGCAATAGACACTGTACAAAGCACGGAAAATATATTATAATGATTAGCATGGAAAATATATTATAATGATTAGCATGGTAATTTACTAATTCTTACATAACAACAAGGAATGCTCAATGAAATTAAGAAAAAGTTGGTTTATAGTGAAAATATAAAGGAGTTGTTTTTTCCAACTGTAGAACATATTGCCAGATGTTTGTGAGATCCATATTGCAGCAGGATTCAAAAAAGAAAGAGCAAAATTCATAGACAAGGGGTCTGGATGCAACTTCCAGACTGGGACATTCATAAACTAATGGTTGTGGGGTGCTGGGAAGGATCACTGTATACTTTTCTTGTTTTCATATCCCTAAGCAGCAGCTACTGGTTACTTTTGGGAATGTATTAGTAGAACGCTTTGGACTGATCCACTATGACAGTTCCATTGAGAGGCTACTCCATATGCTCAAAAGCTGAGTAAAAATTAGGTCCTCCATTTGTGTCAATGCTGCCTTTGTTCCAGAACATATAATTCCAGTTTCTCATATGTTATAAACTAACATAGATAATTTAAAACAGAACACACTGAGGCTTCCAAAGGTTGTGAATGAAAAATAGGCCTCCAGGTTTGGATTTCACAAGGTGTGTTTTTTTCTTCTGAAACCTTAGAACAAGTAATTAGAGCTACTTATGGGATGCTACACTTTTACTTTCCTCCGTGGCTGGCTCCGTCTTCACAGCATTCAATATGAACAGTGATGGGGTCCTTTAAGACTTACTGTGACTTAAACCAAGCTGCACCTTGGCATTGTACTAAAATTTTACACAGTTTGTACTAATATTTATAAAAATTACAGACATCAGAATAAAATCTGTTTATTTAAAATAGTAATCTGGGCTATGAGAACAGACAGGAGGGAGTAATGAATTCCACACTCAACCACTTGATCTTGCAGAATTCCTGAGACAAGTGATCTAGAAATCATTGAGTATGGATCCTAATTGCATGGGCCATGGCAAAGTTGAGTAGGAGAAAAAAATCAGTGGAAGGTGTGCCCAAAAAGACTGAATACTAATCTTTGGAATTTGATCCTTGTTATTAAAATACACAGTAAGCAATAAAAGCTGTGGCTTCTTTTCAACAGAAGAAAGATCCAAAGTGATAGTTGGAAATGAAAGCTGAAATGAAAATTTAATTTTATTTAGATAATCAGTATTGTAAAGTTTGTTTCACTCATTTAAAGGTGTCTACTTTTAACCAGATATTATCTATTAATTTTTTCTTCATAATTGTGTATTGCCAGCTCTCAGGACAGTCCTGTCAAACGCCATTCCGATGCTGTCTTCACTGACAACTACAGCCGCTTTCGAAAGCAGATGGCTGTGAAGAAATACTTAAACTCAGTTTTAACTGGAAAAAGAAGGTACTACAAGAAAGCAAATATATATTGTTTCCATACTTTTGTGGTATTAAGACAGAAAAGGTTTATATCCGTTTATGTATACAGAGAGGGCAAACAAGAGGCAATGAACATTAATGACTTGATAGCATAGTTTATAACATGGTTTTCAAATACAGACAACATTTTCTTCCTGACTGGAACAGACACTACAATCAAATTAGAATAAAAGAATAAAGAGGAGACTGCTTCTGGCAATTTTAAAAAGCTTCTGACAGATTCAAAAATGTTTTTATTTATGAAAAATCTTCTTAAGGAAAGAATCCACAGAGCTATGGAACATGAGAAACAATTTTATAAAGAAATTTATTGAAAATTTTCCTCTAAATAAACACATGAAATGAAAATTTAGAAGTCCATAGAGGGCCATATGTCCTAATCAGTATAGGTGAGAAGTGCGAGCATACATTTTTGTAGACCCTGTATTCTGTCTATGTATTCGCTCATTTAGACATCCGCTTTTAAATGGCTCTTCATCCATTAAACATACTATTTCACATTTTATAACACTTTGGTTTAAATGTAATAAAATGTGCAGAAGCTACAGTTAGAAGGCGGCTTTGCTTTCTTGTTTCCTTTTTCTTCTGAGAGCAATAAAACTTGTTTCTGATCCACAACAGCCAGGAAGAGCTAAACCCTGCTAAACTTCGAGATGAAGCAGAACTTCTTGAACCTTCCTTCTCAGAAAACTATGATTCTGTAGATGAGCTGTTGAGCCACCTCCCTCTGGTATGCCCAGATTTTCTTTCCTCTTGTTGTCTGTTACTTGACTCGACCCATAAAATGAGATTAATTGTATATGAAGTGTGATCTATTAGCAAATCAGAATCATCTAGGAAAGGGAGTCATGTTCCATTAAATGCTTATGTTATAGAGATTGTGTCTGAATAAAATAATAATTTTAATAATAAGATTTAAGGTATCCCATGAATGCTTTTATTGAAAATTCATAATTAAATGCCACTGTTAATAATGCACCTAACTCACTGGGGTGTTTCAACCAGTGTGCACTGTAGAATAAAACCAGAACTGACTCATTTTTAATTACAAAGACTATTATTTCTTCAGAAAACAAACTCAAGGATCTTTCTTTTAATTAAAAAAAAATGCTGCAGATTTTGTTTAACATCTATTTCATCAGAAAGGAGTTGCCCCCAGAACTAAGAGGATCACCAACATGAACTTTATGCATAAAGAAAGCACTTGACCCCTACCTAAGGGAGGATCATCTGACATGCAAATATTACAGTTGCTGTTTTCTATTTAGCTAACACTATTTTTTTTTCTAAAATCATTCACAAATGCGTTTCGTTGGTTTACTGAAATGGAAACCTTTCTCATCAACACTTACAGGAATATAACATTGAAAAGGTAACATAGAAACATAAAAGTTAATTGAGTTTGGTATTTTTAGAAGTGCATTATCAAACTGATGGTAGTATGGTTTTTGGCATTCAGCTATGTCTCAAATACAAGCAAGAAAAAAGATTAAAAGACTACTCTTGAGGATAACTTTTTTTGGGGGGAGGAGCTGGGGATGATACAAGAAAAGACATTTCTCCAAACTTTGTTTCCTTACTAGACTTAAAAAAAAAGAGAAAATATTCTTTTCCTTTCCAGTTCTTCTTAAGTTCCCAAATATTAGAAAGGACATAAACTGCTTATGCTTTGAGGATTGAAATAATTTGTAAGTGATGTGGTTCTGGAAAGAAATGTTCTTTCTAGATAGGTTTATCATGAAACATATCTGCTCCTGGATTTTGCACCTTCTAAAACTTCTGGCATTGACTAAATGAGAAAGAGTAGTAGTGCAGCACTTTTAAAGCATATTTCTCCTTTGCTTTTCAGGACCTCTGAAGGACACCTGGTAAAGTCTATGACAAGAACAAGCTATTTTTGAGTTCCACATAGTATTTCAAAGAGATGACTTTAGTCATCAAACCAGAACAAATATGTTGTGAAGTGACAGTTGTGATATATTTGTTTCTTATGTAATAAAAGTTGATATTTACATTGTAAATATTACTCTAGAGTTCTCTACTGAAAGCTGTACATATGGATGCCAGTTTAACTTATGAGAAGTCTGTGAGTCCATATGCTGTAAATCCTTTCCTTCAATAAATTCATTTGAAAATGAGTGTGCAGCTGAAAAGAGCCCATCTTGACTAATTAATTGGCTTATTTTAGATGTGGTACAACTTCAGACAAACATGTAGGATAATAGGAATACATCTCCAGATAGCTCCATAACCAGCATGTAAAAACATGAGGAGAAGAATGTGCAAACTGTGTAAAACTGCTTTACAAAGATCTCTGAAGGTTATTGCCAAGAAAAAGGCAAAGCTTTTCTAGCAGCTTACCAAGCAATTAGAGAAAATAAAAAAGCATTACAAATTTGACGTCCAGAAACATCTTCCCTTCCTGTTTGCATTTTTAATATTTCACAACATACAAATTATATTAAGACCAAAAATGTATCCTTTATTTTCAATTGTGTTTTGTATGTGGTGGAGCTGACAAAGCACTGAAAGAATGCAATCCCTTGATTCGTTTGATGCCTAAAGTCATCAGTTATTCTACACTTAATCATAGCTTTGATGATGAAATTATTGCTTATATATAAAATAGATCTGAAGACAGTTTACTATTTTTTTAGGATGAATGTAATTTACAGACATGCAGACAATAAATAATTTTATTATCATGGCAAACAATTGCTGGTTTGAATCAGTGCTATGGGTAACTGGAACAGTAGAGGTCCCAACAAGTCCTGTCTCTACTATAATAGTAGAGGAAGATAATATTTTTAACTGATTTATGCTATGTTATATTAGAAAGATGAGCCAATGAGCCTCCAGTTCCCATTTCTGTAGTTTCCTATCACTGTAGATGACTGTGGAACTAGAAATTTGCAGCTGTTTGATTCACAGCACTGTTGCTGTGAATCAAAATCTGGATGTATTTTATTAAGTTCGTGGATTTAATCAATTAGATCATTTTCTAAAGAATCATTTATTGTTGTAAGACTAATAGTTCCACTGCAATGAGGACAGTGCATGGTACTGCGTGCACAACATATGAAATCCATATTCTTGAGTGATACCAGCCATAATAATCTCGTGACTCCCCTTTTACCACCTAGAAAAAGATGAAATTTGAAGTAGGAAAACTTATCAGACCTACTTACAAGCTCAGTTTGGAATTTCATAGTTATAAATCATACATATGCACACATAGACAGTGATAAAACTGATTTGCAAGTTTCACTGACAAGTTTACTTTTCCCATTTAGAATGAAACTTCTAACATGATAAAATTTGAGATTTATGAAGACTAGTTCTCATAAATATGTAGCCTTCTGATTTGCAATTTTTTTGAATATTGGCAACTGCATGTAGAAAGAAAATCAGCTTGCACGGATCAGATGCTAATATTGCTATTTCTATCTAGCCTTGACAGAATCTATTTTAGTCTAAGCCAATGACTGGTCCACAGAAGTTAGATGCAATTTTGAAGTCTTCTCTTGAAAAGTGGTTTTCCACCCCCAATTCCTATCGTATTATGAACATTTCAGTGTAAAAACATCTTTGTAAATACTTGAAGGATACTAATGGACTAACGCTATAGTATTTAATTAGAATTTTTCTTCATTGTAGTTTGAACTATATTGGTATTTCTGGGATAAGTAGTCTTTGAAAAAAAGAAGTGAAAAAACCCAACTAGAAGCAAAGCTGCATGTGGTCTTTATACACAGAATTTTTTGTTTAAATATATGTGATCTTCATTCACTCAGTTTAAAGTAACAAAAATTGGAATGATCAAACTTTTGATTCTGCAATTCCAGAAATATTTTTTCTAAATGTTCCTTTTTTAATTTTTTTTTTCTGCTTACCAATAAGACATCTGATGGAAGAACTTGTCTTCCATGTCTAATATATTATCTCCCTGATATTTTGTTCTCCATAGAAAACCACAGAGCCTTGGAACATGCATTTTCTGTGTTACAATGAAGATGGAGTTGTTAGAAAGAAAAAAATGGACACGTATTAGAAATCATATATATATATATCTGTGTGTATATATATGTATTTTTTAAAATAAAAAACTAATAATTTTATTGTAATAATACCATGGTAGGTTCCTCTGAGAGTTAGCAAATAGAGACAGCCTAAAAGGCATGCTAAATTTTATGTACATTTTAGCAAAACCTAGCACTGACAGGAGAGATTTTAACCTCCAGAATACAATACCTGACTTGATATTTGTGTTAAAGGATGGGCTTTTAACTTGTCATAGCAACTTTTGGCATTCTATAGGAGATTTAAAGCCCAATTAATACACTGAGAGGAATTAATTGTGGAAGACGTAACACTGTTCACCTTAACTCCATAGGCAAGTGGTCATGATAAGGTTAAATGATAAAAATGAAGAGAAATTGCAGCATTTCGCTAAATGAGACAAATTTTCAGCCTGTCAATGAGCCTTGACACATGTCACCAATCTTACAGCCCACTTGCAAAATGTCATAAGTGTGGAATCAAAGCATTGCATTAATTAGGAGAATGGAAGGGGCAGCCGCAAAGGGAGTGTCAGGAGTACTGCTAGGAGGAAACAAATACCCAGGAGATTTTGAAGAGCGTCACTGACAGAGAATGCAATCACTAGAGAGGAAGGAATAAAAGAGTGAAGCGTTATTGGGGTATATGATAAAGAAACATCTCACCATGTTTTACCAGAATTTCACTTCTAATACATGTGATCTTACAGGATAGAACTAATTTGTTTTTGTTTTATTGAATGGGGTTTGCTTTTTAAAGCTACTGCTTGGAACTCTTTAAGAAAGGGAGAGAATCACCTTGGTACATCTTCACCAGGACTAGAAGAGCACATTTTCTGGTCGTAAAACTATGGAGAGGATTTGCATGCTTGGGTGCATCTGTACATTCATCACCCACTCAAGAACAACTCTCAGGATTGTGAATAAAATCATGAGAGTTGCAAATACTGACAAAACAATTTAAAATTACAGCCAGTAAAAGCACATTAAAAATGAACAAAACTCTAACAGCCCCTCTGATAATCTAAATGAGTTTGAGGGGCTATGAGTGTTTGTTCCACCTGAAAGTCTGAGAAAAAAAAATATGCTTAAAAATATGAAAATCGGTAACTTGGATCCAAAGCATAGGTGTAACTTCATGTATGGACATATTGAATTCTCCCCAGAGATGGACCTTTTTGGAAGAGATGTATGTATACAGGAATAATTTTTTTCCTTGCAAAGTATTCAGGGAAGGGAGATGGAAAAGACTGTCAACTGTCTCTTGTGCTTTCCACTACCTCTTTACTTTCCCTTGTTTTCTCTCTCCCTCCTTCACTTACCACAAGCTTTCCAGTCTTTAATAATTGCACCATTGCACTGCAAAGCTAGTATATACCTATGCTTTTGAGAGGAACACTTACAGGAGACCTTAAATTTATGGTGCAGCAATCTAACAACTGCCGGTCCTGGTTGATGGAGATGAGTATTGCAGAGAACCTGGCAAACCAGATTTGCAAGAGCAACTTGGGTTCTGCTCACCAACTACCCCTGACTTCTTATGAGAGATTTCCCACTTGCTATATGACTGGCACGGAAGTTTGACCTTTCCTTGGATACATCAAACAGAACTTATGTCCTCCTGGGGCTTGCACTGGCTCAGGCAACTACAATATTTTCAGTTTTTCTCATTTCTGCTCTAGATCAGTCACAGACAAATCACTTGCCAAGTTGCCAAGCTGGTTTGGAACTGGAGGTAGGAAACTAGACACTCAGCTTTTACATCAGTCTTTAAAAAAGTCCAAAGAATAATTTGATGTATCTTTTGCTTCTAAAATAAACAAACAGAAAAAGTGCTATTTCAGTTTTGTACGGATATGTATGCAGATCACTTAGTAGGGAGGGGAAAAAACAACTTTTCCTTGTGAGGATAAGTATTTTCAATAACTTAATTGATCAACTTTTGTAAATGAAAATATGACTGATTATTCAAAGATTAAACTCAACGTGACATAAATCATAATGATACAGTAAAAAAGATGAATATCTAAATATCAACATTACCATGGTGAGAACAGTATTTTCAGTACAGCTTTCTTTTGAGAAAGAATGGGGACTGTTTCTATAATGAGTTGAAAAAAGGAGAAAAAGAAACTTGTTGTTCCCCACTGAGTGAATTATTTAGTATTAGATGGAGTTTTGCATAGGATAATATGCTTAAAAGAGTGTACATGAGGATGGTGCATAAGACACATTTTCTGGATCTTTTTCTGGAACTGGTCTGGATGTTTAGAACCCCTATTTCACATTTCAAAGAGACCACAGCTTCTAAGAGCCTAACTTATTTCTAAATGTCATATATAAATGCTTTTAGTATGTAAATACAATTACTTAATAATAATTTGCTCTTATCTGACACATATCCTGGTTTTGGAATGGAGGGAAAGCAGAAACTAAAAAGAGTCTCTGTTGTTACATGGGATGTATCAGTGAAGACCTTTCTACTTAGGAAATGTACTCAGAGCAACAGTTTTTGTCAGTAGTTTATGAAATAGCCAAGCTATTAACTGGGAGGTGACACATCAGCTTTTTGATAGAGGAGAATTCATTTATATGGACCCTGGGAGGCTCCTAGTTGTTTACTTATTTTATATACTATTGAACTGCTTTTCACAGAAAGTGGTCACAAGTATATTTGACAGATGTCCTATCACCATTTGTTTCTATTCTAACACAGTTCTTCGTCTTTGTCTTTCAGAGAGTCCCTCTTCCCATAATCACAGCCAAAACATCTGCATATCTTTTAGTCAAGCAATTTTGCTTCTTATTAGGGAGTATAGAAAGCAAACTACTACGTTCTAGAAAGATTCTTCATGAAAAGGATAAATAATATATGCAGAAAGAGTGAGTCTTGGTTAAAAAGTAAGAAAAGTTTGAAAAATTCTAGACTTGGTGCTGATAGTTTCCCATCTGATGATTCCTTTCAGAGCAGTGCATGGTACTTAGTGTTCCAAAGCTGGTGTCAGAACTCTGGTCTTGAGAAGTGAAGTATGTAGTAAGAAAGAAGAAACTGGTAAATGTTGAGGTAGATGAAGACTGTGTCTTCAAAAAAGTACTTGGTGTTAAACATAATTTGTATATGGCCTTTTGTTCCCTGTAGATTTAAGACTCTTGCTTTGAGAAGAAATAGTCATCTCTTGCTGTCTGAGGGCCTCACATCATGGAAGTTCATTCATTAACTTAACAAGTTCCCTCAGGAGCACAGCTGAGTTGTTTGTCCCCTAATTCTGCTGCTGCACAGATCTAGTGGCTGTACTTGTTGGGAACCTTCTTTTTACTGGCAGTCATGTCACGTATATTAAAATATTATGCTAAAGTGTAGTACCGGTGACAATGAGGGGCTGAGGGTCTCCTTTCATCGAGAGCTGAAGGATTACAACAGGGATTACCTTCTGTATTATTAGTCCACTGCTGTGCAAGAATAAAGAAATCCAGCTGAGTGGACTACTTGGGTCACTGCTCTTTGATTTATGATTCATTCTTTGTTCAGTACAGGTGAGAATACAAGTGCTTAATGTACCCTACTTTCATAGAGAAGGGGGTTGATTCTGTAAAGACCAAACTTAATTGGTATTGTATTAATTAATTCTGTAGCTTTCAGGCCCCATTTAAATGTGTTTTCCCGAAGAATGGCTAATTCAAAATTTCATTTTCATGGTCTCAGCCCTCTTGAATAGCTTTTTCACATTTACAGCATTCTGAAGGGTTCTGGAATCGTATATGAGAGAATTAGCTTGCTTTTGGGTGTTGGAACAAACAGAACTTCACCTGGTAAAGTCAGAATAACCTTTCAGTGGGACTTTTCCTTGGCTATTCTTTATAAATGGATTTGCAGAATCTGATTAATAAGTAAGTGCATGGCCAGAAGACAATTTATCTCTGTAAAAAAGACTAATCCATATAAATGGTCTATGTTATATTTCTAATTGCTTACCTCTTAACAATTCCCTGAGAGATATTTATCAGAAATTCTGTTTCAAAGATGTACTGAGTTTTATACTAATTTTATGTTTGTTGAATGATAAACTTCTGTGTAAAACCAGCGTGCTACATGTTTATAATGCATACAGACTATTAAATTATTTTCTGGTAAAAAGTGAAGAAATCAATGAAGGAGAACCTCTCCTGCCCAGCTTTACTCTGTAACTGCAACAGCAGACCACAGTGAAAAAGATTATGGTTTCAAGGACTTCTACACTGGCTCTGGCAATATTTAAAGCAGATTTCAAGCTATTGTAATCTAGGCTGTTTGATTACATTTTGTAAGAGCTGTGCATCAATAGAGGAGCTCTGGCAGGCTCAGGAACTACAGTTCCAAATTCAGCCCATGACATAGGTACAGCATAAAGGGTGTTCTTTTCAGCTAACTCTGAACTGCCTGAGGACTTCTTTCTACTGTGGATTTCCCTGAGTACCCACTATTATTTTAGGCTTCTTTGTATTACTGGATATAAATAAAGGAGTTTGAAAGAGCATCTCATTGTGACTTATTTGCAGTACAAGAGACAACTTCGTGGAGTATTTTCCATTGTGGGAGAATCTGCTCTGGAAAAGAATAAGAACAATCCAAGTCCTCAGTAATTAATAAAATTTGAAACTTAATTTGAGAATTGTTATATTTTTTTCTAATTTCTACATTATCATCATCAGAAACAAAGACTTGGTCAGATCTAATTTTCTGAGATTTTCAACTCAAATGTTGCAAAAAACTTCCATTTTTTAAAGCTTAGATGCACTAGATACACTCAACCTCTTAGAGTAATTAGCCAGATCCAATAAACTAAGAGAAAAAACTAACTCATATTTTTAATTTTCTTTTTTGATCTATTTCTACTATTGCAGCTTTTCAGAAATGTATTGATTAAAGATCTTCATGGAGACAGTAATTTTAAGTAAATTATACAAATAAGTTACCAATGACATCTTGTCCTGCTGTCATTTTTCCTTTGCATTCTGCAGCTTTGATACAAGCTTAAACTAGTACATACTGATAATGTTTTGCACAAGGAAACTAAATAAAACCAAATAAAAGTAAATTAGAAAAGATCTTATGTTCTGTCTGTACTTCGTAGTGGTAGAAAGTTTTAAGCTGAACCATTCAAACACATACAAAAATTTATTTAGACTTCTTAAAGATGGTTGCACTGTAACCCAGGCAAATCAATGTTTTCAATCTTGTTTTTCTTTTACTAGTATTGACTGCCAGTGAACAATAATTCCAAGAGATTGGATTTTGAAGTGTATCTCAAATGACTTAATTTGCTTAGGAGACAATTTAATTAATGAACTGCTCATCTCCAGTTTAGAAAACATTTGGACAATGTGTGAAAGCAAAGTACTCTTCAGATACACCATTATCTTTCTATTTTGATGAGGAATCCTGCATAAATACATAGGAGAAAGAAAGCTATTTAAACAAAAAAGATAATACTTATGGGAAACAAGTTTTTGTAAATTAGCAAAGAATAAATTTAGGTGAGAAATGAGATTAAGTTTCTTGCTATCATAGAACTGAAATTATGGAAGCATGTTCCAGGCTCAATTTTAAGCTGATGCTTCATAAATTTAGCTCATTTATGAATCTGGTAATTTGATATGGTTCTCCTCTGATAATAAGGACTAGATCTTGAACATCCAAGGGATCTCAGTGTTATATTCCAAATAAACATACCAGTAAATAGTAAAGCTTTTCACTATGGTTTTCTGGTTTTTGGCAGGCTAATGGAGTTTCACATTGGCTGTTTTGTTGTATAGGTTTACAGATACAGAGAAACTGAGATGTTGGCAATATTGCAGATGCATTGATTTTGCTTTTTTAAAACTATCAGTGGATACAGACGTGTAAAGAATAATCAGTGTTTTGGGTCACAAAATACTTCCAGAGAAAGTAAAATCTCATACATATTAAAATATCACTCAAAACTAAGGAAGTCTACATTTTTAGGTAGAAAAATGTAACACATATTATTATTATTTTCAATGTTGCATTATAAATAAAATATCATTGCGAAAATATGTTTTGCTGCAAG
The DNA here is from genome assembly GCF_036250125.1 of Pseudopipra pipra. NCBI lineage: Eukaryota > Metazoa > Chordata > Aves > Passeriformes > Pipridae > Pseudopipra > Pseudopipra pipra. The sequence continues at coordinate 52,172,356 of NC_087551.1, forward strand.
TTTATTAATTCACTCAATGTACATAAAAATGAGCACATGCATATTCTTACACACACTTACATGTATAGTTGTTTTTCTAATTCTTGACAGGTCTTGAACTGTCTGGTGTAAATGACAATCAGAAGAAAACCCTGCAGCATAAAGCATAAATATGGTTGATATAAACTTTGTTTCCCATTACCTTCAGGTTCATTGTATCATTGAAGTGAATCACTTTATCTTTGAAGTTCAGCTTTCATCTCTCTTCAGAAAATTTCTTATAAAAAAATGTACTTTTTTTCCTGATTTTTTGGTTTTTTTTGTGTTCCACAGGAAGGGATGCAACAGTTGAGGCCTGGATTCTCTGTAGACTTAATAAGTCCTTGCAAAGTCACAGTTGCTTGTTGTTAAACAAAGAATATATGACTGTCTCTGCAGATCTACAAAAAACAAAGACATATCCTAATCACATATGATATTGTTCGTGTGCACCCAAAAACCTTCTGACACTTAGGAACTGGATATAGATACAGAGAGGGACTATACCACTGTTTTTACGGGTAAGACAAAGAAAGACCCATATAGGGAGAAAACCTGAACTGAATCTCATTCAAGACAATGAAAAATACTGTGGATTAGGAACCAAATGTGACATTTTGATATGCTGAGAGTCTTCTGTATAGTGCTACTCAAGTAATTTCCTGAACTAAGGTATTGAATTAGTATATTAAAGAGATACCAGTTTTAGTCACATGTTCGGCTTCTAATTGTATTTCTTTTTGCATATCACAACTTTGTCACAATCACAGGCATAAATAATGCATTGTGCCAAGTAACATCTTTCTCGAAACTCACATCATAATATGACATGGTACAAGAAAAATATTCAAATTGTATTTAATCATAGAAGTCAAGGTGTTATGATTATTGAAGTCCATTTTTAGAGCTCTCAGTTTAAATACATTTAATAGGAAAGAAAAGAATGATCAGGTAAGACAGTCATCTCAAATTATTTCTCATTTATAATGGTTTAAGATGTAGGACATGCTAATTAGTTTAGAATGAAAATTCCTGCCTAAGAGCTAGTTGTTAACACAGCCTCTGGCTGAACTGAAGTTCACAATAAATCCCTACCACAAGCTGAGAAATTATTCTGTATCTAAAACGGCCTCTTGACCTAGAGAAAGATCCCAACCACGTGTTTCTGGGATGATTCACATGCATAATTCAGAGGTGATTAGTTGTACTGGTTTCCATACTCCTCAAGGAATAGGAAAGAAATGGAGAAATTAAGAGAGGAAATGTAATTAATGAACAATGAGGACTGTTAGAAAGGTAGGTCTGATTGCAGCAAGCAACTGAGAAATCTATTAAGATCACAATTAAGTTATTATTTCATCCGATATGGAAGAGTTCAACTTGTTATAATGGCATTCCTGGACAAGAAATTATTTTGCGGGTGGTTTTATTACTTTAAATGTCAAGTTAAGCCCCTACACTAAAGTGAAAAAAGACCCAAATGCCCTTTCCTCAGGTGTTTTTTTTTTCAGATTCAATTCCTCCTTAATCTAAATCTTTTCAGAGCCCGAGAATATCTGCTAGCGTAAAAATGCCGCTCAACCACGCATACAGATGCTTCCTTTCCTGCTTGACAGGGATTTTCTTAGCAGGCAGGCAAAGCTAAATATCACCATGGCATTCCCTTAGGAACACTGCATTAGTGTGCATTACAAGATTTTAATGGAGACTGACTTGGATCAGAAGGGCTGCTCGCTTGCTCCGAGATCATAAAGTATAAGAGTTGTACTCTTTGAAGGTATAGAAGAAATTGCTACAACTCAGTTTTCACATAGAACATTACCTACTCCATGATAATTCTTTGCAGAAACAGCTTTTATTGAATAAACTCATCAACTAAAATTGCAGTGCAAGAAGGAGAAACCTTAAAAAAGAATCTGAAATATGGAACATGAAAAAAGAAAATAATGGAGCAGCATGTAATAGATTCAGCTTTTGCATTTTTCAACCTGCTCTATATTGCTTACATGTAAGATAGTGTTCAGGAAAAAAAATAGAAAGTTGACTTTTGCTACCTCTATTGAGCTGTTAGCTTTCCATCTGAGGTCTTCCCATCAGACTCAAAGTACAGGTCAATGATTTTTGCAATTTGCAAAGACAGATTGAAGAACACACTTCACTTCTATTGAAAATATACCTACTTTTACTTCACCCAGCCTAATAACAAGGGGAATTGACAAAGCAAAGTAGATACACCCATTTTCCCTTCCAATTTATAGCATGTAGTTTGAAGGAACATTATAGTATTCTCAGTGAAACTCTTTGTTTAAAGGTTTAAAATATTTGATGATACTAAAATACACTGATGATATTTCCTCTGATAATTGAATCCATTAACCATTCTTGCTACCTATAGTAACTTATTCAGATTTCACTGGCATTTTGTATGTAATACAAATGTGTTCTTACCTGCGCCAACATACTGGAGAGGACAGACAGAAAAAGTTTCAATCAATTGAAAAATAGAAAAAAATCCTTCCAAGCCTTCCACTTAACATCTGGCTCAGCACTGTGATGGAAATAAACATGTATTATAGACATTTGGCTAAATAAAGCCACACTACAGCTGTTATAAAAACTCTGTGGAAAAGATGTCATTGAAAATTGTCAGATCTCTGTGGCCAGAATCCAGGAATTTTGTATTCTCACAAAATGAGATTACAAGATGCCAAAAGTTTCTTAACTATTTCTGGTTCTTACTTTAAGAAAATCTTGAGTCTGAATACTTTTCCATATAAAGTGCAACAGCTGATCTATTAAATGGTATTGTTTCTCCTCACAAACCTGGCTTCTTTTACTTCCCTAGTCTGTTTTGGTTGTAACAGCCCTGTTACCAAGATACTACAGATGAGTTAACCAATGTGGCATGAGAAATCAAAATTTAAAATTAAATATTTTGAAAGATGCCTGTGAGATAAACCTGAGATATTTACTTACTGGAACTTCTGTAAAAAAGGACCAAGGATATTTGGAATGAAATACAGAGTTTATGGTTTGTTAAGCTGGGCAGCTATGGAAAGTCTACAGATTAACATTTCCCTTTCAGGTATCACAAAGCTGTAATTCAAAATGTATTTTATAATAGTGACTTCACTCGGTCACGTTCCTAGAAGGAGTATGACACTTCTGAATACTGTTCTACTATTAGAATATATTTTTAGCTCAGCAGCTGCTAAAAATGCAGGTTGTTGATGCACAGTGTTAATTGGTAAGTACTGGTGAAGAATACAGATCAAAAAATAAGCTTGCATGAGCTAATAAAGCTGTGTTTGTGTCTTGAAGTGAGGGGGGTTAAATAAGCAATTGCAGTAATGAAGGTGTCAGATGACTTAGAGAGAAATCATGACTTTTACTGTTTACAGTCTATCAAAACTGACTGTTTCCGACTGTGTCTGATTAGTTTTCTTACCAACAGTCGCTTTGCTGCAGGAGGCCTTCTAGCACTTATTCCTATCTTTTTCCTCCACCCTGTCTCAATACATTATTGCAATTAAAACTTTGGTACTCCAGTTTTATGCTTGTTTAACACCAGTGGTTTCACAGGAATTATACCTGTGTGAAACAGTGTTTGTGCTCCATTAAGCTAAGCATACCATAGGAACATTTTGAACTTATAGTATATGCATATCATAACAAGGAGTAAAGGGTTAGACCCTTGGCATGTCTTCCACAACTTCAGGATTTTTGATCTAATCAATCTCTTAAAAAGCTTGAAATAAACTTTATTAGTCTTAATTTAAAAGTTGCAGGTATCAAGAGGATGATGGAAAATTTCAGTCTTATACTGTTTTACTGTTTGTTTGTATTTTTGATTTTTTTTTTTTTTTGGTTTTGTTTGTTTTTCTTTCCAGGGCAAGGCAACATAATACAGTGAAAAGAATACAATTTGAAAGGACACAAACTACCATATATATAGTTGAAATGATGATCACAGTTTATGTCTTTCTGATATCCCAAATTTCAAATAGAGTTGTATACATATGATGGGATTCAGCTTTTTAATGCGTAGTCATCTGGGGAAGAAACCATGACACTTTTTACCTCTGCAACATCTGTCCCATAGTTTGGAATAATTATGGTAAAAAGCATGATTACTTTATTCATAACTAATTGGTTTTATACATTCAGCATGCTAGTGGTGTTTACACTGTAAGTGGAAGGTGTATTAAAAAGTCAAAGAACAAATAGGACTAGCACTATCGATAGCTGAACTCTGATGTTTAATTTGATATGGGAAATCTGTGTCAGTTTCAACTGGGGAAAAGGAATATATTTTAATACATTGAAACGTATTTCTTCTCTCTCAGTTTCATTAGAACTGAGATAAAGTTAGATGTATAAATGCCTCCTGAAATTTATATTTGATATAAGTTTTTTGTGTATATGATTTAGGTGGGTGGAGTATTTGTGTTTTAATATAAAGATGTTTACCACCTTAGTACAAAAATAACCTTCTATTCATAGAATCATAGAATTATAGAATAGTTTGGGTTGGAAGAGACCTTTAAAGTTCATCTTGTTCAACTCCCCTGCCTATTTAATCCTAGAAGAAAAGGTTTCGTAAGGTCATTCTTTTGCTTATATGTAAAATGAAGAATTGTTTGAATACGGTTGGTGTCTATACCACAGTGGAACCCTGAGGAGATGTTAATGTACCATCTTACATTAATTGTAAGTTATGCAAAAATATTTTGGTCTGAGTCATGGTGAGTTGTAACAAAAAAAATTGCCTGTTGCAATCCTATTTCACACCTTCAGAACTCCATTTTGCAACTGTACATCCTCTAGCATCTTCTCTGTCATGAGCTGTGTTTGTACAAAAAAGCTAGAGCTATTTGCATGGAAATAAGATTTGTCTCCAAGCGAGTGTTACCTGCTAACCACTAATAGTATGGAAGTGAATCTTATTAAACTTTACACAAGAGGTATTGTTAATTCCAGTTGCCAAAAATTTCTCAAAGCATGAGAGATTTTTCTTGTAAGAAACCTATTTCTCAGAATGTTGGCTGAGCACATCATATATATAGGCACACAAACAAGGAAATGAATGATGATATATAATATATCTTAATCACAAACCAGAGAGCCTTATTTCATGGAAGAAAAAACTGCAATTTTATTCCTTCAAAAGAGAAGAAATCTCAATCAAACCCTATTGTTTGTGGTGACTGGTGACAATTACTACAAAAGATTAGTGAGCTTGATGTAAACTGGTTCTTAGACTGATCACACATTGCAAGGAGATGTGCTCATGGCCAAGGGAATGTCAGTGATGGGGACATGGCCACTTTTATGGATCCTGCCAGGGCTGAATGTCTACAGCATTTATACTGTCCTACCCTCAGCAGCACAGGATCTCAGCAATCTAATGCTGGTGAGGATTACACACAATATGTGTTTGACAGGGTGTACTTCCATTATTTTCTACAGATATATGCATATGCTTTTGGAAAACAGAGAAGTGTGGTAGAGTGACAAAATCAAGATACAAAGGCAGCGTGTGTCAGCCTTACAATCCTTGGTCCTTCTCTTACACCTTCATGATAGATGCACCTCACCATCAACTATACAGCATGAAAAAATGTCGTGTCATAATAGTAACAAAAATCACTGAGTTGACTTTATAATGTTCAGTTACATTAGCTGAAAAGATTATAGATAATAATACTCTTAGATTCTCAATAAAAATAATTTTCTATTAAAAAGACTGACATCTGTTTCAGGAGAGGTCAGAGTAAGTCTCATAACTCATCTGCAGATCATGAACAACGAGAACCTGAGTCCTGCACTCTGGTTTATCGCAGAAAAGAAGCATTGCTGAGGGAACTGCAGGGCCACTGAGTCCTTCCCTGGTGGATGATGAAGGGATTTATTTGGAGCAGATATAGAGGTTCACTTGGAGCCAGGGAAACATGGAGAATGCTGCTGTCTCCACAAGGATGTTGGAGTTACATTTTTTTCCACCTTCTGAGGTCGGTGTTGTAAGCTCTGTGACTCTGAAGTGGTTTGTGATGTCAGGAGAGGTGATCACCATGCTCCATTTTCCCAGCAAAGCACTCCTTTTGCCAAACAAAGCCAACTGTTGTGTACCATTTTATTGTAGTACATAAATTGCCGGCTGGACTTTTTTCTGCCAGAGTGTCATATGCTGAATGACATAATATTAACTAAAAACAAACAATTAAATTATCAATAGGCACTGAAAGTCTGATGTGAAATTAATGCTTTTGCTGAAAGCAAGCTAAAATAAATAATGTCTTATGTTTTTCATTGTAACAGGGAAAAACAAGTGTAATGGGTTTAACCTGTGGCCAGGTTTTGGAGCAGAGGGGGGCTATAGGGTGACTTCTGTTGGAAGCTGCTAGAAGCTTTCACTGTCCTATGAGAAGCCAATGGCAGCCAGTTCCAGGAGGGATTTCCCATTGCTGGCCAAGGCTGAGCCAGTGAGAGGCGCTTCTATGATAACATATTTAAGAAGCAGAGGAAGAGAAGGTTGTTGCGCAGAAGAAATTCCAGTCCGGGAGAACAAGCAGTCATCAAGATCAGTGCAGCCGGAGGGGGAAGGGGAGGTCCTTCCCCCCCCCCTCCCAAAGCAGGGCAAAGACTTAGAGCTGAAGCCCCTGCAGCCCATAAAGAACCATTGGAGTGCAGGAAAATACATGAAGGAGGCTGTGACCCCTGTGGGAGGCCCAAAATCGAGCAAAGTCCTGCTGGAGACCTGTGGTCTGTGAAGAGGGAAGCCCATGCCGGAGCAGTTGTTTTCCAGGTAGGACTTTGTGGCTCCCCCCTGGGAGACCCACATCAATACAGTTCAACCCATGAAGGACTGCACCCCCTTGGGGCAGTCATCCTCGGGGTGACAGGCTGAAAAGAACTGTTGCCCAAGAGGTGGATGGACTCACGCTGGAGAGGTTCATCAAGGACTGTCTCCTGTCGGAGGGACCCCACGGAAGCAGGGTAAGGACTCGCACTTGTAGAGATCTCCCCTGTAGCCCGTGGTGAAGACCACAGTAACGCAGGTATCCCCCTATATAAGTCATTTAAAAAAACAAACAAAAGAGAGACATTAAAGAACCATTTCCACTCTTACCCAAAACTGAAGAAACCTTAAGACAAGGAGAGTAATCAAATCTTTATATTTTCTTGCATGTCTTAGGTTCTGATGCTGGAAGAGTCCCAAAGCCCCTCAGGTTGCAACAGATTTGATGCTCACATCTCATAAATATCCACAGGGTAGATGTGCTACTGCCTACCACATCTGGGTGTGTTGAGCTGCAGCTGTTGTCTGAACTCACCTACACATCCACATCCCAGTTTTAGTCCTGCATCCCCAATGAATGGTAAAATTCCTCCGTTGGCAACAACCTGGCAGTGTGAACACATAGAGGTCCTCAGATACTGACAGAGCAGGTTCAAGCTCAACTTTCTAGTAAATTGTAATAACCAGAGGGATTATGCATTTAGGCAATGGGCAGGGAAAATGAATGTTCTTGAGTCCTTCTGTTGAAAATACTTCATTATAAATGGGCTAATACCCCCTTCATGATGCCAGAGAAACAGCAAAACTGAATGAGGCTGGGAGAAGTGTAGACTCTTGCAAAATCTTTGTATTTATTTCATGGGTTTTGAGTTAAGGTACAGACTATAAGTTTTGTAAGAAAGGGAATAGTACAGGCATCTATATTCTGGAATATACAAAAAATAAACAAAATAAATCCTGATAGTGTTCAAAAAAGTGTCCTATCCCTTGAGATATCCTGCTGAATCAGGATGGCCTACATTAGGAACAGCACATTCAGGGTTTGCAGATACTCTGTTGAGAGTCCTACTGTGTACAGGGAGCACTGGCACTGATTGTCAGCAGTTTTTGGACAGCCAATTCCATATAATGTTGCTGAAAGCCTTGATTTTTCAGTCAAAGAGCAATGGTGAAGGCAGAAGACTTTCAGTACCCATCCAGTGGTGTGTCTACCACGGTAGGCATTAATTCAAAGCATGACAACACTGCTTTTCTTTCTGCGACTGTTTGTAACTCTAGCACTTCTGAAAGAGTATTAAGAAGGAGGACTTAACACAAGTGTGACAAGTAATTTTCTGAATTCTGAAGTTCAAGTTCATGGCAATCAAAACACCCTCAGCACTGCACTAGATGGCTGTTAGATGACAATGACTTTTGGCCAATCTGGATGTAACTTAGTCTCAAAGTGCGAATCCAAGGGAAGCTGCACAATCAGTTCCATTTTAAATCTGGAAGCAGTGAAAACTATACTAAGCAGACTTGCCTGAGTAAGTACTAAGAAGGCCTCAAGTGACATGAAGTTTTGTGAGAAGTATGAAATTCACTTTTCCTGTGTTGGAGTTGAACTTTTTTTTTGGTCAACACCACAGTGATGTTGCTTATTAAAAAGTGAATCTCTGATGACTAATGAGATCTCTGAAAGGAACAGACACTTTTTATCAGAACTGGTTTAGATAAGTACATAAAAATAAAGAGGAAAAAATCTTCAGTCAAAACCTCTTTTCTTCTAAGCAGGTACCAGTATAAAACTGTATTATCTGACATATAAGCTGCTAACAGATGACAAAAAATTCAATACACCATTAATCTTGTTGTTATTAACCTCTGGGATAGTCATTGTTTCTCAAGTCTAATCATATTTCACATTGATATTACAGTGCATAGGTAAGGAGCTCAGAACACTTTTAAGATATTAATTAAAGCTCACCAAGAACACTCCTGGGAAGCAGAGCTAGAATCATTAAAATCATCTGATAGAAGAGGAGAAACTAAGATGTAGAGAATATAAGCAACATATTTAATATCCCACAAGGCCAGAAATTAAATCCAATATACTCAGCTGTCAATTTGTTGTTGTAGTTCCTTGGTACGAACCTTTTACATCTAAAGCATATTAAAAGATGAACAATGTCCCCTGAAAAATCCAGCTCCCTTACTGCTTAAACTAGAATTACAAGTGGACTGAGCACTGCCTGGTGTCAATACATTGCTGAGCAGTGCCTGGTGTCTGGAGATGCATCCTGTGACCCAGCTCCACTCCTCTAGCAGGAACAAAAGATGAAAATAAGCCATAAAATGCCCATTCCTCAGAGTCAATGGGTGCAGCATGACTAGAAATGCTGGGCACCTTCCACTTACTAAAATACTGAATTTAGCCACCAACACATAAGGAAGGTTCACTTAGTGCTCACATGCTCAATGTATATTAAGGGAGCATGGATCATTTTCCATGTCTAAAGATGACTTAAAACTGCTACAGAAAAATCTTGACATTGATAAACTTTCTGAGTGGAAAGGATTGTGCAGTCATCTAATCAAAGCCTAATGGAATAATATATGAATCTTACATGATATTTAGAATGAAAAATTAAGTTCCCCAACATTACATTTTGGATAGTTCAATTAAGTAAAACCTGTACTTATTGTTGCTTATGTTTTCTGTTCAGGACTACACTTTTAATAAACTAAATTCAAATATCTGCAACTAGAAGTGATTAAAAGTCTACCAAAAATATATTTTGAAATCTGTAAGCCAGATTTACACCATTTCAGACTGGTATTCTGAATATAATCTTTATTTTGGTTTGTTTAAATGTTGCATTTTAAATGAGAATGTTTTTCCAGTAAACCACACAAAGAGAGCTACATAGCATTTCAGTATTTTAAAGCTCATTTTTATCACACATTTTTCATAATCACATAAATCATATCTGTATAATGCTATTAAAAATGTTTTTTCAAGTTAAAATATTTTTGATATTTTTTCTCCTGAAAATATTTCAAAAGTAATTTTTATCCTCAGTTAGGAATTTTTACTATCGCTTCGGTAAACGCAAGAGCTGACTGAATTCAGTCAGTTCTAACAGGAACCATCCTTACAAGTGTAAGTATTGTTTGAAGCAATTTGTAACAGAGATATTTAAAGTTTCCTTGGCTTTTATCTTTGTCTTTGTTGTTTTCACTGGAAACTGCTTTTTGGTGTAATGGTTTTGTGGAAAAGGGACCTCCTGTGCAGACTTTTTCAGTTTGCTGGCCATTGTTAAATTTAAACTAAGTGCTTATACATTACAGGCCAGACTTTCGACTGCCAATGTATTTTGTTTTATATTTTTTTTTTAGTATTCAGAAGATCATTTATGAATAGAAATGTTTTAATAATTATTTCTGTGCTGCCATTTTGTGGTCAAAAATGTAACTGAATCTAAACATCTGATGAACCTTGACTTTTCATTAACCAAAGAAAACCACTACAACTTTCTTCTGCAAAGTTGTTTGCAGCAGGTTATAAGGTGTCATAGGTGAAGGAGCAGAAATACTAAAATATTATGAATAATATTGAAAATAGAACATATATTTGTGAGCTATACACAAAGCACACCTGCCCGACTTAAAGAAAAGGGCACAACACTGTGTCTGTGCATGCTCACATAAAGACATCAATAGATGCTGTGTTTCCCAGTTTCTTTCTGTATATCAATGTAGTCCCCCCTGCTGAATGCATGGGGCAGTACACCAACTGATGTTATCTGGAAAATCATAGACTTCTTTTTAACTCTCTCCTCCTAGCTGTTCTCCATGGTTTTGTTTTATAAAGAATGTAGTAATATCCTGCATAGGATGGGCCAACTGAGCAAAGTTAGAATAGGCTGAAGAAGACAGCAAATGTTATTTAACTGATCACTCAAGACAGCTAAAATGATATGAAAAAACTACATCTGAAATCAGCATAATAGAATATCAGTGGATTATCTTCTGTCATACTTCTACAGCAAATAACTCATATATGTTTCATTGAAGTATAAGATACTGAGAAAACAACTTCAAGAGTAACAAACACCTGAGACTGTGCAAAGTGCAAATTATTTGGGAAAACACTGCAGTGATGATTTCAGATCAATGCTTACTGTTATGTCATTCCTTCATCTATGTATAACCCACCTCACTGAGTTTCATTACAGAGTCTTTCCTCTATATCTCAGTGAGACAATAAATAAATATAGAAATCATCATATAAATAAATTTCAACGTAATGGCCACCCTGATTTGGTTCTTGAATCTCTGTTCTTTTGAATCCTATATTTATATTATGCTTTCTTAGATCTTAAGAGCTGGAAATCTCTATATCTTACTACGTCTTGCTAAGTTAAAAAAAAAATCCGGGATGCAATTTATCTGTATCTGCTTCTATGTGAACTTTTATCAGCTCTAATTGCCTCTCTGCTTTGATGTACTTATAAAGTCTTTCAACGCTTCCATTCCCTTCCCTCCCACTTGGGAAAATATCCCAATCCTCAGAATCTGACCTTTGGCTTATTTCATGAAGACGAAAGCAGAGAATTTATTCAGGCTCAGAGCAATACTAACGTCATTAACTTACTTCCCACTTTCTGTATATCCCTCAGTGGCTTCACAGAATACTTGATTGGCTTTTTGCTTGTGTATTTAAATGACATAAGACCAGATTTTTGCTACAGAAGTATCTATTTCCTTTGATTATTTAATTGCATTTGTAGCTTTACCTTTTGCTGACATTTTTTAAATTATACATTTTTAAATACTCTTTTTTATTATCTGGCACTCTGCTTTCCAGACCAGCGTTGGCCATTTCCAAATCTTCTGAAGGTTTTCCCTCTGAAGTTAGTGCAAGATTTGGCTGCTGAAATTAACAGCACCAGGAAGGTGCTTTATGTAGCCTTGAGAAGGCCTTTACACTGATTTTTTTGTTTTGTTTTGTTACTATGAATTGGACAAATTACTTACTTCCGGGCAGTCCAGGGAGTTGCTATGCCATAGGACAGTAGGGGAAGGGTCCTGAGACATCAGCCACCATTCTGACTGAAGGAGGAGTTGTTTACATCAGTACTGTCCCTGACTGATGTTTGACTAACCAATGCCTTAAAATTTCCACTGATAGGAATTTCACAGCTTCCCTGGGAAGCATCTGCTGGTAGTCAACTATCCTAATTGATTGTTTCCCTGATAGCCAACCTCACCACAGTTTGCTGAAACTGAGGTATACTTTGTCTTACTCTCCTCAGTAGATGTGGGGAACAACTTACTGCATTTGAATTTTTCACAATCAGCATCTAAATATCGTAGATCATATTTCATAGATAGTATGTCACGCTTCGGTTTTCTCCATTCTTTCTGGTTTTCTGTGTCATTTATATTTTCAATATTCCTGATCACTCTTTTTGCTCTGGATTTTGTTTTGTGGAGATTACACATTCGATGCATCTTTCTTGACATATGGTAAAAATAATCCAAGTGGATTTTGGTAGATTTAAAAGACTACTTCACACATTTTTCATGCTGTATATTTTTACAGTTAAAATTCACTCCCTCTTATACATCACAATGTCATATGCTTTTTAAATTAAATCATCGTAATATCCAGAGCTTGTTCCTCTTAAATTACATACTCTTGATTTCAAACGTTTCCTCTAATCTGCCAAATTCATTTTTCATTCTTTTTTTTCCTTCCAAAGTACATGCAGCTCCTTTGCCTCTAATCCTATTTGAAATTAATAAGATTTTCTATCCCCTCCTTTCAGCCATTAAAGAGAACACCCCACACAATGTGTTTCTCCAATTAATGGGGCCATAGTGGTGATTCTACATCAGATACAGTTTTCTCCATGTACATGGAGCTTTCCTACTCCCAGTGTTTTTGTCCAAACTTGTATTTCCATAGTTTGTTTACAAAACTGTCATTGGGCGACAATGTCAAAGTCTTAACAAAGTCAACAGGTAGTGCTTTCCATATACCTCTTCCAGTTTGGTCTGTCATCGATAACTTTCTGTCCCTCAGAGCAGATGAACATGTCTGTAAGCAATATTTTTCTTTCCCCTCCCTTCATAGTTCCTTCCCATTCATGTTGTCTATGTAATAAAGGTTTGTAAGCAAATATTCCAGTATTTAATCACAATATTCTCTGTTACATCATTTAATATATAACTCTTATTTTGATCTAAAAGATTAGAGTCCTCTTTTGCACTCCATTATTTTTTCTCTCTATTCTTTCTTTGATCCTAATATGAATAATTGTGTCCCCTCCCCAATTGTACTACATCTTTCTTATATCCATATTGCTTATAGCCATCCTGATTTTTCTACCTTGAACATAAGGATTTCAAAATCTAACATTTGGATGCCTATACCACTGTTCAAGAATATCTCGTCAACTGGGGTACCAAATCCTGCTGCCCTGTGCATGGTATGTCCAACATGGAAATTCTCAGTATGTCTTGAAAATGTGGAAAGTAGTCTAACCTGTGACATAGGAAATATGTGAGACAATATGTTTTGGAGACAAGGCATAATCATCTGACACAATAGTTTTCAAACTGTTCTCTCCTCACATTTTTAGAGTATCTAGTAAACACAGAAGAAGATTGCATTTCCCACAGTGGTGTTTTTTCTACATTAACTTTTAATGACTCTGTAATGATTGTGTGGAATTACTGTCCTGCAGGTGGTTTAAAGGTAATTTCTCTATATCATTTTAATGGTTCAGAACAGATGTGCTTGCTAATCTTCTTGCCAGCTAGATGCTATTATGATGTCTGTACACTACAGTACTTTTGACCATGGTCTACTCTCCATTTCCAATTAACTCTGTGGGAACTCTTTACTTAAGCATGAGCAGGATCAGGCTCTTTGTTGTTGAAGAGGCTCTAGAGAAATGTGAATATCTTTTCACTGACAAAATCAAGAGAAGAATAAGTTCTATCCCACCAATGGAATCATTAGGAGGTTTCCTTAATTTGGCAAGATAAGAGCTTCTAGCTTTTAAGTGAGGGGTAGTGTTGCTATTGCAAGGCAGAGATAATGTATGGTTACTCCTTTAATAGTTTTAAAAAATTGAAGTTAAAAACACCAGTGGCAGAAATGTGGCATAATAAGAACAATTTCATGTAAGTTGTTTATATGGTTTATGTGTTACTTGGTTCAAACAGGGAGAGGGATTTTCGATGAACTTTCTGCTCTCTGTGTTTTCCTACATGTTGGGGTTCAGCAACTCCCTAATTATGCCTAAGGGCAGCCTGTGGCATTTTCCAGACCACTAGAACTTGGCAAGGGGGATGGAAATGGAGACGAAGTTATTACAGTGAGAAAAATAGGAAGCTGAACACTACATTTGATTTCCTGAGGGATAGAAAACCAAAAAATCAGTTTAAAAGACTAGACTATCTAAACTTATTAATTACAATTTTAATTATTTGGTATAAACAGTAAAGGTGTTTTTTGTGAAAAGTCGAAGTTCTGAGATTGGAGTTTTTGCGGAAGATTGGTGCTACAGTGGCATGCTCATCAGAGACAGCAGAGCAGAGGGCTAAAGTCTGTTCTTTACAGCAGCAGTTCAGTCCAGCCCAGGTCACCCTCAAAGTCTTGTTTTGGGGAAGAACAGTTCTGGAGGCAGTTACTCTCCTTCTGTATTCCACTCCTGGCAAAATTGTGGGGCTCAAATGTTTGATCTTCATAAAAACAAACAGAAAAGCACAATGCTTTACAGGATTCACATTAATATTTAAATTTGGAAGACCAAAGAAAATTTTAAAATATTTTCAGAATTTAAAAGGTAGGTTTTAATTAATGGTAATGTTTATGCTAGGTTCATAGTTAAACAACATACTGTATACTCAAGTCTAAATTGAAAAGTGTTTCAGATAATAATGTTGATTCATGTACTGAAGTCAATACTGCAGATACATCAGCCTTCTTCCAGTACTTTTTAATAAACAGTCATTTCCAAACAATTAAATAAATGACAAATGCTATCTTATTTAATTTCTGTGATTCACTTCAAAAGGAAGTGAGCAGACAGCTACTGTCAAGTCTTCATCACTTCCTAATACCATAATAATGCTGTTTTTAACTCAAACCAGCCACAGATATTCCAGAAGACTCAAAGCAGAAGATGAATTAGACTTGAAAGACTGAAAAATTCAAGTTAATGTGATGTTACTTCATCACTTCCTAATACCATAAGAACAATGTTTTTAACTTAAACCAGCCACAGATATTCCAGAAGACTCAGAGAAGATGAATTAGACCTGAAAGACCGAAAAATTCGTATGAATGTGATGTTAAAATCAAATGTATGGTCTGCGGCCAGATTACTATTGTTACTTCTGCTACTGAGAAGGTGCTCCGTGCACTCTAGCACATCCATTAAAACAGTGCTCTCCAAAGTGTGTGTGGGGTTGCATACTCCCTGGGGAGTGTGCAGGATAATCCTTTGGGGTGCACGAGGAAAATATTTTTTGTGACATTAATAAGTAAGATAGAATATTTTAAAAATTAAAAATAGTGTTTATTTAATCTTTATGTCATCCTTTCTTAAATTTCTATTCTTGTGTATGATTTAGAATGTGCATCATATGTAGTACAGTGTACATGCACATAATTCACAAATGAATAAATGTAGATATATTGGGAATGTGTACTCAAAAGATTTCCCTTGATCAAAAAACTTTGGAAACCACTGTACTAAAGGACTACTATGAATTCCAACCACAGGAATCTAAAAAACATTCAGTGCTATATTCATTCAACAAAAGAGATACATTTACTGGCTCCTGCAGCAGGAAATGTGCTTTTTTTAGTCTTTCTAATTCAGTGCTTGCCTCTATGGAGGGAATAAGAAAAGTGAACTAGAGGCACATGCAAAGGAGTAGTTAAGCTTTGCTCAGAGTGGCTTATTAGCCCAATCATTACATTTTAAATGTTTATTCTGCCTCAAAACCACCACTTAGACATGTAAAGCCTGGCCCAGCCCTTCTCCTTCAGTGGGGAAGACTTCAAAATGGGAAATATGGTTTGCCAATAAATATCAAGTCTTAAAGAGCTGTTTCAGCCTAATGTAATGGCACATTGGTTCTCTTCCTTCCTCCGCTGATGAGTGTTGTCCTGGGAACTGGCTCGGGCACAGGCAGCCTTTGCTCAGAGTGAGGGGTAGAGCTGTCTAGAAGACATTTGCATGGACCTGGGCTATCAGAAAGCAATCTTCACGGTGCCAAGCAGCCACTGGTAATAAAGGTGATAATTGAATTGTAACTGCCCTTTATTGTGCTGTGTTTTTTATAATAAAACACAATATACTAAAAGAGAATAGGATGAGAGAAAATCCTGGGCTAACTTAAATGGGTAGAAAAGTGTAGGGCAGAGTAAGTGTTAAGAAATGTTGATAGAAGAAAAAAAGCTGAACTTATCTGTTACTCAGCACTTTGTTGATGTTTAAACTCTGTTTTCAATATGCAACGTACATGGAATATATGAAGATTTGTGTTCCCTTGTCTGCAAGATCCAGATTTTTTTCTCCGTTTCCTTGCTTGCACTGCTCATCCATTTTCAACTTCCTTCGCTATCATATTAGGAACAAGCACTATAGCTGCAGGTTCTGACCTTGATGACTACACCAAGATATGCAGGAAAAGAATTGTTAAGATTAGGAGCCTTTTTTGATCTCAGGCTTCAATGATTTAAAGATGACAGCTAATCTCATTCCTGTCATATGAGGACTCTGGGGGTTTCTGAATGGGCACAGACACCCAGATTTGTCATTCACATGAGCTTAGGCTGTATTATGCAGCTTTTTTGACCACCATCTATTTGCTAAGTCCTTTAGAGATCCACTAAAACTACAGAAATTCAATGTCCTCTTTAAATTATTGACATCAGAAAACTGAAGGACCAGCATTAAAATTTGACATCTACTTGACTATTGCCAGTGTTTTGTTTTCTTTCAAGAGAAAGAAAAATGTATTTGATGGAAAATTATTATTCTAGCTATTGCTTTTGGTAAAGGACCTTCAAAAGAGGGTAACATTTAAACAAACTTAATGAACTCTTAAGGTTCTGGTTTGTTTCAGGGATTATGCATGAGAAATTGTGCATCTACCATATGATGCAAGACAATATCCCTTATCAATTAGCCTGAAAAAAAATATTTTTTACAGAATAAAAGTAGAAAAAACATCTTATAGTTCTAGACTCAGCACTGTGAAATTCAGGGACAAAACTTTTGCGGTGACCTTAAGCAGAGGAAAGGTGTTTAATGAAGTGCGATGTAAGAGTGGGAGGGGATTATTGTAAATTCAGCATTTGTCTTAAGCTAAAGAAGTTGGATTTGAAGATTGGGGTTTTTCAGAACTTTATATGAAAGAATTCCTATCACAGATTTATATTCATAGTAGATGAATTAGTTTGATTTAAATTCTCTGCCTGGAAATGTCACTGAAAAGTAGGTTAACCTAACACTACGATGTAGTGCTAACAATATGATCAAGAAGAAGGATGCAAGAAATTGTTAATCATTCAGGAAAGAAAGGCAGGAAAAGACCTCTGAGTTCACTGAGTCTAGCCATTAACCAAACACTGTCAAGTCCACCACTAAGACATGTCCCTAAGCACTACATCTTCACATTTTCTAAATACCTGTAGGGATATTGGTTCAACCACTTCACTGGGCAGCCTGTTCCAGTGGTTGACAACTCATTCAGTGAAGAAGTCTCTTAATATCCAGTCTAAACCTCCCCATGTGCAACTTGAGGCCATTTCCTCTTATTCTATCACTTTTCGTGTGGGAGAAAAGACTGATGACCCCCACCTTGCTACAATGTCCTTTCAGGTATTGTAGAGAACAATAAGATCTCTCATGAACTTCATTTTCCCCAGCCTAAACATCCTCAGCTCCCTCAGCCTCTCCTGAAGACTTGTGCTCCAGACCCTTCACCAGCTCCATTGCTCTTCTCTGGACGTGCTCCAACCCCTCAATGTCCTTCTTGCAGTGAGGGGCCCAGAATTGGACACAGGACTTGTGTGGCCTCACCAGTGCCAAGTACAGAGGGACAATCACTGCCCTCGTCCTGCTGACCACAACATTTTGATAGAGGCCAGGATGCCATTGGCCTTCCTGGCCACCTGGGCCCACTGCTGGCTCATGTTCAGTGGCTGTTGACCAGCACATCCAGTTCCTTTTCTGCCAGGTAGCTTTCCAGACACTTCTTCCGCAGCCAGTAGTGCTGCAGGGTTTGTTGAGACCCAAGCACATGACCCAGCACTTCAGCTTGTTAAACCTCATACAACTGGCCTTGGCCCATCAATCCAGCCTATTCAGATCCCTTGGCAGAACCTTCTTACCCTCCTCTGCAGAACCTTTCTACCCTCCAAGAGATCAACACGCCTGCACAACTTGGTGTCTTCTGGACACCGACTGAGGTTACATTTGTCCGGATCATTGATAAAGATATTAGACAGGACTGGCCCCGAGGGTGACCTGTTTGTTTCTCTGTAGGAGAAATAAGAGAAATAAAAAGAAGCAGGAAAGAGACAAAAGAGAATTGTGAGGATGCAGACAGAAACAGGAAAAAAGGAGAATAGAAACATCACAAAGTGTGGGGGGGGAGTGTGAACATAAACAAAAAATTAAAAGAAAAGATATCAGATTAAATACCAGGGAGACAGAGAAGACATCAAAGGGAATTGTCTGTGCTAGAAAAAGATATAGTTGGATAACAAGCAGAAGGCATCCAATAATATGGACAGTCATATGAGGTGGAAAAGTCATAAGCCTAACCAAATATTTGTATGAGAATGTTATTAGAGGTACTCTGGTTTGAAAAAGATGAATATGGTTGGCAGATAGACCAGGCACAAGTGGTTTGCACAGTCTGGTACAATAGAAAATGTCCCTGACGTGCACCTTGCTGAAAGGAGGAGTTGGCTGGCATGGTGCTCGTGAGCTGAACCTTCTAAGACATCTGCTCAGTCCCCAGGGCTTGCAGCAACCACCTGGCAATTCCATCAGGAGTAGCAAGTTTTTTTCTAATTTCAGAGTGAAGATTGAGACTCTCCTTGGTTAGGAATGAGACTTGTGACTACACCACCTCCAGGTTTGATTATTACAGTTGCCTCTGAGGTACATCCTAGACATCCCCTGCTGCTGAACAGCACAGCTGCTGACAACTGAGCTATGTTTCCTGATTGGCAAAAAATTTTTATGGATTATTAGCTGGGCTACACTTGGTCCTTTGGTTCCTCTGACAGTAAAAAGCAGCCAAGGAGATGGAGAACAATGGAGCTTTCCATTGCAAACACAATTTTGAAAGATAAGGCTTTCTGAGGATGAAATTGTCATTTTATGAAACAAATATGTTCTTTTTCATCTCTTATCATGCTGTGATAGCCTACGTGTCTCCTCTAGAGAACAGAATGGGTCTTGTTTTGAGTTAGAACAGCTGAGCTTACTGCACCCCATCTGAGGTTGCTGATTGACTTCTTGTGTGGGACTGAAAAAGGTAAAGCACAAGCACAGTGGGTTTTTTGTGGTTCTAAACTGGAAAAGACACTCTAAAATGTTTGCATTAGATTTACCATACTTACCAGATGTATAATAGGTAAACAGGAACAGAGCTGGTGCTACAACTCCTGCATCTCTGTCCAGAGGAGAATGCCACATATAATGTGACAAATTAGATAACGGTCATGTCTCTTCAGTAGAGAATTAAACTGACCTATGTTATTCCCTTATTTCCTTTGGAGCTTTTCTACAACTTAACCTCAATCTCAGTGCTCAACTACTGTTGCATTTATATCTGCACTTCTTCTTACTCAGGTTTTAGCAGCATATTAAAACTAATTTATACAACTTAAGGTTTACTTTCTGCTTTGTGATGATACTCTTCAATCACTCTGGGAAAGACTACTGTAAGATTATAAAGGATTGAAGGGTAAAAAAAGATTGCTCCAGAAAATATTTTTTGAGATAAATTTTGCCCCCCAAAACAACCTCTATTTCTACCTTATAGCTTTCTTCATGAACCACAAGGTAAGTGGTTAGAAAATGCAATGTATTTTCCATGATGTAGATGAAAATAGATGCAATATTGGTAAAAAGTCAACCGAAAACAGCAAGATCTTTAAAATCACAGCCACACTTGACTGAACAGTTACAAACATCCTTTTAGTCACCCTAAAGCTTCTTATTTCAAAGTTGCAAAAGAGATGTATTGACAGTTGCACAGAAATGAACTTTAAAGATACACAAAGGCAGCAGAGGTCAACCAAACTCTGAATAAATGTTAAAGTGCCAGAGGCTCATGAGGAAGTGCAAGAAATTCAGATGCTGCTGCTATCCCTGAGACCAAGAGAAAGAATTAACAGTATTCCTCATGCAGTACCCTTAAGTCAGAGCAAAGGGATTCCAAGCATTTTCTTGTCCCAGGAAAGGAAGAAAAGAAGTCAGTGCTACCCAGCTTCACCATTACTGCCCCAAGGGGACAGTCTGCCAAATCTTAGCTAGAAAGGGAAAGTCTACAAAACTTTTTCAAATCCCACCAGCCACCATCTTTTTCCAAAAGAGGGAAGGACTCTATTTTTATCCTTTTTCTTCATCTGTCTTTGTAATTATTTGCACCCTTATATGAATTTAATAAATGTATGTATATGTAAACAAAATATATGTATGAATCTTGGACACTACTTTTGCCTTTCAAGCTTTCTGAAACACACAAACCAAGCTGAGAGTTTCATCCTTCGTTTCTGCTGATGTCCTCTTACAGACATTTTCAGGAACAGAATTCAGGACTGTACTGATTATTTATCTATTGCCAAAATATTACCTTAGAATTCAATACCAGATAGGCTTCAGAGCATAACATTTTTGTTTCAGTTCAGAGCAATTTGCAGGAAGCTGAGTTGCACTATTAGAGCACAGTTTTCCCCCACCTCTTATTCTCTCCAACAGCAAAGACAGCCCTGTGTTTCGCAGTGCCCTCTCAGGACAGAGAGGCTGCTCTGCCAGCTGACCATGGAGCGGCTGCACAGCACATCTGCACACCTCATTTTCTGACATACACAGACATGCTCAGTGCCTGGCACCTGGGACTGCATGGACCACCATTTGACTTGGCAGCTACAATCCTGAGTGACATTTAGTTGTGGAAGGGATCTGCCAAGTAAGAGTGGCAGACTGTTTCCACAGCCTAATGCACATAATGTTTTATTTTCACTTGTTCTGAAGTTGCCCATATGTTTCCCAGATAGAGCTACAAAGGCAGATGGTGCCAATAAAATACGTAACGAGACTGTCTGTTCTTGTGAGAAGAGCCCATATCCTGCCATTAGGAATTGCTAACTATAAGTAGACATAGAGAAAGAGATAGGTGCCTGAAGGGATTAAGTTCAGTGCAACATCTGAAGCAGGGAGTTTCTACCCAGCCCCTTGGCATGTGGAACAGTCTCACTGAGCATGCTGAATGCCAGTATTAAGATACGTTTGCTGTGAAATTGTGAGGTTTGATTGCAATAATGCATATGGCTTATCATAAGAGCATGTCTTCACTGCAGCTGTAGGCTTGACTGCAGCACAAGAAGAGCACTGCCACATTAACCACACAGGTAACAGCGGTGCAAACTGGATGGGTTTGGAGAACTAGCGTCTGCATACTTCTTGCTATCTTCCACTGAAGCCTGTGATTCAGGGCACTGTTGTATTTCATACACATACTAACTAGACTGAAAATGGCTAATATGCTTTCTTATGCTGCACTCACACATTCCAGTTGCACAATGCACATATCTTAACATAACCATTAATTATCCTCAGTTGCGTGTCCTTCCTTCAGTTTTGACTATAGCGCTTCTGACAAAATACTAGCTCTGCACTTTCCACTTTTTATTTAATATGATTTAAAATTTGTAACTTAAATAAAATTTGTAACTTAAATAAAATTTGTAATTTAAATAAAATTTAAAATTTGTTGTTTTTAGGCATCATTACTTACAAAGAAACTCAGTTTAACAAAGACTAGTTTGACAGGGCAAGAAGGAGGACCTGGGAAACTACTGGCCAGTCATCCTCACCTCCCTCCCTGGAAAGGTGATGGAACAGGTCATTCTGGAGCTCATCACCAAACATGCAGAAGAAAGGGTCATCAGGAGTAGTCAGCATGGATTTATGAAGGGGAAATCATAATTGACTGGTGTAATAGCCTTCTATGATGACATGACTGGAGGGATCAATGAGGGCTGAGCAGTGGATGTTATCTACTTCGACTTCAGCAAGGCTTTTGACACTGTCTCCCATTCAGTGGGACCTTGGTAGGGTGGAGAACTGGGTGGAAACCTAATGAGGTTCAACGAGGGTAAGTGTAGGGTACTGCAACTGGGGAGGAATAACCTCAAGTATCAGTACAGGTTGAGGGTTGACTTACTAGAGAGCAGTTCTGCTGAGAAGGACCTGAGAGTCTTGGTGGATGACAAATTGACTATGAGCTGGCAGTGTGCCCTTGCAGCCAGGAGGGCCAATAGTACCCCGGGGTACATCAGGAATAGTGTGGCCAGCAGGTTGAGGGATGTGATCCTCCCCCTCTACTCAGCCCTATTAAGGCCACATTTGGAGTACTGTGTCCAGTTCCGGGCTCCTCAGTACAAGAAATACAAGGAGCTGTTGGAGAGGGTCCAGATGAGAGCCACAAAGATGATTTGGGGTCTGGAGCCTTTCTCTTATGAGGAGAGACTGTGGGAACTGGATCTGTTTAGCTTAGAGAAGACTGAGAGGGTATCTCATCAATACATATAAATATCTCAAAGGCAGGTGTCAAGAGGATGGTGACCAGCAACAGGATCAGTAGTAATGGCCGTAAACTAAAACATAAGAAGTTTCACCTCAACATGAGGAAAAACTTCTTTATATTGAGGGGTGAAGAGCACTGGAACAGGCTGCCCAGGGAGGTCATGGATTCTTCCTCTGTGGAGGAGAGAACCCACCTGGATGAGTTCCTGTGTAACCTATTCCAGGTGACTCTGCCTTGGCAGGAGGGTTGGACGAGAAGATCTCCAGAGGTCTCTTCCAACCCTAACAACTCTGTGGTTCTGTGATATGTGAAGTTTCAAAACCTAAGAATAGTTGCTAAAACTAATAATCATTATTATAAATTATTTGTTCTGTTTCTTTACCTTCTATGTTACTCATCAAACTTCTGATAAATTGAACTGGTACATTGCAAAATCTTGGGCTTAAGGGTAGGTTTGTGTGTTACAGAGATACATATGAAGCAAAAGAAATGGAATGTCTTTGGCAACCTCTCCACTTTGGAATGTGCAGGCTACAGCAGTTTAAGTTATATCACAGGGATTTCTCACAGGTAAAATGCTTTTAGAAATCGCTAGCTTCTACATTTTATTTCACTGTCTGTTCCCAGCTGTGCTAGTGAGTCTTCAGCCTATGTACCTGTGTTTAATATCAATTGCCATTAAGTCATTGCAGTTCATCTTACATTCCTACAGCACTCCAGAAATTTATGGAAGTGTTCATTTAGATTTGAAAATTCCATAATTTCTCACTCAGAACCCTTTTGAGAGGAAACAGTCTTTAATTTCTCGATAAGTTGGTTGTCCATGATTTGATTACAGATGTCTTGCAATTACCAACATCTGGACAAGAGCAGACAAGTAGTTCTTCCGGTGTTGTCAGTATGAGCACAGTGGATGAAGGGTGGCTGGAATGCTAATTGAAAACCATTCTTTTCTTGTGAGTCAGTTTTTTGTTATGTAGTTACACTTGTTCTTCACTCTTCAATATCAATCTTCTAGCACTTCAATACCAGAGTTCTAGCACTCTTCATCTGACTGGCCTATGGGGATCAGCTGTTCTATGGGCATTTGATAGGATGCTAACAGTTTGATATAGAAACAAATTTAGGAAATTTCTTAATTTAAGCATACTCTGAATAGTTGTTACATCATAGTGATGTGAAGAGCTGGCTCTGAGCCGTACAAGTAACCTTGCCCTCAGAACAAACTTGTTATATGTAATTTTTACACTGAGCAGATCTGAAAGAGGCTCCTACAACCACTGGGATGAGCAGACCTCAGTCGTGTAGAAATGATGTCTTGGGTCATCGTTTCCTGATCATTCGGGTGATGTCACAGGAGGATGTGAATGCTTTAGGAGGCAGGAAGGTCCACTTCCGTAATGTAAAATTAAACAGTTTTGTTTGAATTATTCTTACAAATGAGATAGCATTTTTGTAAATGAAATAACATAATTGAACAGAACAATCCAAGAATCCAAGATTATTCTTCAGACTAAGAATTTAGGGAAAGTTGTGCAAATGTCAGCAATTGCAAGAGAACTGAAGTCAAACCATTGGCAGCTAACTTGATGTTAGGAGAGGTGGAAAGACACTTTCTGTTAAAAATGCTTTGTCTGGGAATTATGTCATATTCAAATAAAAATGAAGAATTCATTTGGAATTATAAGATCAATAAAGTTTTTTCCTAGTTAACATGTCTGAGGCTTGCAGAGTTTCTTCATCCCTCAGTGCTCTCCAGCGATACTCCTTCTTAAGGTTATCTTGATTGGAAGACGGAGTCTAAAACTCTTTGTTAATCATACTGTTTACACTTCTTGCATTTTACACTCTAGTGACACATCTTTTCCTCAAATCATAATATCCAGCTGTGTATACTTGAACTACAAGATGTTATGGAATATTTTTAGGAGCTTCTGATTTCACACACAGAATAACCATTTGAGATGGGTTACACATTCAGAGTTTCTATCCTTGTTGCTAGTGCTCATTTAGTGGGACAGATATCAAGTTTAGTATCATTTCTGCTTTTGACCAACACTTGAGGAATAGTGCCCTAGTGTTCACCTTTTGTTTATGCAGACTGAGGAAAGGAAAGCAGAATTCAGTGTGAAGGATGGACCACTGACTTACTCTAAGTATCTTTATTAAAACACAAGAATCTCAGTTATAATTCTTTCCTAGTGAAGAAAAATATAAAAATTCAGTTTATTTATACAATAAATTAAACTAGTAATAAACAGAAATAGCTCCCAGCTATCTAGGTCCTAAGACAACATTCCTTTAAGTATTTCAATGGATCACAAGAGACATATTCTCATGCAACTAATGCTCTGATGACACATTATTTGGAATGCTATAAACATCTACAGAGAGCTCACAGAAAAAAAGATGTAGCTTTGAAGATATATAGAAACACAAAAGCTACAAAACTAAGCTTTTCTTGGAATATTAAGACATTTTTTCATAGTTAATATAAGGTTGTAAATACTTCCTGATGTCTCTGACAAGTTAAGTAAATTTGATAAATTTGTAAATAGATAAAACTTGAGACTACTGAGATATTCCAGTAACATGAGCAGAAAGGTCATCAGCGTGCACCAGGTAAAGTGTTTGAGAGATCACCAAAAAGTGGCAGTGCAATATGAACATTTATAGAGAATTATAAGTATGGTTAACACAGCCTCAGAATGTAATGGGCTGTACCATGGGGATATAGCTGGATTGTATCAGTACCAGTGCTTTGTAGGCTAAATTCTGTTGGAGCTTTTGAGTGTTTTCTGAATTAATGTAAGCTTTTACCCTCTGCAATACTTGGTATTAGAAGAATAAATTGTAGCATTGTAGCATTATGTATTTAATGTAAAATAACATTAGAAATTATTTCTCCTTCACATATCATTGAAAGTTACAAAGATCCTATCAAATGGGAAAAGCATCATATATAGGTAATTATGATATAATAGTTCTCGTGATATGTATTTTTTCCAGTATATATTTTAGGCATGCCAGGTAACCGGGAAATCAGCCTTATTCAGAATAGACTGGACAACCTCAACAGTCAAATGAAAGCAGAATTCACATTCAAGAGCATCAAAAAGAACTATGGTTGTGCGCCAGTGTTCAGAACAAAACTCAGTCGTGTCAATTATTTTATTTCCATACTATGTTTGAAAAGTACTTACTCAATTCTATGAAACTGTACTAGTAGCAATATATTATTGTTATCACTATGTTAACTAAATTTAACAACATATTTTTTCTAAATTTTATTTGAAGTGCTTCAATTTCTTTTCCCACTCTCCTTGTACATTGAAAGCACTTTTTTTTACAAGATTTCTTCCTGCGGTGGTTTAATCCCAGATGGCAACTAAGTACCATACAGCCACTTGCTCACTCCCCTCCACACCCCACCCCACTGGTATGAGTAGGAGAACTGTAAAAAGATGAAACACGTGAGTTGAGACGAGAAGAGTTTAATAATTGAAATAAAATGAGATGAAATAGTAATAATGACTAATAAAAGAAGAGAGAAAAGAATAAAACCCAAGAGAAATAAGTGATGCACAACAGAATTGCTCACCATCTGCTGATTGATGTCTAGCCTGTCACTAAGTAGTGATTGGCTCCTCCCAGTCAATAACCCACAGTTCACCTGCTGAACATGTTACTCTATGGTATGGAATATCCTTTTGGAAAGTCTGAATCAGCTGTCCTGGCCATGATCCCTCCTGGCTTTTTGTGCACCTCCTCACTGGCAGAGCATAGGAAACTAAAAAACGTCCTTGACTTAAGGTATGTACTGCTCAGGAACATCCAAAACATCACTGTGTTATTAACCTTATTATCATACTGAATCTAAACACACCATACTGTATCAGCTACAAGGAGGAAAAAATAACTTTATGCCAGTAAAAACCAGGACAGCGTCCACCTATTTTTCTACACCATTTAAGTCATGCCCAGGTCCCACAGTTTCTAATACATCCCAGTTTACCACCATTGCCTTTCCTGTCTTCTGATATATATGCACAGTTATCACTTCCTTAGTCTATGGGCCATCCCTATAAAATGTCCATTGAGTTTTTAATCCATCATTTTGGACACCATTGTTCTTAAAAGTTTTTCAGAGCAGGAAAAATGGTGTGTGGTGTTGGATTGTTGCATGCTGAAGCCCGTTCTGATTCCACCACCTCTGAGGTTGTGCGGTTCCATCAAAGTTAATTTTTCATTAATCTGAGTGACTTTTACTGTACTCTTGATAGTGCTATTGAAAGGGTTCAGATCCCCGTATTCAAAGTGGAGAAAGGCACCATGAGGGCTCCAAGTGCAATGACGGGCATACAGCCACCATATAAGTGATGATATACAGTGTTACATAAAAATTAATGTAATACATTTTCATTTGTTGGCTATTCTTACACAAAATCAAATCCCTTTGAGGCACACATCGAAGTTAACCATCCTCTTGTATTACCCACCAAGTACACCCAGGTTCCTAAGCAAAAGCAATCCCATGGATGAGGTTGCCTTTTCCTGAGGCAGGAATAACCCAGAGTTTTTTCCCTGGTGTATTTTTAATGTGCACTACAGAAACTTTACTCCCTTCTACAGTACATGAATGTTTTGATTGAGGAGGGCCAGTCTGACTGGCAGATCCTCTGGTGTTCACTAACCAGGTGGCTTTTGCTAACTTGGTATCCACATGTTTGAAGGTCCCACCACCTGTTGCTCTCAGTGTAGTCTTTAACAGTCCATTTGGATAATTCAATCTTTTCAGAGGCTGGTGCATGACAGAGGAAGTGATATTACTCTTCAGTGCCATGCTCTTTGGCCCAGGTATCTATAAGGTTGTTTTGGAAATGAGTCCTGTCGTATAATTCAATTATTTCTAGGTTGCCATGTTGCTGCAAGACTTGCTTTTCAAGGCCCGTATTAATGTTCTGCGCAGTGGCATGAGACACGGGATATGTTTTCAGCCATCCGGTGGTTGCTTCCACCATTGTAAGCACATAGTACTTACCTTGGCAGGTTTGTGGGACTGTAATAGAGTCAATCTGCCTACATTTATATTTCAGTCATTTTCCTCCACACCATATAAGCTTCAACTGCTTGGCTTGCTTAATTGCAGTGCAAGTTTCACATTTACATCAAGTCCATCCCTCAGCCATGAGCGTATCTGTATGTTGCACCTCTTCCTTGATCCATCAGTAAACAAGGCATATTGCTTCTCACTTTCTACTAATTTATTATTCACTGGGGCCTCTTCAGCATGCATCACCTGCACTGAACTATCTTCTGTCTGATTTGTTCAAAGGCTTGTCATTGCTCAGGGCCCCATTTGAAATCATTCTTCTTCCGGGTCACTTGATACAGAGGGTTGGCAATCAGACTGTCATTTGGAACTTGCAGTCTCCAAAAACCCGCACTGCTTAAGAAACCCTGTGTTTCCTTTTCACTAGTTGGTGAACATACAGCTTTATTTTGTTGATCATGTCCATTTGATGATGTCCATCTTGCCACTTTATTTCTGAAAATTAGATCTTCTGTTGGCCTTTTTTTTTTTTTTTCTTTTAATGTACAAAAGAGGTTTCATATGAATTTGGACTATTTGCTTCCTCCTTTCAAAAAAGTCTTCTGAATTCCCCCCCACAATGATATCATCAATGTATTGCAAGTGTTCTGGCGCTTCACCCTGAACCAGTTCAGTCTGGATCAGTCCACGGCAGACACTAGGACTGTGTTTCTATCCCTGGGGAAGTCATCTCCAGGTGTACTTTGTGCCATCCAAGTAAAAGCAAACTTCATTCAGCACTATATCGCCAAAGGGATTGAGAAAAATGCATTAGCAGTATCAATTGTGGCACCACTGCCTTTGACTCCAGCTCATATGGAAGTTGTAGCATGTACAGCACAGCAGCACTCAGCGGTACCACAATAATCTACTGCTAGTCTCCATTCTCCATTAGAATTTTTCACTGGCCATATGGGAATATCAGGAGTGAGTGAGTCCTGCTGAGCTCTCCTTGGCTCTCCAGTCAACACATCAGCTGAGGGATAGGAACGGGGGAGTTTTGGTTAGTGCGATATTGCCGCTGGTGCACCATTGTGGCAGTGATTATTAGCTGTTATTCCTCAACCCTCAGCAATCCCACATTAGAAGGTTCCTCTGGGAGATTGGATAAGGTAGACAGCTGCTTAATCTCCTCCACCTCCAAAGCAGCTACACTGAAAGCTCATTGGTACCCTTTTGGGTCCTTGAGATACCCTTTCCTGAGATAGCCTATGGAAACAAGACCCTGCAGAGATACCTCCACAAAATAGAGAGATGAGCAATCACCAACCATACGAACAAGGGCAAGCGTCAAATTCTGCACCTGACACATGGAAATTCTGATTATTTGTATGGACTAAGGAAAAAGAGGCTGGAGAGCAGAAAGGGACCTGGGGGTCCTGGTCAATGGCAAGTTGAATATGAGTCAGCAGTGCCCTGGCAGCCAGGAGGGTCAATTGTGTCCTGGAGAGAATCGGGTAAAGCATCACCAGCCAGCTAAGGGAGGGGATTGTCCAGCTCTGCTCTGCACTGGTGTGGCCTCACCTTGAATATTGTGTGCAGTTTTGGGGACCAAAATATAAAAAAAAAACATTAAGCTCTTAGAAAGCACCCAAAGGATGGCAATAAGAATGGTGAAAGGTGTGGAGGAGTGGCTGAGGTCACTTGGTCTGTTCAGCCTGGAGAAGAGGAGACTGAGGGGAGACCTCATGGCCATCTTCAACATCCTCACAAGGGGAAGCAGAGGGACAGAAACTGATCTCTTCTCTGACGTGACCAGTGATAGAAGTCAAGAAAACAGCATAAAGCTGAGTTGGGGGGGTTTAGATTAGATATCAGGAAAAGGTTTTTCACGGAGAGGATGGTTGGGCAGTGGAACATGCTCTCCAGGGAAGTGGTCACAGCACCAAGCCTAACAGAGATGAAGAAGCATTTGGACGATGCTCTCAGGTACATGGCATGATTCATGGGGTGTCCTGTGCAGGGTCAGAAGTCGGACTCAATGATCCCCGTGGGTCCCTTCCAACTCAGCATATTCTATGATTCTATGATTCTATGACTCTATGAACGGTGCACAGAGCCTCTTGGCCAGTCATCTGGGGGTTTTTTGCCCCTTATTCCCAGCCAGACTGATTTCAGCCTTCAATACCGTCAGCTGTTGGGTTCCCCTTGTCACTCCAGAGATACAAATGGGTTCTTCCTCTATATGATTTGATGGTATTAGGGTACACTGTGCACTGCTGTCTACTAGAGCCTTAGGCTCATGTGCGTCCAATGTGACAGGCTGTCTGATCCACATAGTTTAGTAAAACTTTTTCTTCCTCTCCTCCACCTGGCTGGAAGCAGGGCCCTTCTAGTCCTGGTCACAGGATTCTCCACTTAGTTCTTGTAAAATTGGATTAAAATTCAAATATCTCTCTCCAAAATATTTCTTCTAGAAATCCAAACCAGATAACTGTCTTTCACATTTTCTCATAAATTGTTTGATAAATTTATAATGAAAATAATGTAAAAATTCCAGAGTTTTCCTGGGAGTAAATTCATATTTTTGTATGGTTCTGTGGTGAAGAACAGAGAGCAAAACTGGAAGAATTGCAAGTATTCCACAGAAACACAAATAGATCATATTTACTTTGTGAATAGGTTTGCTACCTGCAAAAGTTAATGAAATTTTTTATTTAGGAATTATATCTGAGCATAGTTGTTGAAAGTACTAGATTAGTCCATTTAAGCCTTCTTAACGTATATATTTCCCTCTACCATTTCAGTATACTAAAATCTAGCATGAAATTAAAATTAAAGCAATAGTGTAAGAATGTTAAATTTTAAAACAAGTACATAAATTTACGGTCAGTCCAGTTAGGGAAAGGAATGTTTTCCAGAAGAAATGATAAGTCCTATCTCACTAAACCCCATACAAATCCAATCCAGACACTAATACTCTTCTTGGTTACAACTTTGTTTGATGAATTTGGCCAGTTGGGCTACATCTAGGTGGAAAGAATCTACCTGCATAAATCCAATTGTGAGACTCAGGTCTTTGTTATAATAGAAATCATCAAAAAGCATTGCATTTCAAAGGAAAAGAGAGTAAATCTGAGGCCAAAAAATTGATTTATGAGGAATTACTGAGCACATTAGATATCAGGTTAGAGATGATGGGCCACTGCGCTTGTCTTCAGACGAGAGGGCACTAAGTTTTCAGGCAGATGTATTCTTTTCTTCCTAGTCCACTGTGGATAAAATTAGTTTAGTTTTGCTTTTGAAGAGATCCATGCAATTCTAGTACATCGTGTTGTCATGATTACATTGTGTCATGTCTTTCCACAGTCATAGTTTAGTCATAGACCATTCAAGTAAGACTTGGACTCAATGATCCTTGCGGACAAAATATTCTGTGAACTAGTCTCCACTGCCTTTTTTACAAAGCTATCCTGGGGTCTTTTATCTGCAATCTGTATAAAGACATTATAAATGCCTGGACAGAGTGAAAACAATAGAAATTCAAATAATATATTTCTTACAAATGGCAAGTAAATTCATTTTTTAAAGCTGAAATTAAATAAAGGAATCAGTATAAATGTCCTTTATCTTTGAGAAAAGAGTATGAGAAGTAATAGTTAAGGAAAAAGAGCAAACATAAGTGATGAGAT
Source organism: Pseudopipra pipra (assembly GCF_036250125.1). NCBI lineage: Eukaryota > Metazoa > Chordata > Aves > Passeriformes > Pipridae > Pseudopipra > Pseudopipra pipra. The sequence continues at coordinate 52,203,737 of NC_087551.1, forward strand.
TTTCTCTTCCACCCTTTCAACATCAATGAATATTTTATTGTATTTTGGAAGGCATAAGGGAACATTTTTTTTTTATTCTAAGGAAGGGAATTTTCAATGGGATTTATATATTTATTCTAGAAGTAGAATTTATTACAACTGCTTTATTTTCTAGTAAAATTTGTTAAAGGCTACAAAACCAGATCCTTTTTTACGTTATAAAATGAAGGTGACTATTCTGTTCAGTGTCTCACTGTTGAGATACCTGCTCTGAAAGGGACACACCTTTGCCAGTATAACCATATTTTGCTAGCATTAGTTCCACTGAAATCAAAAGAAGGCATTGGGTAGCTCTAACTGATGACTAGATGAAGAGTTGTTTAGATTCTCATGCAGGACTCATGAAGACAGCAGAATTCAGATCTTGACATTACATCCTCTAAACTGTTGTGATTTTAAAGAATGAAAAAGAGTGACAACCGTGCTGAGAGCACACCTTTTTTTTAAATTATTTAAAGCTTGTACTTTTGATCATGCCATTTATTTCCTTGAAACAACCATTTGTTCTTGCACTAAATTCAACAAGGGCTCATGAGTCACTAAGTTTGAAATTGATTTGGCTTTCTGGAGCAAGTCCCTATGTATTTCTTCATTTGCTGAAAGGACACAGGCTCACAATATTTTCAGTGCTCCTGGTAGCCCAGGGGAGAGCTCTTTAATTGGTGAGTGTATTAAAAAAATAATAATTCCCTTGTAAGAAAAATCTCCTCTACAGATGCTAAGCTTTATTCTTTTATCTGGGTTGAGCCTGTAAGCTACAGAGTACCTCTAATTCCCTATTGAAAACTGTGGGGGCTGAATGTTCTTCACCATCAACTCATTTCAGAAGAAATTTGTGTAACTTGGAACTTCAGAGGGCCGAGCCCTTGTTGAACTGGTCAGCTGAGGTTCAGAGCAGAAGGTCCTTACTAGGGGAGATGCTGTCATAGCTGACCTTCCTCTGAGGAGAATGTTGGACTCTAGACCTCCTGAGATCCCTTCCATATTGAATTTTCCTGTCGTCCTAAAACGACTCTTGGTTTTAGAGAACAACATTGGAGTTCACCATCTGCTGGGTAGAATCCAGTCTATATCTAAAATTCTGGGATGGGTGAAACAAAATGAGTTTAATAGCCTTAGCTAAATATTAGAACTCCAAGTCATATTATTCTTTTGGGTTTTGTTTTAAATTTGTCCTCAGAATATTTTTTATCTCAGGAGGGAAAAGAAGAAAGGGCACATTAATGACCTTTATGTTTTGAAAGAGGTGAGAAAAAAGTTATTAAACTGCAGTCAGGTAAAGCTCTTTGCACAGCCAGATGGAGAAATATTTGCAGAGACTTCAGGGTGGGCTTTGGACAGGAAATGGTTTGGATTCATGAAAGTGGAAAAGCATTTAGCTAAATATTTACCTTGTATGTAGCTTGAAGTGGTCAAGTGAAAACAGAAGGTCATATATGACATTTGCAGATATCTCCAGATAATACTAAATATAGGCAGGAGTTTGCCTTTGGTGAAAGGGGCCTTTACACTGACATAATGTTAGTTTCACAATTTACTTCTGACTTCCACAACATACCTAATACAAGTGCTTTTTGTTGAAAGAATATAATCATGAGACAGCTATGGAAACATTGTAATTTGTATTTTGAAATAGCACCATGACAGTTAATGAGAATTTCTGAAATTACCAGGAAATATATTAACTCTTGAACTGGTGGATGGCACTAAAATGAGCAAAAAGCAGTTTTGCTGCAGTAATAATATCAGACTTGTGGAACACTAGGGTTCCTTTCTTGTCTTTTTTTTTTTTTTTTTCCGTTAGAACTATAAGAAGATTGAAAGTGTACTCTGACAATCTGAGTTTCTAAAGGAAATGAATTTGCATTCAGTCAATAATTATGATAATTATAAAACATTTAATATGGCTAACTTCACAATCTTTGATGCATTTATCCACAAAAAAAATCGTGTAGTGAAAAACATACAGTTATGTCTCGTCACATAAGTTGAAGACTTAATTTTGAATAGCATATAGTAGAATTTTAAAATTTTGAAGTGGTTTTGTGGGATTAAAATTAAGCCAAATCCACTCAAATATTTTATGCCACTAAGTAGCTTTATAAAATGGGTCAAACACTGAATACCTATGGCAATCCATAGATAATGCTGACATGCTAAAGTCAACATTTTAACTTAGCATTACAACCTAAGCTTTTACTTCCTACTGGAATTACCTTGCAGTACTGGAATTACCTTCCAGTACTGGAATTACTCTGACTGCTCAAAACTTAGAATGAATTAAATGTCTTCTCAAAGTCCTGAACAGGCTGACTAGACAAAAGTTGACTATTGCTGACTAGGAAACAGCTCAGGGCAGCCTCATGGAGGAGGATGCAAAATATCAAAAGATTTTACTTCATCACACTCTTCCTGTTCACTGTTGAGATCACTGATGAGATGGGGAAGCACCTTGTCTGTGGGGCCCACACTTGCTTCCTATAGATTCCCACGAGCTTTGAACCTTCTCACAGACTCAATCACTGCTTACATGTGTGTCTCCTGCTGCCTGCTCATCATTAGGCGTGGGATACTTCACAGTTCAGTTGATCATGCAGAGACGTCTAGAGCCACATGCCACCTAAGGCACTCACCTGGGCTGTCAGCTCCAGAGTAGGAGCTGTAGGCTACTTCAGAAATGGATCCTCTTCAAATTGAGAAATAATGCTGATGCTCTGAAGTGAAATTTTCAGCATGAACACTTCTCTGGAAGGGCCTCGTTTTCCCTGCTGACTTTAGGAGGAACATGGTTATTTCATACAGGTTCTAACAGTGGGATTCAGTTCAAAAAAACTAATTTATCTGACTTCATTTATGTGCCAAAAGGCCAGCTGGAGACCAGCTCTTCTGTCCATGTATAGACTTCCTTGCTATCATTTGAAATGTCTGTGGCACCCTATGCATCTGCACAGGACTGACAAATAAGTGCAGCAGGACCTAGGCGAGATATACACCTTTCGGAGCAGCGGACCGGGGCCAGGACTTACACATCAGAGTGCCTGTCATGCCACAAGGGTCTGGGGGATTGGCAGCTAAGCCAAGTCCATTGACTGGAAAGGGAGCAAGGACATCTAACACTCACTTAGACTCCTGCCAAATTTTTGTCACACCTTAACTTCAAACTGGATTCCAGCTCATACAAGAGTATAATATGAGAAGGTCATATGGCTGACATGACAAGAGAGGTTGGATTCAGTCGCCTAAAGAAAGGATTGGGCACCATTTTAGGCACTATGAGTTGTCTTATGTAGCTTCTATCCATCACTGATGAACCAATTCAAATGATACCAGTGCATCTCAAATCACAAGAAGATCCCTATGTTAATTGAATCCCATCTAAGATGTCATCCAAGTTCTATATCTAGAAAACATTCAATGTTTCAAAAGCAGTAGGGATAGAACCAGAATATTTTGTACCTTTTTTGCTAAAAGCAAAATGTCTTGGGAATCTGGAGAGATTTCAGCTGACTGGAAGCTGGCAAATGTCTCAATTTTCAAGAAGGGCAAGATGGACAACCCCAAAAACTACTGGCCTGTCAGTCTCACTTCAATGCCTGGTAAAATTATGGAGAAGATTATTCTGAGAGTTATTGAAAAACACCTGAAATACAACGAAGTCATTGGTCACAGCCAGCACAGCTTCATGAGAAGAAAGTCCTGCTTACCGAAACTGATTTCCGCCTATGACAAGGTAACCCACCTAGTTGATCAAGGGAAGCCAGTTGATGTAATCTTTTTGGATTTAAGTAAAGCTTTCGATACTGTCTCTCACAGGATCCTTCTGGACAAAATGTCCAGCACACAGCTGGATAAACACATCATGTGGTGGCTGAGCAATTGGCTCACGGGTCAAGCACAGAGGGTAATTGTAAATGGGGTAACATCAGACTGGTGACGTTACTAGTGGGGTTCCACAGGGCTCCATCTTAGGCCCTGTGCTCTTCAACATCTTCATAAATGACCTGGATGCAGGACTGGAAGGGATACTGAGCAAGTTTGCAGATGATACAAAACTCAGATGAGCTTTTGACTCCCTCAAAGGCAGGGAGGCCCTGCAGAGACCTCGAAAAATTAGAGAAATGAGCAATCACTAACTAGATGAACTTTATAAAGAGAAAATACTGGATTCTTCACCTGGGATAAGGCAATCCTGGGTGGATGTACAGACTGGGGAAAGAGATACTGAAAAGCAGTGCTCCAGAAAAAGGACCTGGGGGTCCTGGTCAACGGCAAGTTGAATGTGAGCCAGCAGTGCCCTGGCAGCCAGGAGGGCCAACCGTGTCCTGGGGGGCATCAGGCAAAGCATCTGCATCTGGTCAAGGGAGGGGATTGTTCTGCTCTGCTCTGCACTGGTGCGGCCTCATCTTGAGTTCTGTGTGCGGTTTTGGTCACCACAATGTAATAAAGATATAAAGCCATTAGAGAGAGTCTAAAGGAGGGCAACGAAGATGGTGAAAGGCTTTGAGTGGAAGCCGTGTGAGGAGTGGCTGAGGTCACTTGATTTGTTCAGCCTGGAGGAGATTGAGGGGAGACCTCATCGCAGTCTACAACTTCCTCACGAGGGGAAGAGGAGGGGCAGGCACTGATTTATTCTCTGTGGTGACCAGTGACAGGACCTGAGGGAATGGCCTGAAGCTGTGTCAGCAGAGGTTTAGGTTGGATATTAGAATAAGATTCTTCACTTAGAGGGTGGCTGGGTACTGGAAAAGGGTCCCCAGGGAAGTGGCCACAGCACTAAGCCTGACAGAATTCAAGAAGTGTTTGGATGATTCTCTCGGGCACGTGATGTGACTGCTGGGGATGGTCCTGTGCAGAGCTAAGGGTTGGACTCAATGATCCTTGTGGATCCCTTCCAAGTCAGCATATTCTATAGTTCTGTGAGGCTGTGAAAGCTGAGAGGAATGAGGGTGGAGAAGGAAAAGGGATGAAAAGAAGGAATGAAATCCCAAACCTTTTTTGTAATCTATGAGTATGCCTTCAAGATTTCAATGTTTATTTGCAGCAAATGTCCAAAGCTACTTAGCCAGATCTTGAAATTCCTATTGTGGGCAATCTTATTTTCCACTTCAACCTTCACAATGACTCTTAACTACTAGATAGATCTAATAGTGTCAACAGAGTGCTGTTACTACACTTGAAGTTATCAGTTGTAGAGATTTGCTGACCAGAAAGACTGCCTATACTCAAAGTTTTAGAAAAGAATAATTTTTTATTTACTTATGTAGTGATTGCTATTGATAATAATATAGCAATGTTGGTAGCAATCAAAAGACAGAGGAATAAAATAAATCCTTTTTAATATAAAAATGTTTAACAATTTATACTTTGAGATCGGTCTTTTTTATCCCTCTTCCTAATATTTCTTTGTGGATGTGCTGTATCTGCAGTAGTTCATTAATTGTCAGTAAATCTAATTATGCAATATTTACAATGTCTAATTTACCTTTACTTTCAGCTAATTGGCCAATTAGCCTGATCTGGGGAATAATCAGTTTACAGTGCTGAGCACATAAATGGAATTTTGAAAGGGAGAACAAAAGAACTGAGCAAATGGTAGCATACAGTTTTATTCCTAACCCTTCCTCTGAAGAAATGTAGTAGCACTCTCCCCACCCCTTGCCACCTTCCTTTCCATATATTACCTAGATTATGGAACACTGCTATAGGTCAAGTTAAATTTGGTAAGTATGCCAAGTTATGTCACGTTTTCATTCTTGGAACAGTCTGAAGCAATGTGGAGTTTGCCTATTGTGGTGACCAGTGACGGAACCTGAGGGAATGGCCTGAAGTTGTGTCAGGGGAGGTTTAAGTTGGGTATTAGAAAAAAGATTCTTTACCCAGAGGGTGGCTGGGCACTGAAACAGGCTCCCCAGGGCAATGACCACAGCACCAAGCCTGACAGAGTTCAAGAAGCATTTGGATGATACTCTTGGGCACATGGTGTGACTGCTGGGGATGGTCCTGTGCAGGGCCAGGAGCTGGACTTTGATGATCCAAGTAGGTCCCTTCCAAATCAGGATATTCTGTGATATTGTTTTTATACCAAAAACCAAAGGTGGAATACCTGAAAGCATCTGAATTTTCAGTGACTACAAGACGTTTAAGAGAAAGTAATTATCCAATTTATTTGATTCCACACTATACATATTCAGAGTTCCTACAAAGAAGTGCTATTAGACAAGCTCCTATTAAGACCATCAGCAAGAACTCAATTTTCTGCATTTTGAAAAATTTAGCTCTGTTTAAATCCAGGACAACTGAGTACTTTTCCTCTCTCTGTGTGATGCAGTTTTCCTCTCCCACACTCCTTGCAGAAAGAGAAACTGCAATTTGTTTGGGAAAATACTCTTGCAGGTTGCTGAAAGAGCTTCTCACTCTCTGAAAAAGTTTAATCAATGAATATTTTTATGATTGATTATACTTTTATTGACACCCCACTTCAATGACTGACTAGTTATTGTATAGATCATTATTATACTTAATAATTTAAGAAGTCAGTCATTTCACCACTGACTTTGCAAACAGTTTTTGCACAAACTGGTTTTTTTCATGATCTAGCTGCTGGTTAATAACCTTGTAGAACCGAAATTCTGTCTTAAGAGGGAAATTTTGTATTAAGGGAAATATTTTAAGAGATCCTGACATTAATGCTCTGGACACTTCAAGCCAATTTCTGGTGCTGCCTTAAGTTGATGACCAGTTTCAGGAAATAGATCAAATAAACCCCTTTTTCCTCCTCTGAAAAGGAATTCATGTAATCCAGAATTATTTTTCAATTCAGACCAGAAGCACCACCTAGCAGTGGAAGCAGTCTGTCTTCCCCTAATTGTATATATTATATGTCATCATTAGTGGCTGGATGGATAAACTGCTCTGTTTGGGCAGCTCCAGAGTTCCTACAGCCAGGCTGGCTAAAGTAAAGTAGTCTGTCCTGTTTTATGTTAGAAATCCACAGCATTTTAGAGACGGTGTTTGGACAGAGAAGTGACAGAAGTATATAGTTGCTGTTCTGTTTCAATCATATCAGTAATATGAGATAATTATACCATGAGCTGTGCATCATTAATTGTGTTATCTGCTGCAATAAAACTTGACTAAAAAATTGCCCTCAGATTACCAGTTTTGCTTCAGGTTTTCTCCTGTTTACTTAACTGCTGCCTTTTTTTTTTTTTTTTAATATTGGAATTGTTTGAAAATTCATTCTAATAAGAAACCGCTTCAACTTCAAAAGCCTGCCTCCCTAATGGCTTGAATGAATCCTTTTTAAGTAGGTGAGAGTCTTTCTAATCCTTTCAGTTGGAATTGGACTGTATCAGATGGTAGGGTATATGGTTTATTGCCCTCTCATTAATATGTTAATATTCTTTTAAAAAATGTATATGTCCAGTATTAACTCATCTGAATTCAGCACTAAAAAGTAATTTTCATACAAGTAATTTTATGTAGGATAAAGGGCATTGTTTTCGTCAGTTTATTCCTGAAGAGCGACTACTGTTCTCCTTTGAAGGACTTTTTCACTTGACAGAAATAATTGCAAGTTTTTCTTTCCATAATAATCAAAAATGAAAAAAGAAAACTGTCCTTCATCAGCCTTTTCAAAGCAAACATTATTACCACCACTTCTTTTATTTGTACATACAATCAAGTCATGACTGTAGATATCCATTGTGTCTAATCAAAATTCCCATCTTTTTGTTACAGATGATCATAATATTGCTGTTCTTTACAGAATGATATATTGTTAGTCTTTACATTTTATAAGACTGTTCTGCTAAGTGGTGACCGTCATCATACTAGGTGTTGTTCAGAAGTATATAGGATAAAAAGACACTCCTCAAACCCAGACAACACAGGTAATTTGATAAGCTAGTCAGCAAGGCTAATGGAAACACATATTGTGTGTTATAAATATTTGGTCTAAGGAAAGTAGAAAAGTCTAGCATGAAAGAACATTCCTTCTCAAACTCTCCATATTGTATATATAAACTATAACTGGACTGCTCCTGCTGTCCAAAATTTTTTGCTAAGGTAAGCCCCAAAAATATCTTTATTCTACAGCGGTCAACTTTCTGAGTAGTGAAGGGTCTGCTAGAACTTTGTATTTCTTCCACAAGAAATAAGGAATGGAAATGAACTGTAGGAAAACTCATTAAATGAATTCAAAACAAACTTCAGCTTATGGTTCTTCAAAAATAAAGGTGAGAATTCACAGCTGAAATGGGTTTGTATTCTAACCAAATTCTTCTGTTTTTCTATCTCCACATGTCATAAAATATCATTTTATGATATTGCATTTTTACATAATATGTGGAATCCTCAAAGATGAGATTAATTAAATGAAATGATTAATTAAATGAAAATTCTTTATCACCTGACTGAATTAATCTCATTCAAAGTACAGGAAAGTGTTTCAGGTTTCCTGTCTCCAGAATGGCTACACATTCATGCAAAGTTTTTTTAGCTACAGTAAGAATTAGACGACCCTGCTGTGAAGCTACTAGCAGAAAATACGTTCTACATTCTCCACTCATTTGTCAGCAGTGCAATGCATCTGAAGTATGGCCACCTTCCAAAGAAACAACAAAAATGGATTAAAGAGTCCAAATTTTATGAAATTGTACTGTGTCATTAGTACATCATTGCTGTAACAAATACTGGACAGAATGATCTTGCAATTATTAGAGCCATATTTTTAGTGAACATATGCAGATGTTCCAGTTTGAAACCTGCTAGCACAGCTTTGACTCATGGCTATAATTTCTGCTTTCCTTTACTATTCTGTGTGAGACAAGCACACAGAAATTTGACCATTCAATGCCATAAACTACAAAGTATAGTTTCCTTTATGAAAAGGTGTATCAGTTCAAATTATATTACTTGAAAAATAGCTTAGGTGTGCATATGTAAATCCTCTATGGATACATGCATTTAAATTTCAGGTTTTTTTACATCAATTAATTTTAAATAAAGAACTGAGCTAATGGACCTTCATATCTGTCATGTTTTGACTAGATTAAAAATATAGCAAAGAGCAGTATCATGTATGAAGTCATGGCATAAAGTAAAGCCTCTAGTTTGATTCTCTTAACTCTGACTAGAGATGTGGAGTTAAATTATGCGTTAGTAGTTTTTCTATATCTCTGGCACATTTTCCCACTTCTTGCATACCTAACATTAACTACATATTCTGAAGAAGTACCAGATTTTGTTTAACAGTGTTAAATGAAAACCAGGTTTTTTATTAGATTAAAAATAATGGGTCAGGTTGTTAAGACTGAGTGGAACGTGATGCCTAGCTCCTACCAGAAACAAACTGCACCCAGCAGGTACAGAGAGTAAAGAAAGAGATGTGACATGCTTTGAAGACCACAAAGCAATTTGCCACATCCTTGCACATGGTCACATTCTTTTTATGTGGTTCCAGGCTTGTGTTCATTGAGCTGGGGAGGCTGACCAGACTTTTCTCGAGGCGCTTAAGTTGTTCTGTTCTATTGTTTTCCCTTTCCCTACACCAAGTGCTAAAGTTGGTCTCCTGTCCAGAAGCCTGGTCCCTTTCTATGAGTTCCTCTGTGAGTGATGAGAATTGCTAGAAAAAAGCATTCAGAGTCTGCCTATTTCAAAGGAAAGATATGCACATTTGCTATTTCATTAGAAGTATTTGAAAAAAGAATCAATAAGAGCTGTTTGTTTTCTCCCTTACAGAGATATTTTTTCTAAGAAGATAATGATCTGTCTTACTTTAGGTATTTATCCAGAAGATCAAAGTTTGAGAAAACCACCTTTGAGTTAAAAACAAGTCACTCATTAGATAATTTGCTGTAAGCCAATTGGTTGCAGTTAAAATAAGTTTTCCATTACTTCATCACCCATTTCCAGAGCTACTTGTTAATCTAATTGACAACAGTATAATGACTACAATAATCACATTTCACTCACCACATTTCAACAGTTCAATTTTTATCTCGTGGTTCCCTTTCCTTTTTTCCCCTTGGGCTTATCTATTTTTTGACATGGGAAGATGTGCAGTCTTCTATTTTTCTTGAAGAGACAATCTTCAATATTCATTGAGGTAAAACAATATGTCATATCTTTCAATCCAGCAATATCATTCCTTGTTCTGGCTGCTCAAAATAAACTCTTTAATGATCCTGTTCTTACTGGCTCACAATATATAGTCAGTCATTTCAGAAAAGTGATGATCTTTTCACCAAGCTTTAAGTAGCTTGGCACAGACATCTTTTAGTGCATATACTCTAAAATGCCATGAAAAAAATAATCAGGTATACTCTTTACAGATGGAATTCTTGGCTATCTAAAATGTAATAAGTAATGCATTGGGAATAATTTTTAAGGGAGTTCAGCACCTTAAAGTGTCAGGCTATATGTTGGCAAATTTTTGTTATATAATGTTGTGATTAGGTAATATCATGAAAATAAAAACGGAGGTAATATTGAAAGAACCATAAGAAGATATAGGTTGTGCCTATTATAGATTAGTTAGCTCTTCTGTTTTCATTCCAGTCAATAAGCCTGACAAACAAAGAAAATGTTACTGGGCTTTTTGTAACTGTAATCAACAGGATCAATTAATAAGCTGCAAATGTAAAGATGAAATTCCTGTTAAAACTCAAATTTCTTTTCCTCAATTTCCATGAGGTTTAGGAGCAAAGTCTCCTAGTCTGATGCAGTAGCATTATATTTTTAGTTTAGCTTTCTTTTCCCATGTAAAACATCAGACTACAAGGAAAAGATAAGATCACTGCAATTTTTCAGACAAGGATGTCAATTATGTGCATTGCCTCCATCTTCCTCACTATCTGGTATTGAAAATGAGTCTGTCATAGCAGGTTTCTTTGCAGATAATAAGGGAAGTTAAAAATTAGCTGGTGCTCCTGGATTCACAGAGTCCAACCTTTGTCAAGCAGCAGTTTCCTCCATATTAATAGATTTGAAATTATTCAGGAAATTACTTGAAAATGACAGAGTCACTGAACATTATTTTAATGTCAAATGACTCAAATGATTCTGTTGGAGTCATACAGAACACAAAGGTCAATGCTGCACTGCAGCATGGCAGCTGGTCTACCTCAGGAGCTGAGGACAGTCAACTCCATCTTGAAAAAATTTATAACTGTCAAAGATAAAATGGACCACAGGAAGAAAATCTTCTCTTAAAAAGCTACAGTAATATCATGCTAGCATATTTTAAATGGCAATTCATATTCTGACCAGGTTCAAGTGTGGTAAAGCAGGGATAGATAGGTTTTCTGTCCTACAAAAAGAAAAAAAAAAAAGAAAAGAAAATAGAGGGAGAAAAAAAGGATGATTAGCCATCAAAATAAATTATTCAGTGATAATAATAATAATAATAATAATAATAATAATAACAACAAAATTTCTTGGCACAACACAGTTATATAAAATGCAGCTTTATATTTCAAATTTACTGATTCATAGTACCTTGGGCACCAGTTTGTCAACTTCAATATTAGTTTTAATTCTGCTATATGAATTGACCAGTAATTAACGCCAAAGAAGTAGGAAATGTAACAGCCTAATTTACCAACATATGGATTTCATCTTCTGAAAAACTTAATCCACTGTGACTGTTTTGCAATAAAGAATAACATAAATAGGAACTCAAAAAATGAATTCATAGATGGACCCGAGACTGTATGAATAGTATCACCCGTATTTCAAATCACTTTTCCTAAACTGGAAGAAAAATAATAAGCTTGTGTGGAATAAGAACCACATGCTTGTTGAGTTATATTTGATGAGGTAAAAATTATTTTATTTTCATTCTTACATTATTATATCTATCTTTCAAATTTTTTTACTTTACATAGATGATATCAGAGAAATCTTTTTATACAGCATATGTTTTCTGAGAAACCTGGCCATATAATTTGGGTAGTGTGCATAGCTCAGCCTCCATCATTTAAATCTAATAGCTAAATCATCAATATCTTGAAATTTTTTATCATTTCAGCAGATCACTTTAAACAGTAGAGTGGCAGCTGGATAATTGTTACAAAGATATCAGCATCAGAATGAAAATACATAGAATCCCATAGGCTTCTGTCACAGGAAGTAATTTACTTGTGGAAGTGAGCAGTCTCCCTAAACATGAGAGATAGATAGTAAATCCTGGAAATGTAGAGGAAATGGTATGATTTTTGACCACACTCAACTCATTGCTTTGTTCACAAGTGGAAGAGTTTCTTTTACTCTAATGTCTTTTACTAGCCTTGAGTTTGCCTTCAGAATAGGAAGTAAGTGAGGATGCAGTAGCCTCCTCTATGAAACATTGAAGCATTATTTGGCTTTGTCTAAAATTCTGCCTAGCTTTGGACACTCATTTTCAGTAGTCTGTAATTAAATAAAAAGTGTTTCTTGCAATGTATTATAACTGTATGATACCATGGTACATTTACATACCATTGTTTTACATATTATTTATAACGTACTCTGGTAATCAATTTGAATTCTTCATCTTCCTTTGCTCTCCTCCCAGTTGCTTTGCATGTTTAAAAATAAGCAGAGTGTGTACGTCTCAAGACAGCTGCTGAACTTAGGAAGACCAGGGCTACTACAATTGTCACATTCCAAGCAGATTCTGTATGCAGAGTGGAAGGAAAACAGAATGGGTTACTGGAATATATGAAAAATATCTATTACACACAGCACAGTATAAAAAAAATACCCTCACTTAGATTTGCAGCCTGTAAAAACTGGCATAAGATGAGGATTAGTCTGTCTTGTAGAATTTTTTTGTAGCATGATTTTGGATATTCAGTATGCTTGGTTTTTAAGCAACTGTTTTAAATATCACTTTTTTTTTTTTAAATACCAATTGCTGCTCACAGACTTGGATGATCCTAACAGGACTCAAGCAACATGCCTAAAAGCCGAAAGGATCCTTAGGGCAGGGACAACCTTACCAGTAACTCACCACTGGATACCTTGGTCAAGCTGCTTGTGATCAAGTTTACCCAGGTGGAAGACTGAGAACAAGAGAAAGGATAAGGACCTCAATTAACTTCTGTGTTGGAACTGAGCAATCAGTCTATAAAGCATAAATATTTGAATTTTTTCTATTTCTTTTGACTCGAAATAGAACTAAATGCAATCTATTTAAGTTGTTTTATTTGTGAATGGGCTTTATTGTCAGTTTGCCCTAACATGTTCTTTCTCCTTCCCCCACCACCTTTTTCAGTCAGAAGAATATGGAAGAAAACTGCATATACATAGCAATCACAGGAAAAATATTGCTGCTTCAGTTTCTTCAGAGTTGTGATGTTCCTTTAAGTCACTGAAACATTCACAAGGCAGAATTTACATGAGAAACAGGGTTTGATCTTTCAAAGTCAAGATAAAAATATACATTATATAAAAACAGCACCCTAAAATAGGTCTTGTATAAAAGACTGTAATTACTGGCCTGGGACAATATACTTGAAGATGCAATGTGGGCCAGGCTAAGACTTATTAAAAGTTAATACTGGCACTTCATGGTCAGAATTCACATGCCTATGCCACATTTCAGATGTGTAAACTTTGTGCCTTTTGTATCAATGGGAAATATCAAACAAAGCAGAAAGTAATAAACCCCCTCAAGATATGATTATCCATCTTCATACACTGTATTCTTGTATTTTAAGTAGTATTTGAGAAGGTATGATTTCTGTATTTATGCTTTAACACTGCCTATAAGGCCTAATCCAGAGTAAAGACTAATGTAAAACACTGGTAACTATGTGTTGCCATAACGAAGAAGGAGAAAAAAAAAGGCAGGGTGAAAAAAATCCTCAAGCTAAGCATTTTTACTTTTTAAGGCAAAAAAAGACCCAATTAAGTAAGCAGTCTGCTCCAAAAAACTAAACATTCATTACATTTTACCAAGGCTACATCAGATCAAGATTTTCCTCTGGTTATTCTCAGAAAACACACCATCCCTCCTGTTCACTGTTCATGTTCTCACAAAATGACAGATTCCTCTCCCAACACTGCATGTCTAGCAAAGCACACTGATACTGCTTGTATAGAAACAAATCCTAGTACCCCAGGGACTCTGGAAGAGATCTGAACAGAGCTCCTTCAATAGGAGATTGCATTGAGGATCTGAGACCTACTGATTTTCCTTCCCTAGGAGAACTTCCTCTCTTTCTCAGTTATAATATATGCTCATTTATGTCTAGTATTTTCCCCTTTACATGGTCCTTATTTTTAAATTCTTTCTACTGAGGCCTTCCACTAACATTAAGAAGTCAAATAAAGTCCAATTCATGTATAAAAGTCTGTAACACAAATCTGTCCTAGAGGTTTCTTACACTGAAGGTTTTCTTTCATTTTAAATTCTCTTGACATCTAATAGGAAACTCCAAGAGATGTCCTGATACTGCAGCAACAAGAATTTTACAGAAACATTAAAACTGCCACAGTTCCAGGTCAGAGTATATTATTTGTGCTTGCTTTAGTACAGATCAAGTCAATCACATTTTATATGAAACACAATCTATACTCTCAGTTTCAAGCATATCAGTAACTATGTAACCTTACACAGTTGAATGCCATATAGCAATGTGGCTACATTCAGCTTGCTGTTCAAATATTTTTAAAAACATCTGCTTCTTGGAGCAGGAGGAGAAAATTATCATGAGCTTAACAGCAAACATACACAGTATGTTAGATATAAGAAGCCAAGATACACAGCCTGAGTTTAACAGACACTGGAAACAGCCAGTGAAAGACAAAGAAAACCATCTTTCTTTTTTGGCAGCAACTGACTACATTATGTACATCTTCAAATACTTACAGATATTATTACTGAGTGATGTCACTGGTAACAGTTGATAGAGACAAAGGTCTGAAAAGCAGGTGACAACTTGCATTACATAGTTCACTGTATTCTATTTTTTCCATAAAAATTTGTATTTTCTACAATAAAATAATCTATTTACAACACTGGACAACCAAACTTCTATGATTGTCAGTATCTCTGCAACCAAAATCTCATTTTAGTCCTTTTACATATATGAAAGATTATGTTTTTGAGGAAAAAAAAAGTAAAAAAATATCAGAATCATAAACTCCAGAGAATGTACTTGTTGGCTCTTTCCACAAGTGAGCTGAAAGAGTTTTCTAAGCCAAAATACAGTGATTCTTTGAAGCCATCTATCAGGTCCTTTGTAAGGTACAGGTTGTGCCTGTATATTGCTAAACAAAATAGAGTCAGAGAAAGCATTTACGCATCCGACCTCTGTTTGTCCATATGGCTTGCTTCTTAATTTTTTTCTTCAGTATTTTATTTGTCTGTGTGCTTGTGTATCAAAAAATTCAAACACAGTCTGCCTTCATGGTAAGAAACAGCTGGAAAAGCTCTGAAAGCCATATTCTTGGTCTGAAAGCGCTGTGTAAACTTTTCAAGTTTGGCAGTGCAGCCTCCCAAATGCTAGACTCAAGAAAAACCACATGAGCTCGCTGGTGTTAAACCAGAGTGTTCCAACCTCATGGGCCTCTGTGTGCGTGTGACCCCATAGAGATATATACAGTACTGTGTGCTGACTGCTTAAAAGCTGAGGTTAAAAATCTGGGGGGTAGCAAGGAACAACTGAAAAATCAAACAAATTTATAAGTAAAGATAATGCATTTCAGGAAATGTATTTCTGTATATTTATTTAATTTTTTCATTGTTATATCACCTTGACCTCGGTATAAGTATGCATGAATATATAGATTCTGAATAATAATCTTAGCTACTCTTCAGAACCCTTTAAATCCAAGGCATACTTTTCCTAGTGATTGCATTGATATATTAACTTAAAAGAAATGTTATCAATGCGTTTGAAGAATATTACATGCTAAAACACTTTTCATTTATGAATAAATTGTAATGTCAAGCTAGGTTACAAAAAGAACAGCCGGACATAAAAAAAAATGTTTAAAGTGCTTTGTATTTTTGTATTTCAAACATTTCATATCAGTATTACTTTCCTCTGGTGTTTGTCTGCAATATAACTTTTCTGCACGAGAATGAGAATCTAGGAGAATTTTGTGGCTCTATTTCTAGTTCACTTTCTGTTCCGTCCCAAACAATGTTTGAATACTTTACAAGTTGGAGAAAAAGGAGAAAAAAAATATCAACATCTCCTAAACTTGTATCTTATCTTTCCTCCATTGTAACAGTAAAAGATTTTGATCTTTGGTTATTGAAATGAGCATCAAAATGAGATGAACTTCAGAGGTAGTCTGGTGGTAGTCTTTGCGGAAGTAAATTTTGTCATGGATCATGTATTTGGCTGCTCTGGCTGCTGCAGATGTGGGTCTTGGGATATCCCCAAACCAGGACCCAGGCTGTCATTAGCATGTTACAGATAGGATACTTAGCGGTTGTGCTTCAGTTTAGGAATTACCAAAGAACACTCACCAGACCTGTGTTTTAAAGTGCTTTGTTGTAAACAAGGCCAAGAAGTCTTCATGAGTTAGAAGTGACGGCCTTGGCAGGTTATAGATAACAAAAAAACCCCACTTCTCACCCCTTTTCCTCCCAGATCCTTAGAGAGCAAAATCCAAGACTTTTACCTTTGTCCAATAAAGGGTAGATGGAGAGCTTTTCACATGATTACCAGAGCTGAGATCTCTTTTCCAGTACGTGGAGTCACAGAGGGAATGAGTGAGCCCTTTGTTTGTTCTCTTGTACAGAGCTTCTCATGATACAATCCAATCTTCAAAGAAGATGGTAGGAAAATGTACAGATATAATAAAACCAATTACAAAGAAAAATGCAAGTATGATTTTAGCATATATTATTGTTCTCAACTCAGCAACTTTTCATGCAGAAAATATTATCAGTTTTGAAGAAAACGTTTGAGTGGAGAGGATCACAAATTGGTTTTAAATGGTTGCAAGAACAAAAGCTTCTGGGTGGCTGGCTCTTTTTTTTTTTTTTACTTACTGTGAATCACACAAGATCTAAAAATAAGAAAGATCTAGCTAAATGCAAAACACATAGTGTGTTCATGAGATGAATCTCAAAATGAAATACAATAAAATTATCAGCTTGTAATGAAATAAAGAAAAGAAATATAGATCTGTGCCTGCTGTTCATAACTCGAGAAATTGAATCATGACTGAGCTAAGTGAAACAAATATATCAAATTCCTTCAGAGGACACTATGTATAAACAGTTAAAGGAATGACATGTGCAGTGTTCTACTACACATTTTGCTAGATGAAAGTAGCACAGTATATATGTACTGTAATGCTATAGTACTGAGCGCAATTTGTGAACTAGCTCAGTATTTCTGATTTTGGACACAGCTAGCATAAAGTTTTGGCTTGCAAGTGAAAGAGTAAGAAACAGAAGAAGCATTTAACAATTTAAGGCCTTCGAGTGGTTCAAAATTCACTAGAACATATTCATGATAATAACACATTATTACCAACACACTGGCAAGTTTAAAACAGCACACTTCAGGAACCAAGGTTCCCCTGGGCTTTTGTTGAACTGCAGAATTTACTTTTGTCAAAGGCCTGATGAAGTGCTGAACATCTATAATTGGTACCAAAAAAGGGTATTGCTACCTGAGAAAATCCAGGACTGGAATTCTGCCACTCCTTCACTGAAGGGTTATACGGGGAAGTGTCACAGTCACAGATATATGGGGGTTTTATGCCTTTTGTTTATCTCAAGAGCACAGCAAGATAGGTGTAACCTCGATATCCTTGTTGTAGGTAACACTGCCTGATCACAGCAGAAAGGAGCTCCATGCAGCCAGTTCTGTTTCCTGCACCATAATGCAACAAAAACATGTGGCAATGACAAATACATCCAATAAACCAAATAGCATTTGATTTCAGAGTCTCAAAATCAGTTTCTGAAAAGCAAAAGTGTCGTTTATTATGCCCATCTATGTCTGGAGTGCATAAAGCAAAATTATTAAAATATCAATGGGCTTCATACTCAACCTGAAATCCAATATTTCCTGGCCAGTATCTCTAAGCTTTGTCCACCCAGTTACTTGCTTCCCTGCCTTTGTGAATCTGGTTGTAAACTGCTGCAGCCTTTCCCTTGCTCACAGTGTCTGTCAGCAAGTTTAAAACCTGCTCACTCTTACTTACACTTACCTCATCATCTGTAAGGTTTTAAAATTGGTTTTGATTCTAATTTCAGGGATGATGAGGCTGCAGACCACTAGCTTGTTTAGACACAGGCTGGTCTGCTTCTGATCCCTACAGTTCTCCAGTGCTACTCGAGGATAAATAGCAGCTCATCTTTGTTCTTTGAAGGACCTGGTGTTTGCAGTGGTTTTGTTTCCTTTCATTGACAGCTTCATCTAATTTTGCTCTGTGCATTCATGTTGGATAATAGTGCAACAATCTGAAGTCCGCATATTTATAGTAGGCAAAGCAGATATCTTCTTTATTCTGCAGAATATATAATAAACCAAATAAGTAATAGATGCCTAATTGCTTCTTGCATTTAAAACCTTTGGCAAGGCTTACTCAGATTTTTATCCAAGTAGGAGGAAAACGCTAAATGAAGTTTCATTTTGAAAATGGAGTTCATTCAGCTTATATGGGTCTGTGTTTTTCTGACCTGGTCATTTTCTTCAGAAAGCACATTTTCTATATCACTCACTAAGCAAATAAAATAAAGACTCTTGACCCCACACTCTTCTTCAGATGCCAGAAGGAAATGAAATCACACCTCCTCAGGTTTATGACTGGATTCTTCCCCTGAGAAAAGGACCTAGGTACTCTGATATCTCCTACTAATGTTACACATAAAAGAAAGGATGTTTTCATTACATCCGAGTCAGCATCCATAGAATTGTGTAGCTTGTTTTCTTTTTAGAAATTTTTTTGTATTTCTTTTAGTGATTAAATATCCCATTTTTTCAACAATCCTAGTAAGGGGGAACCAGGAAATGAAATGAAATAAAATAAAATAGTTTACTTATTACTACTAGCAAGGAGAGGATCATGGCTCAGATTGCTGCCACTATTTTTCTAGGTAAGCAAACAATGAATCATCAATAAAAAGATCAAATGAAAATGTGCTAAAAACTTAACTGAGAAACAGCATCCAAGTCAGAGAGAGCCTTGGCATTAATTGTAACAGAAACAAGTTCGAAGATGGTGAATTTCTATTGTGCCTTTCTTATAGGCTTCCTCCCCAATTGCCTTCATGACTGATCTAGGGCAAGACACTGAGGAAATGATAAAGACCTTAAAGCAAAGACCAAACCCTAGAATACTAGCACAATTTTCTGTTGTAGATGTCAAATCTTGGATGCTGAGACTGTAGAAAAATTACATGTATGCATAAACATCTCCGTGTTATTTTGTCTTTTAGAATGTGAAATAAGATATTGAAGGATGAGTTTTCTTGGGTTGTAGGGTTTCTAATTAGTCATCAAGAAGGCAAGCTGAACAAGGCAAACATCCCAGGTATGGTAAGGATTATAAGTCACTCAGTCACAAATGAAGATTTTTGAAGTTGCCTAAATTACAGTAACAAGATACAATGTGATGTTCAATCACCCAAATATGAACTTGACATCTACCCTAGGAAAGTGCTGATCAGGACGTTCCCATATTTGTATTTCTTGTCTAGATCTCAGACCTACTATTTTACCTTAAACTTTGCCTTGGCAAATGGACTCTTTTCTTTCTTCAGGTTAAGAGTATTATAGCAGTATCTCACAGAGACATAAACTGTGAACTGAATGGTATGGGATCCTTGTCGGTTCCTTCCAACTCATCATATTCTTTGATTCTATGACTTCCCATATACTTCTGTGTACCCACAGAGACTTTCATTCCCATATCACCTTTCTTTCCCAGCATGGCAAGACCTAGCTGGTAAGTTGACAAGGAAGGTAGCAAGAAAGAGAAAACCTACCATAAAACTTTTCAGGAAGAGCTTACGAAATTCAGAACTAGTTGTGAAAGGCAATACTAAATTTTGGATAGATAGATTTATGCTTGCTCTTGTGATGCTTTAGGGATTAGGCAAGTGGCGTGTTCTGTCCTGGGGTACTCATCTGTCCTCTCCATCTTTTAGAAATGAATAGAAGCAAAAACAAAAGGTAGCTTATTTGGGATGGACTTCTTAAAAAAAAAAAAAAAGAGAGAAATAACTTTTAAAGCTCCAAAACTGAGCCCTAGTTTTGAAGGTACTCTGTTTCTTATCACATTATACTACCCAGTATATTAATTAATTTGTCATCTCTGATGAGCATAGAGGATATGAACTCAGAAAAGATGCTGAAAAGTAATTGCTTGCAAATATGTTGTCTGTACTGAAGAGCGCAGATATCACAGCTGCTTCCCTCACTCTCCTTTTGTGCAGTGTCACAATGAGCTGACTACAGGACATGAGGTAAATGTAGAATATAAACTGCAACTCATTTTGGTGAAATATGGGGAACTACAATTTAATAAGAAATAGCTGGTAAGGGAGACCAGCTGCTGGTGAAGAATGATCATCCAAGCTCTAACTACCATTTGCCTCACTAAGTGACTCAACAACTACAAATATTAAGTACTAGTTGACCTATTATAGTGAATACCTTTAACAACAGTAGGGTTTCTATCTAAAAATAAAGCATCAGTTTCTCAGCTTTTCTAAAGTGTGTTTTACTATCCATCCAATTCTACACAGGAGGAAATAAATTGTTTGAAATAAGACCAGAATCTTGAAATATATGCCGAAAATCTGTTAGTGTCCAGTTGATAACAGTCACAGTTCATAATAAGATCCGTTCCCATTTTCTACTGTCTACAGTTAGATGAAAGGGGTCTGTTATGAGGCAGAAAAGGTGGAGGACTGAGAAAAGCTGGAGGTTGAGAAAATCCATATATTCATTGAACTTGCATTTTTATTTGTCATGAATTTCTAAATTGGGATTTCCCAAACATACTTTGTTCAGGTGCCTTAGAGAGAATGAGGACAGTAGCAGCCCCTCTGAGCTCTGTGATTAGCTGCCTGCACGGGCAGGAGAAGATGTATCTTGTGGCTGCTCTCCTGACTGGCTTTATTCTGCATAGCTCTCTAGGATAGCTTTTGCTGTACTGAGTCTCAAATTTGCTGCACAATGAAGCAGTTTGCAGAACTAAGCTTATTCTTTCTTCTCAATATCTTGATTCCTCTTGAATCCTCTGGGCATGTTATTGCCTCCACTTACCAGTGGAGGCAATAATCAGTGTTTACAGTTCAGTATATTGTAATTTCCCATGATGTTTGAAAGCCAGTTTTTGCTTTTTTCAAGCAATTAATGATGCTTTATCACCAGGATAAACTGATGCATTATAAGTAACTATAACTGAACTTCCCCAGGTAAAGATGGATATAGACACGACTTTGAATACTTTAGGGAATCAGGGATAACATGCCTATGAATGTTTATTTTAAAAATTAAATGAAAAAATAAATATAACTAGTTCAATGTCTGGGAACTGTGATTACAACAGTGGTTATTTAATTGCCAGAGGTTATCTAAACAGACTTTAAAAGGTCATCCTCCAAATCTTAGTGAATTTGGCAGCACATGGTTTCATTTCATAATTATGTATGGGTTTTGAGGAAGAGTTTTTCTTGAAAGATATAAAAATATATTTCATCTGTAAAAGCATGCTGGCTTGCTGAGCTTGTCTCTAGAGAAAATTTAAGATCTTCATGGTGAATTCTTCATGAAAACAACAGAGCATTTTTACATTACTTTCCCTTTACCTATTCTCCCTGCTGTCTTACTGGCTTGACACTATTAGGTCTTAATAAAAAACTGAGTTTAAGTTTCCACAGCTGAAAGTGACAAAGATATCAAGCTCAATCATACAAATTTAATTTATTTAATTATTTTTTGCCTTATATTAACATTTGTAGTATGCAGTAACTATACAGTATTATTACTGGGGTAGTTTTCAAATTAATTCTCTAATAGAGGTTGCCAGGTAAGTGTGTTGCACCAGTTTGACATATGGAAAGAGTTAAAAGAACCAGCCTGGATTAAAGGCCAAGTCTGGAAAGGAATGATCTTTACAAGGGTTTATGTTCATTTTCTTTTGATGTTGGTAGGCCGACATTGGCAAGTCGAATATATACTGGTCAAAAAATCCTTTCCAACCAGTCTTTCTGCTGATCTTAATATGTACTCATAACCTTTCTGCTACATGACATCAGCAGCAAAGGCCACAGTTAATTAGTGAGAGTTTACTTCTAAAGACTGAGAAACACTGACGGGTTCCTTGCATGGTTTCAATAAAAACGCCTTCTCACCTGCCAATATTGAGATGCTGTACTACACTTTTTCAGTGATCGGGTGAACCAAACCTGTATAGAGACAAACAATATATTGTATAAGAGAAATTTAGACCTCAGGAGCACCTCTACTCCAGACCTGTGCACTGAAGCAGCATCATATCTTCACAGAGGTTATAACAGAGTCTGTCAACTTTGGCAGAAGCCACTGATTCAATGTGTGCAACCAATAAGTGTCCACACATACCTTGCTGTCCATGGCAGGACTTCCACCAAATCTTTAGAAGACATGGACTGGAACCCATATCTGAGAAGGACCTTTTGTGTCTTGCCAGAGACTTGTCCCTTTTATACCCACAAGAGTTTTAGGTTTCCAGTTAAATTCATTCAGCTTTGCCACTGTGGCAAAGTGGATGCTTGAGGAACTGCCTGACAGCACAGGGTACTGCAGGAAATGGGGTCAACCATCAGCAAGACCCTTAGGCAGAAACTTAGAGTCTGAAAAATTTCAAATAAGTTTATTTTTTGCATGCACAATAAAAGTCAGCTTACCCACTTTCTTCATCTTACATCACTCCTCTGCTTTCCAACCCAATCCTCAAGTTTCACTTGATCAATCATTTCTTTGCAGTCAGTTTCCAAGAATGTAGCAATTATTTTGCCTGATGGATATAATGGTAGAACACTGGACTGTGTGAAATGGGCTGTCAGCAAGGCACTGCTCTAAAACACTAGAGACAAAAATATCAAGGAAACATATATACTCACACAGTAGATATGATTTAGAAATTAAATGAATACAATTAGCAACTGGAAGGAATAATCAAAATCAATATTACAGTCGACCTTATTTTTTTTGGTCAAAGGTTTAAGCTTTCTTTATCAAACTCAAAATTTGTAACATAAAAAATCACAGATTTGTGACTTCAAATACTTGTAGGCTTTAAATTACCAGTGTTTCCACAAGCGTACCTTCCCTAATATTTCAGGAAACAACAGTAAAGTAGAAGGGAAAAAAATGGAACCATTTTAATTTTTAAAAATGAAGAAAAAAGAACACCTGTGATTCCAGTAGGTTCAAGAATGTGTCCTAAGAAAGGAGTATATGGGCAGCAGAGTATAAGACAGTGTGCTTGTGCAGCCTGTGTCCTCTATGACTCAGAGAAATTGTAGACATTGATGCTCACAGAGAGGGGGCTTTTGTTTGTGTGGAGCTGCACTTGATACAACTGATACACAATTTCAGCAACTGGCCACCACCTCCTACCCTGCACAGCACACTGCATCTGGGAACCAGCTCTCTTTCCTTTGTGCAGCTCTGCATAATCAGTTCCAATATGCTATCGGGGAGTTAAAGTAAATGATTTGAAGCCTGTGAGAGTTCAGATTAGGGTGGATATGCAACCCTGACTGAAAAAAACATAACACAATAAAAGAAAAAGAGGAGAAGAAATAAAATAATTTCTTACTTTTAAGAAAAATTCATCTCTACCCAGCTTTGACAAACATCCATTTACATTTCTGTTACAATACCTATTTTAACTTGCTGCTCCAAATAAATAACACTGTATAAGGAAAACTGGCATACAACCAATCCACAAAAAGTTCCTCTCTTTTCCAACTTCATTGCAGTATTTTTCCTCACACATCTGTTTCACCAAAGATATTCCTTTTTTCTAAATATCTGAGTTCACTGACTGTAATTTAAATATCTCCAATCCTCATTAATTTGCAGATAGGAAATTAGGCCAGATCTGTATTTCTACTAATGTAAAAAAATTGCCTTCAGGAAAATCAAAAGAATTTTAATGACATGTCTTTACGTAAATAAAACAGTCATACAGTTCTTTTTTCCTGTTCTATTTTCATTGTGCTGTTGAAGGAGTGGGAATATACCCTTATAATCAAGTATGTTTTATATAATATGCTAATTCATAAGTGGTGGCTCATCATCCACAATGTGAACTTTGAGAACTCTGCAAAGAGTGCAATGAGGACAGGTTTTTCTCGTGGGTTTCCAGCACACTCCACAAAGAACTGTGTTTCACAAGTATTTGCAGAGACAATGTGTTGCCTCAGACACGCAAGGCTGGCTTTCTTGCCTATACTGACAGCAGTAGGTCTTATAATTTTATGGAATTTTTTTAAGTTCACATTTATAGTTCCAAGACCTATGGATATTTGGTCACAGTATTTTCATAATACCTCTTTTTCTGGTACAAAAGCAGTAGAAAAAAAAAAATTCATTTGTTGAGGAAAAAGAATACTTTAAACCCAAACAGAATATAGCAGGGAAGGACAGTTTTGTGCTGAGGACTGAGCAATTTAAGCTCAGTACTAAACAGCCTGATGCCTCCACTCTTTGTTTGTCAAAATGTAGAGGTGTCATTGCAAGAGAGTATAAAACAGGAAACAACTTTTAGGCAAATATATTCTGCCCCAGTCATGCAGTTCAAAGGAACATGGGGAGCATCTCACATTAAGTTGCACACCTGATGGCCAGCTGGATTGCTTTCTGTGCTCCACCAGTCATAGCCTGGTTCTGCATTGACTGCAGTGGGAAGTTGGGTACATATAGACATCATCTGGTAGAAACTTGGACTGCTGTGCCTTAATTCTGAGATTTTTCAAACCTTTTTGATGTGTTAAAGTGAGGCAACCTGGATCCCTCTGCTTTATTTTCCTTATCTATGAATGAAGACACCAAGGACTACTGTAAAGCAGTAGTTCAATTAATATTTGAAAGTCTAGTTCAATTAATATTTGAACTTCTCTCTGCAATAAATAATTTGGGTAAAACTGATGTTCTTCTCTGCAAAACCAGTCTCCCTTGGAGAAATTCCCTCAGTCTCCTACTGTGTAAATTAGTGTCTTGGTTGATGAGGAAAAGATGAGTTTCCCTTTTGGAGGATTAGGCTTACTGTCTTCTCCATGCTGTACACAGCTCTTTATACAAAGATTTTAAACTTAGCCAAACATCTTTTTCTATCCAGATTTTGAGTATTTTTATCACTGTAGTGAGAATTATTTTCTCATACTTCAATTTCCATTCTCGTTTTTGTTTTAAAATGCTTTAAAATTCTTTCCTGTTTAAGTGCAGCTATAATAATGAGAACGTTTTTGTCTTCACATTGCTTAGTAATAGAAAGAAAAGTTTTGTGGTTGTATCCAATGTCCTAAAAAGAAATATGACCAAAGAGTTATGACCAAGACAGAAAAACATAATGCTATGTTCCCTGTGTTGGTATCTTGCTAGAAAATTAATACACCACAGTTGAAATAATTACAGAATCTGTGTGTGATCTATCAAGACACAGTGATTTACAGGGTTTGTGATTGGAAAATTCCCATTTTCTTATTGCTTCTTCAATTTGTTTCCTAGTAGAAAGCTAAATAATTTACACAATTCAAAATTACCTTTTTTTTAGCTTTCTTTTCAGTAATGTACCATGTCAAGTGAGATGATTGGTACTCATCCCTCCAGATTAATCAAATTTCAGTGATCTCCAGGATGCTAAGATTTCATTTTCTTTGACTGGTAGATTCCAACTATCAAGAGATTCATCACTGCAAATTATGCAGTTGCAAATGAAACAAAACAAAACAGGATGAAAACCATTAATGATTTAAGATATCTCTGTCCCAAACAGATGTTCAAAAAACTAACAGCTTCATTCCCCACCCCTTTGTAATGCTGCCCACAGCTTTTATAGCATGTGTCTGACATGTTGGCTTCCTGTAACATGCTTTTTTAATGTATACTTGCTCTGGATGAAGCACAGAAGTTTGGCTCTGCCAAGGCAAAATACACAGGTAAACACAATGCTTCAGCAGACTCTAAAACCTTATGCTGGCCACACAAACCTCTCTTGTCTTGCTAAAGGTAGGCCATCGTGTCAGAGAGAGTTCAACATTATGGTGTTAAAAAGATGGGATAATCTCTACTGTTCACATGCATTAATAAGGGTGCCTGAATGTTTTTGGAGGCCTACAAGTCAAATTTTGGGAGCTTGTTTTTCCCCCTTTCTTGCTTCTGTTTACTCTCTGCTCTGAAGCTAAAATCTTAGAAGTTATAATGTTTCCCAGAGCAGCCAATACTTGCAATCGCTTTAAACTGAGCAGAAAAAAACTACAAAATTCTCACGTGTCAGTGAGTGCCATATTCTCACTCTCAAGTGTAATGAGAAAAATCTTGCTCTATGTGCATACAGTTTTAATGTTTCATCAGCTTAATTTTTGTCCCTCACGCTCAGCTTTATATTCCAAGCTGACACTATGAAGATACCAGTTTATCAAAATTTAGTTCAGATATTGCATTACAGTTTTTGATTGATGATAAATGGACAAATCCTCTTTCTCCATGTGGCTCATGCACATAGACATACACAGACAAGTGGAGGACGTTAAACTTTTAAAACAAGTTCCCACCTAAACTAACACAAAGCGTTGAAAATTTCTGCCCCTAAGGAATGTGATACAGTTATAGGCAAACAGGAGGAAAAGAACTGCATTGCAAAAGCAGAAATAGGCATCTCGCTTTAACCTGCAACACTCACTATGCTTGTCACTGCAGAGATCTCAAATGGAGTAAAGTAACAGGCCATTATATCTTAATCCTTACACATGCAAGTGTGTAAGGATTATAGAGTTCTGCTTACCATATTATGAAAAGTATCCTTCCTCCTCTAGATCTGTACTGCATTCAATGCTCTTGGGGAGTGTCAGGCAATTTGTAATTCCCAGATGTACTAGGCATAAGGTAGGTGCTGCAGTGCTCAAATTCAGAAAGATGGCAATGCTTCTAGGCAAAAAGAACAGCAGACTTTTCAGCATTTACGCATACTGATAAATTAAAACTTAGGCACTACAGCACGCCCAAGTGTGTTAGGCAGAAACTTGCAGTTCTATTAGTTCTGTTCTTGGCAGCCCTATATATCTTAAAATTTGCTTAAACCATTATTGTTTATCTCTTTAAAACTGACATGTTATGTATTATAAGCATCATGGAAGAATTTGTTAACACAAAATTGCATCTGATACTTAAGGCAAAAATCTGGCAACTACAGAAGCATAGGAAATTCCCCCATATTCTCCACCCCTTTAAAAACAACTAATACATTGAAATCCTTTATCCTCAAAGTAGTCAGCCACATACCATTGTCCATAGAGTTTTTCAGAGTACACAAAGCAATGTGTTTAAAAGGCATTACAGGTAAAGCAAACTCAGTGGGATGGTGTCTGTGCATTCTAAAAAATACAAGGATGTATGTACTGCACATACCTATGTGTATGTTGAGAGGCATTATCAGGCAGACTTGATCAACAGCTGAAGAGCTTGTCCAATGCAATGGCTGAAGTTCTTGTATTTGCAATTCAGCCTGGTCAGATGAGGAGACTATTCTTTTCCCAGAAGGGGTTTCCAACTTTAACCAAAATCCACTAAACTACTAAATTAGTTTTGTGAAACACAGGAAGACTGATGATTTTACAAGTTACAGGATCTACCCTAGAGGCCAGGAAGAGTTTTCAACACTGAGCACACCTTAGAATCAAGGAATCATGAAATCATTAAGGCTGAAAAAGACCTTTAAGATCATCAAGTCCAACTTTCAACCTAGCGACATCACCATGTTCACCATTAAACCTTCTTCACTTTCATACAAGACCTTCAAGACAAAAAACAGAGGAAAAAAGCTCAAAGAAAAAAATTCTTTCCTGTCCCCAAATACATGATTCAGGACCAAAAAAAATAGATATAGATGATGTAGATATAGATATAGATTAGATATGGATATAGATCTCAAGAGGGCCTCTTCAGTGAGTGGACATCAAAGTCAGATTTTGTATATGGAAAAAAATAGAATTTGTCTGAGGCAACCCAAGGTGCCATTATGAACAATTCCCTTTGTGTCAGCTCACTGGAAAGTATCCTGTGAACAAAGTTGCTTACTGAGCTGAAGAATAATATATGCACTCACTGTTACTTTTCACTGTAAAAAATTATGTGTGTTTTGGGTGTGTTTTCACCCAAAAACTTTTCCAGCGTAAAACCTCTGAAGTACTTATTATGCAAGTTTTGGCCAGATGCCTCATTTATCAATAAATATGAAAAATATAGAAAATTAAGGAGTGTATTTCCTAGAAGCAAGTTTTATAGATAAAAAAGAAGACAGAGTGTGGAACCTACAATTTATAGGAGGTGCAAACCCGTTATTTTATGATGAATCTTGATGTCAATGAAAAGAAATAGCCACATGATGGCAGCAGAATACATGACAAAAGGAAGAGACTGGTGCCCCTTTTCATGACCAAATAGGAGAATTTGAGGGAGCCAGCTTCAACCAGTTCATAAGGAGCATTCTCTAGTTGCCTAGTTTGAAACAGGAGTCACACCAAGAGGAAAGCTGTAACCATGAAGTCAGGAAACTACATTGTTTGATGTAGTAGTACACCAAGGATGCAGTTGTAGTTCATCAAGGACCAACAGATGTGAAAACTGGAGTGTCTGCAGGCAAGGAGTAGCATCTCCTGAACACTTTAGTGTGCATTTGGTTGTAAAGGAGTATTCTAATTAACCAAATGCTGTCCAGTTGTGAAACACATCAGAGCTTCCACTTCATGTTTCCAGATCCCTATTGGTACATCAAACAACAAATTCATATTATGTACTCTTGCATAATTAGGGTTACGTGGGTTACTAGTACATACACAGACTGCTTAAAAATGGGACTGAAAAGGTAGATTTATTAAATAAGGGACCAAAGAGACCCTCAGATTTCTACCCCTTTCTGTATGGGCATATGGGACAAAATATCTCAAATGTTATCATAAATGGATACACCTTATTCTATCATTGTTCTCATATTTTTTTCTTTTTCTTCTTCTTTTTATCTATGCTCAATAGCCTTAACTTTACTCCTTGTCCAGCTCCCCCATCTTGTTTCTTCTGAACCCTTACTCAAAAGGTTTGATTGCTTCAGTCTTTCACTTCTGCAGGCCTATCCTTCTAAGTGATAATGAACTTCGATTGCATCATGCATACATGTTATCTTCATAACAAGAAGTGCCAACGGACCAACAGACACTTGGACATTACCAAACTGCTGGATTGCAATAAGTTCAGTGATATGTGAGGTATCTGAAGTACTTTTGCCCTCTCTCCTTGTCAGTTTTCTCACCCTGTGCCCTCTGCACCCCCTTCACCTCTACTTCATCTGGTATTTCTGGGGGTCCAGGAGCTTTTCATTAGTAACTTCAGCTATTGATGGAGGTTCTCACACAAAGTGGCACTAGGGCTCTCTTGTCTTCCCCCTTTGTTGAGCAACTCTGCCATCTAATAATCTTATCTGGTATCACCTGCCACTGCAAATCGCAGCACTATTTCACATTATTCACCAGTCTTTTTTGCAGCTGCCCCGAAGTGCTGCACAAGTGCTACATTGCCAATTATCATGAATTTGCAAGACAGCTTTGGGAATGACAATTCCAAGCAGTAAGAAAGAGAGAATTTGTTACGTGATGTTCAAGTAAGGTGTCAAACTCTTTCCCATTGGATGCTTTGGAGGCTAAAATCTTACAGTAGGTTGAATATGTGAATGGCCAAATTAATGGAATAAATCTATCAGGACTATGAAATGCAAAAGTATCACCTGAGCTACTGGTTTCTGGAGAATAATCACTGTACAGTTACCCTGGTCTTAAAATTTATGAAGTCCTTAATAGCCAGTGTCAGAGAAAAGATAACAGGCTAGGTGGACCTGTGGTCTAACTCTGTTTTGTCATTCTTATTTATTTTCTTTCAGTTATATAAAATATTTGGTTTTTCTTTCCTCAGAAACCCAACTTTTGAAATTTCTGGGTTTGTTTTTTTTTATTGTAAGTTGTGATGATTGAAAAAAAAATACTTTAAAAGTGCTTGGAAACCTTGAGGCTACAAAAAAAAAGGAATTTAGGGGGTTTTGTTCCCCAATTTTCTGGTAAAGCTCATAACTGACACTGATGTTTTGTAACAAGAATCAGTGGTGTTAAACAGTGGCTTAGATGAGCAACCATGAACAAAGAATTAAAAGTAGTCTTCAATTCATTAACTAAAAATGCTTGCTGTGTTTAAAAATATCCGAATCAACATACCAACATAAATCTCTCTTATTTGCAAAAATAATATGTGCCCCCAATTTTCTCTCATACACATCTTACTTTCTTATGCAGGCTGATGTGATTTAAAGGTAGAAGCCTGGCTCACCAGCTTCGACCTCTTCTTCCCTATCAAAATGTATTTTAAGGATTATCTTTGAAGAAGAGATTTCAGAAAAAGAAAGTAATTTGTGTTTGGGGAGCAGGGGCCAGTGGTTAAAGAATCAGATATGACAATCTGAAAAACAATGGTTGACAGAATATTTTCTGCACTGAGTGTGTATTACGATATTTCCCAAGAGAGTGTGTGTGTTGAGGCAGTTCAGTCCCACCCAGCTGCACACTCACTCTTCTCCAGTTGGACCTGGGAGACAAGTGGAAGGGTAAAAGTGAGGAAACTTGGGTTGAGATGAAGACAATTTAATAGGTAACTCAAAAACCACATGCACAGGGAGCTCATTCACTGTTTGCCATTGGCAGGCAGATGTTCAGCCACCTCCCAGAAAGCAGGGCTCCATCATGAGTAGTGATGACGTGGGAAAACAGAAGGCATAACTTTGAAATTCCGCTTTCCCTTCCTCCTTCTTCCCCCAGCTTCTATTGCTGAGCACAATGTCATGTAATATGGGATATCCCTTGTGTCAGCTGGGGACAGCTGTCCCAGCTGTGTTCCCTCCCAACTCCTTATTCACCCACAGCCTGATCACTGATGGCACAGAGTGAGAAACAGAAAAAGCCTTGGCACTGTGCAAGCACTGCTCAGCAATAGCTAGAACAGCCCTACATTATCAACACTGGTTTGTCAGAAATCCAAAACATGGCACCATATGGGCTGCTATGAAGAAATTTAACCCTATCCCAGACAAACCCACTACAGAGCGACACTATTGTTCAATAGCATTGTTTTGATTTCTCATTTTTATTCTATGGACACAAGTTTACAGTAGGTGATTTTTTTTTTTCCTGGGCTGGAGCCATAATAGAGATGGTTTTCGCTTCCCCCCCCCCCCCCCCCCCCAGTAAATACATGGGTGTTTCAGAAGTTTTATTAATGAACTTCAGCAATTCCAGTGGAGTGAAAGCACCATGAATTTAAATGTTTATTGAGCCTGTTAAATTGCACTATATGTCTCCCAAAATACTGTATAAAATCTGCAAGTTATAGAGATGACTTATTGATGTAGCATACCTAATTAAATGTCTAAGAACCCATCTAAGGTGAAAAAAAAACAGATTAAGATCTATTTTGCTATAGATATGAAATGTTATATAGATGATATAAATGTTGCTGCTAGTTAGAGCAGTCAATTCATTTCTCCATGAAAGACAAGTTTGCAACATCAATATATGCAAGCAACACACACATAGATTTCCATTAGAAAAATAAGTTAGCTATTAAGTTCAGCTCTAGGCTCTTTATGAATACAGCGGATATTGTCTCAATACCTAAATATTTTCTTTTAATGAGGGACATTTTAGTTAAGAGGAAGGTTTTGAGTATATCCAATACAGAAGGGTTCAGATTGCTAATGCTTATAGTTTTCAAATGGTCTGTTCATATGTCTAAGTAGATAATTAATAAAAGATGAATAGCACAATATCAAAAGACATCTGTGTTAGCTGCAGAAATATAATGAAGGCAATTTAGTAAGTTTCAGAACAAAACCCGCAAATATTTTCTCAGTTCAAAAACCCAACTGAATCTTCAATAGGAATCTTAAGTCACTGCAGTGGTTTGTACATATGGTACTTTCTACTCACAAACTTCTTAAAATGCTCCGTAGGGACATAGATTGTACTACAGGTGTATTTTTAAATGTCGTCATAAAAACTAGGATAAACAGCTCATCAGTCAGCCAGAACAGTGAACAAAAGGGTCTTTAGTTCATAAAATGATCTAATCTCTAAGTGTTCTATTTGGCAAGAGGTTGTAGGACTCTATCTTTGGTTGTGAAAACACGTGAGTCCTTTATAAAATCAAGAAAAAGTGAGTAGTGACAGAGGTTGCCTGTGGTCATGATGTTGCAAAGCAGTAATGACAAGGGGCCCATCGTGGCATCTGTAAAACTTAGTGAAATCAAAATCCTTTGCTTACTCTTACAACGATCTGGATCAAGCCTAGTGTTTGACTAGAGGTCCATTGATTTTGGATTTTTTCTTAACAGTCTCTGATTTTTATCTGGCTTTCCAGCACTTTAAAGTCTTGCAGCAACTTGTCTGCACAGAATAACCTACCCATTGTTTTGTGACTTTTGTCTCCAAGTAGGTTCAGAAAAATAAAAAGGAGAGGGAAATGTTGAAACAAATTTAATTTAGGAAGTAATCAGCACTTGGAGACAATATTAATTAACATAAAATATTTGTGTAAAAGTATAAGAAACTGTATGTTATAAAGAATATCTTTCGGGAATTATTGTTCATCCTGAACCATAACACAAAAACAGAGAATTACACCATGAAATTAAGAAATAACACAATCAAAACCAATAAAAGTGAATACTTTTTAAAGATACCTATAATTGGTCTCCATGACTTATTGCCCAAGGAAGCAGAGAAGAAAAAAAAATAATAGTGAGAGATAGAAAGAAATTGCACATTTACACAGAGAGCAAAAATTCTGGAGTTATAAATGTTATTGCTAAAAATACATTCTGGAAGAAATATTAAAATATGCTTTGGGGCTCAAACCAATATCTCACAAGAAGATAAAGAACATGATGAAACTTAATGTGTGGAAGCTGATTATTCTTCTGAAATATCTAGAATATTCCTCTGTTATAAAAAATATAGAATAAAAGGACTTTAAGTTTTACTAAGGATGACAGTTGTCAAATAATCAAATGTAAGAACTGTTTGGAAACCAGGTCATTGCTTCGTAGTGACAGTTTTCCACAGGTGATATTTTGATATATATTTCTCCTAGCTACAAAGAAAGGAAAGAAGAATGAAATGTAACAATCTGTGGGAAATAGTCCAAGGTTAATCCAACTATAGTGTTACTTATTCATACCTTTAGGGATATGGGTCTTAGGACTGCGTGGGTGCCCTTTATAGAAATAGTCAGAGCTGCTGATTCACACTGTTGTTATGAGTCACAATATCATTGGCAAGGACTACTAATTAGTTAACTACATAAATTTTACACAAAGGCAATAAAAACATAATAAAATATATTCACGAAAATAGCATAAGCATACAAGTAGTGCTTTAATGCAAATGTGTTACCCTATACAATCAAATAGCATAAGATGATTTTAAAAAATTTGGCTTAGGCTGTTGTTCGCAGTGAATACAATCTGCTTGTTTGGTCTCAGTTTGGACTTTTTTAAGTTGGCAAATTTCCTTCTGGATGTAAGAGGGGTTTTTTTTGCAAATACTTCTGAAATAAAAATGGTTTGTTTTGGACATTTTGGACATTTTAAAGTACTTTTTGTTGTTGTTTTGCTGTTTGGTTGGTTTCTTTTTTTCTTTTTTTAATTTAAAAATTAACCTAAAAATGTAACCATTTTCCTTTATTTTTTGAATAACTAAGAGAACTAGATACAGCAGGGAGTCCAGTGTAAGTTTTAATAAGATGTAACATGATAAATGCATTTTCATTAGCTGGAGGTGAATTTAGAAACTCCTTAAAGAACATACGGTTACTAAAGAGAAAGCATCTGCAGTACCAGCAAATCATTCCTGCATAATCAGAGAAAGTTGGAATCATACTCAACCCACCTACTCTCAGTATTCAGAACTACTAAAATGGCATCAAAATCCCCAGCTCCCTAAGCTTATAATTTACTTTCTCATAAGTTTGTAGCTCAGTGGTCTTTAAAATTGTGGTTAGAACCTGATATTTAAACAAGGTTTATTACATGAATATAAATATATATTATAGACAGAAAGCTGGAACAATCTCAGATTCAGATTCATGTTTTACTGACTATTAAAGAGCAAATAATATGAATTTAATCTTATTTCATGCTAGTTATATTTCAGTCTCATGGAAGTACTATTAAAATCAGATTTGGATTTTAGTAGTCAGTGGAATATCTAAATATTGCCAAAAAAATAAACATTAATTGTGCAGTTAGGGCTTGAAAAGTGATTGGGGAGAAACTTAGAATGGTGATTGAGGCAATTCTGAAGTAAATGAGAAAATAGCAAAGGTAATACATTTAATTTATTTTCAAATCTAACTATAAAAGGAAGTATTGCCAAACAGAATTTCTTAATTAGACTCATATTGGCCCTCCAGACCAAAATACTTGAAACTGGAGGCAAGCTGAAAAGACATCTGACTAGATGGCTTCTGTGACCTCAGGTCAAAATGTTTGGCTTTGATTTATCTATTTATTTAAAAGAAAAAGTTAATCTTACTTCACCTGAGAAGAATAAGAAAAATAAAAAAGTAACATAATAAAAATATTTAAAGCATTTCTTTCTTTCAAAATGCAAACTCTTCTATCATCATCTATGCAATTAAATTCTCAAAATTGCTTTCTTTACTCCATTTCTGCAGTTTTGAGTCTTTGAGATTTCCTGTGTTTCATATGACTGCAGGGACATCAAAATATAATCCACAAAAGAGATCCTTACTGGTTCTAAACTTCAAGTTAGCTGTTTGGGGGATTTCAGCAGCTGGCTATTATGGCTGGCCAGATGACTGGTCCATCCTTTAGACTCTACATTAGGACATGCCATGAAACAGCATGCTATGCACACACCCCAAGGAGTTACTAGCATATAGACAAAATCAACTATCTGGGGAAAGGAAGGGGTAGTAATGCAAGGGAAGGCAAAGGAAATCAGCTGAAATTTGGTTTTTTGGGAAAAATGCATCAAAATTTTTAAAAGCTTGCAGAATATGGATAGTATTTCACCTTGTTTGAACCAATTAATAAGATTGTAGTATTATAATATGATTATTTGAATTAGAAATATGCAAACCCAGAACTCTGTCATGAGTACAAATTTGTATCATGACTGCATTATGAATATCAGTGTTATCACTTGATTTGCAGAAGTTCAGACAGGTTTCCTGCACAAGACTGTACTCTGGCACTTGCATGTGAGAACACATGCAGGTAAAGTGCTCCATCTTCAGCTTTTTTTTTTCTTTGATTATATTTTCTGTCATCAGAAGAGGAAGTAGAAATCATAACATATCCTGGGGTTAAGGAAAGAAGGAACTATAGACAAATTAAAATGAACATCTGTAGAGATAGTAATGTAGGAAATTACAGTCATATCTGTTTTTCTGCATTTCAGACAACAAAGACAAGTCAGCAAATAACTTGTTCATAAAAAGAATTTTCAAGACAATAGCCTCAGCAAATTACTGACAACAACTGAAAGTTGATGATCTGAAAAACCTGGAGAAGGGGATCTCGATATTGTTTGTGCAGCATATTAGGTGCATAATACAGCCATATTCTGAAGGAAAGCGATTTGTGTGAGGGAAAAACACCATCATGTGGCAAGAGAAATTTTTAATAGAGATAGCACAAGACAAATGGTTGCTTAGCCAAAGCCCTGATCCAACTTCCAGAAAAATGCTGGTCAGATAAATAAATAATTAAGCTGTTTTGCATTCATGTGGCAATTTCTGCCATGAAGAGATTGCTCTCTGTGCTGAGAGGGCTGTGTGGAGGTGATGTTGGATGCCATTCAACGTGACTTTAGACCACTGTGTTCTGGTATCCAGATTGGTGAGATATGGACTGAAGACATGGAAAACAAAGTGGGTGGAAAGTCGGCTGGTTTTCAAGGCAGTGATCAGTGGCACAAAGCCAGCTGACCACTGATTACTGAGGACATCCCTCAGGGAGCAAATACCCATCAATATTTTTAATTAATGGGCTTGCTGATGAGACGAACAGCACTTACAGCAAATTTCAGGATTTCAACCAAGCTGAAAGCAGTTAGGTCTCTATTCCTGCCTCTGGCCCCACATCCTGGATGGGTTTTAGTCTCATGCCACAGGTAATGGGTCTCCTGGAAGAGCCCCTTGGACATGTGCTGAGACCTGCCCTTGTCTGCTGCCCTTTCTCTGGCACCGTTCCCAGAACTGAAGTTCCTGGCTGGGCACAGACGCCCGTTCATTTTCTTGCTTGTCTGGGGCTGTCAAAGGACTTTTTATCTCAGCTTTTCTCCTTGTGTTTTGGATCTGCAATATAGTGCCCATGGGTGAGGTGACTGTTTGCCCACCTTTTGGCTCACCTGCCTGCTGAGAGCTGCTAGCCCTCCTTGTACCCTAACATGGAAAAAGGAAACCACCAGAAAGCAAATTCAAAAAGAAGGTAGCAGCAATTCAAACAAAGACCCACCTTTCTTTAGACAGTCTCTGAATAAACTATATGGTGATTTTTTTTAGGAACTCCATGAATCATGGTTCCTCAATGATGCATTAGCTCCTTGCACAGCTCTGGAAGAGGAGCAGGGTACATTTTGGAGCTCCCATTGTTGTATTTCCTACTGCTAGATTCAAATGAATTTCTCACAGTACAGACAATGTTTCATACAGG
This sequence comes from Pseudopipra pipra, assembly GCF_036250125.1. Taxonomy (NCBI): domain Eukaryota; kingdom Metazoa; phylum Chordata; class Aves; order Passeriformes; family Pipridae; genus Pseudopipra; species Pseudopipra pipra. Next base: position 52,240,727 of record NC_087551.1, read on the forward strand.
TAACCTGATAAGCAGAATGTCACCAAGTTGCAGCCATTAATAGCAAGCAGGAGAATGGGAGACAACTTAGAGCAACTTGGAAAATAAGTATGGGGAAAGCAATGGCTTTTTATCTCTTCTCACAAGTCGTGAACTTTGTAACATGTATGACAATATCCTAAACTGTCACATTTATGTTATTCCAGTTATAAGGGAGGAGAAAGAATAGACTAAAATTACCTCTAACGTTAATGATGTTTGAGTGAGAAAATTAAAATCAAAATTAGTTTAAAATTAAGGTTAATGTTCTTAATGTAATTTATCAAAACATATGCCTCTTGGAGAACAAAAATTATTTGAAAATCCTGGATTGAAATTAGGAAAGTTTGGATATTAAAAAAAAATATATCACATTTTTGCATAAATAGACATTGATGAATGCAGTAAATAAATAAAATAAATATTAATTTAGTATGTTTCCTTTTCAAAGATGAACAAGTTTAATAAATAAAGCAGGATCAAATAACAGAATATTTAATTTTAGAAATAATGAAGTCCCTGTTGTGTGCTGTTTGGTGGAGGGGTTGCTGAAAAAACCCCCCACAAATTAATAGTTGTTGATTTTTTTGTTTCTGTAGTAAATCAAAAGCAAAATTTCATAACTATCTATACAGTTCAGAAAAGGTGTTTCTATGATTAAATACAGCCTGTGAAGGCTCTTAAGTTACCCTTTTGAGTGTTTGATTAACTCTTCACAGTCCTCAATCAAGTTTATGACATTAATGCAAAATTAAGAAGACCCCTCTCTGTCGCAAATAAAACTGCAGAAACTGGAGAAATTAAAAGGAACATAACAAATAGTAAGAAGAAAAATAGTTTGGTACTTTGATTTATTATGTTACTTGTGGTTCCAAGTGACCAAAGAATTCTTAAAATTGATAAATTGAAATAAGTATTTTGCTGGCCAGAACTCAATGAGTGTTTTATTTTCAGTGTGAAAGGGAATGTGCCAACAGAACTGAAGGAAAGCAACATGAGTACAGGTTAATTTGGGAGTGATATGCTCAGATGGCTACAGGAGCTAAATTTGTTACTTCTTCTGACAGAATATAGAAAACAATCCAATCTTCACTTCCAGGCTGTTATAAGAGCAAAAGAAAACTCGTGATTTTTCAGTTTAGGAGACATTCTGAGCTATAGAAAGTGACACAAATTTTCATAACTAAAGATAAAAATCACTTTTACTGGATTTTGCAAAGTACCTTCTCAGAGCTGTTTCAAATCTTTTATGCTACAGTAAACAAAAATGGGTGTTCATTTTTTTGTAAGCTGCAGGACCAATAAAACCATTAACCTAGGGACCTAGATGACTCCTCTAGTCCTTGTTTTCTTCCACCAATATACTAAAGTGTGTAATTGTGCCCCATATCTTCCACTGGAGTAAGTGTATTAGCTTTAAGTCTCAACAGTGTTCTTGAAATGTCTCTACCTGTTCAAGTTGTAGCCTTAGTTTTTTTTACCAGCACATTCAATTTTCTCTGTAAGCTAACATTTTTCAGTTGCAGCCTTCTCTGAAACTTTTCCCCTTTCAGCCATGGCTCTCTCAAACCACCCACGCCCTCCTGGGTTTTCTATCCATACTTGATCTGTCAGAAGGGCATCAGCAGAGCTTCCTGTGGTGGGGGTTGACTGGTTGTCTCATATGAGTTACTGTCTGGCATTAGAGCCTCCTTTTCTCTGCAGCTAAGTCAGACAGAAGGGTTAGAACTGAGTTACAGTTATTTACTTTCACAGAAGTCAAAGGAATTGAATAGCTTTGAGATATCCATGCACTGTCAAATATATCTGAAAATGACCAAAAATTTATTTAAAAGTTACCAGGGAAAGAGGCGGGCAATATCTGACAACCTGAATTTAGTATATTCAACCACTAATTCAGAGTATGGAAAGAGAGTTGAAGTGTTACTGATCCCAGAGCTACAGACTTGCTGCCTTTAGCAAGCAATTAGAACAGCTACCAGGAAGAGTAAAACTTGCATGCTCAGACATGAAACAGAGATTTGCTGGAAATTGATTAATGTCATATCCTTCTAGTATTAAAGATAGATTACAAGCTTCTGGCTGCACTGCTTAAAATCCTGCCAAAGACAATGTTTGTTGTCCACAGAGCCACTACGCTTTGTGCAGAATAAAACAAAGAAAAAAACCCCTTCACATCTGACCAACAGGCCAATACGAGAGAAGCCTGCAAAATCATTCATATTATCTGTTCATGGTATTACAGAATGTATGTTGTTTTGTCTCTTTCTTGGGGCACAGCAGCGCTGTGATGCAGAGCTTCTTTGCTCTTCTCAGTTGAAGGCGGGAGCACTGTTCACTCGCAGAGCTCTGCCCAGCATCTCATTGAGCACCCAACGTGGTATCTTACGTAATTCATAGCGGAAAAAGACAAGTATGCAAGGGTTGCTAAGTGAATGAGGTAGGAAAAAAAAAAACAACAAAGGCAAGAGAGAAAATGATAAGTTGAGAGAAAACTCAGTTTATTATTTCCTGTAACATTTAATCTGATGTCTCAGACGTAGTAGTTTAGTAATCCACTGTGAGCAAAGAAAGCATGACATGGAAATGTGGCTATTCAAAGTTAATAAGCTGGATTTTTCAGTGAAATAGCTAGTCCATAACTATATGACTACATCTTTATATTGAAAAGTATGTCCAAGTTACAATAGATCTTAGATAGAAATACTTCTTTAAAAGTATGTCAAAAAGGAGTGAGCAGCTCAGGGATGAAGAATGGATTAGCCAGGCCACTGCTGCAGCTCCTCAGTCCCAGCTTACAAAGGTGGAGAAGTTTTTCAGTGTACAGCAGCATGCACTATGCATTGCTATGTAAAACTAATGCACTGAGAAATCAGAATTAGAAGTTCAAATAAGCACTTCATATGCTGAACTATCACTTATGGTAGCAGCTGATTTTATGTAGTCTCATTGTAAAATTATTTCCACTCAGTTGCCAACAGCCACAAGTCTCAAAGAAGGTGACGCATTTTAGCAAGAATCATAAAACATTTTCTATAAACTAAACTATGTTGGGATATAGCTAGCTATAATAAAATATTAGCTTTCATTATGTCCCTTTACAAAAAATGCAAATATATCTCAATATTGCTTTTTTTAATGTGAGAACAGCATGTATTTTCATATTTAGACCGAAAGTATTAAAAAATCCATACCATCATGCTGGCAACAAGAGCACTATAAAGGCAGTATGGTCATGCAGTCTAACAGGGGTTATATATTTATGGTCATTCTGAAAGTTCTGGTGATAAAAAATTAGGCTATTTCTTAATGCAGTAGTGATTAACAAAGATGAAAGGTCCACATCTTATCTACAGCTTTTGGCTTGGGAAGCAGACTCCAAAGGTTTTGTCATATTTTATGCAGGGCTATGTCATGGAGGAACTCTTCCAACTATATAAGCACCAGAGCGGTTTTACCCCAACAATAAAACATCATCCATTAATGGTCCTAATTTTAGAATAAACATCTGTTCCTTTATCCAACAGCAATATTTTAGGACCCTTGAAAAACCATATTCTGATGCTAAGGACAATTTTCCAAAGTCCAAAACATGTGGTTAACTGCTGGACACTTACAATTGTCTTATTTTATGACATATTCAAACAAAAGCGAGGGCTTTATATACCTTAATCAGCAAGATACTTGATCCCACAGAGAAACAGGTCTAATTTTAACTTAGCCATTGGTTGTCCAAGTTCATGTTCTTACTTAAATATGATTCTTTCCCCAGAAAAACTGGCTTTCTGTATATGCCTCTGTTTAATGATAGGAGATATACTGTGTATTCAGCTAATAAAATTAAGTATCATGCAAATTAACATCAAGGAAGTCCTCAAGTGAATTAGAGGGTGGACTGCATAATGAGGATCTGAGATCAAGGGCCTGAGCTGTAATGGTTTTCTTCTGAGGGCATATTTATGCTGTATCTGTGCAAAACAGTAGAGAATGTTATGCTAGAATAGATGGCTGTGATGTGGAAGAGGATCCTCACTGAGGAATCAGAGTACATTTTACTTATAATACAGAGATCTAAGGTTGCATGAAGTAATGTTCCACAGGGAGATGGAGAAATAAGGCTGGAGGTGCACGAGAAGATGAGAGTTGCACATAGAAACTGGGCATTCAGACTTCTTGGAATGGAATGTATTAGATAACGATTCGATATAAAGAAGGTTTTTAAAGAACAGCTATGAAAGAACTCTGCAGAGACTGCTATATGCATTCCTTTTCTGAAGCATTTGCATTTGTGTATGAAGAACAAAGCAGACTGGTACTGATTTTATTTCCTTTCAGTGTGTCAGGATAGAACATGGGTAGACTAAGAGCTTGCTTATGTTCCATTCTGAGATTTTGCCACAAGTGTAATATTTTTCATGGTCTAGACAGCTCTCCTCGGATAACAATGCAGCAACCATTTGGAGGTGGGACCAGTGAAGATTTATTTACCTTTACAGGTAGTTCAAGTATTTCACATGCTCTTTTACTAGTGATGTCTTTTCTTTAGTTTTTGTGACCTCAAATCTGAGCACTAACTTAGCTGTCCAGGTGTTCATGCCAATCCAGTTTTGGCATTGAACTCATTGTATAAAATACTTTCCCTTTTCCTTCTGGAAAACAATTCTGATTTTTATTTGGTCTTGTGGGCATAAAAAGTCAAACTTAGAATAGAACAGCTTGATATTAGAAAAATGAAAAATATTCTTTGAGCTGGAAAGACATCTTTCAAGAAGTATTCAGCTGGCAATTTATATACATATTTTTAAAGAGTTTTTATAATTTGCAAAGATCATTTGCCAAAACTGTGACACCTCTCCTTACTAAGGTCAGCAAAATCCATGTTTCCAATACTTAACCATGCTCTGAAACTTTAACAAACTATTTCCAAGAAACTATGAGAGAGCGAGAGTCAGCAGGTGAAAACTCACTCCAGAGAGGAAACAAGTCCATCAAGAAACAAGCCTGAGCAGAAGGACAATAGCAGTACTTGTCCATGGGCTGAGGGAGTAGAGCAGGCACCAGAGCTGCAACTGGAGGATACAGAAGAAACATCTGAGGTGACAAGGGACCCTGTCCCAGGAGATGTTATGACATGAGGAAGAGGGAGGACAAAAGGAACAAACCAGTCACACAGCAGCAGGCTGAGATTTGCTTAGGCTATGGTAGGGCACAAGGAAGCTTGCCTCTCTGCTTATTGCTGGTCTCATTACACCCCTGAGATGTATATTTACCCACATCCACATCTATCAGTTCATGGACATCCTTGTGCTTTCTAATTCATAACAAAAGTGTCACATAATGCTTACGAAACAGGGACTCTCATTGTTTACAGACCTTGAGTACAGAGATCATTGCATGCAGAAAAATATTTATTCCTATCACCTTCCTCAACAAGAAACAGACACTGAATCATTCTCATCCAAATGTCACTGAACTTCTCCTGATTTAGGCTGCTGGCAGTTCAGCTCTCAGAGCAGTGTCCAGGGACACACAAGTCTAATAAATTTGATGGAAATAACACTGCCACTTGATTGACGCAATGACAGCAGATATCAGACTTATGGTCCATAAGACTGCTTAGTGCAAGCTCAAATCCTCAAAAGCTAAATACTAACAGATTAAAGAAAGAAATCCTGTGCTTTTTACTGCTTTTACTGTTCATTTTGGTTAAGTCTGTGTCTTCTTTTTTAAAACAATTTATTGCTGGGACCAAATAATATATGCAATCTCCTTCTGACAGATTCTATCTTTCTAACTCCTCTGATATTGTGGAAAAAAACATGGAAGGCGTGGGCATTTCAGTTGTAGCTGTAACACATTACCAGTTTTCTTCTGGATAATACAATGAAGACTTAAACTTTTTTGAGCAACAAGCTGTCCCTGGGGCTTCTAGGTACTACACAATACTATGAGCCCTAGGACTCCATATAAAGATTTCTCTGAGCTGCAAAAAATTCCTTTGACAGTGTGTTAAAAACAAAATCTGCCTTTTGGGATTCAGAAGTGGTTGTCACATTCTTCCCACAAAGCCCATTAGAAAAGAGCTGAAACATTTTCAATCAACCCAAATCAACCGGGTTGCATGTCATATGTAGCTGAAGAATTTCAGTGCTTTTTCTGTTATTCTGGATTTTATACTTTTGGGTTTGTCAGTTTGCAAACACATGGTTCTTTATAAGCCATTGAAAGTGACCCCAAAATCCTAACACTACCCAGGAAGATCATTCATATCTTTCAGGAGATAAAAACACCTGTTTAGATGTCAAACACCTGGTTAGTATTTGTGGACAACATACGAAAATCTGTCTTTAGCATGGAGCTATCACTAGCTCGTTTGTTATAATAGTCCATTGGGTTTTGGAGGAGGGCAACTGAAATGATTCCACGGATCAGAACCAAAACTGAACACGTTTTGAACAAAATCTGATCTGTGCCTGTTTGAGCAGCCAGAATTCTTGCTGCTTATGACAGTATTTGGACAGGCTTTTAAGGAATTTTGTCAAAGCTAGTAACCAGGATGGACACTTGTGTGATTCTAAGGATCTGCTATCACAGTGATTTCTAGACAGCCAACCACAAGGTCTAGATGGGAGAACTATGAAGTGTTTTGGTAAATTGAGCCGGACTTCAGACCTGTAGCACCAACACTGCAATGTTTGACTTGTTGTTTTGACCTATAATGCTTTGGATGTCTGCAGTTCAAATATTTTTTCCTAGATTGTAAGGTTTGGGGGATATGATTTTGGTGGGCAGTAGGCAAAGAGGAGCTAACTAATGAATGATAAGAACCAGTGGTTCTCCCTCCTTATGCCTGGTAAATCTACATATAGAACTTCCTATTCTGTAACTGACTTTGAATCCTTTATAGTTGCTTCAAATAAAGAGGATTTTTCTCATTTGGTTTAAGAGAAATCTATCTATCTGACATTTAATATGTTTTTGTCTATCTACAGCTTGGACATCTATATCTGAGCTTCTGTCCTGGGATTCTTTAACTGGAGACATATATACATTTCCAAGGTATCTTAAGCAGATTTTTGAAACAAGTCAGTTTCCTTGAAAAGGTTTTTTCTTTCCAATGATTATGAAGAGAAAATAAAATTAATACATCAGACATGAATGTCTGGAACATTTTGGCTATCTAATGTTAAGGAAAAAGTCCACTCAGTCTGCCTCATATTCTTATCTGCAAAATTGCTGCTTCACATATTATGACTTATCTTGAAATGCTTGATCATTTAAGCTTAGTGGTCTGCATTTCTCTTTACTGAATTGCATCCAATTTATTTAAATGATTTCCCTAATTTGTCAAGATCTTTTTAAGTCTGTCCTCATGTATGTTTACAGACCCTCACAGCTTGATGTCATTGGAAATTTAATAAGCACACTACACTATTTAATCATTGACTACCTACTCAATGACTCAAGTCACTAATGAGAACATTGAGAAGAACCGGGCACAAGACTGATCTCTGCAGAACACTACTCAGTGCGTAATGCTAAACAACAAAAAAACATTAATAACTACTAAACATGGTTTTCTAACCATTTGGGTATCTGCCTGATAGTAATTTTGTGAAGATCTTACGTCTCCATTTAGTGTATGAAAATGTCACACAAAACAATTAAAAGACAGTAGTGAGGTCAAGATATACAATGTATACCATCCTACATACTCAGTACTTCCTATCAACAGAGAAGGAAATTCAGAGGGTATGATACTGAATATTTTTGACAAATTTATACTCATTCTCTCTCTATTTTTTGTGTGTTTACAAAAGTATTTGCTTTCATATTTCTATTATTGCATAAATTGAAGTTAACTAGTCATTAGTTTCCAATCTCTCCCCTCCCTCTTAAAAAGATAAACTTTATATTTGCCCTCTTTCCCTCAAGAACTTGCTCTAGATTAAGCAGCATTCTCTCTCTGAGTAGCCTTTATAGGCTCTTTTTCGTGGAAACAGACCCTGAGGAGAAAATAGAAATGAAACTTTTTGTTTATCTCCAAATCTAGCCCTGATGCAGAGATATGCAGCATGAAAATAAAGAGCAGTAATGTCAGTCTTGTGTAAAGATTACTATATGAGCCCTATCAGTAATGATTGGAAGAAAATTTTTATATCTCCAGAAAATTTTAAAAAGTTTAATTTGATTCAGTAGTCCCTACCCAGTTATTTTCTTTCATTCTCTGAGTTCTTGCCCCTTTATGAAAGGTCTCAGTTTTGCTTCATAAAACCACATATGGGTTATCCAAAGAAAGGGTTTTCATTTTGTAATGCCTATTAAGGTGCTGGTCATTAATCATTGTACAGAAATATGTTTATATATACAATGAGATTGATTTTAATTAATCCTGGGAAGGTAATGTAAACTCAGTGAAAATTCACACTAAATTCACTCTATATTAAGATATATAAGGCTCATGATGACTCTTTCTCAATTAAAATATGTTTAGCTCCATCCATTCTTTTCATAAATGAAACAAGTTTTATCATTTAGGGTATTTATAATATGATTATCTCTTTACTACTCATGGAATGGTGGTATCTTAACAATTGCAATGAAAAAATTTCTACTTGATGTATGAAAAATCCTTTATAGCACAGAATGTTATTCACAATGACTCTGTATGTGATAAATATCTCTAAAGTAATCTGAAATAGCTGCTAATAGAATATTTTCAAAAAGTTTTCCAGCGCCATTCAGATGCCATGAGGCTATGGGCATGATCAGGCCCTGGAACAGGTTGCCCAGTGAAGCCATGGATTCTCTGTCCTTGGATAAGCTCAGAATGTGCTAGGAGCTGCTCAGACCGGACACAGCTGAGCAGAGCCCTGAGCAACTTGCTTTCACTGGACCTGCTTTGAGCTTATCAAAGTCAAAGGAGAAATAAAGAACATTTTTTACAAAGTGAGGTTTACTAGCCAAACTTAGATTTGTTTCCAACTCTTCATGTCTGAATACTATTGCAAAGGTATGATTTTGTCAACAAATGACTGATCTGAACAAACAAAATTTAATAATATTCTAGGTTTGTACTTAACATCAAGGTGAGCTCTTGGTTTATTTCACAGAAAATTATTTTTCATTATTCTCAATTTGCTGCTGAAGCAGACATAGCACTGTATTCTGAAAGAATTGGTTTATACTTTTGATCTTGTGTTTTGTCTAATCAGTTGAAAGTATTTTTCATTTACACTTCTGTTGATTTTTCGAAGTGAATTGCTACTTACAGATATTAATATTGAACATTATAATTTCTAGAAGTATACGGTTACTTCCATTTACAAGAAACATTGCAGAAATGTTGAATCTGAATCATATTTCCTGAACATAATGAAAAAACAAGATATCATTTAAGTAATATTACATTTGAAGGAGAGAGGAAATAATACAGGAATAACAGGAAATTCTGCACTGCCGTTTCTAAAACACAAAATAATTTCCCGTACCAGTTGGAATCTACCTTTTAATAAATGAAGTCACTTTTTAGTATTTATCATGAAAAATTCTATAGAACTACTTCTTTTGTTGTTTTGCTTTGGGGTTTTTTGTTTTTTTTCTTCTTTTTTTTTTTTTTTTTTTTTTACCCTTTGGTATCACTCTTTGTACTCCTGGGAAAAATAATTTGACATTTATTTCAAAAACTGAATATGGAACAATCCGACAGATTTCTCTGGGAAGATCAGAGAAGATTCATTACATGAAGAAAACAGATAAAAAGCAGAGGTACTGAGTGAAGGGAAAGAAAATACAGGTGCCAATTACTCTGCAATTGCTTACATGACATTTTGTATCTAAAAAGTAAAGCTACGTACTGATCCACCCAATTTGTTGTCAGGTGTTTTTCTGAGATTCAATTACTTTAATAAATATGTACTTTTGATCACAGCTCCATCTACCTAATAAAGGGCAAGAAGATGATTAATTATCTACTAGTCTAGAGCAGCACTTCATGTGAAGTGAAAAAATTCTCTGATCTTTTACCTTTTGAGTAGGAGACATGTGAAGGATGATTTGCCTGTTCAGATCAGCTCACAGGATTCTCCTTAACTAATTGCTGTTTCAACCTTGTTGGCTGACCAATTTCCTTCTTTTTTTATGTGCTTGTGCCCATTAAATTCTGAAAGCAGCTATTGCCTCACCTTGTACAAGCAGGATCTTAATCAGAGAAAATAGTTCCAAAAAGTTTGGGGAAATCGGTTGTTAACCTTTATTGAGTCACAAAGCTGCACAGGAAGCAAGTGGGGTTTTGTGTTAATTTATTCACATTGCAGATTTTATAGTCGTTTATGACATCCCATCCAGACTATGGAATATAGTGAAGACACTTAAAAACCTGAAGACAGGATACCTGGAAACCATAAAAATAAGTGTCAGAATGGGTGCTGAGGACATTCAGTAGCTGGAAAATCTGACTGAAATGAACTGTTCAAAAAGGCCATTTTTGTTCTTGGGTTTTGAGAGGCAGACAGATCCCATATAGGAGAGTTTCCAAGAGAACAGCATAGAGGTACCTGCACAGCAGATGTGACTCAACGTGTCTGTTGCCAGAGAGGTGCCATTTAGCTCTGATTATGAAATCAATTCCTTATATTAGCAGCCTTACCAGAAAGCTGGCTGCACTCTCTTGAAGATAAATGCTCTCATCAGCTCAGCAGTCCCTGTAAGCAGCAAGGAAAGACCATGTACATGGGGGTTTCAAGGAAAACATAAGCAACATTGTATGGTCCAGTTTCAGTGTGATCAATGTTGACTTGGTTATGGCCAAATAAACACAAGGAAAGAGAGAGCTGGGTGTAACCTGTCCGTCTTGCCAGAGACAGTTCCCAAATGCACATTTGCAAACAAAGATTTATGTAACTTTTACCAGTTTTTTCCAAAACACTGCTAACCAAGATGAGTGTCTGTAAAGGGGAAAATATATATCACTTTTAATTTTTTCCTCTTTCTCTGTTTGTAACTTTTCATAACTTCTTTACCTTAGTGAAAGTTAGAAAGGAAAAAAGACCTTTACCACCATCTCTAATTTTCATCAAATCCCTCTAAAGACACTCTGCATACGTATGAAGAGAATTTCATCAAAACAAAGAATTTATAATTTAAAAAAACCCAACAAAACACAAAGAAAAAGTATGCAAGGTGAATGTCTTAGTTAAGAGTATAAATATCTAACTAAAATAAGTCAGTGTTATTCATCACAGCATAATAAAATCAGTCATTCTCAAATGAAGCATTACTCATATGATACAATGTATGATAAATTTTAAATATATACATAGTTTCTTTACCACTTTATAACTAAATGTTAGCGATTAAAGAACTCAACAGACAATTTCATAGCTATCAGTGTGAGTAAAACAAACTGAGACAAGTTTATTTGAAACATTAACAGTGACCTCTGTAACCAGTCCAAAGGTTGGTTGGTTAACTTTTGGAGAGCTAGGTTATGCTACTTCACATATTCTGGAGAAACATTTTAGAGCTTCAATTTCATAAATTAGGCAAACTTAGGTTTTGAGAAATAAACTATTATATGAGGGAGTTATTGGATTTCTCTAAAGGTTAATAATAAAACCCTGAAGTCTTGTCCTTCAGCTGCATGAAAAATAGCAGAGAGATTAAGAAGATGAGGCCCTACAAAGCAGGGAAAAGAAAAAGTGTCTCAAAAATAATTTAAATTGTAAAATAGTCAGGGAGATCCTCCAGTGTTCCAGATGACGGGCAGAACTTTAAAGTGGGCTTCTTTTCCCTAATTTTAGACACATAAAATTTAAGTACTAAGGCAAGTCATTCTGACTACTTCTATTCTCAGTGAAGAGACACATGCATATTGCAAAGCAGATTTATCAAATGGCTTTGATTCCATTATGGGGTGAATTTGATCCTTAAGCAATCTAACTTTTTTGTTAAAGAGAGTTGGCTAGATATATAGCTTTAACAAAATTAACAGCTCAAATGAGCAATCTAACTTTTAAATAAAGTCAGTTGAAAGATGCTCTGCTCACAGCTGAAACAACAGAACAAAATAAAGTGAGATAGTTTTCCTAAGCAAATGATTAAAAAATCAAAATAAGCAAACAACCAAAACCAAAATACTGCATTGTGCTGATCAGTTTGTCCTGATCACTAACATCTGTGTTAATAAGCAAATATTCCTTTTAATATATGTATATATGAAAGGAATGTAAATATCAGGTCTTTGTAAATTTAATATTGTCTTTCAAAATTGGTCATTAACAGAAGTATTAACTGAATAATCAAGGTCACTAACATATTTAGGGGCTTTTTATCATATAGATGCCTTTATAGTAAAAAGATTAAACATATAATGAAATCAATACAACTGAATTAAATTTGCAGATTTGTCTCAGAGAATGGGTTCTGAAAAAAATAGAACAGGCATTTAATATTTAGTTCCTTCAGATAGACCACATATATACACAGAGAAAATATTTTTATCATACCACGTTAGACATCATTGCTTGCTGAATATTCAGTCTCTAAGATTGACCCAGGACAGACAACTGATATGGATGACTAATTTCTCAATTCAAATTAAGTGTGAGATCTGAGCATGGAAATAAGAATCAATTCAACAAATCTGCACAAGGGTACAACCCTGTTTTATTCCCTTTTGCAATAGAAATCCTTATAGAGTCCTATAATGCTGAGCAAAGGACATTTTATGTAGATTTACAGCCTGGACTTGGAATCATAGAATCACAGAATATTCAGAGTTGGAAGGTACCCATCAGGATCATTGAGTCGAACTCCTGGCCGTGCACAGGACACCCCAAGAATCACTCCACGTGCCTGAAAATGTTGTCCAAACTGTCAGGCTTGATGCTGTGACCACTTCCCTGGGGAGTCTGTTCCAGTGCTCATCCACCCTTTGGGTGAAAAATATTTTCCTGAGATCTAACCTAAACCTCCCATGACTCAACTTCATGCTGTTTCCTCAAGTCCTGTCAGCTGTCACCACAGAGAAGAGATCAGTGCCTGCCTTTTCTCTTCCCCTCAAGAGGAAGTTGTAGACTTCTCCAGGCTGAACAAATCAAGTGACCTTAGCTGCTCCTCATATGGCTTCCCTTCCAGACCCCTCACCATCCTTGTGGTCCTCCTTTGGATAATCTGTACTACATTGTGGTGCCCCAAACTGCACACAATATTCCAGGTGAGGCTGCCCAAGTGCAGAGCAGAGCAGGACAATCCCCTCCCTCGACTGGCTGGTGATGTTTTGCCTGATTCACCCCAGGACATGTTTGGCCCTCCTGGCTGCCAGGGCACTGCTGACTCATATTCAATTTGCCACTGACCAGGACCCCCTGGTCCCTGTGGTACTGCTTTACAGCATCTCATTCCCCAGTCTGTACGTACATCCAGGGTTGCCCCATTCCAGGTGCAGAATCTGGCATATAATTACCCATCTCTCCAATTTTTGAGGGTCTCTCTGCAGGGCCTCTGCCCTCAAGGGAGTCAACAGCTCCTCCCAATTTAGTGTCATCAGCAAACTTATTATTCCTTCAAGTCCTGCATCCAAGTCATTAACAACTTGTCCAGGTTCTGTTCTAAATAGGACCTTATATCATACTCAACATTATCTAAATGTCTCACACACCTTTTAATTCACATTTGCAGCATTCAGGTGATATTAACGATTGCTTTTTTTCATGTGGAATTTCATCAATAATATGATTAATATTTACCTCAATTTTTCTGTCATACATTTGGAAAAGCTTGGTAGTGTTAATAAAAGAATTGTGTTATAGAAATCAAATATGAAGAGAGACATTAAACATAAACCTTAAGGAATTTAAGGTTCATGTTCAGTACCAGGCTTTGAAATTGAGATTTATAGAGACACACTAGCAGATTATTGACTATGGAAAACAAAGCAGAAATGACTGTTGAGAGGTTTCCTCCACTGTTTCCCGTTTCAGGAAAGGATAAACAGCAACTAAAGCAGGTATTTATTTCCTGTGGTACCCCAAGAGAAAGAAAAAAAGAAACAACTACAACAACAGCCAAAAAAACTTTGCCCTAACTAAACACTGTAATTAGTAAAAATTTAGTTAATAAAGCCCAGTTTTAAATATACAATTTCCCACCATTCAAGTATGGTTCTGCTGGTGGCCTGCAGATTGGATCCAGTCTGTGAAATTGTCTTCAGCAAACTCAGGAAACCTAACCTATGCTTTTGAACAATACAAGACGCTCTTGCCACCACCTCCTTTTAGAAAGCAGAAAATGAACCTGCAAATAACATAGTGTCAGCACAGCAATGGCCAACATGGAGTACAATCTGTCAACAAAACGTGATCAGACTCTAGAGGTTACAGAAGTTGAACTGTTTGGAGGTATAAGACCACTGTGTGAGGCACTGTTCAGAAAGATGGATCAGATCCAGGCTTTATTTTTTATTTCAACAGTCAGCACAATTGATGTGAAATCAACAGCTGTGTTTGGTGAAATCATTCTCTAAGTTTTTAGATACAAAATATGAAAGAGGAGTATCCACAAGTACTAATTGTTGCAATTTCTGATTCTTAACCTATCATCTTTGATATCGGTGAAAGAGTTCTACACTTGCCCAGGGCATATAATATCTGTAAAGTCTTTAGCAGCAATGTCTATACTTGCTTGGTACAGGAATATGTTTGCATACATACTTGCAGTTTTGTGTTAATGTTCAAGATCTCCGCTTTACTAATGTTGACTTAATCACAGCTACACATGGAATAAATGCCCGAGAATGTGAAGTTCTACACAGATATTATTGGAAAGTGGGGACTGTGGAATCAGTTGACAAAGACAGTTTGCCATACACTTTCCCCTGTGAAAAAAACGCCAGGGCAAATGCAGCAATTTTTCACTTGACAAGTTTTAAATCCAATTGTACTCTAAACTCTTAAATAGTCAGGAATCTTCTAATGTGTCCCTACAAACCTCAATTTCAGAGCCTGGTGCTGTACATGAATCTTAAATTCTTCACCATTTTATGTTTAGTGACTGTCTTCATATTTGATTTCTATAACAATGAAAAGCCTGAAGGACTTAAAAAATTACAGAGACAATGTTAAAACATAAACCAGAAACAGGGCATAACAATCAACCTTAACCAGAGAGTTCCAGTGAACTTTCAGGACATGTTAGTTCTAAACACAATTCCTTAAGAACTTCTATGGCTTGTGATTTGAATATTCTTTCAACGTCAGTATTGAACCTGTCAAAAGAAGAAAGGTAAAAACATTGAATCTAGTCAATTAAGTTTAAAAAATCCCCCAACAAACCATAACAAGGCATACAGAAACATTTTTGAGAAGCACGTAACGGAGAAAATAAAAATTAATAGT
The DNA here is from genome assembly GCF_036250125.1 of Pseudopipra pipra. Classification (NCBI taxonomy): domain Eukaryota; kingdom Metazoa; phylum Chordata; class Aves; order Passeriformes; family Pipridae; genus Pseudopipra; species Pseudopipra pipra. The sequence goes on from NC_087551.1 coordinate 52,256,140, forward strand.
TAGGCTGGGTAGGAACATGAGAAGCAGTGTGCTAATCAGAGTTAGTGATCGAAATGCAAAAGATGAGCTCAAGAGAGATAACAGAAGGAAAGTCACAAAGATCTTTGCAAAGATATTCCTTATAGAGAGGAAATGCTTTCTACATCATAGGACTTCCATAAAGAATTGTCCCAATTTATATGTGAATACAAAAGATTTCAAAACAAAGTAATTTTTAAAATGTTCCTATGAACTGGAAAAATATGCTTTTTCAGAATTTGACACATTCACCTTTAAGTATTTTGAGTGGGGTCAGAAATAACTGGTTGGTTGTTCGTTTGTTATTTTCCACTGAATTCAATTGGACAATATATGAGAGATTTTTATTACTACATATACACTTGCACAAATAAAAAAAATTGCAGTTATGCAAAGGGAAATAACCATAAGAACAAGCCATGGTTCATGCCCTAATAGGAGGAAGTGTCTTTGCTTTAATGGTTAATGGAATAAATATACACTTGATGGAAAAATTAGAAAATAGAGGAGTGACTCAAAGCCTGGTAGAAATTAGAGAGCAAGTAATCTTAGAGCCCAGGGCTTCTAATCTCCTAGTCTAATTCCTAGTCACTCTTCCATCAAAAATCACTGTTCTCATTTCAGAGAGATTTAGGTAAGTGTCTATCTGTCCCCAGGATTGGAAAAAAAGTAGTTTCAAGAACCTCATATACACAATGGAAGTAAATTTGAAGAGGAAAAAGAAGATTGTATAATTTGAGGGTTAACTCCAGAACAAAGGTAAAAACAAAACAAAAAGCAGTATTAATGGTCTATCTCAGAGTAATATCTGCTGTTCTGGAAAGTATTATGCAGGGAAGTTACAGAGAATTCCAAGGAAGTGATTGATTGAGCATGTCTACAGACTGAGAGAACTGAAGTGTTTTCTTTTCATGCACAATCTATAACTGCTGTATACTGCAATTCCTGTTTTCCCTCGAGTTGCTATTGGCGTATACAAAAATTTACCAGCCCGGTCCCATATCTGTAGGTATAGAAACATTCCCATAATGTTTAGCTTCTAATCAGCAAAGTTTTATTACTCAAAATCACCCCTAACCCTGAAGAATGCATTCTTTGTTGCTTTAAAGGACAACTTGTGAACTCAAGCTCCCCTAGTCTCCATGACTGCCCATTGCTTTGTTACCTACTATATTAGCAAATTCCTTGCAAGCAATCTGTGAAGCCCAGGCTATGACCGGGGTTTTAACTCACTGGCAGATGTGATCACAGAAGGATATTATTATTATTTAGGACATCATGGTATTTTGAATAGGTATATTGAGAAAAGAGTACGTGATAATACACATATGTATCAGATCTCATAATTACTCAAAAGTAGCCAAAATTCAGTTTCTGATTTAATCCACTGTTAAGCATATTCATTACGTTTCTTTTTACTCAGCAATTCAGCTTCTCCAAAACATGAAGAAAAGTGGTACTATAGCAAGAACAAAATAAATCACAGCATTTGTAACTTCTGATCCTTTCTTCATTAGACAACTTGCCTTTAACCTGCTTACATTTTAGGCCGTATTTCTTCACCATTTGACCAGCTACAATAGTTGGAAAAACTGTATTTTTTGCACATAAATGGAATACAAGCATATTTTTTTGTCTAACCGTGTCTCTGACAGACCACAGGCACACTGGCTTATTTGTTTAAACTTCTCCAAGAAAATCTGTCCTAGTGCCAGATATAAGTGTTACGATTTCAGTCTTTCTCCATGAAGGTATAAAAAACACCTATTAAATATTCTTGAAGAAAGACATAGCAGAGGCTGCTGGTGTGGTTTTCTATTTCTCTTTATAAATCTCTGCTCTCTAATGACACCAACATCACTAGAGAGCTGGTGTGTGTTCCAGAACCTCTTCATCCCATTCTGGGGGAGTAAATAGAGGGCTGCACCGAGTGCAGACCCGCTCCTCCCTGCTGAGTCACATCCCAGTACAAACACTGTTGTACTAGAATTCCTCTGAATTCACACACTGCACCTCTGCTCCAGCACTTCCCGAAGAAGAAGGGATAGGCCTCACTTTTAAAAAGAGTGGAGGCAAAATGACACCACTTACATCCCTCTCTGTGATGTCCAGAGAGGTTGTGGAGTCTCCATCATTAGAAATATTTGAACTCTGGTTGCACATAACCCTTAATGACCTGGTGAAGGTGACCCTGCTTGAGCTGGGGATTGTACTGGACAATCTGCAGAGGTCCCTTCCCACCTCAGTTATTCTGCGAATTCTTTATGAAAGAAGACGCTTAATAAGTACAGCCTATTAGCAAGAAAATTATTGTCAAAATTTATTTTGATCTCTGGTTATCTAACCATTTACTTTAATGAGACAGCAGTAATGTTTTATCAAATTGTCAGAGGAAAGATGAAAGGTTAGTGTGTAGAAGTCACAAGGCTCAACTGATAGCTAAAGTCCCTGGTTGCAGCCAGGCTGTAGTACCCTAGATAGCAAATTTATACATGTGTACAAAAAGCATATAACTGCAAACCATATTGTGTTTAACACTTGGTGCATAATTCAACCTACCAGGTTGTTCAGAGACAGGGAGAAAGGAAAAATTAGGGTATCTCACATCTCATGTGCTCAAAAATCAAATTCAAACAGTGAGTGCTTCTTCACGTGAGTGTGTTAAGACACTACTTCATGCTTTTGCTACAGGCATGTGATGGTGACTTTTTGGCATTTTCTTTCAGCAAAGGCAACACCACCACACAGCAGGACCCAGAGTTCAAAGAAAAAAAAAAGAATCCATTATGAGGCAGTCTCTGCTGCAAAACCTTCAACCATTTTCCCTCCTTCCTGTCTGGTGATTCTGCAAAGACCATCTTTAGAGACACTTAAGACATTGAGGTGTTGAAGACCAGTGATTATCTGATAGCAATCAAGACTTATCTGATAGCAATCAAGACTCAGCAGAAATTCAGTTCCACAGTCACCAAATACACCACATTCTCCATTTTAGAAACCCAGATCTTCCAGCCTGCTCCTTGTCTGAAGAAACTACCATTTGCTGACAGCAGTGACTGATGTGCCTGTGTGGGCTGGGGAAACTTCTTCCTGCCAAGAAGTTAATAGTAGGTGGAAGACAAAACCAGAAACAAGCTACATCTATTCATGACTCTTAACACAGGAACTTAAAAAATAGGCTTCTATATTTACCGACTTGATCTTTTACATAGAGTTTTCCTTTTTAGAAAAGAAATATACTTGCTTTAATACTTTAATCCTGGCCTGAGATCTTGAAATATTCCATCCTTCTCTCTCCTACATATTGTCACTGTTAAAATAGTCATTACCACTGGCCAAATGTTAACAGCTCTGCAGTCCAGAAGTAGCATTTACATTGATTGTGTTGTATCGCAAATATACCTGTTAGTTATTTTCTTCACTTGGGTAGATAAACTGTTAGTTACATTGCAATTCAAATAAAACACAAGCTGGAGCTGACTTCCATGCTTGTTCAATTTGATGTGCTGCCTCTGAAGGTTATATAGGTGTGAAGAGCAGTTAAATTTATTCCATTTTCTGAGGATAGATAGTATGACGTAACTATGTTAGCAAGATGATGATTGAAAAAAAATAGTACCGCAGCATATTAGTTCTTATACAGCTGTTCTTCCCAGCAGATCTCAAGCAGTTTGAAATGACTGATCTGAAATGACTGCTCACTATGGTAGGGGGTTTTAAACAAGATGATCTTTAAGATCCCCTCCAACGCAAATCATTCTGTGATTCCATGATTTCCTTTTTACAGAAACTAAACTGAAGCATGTAGAAAGACAATGGCTTGTTTAAGGATACTGCAAAGTGGGTGGTAGGGGAGGCGTAAGAATCCAAATATTATGCATCCCAGATTGCTGTTGTTTCAAAAAGTAAACATTTTTTAAGTTCATAGGTACAAATATAACTTTACAAATCCAACAGAATAGAGTAACAGAGCTGTTTCTTACTAGATTCATCTTCAGTTTGATAAAAAGTATGTTTTAGTCTTTCCACAATTAATATGTACCTTTCCTGATTAGCAAATCCTCTGTATTCTTAGCATAATGTTCTATCTTTCTGTGTCTGTAATAGAACTTATCAACAGAAGGGAAGCCAGTTAAAGACTTTGTGCATACAACATAAGCAATGTACTGTAAATTACCATAATGCTGAATGCTATTGTAATGTTTTGATTTCATGTAGAATGACAATGTAGAAAAATGATGAAATGCAGAGATCAAGATTTGATTTTTATATTACAGAGAGAATTAGGTGTCACTGGTCAAACAGAAAATAGCGCTCTTGTCTGGATAAAAAGGTGGGGTTTGAGGACACATGGGGAGTAATTTGCAAACCCCTAGTTACACACAGTAGAGGCTAACTGAGAAAAAGAAGAAAATGAAAGAAAGTCAGTATTTCCTGAAATTTCAGCAATGTAGAGAACAGAAAGAAATGCTGACAGATGAAGTTCTTGGGGGAGGATTCCCGGGACAGAAATGGGCACAAAGACAGTGAAAGGACAGTGGGGACAAATGGGTGTCTAGCAACACAATTGAGAACAATTGTGTAAAGCTTGTCTTGGAGAGCTTTCATATAAAACCCATTGCCTTTCTGCCCACTACAGTAGCATCTGGCTCAGACTCAAGGCCAGACAGCTATCAATGGGCACATTCTACAGAAACCTAGAGGTTGAAGAGAAGCCTGGGTTTGATGGATTCTGGTACCACAAAGAAAGAAAAACACAGCGGATGGATACTAGACAAAGCCATAAGGGGACTATACAGTGAGTGGTGACAAAGTTTATGTAGAGGCTTGCAGCTTCTCAGCTCTTTGGAGCTGGAGCCTTAGAGCCAAGACGAAACAGAGGAAATGGAACAAAGACTAAGTGTATTTGAATTACTTTAACACAAATGGAAGATTAAAAGAGAAGAAGAATTAAACAAATGAGAAAAAACACCATTATTTTAATGTAACTAATTCTTTATATGAAACAGGAGGTAAAATATTAATTATTCATAAGAATCATGTCCATTACCTTACTAATACTAATACTAAATTAAATACTAAAGAATATGACATTAACACATTTAAAATGTTTATTTAATGAAAATGAAGCATGTGATGCATTAAGGAATGATTATTTAAAAATAGCAGCACTTTACGATGCAGTAAAAAGGCGGAATCTTAATAGCTGCTTTCATTTATATTTTATGGGCTAAACCCCAGCATAAAAACATTATAAGAGCCTGACTGTAACTTAAAGTTATTCAAAGTAATGATGGCTTCTTATTTTTTTAAAAAAATTACTCTCTTATGCTATGAAAGTAATAGCTGCAGGTGAGATCACTACACTGCAAATTTAAACATGGCTGATCTGTCACTTTATCACAGATTCACTCCTCAGCATAATGAGAGATTTTATGGTAACTTCACCTTAGCTTCTGTTGACTATTAGCAGAACCATGTGAGTTGATGTCCTGTGAAAACACAAATTTCTAACCTGGTATTTGTCTAAATACAGAGCTTCTGCTCTCCCTGTGACTCACGGACGGACACAGGCGGAGGACTTTACAGTTTAACCTTTGACAGTGCCTAACAGGAAGCTACGCAGAGAACAGTCAGGTGAGTCAAAGCATTGCCATGCCTGTGTCTTGCCTTAGCAAGGGCTTTCTAAAAAAAAAAAGTATGATGAAGGTTAGTCTGTAACTTCTTCAGCCAGATCTGACAGCATTATTGGAACTCTTTTCACTCTCAATGCTCCACCCAGAGAAAACTGCTCTACTGCATGAAAAGATTCCTATTCTGATACCAAGCTAAATAATAATTATAACAGAAAGTCAGAAAAAATGGGCCCTCTCCCCTAGTTTTGTCCATCTCTAATGCCATGAATTATTCTCTCTATGTGTTTTTATGCAATACATTTGTTGGTAATTAAGTGCCAGTGAAACAGATGAAGAAGGAGAGGTCACTATACTGTGCCTGCTCATGCATTTAGACTGCGATGTCTTGGTGATGCAGGGATTATCTTCTTTGTATGGCACATTGTAAGTTAATATGAACACTTAGAATGTTTAGAACAGAATAATGAACTGCATTACTTTCACTGTTAGGTGATGACATTTTTCTAAATTAACTAATACTCACAGAAATATCTTCTCCCTATTTTGAGTGAAACATGTTTAAATGAAGAGAAATAGCACAGAAGATCAGACATACACCCTGCAAATTAAAAAGGCATAAGTGTCACCCCACACACACACCGTATGCAACACAACAACATACACGAGCTTTTCTATTTGTTGGTGCTTATGACAAAGAAGAAGACCTGAACCTATGTCCTGTGTGCTCAATAGGCTGCATTATCTATGGATCACATTTAAAGTGGAACTAATATTTTTGAAGTAACTGTCATAACGGTGTGCACGTCAAATCCAGTGACATGCACCCAGGGATGTGATTTGCAAGAAGCACCAAAGACGCCAATAGTTCATGGTTCAAAAATAGCTGGTCTTAGACCTTCAATGGCTAAAAAACCTGACACTACTGAGTGAAATAGAAACAAGATAAGGAAACAGCTACATATGGAACTAACATTTATGCTTGACTAGAGGCAGTGGGGACATAATATAACTGGTTAGTTGACGAGAGACCCTACAGGAATTTTTCACAAAAACAGGCAAACAGCATTAAACTGACATTTACTCAGCAAGCCACCAACCAGAAGTGCTTGGGGGATCCCCTACACTGAAGCAAAATGCCAGAGCTGTATAATGATTAGACTTTGATAGATCCCACTGATGTCCCAAAGGCTGCTCTGTTTCTATTTTTTATTTCTTTCATCTGATCTTCATCCATAATTTGACAAACTATTTTTAAATGTCTATTTTCCTTGTAATTTATATATTCCAGGCTCCCCAAATTAATTCAATATTTCATCTGATCACTGACTACACTTATCTCTTGTTTAGCTGTTAAAGTGACGCTGTATTCTGAAACCCATCCTGTCAGAATTAATATCAAAATCTGATCACTTTAAAAATAGTGACAAACATATCCCTGTAGCCAAGATCCCCCCAGTTTGTGTGCTCCTAAAGTCACATTCTACCACTCTCATCTTCTGTTCTCTACATTAAACTCCAGTGACTGAAATAGGAAGAAACTCAGGGGGGGCAGGGGGGTGAAGTAACTTTGAAAGGTTTGTGTAGAATTCTTCAGAATGGTTTTCTGGGTTCTGGCCATGGAACAACAGGCAGTTGGCTGGTCTAAATGGTGTGTGTCCCCTCAGCCAGGGAAGCTAAGAGAGTGACCCAGACTCTGTCCAGATGATGTTTTGTAAATTACTGAGACTCACACATGCAAAAGCTCTTGTGTCTGCCTCCGGATAACAAGAAGAAGAATTCTCTGACAAAATGCCTTAATATTTGACTTCCAAGCTCCTCTGCTGCCTTTCACTTCTGTGGATGGTACACTGATAGTCCTTTATTTAATTGGAAGGGTATTTTTATTCAATTTGTAATTTATTTGTTGTCCAAGAGCATTATAGGCAAGTTACCAAGAGTATAGGCAAGTTTAGTTAACTTCTATGTACACTGAAGAGAGTCAAGTTAAACCTAAAATTGTTGGTGACCTACTTAGCATTCAAAAAGGTCTTGTGCTTTAGTCTGCTGCGCCCTCACCGCACTACGACTTCGAGCACCTCCAGAAGCAACAGTTTCGAACAAAATATCATCTAGTCCTAGCTGAATCACAGGCAAGGCATAAATTTGAAAACTCAGACTGCACCATTACTACCTGAGGAGAAAGATGGCCTCCCAAACAACCCAGGCCCAGGTCACTAGAAATTATTGCTGTGAAAAGTTTGAAGGTATCTCAGAATTTAATGTCAGTGAATGTTCCTCAATAGCAAAGGCAGAGAAAGAGCATGCTCCTCAAATGTAGATGATATCTGATTCAATGCTCACCAACACCATCATAAAGATCTTTCTTTAGTGGGATAGGACACCAGAGGAGAAAAGCTTTTGTGCAGTGCGTGTGCTGCATTGAAAGATGCGACCAGATGAAGAGAATAAAACATCTGGAAGTTGCCATTGATGAGGAAAGATTTTTGAGTATTTAGACCATTGGTTCAAAGAAGAAATGAATAAATGTTTTGGGGTTTCTATTTTTTTTAATCTTTTTTTTAATTTCTCTGAATAGCATAAGTAATGATTTAAATTGTAGCGGGAGAGAATTAGCTTTTTAATAGAATAGATAGTCTGTCGGTACTGCATCATCTCCATAATTTAAAGAATTAGAACAAATGTCCATCAGGAACAGTTTAAGTGCAGGTGAGTCTGCTTTGGGGACATGGAAACAAACCAGCTGAATTTCTGTTACTGTTAGTTTTTAATTCCATACTGCAAAAAGTAATTGTCAAAAATCATCTGAATGCTCAGAAACAAAATTAGTTTGTGGGAATCCTAAGTTAACACTGAGGTATAATCAGTGAGATACACATTTTTTTCTTCCATTAAAGAACAGTTTGAATTAATGAGTAGATTTTATCTGTCTGCACATGCAGTTGAGGCAGGATCCCACTATTCAGACATAGTAATTTAGTGCCTTTTCAACTACTCCACAATACTTCACGTGCTCTCTAGCTGCTTCTTCAGAATGGCACATATTTCCCATGGATCTGCCAACTCCATGCACACCTGAAATACTGATGATGTCTTAGAGAGAACCCCCTGCAGAAAGTAAGCCAAGAGCCAGCACAGCTTTATATAGTTACCCCCAGAGAGGCACTAGTACCCTTTGGCATGGCCTTATACATCCTCACGTCCCTTCAACAGCTGTGTGAGAAGGACATGGGTCTCCTCAAGGCCCTGAGTGAGATATCCTAGAATCTCACAAGTGGAACTAACACTTGTGTCCAGGCAAATGAATTGAGTTCCTGAAGTTTAATGCAAGTCTGGAGCTAAAAAATGCTGCCTGATACCTCTTGCTATATGTATGATGTATCTTGAAATCATGCTATTGTGACCACCTCTGAAAACTATGCAATAAGTTCTACTTCAAACAGTGACCAGGTCTGTTTTATAACAATTTGGATATGATTTTCCCAATTTCTGTGCCACTGCCATCATAGATTTTAATGGCTTTAATTTCCTTTCTGATAGACTTCAGTTGGCACAATAGACTATTAGGAAATATTTAGGATTATAAAATAAGTGGTAAATTTTTAAAGCTTAATAGAGATATGCTAGAGCAAACATACAACATGCAAAGAAAATAAGAAAAAATACGTTTGTAGGAAATTTCTGGAAGAAAACATATACTTTATGGGTTGCTATACCTATCAGTATTCAGAATCCTATTTTGTCTGCTAACCAGAGGAGAGGTGAGGAAAGATGAGAGGGGCATAGTACAAGACAAATACTAAAAAATTTTCCTTATTCTTTGTTATGATCACATTTGAACTTACAGGTCACTCCCTACTAAGGTTAACACAGATTTAACCCACTAAAATGGGGTCTCTTGCATTTTAGATAAAAATTTAAAAATCTATTCATTTCCAGACACTAGCCAGAAAGTTTATAAACCATTCTCTTTAATAAAACCATTTTTATTAACAGGGAAATCTTGAACATGATAGCTTTTTTATTCCTGTAACTTTCAGAATAAGAGCAGCAATAGTTCTCACTTAGCTCTCATTGGCTTCTTTTTAAACTGTTTATGATGATACTACTGATTAACCACAGGAAAAGCAAAACTATGTCAGTGTGTTGTTCTTTTTTTCATAATTACCAGATCCTGGCTGAAAAAAACTCCCGCACTAAACAAATAAAAATTTAAATATTCCACAAGTGAATATCTGAAAAGGTCTGAAAATCTGAAGGTCTGTATCTCTACATATTTGTACTTTTTATCAATCAGAATAAAGAGCTTCTAAATCTGAAGTGATAGTTTGAAAATATTAAGTAAAAAAAGAAGTTGCATCTCATAGATCTAATTTTTCATATGTCCTTTTTCAAATGTTTTCCAGTATTTTCTGAAAGTCTCAGGAATTTAAAATTTAACAATGAGCTGATCCTGAGATTATATAATCAAAACTATTCCCATAGTATAACAGAAATTTATTGTATCTCTTGAAGTTGAAAATACAATGAAATCTCATACAGCAGGGGTGTGCAGGCTGGCCACAGAGTCATGTACATTAGAAGGGAGCTCAGTTACTCCAATTTCTTACCCAAGGCAGGTCAGTGGAAGCAGATTTAATCCCATATGTCTGTATAAAAGGCAGCTATTTGAAAATATTCAAGCCTTGCAGTCATTCTACAAAAATATACCTCTTTAAAATAAAGTGTTTATGAATAGCAAAGCAAGAATATATTTTAACTAGAAAATAAAAGGTGATTTATCTTGTTCTAGAGGTTAATTTCATGCAGGAATAATCCTATGTACTATGCAGAAGGAACATGAAGGCAACAAGCACAGGAAGTAATAACTGAAGATTACAGCTTTTGTTACATTGGGCAGGTTAGAATGCACTTGTGCAGGTTCCAGTAATATAATTATAATTGCACTACACAAAGGTGTGAGAGCTGAAGTACCATTATGTAGTACTCTTTTGAGATGATGGATAATAGGCAACTAGCCTGTTTTAGCATCCTGTTTGAAGATTAAAGCTTGGATAATAGGAAATAATTCTTGTTTTCTCCCTATCTTACACTGGTGAAACACAATAAAGCTTTAATTATCAGAGAAATGTTCAGAAACCATGGTGATGATCATGGTACAAAGTGACTAATAAACTAGACAATCTGGTAAATTTCAGCTTCCAAACATCAGCAAAACTGTGGACACAAAGGGACAAAGAGGAATTTTCTGAGAGAAGTTCACATTATCAATTTACCTTCTAGTTGGGGAATAACTTCAAGGTTCCATTAAGGAAGCCATGCATCCATCAGTGAACTGAATTTATACCCTACCACTAGACCAGGTTGATCAATGCTCCATCCAACATGGCCTTGAACACTGCCAGGAATGGGGTACCGAGAACTTCTCTGGGCAATCTGTTCAAGTGCCTCACCACCCTCTCAATAAGGAATTTCTCCCACATATCTTACCTAAATTTCTCCTCTTTCAGTTTGAACTCATGGCTCCTTGTCCTATCACTACAGTTCATGATGAAGAGTCCCTCTCCACCTTCCTTGTAGGCCCACTTCAGATACTGGAAGGCTGCTATGAGGTCTCCACGCAACCTTCTCTTCTCCAAGAGAGTCAATGATGACTTCTACTGCCACGGCTCGGTGGGGAAGGGAATAGGGACGCGACACTGCACAGAAGGATCTGACAAGGTGGAAGGTCAGGGTGCAATGGCCAATTTATTAAGAGGAACGAGGACTTATATAGGGTTCAGGTGAGGGAGGTCTGATAACCAGGGCAGAGCATGGGACGGACATCTCAGGGTGCAAGAGGACTGGGGAGTAGGGAGAAGGAAGGAGGAACTTGGGAGGAATCAGGTGCTTGGGACCTATGGGAGCTCACTTCGCACTGTAGCATTTTTCAACCAATTGGTGTGGGATGAGCAGGAAAGCAGGGGAGAGTAAGGGAGTAAACAACTTTTGGCGGGAAATAACTGGGGACAAGTTCAGGCATGTCTGGAGCAATACAAATCAAGGGGATTAATACAAAGATGTATGTATGGGTACATTAAACTGTGTTCCAAACTGGGGTAAAAACAACAACATAAGTTGCTGTTTTCTTCAAGCACCATACAGGTCTCTGCAAGCTTGGAAACGCTGCCATTCTGATTCTTGATCCTCCACATTCTACAACAGAAGGAAAGATGATCACGTGGGCTTGTCCTGCCTGTTTTACGAGATTCCATTGCTTAGATGTGATTGTAGACATGGGATTTTCTTTACAGAAAGGGTAATCAGGCATTGGAATGGGCTGCCCAGGGAAGTGGTGGATTCTCTGTCCCTGGAGGTTTTTAAGATGAGACTGGATGTGGCACTTAGTCCCATGGTCTAGTAACCATTGCAGTAGTGGATCAAGGGTTGGACTTGATGATCTCTGAGGTCCCTTCCAACCCAGTTGATTCTATGATTCTATGATATTCCAATGTAGTAGTCCGCTATTACCCAGGAAGTGCTAGCACACAATTTTAAAGAAATCACAGAACAAAAAAAATATCTCCATTGAGAAGTGCACTGCTCAGGGCTAGGAGCTGAACTCGATACTAATGCGTTCCTTCCAACCCAACATATATGTGATTTGTTGATTCTAATATTAAAACCTTTTTTTTTTAATATATTAACTGCCCCGCAGATTTTGTTCTGAGGAAGATAACAGAAAGAGAAAAATTTGCTTTACTAATTAAAGAATACAAGACCGGCTCACTGAAGTTGTATTTCTGCTTCTCCAAGCACTGTAATAGGCTTTTGCTCCCTATAGAGAATTAAAAAAAAAAAAAAAAACAAAAACCCAAAAACATGGTCTTCACTTGAAAAGTCCTTTGAGAAAATCAGCTCTATGCAGACTCTACAATCAGGGGGAGGTTTTCTTCCTGAGTAACATATACATGGTTTATAAACAAATTGGAATTTAGCACAGACTGAAGACTTATTGAGGCAACAGGACAAGGGCAAGGTCCTTCCCCTGGGAAGGAAGACTGCCCTGCAATAGTGTCAGCTGGGCTTGTTGAGGAGAGCAGCTTTGTTGGAAAGATTCTGGGGTATCTTTTGGCAAACAGGAAGTGAACATGATCCAGCAGTGTGCCCTGGCAGCAAAGAGGAACAACAACATCCTGGGCTGTGTGACTAGAAAAGATGGAGCAAAGTAATCAATTCCTTTTACACAGCATTCCTTAGATTGCTTCTACATTATTGCACTCAATTTTGTGCTTTCCAATACAGGAAAGACATCAATAGAGTGGAGTCAGTGAAGTGCCACCATGATAGCACTCACTTCATGAGGGTAAACTGAGAAACCAAGGCTGGTTCAACCTGTAGCAGAGATTTTTTTTGTGTACCTTTCAGCAGCTCCCCAGCATCTCTGGGAAGATAAGTGAGAAGATGGACTCAGGCTCTTCACAGCAGAGCACACCAGGAAGATGATATCTAATGGCCGGAGAAAAGCCTGAGCAACCTGGTTTGAGCACATAAAAGACCCTGTCTTGAGCAAGAGGTTGTACTAGACACCCACACCTCAATGTCCCTTCCCACCTGATTCATCTCGTGATCCTATATGTTCCCAGAAAAGAACCTGAAGAGTAGAAAAGATCACAGCTAACATGAGTTACCAATGTTTTGCTGTTACCATAGCAGCAAAATCATCCTGGGATGAATAAAGTGGAGCAGACTTGCAAGACTCTTACAAAAAAATTAGTCTGCTCTTTGCTTCAGTCATGAGTAGGAATAACCTTAAATTGTAGCAAGAGATTCTACTGCCATGTGTTCCTCCTTTCAAATGATACTGCTTAGCCATTCACTCTTCTGGAGTATATATGAAGCCTCATTTATAGCTTTCTGTTTCTGTGTTATCTTTCTAGTATTTTCTGTCCTCATTACTGCTCCATACATTTGAGCTAATAACAATAAAGGTTTTTATTTTACTCTAAAACATTGGAGATGTGATAAACAGCAGATGAAGAAAAAAAGGGAGACTGAAATAGAGAATTCAAGCTTTGATTTTCCTTGGTGAGGAAAACTGTGGAGCTATTGTACCTTGGTACTGACAGAATATGCTTTAAATAATTTCAAAATTGCCTATAAAATTAATTACATCAAGATAGACACTTTGGTTATATTTAACATAATAACAGAAAATGAGGAGGAAGAAAATTATCGGTGGATCATCAAAAGAACTGTTTTTTCTTGCAAAATCAAGCATAAGCATTGCAGCTTCTAGGTTCAGGATCACAGTCATTGAATAAAGTCATAGCCATCAACAGGTTTAATCTCAGAGATGCTGATTTTGTCACTTGCACCTGAAGTCAATCTTTACTGGATTCTACCAGACTAGAGACGTTTAATAGGTGCTATGACTATTCTAGTCAACTTTCAAGATCATTCTCAGGCCAAATTTGTATTTCTGGAAAACAGAAGAACTAGCCATAATGCCTGTAGAGAAAAACCTGCTCTTGATAAATGGTCACTCTATGGAAATGAGGAAGATTTTTACTTATGATCTAATCTTACTTATCCTTTACTTCACGTGAAATCTCAGTGAACACCACTTTCAGACATACATGTTCTTGGCAAAGTTCTTAAAGGGTTTATCAACTGCTTTGCAACCTTTAGTTAAAGTTAGAAGGTGCATGAAGCCCAAAATTGAAATTGGCCAATGTCTTTTTTCAGTCATCTCAAAGAAAAAAGAAAAAGCTGCTCTTTGGGGATTTTTCTTTCACCATCCAGATCTGTCAACTCCCACCACACTGCCTGCACCAGGAAGGGGATGTGATTCTGCTCAGGATTGAAGAAAACTGCTCCCAGTCCCTTTCTGACTCTTTTGAGTTTCCCAAACTTTACCAGTCAATAACACAACCCTGAAAACCAGACCACCTGCTGTCCTAAAGAAAATCTGAGGGCAGAGCTGGTGCACAAAGGAAAGGTGTCTCTGAGGACCCAGCTAGGTGTACTACTGATAAGTCAAAGCTGGAAAAAGAAACCTCTGTTTCACCACTGAAATTCTAGAGGAAGGGAACTTTCTCCTGCAGAGAGGCAGATGTCATGCTGCAGAGGAAGCTCTCCTGCTGCAGGGAGAGTCCTTCCATTATTCTTTTCTATTTTCTACTAGATACTTAAGAAACAGTCAACCATCATCTGACAAATGCTCACACAGGTATCTTTAACAGTTAATTTCTGTGCATTTCTGACTTTAGAACTTGCTTTGCAATCACTTCTGCATATAAAATACCATTGTTTGCATGTTTGCTGCTGTCAGCATGAAGAAAGCAAAGATCCTTGCCAGGTTTGTGTATCTATATTACTGTAGATAAATCTGAAACTCTAAAAAAGGTTGGGTTTTGCTCCTTAACACTGGGCTTTTATTGAGTTTCTGTCTAATATTGAGCCAGACAAATTAGAGTGTATATAATTTAAAAGTGTTAAAGAAGAATGTCACCATATATACCATGAACTGTTATTTTAAAAATAAATTATGATGAAAACAACTACAAAAAAAGACACAGTGTTGCTTTGCAATATAAGTCCTAAATTCCCATTCACTTCTTCATAAGGAATGAGAGAAAAACGGGATTTCTGATTTTTTTTTCTAATTGACCTAAGTTGCGGTGTATAAAAATTGCACAACTGCATGTTTTCTTTAATTCTAATTTGCAATGAATCCCTTTATGCTTCCTACGTTGTCATCTGTCTCAACAACATTAAATTCCAATTTGTTGACATCTGGTCCAGTCCAAATCAAATCAAAGACATTTGACATTACAGAGCTGTGTTCAGCAAGCTTTCAGACAAACAGCAGAGGTCAGACAGAATTTTTCAAACACTACAGCAGATCTACCTCCCCCTCAGTATACACTGAAAACCAGTGTGAGAATCAAGTATCAGAAATGAAAGAATGAAGAACTAGAAAGGGATGTCTTGTTCTTTCCACATTTAGGTAACTGTAAACTAGAATAATTTCACTGAAGTCAGCAGAATTGTACCCTGAAAAAAACACAGAGAAATTACATTTTCTCACTTTGGACAAAAGCTGGTTGATTTTAAATAATTGTATGAGTATTCTGTAATATTCACAAATACGGCATTCTAGTCCCTTGTAATAAACTTCATCTCCCTCCACACAAAACATATCTACCTGAAATTTTGGCTTAAGTAATGAATAAAACTTTTCTCAGGAAATTTGATGCAATGTCAGTAAAACAACTCATAAAGTAGGAAATTATCTCATCTCTTGCAGATTTCCTTGGTTTCTTCTTTCTTACTAAAAATCTAAAATATATTGACTGGGTAATTTTTAAGCCCACAAGTCATTAAAATGACTGAAACTTTTGCTAGAGTTAGCGGGCATAGAGATGAACTATTTTCCACAATCAGAAGTTATTTTGTTAATTGCATCTTGATTCAAGCTTTGTACATAAACCTTTGGTGCCTTGATAACAGTGTTTTAGTCTCCAGCAAGGAGCAATTAAAATAAAGGGAATACAGCTGTATAATGAATGACCAAGATGAGGGTAGGAGTCAAGCATTCCTGCATTATAATCCTGTCTCTGGAAACAGTTAAAAGTGAGCTGTTGGCTAACTACAAATTCTTGACTGTCTCTCTTTATTTGTTAAATGCAAATAGATCATAAGTCTGTGAGAGTTAATATGATTATAATGTGCTTTAAAACTCCTGAACTTAATATTAATTCAGTATGTACCCATAAAAGAAATGTAGCAAGAACGATAATTGTACATGCAAGGCCTAGGAAGTGAAGGATTTAGCTGGCATCAATTATTTCATTCCTTCCAGTGCAGAGCTCATGAGGTAAAACATTTGTTATTATTTCAGTAATGCAACTGTCCCCTCTTGACTCTGCAGCCCCTCTTAGGTTATCCATGCCCGCGTCAACCACAGCACCACCTGGAATGATGCTGGTCCATTCTGGTTCCTTGCTTTATCCCCTGGGTTAGGTCTTGCAAGGGAATCAAGCACTGTAAGCTTTTCCAAGACAATTACAGAGGTTTAATAGGCAGCATCCAACGACTGTAGTGAGAGACATTTTCTTGTATTGTCGTTACACAATTTCACATGTAGTTTGAACTCATTTGTCATCATACGCAAACTAGTGACTGCAGCACTTCACCTTGAAAGATCCTTTTTGGTATATGAGTTTACATTAGTCCACGATACCAAAAATGTTTTGTTTGGGGTCATTTGGAATTTTATTCGTTGAAGATTTCTGTGTTAAATAATTAGCTTAGTAAATGTAAAGACTTCCCTGAAATGAAACAATGATAATAAAAATTTCAGCCTAGTGCTAAATACTGTCAACAGGAAAACTTGTGTCCTCACAAAAGCCAGCACCATTTATCAGTGTGTTGTGACAAAGTATGAGCACACCCTCCTCAGTCAGATATGGCTTAGTAATTGAAACCCAACTACCTCTCCTTTAAGAAATGTATCAGTTTTACCATCAAAAACAACTCCCAGGAGGATGTTAATGTTTTTCCCCAGCATCCCAAAGTGTGCTGAGTACTTCATAAAGAGAAAATGAACAGCACCTGCAGCAGTGGCAGCAGCAGCGAAGCACAGGGTCTACTAGGGAGGGAGGATGAAGATGGAATGAGATGATGAGCACCTACAGCTGCCAGTTAGTAATGTTAGGTATAATGTTAAGTTGGCATATAATTATTTTTACAAAAATTAAATATGAAGGGTAGAAAATGCAACCATATCAAAGAGGTTTGTGAAGAAGAGTGGGAAAGAGCACTGCCATAGAGACTCTGAGATTCAGAGGTACCACACACTGAAGCTATGGAACAGCCCTGTGTACCCCAGGCTTGTTAAAGTGCAGGTGCTATTCACTGGCCTCAGTTTCTAAACCTGAAATAAATAAAAAACCATAACACAATAATACCTAGCAAGAAGCACTTCACAGGAGTGTACTAATGGAAGGAAGCCATGTGAGACAGTTTCATGGTCTCTGAACAGCCACGGGCATCTGCTGGCTGAAGGCCTTTGTCAAGAGCAGAGCCTCTCTTCAGTCTGTTTTTCATTACAAAGAAGTGTAGGTATGATTCAGTGTCATACATCTCCCCACTCCCCCTCTCTACCTGTTGAAGAAAGTAGCTCATTCTATACTCCTCCACCTTCCTTGCCACCTCCAGCTGTTTTGAAAGAGCTGCCTGTCATATTTTGAAGCAGACCCCACCTATGGTGAATAAGAGCATTTATTAAAATTCTGGAGCACCAAATGTTACAGCTTGCCCTGAACCCCTGAGGCTACTGACACTCCTTCAGCTTGCCTGTGGTGGAAGGGTGAGTGACTTGGCCAAGCCAGCAGCTCCTGTGTCACAGGTGAGGGATGGGTGGCTACAGGTGAGCTTCAGGTGAGATCCTGATACCAAAGGTGGTCTTCTGTGGAAATATCACAGCTACCTTGGCTCCTTCAGTCACTGGAGGGAGTTACTGCTATGAGGAGAAAAGAGGAGTACAATAAGGAGGCAGTCCTGACAGCCTGCTTTTCTTCCCCAGCCTCCACGCTCCTAGTTTGGGCAGAACGGGCAAACCTGCTGCTTCTCCAGTTGCATGGTTCCCCAAAGCAGTGGGGAAGAGGACAGCTGGAAGCACAGCAGACTGCTGCAGCCTTCTGGAGTCACCTCTGAGTCACCACACCATCACAGTTTATCATTATCACAACTTAACATGCACGATGACCAATGCCTTCCACAAATGGCTAATGAATGTCTACTACTTCTATTTTAGCCTTTCGCTCTTCTTTTTATTGGATGTGACTTCTCATGCCAGCACTTCACAAACATCTTGGAAAACAACATTCAAAGTGTCTTCTCACAGGCTCTCAGTTATACATACTAAAGATGATTACATTTCAGACAGTAGCCCAAAATCCATCAGCACCAGGGCCATACCCCAAACGAGAGATGTGTCTCTGGGCTGGCTTGCTCCATAAACAAGTCTAAAATGTGGAGCACATGGAGGTGCAATACAGCACCTGCCTCATTTCCCACCTGCTCTCCCACAGTGACACAGTGACACACTTCCCCTCTTGTCTTGCTTAGCTGGGGGTCTTCTGGGTATATTGCTAGGACTACCCATGTTACTCGAATAACCACTCCTTTGAATCATAGAATCAGCTGGGTTGGAAGGGACCTTCGAGATCATCAAGTCCAACCCTTGATCCACTACCACTGCAGTTACCAGACCATGGCACTAAGTGCCACATCCAATCTCTTTTTGAAAATCTCCAGGGACGGAGAATCCACTACTTCCCTGGGCAGCCCATTCCAATGTCTGACCACCCTCTCTGTAAAGAAATTCTTTCTAAATTAAGAGACCATGGAGACTCAGGCAGGAGTATCCTGGAGTCTAGATACATTTTACATGGATTTAGCTGTAAATATTCAAATGAACTGTGCTACTCTAGAAAAGTTTTCTCCTTGTACAGACAGAAACACTAGCTGTTAACAGTACAACAGTTAAAAAAAGTACTCTGCAGGGAACACCATTTCCTAGCACTGTTGTTAAGGAAACATGTAATAAAAATCTTTCACAGATCTGATGACAACTCTTTGCTAAATTTTTCAAAACTATAACCTCTCAGCACATTTTCAAAAATATTGCACATGTTTACCTGCTTTTATTTTCTACTTTAAAAAAAGGCTTGTTGCTTTTAATATTCTCAATATTTTAACATCATCAATTAAATTGAATAAACGGTGTTTTTCTCTGGAAGAGTACTGAAAAGAAAGAATCAACTAAATTTATTGTGATTTAACCACAAATTTATTATATATTTAACACTATGACATGCTCAATTTAACATGATTATCATGGACATAAATATATGCCTTTTGAGTTTTGAACTTGACAATGACAGCAAGAAATGAAACATGACTTGGCATTTATGTCTTTGCAATAGACGTATTGGAGCTAATTCACTTCTCATTCAATGAAAAAATACTTTTATGTTCACTGCAGTTATTCCAAAATTATGCTTACAGAATTTTCAAAAAAACAGGGCCCAGAATCCTTCCCGTATAACAGAAATTATCTATACACAATTTGGACTGGAGCCTCATATGCTGTGAATCATGTAGGTGTTTTGATTTACAACAGCTGAAAAATCTGTCTCACCAAACATAAATTACAGGCTTCATCTGAGGAATAAATCCCTGGGAAGCTTCAGCTGACATGAAATCTATGTGCTGTTTTCCCATGCAGAGTCTGTGTACTATCGAACAAAATCTTTACTTGCTGAATATTGCAAGTCATACTCAGGCATAGGTAGTACAAGAAGTTCAGTAAGTCGAGCCATACTTTCAGCTCTCAGCCATCTCTTCTTCCTAAACTGTAGCAGAGATTTCAGAAAAGGGGCTTTCTTTCCACTTTCTTGATATTACTCAGGATTGGAAGCCTTTTCCACCTGCCCTCCCACTATGGTATACTACCTTCCTTTTCTCTCTGTTTCCGTCTTCCAGGACAGGATGAAGTTCTTTCTTTCCATGTGCCTGGGGCAAAGCAGAACAGAGTCCCTTTAATTTAGCTCTGTTATCTGAGAATGTGTATCATTACAGTGCTTTTCCTCCATGGCATTGACGGGGATCTACATCTTTCCTGAGGAGGGAGATTGATCTATTCATACACAGTAATTTATTCACTATAGTTGTTTATTAAGTTCCTGCAGTCCATCTATCTATCTGTCTGTCTCTCTCTGTCTCTCTTTCTCTCTCTCTCTCTCAATCAATCAATCAAATAAGTATACTATCCCTTGGAAAACTACAGAAATTGTGCACATTGCTTACAACATTAGGAATGTGCATTAAGCATTTTTACTTCTCTCTCAAACAGGATTCAGTCACTGGAAACAGAAATAAAATGAGGCAGTTTGCCACTCACTACCGGGAGATGTCTTGACATCCCAATCTGGCATTCTTTCCGTTGTCCTGCTTAGGTTCCAGGGATTTCCCTTAACTTTACCCCTTTGGTTAAAGATCTGAATGTGAGCCAATCGTTATCCAGCAAATTCTCTCTCTGCCATAAATGTAATTAAGAGCGTGGGTCAAAATTCAATCATCTTTAAAATCTCATAGATTCATTAAAAAATCATTCTGTATTCTAAAAACTCAACTGACAGTGTTATAGAAGTTTAGCTGGTCCACTGAGGCTGGCTCTATGCAAGCATATTATAAGTTACCTCAGAAGTTACCTGGGCATTGGAATACTCTGCCTTGTAGTGTTAGAGTTGTGCATTTAGTCTGTACCAACTAACTTTTTTCCAAATAATTGTTGGGTATGTTCAAAAGTTAACAGTACCACTGAATGGACATTTTCACAAAGAGGTCACATGCACACAGCCAACCTCTTTTGGAGGAGCAGAGGATTCATTAGCATAGATATAGACTGTTCTGTACTAGTTAGCCTCAGTTACTATAAACATTTCTGGACACTTTTTTTTTGCCAGCTTAAACAAGGGTTATAGCTGCATGTATGCCCTTAGCCCACTCACATAGCAAAGCAGAAAGAGATACTCTAAACACTACTGGATGACCTTTCAACCAAGGTGCACCATGAAAACCAGGACTAAGATTGAGTCCTGGGACTGTTACCAAACTCAGCAGATACCCAGTATTTTCTTAAGCCTCTGTAACATGCTCATACATTTGATGCCTAAAATATACCCTATGTTATGAATGTCTTTCAGTGTAATATATATTGCTGTTATGGTAACTACTATTCCATGACAAATTAAGAACATACTCTAATTAGAAAACCTAAGCTCTGAGAGTTACAACTAAAAACACGGCTCTGTTACATAACGCTTGAAAAGTATCTCCTTTTGAAGTAAAGGGATGAGTATGCATATGCAGTTTGTGTCTGCAATTAATAATATAGCAGTGCAGTCACGGACAATGGGATCAACAGATTAAAGCACCCCCAACCTCATTATAATTCAACACTGTAAGAGGAAAAAGTCATGACTATATTCAAGGGTTAAAATTAAGAGGAAAATTCATTAATTTTGAATCCAGCTCATCATGCCTGGAGGTCTGTATACTGGGCAATAGCTTTATATTCTTATCAAGACAGGAAGCACTAGAAGCTGAAAGACTTGAAAATAACTCCAGTAAAATTATATTTAAAAATAAACAGTATTGGCTGTAAACCAAAGTAGTAATCCAAAAAAATATTTGTGTTCTAAAAAGCACTCATGAATGCATCAACAAACAATAATAATTCAATTATAATAATAATTTCAATTATAATAATTTCAATTATAATAATAATTATTCAATTATATTATCTTATGTTAAACTGATATTTTTCTGAAATTACTTTTGGAAGTTAATGATAATCAACAATGTAGGAACACTGTGCTGAAATTTATGCCAATATAAGAATCAAAAACATTATGGGTAACAAATATCTAATGAAAGGTAAAAATCTCTGGTAGTCACTTTATTTTGTAACCTTTTGTTTGCCTTCCTCCTCTTTAGTAGAGAACCTTTACTTGAGATGTATGCATGGGTACTGGCATGTCTGCTGGCATCATGGAAAGATTAACATAATAGCAAACTTGAAATCAGGGCCAAGTTTAGTACCAAGGATGTAGGATGGCACCGATGACATGAGCTCTAATGCTTTTTACAGCAAACCTTGTAGCAGGAAAAAAAAGTACCACTGAGTTACTGTAATGATATCTGTAAGTTTGTATCAGTGAGAGCTTCCTTAGGAAGGACTATACAGGCATCATCTGAAATCACAGAGTACAAACTCTGCCCTGGACAAAGATCAAGAATTGTATGTGCATGTGCTTTCACCTGCTTGTTTTAAATCCCTTCAGAAAGCAGGTAAGAAGATGGCTCTGTCTTCTCTGCTCTGATGTTAAAGCACTAACTGGGCCTTAAAAAAAAAAAAAAAAGTGGAAAAGCTTATATCTACATTAGTATTTTAATCTAAAAAAGTGTATTTTCCAGCTGCTTCAGAAGATGGGGTGGATTCCATGGTTCCACTGGTGTGAATGTGGGTGGTTGCATTTCCTGTACTGCCAAGCAGAAAGTGGCCCGAGCAGGGAAGCACTGCTGAGGGAATGTTTATACCATGTTGCCCATAACGGCAATGGAAAACAGCACTGTTCCCTGCCAGCCTGCTCTCATCTGCCTTGGGCTGGCCAGAAATGGAGGAGTGCAAAAGTATTTACTATTTTCTTTAAAAACTCAACTCTTGCTTGCTCTGAACATGATTTGGTCTAAGAGGGGAACCAAGTCTTCCATCACTCGATGAGGCTAAAAATAAGGGATTTTCAGTGTTCCTGCTGCGAACTTTGTGTGGTAGAGTGATGTAAGCTGAGAGCAGGAGACTTACGTATGCAGTACCTGTATGTGTGAACAATGGGACAGGAGTGAAACACGGGGTGCACATGATACACGGGTCCATGGGCATCACTGTGGTCATACTAGTAAAGAGCTAAACCAAGCGGCAATTCTGAACTCAGCAGCATGAACTCAGGCTGGGGCTAACACAGTTGCATGCTGGGTTTTGGATAGGATCTGTCATGATACCTGCTGGTTCAGAGCACAGGCAGAGAAATTACAAGTTTCTCTGGAAAAATCAAAAGAGAAAAGCTCTACAAGCATATCCTCATTACATACGCATGCTGAAGGCAAAAGAGATATCTGAGGACTAGTTTTACATGCAAAAGAATCTCTTGGACAAGCACTTACTAGTTAAGGAGCCATCAGATCCTGACTCAGGCCTCCTTCAAGCTAGACAGTGTTTAATATCACGAGCATCTGTGATGTGGACATTACACTGACTGACACACAGTAGCAAATACCAAACTTCTCAATTGTAGCTTTCATTCCATTTCAGCATTTCTGCATTCTCTGGGGTGCAGAAAGGTTTACTAAATTTTTTCTCTGCTGTTGGAAATAAGTTTTTTCCTTTTGAGTTTTTCCCCAGTGGTTATTGTGTAAGAGGATCTTGTGAGAGGTTGAGTCTGCTGACTCAAGAGTCTTAGCTTGAAAGATAGTGAAATATTCTTGAAAGTATATAAATTTGTCATCATCATTGCAGGAGTAAGGTGATGGAAATCAAGAAATATTAAGCAGAAAACTATATTACAAATGCACAATGTTTTAAATCAACACATTTAAAATTACATAGTGCACATAAGGAAAACAAAAAAGCCTCAGTAAGGATATGTTCTCCACTGTCTGGACTAATATCTATGATTTCTGAGATTTACCAAATGATGTATTCTGTGTTCCTTTCATGTTGTTTCAATTTTAGCATGAATAAAACAACTGCATGCTACTACTACTCTGAATTCAAAATCAAGTGATGCTAACTGAGGTTTAATCCAAAAATGATTACAATTCTTTTTCATTCTCCTCAGAGTTAATGCTTATCACGGGCAAAACACATCCAGACTAGAATGACAGTGGAAATACGTTCAGTAGGGTTTTTTGTGGCAATTTTTGCAGCAGCTTCTAAGACAATACAGCAGCATGTCCAAACCAAATTAATACAGAGGACATATAGTTCCTATGAGTGTTCTGAGTTCACAAGCAGATGAAATCCATTTTTCAGTAACACAAATACTGGTTTAATTTACAAAGATTTATGGATCAATTTCTTGCCACCAGGCTGTGTATCACAGTCCCGCATTGAGCTCCTTTCTTACCCTTAAGGGCAAGCTTAAGTAGAAGCCTTTTAGATCACGTTTCCTGACATGTTAATTTTAAAAACCATGTGCTTTCTTTCTGTCTTTGAACAAGACTTAGAAATGGTAACCAAAAAAAATGCTTACTTCTTTTAATTTGTAATCCTTCAAACTTTTCCTAGCAGGTATATAACTTGCTACTAGCAAACTGTGATATTCATTGTGGCCTAAAACAGAACACTTTACTTTCACTTACACATCAGTTTCAAAATACCATTTTTTAAAGAAAATACCTTTTATCATACTGGATTAACACTTTCTCAAATATTTTAAGTTGCATAATAAATAATAACTACGTCTTTACTCTGTAGCATTAGGAGCTTGGATTACAAACTGAAAGCCAAATCACATTATTTCTAATTTGTATGTTTTTTTATTAGAAACAAAGACATGGCATATATATTTTATTTTTCATTCTTTCATTATTTGCTGTTCACAAGTTTATACAACAGACATTTTTTTGGCATAACGCCCACAGAAATGTCAGTTAAATTCTAATAAAAGTAGAGGACATATTGAACACAGAGCTGGCACATTTCCCTCTCCCTTTGAAAGGGTCTGAGGTAAAAGAAAAGTAAAAAAGGAGGCTAAACGCACATTCAAAAATGAAACTAATCAGATATATATATGCCTGCAGTCATCGTTCATGTTTTTAATATATTTTAATAAGGCTATAAATTAAAAATATGCTTTAATAAAATACACTTTAAATTATGAAAAAGGGAGCAAAAATATAAGTTTAAAAGTCTACGGAGACGTAGTTTCTATGTGTTACGTGTTTTGAAATTAACTAAATTTTCTGTGGATAATTACTGTAGTTAAGTGTACAGATAACTCTAAAATAGGGGAATTCTTTAACCTTATTCCCTGAATAAAAATTTAGTCAGTATATAAGAAAGAATTTCTGTTCTTATGGCAGTTAAAACATTCAGAAATATTTTTAACTTTACAATTTTATTTAATGATTTCTTTGAAAAAAACCTACTAATTTAAGATCAAAGGAACAGAAATAAATAGTAATATAGCTGATGGCTTTTTCTTTTTAGCTTATAATCCTTGTAAGCCTATAATAAATTATATATTTATTTTATTCAGGAAAGATAGAAAAGGAAAAGCTATATTTACTCCCTATATCTATTTACTCTCTACCATCCTCTCCACAATTAACACCGTTTAAACTTTGGAAGCCTAATCCGCTGGTCAAGTCACAGGTATTTCACTTGAGGGACAATGATTTCAGGTTTGTTGGCAGTGATAAATGTTTATCCTGGTTCTATACAGGAGCATAAATTTCTGGTTTTATCAGCTGTACAAGCAATGAATATCTGATGTAGACTTAGGACGGATGTACAAGCATACATCACTTATCTGCAGTAAGAAGTTGCTTCAAAAGGTAAATTCCAGCTCAGAAAGAAAAAGAAAGGTATTTGTTACCTCTGATCTTCACTTGGTCTTAAAAGTGTTTGAGGCATGAGCTCGGTCTGGTTTTATCATTTCACACAATCTCTTTTGCATATCTATATCTGTATCTGTATCTCTCTCTCTCTATTATTTCATGAATATGAGTAACCCATTTTCAAATGTTACCAAATTAAACCACTGATCTTTCTTAGGTAGACAACCCTTCACATTCCTAAAAGTTTCGTTGCTTGCTTGAGCACCAAGTATCACAAAATACAGATCTTGATTTACCTCTTCAATTACTATGGAAAACAGTATGGAGAGAAGAAGATGTAGTCCCAGCATCTTGGGATAGAAAGTCCAGGCTGTATTTATAACTAAACCACTGCATGATCATGGATAAAGCAATTCATATTCGTATTCATATTCACATTCATCTCTCTTTGCAAGTTACAGATAAGAAAATGACATGTGATTTAGGTATTGTTAATCATTCTCAGAATTATTTTTGAAAAATATTGTGTTGGTAATGCATTTGTTTTGCTTAGTATGAAGGCTCAGGAGGAAAATATTTCGTGAAGATCCAGGTTTACCGTCAAGGAAAGATCATGGAGTCCCTGAATATTGTTTTTTCCATGTCATGCATTGGCAAAAAATTGAAAAAATAAAAAACATTAAAACAAATCTTGCAGGTCAAAGAGCTACATCTCCTGGAAATCAAGATTGCCATTAGCTGTCTCTAATGTCAGAGTTTTTCAATAATATTAGTATTACTTAGTATATTGTAATACTTTCTTTGAGATTTCCAGAGAAAGGGCCACATATGCAATAAATTCTTAAAAGATGCACAACCAGTACCTTTGATTTTTGTCACCAGAACTTAAGATATTGATATGGAAAAAACAAATACAGGCATTTAATTTGCTTCAGTGTTGATATGTATGGATAGGGAATCTGAAAGCACTTTAATCGTATTCAAAAATGTCACGTAAATATAAAGCAGTATGATGAACTACCATCTACACCAGAAACTTTGTGAAAACCTTGCTATAGCGAGGATAAAGGTGTTCTTTGTGAACAGTGAAAACCTTGTTCTTGATTGAAACTCCAGGGAAAGAGAACATGTCTCCTGTTCTGATATGTAAAACAAAAGATGTGTTATCTTCATCTTGTTGAGAAAGTCAGCCTTTGGGGTACAACCTATTTACACGAGTGCTGAGAAGAATGAAGAATATTATGAGTACTGACAAGAGAATAACTACTATGAGTATTAACATGCTGAGAGTATAAACAGAAATACTAAAAATTGTCCTTGTTGCCTACTACATGGTTAATTCATAGTAGAACGGTGGGGCTGTGGTAGTGGTGTAGGACATTAAGACATTTAATGTATTTTACATTTGTATATAGTGTACAAATACTGAGAACATAATTGCTATTTAATAAAGGTGAGGAGGCTAGAACACATATGAACAGTTTACTTCTCCAAAACTATTTCTAAAATGTATACAGTGAGACTGGAAGTCCTGTGGTACTCCCACTGATTTACTTACCTTTAATATATGACAGCTTACATGGTTTTTTACCCTGCTAGAGAGGGTTCTTCCTACAGTTTAGCATCACATTTTGTTACACAGCCACAATGTGCCATAAAGAAAGAAAGGGACATGAAGGAAATCAATCTTTTTGGTTTCATACTGGCACCTAGATTTTTTTATCTATGAGTACATAAGTAAATGCATTGCAGAAAATAACTGTACTGTTATGGTACCTGTTGCAAGCATTTTTAAGGTAACACAGAGCTTTTTAATTTAAAAACATTATGTGTATTTTTACAAGCAGCTGGTGCTTAAAGTATGTTTGTAAGCAAATTGCAACTGATGTCTTCTCTACTAATTTGGTACCCGGGGGCAATCTTGAAAATTAGATCTACATATGACTAACTGAAATTTGTTGTACAATGTAATTAACGGAGTCGAGGTAGACCCTCATAAAATGACACTAAACATAAGAAGTGAGTCTCAGCGCTCTTGTGTCATCACTTTTGCATTATGATTCATGCATGAGCCAGCTCCAGTGGAGCCTCTGGAAGCAGCCTTCACCCCTGCTTAGCAGGAGCACTGCGCTCTCTGGTGGGCGCACAGCTGCCACAGGCAGAAAGCAAAGAGGAATTCTGGGAGGTAGCGGCCAGCACAGCTGTACCCATCCCAAGCCTCTGATGTGAAGCTGCAGCTTGTGTTAGCCCTGGAAGAGCCACACCTCCTCCTGAAACATGCAGGGGTATCTTCTGAGTCCAGTCCTTCTTCCCAGTGGTTGAGGGCTGCCTAAGCTTTATATGCCCACAGCAAATACTTTAGGTTGGAGACACCCACCCGTGACCCCTGTCATGCTCTCAGTATGGGTGTGACACTGTGGGCTGAGGAAGCCAGAGAGGCCTTTTAACCCAACACCAGCATTTACCATTACTATATTGGTCTGGCTGCAAGTTAATGTCAAAAGCCCATAGGCCTTTGGTTTTCAGCAAGCACACACACAAGAGACATGCTATGTTAGCTGTTGAAAAGCCATAGTCCTGGACAGAGACTGCCCCCTCATCCGAGGACTTACAGCCTTCTCAGCTGACATCCCCAACCTTTCCTCTATCCTGTACCGTGCCCCCGAGCAAACCCTGCTCCATCCAGTACCAGCCCTCCTGCTCCCCTGGCCAGGTACAGCTGTACCAACCAAGGGCAACAGTACTACTGCCACATCCCAAAAGCTAGCCTAGCACTTAGGAGATGGAAAATAGAGCAGTGGAGGGGCAGGGGTCCCTCCCTCTCTCCAGCCATGCACATTCTTGGCCAGAGGGCATCCTCAGTCTTTCATTGGGCTGTGGGCAGGCCCTGATACTGCAGCTGGCTGAGGACTGCAGTTCCCACAGAATTTAATCAAAACCTACAGACTAGTTAGTAAACTGCGTTGGTTTTGCATCTTTATTTCTCAGTATACCTCTCAGGCCCTTGGCTTGTTTGAGTGCAGGACTGAGGTACCATGAGGGCAGTTCTGAATGCAAAGGGTAGAGCAATATTAAACCTTAAAGGACAAACCCTCAGATGCTGATGAGACATCTCAGTGGCAACTACGAGAATGTTTCTTTGTTTGAACCTTGCAAGTATTTCTGCATGTGCCAGCAGAGTCAAAAAGACCCTAGCTGCTTTTATTTTGTGCTGGGAATATCAGAACCATGCTTTGCCTTGTATCCTTATGTTCCTCCTACTTCAGAGGAGAAACCATTGTGACAAGGTTATATAAAAATTGAGCAGACCTGGAAATTTGTACATCCTTAGGCAAAGAGCCACAATCCAGCAGTTGTCCATCTCTGTAACTCCTTATCCTCTAGTTCAAATTTCAAATATATTAGAAGGTGAATCTTTTCTATCATGGCAAGTGGCTTCCAAAATCAAGTATCTATCACAGTAATTGCCTGGTCCATCCTTGCATTCAGGTAATAGCATTTCAGTTCAAGACACCAACTCCTCCTAACTGCAATGTAGGCACTCTACAAGAAGTGACACATGAATGCTATACCTTTAGACATTTTGCAAGTCAGTACCATTAGCTTCTGTCACAAGGCATGTCAAGGTGACACCACAGCTGTTGTGCAGCTGAGGTGTTCACCAAACCTTTGTCAATCAGGAACACAATGTCCAACCCCAGGCAAAACTCTGTTCACTGCTTGCTCCAGACCTGCACC
This sequence comes from Pseudopipra pipra, assembly GCF_036250125.1. Lineage (NCBI taxonomy): Eukaryota > Metazoa > Chordata > Aves > Passeriformes > Pipridae > Pseudopipra > Pseudopipra pipra. The sequence goes on from NC_087551.1 coordinate 52,285,704, forward strand.
AGGGGCTTGATGGACAGCTTGCACCAACTGCTTTGGAGTGGTGACTTTGCTCTCCAGTTAAAAATACAGGTGCACAAGGTGGAGAAAATATAGGTCATGTTTAGAGCAGCCAATCACTCCTTAAAGGAGTCATATGCACTTAGCATCATGATAAAGCTTTTATGAAGGGCACCTGTACATTCTTAAGTTTAGCAAATACATACATATCCTACACAAATATGTTTGAAACAAATGTTAAAATCAGTATTTGAAGTCAAGGTTTGTGTTTTTATCTTTCAGTTGCAGATTTAATCTCATTCCCCATGGCCACAGTAACGATGTATAGCTACAGTCAGTGGAGGTGGAGGGAGTACACTCTCCATGAACACAGCAAAAGGAACTAAATGAATCTGGCTTCATACACTGAATGGGTCAAGAGCACCATCTCGTGGTTTTCCCTTTCCACAACAGATTTCGTTTAAAAAAATCTATGATACAGAATAAATTCCTCAAAGGGGTTGTCAGCCTTTGGCTTTGGGAGCTGGGGAGGAAACCTTGTCACAATCTTAATCTAGAATCCTTTTTTTTAAACTCTCCGAGTCAGTGCAGACCTTATCTTTTTAGGGCTAAATATTCAGAGCTTTTTTGAGAGTGGCCATTGACAGAGTTTTATTTATGTTTTACCTTTTTTTTTCTTTTTTAGTCAAACAAAATATTCAACATGCTAAAATGTTACCTCCTTGCAGTGAGACCCTTGGCTAGTGACAGCATATCTGACACATGCTGCAGTTTTGCCACATGCTAGAAATCAGGCTCTGCGAGGACAAGCTGTGCTAAGGTGCCAGCACTTACAGAGTTGAAGTAAGAGAGCTGTTTTTTCTTGTTTTGGTTCTGACATGTTCCATAGTCCTCAGAGCACAAAGGCTTTTGCTGGAGGATAAATTAAAATGCATACAAACTTGCCCTTGTTTGTGCAAGTGACTATATCATCACTATCTGGCACTTCTCTTCAGCTTCTCTGCTTGCTGTGGTGAGACTGCTGAAATAGCCTTTGATGACTTGCAGGAAAGTGTAAGCATCTTGAACAGCTCCTTGGATTTTTCAAGATAGTATCATAAGTGCAAGAAAGAGAAGCTGCAAAGCTCAATATTGATTTAAAAAATTCCTAAAAACCTGCTTCTGTCTGTCTCCCAGCTAGGGTCAGGATGAAGTTAAGGAAAAATCTGTTTCCATAGTTGTTCAAGCTGGGAGAAACAGCTGCTAGCCACAGCAATTTACAGAGCAGAGAAATGTCCCACCCTTCCTCATCATGGAGAGCCATTCCTAGAGATAAGTAACTGGAAGAAATCTGTACTTGCACCAGTCAGGCAGGAGACTCTGGCAGCCTGCAGGTATTTCTCACCTTCTGGAGATCTGAAAAGCATGTGCAATGTGGGTAAGAAGCTTTCACATTCCTGCAAAGTCACTGGGGCTGTTAAAGGTTGAGTTTGAGAGTAGTTTTTGACAACAGCTGTAGTACCTGGAGAGGACTCATCTCCATATGGCAAGTGTTATACTCTTGCCCTAGGTATGACTCTCACATTGATTACATATCAAAGGCAGGTCCAAGATAGGCTCAGCACAGACATTAACAACAATCTATTCCTACCTTTGGCACATAAATCACTCTCCTTAGCACCAGTTGGGGCACCCACTGATACTAATATCCAACACCCTCACTCTCTGAGGAACTGTTTTCTCTCTCAGCAGCAGATGCCAGCATGCCTGGGTGGGGACTGATTGTCCACATCTTTGAAGAGACCAACCATCACGTGGCTTTCAATCAGATGCACAGTTTTTATACAGGCCCAGTGCTCAGTGTTGTTGGGCAAGGTTTCAACTGCCAGGCCAGGTTACCATAAAGGAGGAAATAGCTGCATGGCCACCACAAATCCCCATGCTTTAGAAATTTTGCATAGGAAAATTGCAAGATCAAGGTCCTTAAGGAGCTGTCACCCACCTGATGAAGGCTGTAATCCTAAATGTCTATTTTAATTGTTAAAACTAAGCTGGTAGGAAAGGATCTAAGTATCATATAAAACAGTTGGGCGAGAGGAAAGAAACAGCCACAATGGTTTGCAGCAGATTCATCACAGCTTAGCTAAAGCCCCATTAAAAGTCAAATAATTTGACCTTTCCAACAAGGTTTCAGGTAGAAGGTAGGTGTCTCTTAGCACTCACAAATTGGTAAACAATGTCCGTTTCTTCATATTGTTCATCCCCAATTGTGACCACTGAAGCCATGTAGTCGAACTCTTCCCTCTTATCTAGAGGTAACACAGAATTTTTCTCAAAATTCTGCGTGAGCAGATAAATTTCTACAGCTAATGAAAAATGAAAAAAGAAAAAAAGAGTAGCTGTTCTCCACTTTCTCTGTGTACAAATTGTTAGGCCTACTAGAGAGTGCATTCCCCTTAGTAAGCTCAAAATCTGAAAAGGTAAACCTGTTAAGTTTGTAACAGCCACATTCAGCTCCTAAACAGACACACAAGTTTTAATTCAAAATGTATCATACGCTGCAACACCAGTTTAAGAGTGAATGTGTATCGGGACGAAGTTGGGATGTTATTTTTTGGTCTGTGTTTGGCCCTAGCCACCTGCAGTTAGTTTATGCTTTCTCCTGCCAAGTCTTCTGATAAAGCAGTTAACTTGGCCTTGGAGGGAGAGCTTCTGTGTGAACTGTTTTAATTGGTCTGTTGTGATTGGTCAATTGCTCGTCAGGGGCAGTTGGAGGACAAAGCGATGATGATAATGATGAAGTAAGCCCACGGACTCATTTGGGAAGACCCCCCCCCAAATCACCGCGCCTGCGTGGGGGACTTTCCAAGGTGCTCACGCACGCGCGGGAGGGGTGCACTTACATAGCAGAACGGGTGGGATTCAGAGCCCTGACGGGGCGGTGCTGGCCACACCTCTCCGGGGCAGGTGCTCTCAAAAAACTTTATAAAAAAGCAGAGACGCCTCTTGGGGGGGCCGGCTCTTCACAATGGACCAAGTTGCTTTCAGCGGGGACGCCTGCTTGAAGTGGGAGCCTGCCACCCCCCATGAACCCGCAGCTGCTGCAGAGAGACTTCATTATTGGTTAGGATGGGTAAGACTTGTTTACAGGTGATACCTTTGGTGAGTATGGGGGGGAAGCCTTCTTCCTAGGGTCTTTATGCACTTTTTCCTCCGCCCCAATCCTTTTCCCACAGGCGCCTGTATTGTTTTCTCCCTTTTTCCTTGTTTGCCACCTTTTCCTAATAAATAGCTATTATTGTTGCCAACTAGCAACGGTGTTTGGTTTATTCACGTACCAGAATCTCTCGAACCTGTGTTTTCCCCTTGGCTTAGTCCCTTCCCTGTTACAGAATGCCTGTGCCACATTTCTTTAAATCGTTGTAGGAAATAGCAGTTCTGTTCAGATCACATTATCTGTGTTCTTCAGGACAGAGGAATTTCAGTAGACACAGATGTAAATTTTATAACAAACTTTTGCTTATAATATTTCTTATTTATCAATGCCTAACAGACTCACTGTGGTTACATGCATATCAAGACGGTGCAGTCTAATTACCAGAATGAGGTATAATAGGATCACAGAATCACAGAATGGCGTGGGTTGGAAGGGACCTTAATGATCTAGTTAAAACTCCACTTCTAGGGAAAGGATAGGGAGTCCGCTTCTGTGGGCAATCTGTTCCAGTGCACAGTCACCACACTCACAGTAAAGAATTTTTTCCTAATACCCAATCTAAACCTACTATCTGTAAATTTGAAGCCATTCCTCCTTGTCCTGTCACTACATGCTCTTGTAAAAAGTCCGTCTCCATCTTTCTTGTAGGCTCTCTGTACGTACTGGAAGGCTGCAAGTAGGTCACCCTGAAGTCTTTTCTCCTCCAGGCTGAACAAACTCAACTCTCAAGCTTTTCCTCATAGGAGAGGTGCTCCAGCCCCCTAATCAACTTGGCAGCCTTCTACCCTTCATTCTTCAGTCTTCAGCATATGTTAAGTGGACTTGAATAGACAAAATATTTATGGAATCAAGCTGCAGAACACAGCATGAGAATGGATTCAGTACATTTTACACAAACCCAGAAGACTTGCACTTTGTCAAATCAATGTCTTTAAGAAGCACATACTAGAAACTTGAGAAAAGAGAAGTAATCTTCTAGGACGATAGATAGAAGTCCAACAAAGCCAATGAAGTCAAGATCAGCAATTTATTTTCACATTTACAAGACAAACATGAATAGTATTCACAAATATATACAAATACTAAAAGCAATATTATATTTTCAAAAAAAAAGAACATGTACTTTTTAGCAGTATAGCCAACATACAGTACTGTTTTTTTTTTAAGTTGGAAAAGGTATCACCTCAGTTCAAGGAAAACCTGAGCTTTCTGAATGAAGAAATGAAGGAAGAACAATTTAAGATTCACATGAGAGAAACCATCAGAAAAAATGGTATTATGAATGTTTGCATTTAAAAATCAAAGACAAAGCTTTGAAAAATCATAAAATCTAGACTCCGCCATAATTTGAAGTTAAAAAGGGCTTCACTCACCTCACTGGACAGCACTAGAAATGCTTTTAAAAGCCTTCTGAACAAGACTATTAAAGAGTACAGAGGAATAATAGAATGAACTTCTTTATTAATATAGAATAGCAGAAAACATTTTCTTTGTAGATGAATAAAAAAAAATTTATGGCACATCTGACAATTTGTATTGGGAGGGATGGATCACAATCTCTTTAGATTCTGTTTGCTTTTCTTAGTCCCAGGAAGTGGCCCTGGCATAGAGGTGGGTTTCACTGGTTTGCCGCTCATACAGTCACTGGAGCTGTGGTAGCTGCACATGCACTTTGTGCAAAAGTCAAAGCCACAACTTTCACGATTGCACACTGCTCTTTGAAGATAGGAGTCATACTTTGCAGGTGAACCACAGCGATGGCAGGCTTTAAAGCTTTCAGTGTTTTTCAAGGTCTTGGCAGCCTATTGGAAAAAGCATACACAGAAAATCAGGAGCAGAGGATAAGTAAACTCTCTAAAAATTTCCTAATGTTATCTAAGTGCCACAAAACGTATTATAATTTCTCTTACTCTAGAGAGATAAATTAAAAATTTAGCCTAATTTTTGTATCAAATTCTAGTGGAGACCAAAAAGTAATAATCAGACTATAACTTTCTATATACTTTTTTTGTATACTTTATACTGGAGTAGAGGTAGCCAATTTCAAATTCTTTAAATTTAAAATTTGACGGATAGGCTAAATCAAAGGCAGTAAGTAAAACAGCCCTCCTGAATCTTCCAAATCCCATCCAAGGATGGTGTTTTAACTTAATTTTTAAAAAGAAAAGAAAATAAATATTAATTCTATTTAAATCATTGACATTTTTGAAAACTGAGGAATGTGTTCAGAAATCTCAGCTGTGGAGCACTTAGCTTGAGATACAAAATGGAAGCAATCCCTTTTTCTTTCCAATTAATTAATTTTTGACACAAAAACGTCTGCTTTCAAAATGATTTAGCATTAGAAAATTATAGACCTGTATAACACCTTGTATCATTCAATTGTTAAAAGCAAAATGTTTATATAATCTGAATGTGTTGCGTATAGACATAAATGTCTTTTAGGAATGAAATTTTAGACAGCTTCTGAACAGAGTACTTTTACATTCCTAATGCTACAATGTCCTATATAGTAGTACTAGAGCATCCAGATCATACTTTCCAATGCCATTATGTCTTCTCTTATTGCACTAATTTGCAGGATAAGACTTTTGATCTTGAGCATAAAACCTTTTTCTAGTTAGGAAAATCTACTGCTTCTTAATAAACAACAACTTTCAATAAACATTTTTAAAAGTCTTATGAAGTACTTGCAACATAGACCTGCACCTATACGTGGGGGAAAAAAACAGCTTAAGAAAAATACAAGGTGAAGGGAAACAGGCTGTTTGCAGTTGTTGACAACTATAAATTTGTAGCTAAAAAAGTCATTTTAATGCCAGATAATTAGCTGGAAAAAAATCCAACAGAGAATGAACAGAAAAAGTATGCGTTGCTTATTTTTTTAAAAAATAGGAACTTTTTAGTCCTTGGTCCCCCCTTTTTTTCCTTTAAATTGTCCATCAGTTCTGAAGCAAAATTGACAGGTTTTGTGGGATTTAAAATAGTCATACTAAGCAAAAACTGGCAGCCATACTAATAAGAACTACAAGCACTTGAAACAGGAGATACTGCTTTCAGAAATATGCTTTACAAGCTGATCGTGTGCCAGACAACATGTGAGAAACTAAAGATGAATGGAAATCATCAGTTACCTCAGAAAACTCCACGAGCCTGCTGTGATTCTTAGATGCATTGGATCTGGTGGTTTTTTTGTTCAAGATTTTTGGTGGGGTTGCTTTCTGAATGGAAGCTAAAGACACTCTGTAGAGAACATACTCCCTTGTTGCAGCATGCTCTGGTGCCTTCGTGCTATTCTGATGAAAAGAAAAACAAGATTTAAATCAAGATTTAAATTTGAAAAGAGACTCACCTGATACTGGTTTTTTTGTTTAATAGAAGTCAACAACTACTTTTTGATCCTTCCTCCTGGTTTCCAATTAATAAAGCATCACACCAAGGAGTATGTTACCGATTTTACCTCAACTTTCTCAGTCACTTCTGTTATAAATGCATAGAACAGCTCTAGTTCAGACCATCAAAACAACAATCTATTATGTCATCCTACTTTCATATTAACTCAGTAAATATTTAGGCAGAGCACGTAACCTATTCATCACAATGTTTTATAGCACAAAACAGTATTTATAATTCTTTATGGTGAATAGGAATGCTTGAAGCTTTCATTGTGAGAAGTCAACTCCTCCCACCAATTTTCCAGGTTAAACAAAAAAAGCATACAATGGCAGGGAGGAAATCAAATTCTATGGGTTGAATGTTCAGTGGTGTCCAAATGTTTCACCCCAACAGGCTAGCACTGTAAAATACTACATAAAAACTCAAACTGGTTGACCACCTTATCCTGTGACAGATCTTAAGCCTTGTTTCATTGTCTCTCCATCTCATAAGAAAGACACTCATAGTGTTTTAAGAATCCTGACTTGATAAAGTGCAATGCCGTGTGGTTGGATCTAGTATGTTTTATTTCATAGGGCAAAGAGGCATTAGGAATAGCTCACAGTATAAAACACTTCTTAGTTTTCTGTAGCCAGCACATTGGAATTTGGAGACTGGTGCAAGAAAGTACGGAGACCCTGAGTTGCACAGTCAGCTGAGTGGTTTATTTCAGTCTCTTTCCCTTCTGGATCAGTGAGGATGATGAAGCAAGCAAGCTTTTACTGAGTCTCCAGGGCTATGCTGGAAGTGACCCTTTCCTTCCTGCCCTTCACTGTAACACAGGACATGTGGAAGCTCCTAAGAACATCTGCGTCTCTCCTTGGGTCACCTTCTCAGTCAGCCTTCCTTGGGGTCCCCAAAGACACTGATGTGACTAGCAACACTTGAGACAGGGCATCCTGACAGGACAAGCTCAGACACTCCAGTGACAGTTTTCAACCTAAGAAACTCTTCTGTGATCTCTTAAGACTAAGTCCTGAAATAGCAGAAAGATACTGGTGGTTCAGGCATAAATTATCTAAGAGATGCAGCAACTTACAGAGGGGTTTTTCACAGCTTTACTATACATTCGGAAAATCCATTTATCTTCTTGTAGAATCTTCCGCCATGTTGTGCTGACTTTGGCAAAACTGCAACGACAATACAAATATATCAGTTACCTCCTGGGAAAGGATTTATTTAATAGCAAGAATAACTGTAATCTTTTTCCTTCATGTAAATATAGAACATGTTCACAGTTGTAGTCTTTGCCTTCTTGGGAAAAGATATTCTCCACAGCTTACATTGTCAGTTCATGTTTTAACATACTAACACATAATACTAAACACTCAGTAAGTGTCACAAGCCCCATACTTAAATCATTAAGCCATATGACTAGGCTGTTTCCTTTCCCAATGAAATACAATGAAATCAATATACTTACTTGATTAAATCCACCTCGCCGAGATGCCTTAAAATGTTTGCTAATATATGCTTCAGGTTCTTTTGGAAGAGCTCGGCAAAAATGTCTATTTTATCTAGCCCCATTTTCTTTCCAATTAAGTTACAAAGTTCAACTTTTCCCCTAAAAACAATTCTGTCTATAGCAGCCCAAGACTTGAGACTTCTTTTACCATTTTTTTTCAAAGTTGAGCAAATCATGTCTTCATAATGGCTTACTGGCAGTAAAGTCTTCTTTGAAAACTGTTCTTGGTTTTGGTTCTTCCTGAGACAATGTTTTGGTGTGACAGAGAGATTCCCAGCCAAAGGTATACTATCCTCATGTTCTATTGTATCAGCATACTGAGTATTTAACATAGAGGAATAACCACTGTCCTCATTAAGTTTACTGTTTTCCAGTTCCTCCATTTCATAGATAACTTCATCAAGTCTCTGGGTTACTTGTTTGTTTTCTTTGTTATATATCGGTCTTTCTCCATCTTCAAGTTCTAGATTTCTGGTGGCTGCATGATGTGAGTCACTAGGGAATATTTTCTGATGCTCTTCTGCACAGCTTTTACAAAAGCCTTCCTTGTAATTCAAGGGGCAGGATTTTTCCAGTCTTGTTTTCTCCACAGCAGATTTCAGTGGTGCAAACCCAGCATGAAGAGAGGCACAGTCAAAATCATGTTTCATTTTGCAAGAGCGGTTAAGGTTTGATTTCATTTTGTTGTTTGTATCCTGCAAGAAACAACAAGGACAGTATTACAACACAGTGTAAACTACATCACAAATTATTCTTCTTATAAAGAATTGACCATGCCTTCCTTCTGCATTATGACTTTTATACTGTTATCTAACTCACTCTCTAGTGTCTGAAATACAACTAGTGGAACTATGGATTTGAAGAGCCACTATGTAATTCAATCTATGTAAGATCATCTCAAAACTAGAGTTTTATGCTGCATATAACTAGGGCTAGGAAACTGACTGGCTGATTTACTTTGTCACCATTCCACCAGAATAATTTACTTTTAGACACACCAATGCCTCCACTCGCTACCCTAAATGTAGCGACACGGGCAGGACACTTGCGGTCCCTGCAAGGGACACCAGTGGCAGAGGGTCCACGAGTGACAATCCAGACCAGAGAAGCCTAAAGTTTGCATCCAAGACCAGAGGCAATGCTGCTGCTGCAGACAGGTATCTGGCATTTTTAAAAAGGGAAGAGGATGGATGGCACACGAAAAACTCAAGTGCTCACATGGATGTGTAAATTACAAAGAAAAGAAGCCACCCCTAAACAATGGCCAGGGGGAAATAAAGGTTACTTACAAGCATGATTTTAAGAGAGTGAGAGGTCAATAGATATCATAGGGAAATTGAGCTTTCCTTGCCCTATTTCTTTCCCCTCCCCCCCAAAATACGGTGCTATTTATATTAACAATTGCAGGGGGATGGGCGAGGGCTGAAGGAAGCCATCGCTGCTCTGTTAAATCTAAAGGGGAAATAATTTTCAACATGCTTTGTAATCCATAGGAAATATAAGCTCCCCCATTTGAGCAAGAATTTTAAAGGATTTAAGCACTTTCAGCAATTTTGGAAAGAAGCATTAGAAAAATGTTTCATGAACGATTCAGAGAAAAAGTCTCTTCTTTGTACCTACGTTTAGTGAAAGAAAGGAGCAAATACGCTTATGGCTTTGAGTAGTGTGAGTTAGGTGAGAGATGTAAGCCTCGCTAAGCTTCCTCCTTCCCTTCCCCCCTTCCTTGGGAGCGAGTAGAGGAACTTTTGGGCTGAACTCCTAATGAATTGGAAAATGCCCCCCCATCAAGGCCGGCCCTGACCCTCCGGAGGAGCGGGCTCAGCCGCGGGCCCCCGCGGCGCTGTCAGGCTTCTCCCGCCCAGAGCTCAAGATGGCCCGAATCGGCGGCAGGTAGATCGGGTCCCGGCTCTACCGTGCCCCACGGCCCCGGGACCCTCACCCTACGCCTTCGGGGGTCTCCCCTTTCCCCAGCACTACAGGATTCCCCCTAAAATGCCGGTGGCGGGGCGAGCAGGAGCGCGCCGGGTGGATGCCCCCTCCGGCGGCGTGGCCCGGCGGGCGGGAGACAGTGCGGCGCGTCCCCGCCCGCGCTGCCCGCCGGCGGGAGCCGACCTGCGCTCCCCACCCCGGCTCGGACCCGGGCCCGGCCCCGCCGGTGCGCCGAGCAGCCCAGAGCACCCCACATGCGGCTCGTTGGCGGGATCGGGGCGCTCCGTGGCCGCCCGTGTGCCGCCGTCCCGTCCCGTCCCATCCTGTCCCGCCGGCGGGACAGCTGCGGGGCTAGGCTGCGGAGGGCAGCCGGACTGGGCCGCCGCCGGGGATCCCCCTCCCCAGCCCATCATGACAAGCCATGCATTCCCAGTCCCGTCGCTGCGTACGCCGGCAGCCCCCGCCACCCCGGTCACGGAGCCCTGACGGCGGAGCCCCGCTGGCCCGAGCCGGTCCAGCCGCGGAGCCCTGAGCGCGGAGCCCCACGGCCGCGGACCGGCTGGTGGACGGATGGCTCACCCTGGCGCGGCACTCACCTCTGATGCGGCGCCAGCGGGCAATGCGTGGTCCGCGCTCGCCGGGCGCTTTTTAAAAACTTTGAATTTGGTATCCAAAACCGCGCCGGCCAATCGCGCCGCGCCCTCGGGCGGGACGCGGCCAATGGGAGGCGGGCAGAAGGCGGGGGCCAATGCGGGGCGCGGGGGGCGGTGCCGGCCCGGCCCGGCGTTTTCCCTCCCTGGCGGCTCTAAGGGAGGCGGGCGGCGCGGCCGCGGCTCCCGCGCGGTGGCGGCTCCCGCCCGGCCGCGGGTCCCGCCCGCCCCTTCCTCCCGCCCTCCGGCACCCGCACGGCCTCGCGGCGCTCTCCCCAAAGAACTGCGGCCTTCCCCGCCCCGGGAGTGACGCGCCTACGCTCAGCCTGGCGCCCAGCTACATCTCCGTTTTTTTTTTAAATGGACGAGCCTGGGATTCTCCCATCATCCTGACACGCTCCCAATGTGCAAAGCTCCTCTGTCGGGGAAGGATTCTCTCCTTCACTGGAGATATTCAAGAACCGTCTGGACGCGATCCTGTGCCATGTGCTCTAGGATCATAGAATCATAGAATCACAGAATCACAGAATCAGCCGGGTTAGAAAGGACCTCTGAGATCATCAAGTCCAACAATCCTTGGTCCATTACCGCCGTGGTTACTAGACCACGGCACTAAGTGCCACATCCAGTCTCAAGGATCTCTCACGACCCTGCCTAAGCAGGGAGGTTGGATCAGATGACCCACTGTGGCTCCTTCCAACCTTAACCATTCTGTGGTTCTGTGATTTAAGTCTGGTGGTGGATCTTGCATCTGGGCTCCTTCCCATAAAAGAATTGTATTTATTTTAAAGCATGACCAATGCTATTAGCAGCTGAAGTGTGTGTGAGGAGAAGCACCACTGGAAGCTAGGCTGACTGGACACCAATGCAAGGATCCCTGCTGCTGCTGCTGCTGGAAATGCAATCTGCTCACAGCTCAGGGAAGTTGCATTTTCAGAGACAACATCCCTTGTGTTAAAATTAATATAGAGTAAGGCTGGCCATGATGAGCCAAGGACAGCAAAGTCCTGTCAGATGCCAGTTTTAGGATACCTCAGTCAGGCTCCTGCTAGAACCACATCATGTCTGGTTTTTCTCACACAGGTCAGAGGCTGGTCACTTGCAAGGCAACACCACCTCTAGTGTCTGTTGAAGAGCTACATGAGAACAGGGAGGGTGTGAGCCAGGCAGGATTTGGCCAGACAGGCTACAAGTTTATCTAAGTTTTTCATGCAGTAAGCCAGTGCTCAGACCCAGTTGATGTCTCTTATTTGTTTGGATGAATACGGAGCTGAAGTTAGAAAGAAATGCAAACTCCATCCATCACTGGATGTAAGAAAGCCTGGCTTTAAGTCAAGTCAGTAAGACTCTCGCAAGTGCTCTGTAGTCTTCCATTTGCAGTACTGATCTGGTAGGAACAAAGACTTCAGTCCTAGCTTCTGTGCCAATCGATACCTAATGAGTCAATGTTTCTTTTTACTTTTTTATGTGCCAATTGGGAGTTGTAAAACTATTAGTAAATGCAGACCTAGGTCTCATGTTTACCAACAGGATATATGTATGCCTTACCTTATGCATATAGATATTCCTACATCTGAAGTTAATGTGCGTGTCTTTAGTTAAAAGATTTGGAACTTAATCGTAGTTACCATGCAGTGTTTACTAAAAAACAAAGCTGATAAAGGTATGGAATGCCTTACAATGCTTTTAAATAGAAAGACAAAAACACTAAGATGTCTGTCACACCATGTAACTTTTAGAAAATCAATAAATTGGAGGGTCAATTAAAAGCATGAAGCAGAAACTAAAGGGAAGCCAAGTGGAGACTAAAGTATCAGCTGAACAATACTGTAACAATTCACTTTGGACACAAGAACAGAAACATTCTTTCAAAAATCAACTCATATGATTTGTCACTTGGCTTCCACAGCTTTTTTTTTTCTGGAAAAAGGGACATTCCTAGACTTCTGTTCTGAAGGGCATGAAAACATGATGAAGATACACTTAGACTCCCTCTCATGACATTTTAATTGATTAACAGATATGCATATAGGTAGAATCACTCAAAGAAATTAAGTTTTTTCTTGTTCTCTCAAGTAAGCTATTTGACACTGTACTGACGTTTAAGCTATTGTTTAAACGAAAACTGGAACTACAAATAGCTAATTTTTTAACGTGCGCATACCTTTCAAAAGTGGTGTATCAGTATCTTCTCAGTGGAGAAAACTAAAAACCGCAGCTCCTTCTGGCGCAGTCAAATTTACTTTTCAAATGGACTGCTGCAGCAATAATGTATCTCATATGAAGATAATAAAGTCTTTTACTCAGCAAGTAAGAAAACTGTTTATTAGTCATGAGGAAAGAAGTTGTGGTGTTTTTCATGACATGAAAAGCAGTTCCATTTTCTGGGTGGTATTCCAAGAAGCTTCCTCGCAGACCTTACAACATCTGTTCTAATGGGCTGATAAAGAGTAATGTTCAGGAGGAATTTTTTTTTTCATTTTCTGAAATAATTTCCATTAAAGATTCAAAATCAGCATATTCTCTCAGAGTTTGTATCATTTCATCTAGCATTTCTTCTCCTAGCATGAAAGATTCAACATGATGCACTGATCTGCTTATTCTGTGGTCTGTAATCCGGTCCTGTGGAAAGTTGTATGTTCTGATCTTCTCTGATCTTCCTTTAGTCCCAATCTATTGAACAAGAAGAATGAGTTTATCATCATCTTTTTATAAAAATTATGAAATATTGATTAAGCATCTAAAGTGAAAGGTTTCTTTTCCTCTCATGATTATCCAAAATTTGTTACAGTTACATATGACTCAGATCACTTCAGTGGCTGCAGTAATTGTTCTCAAACATATAAAAGAACAATTTTAATCCATCTTTTTCTAATACTATTCTGGTTCTTCATGCTGCAATCGAACATGCAGTTTGTTTCACTGGATCTCTAGAATTTATGTACCAGTGAATTTTTAAGTCTGGTTAATATACAACCTCTACTGCTGAAGTAAAATGTAATTTTGTTGTCCAGAGAAGCTGTGGACTCCACAACTTCTTGTTTTTCAGGGAAGTCTAGTGGAAGGTGTTCCTGTCCATCGCAGAGGGGCTGGAGCTAGGTGACCTTTAAAATCCCTCCCAACCCAAACCATTCTATGATTCTATGATTTTTTTTTTTCCTCATCTAAGTCCCTCCTGGGCTCCGGTTCCCCTGTATTTCCATTTACTATTTGCAGTTCAACACAGAAGTTACCCTAAGAACACATGCTTGTACAGAATGATATTGTTACTAAACAAAACTTACCTGAATCTTTCTAACACTGTTTCTCTTTTTAGTTTCTTCTTCTAGTTTGGCATTGTATAGTTTAGCACATAGCATTTGCATAGCTTTCTCTTTGTTTCTAATTTGAGATCTTTCTTGCTGACATTCAGACACGATCCCTGTCAAAAATATCATGACATTTAGCACTTAAGAGTAACACATACTAAAATAGTTTTGCAGTTTCTAGAAGTCTTCTATTATGTAACATTAAACTGTTTCTTTCTTCCATATTTATTTTGGACTGGGAATGTAGAAGTCCAGACTTACTAATGTCTAATAATACATTTTGGGAAAGAAGTGCAGGCTGAGTTGTACAGGTGTTTTAAGCCATATGACAAGAAATTTAATTCCACATGTTGGACAACAGGTGGATAATGAAATAAAAGATATGTAATGTGATCTGACTTACAGAAGACACCTTGAATACTTGTAATTTTTGGCCACAGTTCCAGGAAATGTAAGATTTAAGGAGCAGTAAAATACATGAGATAACGAGTGTATTGAATATGATCAGAATATAAAAAAGTGGGCACTATTTTATGAACAACAACAACAAAAAGTGTGTTTTCTCATCCCAAAACATATAATTCAAGACAAGAAATGAACAGCCCAAGAAAAGAGTAAAGAGAAAGAAATACAGGAAGAAAACAGCACAAGCTAAATTGTTATTTGGATCTATTTTAAGTAACTCTGGTAATATTAAAGTATGTTTTATAAGACTACATAGTATTACTTTATGAAGACTTATTTATAAACAACCTGCTGGATTGCAGTGAAGATTTAAACAATATTTAGGATGAGAGAAATAGAAGTAACAGGACAATTGTAAGGGAAGTGAGATCAGAGAAATGAAGAAGAGAATGGTGGAACAGGAAAAAGTGAAGAGATAAGGTGATATATAAATCCTCCTATTAGCCATATATAACCATGAAAATATTTGCAATACACTTTAACATTTCTATAATATACCCTAATATCTACATTCAGCAAAAACTAAGATCAACTGCTGGTTTTAGTTTGTTGTGTTTTTATCCAAACACGCAGGCAATTCAAAACTTTTTCAATCTGGAGTATCTTTTGTCACGACATAGTGATATATAGAATTTTATCCTCTCTACTGTTTATCTTCTACTTTATTAAGGTGATGCAACAAGTGCAGAATGGATCAATGTCTTAAACAAATACAAAGAGATCAGCGGCAAAAATCTGGATACGTGAAGATAAAGAGCACTTGGGATTACCCTGAGGCTGTAAAGCCTGAGTAATGTTTGTAGTAGAGAAGAGAAAAAGTTAAAATGCCATGAAAGTCAAGGCAGCTGTTGAAGATTGCTCAAAGGGAAGTAAAAGGGTTAGGAACGGCATAAAAAAAATATAGGATAGCTAAAATCAGGTAGCATTTGAGGGTGTACCATATCCCTCCTATGTTTCCTAACCTGAGCCAGAGGGATGGGCCTCCTAATTATCTGTGTCATCTATAGGAAAGGAGCCAGCAGACAAATGGAAGCTAGCATCCTGAATAGACTCTGCAATTAAAAGCAACATTTTCATATGGAAATAGAGCAATCTCTCTTTTGGAGACTAGTCAAGAAATGGCAAATCATCAGATTTCAACCTACTCCATTTTTCAGTATCATTTTCATTATTTGAAAGCTTAAATATAACTTTTTAACAGAAATTGATCTAGGTGCTTGTAGAGTGTCATGTTTAGTGGCAAATGGATGGCTTACCTACTGAAGCCAGTAGTCCTTACTATTAAAAATTGGAGTGGGCATAGGATGATGCATTTAGAGTACTATGAACAGACATGAAAACTATATGAAAACTCCGCTCTGCTGTTGTCCAGGTTTGAAAATACAACTATAGTTTCAAAAGAAATTCTGACAACAGTTTGGTAATGTAGATCTTGTAGTAAGGAAAAAATGAAGCACCTGTTGGAATATGAACTATCCTTACAGCACTATCTGTGGTATTGACATGCTGGCCTCCAGCTCCACTAGCTCGCTTTGTTTCTATCCGTAGATCTTTCGGATTAATTTGCAGCCTCATCTGTCATGAGATACCAAAAAAAAGAAAAACAAACAAAGAACGTATTTATATTGTTTCTTTCCATACAGGTATCAAATATGCACAGTCAGTTTATTTTATAAGGCACATTCATGCAAGATCAAACCTTTTAAAGATTATGAGTGGTAGCTCACATCTACGTGTAAACATATTAACAAATCCTCGTAGTCTGGACTGGACTTCCAACACAATGGAACCCAGGAAATCAGACAAATAGTAGCTTAACACATAACTATCCCTTAGCACTCATTTTCCCCTCTTCTGAAAGCCCTGCACCCTCTTCTTCCAGCAGAGTTAACCAATACTTGAACTTGATACCAGATGGTTTTTAGTTAAAATGGAAGATATTCCCTTTTCTGGTTCTGGAATGGAGCAGTAGGCTCTGTGAGAAAGGAGCGAGATAACTTCAAGAGAGTACAGGAAGGAGTAACATCTTTGACAATCTGCTAGTTCAACATGAAACAAAGATCAAAACAAAGCTTTATTTCTTAGCCAGTTTCTTTTAACCAAGCAAATATAGTGAGACTTGACATATACACTCTGGAAGGGGCAAGTGAGGACAGTACAAAAATGGAAAAGAGGAAGTGCTAAAAGAAGTATCTATGAGCCCTGTAAAATAAGTCAGTCTTAGGTTACTTTGTAGAAAATGTAGTTTTCCACAAAACATGCAAGACAGAGTAACAGTGAATTTTCGAGTTACAGTTAAGTGAACTGTCAGTGACTTTCTTGAGATCAGGATTACAAGGAAAGACGGAAATTCTTTATTTCACCCCTATTACAAAAAATAAAAATAAACAAATAAATATTACTTAGTTTAAAATTAAGAAGAAAAAAAAGTCATTAAATGAGAATAAAAAGAGAGACAAAACCACTCGGGTATCAAACATTGCTTGTGGTAAAGTCTGTTATACTAAAATATAAATATTACCTTAGTGGGTTGGGGTAATATTGCAACAGTCATTGTGCTGGTATGAATGCGTCCTTGTTTTTCTGTCTTTGGTACCCGCTGAACACGATGCACTCCTCCTTCAAATTTCATGTATTTGTAAGCCTCGAGACCTGCTATACTGGCTACTGCATGTCTTAGGCCACCTTAAATACAGAAAAAACACAACTGTAGACCCATAAGAATTGCTGGTGCTATGCTGTTATACTTCAAACAGTGTCTTTAGACATCACTGTCATTTGTTTCTTAAAATTATGAATTTACCATTTAAACACTTAGGCAGTATTACACCTGCAAGAGAAATCTTAAAGCCACACATGCATACTCACACACTATCGCAAGTAAAGGACTGTCAGATTCTTTTTATAGAGTCCAATTTAATTTTTTTATATACATAAAAAGAGTGCCTAAGATCAATGTACATACATGTATACATACAATCATAAAACACAATAGAACTCTAATACCAGTAGCAAGTTTACATAAAGATCAAATTTTGAAAGCTGCTTTCAGAAACATCGATTTTTTTATTGTTAGTTCAGAATCTATCATTCAATGGGAAAAAAAGAACCAGCCCCTTATGACTAAATGATGAGTATTATTCATACTCTTCTCATTATCCATTCTCCTCTATGCATCCTACCCATGTATCTTCACTTTTTTATTTCATTTTAATCTTTTGCTTCCTTGGAGTGAGTGGAACACCAACTCCTGCACCTCTTACCAATACCTCCAGTAAAATTTGACATCAGTGTCCTACAAGCACCGAACAGCTTGGAACTTGGAAGTAAAGCCTAATGCAATCATGGTTTCATGACAGAAAGAGTTTATTGCTCTACTAGTTTATGATATTCTTGCTTTTGCTTGTTTGCTTATGTGCAGTATAACTGAAGGATCAGAGAAGTGATGGCACTATAAATGGCACAGAGAAGTGATGGCACTACAATTTTTCACTCATTTTGGTTTCTAATGCAGCTCGATTTCCAAATCCCATTCTCAGCACAGTGGATGGTGTGCCAAGGGAATGACTGAAGAAGAGATAGGTGGCCTTGAAAGAATATTGCTGTTTAAGTCTTGCAACGTGAAACCAGAGCTGAGAAGTGGCACATACTTTGCAGAAATACAGTTTTAGGCCATCTTTCAGAGTGAGGAACTCAATCACAGGGACAAGATAGAAGCTTTTTAAAAAAGGAAAATAAAGACAACATAGAATCTGAAAATGCCCTGCAGAACAGCAAAAAGTCAGCAGCCAGAACACAGGCCAGTTCTTTCATCTCCATGGACAAGGTTTGCAAATGTTTTTACTCTAGAGAAATTTAACATTCCCTCTCAACTTTACTAAAATAAATTTCCTTTTACAGACATGTTTGTTGAAAATAGCCTAAACTGCCTCTTCCTTTCTATTCCATGTAATTTTTGTCCTTCTGACTTTTAAAATTTTTCTCCTACTTGTATAAAACTGTACCACCTTGATTCAAATACACTGTTCAACATACCTAGTGCTTCAGTGATGTAATTTATAGCCATTATCTACTATCAATTCTGTAAGATGAGTCTGTCATGTTTAGAATAAATCTGATAATAGAGAATGTTAACTGATGACAGAGCATGTAGTTTAACAAATATGATCTTTCAAAATCTTTAGTTTAGATCAGGAAGTTTAATTTCAACAAGTAGTGTGAAATCTTCCTACTTCTATGCAAACACTATTTGAATAAATGAAAGATCTCTTCTTTACTCTAAGAGAATCTTATGTAACCTAAAATAATGAATGTAGTTAAGTAATAAATCTTACTTACTCCTTTATATATGAAAGCAAGTACTAAAAAGATCATATGACACCTCTAGATTTGAGGAAGAAGCCAGGTTATGTCAGGAGTAAAAATAATGTGACTGTCCACAAGGTTACAGCACTGCTGACAAGTATTAATTATGTGATAAACAGTTCATTGCAAAAGCTAACTTACTGTCTTTTCTCTCTCACTTCTTCTGGCATTAATATTCATACCATGGGTATAGTCAGTCTGTCTGAGCTGCACCCATGTCTGTGACATATTCAGGAGAGTTTTAGTTTGTAGTAGTAACAGTGTGCCTGTGGCACTGTAGTGCTTAGCATAAGATGACCAAGAAACTGGTTCAAATGACAGGTATTTAGGTCATACTGCTTTGAATCAACCATTACCAACATGGGTTTAATACAAAACGCAGCCAAATCTAATAAAATTTCAACAAACCCTTTACCCTGGCAGACATGTTGTAGGCCTGTCAAATACAGTTAGGTCTTGCTAACTGTGTGCTAGCCCCTTTCATATTAAATGTCCCACTCTATCCTGAAATCTGATCTGCACAGAACAAGGGTGTTTGTACTCATTTTTTAATGGGGCATCTTATACCCAGATTGAGACAAAGTCCCACATCTGTGTCTCTGCCTTCCACTACAGAGTGAGAGGCACTGGATAAATAATGACGTGGGTTTGTTCTTTAATGTGTGCACTAAATTTTCAATGTGCTATTTTTGCACAGTGGCATCCCTTGGAGTATATCGATAAAGTAACTTAAGAGTAGACTGAAACCAACTTTTAACTGCAGCTTTATTTAGCATTCACCTCATTCACACATGCTCACATTCAGATTTCAGTCAAATTCAGGAGCTCTCAGAAATGAGGGAATTAGACATTTTAAGTGTAGGACCTTGCTCTTCCTAATGCAATTGATAAAAATGGAGCGAGGACAGGGTGCAACAGCCTAGTGCCACCAGCATCCTTAGCTCCACTCAGCACAGTGTAGACAATTTGAAACTGAGGGTTCAAACTTGCCTTTCATTGGCAGTGCCATGCATAGTGCCTCTACTTCCCAATTTCTTTCTAGCATCTGTTTTGATAATATATGGTCATGCAAGACCAAAAAATACACAAGAGGCTGATAAAAGCTAGGGCTGTCTTTATTTTTCCCAAAATTTACATCCTACTTTCCTAGACATTAATTTCAGTGCACAGGTAAGCTCTCAGCAAAACAGCAGATTTTTAAATAAATATATAGCCATTAAAAACCTAGCCCTTTAAAAGAGAAAATACAGGTAAATATATACTAGGTTAATATATCACTTCAATTTCCTATTTAAGGCATTAATGAGAATGCTTATGAGGTTATGGGCTCTTTGTCCAAGGACTTCATCAAAAGGGTAGCCAAACCCAACTCCCTTTCTCTTCCAACCATAGAACTCTGCAAGCTGAGTCCTGACTTAAAAACTATCCCATAACAGGGCTTTTAAGCCGAATCAGTGAACTGATCCAATTAGCACTGGGGCCTCAAAATTGCTAGAGCTGAGAGAGAAGAAAACATACAGCTGGCTAGAAGGTGAGACAGCCCTTGCTTAAGCTGACTGTGAAACTGTGCTCTGAAGGTGAAGCCTATGTGACTGCTGGGCTTTACCTGATCCAAGTCTTGCCTCAGTGAAAAGGGCAACACTCCTCTCGCCTTTATACATGATAAAAAGAAGACCCAGACCTTTCCCTCTTTCTATTTACACTGTTATAGATTAGGAAATCAGGGGAATTTTTCTTCCCCTGCCCCACTCCAAGGGAAAAAAACCGGAGTGAGCGGGGGAAGGGAGGTTATTAGCGTTACAAAAGATGTAGCCTGCCTAGGTTAATGGCCCATTTGGAGAGAGGAGAGAGGGAGGCGGGGACTGGTTCTGTTCGGGGAGGTGAGGGGCAGACTGCTCCCTGGGTGCAGACAGGCATTTTGGGGAGGGGGACCGGAGGTCTAGTTTTTCTTTTGGCTGTTCGTCCTGGTGAGCTCGACTTCTCATCCTGCTTCATCGGAGAGTTTGCTTGCCCACGGGAGAGGAGGAGGAGTTTTTGAGACACCACCACCTGAGACTGCGGTGAGTCCTCGCCACTTGAGATAGCGGTGAGTTCCCGTGGGAGTGTACTGCCTGCCTTCCTTTTTCGTCCCCACGGAGGGAAGGACCTCCCCATCTCCTTCTCAGCTTCCTCACGAGGTCCAAGACCGCTCTCTCCAGATGGGTGCGACAACACCCATCTCAGCTGTACAATGTTTATTCCGTTTACTTTCAAAAAAGAAAGTAAACAGATTCCTGTTGACTTTGAAGGCTGAACTGGCTCAGCTCCTGGCAAAGCACTTGCCTGGTCATAAATGGGGATGAATGTGACTTTGCTCTTTCAGCAACAAGATGTACTGTAATATGAAGCTTCTTGTCCCTACCTCCACTTGCACTGAGCAAACAGTTTACTTGGCAAATGACTTCCTGACAATACAAAAAGTTTATTAATAGTAACAAAGATAGATAATAGACAATACTGAATTCAAGTGTATTATTTGTGTGAAAAAAGTGTATTATTTGAATTGTCAGCAGTCACTCTAAAAGGGGATGCTGATACTGTGAAAACCTGAGTTCATGTTCATCAACTTGAAATAAGATACCTCCTAAGAACTCTAAAGAAAGTTATTCGGACATTTTACAGACATAACATTTTTTAAAATCAATTCAAATAAAGATTTTAAGAAACCAGAAGTGTAAGTGAAATCCACAGTATACAGACATAGGTATAGAAAAGGGCTTCCCTTTTTATGAAATGTGAATACAGACAACAAATCAATCCTAAACCCAGATTTTCAAGTTGTCAGTTTGTGACATCCAACTGCATTTCTTCCATGGAGCCCAATTTTTGATCCTTCTTTAGGGTACAGAAGGACCTTCATTAGAAGGGGAAAGTAGCTCACTGACATCAGAAGCTCAACTGGGAGAGTTGTGAATATTTATTTGCTGTGAATTTCTACACTGTTGAAACAGAAAGGTTCAAGATACTTGAAAATATCACTGAGTCCAAAATACGGTGTAAGTAAACAGAAGAAGTGTTAAAGGATGCTTCACATTTCTCAAAGCTTGCTAAAAACCTCTCTGCAATTATATTAAGTGTTGACTGAAAAAATATTAGAGTTTTTCTGACAGATTGCATATCCTAACATCCTAGCTTTTCTCATTTCTCAAAGTTTCACAAAAAAAAAATGATGAAAGTATGACTAGAGGTGAAGTTTCACAACCAATTTGAGCCAGGAGCAGTAAGCTGCACAAGTGCCCACCTACTGATCCACACCCACTAGGACATATGCATTACCTCCACAGCAATACCCAAATAAGCAAATTTGCTAGCTTTACTAATGACACCATGGATAACTAAGGCTGTAGATCTGTTAACACAGAGAGACTTAACAAATCTATCCTACTGAGAAATATGGCTAGCAATCTGTTAATCAAAACCCAAAAGCCCTGCCATGGCTGGCCATGTTTTGGATTGCAGTTTCATGGTGGGCTTTAGCTTGCTGAACCTCTTGCTGCTGGAAGACGGTCCTGTTTTCTCACTGCCACCACCAGGAGCCACACCCTTTGCCTCCAGCACCTCTGTGAACATTTCTCCTCTTCTCTTGTGCCAATTATCTGAAAACCAATTGATTTTTTTGTGTGTGTGCAATTTTTCAGGTGGACTGACTTGGTGATGAGACTCTACAAAGACGCACAATCACAAGTGTCAATGCAAAGCAGTCAGCAACAATGCAGAGACAGCAAGATGATCTTTGTGAAACAACTTTACACACTATTTGGATTAAGCTAAAATTAACTATTGTGCCACTGCCTCAGTCTGTTGTGTAAAACTACCAATCCCATTGTCTTCAAAGGCATTGCTCCTAAACCAAATTCACAGCTCATCAACACCAGAAGATCCAGTTTTTCCACCTCCTTGCATTCAGTCCCATGTTGCTGCTTATCCTAAGTTAGCTCCCAGGCTCATGAGAACTGGCTTAACACATTGACAAAGCAAAAAAAAAATAACCCAGTCATAAAAAGAAAAGTCTTTGCCAGTTTAAGTGAAAGGACATCAAAACAGACAGAAAAAAAATAGGTGGGACTGCTCAGACAGGCAGAGATGCAATAAGGAAAAAGGTAGAAAGGAGGAACATCTTTTACTGGCATCAAGCTGTAAGCTGATTACCTGTGACATTTTAGTTGAAGACTTTAAAAAATAATTAGATCTCTTATCTCTCCTCTCAAAGCCTCAACAATTCTCCCACTTTGCTCAGCCATTAGCTGTATTTAACATCAGATCATATTTCAAATAAATTCATGATGTTTTAGATGAAACTTTAAAAATTGTTTTAATAAAACTGATTCCCCTTTGCCAATCCATAATAATAAACAGACTTTCAAACTGCCACCAAACTGACCTATAAGCACTAAAACATTAACTAAGTAGAAGAGTGTATCCAAATAAAAAGTATATACAATCTGTATTTCTAAAAAATAAAAAAAATAAAGCTAAAACAACGTCATCACTTTCTGATTTTCCTTCTGCCAAGAACCTGTCTTTCAGTATTCTCAAAATGTAGAAATGAAACTACTGAAAGACAAGTTTTCTTTTTGGCACTTTAGTATTTTAATAGTACTTCTGAAATGGAATTTCATTCTCAAATACAGAAACTGAGGAAAATTGTACACAGACATTCAAACAATCTTCCACCTCTAAAATTAAGATAGTGCAAATTAGCTTCCTGTAGTTAGGAAATTAAAATGTCATATGAATGACTGTTTCAACTTCTATTAGGAAGTTACAGTATTTTCATTACTGACCTATTTCACTGGGAAAGTATTCTAATACTTCAAATTTCCATTTTTTATAGGCAGCATATCGTTGATACATATCAAATATCTCCGAAGTGAACAGCATGGCTTCCTGCCCTCCAACTCCAGCAGTTACTTCCATGACCAGATCACTTTCATCTGTTTCTTCTGAAGGAATCAAAAGCAACACTATCTGTAAATACAAAAACACCCAGCTAAGACTCCTCTCTGACACTATCCACAACTGAGACAGTACAAAACACCAAGACAAGTCTGTAACTGACCTAGGCTGTGTTCTCTGTACCTACCCCTGGGTTGCCCTGAGGATGGGCTTCTCATGCCTCCTGTAGTGAGGAAGCAGCAGCCAGCAAGAGGTGAGTGGGGGTGATGCTGCATTGCAGGAATGCTCCCCGTGTCTGTTCACAGTTACAGGAGCTACACTGGTCTCTCTCAAGACCCACAAGTTTCCACCCATTAGGAAAACTTCGAGGACATTTGTACACTGCAGGATTCACGCCACTTCTTGCAAGACAACTGAACATCTCCCCTCCCATCAGATTTCCTTTTAATCCCATCTCAACTGCAGAGCTAAGAAGGTATGGATGTTCAGAAGATAGTTCTTCAACAACAACTCAAATGTATTATTCATTTATTTATTTAAAAAGGAAGAGCCTGATCTGCAGCAGAAAGATACAACAGAAGTTAAAAAACTGTATCACAATTTTGCATGCTGGATCAAAACTCTGGCTGATTTGCAAATTCCTTTCAATCATCTTCCTGTACTAGCAATAGGTGATGTTTCTTTCTACAGATAATTATTTCTTTTGGCAAAATCATAAATATTTACAAAAATATTTATAAAGTGATTGTTGTATTGCTGTCAGAGGAATAAAGAATGTGACCACACCAGCTTCAACTTCACCACTAACATTAAGTTAAATAGATTTTTATTGTAAAGATCATGATCTTTTTTTTTCAAATAACACAGATACTCTGTAAAACCTGCATAAGGTAGCAACTAAAGTAGTTACATAGTATTAAAATATTTTTTTCCAAAACCACTAGTATGCCTGATACTATGTAAGTTTTGTTTCCAAGGGATAAAGTATTGGACATCCATAATCGTATATGGAGATAAGACAAACTATAGCACCAGCTTAAAAAGATACACTGATTAAAACATTTTCAGGTACAAATAGGCACTCGCTTACAGCCTGTCTCTGTAGCATCTCCTTTTTCCATTTCATTAGATAACAGACACTACTTGAGTATAAATAGCAAGGTGGGGAGGAAAAGAGTTTATCATATTCATACTGATGAGAATCATAGAACGGTTTGGGTTGGAAGAGACCTTAAATATCACCTAGTTCCAATGCTCCTAAGAAGACAATTTGGCCTTGTTAATTTAAGAATGACAAAGAAACAAGAGGCTTTATAAGGGGATCTCACCTGTTGTTTCAGTTCAGCTATCTCTTCTTCACAGGAGGCAATTTCCATTTCTGCAAGCTTCCGTAAATCTTCGCTCTCATCTGGAATATTTGAGTATGGTTAAACCTCAGACTTATATCAGTGCCAGTTTGAGAAAACCTTCTGAAAAATAACCATATGAAGAACTTACTCTAAAAAAAAACTCCCAAACCCAAAACCAACCTACCACAAAACTTGCCCCTCTCCCCCAACACACTAAACCTGCCAGAAAATCAAATTAATACTATGATCTGTAATGAAGGTACACAGTAGATATTAAGTGTGTTCTAATCCTGTGCAGGTATAAGACAAGGGAAAAATCTGAAACTCTAAAAACCAAAACAAACAAAATCCAACCTAACCAAAAAAAAAAAAAAAAAAAAAAAAAAGAAAATTTGCTGTGCCAGTGGTCAAACAGTGGCATAGGTTGCCCAGATTGGTTCTAAGTTTTCATCCTTGAAGATACTCAAATCCCAATTAGGTGAAACCCTGAGCAACCTGCTGTGGGTGATCCTGCTGAGCAGAAGGGTAGACTGGATGATCTCCAAAGGTCCCTTCTCACCTCAGCCATTCTGTGACTCTATGAAATTACTTTCTGTTTTTCAGTATGACAGGAACTTTAAGGATTTAAAGAGCACAGCAGCCCCACAATTGGCACTCTTTGTTAAAAGGACTATTATCCCTATAATTGTATGCAAAAATCTGACAACTGCAGTAGTAATTTCAAGTATTTTATATCTCTCAATTTATTCCAGAATAGCTGCAAAACTTCTAAAACACCACTAAAAACAAAGTTATGGGAGAACTCTTGCATAATAAGAGGAACTTGTAATTTTGAAGCATCACTTGATTGGTCAACACTAATGCTTTTCAATTAAGGCTTCTTTTTCTGTACTACAGTTTCAATATGTTAAAGTGTTTCTTTTTTTTTTTTTTGTCAATATCAAACTTCAAACAAAGGGATGAAATAATAATAATAAAAAAAAAATCAACATTTTAAGCAGCCTCTGATTGCCCAAAAAGGGAGAAAACGGTACATACAATGAAAAATGGGGAGCTGGGGCTAGACTTTTTTCTGTGTACAGCAAACTTTTAAATGTGCTCAGGAGCAGTCTTGCACTAGAGCCACACTTTTTCAGCACTGTGACTGCAAATAGTCACTAGCTCAACTATAAATGAAACTTTTTTTTACTTTATATTTTAGGTTTAATATTGGTGAATTAACTCCTCCATCACTTCTGTAAGAAGGAAATTAAGAAGACAATAATGCATAAACTGATTTAAACAACAAGCATGCTTTATCTACAGCTGGCTAAGAGAATGCATGGCTGACTATCTGACTAACTGTCACTCTTTGAACATGGAAACTTGATTATCTCCATCTACATTTCTTTACCATAACTGATCAAGAGCCAGTCATTAAGGCCAACAGAAGGAAGGATAAGAATTAAGGAATTAAAAATCTGTTAAGAGTCAAACCAGTTGTTGGTAACACAATTAAAAAATAATCTACCAATTAATAGTACTTGCATACTTTAAGATGCAGATGTAATACAGGCTTTAAAATCAGTTTAAAATAATACAAACAAATATTTGCAATTATTAATTGCAGAAGCGCTCAAAATTACTGACTAAGCCTTTGTGATCTCTTCACTTTGCTGAAATTCTAAGCCTGGCTTTGACAACACTAGCTTTTTCAGCAGGTTCTGAAAGGAGAAAAAAAAATCTTCCATTCCATTTCATTAAGTTAGTTTGGGTCAATTATTAGTTTGTTCAAAGGAAACATTTCTCTTTTTTCAAACTGAGGTGTAAGAGAATGAATAGTAAAAATACCAAAAAAACCCTATTGTTTTTGGACAGTGTTTGCCACCTTCATTAGTCAGAACAGCCACCTACAGTTAGCACTTTTTATTAATCAGTATTTAGTAGCAAGTATTAAATGATCTAGGGAATATTTCACAATCTAATGACTGTTTACTGACCTTAAAAGTACTCCTTTTCTGCATTTTTGTTTTCTAACTGCTATCAAAAGGAAGTTTGATTCTGGGTAAAATATATTATTTGGCAGCACTAAAAGTGCACAGTTACTGACACAATACAAAGTCAAATCACGTGTGGAGACAGCACAAACAGATGCTGATGTCTACGACTGTAAATGGAGATAGGAAGGCAGGCTGGGCTGTCTCGGCAGCAAAAGAAAAATGGATTAAAAAAACCTTCAGAAGTTTTCTATCCCCGATTAATTATCTTTATTTTAATTGGCCAGAGCACGGTGCTAGTAACACCAAGGTTGTGGGTTTGATCCCTGTACTGAACATTCACTTAAGAGCTGGACTCGATGATCCCCGTGGGTCCCTTCCAACTCAGAATATTCTGTGATTCTATGAGAGACAGCTGTCACCACGCTGCTCCCCCTTCCAGTATCAGCAGCTCCTACGCCGGTGGATGTGCTTTCCCCAGTCGCCCATACCCTTGATCTCTGCCCAGATGGTTTCACTACTTCCGGAAGGCCCGAGGAGACCTCCCCGGCCCCCCAGTGACAGATGTGTCACACCCTCTCTTCCCCCCCCCCCCCCGAGGTGACACGAGTGGCGCGTCCCCCGCGCGCGCAGCCCCCGCCGCGCCAGGTGCGCGGCGCCGCCCCCTCGGGGCTGCTCCGCCAATGGCGCCCGCACACGCACATGTCCCCGCGGCCCGCACCTTGCCGCGCCAGCTCGCGCGTGTCGCGCAGCTCGCGCTCCTTGTCGCGCAGCCGCCGCACCCTCGCCGCCAGCTGCGGCGCCGCCCCGCCCGCGCCCTGCGCCCGCGCCTCCAGCAGCCGGCGCAAGGACGGGGCGGCGAACAGCTCGTCCAGGCCGGGCCGGGCGCTCAGCCTGCGGCACGGCTGGGGCGGACATCTCCCCGCTGCGCTGCTCCCGGCCGGCGCTGCCCGGAAGCTCCGAGGGGGCAGCGCGGCGGCCCGGCAGCCCTGCGCCGCGCGGAGAGCTCGCGAGAGCAGCCGCATGTCCGGCTGAGGCGGGACCACGAGCACCCCCCTTCCCCGGGGCGTCACTGCCGTGCCGGAGACACCCGAACGCGCTCGGCCACCTCCCTTCCGGGTTTCCGGAAGCTGCCGAAGGAGCTCGGCTCTGGCTTCGGGCGTGGTCGGGGATTATCGGGGCTGCGCTGGCGGAAACGGACGAAGGCGTTCGGCTCCCTGCGGCGCGCGGGGCTCCGCCCTGGGCTGAGAGCGCCCTGATTGGCCAACGCTGTCAGGGCGGGGCGGGGGCGGTCCTGAGCGCCCCCTGCGGGCCCCGGAGGGGACGCCGGGGTGGGTTTTTGGGCCCTGACAGAAGCGGGGCTCCTGGGCGAGAGCCGCGAGGGGGTTCAGCGTTTTACTGCGGCGCTTTAGTGCAACCTGCAAGGCCGCATAGGTGAAAGGGGGAGGTTGGAGCTGTGGCTTTGGATATCCGGGTTACTCTTACAGACCTTCTCCTATCCCTTCAGGAGAAGTTTTCAGAATTAAAGTACCCTGAGGAGGAACATGCAAATACTTGTGGAAGGATGCCTCCACGGTGAAAGCACGTGCAAAATTAAGCACTTAGAGGAATTTTTAGAGGAAGAAAAAAAGGCAATTCAAAGTGCCTTCGCATCAGAAATTAGTGATGAGACTAAAAGACAACCTGTTCACAAAATAGAGATCTGGGCATAGTCTCATATGTCAAAGTTTTAAATGGGAAGGCAGTGAGGATGTAGTCATTTAGTAACTCTGATGTAATGGATGCTGTGGGATGATCTGGACAAATTCCTTCTGATATGCAGATTGAGTGGCATAGTAACCTTGTTTCAGATAACATCATTAATGAGATTCCTGGCTAAACTCAAAATAGTTTGGAGAATATACTTTATTATAAAAATGTGCAACTATCCATAGAACTTTATTAGGCAGTATTTTATATTACAATCATTAGAGGAGTCAGAGTTGTGTCCTTGCCTTTCTTCTGTCCTTGTTCATGTCTTAATAGAACTAGGTAATCATACCTTACAACTAAATTACACTGATGGAATAACTGTAACTTCCATATGATACATAGTAAATTGTTATTCTCATGAATGTAATATCAAAAGCAAGAGTAATGCTTGCACACGTAAGTAGTTTTGGTAGTCAGACATGAAAACTTGGAAGTTTTTGTTCCATGATGGAAATCCAAGGGCAGTACAGCCAACATGAGAATTTGTTATTCAGAATATTAAACATTTAAATGAATGGTTGGATAAAAGTATTTTCCTATGATTGTAAATGCACCATTTTGGACAAGGTTTATTGGCAAAATACACTGTAACAATAGTTTATAAGTAAAAATCACAGTCGGAGACCTTTGTGGAGAATGCAGTCTGTGTGACTAGTCTGGTGCTGATAAACAGCATTGCTTATGAAATCTCACCAACTGAAAGATTCCCTTGCACCCACTGCTGCCTGACCATGAAGCTCCTTGAAGCCTTTTTACAGAAGGGTAAAGGAAAAATGACCAAATTTGTGCATTTAATAAATGAAATATTTTAGTGTTCTGCGATAGTGAATCATAGAATAGAATCATAGAATCAACCACGTTGGAAAAGACCTCGAGATCTTCAAGTCCAACCCTCGATCCAACACCACTGTGGTTACTAGACCATGGCACTAAGCGCCAGATCCAGTCTCATCTTAAAAACCTCCAGGGACAGCAAATCCACCACCTCCCTGGGCAGCCCATTCCAAGGTCAGATTAGTCTCTCTGTAAAACATTTCTTCCTGATATCCAACCTAAGCCTCCCCTGGCATAGTTTAACACCATGCCCTCTTGTCCTACTGCTGGTTGCCTGGGAGAAGAGACCGACACCTACCTGGCTACAACCTCCTTTCAGGTAGTTGTAGAGAGCAATGAGGTCTCCCCTGAGCCTCCTCTTCTCCAGGCTAAACAACCCCAGCTCCCTCAGCCTCTCCTTACAGGACTTGTGCTCGAGTCCCTTTACCAGCCTTGTTGCTCTTCTCTGGACCTGCTCCAGCACCTCAATATCCTTCCTGAACTGAGGGGCCCAGAACTGGACACAGCACTCCAGGTGTGGCCTCACTGGTGCTGAGTACAGGGGAAGAATCACTTCCCTGGACCAGTTGGCCACACTGTTCCTGATCCAGGCCAGGATGCCATTGGCCTTCTTGTTCACCTGGACACATTGCTGAGGCATGTTCAGCTTCCTGTCAATCCAAACTTCCAGGTCCCTTTCTTCCTGGCTGCTCTCCAACCACTCTGTGCCCAGCCTGTAGTGCTGCAGGAGGTTGTTGTGGCCAAAGTGCAGGACCTGGCACTTGGCCTTTTTGAACCTCATCCTGTTGGAATCAGACCATCTCTCCAGCTTGTCCAGGTCTCTCTGAAGAACTGTTCTGCCTTCCAAGCAGATCAACACTCCCCCCAGATGACAGTTTTACTATTGTGTGAACCCAGCTTGTGAAGAGAAGTATGGAAAACTCAGGAAATTTAGAGTAAGGGGGGATTTAATGTAAAGCTTTTGAAAAGGAAAAAAAAGTCAATCACTGATGGTCAGCCTTTGAACTGTATCCCTGTTTTAAACTGGAAGGATGGATTTCCACAGTGTGAGTTCACGGACAAAGGAAGGGGCAAAATCTGGGTTTTGGTGTAATGTTAAATAATATGCAGACAATGTTTCTTTTAGGTTTTTGTCAGATGATTTTGGCACCATTATTGTTTTGTTCTTTCATCCCACAAACATCACTTCTACTGATGGTAGAAGTATTCAGGACATACATGAACAGGGCTGATGTTCTGTCATGGCAAATGTACTCAGGGTATTGGTGAGCAGGACTGCACCTTTGTCACTGCATCCAAGTCTCCGAATGTACTACCATGCTACCCTTCTCAAAAAACAACAGCATTATGGGCCGAGAACAAAACCTATTTTGAAGTTGGTAGTTAGACAAGGGTCAAGTTAACTTGGAGCAGACGTTGCAGCTGCCGATGTGCAACCTTAATTTTTTGCTTTGTTGGATTTGATAAGGACTGTTAAGGCTCTGTTGGCTGGGTTAATGATGCCAGGAGCAGGCTCACAGACATTGTGGAGGTGGGAGGTTTGCTCCTGGTGGTATAGGAAGTTGCTAAAGTTAGAGATTTTCTTGAATCAGCTTTGATTGCTTTTGAATTGGTATTGTGGAATGCTTATATTAAATGGCTTTCACAAGCACTTACTGCATACAGAAGATGCAGGTTCTTGAGCAGGCTCAGGCCGTGATCAGTCCAGCAAGCTGCACTTATTGAAAAAGCTCCCCACCTATTTTTAGATACTGGTTCCACAGACAAATGCTCCTTGTGATCAAATTTGCTGCCTAGGAAAGCAAATTTGGCATCGGGTGACAGCTTAAACCCTGGCTGTTTAAAGTAGAGTGTAGTTGTCCTTTAGTTGCTTGGTTTAGATCACAGACACTTTAGCATGCCTTTACCTTAAAACAGAGCTATTACTAGCTTAAATCTGGTTTGTGTCCACTCTCTGTTGTCCTGTGAATGGACCATGTGGACTCCACAGGTACTCAAGTGAGTTGTGGACAGGCTGTGGACCTGGAAGCACTATGGCCACACTTCCATGCTACTGAGCAGTCTGGAACTCGGTTAACCTGCAGCCCAGCCACCTGTGTCACTGGCCTGTCTTTTCTCCATCATACCTTTAGTCTCCTTAATACCATATGTGCCTTCAGTCTATTTGAATACTCATGATACTATCCGTGGGTTTTGCTTTATCCTGGGTATCCCAAACTACTTTCAGCTCAGTGAAAGCTCAGTTACGTAAACAGCTAGGTTGAACACATGCGTAACACAATATAGATTCATTTTTTTTTGAAACCTAAAGGTCAGGTGCTCTGCTTATTTGTGGCTATTTGGCATTAGGCTCTATTTGACAGAAATATTAAACACTGGGCAAAAGTGACAAAAACATAACTCACTTTCTGTAGTGCACTTGCTATATACATTCTCATGAAAAACTGAAATACAAGTTAAATACATACTTATTTTATTCCAGGCTATAGAATAAGTATATTTAGGCAGTTTTTCAAAGTGTATTGTACGCTGCATGCACAATAAATCAGTTTAATAGCTTGACTGTTTTACAATTTGTGTTCAAAGAACTGTATGATAGGCAATGAAATCATGTTACAGCATGAATTACTGTCCATTTGGACTACATCCATTTTGTTATAAAGAAATTTTGGGAAATCCAAACGGATAAATGAAATATATATTAAACATTTTAATATCAGCATTTGCTCCAAGAAAGAAACTTCACATACTATATTCAATTTTTAAATCCCTCCAAATAGAGGATTTTAGACAATAAATTTTGAACGTGATTTCATTGCAGTATTACACTGAAAATTGGTGTAATATTTTTCAAAATGATGTCACAGTTTCCAAATACAGATTTTGGAATTTTATGCTAGAAATCAAGATAATATTTCAGGGCCTGCACATCTAGCTTTAAAACTGTCTTGAAAGGATAACTTGTTCATGTTGACAAGAACTTCTACCTGTGTGAAATATCTTATAAAGATAGCTAATGACTAGCAGGTCACCATCAAATAGTAACATTGAGAATATTCAAGTCTACATTTGTAAAGACTTATGCATGCAGTTTTGTCTCTTACACATTGTTTAGATGTGTGGACTAAATGTATTGTGCCTCAAACACCAACAACTCAAAATTACACTATGTAAATATATACATATATGATGCTGTATATGTTTAGTACCACAGTAAATATAACTGTAATCAAATGATACTAGACATATGTAGGACCATAGTTAAATTCTAAGTAAGAAAAAAGTCAGAGAAATTCAGTATTTCACAGTAGAAGGAGGCAGTGCTTTCTCACTGAATTTTCCCCCCTCAGGACTTGTAAACATCATAGCTCTTATTCTATCAGTATAATAATTGAATATTTTATTCATAATGGTAAATAGCTAACCAACATGAATAAAGTTGTCAAAACACAGTAACACTTTCAGACAAAACAGGTATTTATTAAAAGAAACATTTATAAATATTTTGTCTTGCATTTTAAACTACATTTTCATAAATAACAATATTTAAAAGTGCTGAATATGGTAGGATAGTCAGCAACGCCACTGTAAACAGATTTGTTTTCCACTTTGCAGATTTTTTTTTCTAGATCCCATTTTGTCAAACACTACAACAGTTAAAATATTTGCATAGGGAATAGAGAATAGCCCTTTTAATCATCTCCTGAATTCTTTATAAATTACAAAACCAAATGAGTTTAAGAAACAGTTTGTTAAATTGTTCGTATATATATCCAAAAAAAGCACACAGGTTTCAAGTAAAAAGAATGACTAAAAAATTCCCCAAACTTGCTATTTGAAGCATGTTCAATAAATTAAGAAAATGAGAGGTAGTAAAACAAAGGGAAAAAAAGAAGCCCCAGAAGACAAACTAAGACCTGCATCCTCCCAGTTACTGTATCACTGCCTTGGCAGCAGCGGTTCCCGCCAAAGAGGGCATCAGAGGCTGCCCGAGGGGACTAACTGGGTGGTTGGAGCCAACTGTGCTTGGGCTAGATTCCACTCAAGGACACAACTGCCACATCTGCCAGTCCAATCAAAAGCAACAGGCTTATGCCATGTTTAGTCCTACGTAAGTGAGAAGAACCTTGCCTCTTAAGTCTTAGTATAGTATTAAATATATATATGTGTGTATATATATATATATACACACACATATGTACATATATGTATTTAGCAAGTATTCAAAGACATTTCTTGCTATATCTTTAGCAGTTTATGAGAGATGCTAATGCTCATTTTGCTTGTGTATGGTAGGTATGAGGATAGGTTTTTTGAAGTTCCAAGTCACTGTCTCTTTAAACATCAAAATGTGTCCTGAAATGGGACATTTTTTTGATAAAAAGGCCAAGCAAACACCTATTAAAAACACCATGGCAGCCAAGTGATGGGAGTACTATGGTGCCTTACCTCTGATTAAGGGCTCAGTACAGGATTCTTTACCCAGGAAAAACACCCATTGCATTTCCATAGGCATTTTGCTTGGGTAAGATCTGTAGGTTTAGGAGCCCTTGAAGTTTGGTTTAGTATTACTCTCCAAACCCCTTGTTTTCAAGGAGTTATTCAAAATCAATGAGGCTAGAAGCTAAGTCTTCTTTAACCCGCCACCTTGTAAAACATTACTTTGTTTAAAAACATTTTTTACCAGATTTAGCTTTCAAAAAAAAATCTTACAGGACAGATGCAATTCATCAAAAGGTTCTAAAATGCTCTAAAATGCTACATGTAGGCAATCTTTTATTAAATTTCTTTATTCAAAAAACTAAATTATCAAGCTCTTTGTGTTGTTTTTTTGTTTTGTTTTGTTTTTTGCTGAAGTACATACATTATACAACAGTGTTAGAACTGGATAGCCAGTCTTTAATAAATCAATTACAGTATCTGACATCTGAAATGTACATTGAAAATCTTTGTTCTTTTAACAATTTAACAATATCAGCGCATAGATTTTGTCACCCAGATATGGATCCCTTTAAGTAATTTGTGCTTTTTTTTCTTTTCTTTTTTTTTTTTTTTGACATTGCAAACTCTGTAATGAAAATGCCACAGTTTTGGCAGTGAACAAACAGAGAAATCCTCCACTTAATTTATTTTAAATAAACAGTGATAAATAGCTCTTTTTCTCTGTACAGAAATATTGGCTTCAAAAAGTCAGCGTATTGTACTCAGTAGAGGATGTTGAGTAATGCTACACCTTAAAAATTGGCTTTTTTCAGTTAGTGATGTTAAAAAATGCAAGCCTCTTTCTGGTTTGCTGCAATTGTATCTATGTACCATAGGACTGTATTGCACAAAAAAAGTCCTTAAATACAGATATAATTTATGTTATTGGATTAAATATTGCAACAACTAAGTGGTAAGTGAAGCAGTTTTACCTTGCACATGCAATGTGAGGATACACAAGGAGACTGTTCATAAAACTACAAATACATCATTGCAATCTTGACTGCAGTAGGGTGAAAGGAGTGTGAAACAAATGTATTTTGGCAAATCCATTCTTCCCCTCCCACGCCATCTTGAGCAAGGAGGACCTTGGTAAAAATGTAGACAGAGATCATAATATGTATTTGTTTTCTTCACAGTAGCCTGAGTAGTGCTAAACTGTAGTTCTCCAGGAACCCAGCTCCAGATGTTATTAAACTACTTTTCTTCCATCCCACCCACCCAAAAAAAATCAAGTTATTTTGTTTGAAAATTAAAACTAAGTTTCAGAAGTAGAGCCTGTAATACTTTCAACAAGAGACTTATAAATCTGAGAGTTCAAAAACCTTGGAAAAGAGTCTCTGTGCATTAGGGTGTATATCTGGAGCTGGGCATCTTCATACATGTGAGGGCTGGGATCCAACAAGTTTCTGTTGATCACTTCTCTCACCCGGGAATCAAGACTAACCTGAAGAAGATAAGAACAGAATAATATTAAACAACAATATTGGAAAAGCTGTAATATGTATCTTTTTTCCTCATGGCTCCGTTGAACATGCTGACTTTATCAGTTTATTTACGTGATGCTCTGTGCTTCTTTCAGAGCCATCACACAATTACTGTGTAATGCACTGAGACCATCAACCCTATTTCAGTTTTGACTTGATCTTAGCATCCATCTTAAAATCTGTGCAATGAAACACAGTTGTATAACAGATTAAATGCAGTGCAACTGAGCTCTGCAGTAACCTGAATTTTCCAAAATATGCTATTTTACCCTAAAAAAATAATTTTTATGTACTTAAAATTATTTCTCTGAAATTAATGTTGAATTACCCTCGTTCAGAGGGCTGAAATGCTTTTTTGTGGTTTTGTTTTTTTTCTTTTTTTTCCCTGAGCATTTGTGGTTAAGCTTTTAGAAGCTTTCTATCCATCATTCTCACCTGGCTGCCTACAGTTTTTTGCCATTTTTTTCAGGCACTACTCTTGTTCCTCACAAATTACTCAGAGTTTTTATAATTTTTAGTGTTAGTCTTCCCATTAATATTAACTATTTCAGGTTTATTTTCTTTTCAAGACTATTTAATATCTGGTAATTTATACTTTCAGGATATCATATGTCCATATTGAAGTTGTTAGCAAATTTCAGTTTTAGCTTCTCATTTACTTACAATTTGTAATGAACTGCTGTGTCTAGGCAAAAAAGGACATATTATGCTTGGGATGAATGCACAGATGATTTTAGCATAACATTTAGAAATTTGAGTGAATGTACAGCTTATCCACAAAATGCTCTAAAACCCAGCAAATTAATGCCTTCTGGATTAAATAAAATGACAGTAGCAGGAAAGCCCACTGGGACCAGCAAGGTTTACTCAGCTAAGAAGAAAAAGGCTAAAATACTGAGCAGAGAAAGGCCAAGCAGAGATCAGTTAAGCTATTGTGATTTACACCAAATTGCAATCTGGCCCTGCTACTCTGCAGCCATACAAAAAGACATTCATAGTGCCTGAAGGATTGAATTCAACCATGGAAAGCTCCATGTACTAAGATACCTTGACATATGAAGGACAGTAGCTAGGATGAAAACTGAGAACATGTTTGCAGGTGTGAGTTTGTGTGCTTTTATATGTGGTGAAGCAAAGTCTTTGAAACACACTGCTGTGGTGTGATATGGTATGGTACAGTATGGCACTGAGAAGTAAATATACATTTTCAGTATATCTTCAGTATCAACTGTAGAATCTGGCATTGTTGGTTTGTTGGCATATTGGAAGATGTTACTGACACAGCAGACAAGCTCTTTCTCTTCCAATATTTGCTGTTACTTGGTTATCAGTCACAAAGTACAACTATGATGCAAATGAACTGCAAGTAAGCTGTTACCTATTCATGCTAGGAAACTGTACCTATTACTCAAGTACACTATCTCTGCAGAACATTCATTACACCTGCCCTACACACGCTCTCCAAGCACTCATTGCTGCACCTGCAAGCAGCACCCCAGGATGCAGCAAGCGTCCCTCCTGTCCAGCTCTCAGATGGATGGGCAGCGAGCGGTGCTCTGTCAGTGGCTATGAACCTCTTCGCTTTCCCACCCTGCTGCTTCCACTCCTGGTTCTGGCACAGCAGCCCTACAGCTACATGAATTAAGGAATCTGAAAGTGGCATTTCTTTTTCGGGCTGTTTTCTGATTGAATTCACTGTTTAACTAAGGTATCTGTGCAAGCAGACTGGGCGGCACAGCAGGAACAAATGGACCAGTGGAATTGCTCAGCCAGTGACTGTGTGCAGGGATGTAGTGCTAAGGTAGTTTCAAGTGGCAGTGTTGCATCCATGCATCTTCAGAATTTATTTGAATAGATTTCAATCTCAGATCATTGCATTTCTGCAGCACAGAAATGACACACTAAGATTTAAGCAATTCTCCCCCACGCACAGGCACATGTATTTATATAAAAAAAAAGTTTGTGCAGGTAACTAAATGGCTATTCAATATCATATATAACAGTTTGGATTAAAAAAAAACAAACAAAACCTCAAATTTGACAGGTTGGTGGGGTTTGGGGCCATTGAGCATAGTAAAAGTTAATAGGACTTATAGAATGAAAAAAAAATAATTATGGAACATTAATTTGCATTGTATTTCTTCAGTGACTCACTAAAGCCAGATGGCAAAACTAGTTGGAGTTACTAAAGGTATTTTCTTGATAAACAGATGAATACAAGGTTGTCTGTTTAGACCACAAAGACCTTCTGCCTCAATAACTTCATCACTGAACGAGTGATGCTAAATATTTCAGCTCTTATGCCGAAAGGTAACATCTGGAATGGGATGCCTGGATGCAAAGAACTTTTCAGCTCCCATGCTGTTCTGAAGCATTGCAAACAGTTCTTGTTTGCCTCCTAAGATTTCCAGTATGGGCAGGAGAAACTGCATTGATGAGATCTGCACACACACAGAGTGCACCAAGTTAGTGCACCCTTAGTTAGTATTTGACTTTTAACTGCTGGTTGATCTTAGCTTAAAAAGACAGCTGAGCATTCATCACATGTATATGTAGTAAAGATATTGTATTAGAAGAAAGACTCATTATTAGCTTGCTGTATTGATAGTAGTATTTCGCTCAAGGCAAAAGTAGACACTATGGCACAACAGAAGATAATGGAGCTATAAATTGCTGTTGGCTTCATTCATATGAAGTTGCAAAGTATTCTTGAATGCAGTGCCAAAGTAAAATGTAGAAAGCAAGGTCCACAGTGAGCATAAATTAGCCATTGAGTAGGAAGTCAAATGCAATGCACAGAGACAAGGCAAATGTGATAAAGGTACATTATATGGCCTAAGAAAGACTCTTCCATAGTGCTTTTATATTTATGTATCTCTGTATTCCAAAACATTGTTTAATAGGGCATGCTTTTTCTTTACTCTGGGTGAAGATAATTTCAAAATGTCTATTTCAATTAAAGGGTTGAAGAAAATCTAATATAATTTCCTAGATATTATATGTTTCATTGGAGAAAGTATGTGGTCTTCATTTTTGGACTTTCACGTAGGAATAACAAGAGCAAATTTGGATTTTCTCCCAAACAGCTGTTGCAGCACATAACTCTATAAGGATTCTGATTTAAATTCCTTAATTTTGGTGCCTTTTCTCCAGAAATCCATTTGTATTACTTACCTCCTCTCTCTGGCAGATATGTGGCATTACTGAAGATGCATACCTATTTCTCAGCCTTCTCTTACTGGAGTTTCTTGAGTTTCTTCTTATAGAGAACTTAAATGTGTTGTGGTCAGTGATACTAAATGACCCAGCACCTGTGTCTCTACTTTTTCTGTCCCTTCCTTTCCTGATTTAATGTCCATACTAGGACTTTCATCTGACAGATCAGGCAGGCTTTCAGACTCCCATCCTGACAATTCAGGGTATAACATTTCTGCTCTGTAATAACAGAAAATACAAATGTAACATTTACAGATTTACCTCTTTTGGTGATAGTATAGAAATGTAATCTTCATATATAAGTCTTGCTTTTTCTTCAATAACTTTCTTGTTCTGTTCCTTCTTTAGATCTTCACATGCAAGCCAGAAAAGCAGGTTCTCCTCACTATACTCTGTTCTAAGAAACTCTCTGAAAAGGTTCCTCCCAGCTGGTGTTTTCATCATCTTGTCAAAATTCTGAGCCCAAGACAAAATTTCATCTGCAGTAGGGTTTTGGCTGCAAAAGCAAATATCATTACAAATATGCTTCTATTTTTGTAACAGTGTTTTCATACATTTGTCCAAAAATTCTCCTTTCAACTGCACTTTAGTCTAAAGTGAAAACTGGAAGCAACAAGGCTTCATCAGTGACGGGGGAATTTTGTTCACCCTTTACTTGTGCATTCATTATCTCAAAAGCCCACTAAACATGTTTTATGTTACGAGACATGCACTTGGCTTTCTACAAGTTTTCTGCTAGTGTTCTTAGCCATGCGACCCAAAGACAAAATCCCACAGCAGCACTGAATTCCTATCTCTGCAGATAAAGAAGATGTGATTGCAGGAAGATGGAAATAGACTCTCTTTCATGAGGGTTTTAGATGACACCTGATGTTCCTGCCTGCTTCTGACGGTGACTGGCCAAAATTTGGCTGCCACACAATTTGGTTTAGGAAGAAAAAGAAAAATAAAAGCCTCTTGGCAACCAAAAGCATACTAATGAGCCCCAACAAAATAGTAATTCAGAGAGCTTTTAAATTAGCATATTTCTCTGTGCTTGTGCCTAAGGGTTGCTAAGCTTCACTCTGTTTGGTGCTATTGACCTGAATGATGATCTATTGGCATGAGATGTGATGGATGTTGCTGGCACACTGGAAAGAGAAGAAATGGGAAAAAGTCCTTATTCCCATTTCCTGAAGGAAACTATTTGTGGCTTTTAACAGTGGATGCAGTGGATAAGTGATCAGAAGACTAACTTGCGTCACTAATCCATTAATGTACCACTGAATAGCTTGAGAAGGTAATAATCTGAATTACTTAACAATTAAATACAGTTTCAAACTTAATTCTGAGTGCCCACCCTTCCCTTCCTAATCCAACACAAGAGCTTTGTTAGCTGTTGTTAATAGTTTCTGTGTAATCATAATGCACAATAAGTGACATTTGTCTATATAATTTCTCTTCAAGTCCATTTATCAAGTCCTACTCTGCATGCAAGGCAGACTGGATGATGGGAAGTTATTTGTGATAAATGATAAATCAGAGAGAGTTTAACATTTAAACTATCCAGCAAAATAATTGTAACCTGAATGAAAAAGTTTAAACACAGATGTGAAGGTGAAAAATCTTCTCTCTGAGGAGAGTGCAAACAATCTGTCCAGGTGGATGTTGCTGACAAGCAACCTGTACTCCCTTACTGTCTGTTGGGAAGCTCTCTTCACTACAGTATTTTTTGGAAATTTATGACATTCTCCTCTCATAAAATACCATGATTAGCAATGAAGACAACGAGTTGTTTGGGTTGCTTTTACCATCAGATATGTCCTCTAAAGTTTTAATTTGCTTTTCCTGGGATTAGAGAACTCAGAGCCTCTGACAGTGTGTGTTCCACACACAACAAATATTGGCCCAAGCTTTAGACAGAAATAGAAGCTCAGACTTCCAGTGTGTTTAATCCAATTTTCAAGGTATGTGCCTTTTAGTTTATTTGAGTGAAACCATTGTCCAAGCTGTTTTATGAATGGCAGCCATGTTGAAAATCTGATTGTGAAGTGCACTTGCCCGTTAGTTTTTCTTCTTGTTTGGATAAACAGAAGAAAATGATCTGACAGGTAGCAGAGGCTTTTTATAGAGATCCACATATGGAACCATCCATGCACCTCCCATTCTTCCCCACAGTTCCTCCCCACAAATAAGAAACCATAAATAAACCTGACTTATGAATCAATGTCTCTGTTGCCATTTCATTGTCAGGACAGATTTTGCTTCTTTTTGCATAGATATTTTTGGAGGAAAAGCAATTAAAAGGACTTTCCCAAAGCACAAAACCCAAAGCAATTCTTGAAATTAGTTAAAGACAAATTAAAACATTTACTAGACGGCAGTTCGACCAACTTACCATTCTTCTATGACTTGGATACTCTCCAGTTTGGTCGTATGCGTTGGCCTTCCTGCATTGTCTCCTCTGTCTTCATTCCTAACAGTGAGGCTGCAATGTAGTACAACACTTTATTTTGTCTAGAGAAAGTTAATTTAAAACAATGACTATAGTAATGACAACTTTTAAAAGATATAAACCTATATAAAGTATCATTTTTCACTCTTGCCTCTAAACTTTTGGACAAAATTTTTTTATAATGACTTTTCTGCTGTGTTCTGATGAATATTAATTAACAGTTGCTATCAGCATGTGCATTTTTTTAGAAGCTCACAGTTTATCCGCTGAAAGGGAAAAACTTAGAGGTCACTTTTGGAGTGATTTCACTTAGTAAACTGAGAATATTAGTGACAATAAGGGTAGAGGGGGATAAGAATATCTGAATTGGACATTGATGGGGTTTTGGTGCCCCACCAGTTCTGGGTAGTTTTTCATTCTTCATGAACATTCCCTTTTTTGTCTCCAGGATATGGTAACAGTAGATGGCTCAGATACAGAACGTAGTATGCGGCAGCTCCTTATGATTTCCTCCTCTGACCTAAATTTGTTTTCCATTCCAAAAAGTAAAACTTACAAGCCTCTGAACAGAAAGGGATCCATTATCGTCATATTACCACAAGCAAGGAAAAGAAAGACTTCCTTTACTTGAGGACATTTTTAATGTTTTTTCTTCTTTTTCAAAGCTGCTAACTAGCATCACTTATTTTTCTGCAGATACCTTTTTAATCAGATTTGCTTAGTGGTAGCGGTATCCTCTGTGTGTGTTCTCTGTGAATGTTCTGGAACGTAGTATTGCCAGCACAACCACAATTCCTGATAACTATTGAAATAAAGTATGTTTTAAGTGGCATAGTTATTCATACAGGAAACCTGGTTCCAATAATTAAGCTTAAGAAGCAGAATGTAGTAAGGAGATGGAAATTTCCCCTTATCAGGTTTTCCCTATGTATCCAATTGAGAGAAAACAAGCAACCAAGCAAAAAATCCCCCTCCCAATCCCAAGAGAGCTCATCTTTTGAATATTGAGTATTCACCATACAATGATGCTCTCAGTCATCCTTGAGTGTTGCTACACAAAAATATGTTGGTAGCATAAAGCTTCTCCCTCTCCCACTAATCTGAAAAACTCAACACTCAGCTCTAAAAAGAAATCCGAGCTCTGAGACATTTTTAGTACAAAGAACCTTTCTTTCTAGACCCTCTGTATTTATGAGTCTCTTCAACACTTTTTTCAAGCATTTGGCAGACTTAATAGGTAATCTCAAACACTCTTCTGAAAACTGGAAGTTTAGGCTTCCAGGTAAAGCAGAGCACATATTAAGACTTAAACATTACAAAGACGTACACTTTCAAACGAAGCTCTTTGATACTGGTTGCTCCTTCACTTACCTGCCAAGACCTTAGTTCAGGCCCTTGGTCCTACTTCCCCTGTTACAGCGTAGGAATGCAGCTCCAGTGCTGCTAAGGTGTTAGGGTGTCATCAACTGCTGCAGGAGAAACAACACATCCTGAACTCTGGGGTTGGCAGGTAAAAAGCCTTTCTATCTCCTCTGACCTGTTCGTCAGTCTAAAGAGGGAGCACCCAGGAAAGACAACAGGAGTTCCGTATACAGGAGGAGAAAAAAAAAGGGACCATCCACTTTCTTCTGTCTTGTAATCTTTAAGTCCCCACATGTAACTGCTTAGGGTCACCTTGCATCTGGCCAGAGTACAAAGTTGGGGTGAGGGAGAAGCAGGGAAGGCACAAAGCTGCTCTCTCTCCCTGCCTCCTTCCCTCCTTTGCAGTCCACAGGTAGAGCAGCATTTATCTTCTCTGCTGGGTGCAGAGAACTGAATGTCCTTTAGTTCCATGGAAGAATAACACCACGGAAGGAGGAAACAGCTTGTGTACATTGCAAATGTAACAGGGTGTTCACCTAAGTCTGTCTAAAAGAGAATGAAGCTACTTGTTTTCCTTCACCACATGAGCAGCAGCTAAACTGTACTGATATAATTTACTTGTCAGGCAGTAGATGTCCAAGGATGTGGAGTCTTACTGGAAGTAGAAAGTGACTCATCTGAGAGCAGTCAGTCTACACTGGTAATTTAATTTATTGTCTGAGATCAAGTACTGTTTGTTTTGCTCACACAAAACCTTTGCTAGACTTAGGGAAACTATCATGAGTTGATGAAGGGGAAACAGTGAAGTAGTGAGTGGTGAGGAAAACGGACAAGAAAGCCATGTTAACTTCACTGCACTTTTTTTTTTTTTTTTTAATCAACAGGGTAACAGATAGGCATTATGCATTTTGATTTTCTACAGAACTACGTCTCAATAAAAAGTTCAGATGGTGGGTCTGGAACATAGTGTATCACTTTTCTGGTATCTA
Organism: Pseudopipra pipra; assembly: GCF_036250125.1. Classification (NCBI taxonomy): domain Eukaryota; kingdom Metazoa; phylum Chordata; class Aves; order Passeriformes; family Pipridae; genus Pseudopipra; species Pseudopipra pipra. The sequence continues at coordinate 52,329,330 of NC_087551.1, forward strand.
AACCAGAGTGACAATATAAGATACACGCTTGGCACTGATTCCTTCATCTCAGCATTCATATGTGGAGTTTAATGGCTGAATTTAGTCAGAGTTGCAAAATAGGGAAGACTACAGACAGAAGTGTTATACTGGGTTGGAACACTTTCTCACGTTTGGGTATTGCATTAAAAACTGTGCTAAATTTATAATGCATCTTGGCCTAAATTCTGCATTATGTTTCCAGTGACAACCACTAGCACTACATTTCAACTTTTATTTATCTACATCTGTCAAGGCAGATCCATTCCACTAAATACATTACTTTTGATATGTTTTTCCTGTGAATGAAACCATCATTTTTATACAGAAGTACATTCAATTCAGACATGTTCTGTTTTCACTCAAGGAACTGGTTCATATTCTCTGAGAAAAAAAAATTAAATATTTACACATTTGTGACTGCAAAGCTAACTTGAATGCAGGCTTTAAATAACTGATCACAATAACAGACTGCTACCTTTTAACTCAAAATGACTACACTGCACTGCTCTTTCCTGTGTTGCTATCTTTAGCTAGAAATACACTGTCTGTTCACATTTCTCTGTGGAATTTAAGCAGTCCACAGCAGAAAAGGCATCCTGCATACCTGATGTCCCTGATGCCTTAATCCATCATTGAAGCTAGCTGATTATGTCAGAAGAATTATGCTGTATAGTGTAAAACTAAACAGACTAAAAGTAACAGGCTAAAGATTAACAAAATGATCTTACTTAGTTAAGGCTTTAAGAAGAGGAAGTTGCTGATATACCTTATCAAAAATAGTTAGATGAAATGGAAGTGTTCTAGAGAGACATGTGATGTAAATTAACATCTATGATGCTACTATTATTTATTAGTTGGAATACACTCAGCAGATATCTTTAAAATTTAGAGATGCAAATCGATAGCACACATGATAAAAGCACAACAAAACTACTAATGCCTTAAAAAGAGAGAGTTTGGGATGCCTAATGACAGAGTTTAAATGGCAAGCATAGCACGTGTTTGTTTTCTGTTCCTGTGGAAGGTTTGTTCTGCCCACTTGTATGCTGATTTTATTGCTCTGGAGAGTACAGTTAAAAGTACTTCAGTGGCCTGAGCTTGATGTACCTTTCAAATATATCTTGGGTTCCTGACTGCTACAAAACCAATAAGTTTCTTTAACTACTGCAACAGTATTGTTATGAGAAATTTCTGTTTGGAGTCAGTGTATTTCCATTTTGCAACTTCACACACTTTATAAGTAAAAATTTTAATGATCAGGGACTACTTGAAGAAGTATACAAATTGAATAAACGAACACAAATAAGGTTAAACTGGTCCAGGTTCCTAGTTGATGTGTTTTTGGAGGAAATACTGGGATGCAGAAAACCAATCTTTATTTATTTAGCCACTATTATTTGGCTGTTAATATTCACGTTCAGCAATTAAATAATTGTTCTGTTGTGTAATTACTTAGCTAAATCAGTATTGCTGCACCCTGGTGCATGAGAAGGTAAAAAAGCCAAGCTAATTGGAAAAATCATCAGGAGAGTTGAACTAATTTAAGAGCAAACGTCTCACTGACTCTTCCTCCAGGTGTTTCCATCTGGTGGTTTTAGCTTTTTTGTAAGTCGCATCCCTACTGCTGCACTTGTCTTCTACTGCCATAAAGAAACTGAAAGTAAATTAGAACTTGGACCTGATCTTTCATTCTCTGTATATCCAGTAAACAAATGGTATTTAATTGCTTCTCAAGGGCCAGGTTCTTATGTACCATTAGCCTAAATCTGGTGAACCAGTGAAACAACTGTTACCAGTATGGCAAGAAAACCATGCCATTGTGACAGGTGCCAAGGTTAATCTGCTCATGCATGGCTGACACCAGTTACTACTCACTCAGGTATTTTCTCAGTTATGTGTATCATATGCAGTATATCACCACAGTATTTTGCAATTTTGTCTGGCATTGAAGACAATGTGACTATTAAAACCTCTTGCCTTAGTGGTGGTTTTTATTGCTGTCATGAAAATAAGGAGTAGAAATAAAACTGGGACACTGTGCACTAGTTTGGTAGGCTATTGGGTGGCCATTCAGGAGATCTGCACTCAGTTTCTACCTCTTGGCTGAAGTTTGTAGATGCTAGCCTCTGCTGGGTAGTGACTGCATTTGAGGCTGAATCTGTGTATGTCACTTAGTAGGGCCATGAGCCTTCAAGCCACCACTGTAACACAAAACCCATCCTTATTCCAGCAAAAAGGCCACATTAAGTCAATTGCACATACAATCTAAAGGCAGAATTTAGTTTTCAGATGAAAATCAATATTCAGTTAAGATTCTCTGGGTAACAGATGTTCTCACATGTTTCCTTCACTGATCTACCCTTTGAAAGAATATATCTCACTGGCACCACACTTCACCCTATCCTACTCCTAGGAATTTTTATAATCATCAGATCAAGAGACACAATATTTTTAGTTTTCTTAAAAAAAAAAAAAAACACAACTCTCCCCACCAAAAAATCCCAAGATGTAATTGTGATTTTAAAATTCCACTGAGTAGATGATATAAAATGACCATTCCCCAAAAGTGTTGACAAACACAAGTCAAATTTAGCAAACAGATTCAGATAGGAAATAATTTTTCATGACTGTTTGGAGGAGGAATATCTTTTAAACAAACATTATTGCACATGAAAACAAGAACATATGATTAGTGCATTTTCCTGAAGTATGGGGAAGGTGTTTTTGAAAACTCCAAGACAAAGATGGGCAACAACTCTTCATCTTTCACCAGCTGGGTAAATACCTTCACTCTTCCATTCAAAGTGACGGTGCTCTTGCTGATCTCCACGCTCTCTGATTCCTTTACTTTTATTACAAGTGACTGGCTTAAAACATGATATATGAACAGAAACTTATTTTTTCTGGGTCAAATTCAGATGCAGAAAAAGTGCACGCTAGTATCTTTTTCATTTTTGATTGTGGGCCAATCTGACCAGATTGTTTTTAATACTGTGGTTCAACAGTCAGTCATTGAAAAATCAATTGTTTGCACAGTTCTATTCAGAAGCTCACTCCTACATGCTGAAGCATGCTCTGGTAGATGTCAGAGATAGATGTGGTCCCCATATCCCATATGACAATGCAAAATACAACTATACTGGCACTGTTTAATTTCTTTTATGAAAACTTATTTATTTTACGACTCCAAGTTATTTTCTGACACCTTTTTTTTTTCTGACAGATGAAATATTTAAGCCCGGTGTCAATGAATACTAGTTAGGGCTGTGCTTGTTTGTTTGTTAACAGAGGAGAATGATGATTTTCCTATACTGTGCAAAGGAATAATATTGAAAAATAACTACAATATTATTTTGATCCATTCATAAAGAACAATACAGCTATGGTAATCTCAAATCACTTTGAGTCTAGTCAGTAATGCTGTCTTCTATCTCCCTTTTAATGTCACAAAAATAGGTATCCATGAGAATGAAATGTTACATGAACAATATTATCTAAGGATAACGTTTTGGGTTTTTTTCTAACCTGAGTAGAGGGTAAAAGACCTGCTTCTATCAAAGTTAGGAAAAGAATTAAATTTTTTTGTTACAGATATAATAATATCCAGAATAAAAATAAATAATATCCAGAATAATTATTATGAGAAAAACTAGAGCTAGAATCATTATTTTTATGAAGAAGCGATGCCTTGTACTAGACATTTTCATAGGCTCAGGAAAAACTTGCACTATATTTTTCAGGGCCCTGGCTGTATCAGAGGGAAAGAGGATGCATCTCTTATCTGACCTCAGAGAATTCATGTCCTTGTAAGAATAACAGGACAGACTAAAGCTCTACAACTGTTGTAATAATATCAGTATATGCAAAATACAGAAATGCAGAGCAAATCTGTGGTATTACATGAATTCTAGAGTGGAGACTTGGGTAGACTCCTGGCTGTCTGCAAGACAAACATAAGTGATGTGCAGGTCATCCACAGAAAGACGTAAAACAGTAAGAATTGCAAACTTGGTATTCTCATATGTCTGAACTGGTAGTCTGTGAGAGACTTTGGAGGGAAAAGGTGGTCAAGAGCCTTTGAAATCACTTGCTTGATTGGCAGTGGATTGGAATCTGGTTAACTCAGTTAGTAGAACATAATAATTTTTGTTACAAAGAAGAAACAAAGATCAAAAAAATGTGAAGGATTTTTTGTTGTTGTTAGTCTCCATTCTAGTTTTTTAAGAAGATATGATTTTCAGATCTTTACTGGATTCAGTAAAGAAATGTAGGATGCAAAATTTTATACTGAAAATGAGTTAGAATTTTAATGAAAAATAGCAACATCCTACTCTGAGTAAAAAATTGTCTTGTGCTTAAAACTAAATGATGGAGATTGTGTTTAGCAGACTGACATAGGAAAGCAGTCTGTTGAGGGAAAGCCAACAATTACCATAAGGTTATAATCAGCCTACTTGGCAGTGTCTACTGAAACTATAAACTCCTTTCAAAAAGTCCAGGTACCTGTGGTGCTAAGTCTCCTGCGTGCCAGAGTTACATTTGCCTTAGGTGATAAGATGGTGCAAGAGGCATGTATAATCCAAACTGTTTTTAAGAGAAAAAAACAAACAAACCTGGACTCAGTTGTTTTAGAGTGAAAAAAATTGTTTGCAAGGAGAATTTATAAACTTGACATCTGATTCTGCAAGTCTTACCTCATGTAACTAAAAACCTCAAACAATTTTTATTTTTAATAATGCAAGTATTTGCAAGTTTACCATCCTGGAGGTTTTGTATTACAACTAAAACCTCTCCAATATTTCAAAGCTTCAAGTGAGGGAAGGAATGCAGAGTCACAAACCTCCTAGCTTTTCATTCAGCTTACACTGTGGTCTCATTACTTTGACCTGTAACTATAGAGGCTGCCATGATAAGTGGCCTTTTTTTTCTCACAGGTCACAAAAAGTAAAATAAAATGGAATAAATGATAAAAACAGATGCTTTGTATCTTCCAATGGCTGGAAAACATACAATTTCTTCCTTTCCAATTTTTTTTGGTGGTATTTTCCCCTTTGATTCAGTTTGCTGTGTTGTAGTGTGGTGTAGTTCATATTTTTTCCCTTTTTTCCATCTCTTTGTTTGAAGAGCATACAGCTGAGAAACAGTCTGTAAGAGATAGTTCAGCACTTGTATGTGCTGTGAACACAATGGAAAAGCTTAGTGTCTGCTCAGGATCCAGTAACAGTAAATGCAGGCAGACTTCTGGCTCCCATGTGCACATTTCTGCACACCATAACTTCTGTGAGCAAAGAAGGAGCTCAAGATGTAAATTTTCTGGTCTGATTTTTGCTACCCATGATGGATGCAGAAGCTGTTTCACAGCCACTTCCACTGGGGTTTTATGGAGAATATTGCTGACTGGAACTGAATTTCTGTTTTGCACAGATTTGACAGTTAAAATTAATTTACTTCTAAATTGGATTTCTAACAAAACAGCATTTGTGGAAAAGTTTAATGAAATTAATTAAATTTCATAATTGGTTTTGATGGTTTTAAAAATAATTACCATTACATTTTAAAATTAAATAATCAATTGTCTTGGTTTTATTCATTGTTAGTTACCATTATTCTAACTAGTCTTTTGTGAGTAATTCTAGTTAGGGTAATAAAACAATAGCTTTAAATGAAATATTGTGCTGAGCTTCTTAAAGTTAAAATACATTTTTTCATAGGAGATGTTTTTTTTCCAGTAGGCTTTCTAATTAGAAGGAAAGAGATTTTCTGTTAAGAAAACAGCTCACTGGAAAATCCAGCAACTATAATTCTTAACTTCATGATATGTATTTATTAGAGCCTCATCTCTCAGAGTCCTGCAAACACCACCTCCACCTTTCACTCATAATGAGATTTATACTAAGAACTGTGGAGAGAAGCATGAAAAGCAATGCTTTACACATAAAAATCCTAAAGCACAGTAAAAACTGCATTTGTTTTTTGTATTTGAAGTATACTCACTTCCCTAAAACAGTCTTGAGATTTCTAGAAGAGTAGCATTGATGGTATGGCTGTGGAGTATGTGGACACTGGAATAAAGGGATGCAGTCAAACTTCTTGTGCCTATACACGAGTATCTTGGCCTGTTCACTGCTGTATTTCTGACACCGATGCTGTAGCAGCAACCCAGGAGTGACTGAAAGAATCACTGCCAATTCTCCTGTCTTTGTGCTATAGTGCTCCTCTTGCAGTGCTATTTAGACTTTTCTGTTGAAGGAGTAGCTTTTAGCCCTGTGAGATATTTAAGTGTTCAGAAGGAAATACACTTAAAAATATTATGGATTAATGGGGACCTTCCTTTCTTCTTTGTGAAAACCTGGACTAAGTTCTGTGAGTACTTTTTTTTAAAGGCTTATGATAAGGCCAGCTCATCCATGTTCAGAGTTGTGAACTCCCCCATGAAAAATAAGGAACTACTCAGTTCACGAGAGATTGTATCTTTCTGCCATACTTTGAAGGTGGGGGAGAGTGGCTTCAATTTCCTTCTGCTTTTCTATTGTAGTGCTTTCTTACTACTGTGTTGGATTCAGCGTAATTGGTCAGTCATTACAGATTCAACTATAAGCCATAAAAGAAAAAGGAGATTGGTGGAAATCAGGTTTATGATATCTGGAGCACCTCAGACTATTAAGGTCTAGTCAGTTAAGATGTTTAGCTCTGTCCCGATAGTCTTATGTTGTGCTAGTCCTCAGCTTGAGAATTAAACCCAAGTGATCTACTGCTTAAAAGTATAATCATCTCTCTGTTAATGGGAAGTCTTGGCCAAGATTTTGGAGTTTATGTAAGATCATTATGTAAGGTTATTAAATTGCATCCCACATGCCACCGTGAAGGTAGATCATCCTTACTGAAATATGAATGCTAAACTAAAGTAAGTCATAGAGGGATGTGCTTGGTAAAGCATGTACTTAAAAAGGTTTTAGCGAATCTGCAGTGTTTCACTCTCTTCCCTTTCCTGTGTATTTAATGATTTAAAATGGAATAGATCTAAAATCTGGTAACCTTTCTCTTCATAAGGGACAATCAGATTAACAGTCTCTTTCTAAAGCCATGAAGTTATATTCTCCTGCTGTATTTTCCATAGAAGTTGAATTCAGCATACGTTTGGCTGACAAGTTGTCAAATTTGTCCAAACACTACATTTTCCTTTGGGACATCATGAATAATTAGAAAGCAAAGCCTTGTCGAATCAGAAATCCACAAGTCAATACATCTTCCATCATAGATTGCTACTTGCAATGTGATCTTTGATGTATATTTTATACTGATTCTTTCTTCTTTTAGAACATGTTTAGAAGCGTATTCGTAGTGGAAAAGCTAACCTGCTGGAAAGCCCTTGAGAAAAGCAACATTCTTCTAAGATGCCCACAGATATATCCAGAACTGTTTTGCAAACATTTAAGATCTGAATTCAGTCTTTGCCAAGCTGAACACAGAATCACACAAATACAGAATCACAGAATGGCTGAGGCTGGAAGGGACAGAGGAGGTCATTTTGTCCACACTGCGCCCACATGCCCCTGTCCCACTCAAGGCAGAGCCACCTGGAGAAGGCTGCCTGGGATTGTGTCCAGACGGCTTTTGAATATCTCCAAGGATGGAGAGTCCACAGCCTCTCTGGGCAACCTGTGATGGTACTCACTAACCTTCTATGCTGGTTTCTGGGCAGGATAGATTTGAATTTTCCATAGTAGCTGTGAGGGGGTCCAGCCTGGAGCTGGAGGGGCATATCTAGGTTGTTATTCTATACCGCTCACAACATCTCCAGGGGGCGGAAGTAAGAACTCTCGCATCTGGGAAGAAGGTGGGTGTGGCTGCCAGTCCTGGGCAAGGGTGGTGGGTGTAGAGTCCATCTGCCACTGTTCATTTTCTTGGCTTAGTGAGCATTTTGCATGTAAATCATCCTCTCTTTAGTACACTGTTGTTATTAGTGTTTTTGCTGTTACTGTTTGTTTTCTTTCCTCACTGCTGTTTCCAGTAAATTGTTCTTATATCAACCCATAATCTCTGCCTTTGGTATCTCCCATGGGAGTGGGGAGGGGAGTGGTTTGTGGTTTTCTTTCTAGTGGAAGTACTAAACTGAGGAATACCACTCCTAAGCCAGGACATCTTCACACTTACAAAAGTGTTTCCTGATATTCAGAGGGAACCTCCTGTGTTACAGCTTGTGCCCCTTGCCCCTGGTCCTGTCACTGGGCACCACTGAAAAGAGCCTGGCTCCATCTTCTTTGCTCACTCCCTTCTGGTGTTTATACATATTGATAAGACCCCCCGAGCCTTCTTTTCTCCAGGTGGAACAGTGTCAGCTCTCTCAGCCTTTCCTCAGAGGACAGGTGCTCCAGTCCCCCAATCATTTTAGGGGCCCTTTGCTGTACTCTTCCAGCATATCCAGGACTCTTGCAATGAAGAGTGCAGAACTGGACATAGTGCTCCAGGGGCCACTAGTACCACAAACACCACATTTACTGCAATCATATTTAAAAAGAGACTGCAATTGAGGAATATTTGGGGGAGGCTACTTAAAAAATGCAATTATATTTACATTAAAGGATGACTCAAGGGTGAAGGAGAGAACTGTGGTCTCAAGGTCAACGCAGGCTAAACGTTATGTGAAAGGAGACTTAATGGGCAGCTTTGCTGAACTTGTTTTCTTCCTCTGTTCTTGTGCAACTGATTTCAACTACCTAGCTACAGATATTGCAGCTCAGCAGGCGTTCAGAGGCAGATGGAAATTACCAGTGTGTACTGTACTTGAACTTCTGAAATAAAGGACAGCATCTCCCTCAAACTTAGACTACCACTGAGCAAAAGTTGTAACTGTTCAAGAGTGGAAGGAACTAGTGATTTAAAGCAATCTGGCTTTCCTAAGCTCTTTCTTGCCTGTATCTTGTCTTTCTGAAAATCTGTAAGAAAATACACTTTCTGCTGGATTCTACTTTAAAGAGATTATACTGCTTTTACATAATGATAGCCACAACAGAAGCAATTACAACTTTTAGAAACTTTTAATCCTTTCTAGGCTATTTTTTTTGAGATTTTTGTTCTAAGATATGGAATGTAATTTCTGTATAGGTAAGAAATTCATGGGTTGCCAAAGTTTGCTTGCCAATGATTTCTAGGTACTCTAGCTTTGTTTCATTACTATATCATTGGTTTCTGCTTTAGGCAATATGCAACTCAAGGATTAATTTCTCTTGTCAGGTCACCCAACAGATCACTAGTCTGGCTGCCATCTTCATTCCTTCATTTAGAATAATATTACCATTCATATTCCATCTTGTATGATGAATACATTTAATTACTAGACACTCTGCAGTGTCCTTACTCCTGGCTACAGCTATTTCGCAAGCAATTCCTTCACATATTTGAGACAATTAAAAGTGGCAGTTCTGTAGTGTTCAAAGAAATGTAAATTGTATTCCTTGAAAGGGTAGCTAGATGAATAAAAGCCCTCCAAATCACTAGCAAGCAAGTCTAATGGTATCAATTAATTCTCATAAATGAGCCTAGTCTTAGTTTCTGTAGTGGCTTTTTTTATTATTCTTACTTTTCAGAAATCAAAAGAGCAGCAACAGTAAAGAAGTGAGCCTGCATAGAGTCATTCCTTTGATTCCACAGAATTGGATGTAGTTTCCAAATGGGAAGAGATGCCTGGAAACATTCATACTAAATTCACATTTTTCTTTTTCATAAGGTGTTCTGAAGTTCTCCAGTTAAAGAGTGTTTTAGGAATTTGTAAAGGATAATTCCTACCATGATGTTTATGAACACTATATTTCGTGAAATTAGCCTGGAGCAAACTAGTTTATGTTTACCCACATCACAGTCAAGTAAGATGGGGGATCTTCCACTTAACATTTGTCCAGATGACAAACAGGTTTGAGAACCTCTGTGCCAGTCTGTGTATATTACAGATATCTGTTTTGTTGGTGCTCGTTTCTAGACTCTCTGTCAGACAAGGCCCTCAGCTGGGAAGCACTTTCAACATGCGTGGCAACAAGAACTGAAGATATACATTCCTTCATAATGGGTGCTCAGCATCTGCCAGTATCAGGCCTTCAATCAGGCACTTCAGAAGAACCAGTTGACATCTAGACAAATATAAGTGCTATGGAATTACTAAGGGTGACTAGACAAGATTTGTGTGTCCTTTGCCTTTCTTCCTCGCATAACGAATATCTGACCCACTTTTCTAGTGAGAGGATCTCCACCTTGTAAGTGTTACCTACTAGGGGTCCAGGCTCATTTCCATGAAGCATTCTCTCATTTTTTTCTCTTATAAGCAGCAGACATTTATTCCTCTTTTAACTGACATTTTAAACCGATTTGGAATTATACATGGTTAAAAAATAAACCAAAGTAAAATGGAAATTCTGCTGCTAACAGACTTTAGTAGCCTAATTTTTTTCCCATTTGTTTTGGAACTACAAACTGCATTTATTCTTGCAGATAAAATGGTCTGGGAGAATTTTCTGGTCCTGAGGTTGACTGGCACCATGTAGCCAGTCCATGAAAGCCCATACCCCAAATCCAGGCTTTCTGCACCTGCAAGAGGCCATTGCCTGAGACTGTGCACTTTGGCAATGGCCTAATTTCTGCCAGGGAGTTAACATTTCCTAACAATTTAACTGTACAGGCTGACTGCAGACCATATTAGACCCTTGCCATGCTTAATTTACTGGTATAGACACAGCCAGTGTGCTTAATTTGGATAAGGGTATTTTGTTGTTGTTTTTGCATATGAAATATTTAAGTTTTTATTATTCCACAATGAATAAAGTTCAGAGGCTTTTCCAGGCCACCTTGGCACCTTTAAAATGTTGCCATCTATCAACATGCCTAACTTCAGCTTATATTTTGATCTCAGACCCATTTTGACCTTTCACATACTTCTCCATTTCTGCAGTTTTCCATGGACTCCTGAGTTAATGCATCTTTGTGTAAATATCTAATTGCAAATTTGTAATAAGAAAACACAAAAACAGCCTAAACTCTATCAGGGGAGATTTCAAGGGCTCCAAACTCCTAATATCTGAAAATCACAGCATAAGCTGGGCACAGGCATTCTCAGCACTCCTGATTTTTTTTTTTTCTTTTTTTCCACAGCAACAGTCAAGCTGTGTGCTGGTGACAGATAACCTGTCATGACATTATGAATCTTCCTTCAGCCACTGTTCCACAGACACCAAGTTGAATAGCATTTTGGCATAGGCAGGTGGGATATTGGTATGAGGGGTGAGGGAGAGCCAAGATGCTGATGCTCTGAAGCAATCCATCTCTTAAAGAGCCTCAGAGGAGGCACCAAGCTGCTTTTACCCAGTGGAAGTGATTCTGCCACTGCTTTCTCTCCCTCTAGTCTCCGCAAGAGCAGCTGTCCCTGAATACACTCTTGTGTGCTGTGCCAGGACAGAATCAAGATCCTTTTCTGAAGTTAACTAGATTTAGCCTGCTATCTCCTTCTAAGGAGCTACTGTCAGTATCTTTTGCAGCACTGAGTTAGAATAAGCCTTGTGTAATCCCAAATCCCCTCTGAGCATGTATTTATTCTTCAATTTAGAAGGATTGCAGTTCTGGATATTTTTTTTCACTGTAATTTTCTTTACAGAATTGTTTGCTTGAAATAGGACTATTTTCTGCAGTTAGACTGATGAGGTTTTTGTATCTTAGTAGTATTACACACAAAAGAATCTATGCATTTCATTTGTAAATCTTCAGAAACATTTATTTAAAATTTGCTAATCTATTATGTTTACAATCTACTCATCCTCTAACCTGCCTGTGTTATCACAGATGGGTAAAAATGTCAGTAAACACATGAGCCTCCATCTGTTCCTCAAAATGAAATGAACTTTCAAAGTTTAAATTATTAAGAATAAAATCCTGATACTAGGAAAGCTTGGCCCAGAAAGCCCAGGCCTGGTTTTGATGTTAATGGGGATTCTACCACTGCTTTGTGATCACTGTTAACAGACCAGCTGCATACGAAACTGTTGCTCTGCTCTTTGCCTTAGCCTTCTATTTTTATTATTTTATTATGGGGAGAAACAAGTTTACCTCATACCTTTGAAAATAGAAACATTTATGAGTTTACATGGAGTTAGACTCAGTTTATGGTGTTAAGGTTTTTCAGACCAGGGTTCTTGGTTGGAAATTAATTAAAAGTTAATTATATATGCTGAACATCTGTGTAGTGTCTTGTGCATCTCTGTGCTTTCACCATGAATTCACAGCAAACCAGCAGCGCCTTAGTGACTAGCCCTTTGCATCACTAGCCAAAATAAATGCAGTGTGTAGCTTACAGCTTCCTCCTAGAGATTTTGATTTACTTTACATGTCCTGCAAAGCAATGGCCTGCACCAAAGCTGGTTCTGCACAACAAATGGCCTGTGGAAACCCCTTGCTGCTGTGGGAGCTGGTGGCTCACAGTTCTTGCCCCTGCTCCAAGGCTGTGCAAGAGCTTGTGCTTCCATAGGAATTTGGAGGTAGGTAGCAGGAGGCTGAGAAGAAGAAAGGAGGAAGATATAAGGTGGTTCATGAGCTTGGATATAGGGATTTCTTGGCTGCTTTTTGATAAGGGGAGGTGAGATATATTTGATTAATTTAGAACAGTGACCAAGGAAGGCTCTCATGAGATTTAACAGGTTAACTTAGAGCTTCCTTCAGTTGTTTTTACATTAAATTTTGTTTTCTATAAATTTTATTTCAAAAGTCCTTTTGGTTTGCCAGGAACATTGTTTTCCTGCATTCATATCTTACTCCTTGGAAGCAGATGAAGGAAAATTATTAATTAGCAGCAGTTAGTATACCTGTGAGCTCATCTAGCATACCTTTACACCTTGTGTCATCATTTATGTAGAAGATATGTGCTTCCCCTCTTTTGAAAGGTAGTGTTTCACATCTGCTTCACAGGGAGGTGCAGGAAGTGGTCAAAGGTGCCTTTACTCACCACTTCTGGAGCTCTGGGATAAGCTGCATGTTGAATCATATACGAGGTATATTTGTGTTCTGGCTCAAGGAGAGAAGATTTCCAGGAATTTTTAGGCTAACACTGACAATCTGACCCAGTGTCACAGAAGGGCACAAGCCCGGAGGTTGGCAGGTCAGCCTGTGATGCCCTTGAAGAGTTGTGTAAACAAGCATGCACAGAGCCACCTGTCCCCAGCCTGCCCTGAGAACCTAAACTTCCATGAATTCCCAACAAAATCACTTGCCCTGTCTTAATTGTAAAGAAGAATGAGCCTATTAAATATCATACACATTAGGAAGACATGCTTCTCTGCTAGGATTTCTTTTTCACTTTATAGGTCATCCTTTTCTTTTGCTTGAAAGGGAAAAGAAATGCTTTATTTGGGTATTATTTAATAAGTACTATTAACTTACAGAAGAATGAAAAAAATACTGGAGAACCTATTTAATTTTAGAGTGTCTTCTGCTTATTTTTCCAAATGCTGAGAATTTCAATTTTTTATTTTAAGTAGTCCAGGGAACATTGAGATGTCCATTTCTGAGGACTAGGTATTTAGATCCTTAGCCCATACTTCACTCCATGGTGTATTCCAGTGACAAGAAGAATGTCTGCCAGCTTTCTCTCATGGACTCATCACTGAGGATATGTGGACTTAAAGACAAGGTGATTTAAGACTGATTTTCAGGAATATCACATTCAGTAGCTTGTGTGACAGGTCAGATAACAGATTTTATCCAGCTTTAAATACTACCAATTGGATGAACTGGTGCTCCTTTCCTAAGAAAGCACCAGTGCTGCCTATCACACTGTGATGATGGAGATGATACTGTCCCATAGACACACAAAGCATGAGTTCCTGTGCTAGCTAAGCCTACTATACCTCAGAATAAATTATTCTCCAGGAAGGAGTGGGAGTGTTTTCATCTTTGACCTCTGGAACAGCAAATGATAAAAATATAAAGATGTCTTGTGAATTTTTAAAGTATAAAAAGGCTCAGAATGGAACATCTTTTCCTGTTAAATATTTTTAAAAATATCACCGATTTCAATAAAATAGAGTACGGTACCCTGTAGTTCGGTATTCTGCACTAGAGTACATTAATTCTTGATGCACTTTCCACACTTGATTTTTCTCAGGTGTGATGTTTTGAAAAAGTAAAACACAGAGAATTGAGTACCTCTGTTTCAAATGTGTTGTCCTATGTGTTCAGGGAGGAAAAGAAGAATTAAAAATAAAACTAAAACCCCAAATATATTTTTCAAAATCAGCACTTTTGTTCCAAAGATAAGGATTTTATTTTCTTGTTAAAAGCTTAAACAAAATCCATATCCTTCTTCCCATGCCTGTCTGCAGCAGAACCTTTAGACTAGAAGCAGACTAGAGGTGGGCTGGTACAAAAAAGTCAGCCAGGTTCCAGCATTTTGTTATTCACATATTTCAGAATATGTGGCTATAATTCATCGCATTAAATTGTTTTTTTTTCCCATAATTTCTTTGCCTCCCTCTTCCCCAGACTTTCTACCATAGTTAAATAAGATAAAGCAGCCATGACTATGGCCCCTAGAGATTATCTTGTGTAGACTCATGCAAAGCTTAGACACAATTTTTCAATAGCAAACTAACATTGAATATGCCAGGAAAAATTTATTCCTCTCAAAGTACTAGAGTGGTGGGAAGTGCAAAAATAAAAAGTGGGGGGTTTTTTTGTTTTTTTTTTTCATTGTGCATTCCATGCACACTCTGTTTGTTATCAGTAAGATAACGTTGTAGAGAAAAGAATTAATGTAATTTAAACCTTTCCTTAGAACTGTTTCTGTCATCTCATATTCATGGCACCAGTGACAGAAACATCTTCTAGTAGGCCCAAGTAAATTGCTAAACCCATGCAAGGAAAATGTTCCTGTTAATAAAGAAAAAATATTTGTGTAAGGAGGTCATCAGGAAGAAGTTTCAGACATAAACTCACAGCAGTCATAGACAAGTTATAAGAACTGGAGGAGAGAGGTTTCTTGCCAAGAGTAACTCTTGTTCATTGCCAAGATGGCACATACCTTATCTTCCCTGGCATCTCTTGTATATGTTAAACTCTCTTCCACAAGTCTTAAGCAGTTGTTTTAATGGTTCCCTTTCAGGTAAAGGTTCGCTCATTTAAATCAAGCTACAAGGAAAGTTAAGCGATCATCTTCACTTATCCCCTGGAAGCCTTTTCATGTCCCCCAGACTGCCATACTGCTAAGGTCTCTTGCAGGGTAGATGTTAGATCCCTTGTGAGCCTTCTGTGTATAGTAAAAGCAGAGGGATTATTTGGCATCAGTGTCCCACCGTTTTCAGATTCACTGAGCACCTTATGAAAGGAAGAAAGGATAAAAAGATATGTCTCCTGCTTTGGGTGGGAGACAAAGGAGGAAGCAATATAAATTTGGCAGAAAAGTCAACCTCCTTGTGCTAGCATCTGGAGAGTTTTTTGAAGAATGTGATTTACAATTGTTTGCAAGAGAACAACTGGCTTCATGTCTGCTCAGGAAGCTGGAGTAATGGATTGCTAAATAAGGTTGGGGAGGTGAAATAGCAGGCTTACTACTCTTACCTTGCTAAGCTGAGCTCAAAACTATAAAGTCACAGTTCTAAATACACTGGAGCAACTCTCTGGAGAAAGTATAATTGAGGAAATTATAAACTGTCACGTTAGGAGTCTTACTGCAAATTTTGCAACTCTTAGGCTACTCAAGTCTTTGAAACTATACCTAGTAAGGAAGCACTCTCTTCTGTCCTCCATTGGAATGGAGTTTTGCAGAAAATTAAGACACAGGATTAGATTCAGTCCAGGACCTTGGCTACTTGACTGGTACTTAACTGTTAGCTTCTTTAATAAGGCAGTCTTCCTGAAGTGAGTGCCTAAGGTCTATATTTGGTCACTGAAGAGAGGAAGGTCCTATAGAAGATCTTCACAAGGATATATTATCTGCTTCTGGTGTAAGTGGACAAGTTTTTCCTGCTGGGAACTTCCAAAGCACTTTATTTTCTCCACTGAGGAGGACTGCTTCCTTCACTACTGATGCTCAGAAATAAGTTCAGAACTTAAGCTAGCTGGGCAATGTCCTGAGCATACCTATTAAAATAAAATGGCCATCTTAATAATCCTGTTTATCTCCATCTTTTCCAGTCTGAGCAAACCTTGGTAATCAGTATTGCTTTGTCCTTGTAAATTGAGCAATTTGCTGTCCTAACAATTATCAGTGCCAATAGATGTACCGGGTCTGGCTGGGATGGAGTTAATTTCCTTCATAGCAATCCATATGATGCTATGTTTAGGATTTGTGACCAAAACAGTTGGTAACACATCAATGTTTTAGCAGCTACTGGGCTGTGTTTGCACAGCGCTAAGGTTTTCTCAGTTTCTCATATTGCCTTGACAGCGAGCGGGCTGGGGGTGCACGAGAAGCTGGGAGGGGATGGAGCTGGGACAGCTGACTGCAACTGACCAAAGGGATATTCCACACCATGTGACATTGTGCTCAGCAATGAAATGACATGTAATTACATGCTTTCTCTAGTTCCAGAGGTCTTAGTATTTGAGTAACATGAATTTCTCAAGAGATACCTGTCTGGAACTGTTGCTGGATTGATTAGTGATCAAGACAATGCTTTAACTGTCAAAAATATTTTTAGAACTCTAATGATTTGTGTGGATATATGAACTATTGAACTAACTCTTCAAACAGGAAAAAGTGAAAATTTCTTACTAAAACCTGCACATTTCTATGAATGGTGAGGAAGTTGAGGCAATAAGGGGTTAGTGATGTAAGAGCCATCCTCAGTCACACACACAGCTGGAAAAGCAGAAGAAAATTCTTCTAATCTTCATATTGACAGTTAAAGCACTGTCTTCATCACTAATCATGTAATTACATTAGGTCCAGAGAACTTGTTACAATTGTTGATTAGGATTTCCTATTACAGAGAACTAACCTAGAGAATTAACTAGCTAGAATCCTCTATATATGAGAGAATAATAAAGTTTGCTACATTTTTTTTAATTCATTTTGTAGTTTTTAGAGTACACAACTGAGGCAAGAACAGTAATCTGTACTCTACCTGCACAGTTCAAATTTACTAAATGAATTTGGCACTACAACTAATGACTTCATCTCAAGTGAGATTATAAAGCATGTCATACAGCTTTTTTCAAAGTTTTGTCCCATCTCTCCTCTAATGGAGTTTACACTGCCAAATCATAGAAGATACAGCTGAAAAAGTTGTATTACCTTTTCTAGCTTTTTGATTTTTTGCAAGTGATGTAACTATCCCCTTTGACCAGTTCTTTGACTTAATTCCAGAAACTAGCTTAAATTGACAGGATTTTTTCCATGCTCAGTTTAATCTACTTTACAAAAAAAAAAAAAAACTTAAACCCTGAAAAACCTGAAAGACAGCAAAAACAATTACTAAAGCAGATGAAGATATATGTCATGTTTTAAACCAGCAATTGCTCTAATTTAGATTTATTATGCATAAGCTGTTCTCCATTCTAAGGAGTGGAGGCACTCCATGTATCACAAAGCTCATAAAACTTCAAAATATAGTTGTTAAATAAGATTTCTCGAGCTACAGCATGCTTACAAAATAAAACCAGTTGTCTTTAGGTTTTAGAAATTTGACTGATACTTTCATGGCTATTCATATTCTAGTATGCAAGGCAAAAGCCAACCCTAGCTATACATGCACAATGATGAGCTTTATTTCCATTCAGGAAGGAGATGTAGTCAGGGTGGAAAGTTCTATGAAAACATCTTTGGGGTTGTTAAAAAGCAAGCAGAGTGCTAGGAATTAGTAATAAAAGTCAAAAGCAAACACAAAACATGGTGCATCCATGTCTTGACTACTGCAAGATCTAGTCACAGACTTCAGACAGGAGATAGGGGAATAGGAGAGATACAGAGAGACATGAGGTAGGTGGGTATATAGGACAGATAATGATAAATCATGGTCTGGGTCAGTTTCTGTATCACAGAGATTAAAATAGAGAAGACTATGAAAGAAAAAAACAGCTGATGGGAGATATGAGAGAGCTCTATAAAATCTTGACCATCCTGGGAACAATTAGTCACTGTTGTTCACAATCATAAGAACAAGGAGGCATCAAATGAAAGTAGTATCTAGTAGAGTAAAACAAATAAAAGGGAGTAATACTTCATGGAGTGCACAGGCCTGTTGTAGAATTTATTGCTACAGGAAATCCTAGGTGCCAAAAGTTTAGATGAGGTCAAGAAGTTACTTCTGAAAATGGTTTGACAAATTAATGGAAGTTCAATCAAGGGCTATAAACCACACTGGTTAGAAATGGACTCTGGGCCAGAAATTCCCTAAGCTGCAGAGTACCAGAAGTTGTGAGGAGTTTTGCTGTGGGTAGGTTGAAGACGTGCATGTCTACTTGTTTTATCCTTTCTTTGTGGCATCCAATAAAGGTCACTTCCTGAAATAGGATACTGAGCTAAATGAACCTCTGGCCTGTTAAAGTATCACTAATCTTACATTGTGCCCTTGTCCCACAGCAGAGTAATGGCAAAACATTCTCTACTTCCTATTTAATACACTTCCACCTCTTTTGCAATATGGATTGAACATATTGCAAAGTAACTTAGTGAAAGCATGAGCTCTTTCTCATCCTTGCTCCAAATATCCTCTGCCTCTGGATGAAACTGGAAGTAACAGCCAAGGCAGGAACACCCTGCTACTGCTTCCAGGATGTGGCGTCCTGGAAAAAAGCTGCCCCATTTTGTACCTTGTGCATAAATGCTGGTATGTATTTTAAAATATTCTGGGGCAAATAGCCTCAGATTTTAGACTGGGGCCAGATGGCTGATTCAAGTGAAAATAACACAGATACACAGAAGAATGAGCAGTCCAGAAAAACTGAACTGTCTAGGCAATAGGATGCACAGGCTCTGAACAGTACTGCATGTCTGTAACTTTGCATTTCAATATTGTGTTCATAAAAGTAAGAAATAAAGACCTGATGCATCTCAAGAGACTGAGAATTTAAAGCTATTTTTGAAACTGACTTTAAATTTTTGACATTTCAAGTGAACTCTTTGTTTAAGAAGGGACAAGCAGCCACAATCTTTGAGCCTATTTTTTCTTCCACTAAAATTATGCTACACCATTTTAAAGTGGAATTTAAGGCTTGTATTTTCAGATTTATGGAAAATGTATTATTCAATAACTAAGTAGTATAACAGGATACCACATATTCACATTTATGACCATCTCCTTTTTATCCTTCTGAATGCAGAGAACTGCAATATCAAAAGTACAAGCAGAAAAAAAATATTTTGATGCAAACTATAAAATATTCAGTATCAAGTCTCTCATTCACACATAGGAATTTTACAACTGAAATTTCCTCATTCACTTATGGCTTAAGTAGGGTAAACATAGCTTGAACTTACTATTCTTTCCTTTTCCCCCTCAGAAGATGTCCAACCAAATTTGGGAATTTTTAAATCAAATTTTTAAGTAAAAAGTTAAATTGTGCCTCCTCTCCCACAAGTTTGCATGTTCCCAGTGCTTCACAGTTTCCATTCTCATTGTTTACCTGTGGTGGATATGAAACCAAATATACTACAGGACATACCATGAACAGCTGCAGCAACAGCACCAACAAAAGCAACATGTGTTGTTGGGCCTTTGGTTTCCAGGTGCTTGAGACACAGCTGATGTTCCTTCATTTTGTGACTGCTGCCTCTTTCTCATTTCAGCTACTTCAGTGCCCAAGTGGCTATAAGAACACAGACATAAGAGATGTACAGAATTACTACAGACCGTCATAAACGACATTCACATTTCTACAGCAATCTCTGATTCAGCTGATTTTTACAGCTCATGGCAACAAAAGCACATGACCATCAACTGAGCTGGCCAAGTAATAGTTCTACTGTGCTAAAGGCAGCTTCCAAAAGACCACATTTTAGTGAACACACTACTGTGTTGTTGAATCACGCCTATTCTTAACGCTTTGGCTGGGCTCAAAGGGCTGTTTATTATCACTGTTTTGAACAGCAAGGCACACAGCTTGTGTAGCACTTGGGAAAGACCGAGTTGTTCCTTACCATAAGACTATCACAGCTCTTTCCATTCTACTAAAAATACAGTGGGATGACTTTAAACATGAGCTGGAAACTGATCTTTTTTACTTTTTTACTTCTTTAGTCAGTGCTGGACCAAAGAAATTAATGTAAGTGATATTATATAGGCACTAATAGCTGTCTGTTAAGAGCCAAGATTGTTATAAGTGTCATAACTGAGAGGCTTGCTACTTCTTTGTAAATAAAATGAATGATAAATATGTATGTCTAAAATGCTTCTCCAACTTTGAGACAATTTTCTTGTCACAGATTTTCTCTTGCTCACTGCCAGTTTTTTCTATGTTTTATTAGGCCAAGATATTTTTCTTTCCGGTGACTGGAAGTAGTATACCATGCATTATCTAATTTTCAAAAGAAGTTAAAGATTTATTGCTAAGTTATGTTATTTAGGGAGGTTTAGATATCAGGATCCTTCTAATGGTTCACATATTTGTACAACAACTATAAGTTTCCCAGAGTAATGGCTAGTACAAACACATAAATTAGAACAAATTTAGTACTTTTGCCTTTGAAAAAGGAGAGGAGCCTGGTTTAAAACAGAAGTGGGTAGAAAACGGTCTGGTGTGAGCAGCATGCTCTGTGCTCCACACCTCCAGGGCATCCTGCTACAGCCGGGAGTGCTGGGGAAAGGCAAACTTGGTTGATTTGCCACCTGGGTACACCATGCACAGACAAACAAGGGATGTGCCACTCCACCTACATGCATTCAGGCAGCAGCTGTGAGAGTTTGCATTTACATGGTTGCTAAAACTCCTCAAGATTTTATTCTGTAATAGTGTCCTTCTAGACAGCTTTCACACAGCACGTAGCAAGGATACTAAGCCCCAGAACTCGAACTCATGCTTCAAAACTCAAGGTTGGTGGTTATTTCAGCTTAGTGCTGAAATTACTACTTTTCCCATTTACACTGTCATTGAGCAGAATCAAGTAATTTTTGGAGTGTTTGGTCAAATCAAACAATGAAGAACCATTTAACTATCCATGGTGGGTGCACCTGCTTATGCTATTGATACTACTTATGGTTTATAGCTGCTCTTACAGATTAAAATGACACACAAAAAACCCCCCACACCTTTTTTTCTTATCAGATGTAAACCTGTGTTGTTAACAAGGGATACTCTGACATAATTGGAAAACTGCCCATATTTTTACAACAGATTGGAAATAAGGAAAATGTGTTGCAGCATAATATGTAGCTCAGAGAGTGAGTGACAGTATGGAGTCACTTTCTCCAAATTACAGTACTGAACTTCTGCTGACTGTGCATGATGCAGTTAAATTATTTCATAGATAGCTGTGTCATGCCTGTGAATGATATTTGCTTCAGCAAGTGCAATGACTGCAAAGAAACAAAAGAACATTTGTTTCTTTTAATCAAGAAAGAGATTCTAGAAATATCTGTATAACCAAAAAAACACAATGAAATTTATTAGTTTCAGAAATGAGTCAAATTACCCATATTTAGGTATTTGTTGGGCTGTAAGCCCATTCATTCCACCCACATACCTGAAGTGAAGCGTTTTTTACACAGTTTTAGCTATATATTACAAATATACTATGGCTAGAATCTGTTGCACTATAAATAAAGGGGCCAGGATGAAAGTTATCCATTCAGACATGATGATGACAGTTGCTGACTTTGCTGTAGTTTCACAATAAGTTTAACACACCACAAGATGCTCCTGCCTCTGAAATACATACCTCTCTCCCTTTTCTCCTGCCCAGCTCACAGTCATTCATTCCCTCACCTGAGCTGTCCCCTTCTCTATGTTTGCAGTAGCGTTTGAGGAAGTACTTGGTGAATTGAATAAAAGAATAGGCATGATTTAAATTTAATCCAGAGGAGAAAGGAAAAAAAAAAATTAACTTGCTTCAAGTCCCTGTCTCGTTCACCTTGGGAAGATGTGACCACTTGGACTACAGCAAGGGAAGAAACAGTACATCAGGCAGGTAAGGAGAGTATGGGGACCACTTTCTTCCATTCTTGCTCATGCCATCAGCACATGATAGTGAAACAGATGGGAGTTGTGCAGCTGCAGAAAGGTAAAATCTGCAAATGCAATTCCCAACACACAGCACACGACAGAGGGGGTCAGAGTCAGAAGTGGCTTTTCACAGGAATGGTTCACATCCTCAATCTTGCCCAGCAACTCAACCACTGAAAATTCTCCAGCATTCATCTTGTGGACTGCCACGGCCAACTGTTTCAGAGGTTTTTAAGTCTGGCAGGACAGAGTTGTGAGGAAACATGACTCTTCATTGTAGAGCATTTCAGGAGAAATGGTTTCCTCCAAGGCTGCTCAGAGCACACAGGTTAGCCAGTCTTTAGAGTGGGACTGCTTGTTTTGCAATGCTGACTGCTCTGGAGTATGGGAAGGGACAGAATCCATCCCCTTTCTGACCATGCATTATTTAGAAAAGGAAGAGAGAAGTCCTTGATTGCATGTACAGTTATACTTATCTCTTTAAGTTGTATTTGAAAAAGAAAGAAAGATAGAAAAGAATCAGAGAATCAGAGAATGGCCTGGGTTGGAAGGGATCTTAAACATCATCTCGTTCCAATCCCCCTGACATGGACAGGAACACCTTTCACTAGACCAGGTTGCTCAATGCCCATTCAACTTAGTCTTGAACAACATCAGCGATAGGTCATCCAGAACTTCTCTGGGCAACCTGTTCCAGTGCCTCACTACCCTCACAGTACAGAATTTTTTCCCTAAGATTTGAGCAACTCCCCCAAATCCTGTATATACATCCAAGGAGAGTTTGCATTCTACCTCTAGTATAGTATCTATGATAAAGCATTAATTACAATGCCAGCAAAGTGCTGCAGTGGAGTATATTTTGAAACTAGTTGTAAACATGGATACTGTATACTAGGACTATCCTTAGCTTCCAAGCATAATGAGGAAAGATCTTACTGGCACAGTGGGAATAAGTTGTATTTACTCCATTTCAGGTTCTGTCCTTTCCACAGTTGACGTTGGTGTTCCCCCTAAACCTTGCTGTATCTCACAATGCAAATGTTGATTTCACTTGGCATGACTGATGCACTGATCAATAAAAGCATGAGGCTGAAAATCCAAGCAATGGGACAGCGTTCTCAGTGAATGCACATGTTCACTCCACTGGCTTAACCACTCGCTGAAGTCAAAGTTATCAGCACTGTTCTTCTGTTTGCTTTACATTCTCTCAGACAGCTTCTAAGCTGAAGTCTATAAGAAATGTGAAAAATCCACCCTGTGATGCAAAGCTATAATACGTTTACTGAGGATGAAGTAGGATGGCTGGAAACTTCAGTCTCATGCTTATTTTGGTTAGATTTCATGTTTCATGTTTTATTTGCAAATACCAGGTGTCATCTATGCAAAACAGTAATTGATTCCATTAGATTGTTTAGGTTGCAGAAGCAGGAATATCTTAATGCTTGGCTATACTTAGAGCATGAACTGTAGACACAGGGTTTATATTTGGTGCCTTGGTTCCAGGCACGAAAAAGAAATTTAGAATCTTTAATTCAGCAAGTAAATGATGAGATGAATTATTTTTCTGTACTTGAGTGTAAAAGTTAGTACATAATTGTGAAGGAGTAGAATGTTGTGAACTGATATTGAGTAGACCATCTAGGATACTACAAATAGTATGTACTGTCTCCAAGATTTCAGTTTGCCTTTTAGCTTTTTCATCATTTTCATTCTTCCTGACACCCTCTAGCTTGGCAAAAATGCTGGGTGGTGAAGGTGGGCCTTTGTCAAAAGGAACAGTTTTTCTCCTTGGTTCTCTATATATGGTCTTTCAGACTGTCACATCACAGGTATCAGTTCCTTCTGTCAGTTTTGCATCTAGTTCTTTGCCTCCATTTGGCATGGTTTACTAACAGTTTTATGATATCCATTTGTGCTGATGGGAAATAGGAATAGTATTCCAGCTTGCTTGTCTGACTCTTTCTCTTGGGGGTGGGTAGATATTATGGCCCTTTGAGCAATCCCATAATCACGAAGGACTTCATTTCACAGAACATCTGCTGTCCCTTCTCTGCAGCTGAGGAAAGGAACCCAGGA
This sequence comes from Pseudopipra pipra, assembly GCF_036250125.1. Classification (NCBI taxonomy): domain Eukaryota; kingdom Metazoa; phylum Chordata; class Aves; order Passeriformes; family Pipridae; genus Pseudopipra; species Pseudopipra pipra. The sequence continues at coordinate 52,353,558 of NC_087551.1, forward strand.
GTACCACAACTGTTTATTTTACCAGTTATGAGACAGGTAGCTCTTATAAGCCGCAGGGCAAGAAAGTCTGTGCAATCCTGTGTTTATCTTCAATCTTGTAGTGCTAGAAGAATATGATAACTAAAAACTCCTCTATTTCAAGTAAGGCTTCCTGTCAGTTTTGGAAATGATGGCACAAGGATCTATTTCTTTGTTCAGACAATCACCATTTATTCCCCTGGGTTCTTGGGGATAATTATTACAGAATCCCCTTGGGTACAGAGCACTGTCTTGGGAAGAGAGCTCAAAAGAAGTAACTCACAGAAGAATCATTTGGTTTATTACCTGGGCAGCCCTATTGAATACAGACTTCAGTCCTTTCAAATTCCATACAGTATCTCTACAAGATGAAAAGAAGGTAATTTCTGAAGGGTTGCACCTCCCTGCCTCTCCATCTCCTGCAGGACTTGTGCTAGGTTTTATCTAGGGTTTAGAGTGTTTTCCCTAGAAATTCCCAAGGAGCTGGACATAGCAAAAAACTGCTGCATCATTTCAATCATTTCATTTGATGTCTATCTTCTGATAAAGCAAGAGTAAGCTTTTTTTTTTCCCCCTTCTTTTTTTCCCCCCTAGCCTCAAAAGCCTGTTATTACAGTACTGCAAGTTATCAGAACTTTTGGCACTGTCCCATCCAGCTCTCGCTGCTCATTTTGGAGCTTCTCCTTGCACATGACCCTCCTGTAGGCATTTTTGTTCCCCTGTCAGGATTGTGAAGGCGTTCTCTGAAGAAGCTCATGCACTATGAAGTCAGCAAAACATCCTGAAACTACACTGGGGATTGAGAATTTTTTTATCATATCTTCTGGAACCATTATCTAATGGCTGTTTTGAAACAGAGATTATATAAGGGTGCAGATAAACACACACCATTCTATACAGCAAGGAAGTGGCATTTTGTCTTTTGTTGGAGATAGGACAAATAATGGCTTAGATTTCAGGACAGAAGTGGTGCAGAATCAGCTAGAGCAATCCATCTTTTTTTGAACTTCTGAAATAGGCAAGAAAGTTCACCTTGCATCAGAAAGGTGCAGTCAATGACTTAAGGATATAGAGGGTCATTTACTCTACAGGCAAGAAACTTAGCACTTAAAATATTTTTTTTTTTTTTTTTTGGTGATCTATCACATCAGTTCTTCCACATTACTTCTTTTGACTTTGACAATAAAGGACCAAAACCTTACATAAATTCATACCTTATACCAGCTTATTTCAGCCCTGGATGTGACTCTATAAATCTCTTAACCATACTTGATGTTTTCACTGTCTTAACTGGCATACATTTGGCACATGGATTTCTAACAAGAATTGTTTTTAAGTTTGGGGATTTTGAAAGCCTTCAAGCCCTAAGTACTAAGGTAGACACTATTCATTTAAGATCCCATCCAGGCTTCACTGTAAGAACCAAAATGCACACTGTGGAAAGCTTTGTATATTGTGGATTCCAGACTTTCAACTACCATTTTGGATTTCCCACATATTTGGAAAATGTCAACATTCATAAGAACAGTTACATTGGCACTTCCTTTAATTTTTTTAATGAGTTGTGTGGGCATAACTGGAGTGATCTTTACAAGAATTTGATTGGTTGCTTGGGTTTTAGTTTCCTAAAACAGTCAATGGGAGAGTGACAGAGACAACTCTGAAATACTGTTAGGTTATTTTTTCAGTCGGGTGCCTTATTGAATTTTTAATATACAAACCTCTTTTTAGCTTGAAATACTAAGCAGAAACCCTCAGAGAATGTGACTATGAGATGTTTAATGATCTGTGATATGCTATCTGTTTTAAATCTACAGTGTGATATGCTGTATGTCATAAATCCATAGTTTTTTAAAGAACAGACACACTAGATTAACAGAAGCATGCAACACAGTCTGGATGCAGCTGCCAGTTAAAGAATCTCACAGATGCATGTGCTGCACTTGCAATGCAAAGATAGCCCTAACACAACATTGATTTTTTATTTGTGCTGTCTTCATTCATCTGGAGGAGTGTTTAAAAGGTACCACAAGCTAAATGAAGATGGACCACAAGATATCTCTGAGCTAAAAAGATTTCCATACACTCCTTACAACGCTGAGTGAGTAGTGAAATCAAAACAGCAGAACCATGGGCACCCTTTTAAGTGCTGCTGACTGCTTATACAGCCATCATAGAGCAATGGCACTCATACTAGTCACTCTGCACGAGAGAAAGCACGACATGGGCACATTCCTTTTTGCCACAGAGTCCTGAAAGCCACTCAGTACTTCACAAATAAATTTGTATACAGTAATAGAGAAGAAGAAGTCTACCAAAAGAGGTGTAATTCTGTTACCCTGGGCTCCATTTACTTATTTAAATGTAACTGTAGTCTATCACAGAACAATCAGAAGCTATTGCCAACAATGAAACCTTACCTGTACCTTAATTGATTTAAATATAGTCTACATGGAAAATTGCAATTAATTGAAGCAGTATGGGAAGTTTGAAATGTTTGCATTTTAAGAATTTGTGTTTTGGAAGGCAAGATCAATACACAAGGCACTTTCTAAAAACTATTCTGGTTAACAGTAGTCATGTCAGAAGGTGAATTATAACTCAAATTTTAACAGATTTGCTTTTCTGGGTTCTTCAAAAACTTTACTTTGCACCATGTCTAGGTTAAAAAAAATTGTGAGGAGTAAGAAGGTCTGAATCAAGACAGAAGTTGACACACGTATTTGTAACTAGAACTTCATATCGCATACCCCATGCTGATGTGCCATATAGGCCAGTACACAGATTCTGTGTCTTACATGCTAAATTCAGCCCAGAAAAGGCATGCATATATTATAGTTTTTAATTTTAAAAGCTTAGCTGCTACATCAAGCTGTATGAACTGTTGATTTTAACTCTGATGGTCCCATACTGATTACCAAGGCAGAACCATGGAGCAAATGTCTTTCTCTTCGGTAGCTTGCAGTGTCCAAGACACCGCACAGCCCCCTTGCTGTCATTCTTCTTGTATTAATGGCAGGCCATCTTCAGATAGTAACTCTTGAAATTGTAAGTTTCGTATACTTGTTGGCTCAGAGAACAGGTTATTGCACCTACTGAATTTTGCTTTCAGAGAACTGAAGACTTGAGCATCTACAGTAAAACATCTTGCTCTTCTATTAGTTACTGCAACTCAGCAAAAAATCTGAAGACGTGCAGCACTGCTACATTACAGACATCTTTATCTTGTCAGGTCTTTTGATCTGGAGATGCCTGACTCTTTCTAAAGTCTTCCAAAACAAGCTCTGAGAAGGTCATAAAGTGGACATTTTATCCATTATAGAATTGAAATAAAAAGAAATTTTGTGGACTACTAGCAGAAAATATTTGGACATTAAGTGTTTTATTTAGGGTAGAACACTGCTATGCAAATATTCATTTAAATTGAAATTGTGCAATTTGGCTGAACACTATAAAATCCTTGTCTTTTTTACAGTAATATTCTTTTTATGACTTTACCAGACAGCTTCTGTACTCATAAAGGATGTCTGAGATTTCTTTTTATTATTTTATGGTGAACTTGGTATCCTGAGGAAACCTTGCTTAAATCTTTGCATCATCAAATAGATAGGAATTTGTACTTATGAATCAGACATTACTGCTCAGTAACAAAACGTTAAGCCTGACAGTAATGCATTATTGAAAAGATGGCTGCATGTGGTTTTTAAGAAGCTGCACTAAAATTATGATTAGGAGCACTTTACTGTCTTCAGGAACATTTTATAAAAAAGCACAATGTAAAACTCCTCAGGAAACCTTTTATCTTTTTTTAAGCATATTGTTTTTATTGGTAAGTGTTTGAAAAACACCTGAGAATGCTGTTTTACACTACATCTATATACCTATTCATTGCGGCCAGGATGGCTTCCACTGACTTAAGACACATGAAGCCACTACAGTTTAGAAAGCTGAAAAGATACTTTCCTCACAGTGGGGAAACACAGATGTTGACATATTGCTGGAAAGAAGTGTTTAGTCTCTGAGGAAAGTCTCTGACATTCCTCATAAAGAGGACACTAAGAAGACACTTGAGAACACAGAGAGCTTTACTGCTGGCATTAGCACTGTAATGTCTGAACAAATTTTTCTGTACTCAAAGCCATTTCTCTGTGTAAAATGCCAGATGTCATTTGGGGATCATGTGATCTGCACAGATTCTGTACAAATTTAAGCAGAAATTTAAGAAAAAATCCTAGGCCTAGCACAAAAACTTGTAGCTAACAGAGGGCAAACAGATTTGCAAGTGCAATCAAAGTATCAAACAAGCTTTAATGTTTTTTAACTACTTTTTCAGTAGATAAGACTCTTCTGGAAAATTTTCATCTGCAGAAATGGCAGCAGTTAATGAAATAAGTGTACACAACCTTTGTTTATAGTGCACATGCTACTATGGGCTGGAAGACAAAGGAAGGCATTAAGAAAATTATTTAAGTGTGAGAAGAGCTTTTCTGAAACCACATTGGACATGGTTCTAGTCTCTGAAATGACGGAATCTACAATTTCACTGTAAAATGAAGACCTGCATCCTCTTCTTCCAAAGCTCTTTATTTTTATTCAAATTCCTTCTTGAAATGGGAGTCTCAAATTTTAACAGAAGTAGCTTCAGAAAGGTTTCCTTAATATAGGCTTTTTGAAATAACTGGATATTTGGTAGTCATGTTGATTTTAGCTACACTGACTGACTTCTGAGGTATCCTCTGACATGATCTCTGTGTGTTTCAGCCCTCCTTTCCTCAGCCATCTTCACAAATAATAATAATAAAAAAAGTCTAATAAACAAAATCAAGAGATTAGTATGGTGGGGAGAAGGTATTTGGTTAACATGGTATAACTGAGAGAGAGAGGAGCAGAAGGTGGCATGAGGTAGAAACAGCCTTAAGGTCTTTCTGGATGGCTTGGAATAGTGAGAGAAGGTGAATCTAAGCAGTACATGCAGACAGGATTTTCCAGTATGAATTGGGGATTGCCCAGGTGGCCTTGTTGTGCTCACATTACAGAACATTCACATTCACATTATGAATTTCACGACCATAGAACTAAAGGAATATTTGCCCTTGGCAGAGACTTTCATGAGACCATCCACCTCCTCCTGATCTGAGCCAGTGTCCTAGCTCAGTTCCTTTTCCATTGCCTCTTTTCCTTCCCTCCCCTGAGGTCACTGTCTTTGCCTGGCTAAGATGTCTGTCAGCTCTGCTGTGAAACTGATAACCTGCAGAGCAATATTGCAGGGAGATATGTGTCTAATGCTGCTGCAGAAAGATTCACAACTTATCTCTCAATATCACTAGGCAGCACAGGAAACAAAGAGATTTGTGGAGAAAAAGAGAAATCTGACTTCCAGATTAAATCCCCTTGCCATTACAAGAGCTTTCTAGAACGTATTGTCTTTTCAGTGAGAGAAAGCAAGTTTCCTTTCCCCTGTCCTGGTTTTATCCCTTTCCTGGCTGGAATGATTCCCATGTAGAAAACTGTGTACCTCCTTCGTGTATCTCATCACTTAAGAATCTACTTCAGCTGCCTGAATTCCCACAGGTGTCTTGTTTGTTAGCTTGCCTGGAAGAATGGGTTTCTCCAGAGCTAATCACAGGTCACTTTCCAACTACCACAAATTTATGTGTCTGTTGGTACTTTATAACATCAGGTAGTGGACACCTGATGTCTCTCTCTCCTAAAGAGAGAGGTGTAATGCAAGTATGAAGCAAAAGAAAGCCATAAATGTCTAAATTATACAGAAAATGCCTGACAGTGAAAGTGGTATCTCTCAATCCATACAGACTCCCTAGGCAGAGGGCTTGAGGTGTTCTGAAACTAGAGTGAGAAGTCTCCAAAACTAGTTAGCATGTTGTGCATTGGAAGGGATGTATGAAGGTTCAAAGAAATAAAACAAAAACTACTACGATTTCTTCTCCTCTCTTTTCTCTTCCCATCGTCATTTTTTAATGTGTTGTCCTAGTTAGGACAGCTGAGACCAGTTCATCACTGGATGGGTGTAACCCAAAACTGTGTATTCTATAGCCTTCCATGCCATTTCCCAGAAACTGTTTTCAATGGACCATTTACACCATCTGCCCAGAGCAGCCTGACTCCTCAGGCTATAAACTGGGTGTTAAGAGGCCTGCGAGATAGGAGGATGCTCCTGTCCTCATACCCACTGTAGAACTCCCCACCCTGAGGAAGGTACTGGGCATTCCTGCCTGAACTGGAAGATATATAATCTTGGAGTCTTGGGACTTTTTTTAACCACTCGTGGGATCCAGAGGAAGACTGCAGACCACCACTCTCGACCAGAGTGCAATCACCACTCTTGACCGGACTGCAACAGCACTCTCACCAACAGGTTTTTTCCCCTCTCCTTTTACTTTGGACTCATGGGGCCCAATGAACACCACTCTGTTCATGCCTCAGGGTGCTGGGTTATACATTTGGGTTTTGTGGGTTAAAATCAACTGTTTGTCTGTATAATTGTATTTATTGTATTATTTTATTAAATTGTTATTCTGACTTATAATTTCTCCTTTGAGTTGAGTTCATTTCCCCTGCTGGTTTACCTTTAAACCAGCACATGTGTCAATTTTAAAAATAAAAATTTCCAACCATCCCAGTAAACAATTTTTTATAGCAAGCTGTGCATGTATTTTCATATTCACCAACAGAAAATAATAAATTATGTCTTCCTGCAGAATCTGACAGTTATTGCTGCATGGAAAACTTACATATTAAAAAACAATATACCAGTTTTTCTTCCTTTGTTTTTTATCTTTTAAATTCTATCAAGCATGTGAGTGAACTCTTCTAAAATGTCTACAAATGCTAAATAAAAATTTGCATAGAAAGAATCCAGCATTTTTCCTCCTTGGAAAGGACATTTTGCTTTGGAGGACAGACAATAATATTCCAGAAGTTAATTTGTTCCTCATTGTCTTTGTATGATGGTATACTTGAACCAATATGTGCTTAGGGAAGGCTGTGGTGCTACCGCATTTTTTCAAAGCTTAAGAAAGAAAAAAGAATTGTGAATTATTTGTTGCCCAGAAAAGAGCAAAATACATCCAAACCTCTTCAAGACCACTTATAAGTGAACTACAAAACAGACTTACATAAAAGGTCTACTTTTAACACTTCATTTTTTTAAAGTTTAAAGGATGGAACTTAAAACTACTTTCCCATAATATGAAGTTCACAATTTTTCTTAATCTATTTATGTACCAACATAAAAAAAAATCTGCTAAAACACAAGGGACTGAAAACATGTTGTGAAAACTTAAAACCTTTGAAATCTCTGAAAACATGCAAATTTTGGTATGAAAGTGTCATGCCTAGTCATATCCGTACATTTACAAGCTCTCTACTCTTACACTGACCATTAGCACAGGTTTGCAATCACCAACTATGTTACTGTAAAGTAGCTTTTCCACTTGAGTATGCAATGGGATAGGGTAAACCAACCTTATTTAGATAAATAGATCCCTGAAGATCAGCAGACAAGACCTCTTGAAACACCGCTGTGACATCACCGAGTGAAGCTTGATGTGAATGTCTGGTATAGCACCCCGTTCCAATATAAGCTGTGCTCACTGGCAGTACAGCCTGCTGTCCTCGTTTACTGCCACACAGATGACTGACTCCACAGAGGAGGTCCATAGGCATCCTTTTGTCCAGTATTTCATAATGTTAAAAAAAACTACAGAGCTTTGCAGAAAGATACATATATATCCTCCAGCAAGTAAAACAGGTAGGGGGGTTTTGCTGAATTTTAGAAACATTATGTCTATAATAATAAGAGGACAAGGTAATGTTTTGATTTAAAAGAACTGTGCAATAACTCTGGACAGCTTGTTGACTGTATGTTTAATGACAGCAAAAGTGGATTAAAACTCCACCTTCCCCACGATTTGCCCTTTCTGAGACATTCAGCTGTACCATGACTTGGACATTGAATCCTGTTCCAAACTGCCTTTGAAAGCAGGACCTTGCTGTGAGATCTGTAAGAGGATGGGGAACACAGGAAGCTTGGGAAGAAGCTTGAGTACAGCCTGGTTGTACTGCGAACTCACACACCAATTCCTTCCGAGGACCTTCTCAGTCACAGCAACTCTTGCAGCAGCTTGGGTTTATACCAACTCTGTTGGCCAGTAAAGCTTAAGCTTGCAGATCAAATATGAACAGGATGGGCCTGTTCAGCCTCAAGAAGAGACAACTGAGAGGGGACCTTGTCAATGTTTGTAAGTATCTGAAAGGACGGTGTCAAGAAGATGAAGCCAGGCTGTTCTTGGTGGTGCTGAGCAATAGGACAAGAGGCAATGGGCAGAAACAGATGCACAGAAAGTTCCACCTCAATATGGGGAATAACTTCTTTACTGTGTGGGTGACCACGCACTTGCACAGATTGCCCAGAGAGGTTGTGGAGTCTCCCTCACTGAAGGTGTTCAAGAACCATCTGGACGCAATCCTGTGCCACGTGCTCTGGGATGACCCTGTTTGAGCAGGGAGGCTGGACCAGATAACCCACTCTTGTGCCTTCCAATCTTACCCATTCTGTGACAATTCTATGATTCTGTGATTCTCTCCACAAGAGCTTTAGAAGGACCTCTCTCCTTCACTTGGCTGTTGGATTTTTTCCCAGGCACTTGGGTTAATTTTCTGCCTTTGAAATTTTCTTTGAAAGTTTGACCTGTCATTTGGTTGAAATTGAATGACATACATGAAGTTAGTGGAGAGAGGGTGACAGGAAGACACAGCAAGGTCTCATATGTATCATCAGCTTAGGAAACCAAAAGGAAAAGTCAGAAACCAGATGAATGTGAAGTATGGCCTGGCTGGAAAGCCAACCACTGAACAATAAATTCCTGTTTTTCCAGCCACAACTGTGAGCTACCTTCAGTCACTGAGGCAAAGGAGGAAGGGTGTTGCTGGGAAAGGATGTTGAAGAACAGTAGTGCTTGCTTTCTAGCCCCAGTATATTGAGTCTAGCAGAGCTAGACCCCTCTGTGGTTCTATTTTTTTTTTTTTTTTTAATGTCAGGAGTATTTAGGCTAGATTAAGTCCTGCCAACTGTGCAGCTTCATCACATGCTTTGGGGAGGAAAAACAAGTTATGCAATTAAACTAGAAAATATGGTTGAAGCTACCAAGCTTTGCATCAGGCTAAGGAGGAGGTTTAGTATCAGTGACTACTTCAGTCTGTTTTTAAAAAAGGCAACAATTAGAAACAAGGTTTCTTTAGAGGTGGTTTATGTTTTTTTTTACTCCCCTAAAACATAAAAATTCAAAATATTCCAGCTGAAGGGCCTTATCTAGCCCTCATTTCAGGTCAAAATTCTTATGTCCCATTTTTATTTGCCTCAGCTGATTCTATTGAGGCATAAGGTAGAGTACGTTATTCTATAATATTTATACATAATATGGAATCAGTTGCTTTAAAATCTCTATCCTACCTATTTCTAGTATCTTTTCTTCCAAACCCCTTTACAATAAAAGAATAATGAAGCCTTTTTTTTGAATGAGTGAACTGGAAATTAGGGCACAATACTACTAGCAAGCCATGATTTTATGGACTAAGGTCTGTCTTTCCTCTTATGGAAAGTACATGTTCTGTATGATGGGACTTTCAAAAACATCTGGTCATTATAATATGCTTTGTTCACTGAACCAACTCTTAAAAGTTTCTCCAATTTGAGGCAAAGTGAAGATGAGGCTCTCATTCTGAAGAAGCTGAAAAACTCTGAATATCCTCTTAAACCCCTTAGGTTTAAGAAATTTTGGAGACAGAATCTTTTAAAAAATGCATGTTACAGAAAACTGCATGGAAATATTTTTATTTACTGCAAAGATATCTATGCTTTAAGCATTAGGCATAAGGTTGTTTCATACTGTTGGTTTCCAAGGTTTCACGATGTGGATCAGAGATTCCTCTGACATTCTAGCTCTTTCATGAAGCAAAACCCATTACATTTACTACAGTTAAACAAATCTTTATCCTTTGAGGAAAAAGATTAATATTTTAACACAACTCTGCGGAGTCAGAGACCTACTTTATGTCTTTCCTTGTTGATACCTGAATGGTGTGCAACTAAAGGCAATGGTAAGTAGTAACAGAGGCTTTACAGAGGGACATTAAACACAGTGTTTAATATTTCTCAATATTTCAATAAAGAGATCAATGTTTTGTTTCAAGAGCTCTCAAACTACATGATGTTCTCATGTTATGTTTTATATTTGACACATGCATCTTGCAAAGTTTTGGCACATTCAGTGAACACACAACTGAAAAAAAACCTTAGCATTTCTTCCCAGCACACTCGATACGAGTCAGCATGCCTAATGTTAGTCTTACAGTCCTTGCTAGTTCTAATGCACATCTCTTGGAGTGGCTTCATTCCACATTACAGACAAGGAGAACAAAAAAAATCCCAGTAGAGTTACTCAGTTATGCTTGGAGACAACTGATGAAGAATTGCCCTGTGCTGCACAGAGGAGCTCATGGATGTAGAACAAATGAGGCTGATACAGCAGGCACACGTGCCACTCACAGAGCATGTGGAGGCAGAGGTCTTCAGACCACCATTCCACTGCAGGCCACCTGAAGCCTCTTCTGAAAGGAAAACAGCTTATAGACAAAAAAAGAAATATACAACAGATATTAGCCCTAATAGGAATACTTTCCCCAGCAGTACTGCAGGTGTTAGTTACCTTCTCGGTTTGTGGGGCAAAAGTCACCCAGAAACCTCTGTTTCTGTTACTTGTTAGTATCTGTAGCTGAGATACAGTCAGCACTTCCAGCACTGTACTAACTGTGCATTGGCATTCAACACTGGATAACTGAGCATTCCATATATTTGCAATTAATAATTCATTCCAGGGCTGTCTTGGACTGTATGGAAACATTCTTCTGTTCATTGAATTTCCCAAAATTTGCTAAGTCTTCCTAAGGGCAAATTCCAACACAATTCCTTTGTTTTTTCCACACTAGGCAGCCATGCTTATGTTGTTTGTAGGGTGTATGGTGAACTTTGAGTTCTGAATGCTGTTCTACTTCACGTCTGTTTCTAAGCGTGTTTTACGTTTGTCTTCATTTCCCACACTATTGATAAGAGTTAATTATGGATCTTTCAGTAGGCCAAGGGCTTTGCCTCAAATTGCAGTCCTCGTGTGGTTTTGTATCTAAATTCACCTTCCCAAAATTACCTTTGAAATGTAGACCAGTCGTTAACTCCATTTTTATTTGCATGTAATATCTTGCTAGAAAACATATTGTTTCTGGGGCTCATTTTTGTACATTGCTCCTAGTTCCAACATAGCATAGGTTGTTAAGCACCTCTTCTCGAGTTATCAAAAATAACAAAACCCAATGGATTCTTCAGTACCATCTACTTTCAGAAACATGAATGCTCCTGCCCACCTTCCTTTTCAAATAGCACTGACTACTGCCAAAATGAAAGAATGTCTGAAACTTCTCTATTAGCCTTTCCAATTTCCAGACTTCCAGCTCTTAGTGGAGGATGATCTGCTCTTTTCTTCCCCTAAAGCTGGGGTAACAGTTTCCATTACTACTTTTGTCATCTCTGGACTGGTGCCTGCCTGTGGTTGGTATCCCTTGCAAGGCCCTTGAATGTCCTCCCTCCCCCAAACCCAACATGTGGCTCTAGCCCTGTTTTCAGCCCACCTAAGGATGCTCTTCTGTGGAGGGAACTGCAGGAATAAGGTCCTCCAGTATGGGCTGAGACAACTCCATGAGCAATTCTTACTGAAGGAGGAAGGAACATGGCAACATGAGGGAGATTTTTTTCCCCTATTTTTATGTAAATATATCTGTCACCCTTCACTCCCATGACAAGGCAATGCTTTCAACCACAAGCAGGAAGTGGTTAAAGGCATGTTGCCAGGCAATTCTTTTCAAGTTAATTAATCATTACAGATAATTTGAATACAGTTAATGAAACTGATGAGAACCAAGAAGTTGTGTACTCCATGTGCTCTGACAGGAAAGCTAATTCAGTTGAACCAAAAAATGGCTTATGAAAAATTATGCAGATGATATTGCTTAACACTCCTGCTCAGGTTCTTGTGAAATCACCAGGTATCTTACTTTTGATTTATTTATCCATAAAAAAAACTTCCAAATTACTCAAAAATATTCACAACTATGACTGTACTTTTTTCCCAGAAAAAGACTCAAATTATAAGCTGCTGCTCATACCAGGTATTAGACAAGCCTTTCTAGTGATATTTCAAAGTTAGAGTTTTAAAAAATACAAAATATTCTGCAAAATCCAACAATTGTGTCTTGCTATAAATTACTGAACAACATTTAATGTGGTTCTGCCAAGGACTAATCAAAGTTTCCCTGTGACTGCTGGAAAACAGCATTTTTGCAACATTACAGGTTTCCAGGGGTGTGGTAGTGGTGGAAAGATTTTGTTGGTTATGTTTTAAGTTTCTTTTCGGGGGAAATCTCCCCTCTCCCTGTCTCCTTTCAAATTTGTTCAGTTCAGCATTAGATTGTTTCTGCCACTGATGCCATGATTCATCAATTTCCCTAATGCTGGGAGCACTCACTAGATTTATCTCCTCTGATGCACTGTTTTGCCTCATTGCCTAAAGCCCACCATGCATCACTGAAGTTGCATTACTGGAAGTGCAGCACAGGAAACAGTGGGTAGAGAACATCTTGATTCAATGGAAGGTGCTATTCTGCATGTAATGCCTGAAATACTTAGATGGAGTTGTTTTAATGATGCTTTGGTATTTCTAAATCAAAGTTCAGAAGCTTTGCAGAGTTATTTCAATCATTCGAAATGAACACAAATATTTAAGTAAGGCAGATTTCCATTGGATTGATAATCTCATTTTTGCCCAAGTTAATTGGCACTTCTATCAGCTCTGTGATCTTTTCAAATTCAAATTAATTCAGAAGAACAATTTTACCGGAGTGGGTCGTTTCCTATTCACATCACTCATCATTTTAATTGCCTGTATTGAAATTATCATTTGTATTAATGAATTGACACTTTAGTGACAAAAGGCCAAATTCTGATCTTCCTGTTTAGTGGTAAATGAGGCTACTCTGTTGACTCTATTGTAGGTGTTTCTTCCTTTGCAGAGGTGTGGTGAGCCTGAGTCTTCTTGCAGTAATCAGGAATGCCAGCCACTTCAGCATTTCTAATGATTCCTTCTCTGTCCCTGCCTACTTCTCAGTCAGCAGTTCAAGACCGTAGACTTCATTTCAGTTAGCCTTTTGGTAGGCTGAATTAAATCAAACTGGAGCTCAGTGAAGTAATTTAGTGTCACTACAACCCCTTCTTTCTTCCTCTGCCTTCCCATTCCTACTGGCACATACACACAGTCACAGAATCACCGAATGGTTGGGGTTGGAAGGGACTTCTGCAGTTCATCTAGTCCAACACCCTTGCTCAAGCAGGTTCACCTACAGCAGGCTGTAACAAGTATTTCCAGAGAAGACTCCACAACCTCTCTGGGCAGTCTGTTTCTGTGCTTGGTCACTCTCACAATAAAGAAGTTCTTCCTCATGTTCAGGTCACAGGAACTTCCTGTGTTTCAGCTTGTGCCTCTTGCTCCTTATCCTGTCACTGGGCACCAATGAAAAGACCCTGGACCCATCCTCTGGACACCTTCCCTTAAGATATTTGTTTACATAAGATGAGGCAAATTAAAAATGTAATCAATTTATGGGTGTTACAAGGGACTCCTGACATTCATGTCCTCTTCCACTCCTCAAGGCCTCAGAAAAGGAGAGTCATAAACCCCAGTATTCTCATTTACCTACTGAGGCTGAGAAAGTGATCTATTATCCTCTTGGTACATCCAAGGCTTTAATGTCAGCAAGGCCTATGGAAACAAGATTTTTTTTGTTGTTATGGTTGAAAGAACAAAACCTCTGCCATTACACTAAAAACCTGAGTATCTTCTATGTTTTTGTTTTATTGTTCCCTAAAATTCACACTGAAGAGTAGCTGCTACAGTGAACTAGTTATCTAGGTATCTCTGTCCATTTTGTCAGTTCTGCTCCAGAATTATACATAATGCATACCCTCTCAAGGAGAGTTTGTTTTTTTCTGAATGGAGAATTATTCACCACAGCTTCCAAGCATAATTTATTCAAACTCTCTTGAAATGTATCGATTAGGATGTTCAAAGTAAGTGATTTGTGGCAGTGAATAAATTCCCCCTGGGGAACAAAGGTGTCTGCTGAAGATGAGACTTGGAGAGTATCCCAAGGCATTCTCAAGCGCACAAGAAAAAGATTAATTATATCTGCCCCTAAAATGGCTGTGGCTAGAAGGACGGAATTGCACAAGGAGAGTGTAATCACTATTCTCCTGCTGTGCTTTAGCAAGGGGAAAAAAAAAAAAAAAAAGAGGATTTGATTTGGAGGAATAAAAAGGTTTTGAAATCTCTCCAGCATCTCATTTCCTCTCCCTAGGAGTGCAGAAATTCCAACTCATCCTACAGGTATGCAACTCTTTTGATACTGCTCTTATCATTGCACTTTTTCCACCTCCACAGGTATAGTTTCTGATGCAAGTACCACTGCTGTCTGTCTCAATGCACCTTACCACTGCCTGTGCTACAGAGGCAGCTGTGGTAGTAGCAGCAGCAATAAATATGGTGGGAGGTGCAACAGCAGCAAAGAATAACCACTTTTTTTTTCTTTAAAATTCAGCCTAAAAATGGGGAGATGCTTTACAAGCAGGTTTAATTCGTAATTGGCAAGGTAATTATTCTGTTAATGTATTTCAAGAGGAACATGAAGCTTTGCAACTGCGTGCATGTATATAGTTCTCTGTCACCCTGCAATTAGCAGAACATAAGCTTTCCACTGGGCATCAGTGTCAAAAAGGCTATTTCGTGGAGTAAAGAGAAATCTAGATTTTAATCTTTTTTTCACCAAAATGTGATATTGATGACACCCATTTCCTGTGAAATTTAATTTTTTAACCAGCACTATGAATGTTGATATAATGCTGCCATGTCCTGCAGAGAACATATTGATAATATACGGATGCTTTCCAGGGCAGGAAAACAGTCAGGGCATTAAGCAATCCCAGTTTGGCCATGCTAGTTCCCCTTGCCATCACAGCAAACAAAATCAGTAATGCTTTCTGCTCACTATGAGATTTTTCTGGGAAAGAACTTACCTTATATAGCATCACCTTAACTTTTATGCCCTCACTCCCCAGCTTGCTTTTCTTCTTTTGGCTACACAAATGTATTTCTTTTCAACAGTGTCCAGCTACTAGCCAACTCCCATGTCAATCTAGAATAGGCATGGTAAGGAATTTCTCAATTAAGCATTCTTTAGAAAAGTCTATGTTTGTCAAAACTGAGTGCTGAAATAATTGGTTTTGACAGATGTTCTCTTGCAAAAAATCTTTTATAGCAAGTTTGGAAGTTGCCAAAGTATCTCACTGAAGTGGTTTAGTTTTGCTTTTTTCTGTTTTGGTTTCATTTGGATCAATGGAGCCAGTTTTTCATTTAAAGAAGTCTTTGGGTTTAAATTAATCAATTTATATTGGGAATTGAAATAAAGGAATACCCAAACCCTTCTGTTTTAATTAATTCATCCTAATTTTCACATTTTCCTATGAATGAAGGATGGTTATGCTTAAAAGACTTTTTTCACTATTCAGGGGAGGAACAGTTTTGAAAATGCTAAAGAGCCTCCTGGGATAGGCCAAATCTTTCTGGCTCTAGAATTGTTCAGGATTCTGTGTCAACTCATTCCTAGAGATGCCAGCAAGTTAAAAGCAGAATACAATACTTCCACGATAATATCAATTTTCTACTTGCTTATAAACCACTAATTTTCTAGATTTAAAAGTTGCATTCTCCTCTGGAATCCAGTTTATCTTGTTTTCAAGCAGTTGTGCTGAAAAAACCCTGAGTGCTTCCTCATGAATAGTGAAAACTGCTGTGATCTGACTAAAAATAGAAAAACAATTCAGAGGAGAAATCAGACCTCAAGTTATAGAATTAATAAATAGTTGGTTAGGAAAAAAACCCCAAACCAATACTTAGCAAACACATTGAGAATTCTTCTTGTACCCAAATCATGTTTGCTTGTTTCTTAGGATGTGAACAAACACCTTAAATTTGGCTCTCATTAACTGATTGCTACTGATTCAGTTAAGGTTATTTTACAGCAGAAAACAGTGTTCCCTCATAGCGAGTTATGTATTTAACAAAGAGTAAATACTAACAAAAGCTTTTCAGGTTAACAAAGCTTTTCTACTTAATAAAACAATTATACTTGAATACGAATACAAAGCCAAATACATTGGCAGCAAGAAGTAACTTGGTTATTCTAAGTGTCTCGCAATAAGAAAAAAACCCAGAATATTTAGATTTTT
Source organism: Pseudopipra pipra (assembly GCF_036250125.1). Taxonomy (NCBI): domain Eukaryota; kingdom Metazoa; phylum Chordata; class Aves; order Passeriformes; family Pipridae; genus Pseudopipra; species Pseudopipra pipra. The sequence goes on from NC_087551.1 coordinate 52,369,981, forward strand.
TTGACAATTTAATCTCTTTTGTTACAGACATCTAGGCTACCTCTGCTAATTAGCTCAATCCCTTTTGAGTACACCAGTAGACAAGTAATGATTGAACTGAAGGAATGGGACTCTTTGGGAATAATGGAGAAGAAAAGATAGAACTTCACTCAGTCAAGTAGTGTCAATATTATAATAATATCTGATATCTTATAATAATTATCTGCTGTTTACTGTAAACTTGTGCAAAAAGAAATCTTATATGTGAGAACAATAATTACTCCTGTCCATGCATAAAGCGATCGAGTGACCACAATCAAGTTACTGTATATTATGACAAGGTCTCTAGTCCTGATTGCACCCCAGCACATGAACTGTGTGGAAGGTATCCTGTCAGGACAACTGAATGGATCAGGGATGCAAAACTGAGTGATATGCAGCGACTGCTGCCTGAAAAGTTCTGCTTCAAAGATTAAGAAATTACCCTGGTACTTCTTTCACAAGATGAGTATCTATTATTTGCATAGCTGCTTTCTAGAGTTGCTGAATCATAAATACATCTAGGAATTATTACTCACCATTTACCATCTCTTTACTCTTAAACTGGAAAAGCTATATAAACTGATATTTTAAAATGAGAAAGTGAATAGTGAACAAAAGCTTTACATGAGCTGTTGGAGAAGAGACATAATTTAAAGCGCAGCTGTAGTGTACATCAAGGAATAACCGTTTTATCCAGTGACCCAATAAATCTGCCTGGATATATTTCTGGCTTAACTCCATCTTAGCTATTGCAAAGACACAGTTTGGTAAGAAAGCAGCTTTATGCACTAGTATATAATTTTCATCAGATTCCAAACACCTGAGATATGCATCAGTTTCCGAAATAACTCTAGAAGGAAGAGGAGTTTTGGTTTTCTATAACAAACCATATGAACATAAAAGCAAGTGTATAAGGGATATTTTGCAGAGTTAGGCAAGAAATCATGAAGTAAGGATTTAGAACACAATGTTTTCTTGAATGCCCCAAATGTCGCCAGATAGAATTGAACATATTTCATTTTGGATACAGTTAAAGTTTTGGGTTTGTTTTTTTTTTCCTCTTTTCTTTTTAGGACCAGAGGAATGAGAGACAAAGTTCTTAACACAGAATGGATAGCCCTTGCACTTTTTATTCCTATGAAGAAAGAGGGAATAATATAGGACAGAGATTTTTGATTTATTTGCTTGACAGTAAAGAAGCTTGACACCGAGAACTGAGATGTCAAATTTTTATAGAACAAGCAGAAGCAAAATTACTATTTCTATCTAAACCCAAGTAATAGCTTGGATACACTGTGTCTCCTAAATGAGTCAGGATTACTCCTGGGCAAACGCAGAGGACAGTTTCCACTCCTTGCTCAAGAGGGTGACATAGGCCATGATGCAGGAGTTTGTAGATGTTCACCTTGTTCTCCTTTACTAAAGCAGTTCTGCCAGCTGTCAGCTTTTTCAGGTCCCTTTCTCTGTTCTTTGTCCTCCCTTGTTATCAGGGAGTGCTTATGCTTCAGCTGCAGAAATATCTACTGTAAAGCTCTTGTGACAGTTTATAGCCATTTGGCAAAAAGCAAGATGTTTCACGGTTTACAGTTTATCTTGTCAGGAAACTGTGATTTGAGTCAGTGAGGTTCAGCAGCCATGTAGTTGTAACAGACTGACCTCAGATTTCAGGAATAATCTCAGTCTAGTTGCCTGCTGTAGTATGCCTTTCTGGTAGCTTAGCTCTCAAAGTCCATTAGTTCAAGTGAGTTTATGGAGGATAAGCTGCAGTCAAGACAATACTACTTTGGTCTTTAGCATCATGTCATATTCAGTCACCAGAATGATATGAAAGAGATTCAGAGTTTTCTAGTCCATGCTAAATGGTATACAGTGTTCCTCACTCAAATTTTTCTTCAGTGAAAATTGCAATTTAATTGCCCACTTGCAGTTTACATGGGTTACTTTGGTATGCTTCCTTTGGAAAAGGTAGAAAAAAACCCCCAAGCCCCAATCCAGCAACACACCTCATATAGCATAGTTTCTTGAAAAGATGAATTTCTTTAAATTTGGAGTCACTAATCTATAACCTCCTAACTACCACTAACCCAGATGCAACCTAAACCCTAGCCTCCTTCAGATACAGAGGGTATTTTTTATCAAATGGGGGCAATGAATTACTTTTTTGATGTGATGCTGAAGACAGATGAAAGGAAATCAGAAACTGTAATAGATGGAGAAATTGAAGTAATATATAAACAATTACTCATTCTTTAGACATGCTTGGCAAATTTTCCTGGTAAGAATCACTTTGGAAGATAATTTAATAGACAGAGAGTACAGGAAAACCAGTTTGCTTCTAATGGCATTGCTACGGTGTAATGGGGCTGAGATGGCCATATTCAAGACAGATCCATTATTTGTTCTAGTTTTACCATAAGTGACACTATGATATTTCCAAAATCAAGCCTGAAAGCCCATTAAAAACATTTTGTTGGCTTGACTCATAATAAAATGTAAGAATTGGTTTTTTGAGTCCTGCTGAATGGAGAAGCTTTCAGAACACTCAGACCAATGACCCCTAGCTTTTACAGCAAAGTACAAGGCAAACTTAGTGGTCTAGTGATATGCTTTTATCGCCCTTTTTCTTTTAATGACGTGTCCTTTTCCATCTAAGTTATTGCAACAATGGATAGAAATGTTGCTTCCCCATTTACTCATTTATTCCCATTTCTGTGCATTTGTGTCACTTCCATGAGAGGCTTTAAAAATTTGGTCAGTCTGTTTGTTAGTCTTATACAAAGATACTTGCATGCTTTTTAACTGATGAAATAAGTTCTGAGCTACAGGTGAAATCCTGATAATTAAAGTTTAATTTAGCATAAAAACCCCTTTCTCTTACTGCACTTTGGTTATAACAGTGTTCCCTGCTGTTGTATTCCCCTAACAGACCACATATATTCTTTATTTGATTTGTCTTTCAGTGTTCATTTTCACTCATATCCTAAAATTTGACAATATATAAGCAAGATATTCCTTTCAAGAAAAAATACAAAAACAAACAACAGTACAGAGTTAATCTTTACATTAACTCATTAGAAAATCTAGCAATGGAGATGCAGACACTCTCTCAGTGTGTCCAACTTTACATAGAAGGCAGTGGAAAAATCTGCTATGATTCGCATTTGGCACTCTCTCTGTGACAGTTCACCACAACTGTAATAAATAGCTAACAAAGGAATTCCACTTGTGCCCAAGTCAGGCACCATATCAAACTGATCAGAGACAGTCAACAAACTGGAGAGGAAAGATGATCCAGTAGCTGAGGACTATCCTAAAAGTCTTTTACCTTTCAGTAGGAGTTGAAGACTAGAGGTTGTGAAATTATGTATTTCAGGTATTCATGTAAAACATAATTTTTCCATTTCATGAAACATTTATATGACTTTAAAATCTTTCCACGTTTGATCTGACTCCAGACTTCTCACTTGTGCACAGGTGCACAGGTTGCATCAAGAGGAATGTAACTGTTAGCAGATAAAAAGCTAACATGTAAGTACCTTTTCTGCTCATCATGAACTTAAACTTTGCTTTCTAAATCCAGGTGGAAGAATGAGTGAATGACTACTGGATGAGGAGAAAGGAATCTTTTCCTTTTGATTAGACAGTCAAAAAGTCAAGCTCAGACTTGAGAAGAAGATTTTTAAGCATTAAGATTTTTAAGCATTAATTGTCTGGAATTACCAAAACTGCTTTACATTTGCTTCAGTCCTATAATCACTTTTAAAAAACAGCTTCTATCATATATGACTCCTGTCATACTAATAATTTCATGGACTAGGGGAACAGTCTCTTAACTCTTCCATGGGTCTCTGGAACAGGGACTAACAGATAATTCAGAAATGTTAAGCGGAGTTTCCTAAATCCATCCACATTCTGCTTGCATCAGCATAGGTCCTGACCCCAGGAAGCTATTTCCTTACAGTCTTGTTTGATGTTGCTGTAGCATTTGAAAGATTAAAAACAAATGGTCTCTTTACAGAAGGCAACAATTTCAAAATTGTCTGACACAACTCCCAGAAGAGCTCATTTGTGCCCTGACCAAAAGCCGTGTCAGATGAAATGGTTAGAAAAGGTCTGCCTTCAGTGGGCCCTGAATCCAGGTTTGGTATCTTCACCTGGGTGAAGTTAAAGGAGACTTGATTATAGTATAACTTAGAAAACATAAAAGAGAAAGAAGTTTGGGATAATGGTTAAGGATAAACACAGAGCTACAGAAGTTCTACGCAAGGATAAATACCTTTTAGGATGTCCGGTTCTTTGAAGGGAACTTGGCAGGTGTTTGTTCTATGTAAGTTTGTTTACTGTAGGTTTAGTCTTTGCCTCAGGTAGGTATCTAGACTGTGTTGGTTTTAATGTGCTTCTAATGACATTTTTCTATTTGTTTGAACAACAGTTGGTAAGTTGAATCACCTTTTTTAGCTTTTGATTCAGTTATTTGTTAAATGTTAGTCCTATTGCATATGATCATATGTTTTGTAAGATAACAAAATACTAAACAAAAACATAACTGCAAGTTAAAAGTGGAGCCCAATAAAAACAGAACACCAGAAGAAAAAAAATCACAGTTCACATGGGCAGTATTACCAAAATGAGGAAATGAGAAAGCCAGCCTGATGCTCCTTCTGCTTCTACTGTGCACTGTAGGGACCACCGGGTTTCCCAAAGCTGTGCCTGCTCAGACCAGACACCTCTGGGTGCAGAGGCTATGAACCATTTGTTTTTAGGTTTTTTTGTGGGGTTTGGGGGCGGGTGGGTGGGTGTATTTTGTAGGGTTTTTGTTGGGTTTGTTTTTATTTTCCTTCTTCTAGGAAGAGAACAGCCTTGCGTGAAGGACCTGGGCATCTGCAATACCTTGACAACATGAGACATCTCAGAATGAATTCCCAAAAGTAGTATCCCAAGTATTAGGCTCCTTGGCAACTTTAGTCAGATTCAGTTCAAGGCATCAGTTCTTCGACTCCTGCTTCCTGGTTGATGTGTTTCTACCGTGTGGTAACACAAATCAAGTATGTTTTGTAGCAGAACACTAACTCCATAGAAACAAATGATTAGCTGTCAGGTGGATTAACTCTCTGAACTGATTCACTGTGGTCACTTAGGCAGGGAGAGAAGGGCAGGCAGTTCTGGCTTAGACTGGCATAAGACGCTGCACAAGTAGGAGAGAAGAACTGGTGACCAAGAGGGTGCTTTGCCCCTTCCCTTTCTGGGATTAAGAAATCTAGTCTGAACTGCAGAATGACTGAGATTTGCAGCCATGGCCCTCTCCTAGATTTAGGACCTTGAGTCATCCCTTTAAAAACACACATTAAGGACTAGAATATGCTTGAAAAATGAGACAGTGGATGTGCTTTCTTGCTTTTATTCAATTTTGCAAAGATTAAATAATGTGGCTCCCATAGTCTTTAGTGCTTAGAACAGGGCAGAAATCAAGGTGTTCCTATTATTCCAAGGTGAACATTGTAATGGTGGGTACTTTGCTCTCACTCTGGCTAATTGCTCTTTAATTGTTTGATGGGACTTTGGGTAGGTTCTTTTGCAAAGCAGCATAGTGTGAATGGGAATAGTGGAGACTGTTTCTCCCCTTGAATATCTTCAGGACACAAAACTGGTGATTTGGGAAGACTTTTTGTGATGCGGAAGAGAAGGTCTTAATTCCCTCATCTTCACATGGGATGAATCCAGGTGTATCACATCTTGGCTGAAGCTGTCCCTCCTGCTTTATGTTATGAAAGAAAAATTTAGAAAATGGCAACAGTTTTGGTGAGGGCAGGAGGGATGAAAAAACCACGAAGCTGACTTCTGACCAGCCTCCTTCTCTGGCTGTGTTCTGGAATGACAGTTCATTTGTGTCTTGTGTTTTGTGATGAGCTCAGCCTTTTTAGAAAATGAGAAGCGCACACTCAGCATGTCTTCTGGATCGAGCTCCTCTGGGATCTCTGGCAGACAACATGTCCTGTTGAGAGCTGGTTGTGACCTAGTTAGCCAGAAGCAGTTCCAAGCATGAGTAATAGGCACTCAGTGCACTTGACTGGGAAAATTTGGGTACCTAAAGGTGTGAGGGGAATGGGATATTGTGTACTCTTAGATACTCTTAGAGCACTGAAAGCCAGTTAAGTCCTGGGTCAAGGTACATACAGCAACTACTGTCATACCAGCTTGAGGAAAGAAGATAAACTCCTCCTTGCCTATCTCTATGCTAAGCCAGTTCTACCTATGCACGAATACCTAATCCTGGAAGGCTGCAGATAGGAAATGCATAAATTAAGTGAAATATTTTAACCACATTTTCTGTTTCTCTTCTAAAAACTATGTTTTCCTCAAGATGACAATTAGTCATCCCCCAAATTACAGAGTTCTTAGATTTGATCCCTGAATGTATATTCAGGCATTACTGAAATGGCCATTTTCTCTTTACCAGAGGGCTGAAACCCAGGACACCAGTGGTGCCAATAAGTATGCTACTCTAATATTTACAAATCTTCCATAAACAGAATTGATGAAAATAATATTAGGGAATATTAAGGAATAATATTAGGGAAATCTTGGATAGAAGAAAATTATTTTAAAAAACCCAAAACAATGACACTAAATTAGTTTTTAAATGCTAAGGGTACTGATCAGGATACAATGAGTTTTCAAATTATCTCCAACAGCAATAAAATCTTTGGGAGACTTGGAGTTCACTCAACAGCACCTACCTCGTTAGGACCTCGGTCTTGTAATAGAAAGCATGCCGTGGATAAGAAAGGCCTCCAGTAGATTTGCCACATAAAGTAAATAGCATGAACTTTCATTGCTATCAGAAGTTGTCTGTCTTCTTTCTCTTCATGTGCAGATCTCCACACACAATGAAAGCACAGCTTTGGGAAAGCTGATCTTTTTTCTTTCCAAGATTGTTTGCTCTTCCTTTGCCAGAGGTGTTTTGCTTGTTTTGACCATGGTGTAGGATCAGAAAGGAATAGCAGGAACAGAAGCATTATCTAAGTTTTAGTTCTTATCTCCGTTACCTCCAGATCATGGAAATTTTGTTGCATGGCAAATAGTTTTGAGTGTTTCAGGAGGAAATTCTAGTTGCAGATAGGAAAAGAAAACAACCTTGGTTTAGTGTGGTTTTGTTGTTGTTGTTCTAGTGTTGCCCATATACCATTATTTATTGCACACAGAATTATTATTTTATTTCTTAACACTTTTTTTTTTAAAGCAGGACTTGTGTAATATCTCAATAATCAAGCTGAACAAACTTCTTGTAAGATTGAATTCCTCAAATGCTACAAACATCCTCTAATAATCAAAGGCTATTAGAAATCAGCTTTTATTTTAAAAAGCAACTATAATACATTTCTTCTGTTCTTCTCAGTCCCTCCTATAAAGTTCTTCAGGATCTCCTGCTCTGTTTTCTAGCTCTTTAATGGTGGATTCCTTTTTCCCATAACACATTCCCCTACTGCTTAACTCTACACTGGCGCTCATGTCATCATTACTGTTGCTGGAATCTTCCTCTTTCCAGCCTCTCACTCATCAGTGAATGGCTTTCTTCTCCTTGATGATGCACTGAAAATTTATATTCATTGGATAGAGAAAAAACATCTTTATCTCCTTTCCAAATTTTCCTCTCTGTTGTGTACCATAATGTTTAAAATCAGGTGCCAAGCTGTTAAACTCAACATTTACCATCAACTCCCCTCTTCTTCATTTATCATCTCAACTGTTATGAAATACTGTTCATTTTTCTAAAATCCCTCTTTTCTCTCCATTTTAGTAGCAAAAACCCTCTCTCTGCCTCTGACCTTTACTTTTTCAGTGTCCTGCTCTCCTATTCCATACTTCCAAGACTTTATCACTGTAGCCATTTAATCCACCTGTTCTTTACTAACTTCCTTTTTTCTTCACCAACTAGCATCCAGACTCATCACTCAGTACCCTTCATTGCTATCTACCATTACAATCTCACTGTCTATTATGCCTGTTTCTTGCCCTTTCACACTTTAAAGGTCCCCTTTAACATCTCTGTGTTCTCTCAGTCTGTGCTGGTTATTACTTCTGCTCTTGAGATTTGTTCCTTTACCTGGAAGATCTGGATAACCAATTCTGCAGTGTACACACTCTCTAAAACTGTCTATTAGACCATCCCTGTCAATAATTTAGTCTTCTTGCTCCCCAAGTTCAGCAGTTCTTGCCTGAGGATGTAAGCAAGGAAACAGCTGGTGAGCCAGGGGCAAAAAGCCCACAATGAAAAAAAATGTGGCATAAAAAGTTCTTTATATCTTATGGAAAGGATGTATGGAAGGCAATGAAACAACACTTAGCATCTCAATAGAAGATTCATGCCACTTTGTGAATAGCATAAACTTCTGTTCTCTGTGGAGCTGACTCAAGCACTTCTTCCTTCGGGATTTTTTTTTTTTAGTTTTGTGGAAAGAACTAGTGAGAATTAAATTGAACCACCTGCATATCTGGTCACAAAGTAAGATTTTGCACATTTTTCTGCTAGGGTGAATGCCTGTGTTCATGTTTATCATTTCACTGTGGGGAAATGTAGGAAGGAGTTCTGCCTTGCAATTACTGATTTGGACTAACACGTTTCCTCACTGGGACAGACCTGTAGGCAAGTATTATGATACTTTCATGTAGAATATTTTTTATTACATCTTTTAGGAAGAAGTAGCACCAAGCAGTCTAAGAAAGTATATGTCTGCTCTTACTGACAGAAACCATCCCTAGCCACAGAGCCTCTATACCATTGTGGATCTATTTCTAACCTTCCTATTCTCATTAATATTCTGGAAAAAGTTATACATGCTTCTCAAAGACAATCTAATCATCTCAAAACTTCTGGAATTTTTTTATTGTGGCTTCACTTTAACTTATAGCTTTATTGCTATAATTGTGTCATGACCCATGACTTCTGGAGAAAGACTGATAAAGGTTAGAAATTCTTGCTAACAGTATTTCATCTAAAGCCACACCTGAAATTTTCATTTTGGGGAGTTGCAGGTTAGAATCCTAACAAGAATAAGCATATGCTGTAGAAACCTTCTGTCTATCTTTGAGAAGCTTTGCTTACAAGTGGAAAAAACCCAGAAGTCCCTGCCAGCTGTAAGCATGGCAAGTTCCCATGGCCAGTTCCCATCACTCTCCTGTGAACAAGATGACAAGATATCTTGTGCCTGTGTGGTGTAACAACAGCAGCAGAGGCAGGGAGGCTCAGGCACTCATATCTGGGTGGGATGTGCAGCGCCTGATGGAGGACCATCCACCGGACACTCAAAAGGTAAGTGCTTATCACTTCGGCAGCCAGGCCAACTCAGTGTTGTCCCCACATTTGTTGAGGCATCTGAGCTCCAGACTGGCCTTTAACAAATGGTGTGTGCATACCTTCCACTTTGGGGTAGTGGCTGCTTCTGATCAGGGGACAGGGGTTTGAGCACAGCCAAATTTTGTTTCCTAGTGATGTCCCTGTCCTGAGATAGTGCTATTTTTCATAGTGTATAGTAACATGTAGGATGATAACAAGTGGAATAAAGGATATGGCATGGTTATTGTCAGTTCAAACCTCTTCTTGGGTCTATAGACAACTTTTTATATGTGAATGCAAACCTCTCCTAAAGTAGGTTAAGTGACCTGAAGACATTCAAGTCTGCAAGTGGGTCAACACAACAGAACTAATAACAATCATCAACAATCACCAATTCATCCTAGTGGCCCGGACTCTTCATTTCCTTGACAAATGTTTAATTTTCACTTGTGATTTGACTTTTCTTTAGAAGGTGAGTCATGCAACAACAAATCAAAATTATGACATTTTTGTTTGCCCTGTGCAATCTCATGTAGGTGAACCAATGCATTTGCAACATAGTTATTATTGCAGAAGCCCTTCTCTTCTAGACTACTATATGTCTAGATTAATATTTTACATGTTTATTTAGTCCTACAAGATACCAAGATTGAGAAGCACTTATAAATAACATATAGAAGAGTTTCCTGAGAGTCATTTTGTCTGAAAAGAGAAATTATACTCATACTGAAGCTTTCCTGTATCCAAATCAACATGGAAATGTATTTTGATGATGGAGAACAACAACAAAAAAAAAGATCCTTTAGGCTCCCTCAAAGTTTATGGTGAATCATTTCTTACACATACAATCTCATGTGTTTTGCTGCCACTGTGCACGGCGAGGATTGTACTGCATCACAGCACTGAAATTCAAAGAGCACATTTCGAAGATTTCTTCAGGTATTAGCTGCTCCTTGAATACTCCTTAGCAAGGGATCCCCTTTAGGTAAACAGGAGTGAGAGAATGCTCATGGAGTAATCACACAGCCTACTGCATTCATACTCCAGGGAGCTCCACAGATGAAGGGAAAAGGCTGGAGGAGGGATTCTGTGGTTGGGAGTAGTGCTGTTGTCATGACATTTGAGCCACCTTGTTTCACAAGATACAGATTTTGCATTCTGAGTGTTCTCTTCATCTTCTGATGTCCATTTGATCTAAAGAGCATTTCTGAGGCAAATATTTAAAGGGGAGAGAGATGAGTATGCCAGGTGGACAAATGAAAGGGAGGGAGAACAATTTAATATGGATGATTGCACAAGAGCAAATGGAGAATAAGCTGTCTTTGAATGAATGTGGCTGGAAATGAGAAAAGGGTTTTCAGGAGCTCTGGAACAGCCTCTGGGTAAGAACTAATGTAAAAGAAACCCCAAAACAAAAAAATACCCAAAACAAAAATCAAACCAACTAACCAATCAACCAAACCAAAACATAAAAAAAAACCAAAACAAAAGAACTTCCTGCTTTTAATATCAACTTGATCCAAAGAAGGAAGTAAAGGTAAGAATTGGTTGATGGAAATAGACAGAGTTTGGGATTCAATTAACCAGGGTGTTCCCCCCAGCCTATGTTCCTATTTTCCAATGTTCCTAAAACTGCTACTAAGGTACCTGCTGGAATTGGCCATACTAATGAATAGCAGTTTAATCCAGAGCACTGCTGAGCACACACTGCCTGCCTGGTTCAATAGCGTTGATTTGCTTGGCACTCTGGATACACTCTGTACGTTAGAGGACAGGACTGTAGCACAATTTAAAACAGTCTCTCACCTAAATAGCTCAGGGTTTAATGCAGAAACAAACAAATAAAAAAGGCAGTCTGCTGTATGAAAGGTACCCAACTTGGGTAAAACATAAAATACTGTTTTAGATGATTTAGTACCCCACGGAATACAGTATAGTCAAAATCAAGGTGTCTTTGGCATTCAGTCCTTTGTTGCCTGTGATCTCACTGGCCAGCAGAACAGTTTCTACTTAGCAGAGCCTAAATAGAGCCTTGCAATCACATTTGAAATGTGACTGATGGCTAGCATTGCGTGTAAGAATAGCTGCTGTCGTAGAAGTCCATTCAATTTAATGGAAAAATGTCTGACACATTAATAGCAATTCAATTATTTGGAGTCTTAAAACCCCTATGAACCTTAAACCAACTGTCTCCCATCTGCAGCTGGATCTGCAATAAATTACACTTTCAGATAAATTTAGTCTTCTTACATTAAAGCTGCTTTGGACCATATTTTCTTGAATTCAAGGAGACCTTTCCTCCATCTTTTAAGGGACACACAGTAACTTCTTTTCATTACGAAATAAACTACATTGCATTTACTTGGGCCATCAGCATACTTCACAGTGAATTTACTGGAGGAGCTGGCTGGTGGCAACTTATGCCACAACCCACATATATCTTCTCTCACTGTGGTTTTAAAGAACTGATGAGCTGAATGTCAGGAGATATATGCAGAAGGTATCACGCTACTTGCTATATGCTTCCATTCTCTCCTTCTAATTTTTTTTTTAAATGTAGGGCTACAGTGCTCAACAATCAAATCTTCATGTTTTTGTAGACTTTTGCTTACTGAGGATTTTTTTTTTCTAACATGGCCCTAACTAATATTTTTATATTGATATTCAGGTTACATATTCAAAGGAGCAGTGTAATTACATTGGAGAGGTTTTACTCAGGTAATATTCAAATGAGTAAGAATATTTGATCAAAAAGATTGACTTCTGACTAAACTCCAAATTCCCTTTTTTGCCCTGGAGATTTTTTGCATCTGGAGATTTTCTGGATCTTATGCTCTCTCTGATGTTTTATATTGAGCATTACTTTGGTAAAAGGGAAGCTATCACTTGGAATAGGAGACAAGAATATTAATTTTGAGCCTTGAAATCAACAAGAAATTTTCCCTGCATATTTAATTTCTGCATCTCCCACTATTTTACTGTGGGATCTTGTAATAATTTAATTGATATGTATCTGTATTTCTTTTCTGTGAAACAGCAGTGCTGTTTTCTCAACATGCAAAGGTGATGTGGTTGTTTGAAAAGTGAGCTTGTAGAAAAGACAGCATGCTGGGACAATTATCTCAAAGCCCTTACTAGGTCTAAATGCCAAAAATCTGGAAGGACTGGAACAGCCTTTTCATAATGTGTTATTTATTTGTTCTCAGTGCTTACTAAATTGTTAGATTCTCAGGATGATAATAATAATATGAAGAGTAGTCCCCTCCTTTATTATTGTTTTGAACAATTGTATTCTCTACTTGCTTAAAAGTTCCTGCAATGTCACATTGCATAAAACCAGGTCAGAGTGTTTGTCACAGCATTATACGCCTGACCAAGAAAAATGCTCAGCAGAAGTCATACAAGGTTTACAATTTTCCTGTTACCTCGTGCACATTCAGATATAAGCCACTCACCTTTCCTAAACTTTACACTTTCTTTATGAATATGCTTGAACAATTCTCTCTCCTGTTCTGTATGAAAGAAATAAATGTTGAACATAAATCATAACCACCTCAACCCAGAGATTTGACAGAATATTATTAGTAAGAAACATATGGAGGACTTGAATGAACTTGATATAATTAAAGCCATTTGATATGAGTTACACTAAATATAATTTTTACAACTATATATTTTTGAGATCAGTATCAGAATGTTAAATTAATATTTTATATAAGATTGCCAATTTGATAGTATTGTCAATATAAATATGTTGACTTCTGTTAGTACACAAAACATTGGGCTTGTAGAATAAACATGATAACAATCAACATGATAAATATTAAATGTATTAAAAGCTGATAAATCTTGGTCTGAAATTAAAAATGAGAAATAATTATTAAGCAGGTGTGTTACTAGATCCTTCAGGAAAATGTTTATTTATACAACATGACAACCTTCCTCTCTGCTGTGAACAAAAGAGAAGCAACCATAAAAATTAATAGTGTTATTATTTGTGGTAGGTGAATATCAAAGGAACAACACGAGCTAACACAGACTTAAGATGATCTGGACCCATTGTTAAGTAAATCACCAGCAAATAGGAATTTACTTTGGCTAATATCATATGCCTAAGAAGAATGAATGCAGGCCAAAGGCAAAAGCCTTCCTGAAGAGATGTGATGTGCCTGTACTGGAAAGCTAAACAATTCCAGGGCTTGTTCTCTGGCCCTGAGGCTAAATAACCAATTTAGTTACATTCATACAATTAGATTGACCTGCTTTGGGTAACAGAACAGTCTCGTATCAGCGTTTTATTGGTAATGATCCCCAGAATGTGATAACTTTCCAGTCAGCTTTGGGACCATTCTAACAATTCAGTACACAAACGATCAAATTCTGGTGCAAAAACTCAGGCTTCTGTTAGTTTGCAGAGACATAACATGCGACTTTTAACAAAAACTGAGAGTCATTGCAACTAGAAGAAATACTCAGTGCAATCCTGTACCCACAAGAGTTGTGCTACCTTGCCTACATAAAGCCGAAATCTTAGACAGGTGAAAGCCATGTTACTTCTGTATTTTTCATTGACTGCTAGTAAAACAACAGTTGTGATGTCCTCAGATGAAGATGGTTATTCATCAATTAAAGAAGGTTTACAAAGAGCTAAGAGAGTGGTTGAAACAGTATGGGACACATTTCATGGTAAATGCCCTCAGGAGCTATTTATATTAAAAATAGAAAAAAATTCAGGAGTGTATTTCTCAGTTTCAGAGTAGTCTATAATGCAAGATGACACACAGACAGTAGAGGTAAAATATTGTAATTCTCTTGTACAGGGCTCAGTGCTGCTTTAACTAGATTTTTCAAGTGTTCAGCCTTTGTCAGATATCTCTATCCTAGATTGCAATTGGCAGTGGAGGCATCGGCTTTGAGACTAATAGTGCATACGGGATGGTCCTCTGGAAGGAGAGCTCAGGACAAATCCAATAAATAGTCATATTTCTGTATACTGAATCACTGACCAATGCACAGTGCTACAGGAGCTATCAGCTCAAAGCTGCCACATTCATAACTTCACAATTTATGAAGTAGCTGCATTCACTGGGTAGAGGTATTCCCTCTATCCTTTTCAAGATTCTCACCACACAAGTACTTAATTTTTTTGCGGTTGCTCTATGACTTAATTTTACATATCAAATAATCAAAGAATTTGAAAACATCCTTGTCTATTCTGGTCAGCACAGTGCTTATCATACCACTGAGACTTGAATTATTAATACCATCTGAGTTTTTTACATTGTGAGGGTCACTAATTACTTAAAAAAATATTTGGACAAATATAATGCCTATAATAGCGAAAAAAATGCTACACATTAGACTCCAGTTACTAGATTATCAGATATATCAAACTGTATCAATTAGATTACCAGACCTTTATATGACAACTGCATTACAAAAAACTAGATATATTTTTAAACCATTCTATGTGAATGATAAAAAAATAACTTCTACATCTCACTCCTCTCTTCCCAAACCCATCTTAAAAGCTAGGAAGTATCTGATTAATATTTTAGAACTTTGTAGTTTCTGAGGATAATAAGACTTGGAAATAAAAGTACCTTTTGGACACTGAGTAATTAGGATGACCCTTCCAACCTACATTCATTAAAACAAGGCTACTTGTGAAGTTCTTATATAGGAAGTTATTACTCGCTGTTCCCTATTTTCATATTATGCAAATCATTGACAGAGCAGCATCTACACCACCCAAAGGTCTGGTGCAATGTGAGTATCCGAAAGCATGTGCTGTCTGCAGTGCTGTCAGAGTAAGATTTGGTAAGAAATTCCTTATTTCAGAAGGTTGCTTTCATCACATAAATGATAAACAGTAACGATGGTACTAAAAATTTCCTATACGTTTCTTCACTATGAGGCTAGTGAGGCACCAAAATGAGTTACCAGAGAAAGTGGGGATGCCCCATCCCTGGAAGTGTTCAAGGTCAGGTTGGATGGGGCTTTGAGCAACCTGGTCTAGTGGAATGTGTCCCCATCTGTGGCGGGGGGTTGCAACTAAATTATATGTAGGGTCCCTTCTAGCCCAAACCATTCTATGATTTCCCTCTAATTTAAGCTCCTATGAGACCAGCACATATACAGTGACACTAAGCAGCCAGTGGTACTGTAAGAAATCTAAGGCATTCCATCCTTGCCATGGCTGAGATGTGCCTAGGAACATTGCCTCTTGCGGTGCTCAGTGTTTCGAGATCTCTCTCTTGAAAGCTGTTTGGACTACAGTATCAGAGAATCACAGAATCATGGAACAGTTTGGGTTGGAATGGACCTATCATCTAGTTCAAACCCGCCTGCCAGGTTGCTCAAAGCCCCATCCAACCTGGTGTTGGGAGCAGCATAAAAGTGCTGTGCTAAGGATACTACGACAGCCTTCACCCATGCTTCCTGGGGTTTAACTGCTTTCTCTAATAGGATTATTTTACTGTAACTGACATGAGCTGCTGATAAATTAAGACATTGTTACAGTATACCACAGCACAGCAAAACTGCCCAAATCATATTCAGCCTTCCTAAAACAAAATAAGACCAAGTCTTGCTTAGACTTGCACTTAGCTAAAATTACAGAGCAAGGTGGCATAATCAATTGACTTTACATCAGGGAGCTGAGACAGTGTGGCTGTCTCCTTTTAAAGACAGCCTTACTCTGATATACTTTCTACTAGTCCGTATGTACAGAGTTAGGCTATATAGTGGTCTAGCTTGTAATGTCTCCCATATTTCATCAAGCACAGAGCTGGCATTACTGGAGAGAGCGGCCAAACTGATTTAAATGAAACTGCTTCGGTAGCAGAAGGTACATAGCTGTGTTAATGCATCACTCTCTAATTTACCCCTTTCTTACTGAAGAACCTAGAATATATATCACTTGCTATTTTAGTATGGAGAAAGATTATGCAGCGCAGGTGTAGTGTTTAAGATGTGTGAGTGTCTTTAATGCTCGGCTGTAGGATTTAAGATTTTATTAAGTTTTCTTTCTGTTCTATCTCCCTACCTGTAATTCTCCACATACATTCTATCTAGAAATTTTCTGATTTCTTAGAACTTACAGGCATCTGCTTATAAAGTAAATAATGTATGAAAATTTTGGTTCTATGAAACGTAAGAAGCACTTAGTTTATATTTTATAAACAAGGAACTTAAAGACAAAGTTATCATTCAAAATTTTTATGAAGATATGATAGAATCAATATGAAATTGAATACAATACTTTTATTTAAGCACAGATTCACTAATATACCAGAACAGCACAAATTATTAAAAGCACAGAAGTCATTTAAATTGAGTTTACATCTATTTTGCATCACTGGAGCAGTGCAAAGCAGATAAAGCACACCAGGGAATCAAGCCCTTACTTTGGTTTGGTTGAGGCACAGGTTACACGGTGGCTGAGCAGATGCCAAGTTCATCTGTTTGTGTGCTTTAAGCATTCCCCCAGGTTCCTGCCACAGTTACACTGCTTGGCTGCTTCCTTTGTGCACGCTAGAGACAGCAGCAATGCCAAGGGACAGCTTTTGAGAACAAACACCCAACTTCAACTTGAGACACAGAATATTTGCAGAAAAGATTTCTCTGAAATGGTTAACTTTCTGGATAATTGAAGTGAGATGTGCATGCAGCTCCCTGTGTCAGACCCACTGTAACCAAGATGTGCAGAGGTGCCAAGCAGAAGGGCTGGGCTCCTTTGGAGGGTGCAGTAGACTCCCAGGAGTCAGCAGCAAAGCTATTCACACAGTTCTATTTACAGCCTGTATAGCCACAGCCATTAGCTTTAACCATGAATAGATAAACTTAATTACAACTTAATCTATTAATTTGTTTTTACACCCTATGCGCAAGCTTTTAATTAATTAACAGTATGAAAAGTTTGATTACATTATTTCATTATTAAGACTACTTAGAACAAAAAGTATGTCAACAGAAATGCTGAATTTCTTAAAGGATTTAATTTTTAACTCATTTTAGCTCAAGCCAATTAGCTCATGAATTTTATGTTCTTAGAAACCTCATCCTGTATTCACAGAATAAGCACTACAAGTATGGTAGGGAAATATTTTTCATTAAAAAAGCTGAAACCTAGGTGCAAATGCAAAACATATCCCTGACATCATGAAGACATGATCAGGAGGGTGCTAACGGAACTGTGATAAACATCTCTGTGAGAGCTAATATCATTTCACTTAGAACACTTCTGGCGTATTCATAAGAATCTCCATATGTTTCATACTTAAAGGCATGCATATAAAGCATATAAGTAAGAAAGTGCTATTTAAAGGTACTAGGATTGTAAAATTTATTTAAGATAATGTATTTTTAGTGAAGAAAAATGTATATACCATATATACCATATATATATATATATACCTAGTTCGCCATATATATATTCACACACACATATATACCACTTAAAAAGTGGAAAATCATTCTCACATTTAGTTTGAGACCGGCTAAAGTCCGAAATTGGCTGACATTCCTCCTACCCTGTTCCCATAACAGTACCACTCAGCTTCTTCTTTTAGTCTTTCAGGAGATGAGGATTAATGCATCTGAGGTTTCCAGCCTTTTATTTTTTGTGAAGAATTTCACAACTTGTGGGTTTCTACCCTTCTCCACTTAATCATGTTCTGCTGTGGACTGTATTGCTCCAGGTTGTGTCTGCTGCTGATTTCAAACTGTGAGAACTTCTGGATCTTTGTGTTCGGGTTATGCTTTTGTAGTTCTCTGGTCTGTTATTCCTCTTTTATTCTTGTGAGGAAACCAAAGTGGGGCTACCAGTAAGATCAGGGAAGTTTTCTGCAATGTTGGTCTGATTAATACCTCTTCAAGCAGGATTGGAATTCAGGAGTACTCGTGGGGAGAAGATCTTGCGTCACAGCTCCTTACAAATCAGTTAGATTTTATGGGACATTTAAACTTTACTTTTGAAACTATACATGTTGTTCAATATGCACATCCTTACAATGAACATTACACAAAAAAATTAGAAGTGATGCTAATTCAAATGTACAGAGTTCACAGCTATATGTCCCTTGACTTATAGCTTGCATGTGGTATACTTATTAAAAAAGAAGAATTGCAGTTAAGAATAAAACATTTCATCTTTTTTTCAAGGTAGGTAGAAAACTTGATTGGAATAGGGAATTTTTCACCAAGCTGTCAGTCAGATTTCAATTCAAATCAATAGTGCAGGGAGTTATTTTTCAGCAGACAGCTTTTCAGTAGCCTTCTCGAAATGAGTTCATGGGTTCAGGGCAATTCTTTGTGCATAAGTGTCCATGTTGCATAACAAGAAAAAGAATGACTATTCTTATCTGTAGATTTCAACATAAGGACCCAGGGCTGAATATAGGTTTACATCCCTAGGCAGACCTCTCAACTTGGTGTTAGGTAAAATGAAGGGACTTGATCTGTCAGTGCTGTGCCTGCTCTGGTGTGAGAGGACACTCCTAGCACCTTATACAGACAGAGTACGTACTGCTTGTCACATACAAAAGCTAAGGCAGCAGGTTCTTGAAAAGAATATCCGAAAGAGTATACCAGGAAAAGATCATTGTATGCAAATCCTGCTTCTTACGTTTTTCTCCCTTCAGCAACTGCTAATGACTGTAGTCAGAGCCAGGATATTGGACTAGATGTTCAACTCACTATAGCAATTTATTTGATCGCATGCTTTTAATCAAATTATGTTCTTATTTTGGCTACTTAAAAGGATCTGAGGACCTGATGGAGAAAGGCATTTAAATGCTTTAATGCTCACATTATTTCAGGGAGGCAAGTACTTGTGTGTATCACAGCATTCACGTCTCAGGCCATAAACTTACTGGGGTGGGGCTCATGTATCTTTTATTAGGACTTCACTTTTTCTGGGTATGAACTCAAATAAAAATACGTATTTGATAACAGTGATAACAGTGTGCAACACTGTTTCTCTACAAAGGTTAAATAGTTTGTTTGGCTAAATGGCTTGTGCTACAGGAAAATTCTCCAGTAATTTATGTAAGAATGATGAGACTAACGTTCACTGATGTGATAAAGAATCAACTTCTATTATAGAACTCCCCACAATTGCAATGCACAAATATTACATTTGTAGAAAGCTATTTTTCACCTGTTACCAGGATTGCCAGACAATATGTAACTTACATTTACCTAGCAGGGTATTTCAGATTTCATCCATTTTGCAAAACCATCTGTCCGCAAACCTATGACACACGTTGGTGAAAATCCAGACGCAGAAACGAAGAAGCCAAATACTGACAACCATACATTTTACCTCTGCCCTGTCGGTTCTAAGCCCTGACAGCGCGAGTAAGGTTTCCTTCTAAACCAACGAGAGGAGGTAGCGATGAATTGGTTGACAGCCGAGTAAGCGAGACAACCTCGGCTTTCTTAATTGCGGGCGGTTTCACCCCGAGGAGAGGCGCAGACCCGCAGGAGCAGCACAAGGCGGGTCTCGGGCGCTGGGCAGTGGTACCGCATCTCCCGCCGCACCGGGAGCCGCGGTAGCGGGTGTTTCCCCGGGCAGCGCAGGGAAGCCCCGCGCCGCTCGGGGCCGTGTGGCCGCACCCGCACTGTCCCGCGCTGCTCGGCGCCGGGGTACCGGGAGCATTCCCTGCCCCGCCGGCCGCGCCCGGCCACCTGCTCCTCCTGGGGCCCCCCGCCCGCCTCCCGCGACATATGCAAGGGAGGGGCGGGAAGGAGGCCAGGGCAGAGGGATGGCGGTGCCGCAGGGTTCGGCGGGCGGGGGAGGCTGGGTGCCGCCCGGCGCCGCGCAGGGCGGCGCGGCCGATGCCCGCGGGGGCCCCCCGGCCCCCGTCCGGCCCGGCCCGGGGGAGCAGCCGAGAAAGGGGGCCGGCGGAAGGAGGGATGGGAAAGCAACTCCTGATCTTAAAGCAACGACTCGCTTGTTCACTCTCACCTTCCGCCGGTTCCTCGGATTGAAATACAACAACGACGATAATAATAATAATTACACCGCCTCCCTCCGTGCCAAGCCGACCCACGTTATAAGGAGGGGAAGGTCAAGAGGAAAGGCAGCAGGAGCGCTGCCTCGCCTCCGAGCTGGCGGCTGTCACACCGCCCGCCCGTGCCCCCGGCTTCCCCGGGGGCGGCCCAGTCCCTCCCCCTCCCCGGGGTGGGCAGCATCGCCCGGCGCGGCGGATGCCCCGCGGCATCGCCCGGCAGAGCCGCGGCACCCCCAACGCAAACCGTGGCGCGACGGAGATAGGAGGCGCGGGCAGAGCCCAGCGGTACCTCTCCCCACCCCTTTGTGCATCGCGGGCAGGACACACACACTCACACCCCACCTTGCAGTCTCGGCGCCGCAACCGCCCCTTGTTACACACGCATGCTGACACGAAGCCAGTCCCCCTGCTAAATGCATTTTCTGTTGAACTCCACCGTCATCCATCCATCCATCCATCCATCCGTCCATCCGTCCATCCATCCATCCATCCATCCATCCTCTCGCCTACCCCCTTTCTCTTCCCCTCCCCCTCCACCCCCGGTCGATATAGTTTTTTCCCCACATACACACCCTTAGCATCACTATAAAGCAGACATTTTGATGCCGTTTATCACGGTACAGGCTGAAATAAGCGCGGAGCGCCTTACCCACCCCCGCCTGGCTGCGTGCAGTTGGCGCTGAGCGATCCCGGGAAGGACTAGTGCGGCTCGTCCCTAGCGCAGCTGGTTCGCTGCCATCCGCCCAACTTCAGCACCCAGCCGGCGGGGAGAGGGAGGGAGGCGGCGGCAGGCAGGCGGGGAGGCAGCAGGCAGGGAGGGAGGAAGGGAGGGAGGGAGGGAGAGGGAAGGCGGGAGGGTGCGAGGAGCGGCGCGGAGGCAGGAGCAGGAGCCCCCGCACATGCGCCCTGCCAGCGGCGGCGGAGCCCGGCGGCGGCGGGAGTTCCCCCGCTCGGCCCCGGCGGGGGAGTCACGGCCCGCCCCGGCTCGGCACCGGCGCTCGCTCGCTCGCCTGCCCGCCCCGAGGATGCTCGGCCGGGCTTTACCGCAGTTCGCAGCGAATAGCAATAGCGAGCGAGACTTCCCCGGCAGTCATGGGCGGGGGGGTCTCCGGAGGCGGTGGGGCCGGGGCGCGCCGGCCGGCGGAGAGGCAGCATCCGCGCTCCTGGGCTGGGAGTTTGAGACGGCGGGAGCCATACGCCGAGGTGGTAAGAAGTGAAAGGCTAGCGGTGCTGGGCTCCTGCCTTGTTTTAATTCTGGTCCCCACATCGATATATCCAAATGGATTAAAAAAAAAAAAAAAGAAAGTGTATGAACCAGTATCCAACTCTTCATTCTCCTCGTGCAGCCGAGGGAGAGGCAGAGATTTAGTGGCCAAGTAACTTTTTAATGTTGGGCACTTGAAGCACGATGCCTAGATGAAGAACCAGGGTGCATCTGCACAGATCTGTTGGTGACTACTGTGAAAATCAAGATCAGGATGCTCTGAAAATCTGGCTCTGAATCCTGAATCCCTCCAGGTCTTGCCAGTTAGGTTT
This sequence comes from Pseudopipra pipra, assembly GCF_036250125.1. NCBI lineage: Eukaryota > Metazoa > Chordata > Aves > Passeriformes > Pipridae > Pseudopipra > Pseudopipra pipra. Next base: position 52,391,890 of record NC_087551.1, read on the forward strand.
TCCCATCTTTTCAGACTCCAGTTGCCAAATTTTGGCTCAATAGCGAACGTTATTTAGCTTCCCTACTGCAACTTAAAAATCTGGAGCCTGATATGCCTCAAGGCAACAGCATTGGAAAAATACGTATTTGGCATCTGGATCCTGTCAAATCATGCCATGAATCCAGAAATGTTAATGTCTCAAGAGAGAACACATTACTGCATTTACCACTCCACTAAAACAGACTGGCAAGATGGTACAAAAAGGCACAAGGTTGAATTAAGGTGGTCCTGTGGCTTGCCAACAATCGGTATTCTCTTTGAAGAAGTGGTAAACACAACTGTGTATCCCACCTAGAGCCCAACGTGGAGTGTTACAAAAACTAAAGCCAGAATCACACATATGGCTTGGGCTGAAATTAAAATGATTGAAAGCAGCCTAGAAGGGCTATCTTGCATGAGAGCTGTAAGAGCATAGGCACATCAAAACAATCCCAGCTCCTGGGAGTTTTTATTCAAAATTTAATTCAACAGCACAGCAGTAACAGCCATGATTGTGTGGCTTTTTGTCTTCTGGGATAGAAGCTTCCAATTCTGAATCACAAGGACCAAAGTCAGTGTTACCTCCCTGAAAGTCTCTCCTCATAAAACCATGACTTTTCTTTTCTTCTTATCTTGATCCTCCTGGAGAGTCTGAGAACTGAAAGACACAATTCTACTTGATACCAAAGGTTATTGGCATGGCAATTTGGAAGTCTTTGTGGAAATCTAGCTTACATTTCCAATTCTTAGAAATAGTACTCAAAGGAGTATGATAAAAGATAAAATGTGTCTGTGAAGCGTTAACAGTGTTTTTATTTGTTAATTGCAATGCTTCAAATATTACTTGGGTATTTTTCTACTGCTTTAAAGAGCACCAGTTCTATCCTAAGGCCCCAGTTAGGAAAAGCCTCCATACTTAGGAAATAATCTTAAGACTTGTTTAACTTTAAGCTCATATGTTGAAGTATATTGACTTCATATTGAAGACAGTGAGCCTTCGTACCTGCTTAATATGAAGACAGTTTTAGTCTGACAAAAGCTATGAAACAAATAAAAGCAAAGGTCTTCTACAGATTGAGTAGCTACACAGAGAGTATATGCAGATGTTCAACCTAAAAGGGAGACTAAGTAATGGGTAGGATTGAAAGAAAATAATTTTATCCATATATCAGAAAAACCCCCAAATTTTATAAGTTTGAAAAAGCTATGCTTAAAATGCTTACATTAATAAAATTCTTCATCTTTTTCTGACTTCGTTAATATTTCTCACAGCTCTGAGCAAGCCCAGCCATTCCTATTTACCATAGTTTCCTGCACTGAAGTCATTACTTGTTGTTGCTTGAACTCCTGTTTATAAATCCACTTCCTTTCAATAGCTGTTCAGCTGCTCTGTTCTGGCTGCTGCCTAATCCTTGTGCCTATTTTAGAGCCCTGCAAGTGCTTTCAATGGCTTTTTCTTCCAGGCCTTTCTATCCTCTTTCCCAGGTTTATGTGTCTTGTTCCATGCTTCTTTGCATTTCTTAACCCAAATGGTTTCCTTATTACCATGCATTAATTGTTTATTTTTTATTAAAGCCTGTTGTCATTGTTTTTCCAATGAATTGTCACTGTCTATTGATAAAAGATGTATTATAAAAAGGCTTGTGAAAGTCTAGAACACCATGTACGTGAGAAGGTACAAAGAGTCCATATAAATCTAATGAAATCATTTTACTTCAATATTGTGATCTTAAATGTCTGGATTCCTATTGAATTTAATGGACATGGAATTAGGTTCCTTATTTTCCAGTATTAAGTCTGCATAATTGTTGGTCGACTGTATAATTTCAGTCAACTTCATATTCTGCCTATAGAAATCAAGGCCTTTAAAACTTGTCATGGTCATGAACTCTTCAACATTACAGTTGGTTAATAGTATTCTCTGCCTATCTTCAACATAAGTCAAAGGCTATATATAAAAGAATTCAGTAGCTAAAGATGTAACATTGATCAGAAACTCATGATCTTTTGTGGCACAAGCATGGCTTCAATGTTATACAAAATGAAACATTTAAAATGTGTTTGAAACACAGATCACATACATATATTTTCTCTGTAAGCAGCAATATTGTAACACTTTAAAGACACTTGCATTTGTAGTGTCAACTAGGATATGGTCATAAAAATGTGCCACAGTTACAGAGATGACTGTATATTGAAAGTCTACTTCGTGCAAAATACTGATTTGAATCTTTCTTAGCTATATCTGTGCAATACCATGGTTCTTTTCTTTTACAGTCGTGACCTTTTATAACTACTAGAGTGTCTAATGTTATTTGACACTATTAAGAAGGATTTAAAGAATTAAATAGACTTTTCTATGCTGCTATACAGAAAACCATGAAAATTTAAAAAGCCTTGAACAACCACCAACCCCACAACTCTTTTTCTTTGTCCCAGAACAAATGAGTTGAAGAAGCAATCATCTTCAGTTGGCTGTTTGGATGAAAAGCTGTCTTGCAAAATATGAATAGAGCTACAGCATCTCCGTGTTAGAGACATTCGGTTTTGCAGTAGCAGCAAATCAAACAAACACAGAGTTTATTTCTGAGAGTCCATTTTCAGATTTCCCCAAGTGACATTTATAATTTGGCTTGTTTACATGCAGAAACAAAGGCTTCAGAAGTCCCCTTATTAAAGAACTGCTCTTTACAGATGGCAGTGCTCTTGTAGCTTACTCAGAGCAAGACCCAGAGATAATGACATCTTGTTTTGCAGCTGTTTCTGTTAACTTTGGCTGAGCAATCAGTGTTTCAAAGGCTACAGCCACCAAAACCCAAACGTCTGTTGACTCAGAAGAAAAATGTCACTGCCACTAAACTGGCAAAACCACACTGAACTATAGCTCTTGTGCTTGAGATAGCTTCCCATGGGCTTGAGCTGCCCTGATGGTCTCTTGATCCTAGCTCAGTAGGAAATTATCATTTTACCATTTCAACAAATATGTTCTTCTATCACAAGCTAGGCAAAGATTCCTAGCACTATTTCTAGAGCTAAATATATTTCACTCCCTTTCTTTAGCAGCTAGTGAATAGATTTTAAAATGATTCATTGAACAGAAGCAAAAGATGGAGATTTGCTTCAGTAACCAGGTGATCTGAGCACTCTGCAACAAAACATTTCTGGTCCTTAAGTTGAATGGAACTGAAAGGACCAATAGATGGTAAGTAAGTTTTCAAGACCAGTAGTCATAAAACTACTTATATCTCCCAAGAAATGACATTTGGGTGACAAGAAGTATTTGGAACACGTCTGTTTCTAGTGATTGATAATCCCAAGGTTATGAATCCTGATAAATTCATAATAAATTATCAAGATTAAGGTTCAAAAATGAAATACTAATTTTTACTTATCTTGCCGATCCAGAAACTCTTTAATGTTTCTTTCCAATGATGACATCCCTGATATCATCCCTACCCTCAAATGTCATGGGATATATCATAATGGCCTTTCCCTAAAACTTTGTTCTGTCTCAGTAAATAATTAGTAAAGTTTTAAGACTTTAAACACTTGCTTGTTCTCAGTACATGAGAATTATATATAGATTTCATAATAATACCATCCTTAAGAAGTTGTATAAGAATAGCACATACTTGATTACTTTCTCAAGTAGAAGTTTGTAATTTTTATTCTGTTTTACTTAGTTTATAATCTCATATAGTTTGCTGAAGTTAAAATGAAATCACAAAGACTTGTGTTTTATATATTGTTTCTACTTAGTTTGTCTACTTCATGTTTCCATGAAGATCTTAATTAAGCTGAAGCTCAAGGTCAGAGTGCAAATGATAGCAGGTAAAAAAGCCCCAAACCTCCTCCACCTCATAACACAGCAGTAGCTATAGGAGTTTACATTGTTGAAATTCAGAATGGTATGATTTGACTTAAAACCTCCAAGCATTTGAAACAAGAGAATGTAGGTGAATACCACCTTTTAAAATAGGCAAATATTTCAGGTGGAGAATTTTAAGTAAATATAGAACAAGGTAGATGTGTTGCAATACAACTGGGTATTTTATTTCATGGAAGAGTCTGGGTAGTATCTGTTCTCTATTGTCAGTACAAGCAATGTGTTCAGTATAATGTGAAGAAATGAATTAAATGAGCCCATTTCTTTTAATTGTTATTTTTGAAATGTATGTAAGTCCTCTGCCAGAGTTGGTAGTGGCAACAAGATTTGGGATTGAAAGCACATATAGGTGACCACCTGAAGTTTCTGAAAGAACAAACAAGAACTTTTTTCAAGGGAAAAAACCCCATGAAAAACCATAACAGTGATTTGTGTTATAGAAATAAAGGGTAGTGGTATATCTTTAGTAGTGGTTTAACATGTAGCTTTTGAAATTCATGTGGCTTTAATCCTGTATATTTCTACCTATGCTATGCAACTGGCGATAAGGTGGTGAGGGTCTGATTTGTGGCTGAGACCTTCCCTTTCCTCAGAACCCTGTAAGGGAGGTTTTACAGCTCTCAGCCTCAGAGATTTTATTATACAGCTGATGGAGCAGGGTGAGCAGCTTCCTGTGCTATGGGTGGTGTGTCGCCCTCTCATTCATTCCTCTAGGTTTGGCACGAGTTTATTAACTCAGCCTGGAGCCTACCAGCATCAGAGAGGCAACTTTCCTGCCTGGGTCTGGTGCCAGTCACAGGCTGGTTCCAGAGGTTTGTGTGTTCCCACCATCTCCAGACACATGGGGTAGCCTCAGTTCCAGGCAGCTAGGAAGTGTTCTGTGCCTGTAATCTGTAGCTGCACCCCTTAGCACCGCAAAAACGATTCAGCTCTGGTCCTTCTGCTGCCAGCCTTGTTAGCTTCAGCAGTAAATGCCATATCTCACTGCAAAGGCATTTTGCACTGCAGAGGCAATTTCTCTGTCCTTGATTGCCTCTTTGTCACTGCATATTGAAGAATCCTGTCAAAGTCATATGGGTTTTAATGGCTAGAAATCAGCATCTGATAGTAATTTGAAAAGATTCCTTACAGCAAACTAGACACCTTCTTCTTCTCTTCTTGAATCGACACCACAACCTCTAGTTGCGATTATGGTGGGTCCCATGACTAGTGGTTGGGAAAACCCTGGAAGACAGGCTTACATGAATGAATCTCTACCCATGCTCCCCTGTCTGTCACAGCACAGCTGTCCTCCCCATTGAAGCATCTGTTCATCTGGCTTTTGGATCAATGAGGATTCCAGATGAAAAAGTCTTTTCTGGCTGCCCTTCCTCTCATTCACCGAGAGATGGAGGCAGAGCTCTCCCTCTCCGGTGCCAGGCCACTGTGCTCTACCTGCCTATTGAAGAATCCTATCAAGGTCATCTGGGGCCCTTCATGTAGGGGGAAATAATTTAATTATATGATTCAACACAATAGATTACTCAGTATTTACGAAGACACTTCCCTTTAGAATATGCCTGGTCTTTCTAACGATATTTTTATTTGCACATAGACGACCATGTAGACACTGTTCTCTGGTTGGTTCTTGCTTTTTCCTCTTTGTGATGTAAAGCTGAAACTTTTTGAGGTATAGTGGTACACAGCCACGGAGAGTCCACGCAAGGCAACTTAGGTAAGTAATGCTAGCAGATGTAACCAAGAGAATATGCAAATGTCACTGAATTGTCCTTGTGAATGATGACTCAAGTATTCTGTAACATATTCTTTTGTGGTATCCCCTCTTCAAGCCAATAATAAATGGTAATATGAACTTAATTCTCTGTCTGGTAAGCAATTCTACAAATACTTTCAGATAATTTAGTGTGTTTAAAGAACTTGTCAATAAAGAGTGACAAAAGTGATTTGAGCGTTTTTACAAAATCAGAACAAGTGGCCGCAAAACGTACTGTAAGGGCTTAATTAGTCTGCCCACTATAAGAAAATTTGAAGCTGTTCTTGTATAATTTTCTTAACTAATTGCTTTTGGCTGTATCTGATCACTTGTCTGAATATTTGAAAAATAGTGTCATGTCAACATTTGTGTGTGATGCAAGAACAATGAACTGGATACTGTCCTGGTCAGAAAACCTTAGATTTGCATAATAAAAAAGTAATGTAATGCTTTCTATTTGAAAATAACCTTCTAATAAATGTTATGAAAACAAACTCCATCAGAACTTACAGACCAATGACTTCATCACCTTTAGATACAACTCACAAGTTAGCAAGCCAACAACAGGCTTTGTAAAAAGACACAGATTTGACCTTATGAGAGGTCACAGATAGAACAGAAATATGTTTTCTACCTATTTGAGAGAGAATATTTCAATAAATTTAATCCCTCTCCCCCGAAGGAATATACCATGTGCAAACACTGTGGCTTTTAAAAGCAGTTGTCTGCCAAAAAAAATCTTGGACCTGTATTTTTTCGATTGTTGTTCCTCCTTACTCACTTTTTACTTCTTTTTGCTTTGACTGAGAATAACTGGCAGTAAAGCCAATACAAAACAGTTTTTGTCAAACCTCCACTAAAATAACAGGGGGGTTGGAGGTTTTTTGTCTTTGTTTGTTTGTTTGTTTTTATTTGGGGTTTTTGTTTTGTTTGTTGTTGTTGTTGTTTAAATTAAAGTCTTCTGCAGGGTACTGGAAATTTAGTGGCAATTTCCTAACTTCTGAAATATTCTCCTGAAAATCAAGCGACAGTTTCCCTGATGGATTTTCCTGCATGATAAATTTAGCCTTTAGTCTCCAAATGGTTTATCCAAATGCTGAGAAATCAGGACATCTTTTACCTCAATGTCCTTCTCACAGAATAATAGAATGGTGTTGACCTGTGAGAGATATATAGAGAGAATAGTGATCAGAGGATGGTGGTTCTCAATCTTTACTATTAGACACCATCTAGAATCTTTTGAAAACATCCCTGTTCAGTGTTGCTACACTCAGCTCAAAATCAGCATAAATTCTGAATACTCTTATATAGCCTGCTTTTCCCCAATTTAGCTTCTTTTCTCGATTGCAGATGTTAGGATATGTAGGATGTGTTCCCTTTCCTTTTCCCTTAGAGTCATTTTCTGTGACAACCCCAAGCTGAGAAGCAGACTTATAGCAAGCTTTCCTCTCCCAGCATCACTGCTGTAAGATACCTGACGTTTAGACCAACAGCATCACTGATGCTTTTAGAGATTTGCAGCAGATGAAAAATAGCAAATGGGTGTAAATCCAGTGATTTGTAAAGCAGTAATTTGAAAATATGCTGGTTTGTACAAAATGGCTCTTTTATAGCTCCATTTGGACTTGTTTCGCTTTTTGTTTCTGTTATTACCCTTGCAATCTTACTGACCTCTGGCTTTATGACTCAATTTGGAAGACTGGGAACTGCACTTTCACTAACAAGAGGAGGTGGTGGTCCATTATTTCAGCTATGTATCATATTTAATGTATCCAAAGTCCTGAAGTGAAGACATAACAGCCACATTCAGCGACTTCTGCTAAGCAGTGACAACTGTAACAAGAGCAGCATTGAGATTGGCTCCTATGCTTTTAGACTTTTTTTTTTTTAAGACTATTTCATGCCCCAAACTTATAGTTCATTTAGAGGGTAAAGGAGAAAGGTAGTTACCTTACTTGCACAACTGAAAGCATTTACATTTGAGCATGCTGTAATTACATCAATCCAAATTAGAAGAAGACCCCTAAATTTGTCACTCAACTAGGCATCATGTTTTAATGAGCTGAACACCTGACTGGAAGCTAACAGGCTGCATATGGTTACTTTCATATATGGGTATTATGTACCTGTCAAAACTCACTTCCCTAAGTAGACTCCTGGATTAGAGTTTATTTATTTAAAGACTTTTAGACTAGTATATATTTATCTGAACATGATAAAGCAATTCCAAAGTTATACCCAGACAACCACATCAGCACATTATTTCATTTTTAGCCCCCCTCCCTCAAAAAATTTCCTGTATTTATCATCTTCTTCTGTCAGTCTTGTTTTGAATTCACGTGTCATTTCTCTCAAGTAAGACTTCATCTTTATTTTCTAACATATATGCCTTCAACTCATTAAAAAAGGGGGAAAGAGCTTGCTATTTTGTCAGTTGTTTAGTATTGTGCAGTTTGATGAATCTAATTCAGAAACATGACCCAATAATATTGTACAGAGAAATGTGAACTTACACTCTTTTTTTTTTTCCCAACAAGAATCACTGTGAATTCCTAAAATGAAATCAGCCAAAACCTTCTCTCCTTTTTGAAATTGTTGACTTGAACCTAATCTAGGCCATATTGCTGTAAATACTGAGAAACTCTATTTCATTTACCACATTCTAGAAAGATAGTGTGATAAATTAGATTTCACTATGTCTTCTATAATAAGATAATTGATAATCACTGAGAAATTTGTATTTCTATGAAACCAAAATCTGCTCACCAAGTTTCTTTTTCCTCCTCCCGATGAAACGCATCATCTTTTCAAATCTAGTTTGACTCAAAACTTAGAAGACAGAACTATAAACACGCTAGATAACACCACTGTTTGCAGTGAAAAATCAAGCTTTTTTGGATCAATCACTTGTTTGCTAGATCTCTCTGAATCTAATAACTCAAAAAATGTCATGTAGCTGATATTGCCCAGTAAAATACTTTGGACACAAGAAACAAGAGGAAACAGAGCCTTTTTGAGAATGATATAATTTTTTTTTGAGAGCACTTCAATTCTTGTCACCATCCAGAAGTCAACAGACTAGAACCTGAACAGCAAATTTAGCCTGAAAAATGAATGTTTAAAATTGGCACCTTCTAACGAAAAAGGCTTGTTCCCAAGATATAATCAGAGCTATAGTGGAGGGAAAGCATCTGGAAATTTAGTCATGCTGAGGAACACTACAAAGAATTCCTAACCACCACTTTATGAATCAAATCAAAGGACATAAAATGAAATAACATCAAAGCACGTTGAACTGTAGGTTCTCTTTTATACTGACCAACTGTTACTTATAAGATCCAGGTATTTCTCATGGCTGATGTGTTGTCAGAGGCAGATAGATAAAGTTGCCAACTTTATAATCAAATTTCAGAAATTATTTATTATTTTGGCTCAAAAACCAGAGACATCCCAAAGCCTCTCATTTTTAGAGAAAAGGCAGGGAAAAGGAGTGGTCTTCTCATGAGTTTCTTTAATGCTGAGCTGCTAGAAACATCTTAAACTAACCTAATTCACTTACCATTTCATAAAAATCATGGTCCCAGTTTGAGCTCAATTCTAAGGCTATAAATTAAAAAGACAACTTCTCCAAATTTAAGAGAATTAATTGAACAGTAGTGCTATGTTAGTTTAGATCAGCATGAAATTCACAGGACATTTAGATCCTGTAGTCAGTAATATGAAAACATTTCTTTTTCGTATAAATCCCTAATGGATAATCCAAGAGAGGTGCCTTGGATATACGACCTTAAAAAAAAAACCCAAAAAAATAAAACAATAATATAATCTTTTTTCTCTTAATAGTGAATTTGTGATATTGCCAATAGTAAGAAGAGAGGACTATGAGCATTGCCTATGTATTTTAAAAATTATTTTTGCTCTGTTTGTTGCAGTGTTACATGCAGTAGCAGCCTTTAAGAGGCACACATAATCACTGACTATAGGAGAAAATAATACAAATGGTATTGCATGTGCATGCACAGACACACAATCCCTTTGATGCTCTGGGCTTTCTATGAAAATATTTTAATTAAAAAAATTACTCAAGCAACCATTCTTTTAATAGCCCTTTATAAATTTAGGTCTTGGATAAAGTTGTCCTTTCAGTTACACAAGCTCACTCTGGAAGTCAGTCACCAAATTCAGTTCTGCTTCACAACTGAGTAGATGAAGATGTTCAGTTCCTTGGGATTGGGCAAACTGATTTATTGGTCTGCTTTTGTGTCTGAGATCTCCTCATATGGGAAACTGCGCCTTCCAGACCTCATCTGTTTAGTGACAAACCCCATATCGCCAGCTCTGACCAGGCTGGGAAGTGATTTCTTCAATAGCATCTCTTAGAGGCTGTTAGACCATATCCTATTGTGAAACTTAGTATAAGGAAAGGTGTCTGACTTTTCTGGTGATGCTGACAGCTATACTATCATTTGTAAGACTCTCTGCATCACCAGGTAACCTGCTTGTGCATACAGAAAGTGGCAAGGAAGTTAATTTAATTACCAAAGCACTTAAGCCCTGGCCCATCTATCAGTTTGCTGTGAGTCAAATCATAGAATCATGAGCTATAAGGGACCCTAAAGATCACGTAGTTCCAACTCCTACCATGGGCAGAGACAACTTCCAGTAGACTAGGTTGCTCAGAGCCCCACCCAATCTGACCTTGAGTTCCAGGAATGAAGTCTAAATATAGGAGAATATCAGAAAATCCTGACAGTTAAACCAATTACATATTGGATGTGATTCCTTTAAAAATTATGTGTGGAAAGTAAAGTAAATCTGGTATTTCATTCCTTACCCACTGGGAGTTCCCTTGGGTTTTGCCATAGAACTATTGTGTTGTAATTGGAAATGAAGTTTGTGTTTCAAAGTAAATAAAAAGGCAAGGGTTGAGAACATCCAATTTAAGAGAATAACAACATGATCAACACACAAGAAATGCAATTTTTGGGAGTGGGAAAATTTTGCTGATGAGAAGGAAAAAAAGGAGACGAAAAAAGGTGAGGGCCCAAGTTTGTTGATGGCAGAGAGCTTAACATTTCTGTGTAAAGGAGCTGCCAGCACAGACCATCAGGACAGACAGTTGTGCATGTCCATGTTTATCTTATGCAGAAAGAGCTGTAATTACTGAAGTCAGGATATCCAGCACTTATGAGTTCAGTGGTTAGCATTATCACCAAAACCAGGCCGAGTGCAGAGTGCATACCTGGAGAAAAGGCTGTTTTATTTCACTCTAGGAACTTTGTAACATCGCTGCTTTCTGACTAGGAAAGACAATGCCATTTCAGTAGTAATCAGATGTTAACCTGTGTTAAGTGTTCCAGCATTCTCCATGTTTAGTGCAGCAGTAAGATTATGTATGTCTGATGTGGTACTGTGCATTGGCCTGGAGTATGTCCTTCTGGTCTCTGCATTGTCTTCTCCTTATTGTGGGATGTTGGCCCTTCTACCCAAAAAATTTTTGCCTACAAACCAAACTCTGTGCAAGCACCGTATCAGTCAATAGATTCATAGAGACATTGAAATCACAGGATTAGTTAACACAGGATTAATAAACATCAGCAGAAGTTTTGGACCTGAAGATATATAAATCTAAGAATTGGGATGGATGGCTTGAATTGCAACAGATGGGATTTGTATCTGCATTGATATTGGTGGCCCTCAACATGAGCTGATGTTCCAGAGTTTCCCTGTCCTATGGATTACTGATTATCTTTTGTAATTTACTGGAAAAAATACAAACACCATCACCGTAAATTTCAAATTGTTAGATGTTCTTCACATTTATTTTTTTCTCTTCAGTGTATAATAATGACACTTTCCACTGTTAAGTCCACACTGTTAACCTTCCAGTCTTGACCCCAGTGTTCATTACTGAAAGCTTATAGTGAAGGAAAAATGGGTCTGAGATTTGAAAATCTGTTTCAAAAAACAGTATGTCAACAAACTAGAAGCCTTTCCAATTCTATTATAAAGCTCATTTATGTAAGCTTTTCTTTTCCAACAGGCAGTAAATAAGCATGTCTGGGTTTTTTTCCTTTTTTTATAGTATGCATTTACCTTTTTGTTTATGTAAATATCACAGCATCCCTCCTACAAAGCATTCACAAACCTTTTCTCTGTGGGGCAGGAATGGAGAGAAAATTTCACATGACAGACATTAGTCTTCTTTGTTTAGTCTTAATTTGGGAAAGTGCTCAGATGCTGTGATGAATGGCACAGCATGAGTAGGAAAGGACAACAGAGTAATTCTGCTTCTCATGCCACCCTCTTACACCCACAGAAGTCCATTGGACCTAACTGAGGGCAAAACTTGTCTGACAGTTCCTAAAATGAACTTCGATCTTTCTCATACTAGACTTCATTGGAGTAGGACTGTGACCTTCATTCTTTGTAGGATGTGTTGTAAGGAAATGAGGGTTGTTTCTGTTTTAAAAACATTAAGGTAAACGTTTAACCAAGAGTGCAGAGGTAACACTGCTCAAGTAAAGAACAGTAAGTGTGCTGAATCTTTTAAACAACAATATTTACAGTTTTTCTTCAATTCCACTATTAATTTAGAGTAGATTTCAATTTGTTTGTGAAATCCTGAGCTCCCAGGTATACCTGGAGTACACATTTTGCTAGATTTTAGCCACACTAACTTTAGGAAAAAAATACTAGATTCAACAGCTTGTTCCTTCAGTTTGGGTTTTATATCCTCCTCCTCCTCCTGTATACAGAGAAAAATGCCAGTGTGCTCTGACATGCTTTGCCCTTGAAAATCGTGTGTTGAGCTATACAACCTCTGCCAACTTTATGATAAAAATTGTAAAAACAAACTTTTTGATTATATAGAGCACACTGGGCAGTCTAAATCAAAATGGTTTATAACTTATTTAGGTTTGGTGTTGGTGTCAGATTTGCCATCTGCACCTTAGTCTTCTTGGACCATGAAAGTGAATACATGGGAGTCCCTTCAGTTTTGCTAATAGTGGTGTTCTTACAATATTTGCTGAAAGGCAATTGACATTTAATAGCTTCATCCTGCAAGGCACCAAGTGCCTCCTCCAGAGTCCTAAACTCCTTAAGCCCCTGCAGTAATTAGAGGGAATAAGGAGAGAAGCTGGGAAATAAACAGTTTCTTGGTTATTAAAGCTGACTTCTCCTAAGTATTATATAGTGGATGCTGCATTTGATGTAGTCCTTGCAGTGCTTCTAGAGTTTGTTGGAGCTAGTAAATTGCTGAAGCTCTAATATGATGAATTAGCAAAAAGTGAGGTGGGAGAAAAATGCACTCCCTATTAAAGCTTTGTCCCTGAAAGAGCCCCAGTACCTTCAGAAATCAAGCCAAAAAGCGACTGAGAAAAATGAGTGAAAGCAGCAGGAATTTAAAAAGCAAATGCTACATCAAAGGGACAGGAAGGAACTGCTATAACACTGCTGTGATTGCAACTGGGCACCGTCCCAGGAGGTTGGGGAACAAGCACCTCCAGCAAACAGAGCTGTTTCTGTACCAAGTAATACGAAGGCTTGGCGAAATATGAAAATATGCTCAGTAAAGGTGATGAGCATGCTGGTATTTCGCCTTCACAAGCATTTACTTATCAATCATCAGCAAATACAAAGCCCAATAAGGACACATCTTGCTACCAGCATATGAAGTCTCTGTGAACCCTAGTAAAAAGGATGCCCCCTGAAATCATCCTCTGAGAGCTAACCAGACAAAGGCATTCAGATGTGCCAAAAGGCCCTGTGTAAGAGCTCAGGGCTTTGAAATGGATTAGGGGGTAAAAAAATAAAAAAAGCACCAGGCTTTTTTGAACTTTATTTTAGTTTAATTCCTCCCAACTGAATGAAATAGCAAATCCAAGGGTAGTCACAGTGACCGTACAACACCAAGGCAAATTACTAATTAGCTATTCATTCTCTGCTGAGTACTCCAAGCAAAAGAGAGTATTTAATTCTGAGAGTCACTATCCAATCCTGCCTTGCACCCTGATGACCACAATACAAATAACCACTGTGACTTGGCATAAGTTACTTGTCCCACTGTAAGAGTTTCCAAACCTCAATCTGAGAAACAGAAGCACAGGAAGAAGTGCCTGCATTTCTCTTTTACTGTATAGGTATGTGCCTTGGCATGTAGACCACTCCTAAAAAGCATGGAAGAGAAATGTCTGATGGCTCTTTGGACGTCCACTTATATGGCTGCCCATCAGAAGCTATGGGCAGCCCTCTTTGGATTTATGATGTGCACACTGAAACCATGATTCTGCAAACAACTAGGCATCTGCTTTCTTTTATGCAAGTAGGTTATTTCATATAGTTAATTTTACATATATGAGTGGACCATCTGTGCCAATAAATTTTAAAATGTACAAAAGAGAAAGAAAGCACAGGATATCTGAGAAAGAAAGCATAGCAGATCCCAGAGGGTCACAATCAGTGACAACAAACAGTTGAAGGCTTGTCACCAGAAGTTCAGTACTGGGCCCAGTATTGCTTAACTTATTCATCAATGATTTGGATGAAGGGACAGAGTGCCTCCTCAGCAAGTTCACTCATGACACAAAACTGGCAAGGGGTGGCCAGTACCACAGAGGACTTTCCAGCCCTTCAGAAGGACCTCAGCAGGCTGGGGAGATGGGCAGAGAAGAACTGTCTGAAGTTCAACAAAGGCCAGTGCAGGGTCCTGCACCTGGGCAAGAATAACCCCCCACACCAGTACAGGCTGGGGACTGACCTGTTGGAAAGCAGCTCTGCGGAGAAGGACCTGGGGGTCCTGGTGGACGACAAGCTGTCCATGAGACAGCAGCGTGTCCTTGGGGCCAAGAAGGCCAATGATATCCTGGAGTGCACTAGGAAGAGCATTGACAGCAGACCTAGTGAGGCCACTTCTGCTGTGCTATGTCCAATTCTGGACTTGTCAGTACAAGAGACACATGGAGGTCCTGGAGGGGGTCCAGTGGGGGGCAGTGAAGATGATTAGGGAAGTGGAGCATCTCTCTTACAAAGATAGGCTGAGGCAGCTGGGCCTGTTCAGCCTGGAGAAGAGACAACTGAGAGGGCACCTCATCCCTGTCTATAAGTATCTGAAGGGAGGGTGTCAAGAGGATGGATCCAGACTCTTCTTGGTGATGCCAAGCAACAGGACCAGAGGCAGTGGCCAGAAACTGATGCATAGGAAGTTCCACCTAAATATGAGGAAGAACTGCTTTACTGTACAGATGACCGTGCACTGGAACAGGTTGCCCAGAGAGGTTGTGGAGTCTCCCTCACATTCAAGAACTGTTTGGATGCAGTGCAGTTCCATGTGCTCTAGGATGACCCTGTTGGAGCAAGGGAGTTGGACCAGATCTGTCCACTGTGATTCCTTTCAACCTTACCCATTCTGTGATTCTGTAATTGTGTTACAGCTTTCCCTATAGTCATAGAGAAACTAGGGCATCTCTTGAAAGGCATCGTTTGTATTTTAGCCACCAATTTTAGGACTGAATGATTGCCTTGCAGGGCATAGCATATCTTGTAGAGAGAATAAGGCAAAACAAGTTCAGTGTTGATTTTAAGCTTTAGCTACTCAAGTTTCCCATCTGTGAAGGAGATGGCAGAACTTTTTTGTCTCGCCAGAGGGAGCATGATAATCGAATACATATATAAGCACCATGGTAATGGAAGCAATATATAAGTATTTAACGGGCTGGAAAATGAGGTTGTGTGACCTAAAGCAAAGTGATGGTTTTAGGTATTCCTTGTATGGATACATATTTTTATGCCTCTTCAGCTGTTTTTTGATCAAATTAGAAAACAGTCAATGAAAGGTTTGTGTGGTAGCTTTTTGAATAGCCAATAGATAAAACTGATAAGAAACAGAAAATGCTTTTTCCCTTAGCAGCTCTTTGAGGCAGCCCTTTCAGAACCCTTGTTAGCCAAAGACATAAAGGAGTAATATAGTACCGCACAAGACTACTGACAAGTCAAAAAATAACATTCTCCTCTTTGATCTGTGCTCCAGATTTTTTATGTGCCATTTGGATATCAATCTACAGCACACCCTTCACTTATTTGCTGCAGAATATGCAATGTACTGGATTTGTGATGTTGATCAAAGGAATGACCTGATTGGGATGATTGAAGTAGGAAAGCAGACCCATGTGTTTCTCTTTTTCACAAGTATATCCAAGGGACAGAAATTAATCGGAACTATGTTAGGAGCTGAGGAAGCCACGTATCACCTACCCCCTTTGGTCTTCAGGACTGACTGTGAGCACAAAAAAGGCTCAGGAAAGAGCATGTATGTCTTAAACCATTCAGTTCTATTATCAGATGCAGTAAAAGACTTGCTATATGGCTCATGTTGAAGGCAAATACCTCCAGGTAGAAATCTTGTTTTGAGTTCCTTTGATGACGAGGTGTGTGACAAATCACAGCATCTTCCAGGAAGCTAGAATTACTGCAGAAATCTTTAGCTTTACACATCTCCTAATGTGTTTGTTCTATAGTTCTTCCTGAGAGATTTGATCTTCAGGACATTCTGCAAATTTTCCTCGGTCTCCTAAAGCTCTGGGAGCTCCTTGACATTTTAATCTCTGTTGTTTTTCACAGCAGCTAATAAGGTTTTTGGAAGCTGAAAGTGACCTTCCCCATCACTGAGCTCACTCCCGAAAGAGCAAAATCTACGGGAAGAACTGTATGTGGGCATCTCATATCCTAGTTCCTTACAATAATTTCTTGAAAATCAATTTCAGCTTTTTGTTTTTGTTGTTTGTTTGTTTGTTTGAAATGAAAATGTGCAACTAATTCAATTCAGTGGTGGAAACAACAGCCATAGCGAGAGCTACCAGTACTCAGCTTTGGTTTGCTTTCAGAGAGTACAACTTAAGTATTCTAGGCTTGCGCATGGTAAGATTTTTCTAAGACGAAGCTAGTCCGACAGGCACTTGTATAACTTATAGATGGTCTCTGCAATTCATATTAGGGGCAGAAAGACTGAAAGAAATACTGCTGGTCAGAGCAACTAACACTGATTTCATTGGTTGACTGAAAATGGAGCAAGCGTACTGGGGCTTTTAGCCACAGCATTATTAGAGTAATCCTGATTCTTCTCAATCACCAACATAGAGAAAAAAAAACCAGTTCCTCTCCGTGGATGGGCAAATGGGCTGCGTTTAGATGTAATTTTCAAGATGTTCTGCAATGGCTCCTGTCACTAGCATGTATTCATATTTGTTTTGCATGGAAATGAAGATATGTGAGTATGGGTGGGACTTAATGATGCCCAGATCAGGCTCCAATACAGGATGATAACAAGAAATGTGTCTGGATGTGGGAAATGGGAGGCAATTCTGGATACAGTAAGGCAAATGGGACTATATAGATCTAGAAATTCATGATATCTAGCTGGACTGCAGTTTAGGAGCACAGGAACATGTATGTAAAGCAAAGTCACACTCAATAAAAGGCTTCAATCTTTTACACATTTCTATCACTTTTGATAGAAGATCTCCAAATTCTTTAAGTAACTACGGAAGAGTTAAATTAACAGGAAAAATTAGGAAATGTTAGAACAAATTTGGAAGTCAATATTTTTTGCACACATAAAACGTTTCATTGCACGAGGTATTTCACAAGGCATTTCTGTAGTTTTCTTTTTCTGATGAAAAAAAAACCACAAGCTTTTCACAGTTGCATAAATCGTATTTTAAAGATGTACGATAGAAAGCATAGACATAAATGAATTTGTTTCATCATCTAGATTAAAATTGTGCAATTGTTTCTAATAATATACTATAGATCTCATTTTCCCCGTTGGATCATAGATTATTAATTTTCAAGTATTTTAGAAAAAAATCTAAAATTACTTTTTGAGATTTTTCTAGTTAAGTACTGTTGTTAGTAGATTATAAACTTAACAAACCCAAATGTATAAATCAGACACTTACCTAGTACATTAGATAAAAGCCCCCTAAGAATAAACAGGTCATAATTTGCAAGTTCTGCTTAACAACATGACATGACTTTGAATAACAGGTATATATTTTAAAGTGTTGTGTGCGAATTTATCTGACACGCAGAAAACTTTGCTAATTTGTTTAACTAATAGCATGTATTAATCAACAGGAATTTTCAGCTGTGTTTTGATCTTGTGAATATGTTGAATTTTTTTCCTAAAACTTATGGGATGTTTTTTCAGTGAAATGTGAATCTTTAATAGTGAATTTTAAGAAGAACATGGTATTCAGAGAGTTCTAAACCTCTTAAATCATAAGCAAAACAAGACAAAGAGTGTAATCCTTATTCTATCTACTGCACAAATGGAAAACTGTGTTACTGTATAAATTTAGGATTTAATACATTCTGATTGCAGTTTTCTTCTCTAATCCCATCGTTTAATGGAACAATCTTTCAGAAATTCAGCAGAGACAATATTATACAGCATGAGGCACCCACTTTTAAAATCAGATGGCTTGGAAAGCTCACTCATCCAAGCATGCTAATTGGTTGAACGCTCTTGAGTGCTTTATCACATTATTTTCAAGGACTGCCCTAAATACTAGGAAGCAACCCACGGTTCTGGCAATTAGTGCCAGAAAGCTGAATGTTAATTATTTCTGGGCTACTTTAGTATGGTGACTGATTATCTGTAACTAATTTCAGAAATAGACTATTGAAAGAACTAATTAAAATCTAATTATTTTTATTATGAATTTCTGATCAATTCAGCACAAAGGTTGATCACACATTCTTTTATAGTTATTCAGAAGAGCATGGAAAATTGTCAATTTACTAATAAGATTTTACCAATGGAATAGAAAATATTGTGATAATGACACTATATAGGACGGAAAAAAGAAATAAAAGACGTTAGTTTTATTTCTGTGGGAGAAGAAATTTCAGAACAAATTTTCTTCTCACTTGCCGAAAGATTAAGCTTCTTTGAAGGTTGACTTCACCTGATAAAAGCAATCTAAATATATTTCCAAATGTCTTCCTTTTAATTTGATTTTTACCTCTTTACAAAATAATTACTGCAAATTACTATATATATATATTGCCATATCTTTTCAACAATCTGCGACTAAATGTTAATTTTGAAAATGTATATGCCCTAAGATTGATTATCCACTAATATTATAATTACTATTATTCTTATAATTTACTTTATTTTATTTTATTGCAATTCTTAAACTGCTCGTTTCAATCCAACTTTTTTTTTTTTTTTTGATTCTTCCCATCCCACCTAGGGGAAATGTGAATGAGCAACTGCATGGCTCTTAATTGCCATTTGGGATTAAATCACGACACCAGAAACCTAGAAACCAGAAACTTTCAATAAAAGCAGGCTATTTTTAAGGAAGCAGATGGGGAAGAAGAAAGACATGGCAAATCTAATGGCTCTAGTGAAGTGTTTTCAGGTGAATATCTTCAAATAGAGTTTGAGAGATCCCATTTGAGGTTTTTACCTCTGAGCATTTTGAAAATTAATTGTAAGAGTCTTGAATGCTGTTGGTAGTCCAAAAAGAGAGATGTATTTGATACAGTTTTACCTATGAAGTCATTACAAACATAATCTGAGAGCCAAATTCCATATGTGGTCTTACATTTCAGCTAATTACAATCATAATTTCAGCTAATTACAGACATCTCTAGGGCTCTGTGCTATTGGACTATTGCTGAATTCTTCAAGTGAACAGGCAAAAAATTTTCAGAAAATTTTATTTTTTCATAAAATATTATTCCACCAAAACCAAAATCTCTTTAGAGATACTGGTTTTGGTAACATATTCAATGGAAAACTTCTTTGCAGTTCAGCATATAATCTCTAATCTGTTCCCAGGGGAAAGAAGAAAACTTGCATGAAAAAAGGAGCCTTTTGATCATAGACTCATAACTATGGTTCCTTTTTTTTATTAGTTTGTAAAATATCTGAAGGCTTTTCTTTCATGCTGATATAGTATGAACAAAACTTCTGAAGCCTCAAAAATTTTGCAGTAAGGGAGCTGTCAGTCTCAGACCACCATTAACCATTTCAAAAGAACATTAGTGGACTGAATGGCCTCCCCACAAACTCTGAATTCAAAGACCTGAATGGAAGTTCATGGAATCAAGGGCAGAAGCACTGACATGTTAACTGAGTGTGCTGAGCTTCTCCTTGCATTGGAGCTATGCACAATTTTACATGAATAACAATTTACTTTCTCTGTTTTCTGGATAGTTGCTTTATGAGAGAAGCACTGTGGCGAAGGGTTATGGGTGACCCATACGCCCTCTGTAAGGTGATGGTAACAGCATGCACCCACAAGATTTAAAATCAGCAGTGAAACTGCTTCTCTTAAGGCAATGTTATTCTCTCTCTGAGAGTACTTCTAATAATGATAGTAATCCAATTGACAATACCAGCACTTTTTTATTTGTTCCTTTATTTTTCTACAAGTTAATTAATGTGTCTTTTAATGCTAGCTCTAATGAGGTTATCAATGACAAGGACTCTCCTATGGTCCTCAGGCACTTTTTTCTGCAGTGCTATCAAGCATACTCAAAATGCAAATCTAATGAATAAGAACTTAGAGGGTGACCTTTGGTGTTTGTTATTCAGAAGCAGGACTGAGAAGACCAACAAGTTACTTAGAAGTGGGTTTAACTCCTACATGGAAGAAACAGGAATATTACACTGCACATCTGTCCAATAGGAGATTTGATAATTATGGACACTAGTTTCTTAGAGATAAGTAAAAAAATATGGTTCTTCATTAGATTGCACAAACATTTCTTTGTAGTATTGACCTGGATCATATCTTTGAGTTTTAGTAAACAAAGTTCATAAGCTTTATAGAATTCTAAACTTTTCTATAGTTTGACAAATAATTTAATGACAAGCTACTCTTACTGGAGAATCAGGCAATGCATATGTAAACATTGGTTGTTATTATTTGAGAAACAGAGTTTAGTATCACAGTTTCTATATACTTGATGTTGCCTGAGTTATTCAGATGGTTTAGTCATATTTTCAACAGTGATGTACGGTACTTCATTTACTAACTAGTAATAAGTACAGCATTATATCCCTGTCATATTAATGACTCTTGGAGACTTAAATTCCTTTGAAGATTAGAGTGTAAAGGACTTTGAAAATAGGATTTAGCCTTCTAAATGGATGGCACCTGCAATGATAAGAATAATGCCCAAATAAATTTAAAATAAAGATATATTTATTTATACATTTATAAAGATGATATTAATTGGTGAATTGCTCTATATGGTTTCAGCATAGGGATGACTATTGTGAAAAAGGGTGGTTTATCAATAAAATCAATCTGTTGTGCCAAAGGTGTCATTCAATAGATTAGACTGAATAGTCACCTACTACCTTCAGAGGAGTGTTTAGTGGGTCTAAATGGGGCCAATATTAGTGCTTTCATGTTAATTACTGTGCAAGCCTAAAGCAATATCAAACAATTGAAGATTTGAAGACAGAAGTTAGGATACAAATGTGTAGTATATAAATAGAAAGTGAAATACCTTTTATTTGGTTCCATCCTTCCTTTGTAATATAGTTTACTTTCTGAATAGACCTTAACCAGTTCTAGTTGAGATACTTTGGAAATTTTGTTGACTTAGTTGATAATACTAGTATAATGCCACCTTTCATAAGATGAAATTCAATGTCTATACTGTAACTAATATATTTTGAACTAGAACACATATCTTTTAGGGATAAATCACCTCTATTTGAATAATTTCAGTGACAACAGAATACAACTCCTCAGAAATTTTTTGATACCTTTCTGATTTTGCACATTTGTGAATTTCTCTATCTGCTTCTTCACCCAGTTACCAAGTTTTGCTATATCTCATTCTGCTGTTACAAATATCTATTGCCAAAATTATTTTAAGACGTTATTATCAGATGCCTATAGGTAATTTTACTCTGAGATAATATTGCATGTTCTAATTCAGTCTTTTCCTTATCCTTGATGAGAAAGCTTGTTTCCCAGTCCTTTAACCATCCTTGTGGATCTTCTATGTAGCAATATTCTCTCCTTGCACTGCAACTGCCAAAAAATGAGCACAGCAACTGTATTTCAACCACATCACCGCTAAATACAGAGATATTATAACCTCTCTAGTTCTATCCCCTTTTATTGGAAATTAACCAAAAAGTAGTATCTTTAGTGTACTATGGGCTGCTCATGAAAAGCACAGTTTCAGAAAATGCCCTTGGCTTTTCTTGGAAATGAACAAATCCACAGAAAAAGAGGAAAGTTTAGCAAGGAGAGAACAATGCATCTTTTGTCCATGCAATGCCAGAGGTCAATTGGCTGGTTTTGGCAGCTGTTTTTCTGGTCCTGGCTCACCCTGTAGGCTATTATGTTGGTGGGCCCCTGTCTTGCTGGGTGGAGGCTCCCAAAAGAACCCACCTCATCCTGGCGGGACCAGAAGGGTCACCTGAGCTCCTCAACACTGGGGAAGGGGAAGGAGGTGGCTGAAATGTGTTCCATGAATGTTGGTGTCGGGGTTCTTGCTGATCCATGGGTGATGTGAATTATGATCCAGTTTCTCTTTTTTTTTTTTTTTTTTAGTAGGATAAGTCCAATCTATCCATCTTCTTTCCACATTCCTTTTTTTCCATTTTTTTATTGCTAGAGGCTGTCCTAATATCAGCTGAGCTGTTTCTCATGTCTGCACTCAAAGAAAGGGTGAGCTTATAGACCCAAGATTCTGTAACATGGAGTGTTAGCCCTCCTGGTGACAGAGCTATTCTGAAGGCTCCTATTTATTTGATTTTTCTCCCTAAATCCCCAATCATTCCTTAAAAGTGCCACATCTGAATGTATGGATTATTTGCTCTATTGTCAGATAGGTCAATTCTCATTTGGCCCCATTAAATGTGTATTTTAAGTTTGCTTGAAGCCTTTGGAGACCATCTAGCTCACTCTTAGTTGAAGCTTCCCTAGACCATTAAGTTCACTTGCACAATTTTTTAGTAATGGTTCCATGTTTTCAACCAATTTACAGATAAAGATGTTAATTTCATTAATACCAAGATCTGGTCTCTGTAAAATATTGCTGGAAACACAAACTTCGAGACATAATTATCTATTGACATATTTCAAAATGTAACAGTTAAGTCAATCAAGTTTAATGAATTTAATGAATGCACGGTTTATTTTGTAGTCTACCTTAGTTTTATAAAATTAATAGAATGTCTTCCAGAAAATGAAATATATTCCATTGCCATCTACCAGTGTAATAAAAACTTGTAATTTTCCTTTTCTTTTTCTTTCTTTTTTTTTTGGATGAGCCTTGTGATTATTCTGCTGACCTTTTTTAATAACTGAGTCCAGCTTAAACAGTCCCATTATATTTTCATGAACAAAATCAGTCACTAGGTGGATAATTTCTATTTATACTTTCTAATTATTGACACAGCATTGTTTTTCTTCAAGATCCTTGGAACTTGCTTTTTTTCTAAGACCTACCAAAAAATCAGCATGTGTAATTATCAAGGTTCTGGGCCAGCTCTTTGAAAACTTCTAAAGACTACCATTCCAAAACTATTATAAAAGTAACTACATGCTAAGAGGGAAAATGTCTCTTTCCAGAGTTTCAGGCCATTTTCCTTGAGAATTATAAACCATTTTTTTTCTCATGTGACTCATATTGACTTAATTGCTGTCATCAGACAAGCAGAGAAATTCTTGCAATAAGTTTATTTTACAATTTTAGAAAAATAATTGTTTAGAGGAAAGTCATCTCTTTCAAGCTGCTTTTTGAAATTAATTGTCACAAAATGTGATGTTAATGTCACCAAACTTATGAAAATGACAGCATATTTCAATACATGAAACATTTATTCACAGAAATTAGTGGAAATTTATCTGTTAAAAAGCAAAACATCAGATTTTATGTGGGAAAAAATAATAAAAACTAAGACATTTACTCAGGTATTTAACAAAACTCCCATACAACGTAATACTAAACTGTGTAACACAACATATTCACAGACATTAACAATTGCCACAAAAACATAAGAATTCCTAATTTATCATCATTGAAAATGAAAATATTTGACTAAACCTACCATTTCTTAGCCAAAGTTGATACCGATAGGATCATCACATTTTTAACAAAAAAAGTGGTTGAATTAGAAAATATCTCTTAGAAACTACAACATGATCGTTTCTAACTGAATATGTTTCTTTAATTGAATGCGTAAATTAAAACTATTTCATGGAGCGTTTATAATTTGTAATGCTCCGCAAGCCAGTTAGCTATAAACAAAATGAAGACACTCTTGAAATCCAGCCTGGGTTACCCTACAGTAGTGCATCAAGATTGCTAAGTGCTCTTTATGTGGTCTCTTTCTGTTACTCTTAAATATCTGAAAAGTCTTTTAATGGGTCACAGAGAAGAACCTCTTAGATGTTAAGACCATAAAAATTAGCTTAATTCAGCAAGTGCAAGATGCTTGCTTGGCTCCTGAGTCAGTAGTTGTAATGACCAGAACTTACAAAGGTCTTCTTTTCCATAAGATGAAAAACTACTGTGGGAACTTAGAACTGTGGTTACCTGAGTATAATTGTCATTTATAGAAATATATACATGTGGCAAAGATTTCCTGGTATTCCACAATTAAATCTTCTAAGGATCATGACTAATGTAGTAACCTGATTTCCTAAAAATCAGCAATAGTTGCTTAGGAATTTTTAAATACTAAGTTAGAAGGCAGAAGATAGTAGGAGGATCCAGATTAGATAACTAATAAAAGTAACTAATGATTCAAGCTGAGCATTCGATGCTTATATTCTGCCCTTTTGAAAGAAAGTTCTTCAACTTAGGAAAATTCAGCTACTATGTGGGTTCACACATAGTATCTCAATATGAAAATACACTAGATGAAATGTCACTGTGCTAGTGCTGGAGCTCTCTCGAAATGGAGCTGCTATATAAAATCTGTATTATGTTATATACATATAATTATATATATTATGTATAGGTACATAATACTATATATTATGTAATGCCTCAAAGTGAATTCAATGACTGAGGAGGATGTGACCTTAAAGGAGTGATTAATCTCCATTTAATTGGAGATTAAATTAAACTTAAATTTAATCTAATTTGATTCTTCTTGGAAGAATTCCATGGGAGTAGGTCCTGCAGGGAAGAGGAGTGCAAGAGACCTGGTTGATATCCAAGGATCACTTTCTTTAGACTCAAGAATGTTGCATCCTGATGAGTAAGGAACACACAGGAGATGGAAGCAGGGTCAGGCCACTTGGAATGAATATGCAGAGGTTGTCAGAGTAAGAAATAAGACAAGGTAGGCCAAGGCCCATCTGGAATTAAATCTGGCCAAGGATGTCAAGGACAAATTGGACAGAAAACTTGAAAACTTGTATTTTTCAAATTCATCAAAAACGAAAGAAAAACAAAGGATAATGCGGGCCCATTACTAAATGTAGGGGGGACCCTACAGAGGATGCAGGGAAGGCAGAGTTATGGAATGCCTTCTTTGCATTGCTCTTCACTGATAAGAACAGCTCTCAGGAATCTCTAACCCAGGTACAAGGGTAAAGGAGTGTTTTAAGGAAGACTTTCCCTTGGTCAAGGAGGACTGAGTTAGAGAATACCTAGCCAAACTTGACATCCACAAGTCTATGGGCCCTGATGCATAGGAAGTTCCACCTAAACATGAGGAAGAACTTCTTTACTGTACAGGTGACCATGCACTGGAACAGGTTGCCCAGAGAGGTTGTGGAGTCTCCCTCACTGGAGATATTCAAGAACTGTTTGGATGCAGTGCAGTTCCATGTGCTCTAGGATGACCCTGTTTGAGTAAGGGAGTTGGACCAGATCTGTCCTCTGTGATTCCTTTCAACCTTACCCATTCTGTGATTCTGTGATTCTGTAATTGCTTTACAGCTTTCCCTATAGTCATAGAGAAACTAGGACATCTCTTGAAAGGCATCGTTTGTATTTTAGCCACCAATTTTAGGACTGAATAAGCACCTCTGCCTACCTCCTTCCATTGACTAGTGGACAACCAGTGGACAACAATTCAGACTAGGTTTCTGCATATATATGCCTAAAGTTAGGGGATATTAACTGCCTTGAACAGCCTGAACAGTGAAAGGTCAGCACACAAATAATTAAGCTTTTCATGTACGAAGAACACCAATTTCTGCAATAGAGACCCCCCAGACACCGGAGCAGGCTGCCCAGAGAAGCTGTGGATGCCCTATCCATGAAAGTCTTCCAGGTCAGGCTGCGTGGGGCTTTGGACATGGTCTAGTGGAGGGTGTCCCTGTCCATGGGAAGCAGGTTGGAACTTTAAGATCCCTTCAAACCCAAACCATTACATGATTCTATGATTCAATGGTAAACAAAGAAAAAAAGTGCAAAGACACTACTGCTACTCCCGTCCCAGGTTCCTCTAAACCTCGTATTCTATTCTCTTGGTGGAGGAATGCTCTGGATAGGTGAAACATAAATATTTCATACATAATTTTGTTGCAGGATGTCACAGAACGATGTTCTTCAGAAATATAGCTGATGATTACCATATACTTTGCTTTATGAAGGCAGACACAGGTAACTATTGCAGTGTTATCTATACCAGACTAAGCTGAAAAATTTATCTTTTTTACAGAATACTGTTTTCTACCATGCACAGTTTTCCAATAGAATAGCCTACAGCAATTATTTCCATGCGTGAGTTGTATTCCATGGAGATACATTTCTGTAAACCGTTTTTTCCTTCCTCTTTAGGAAAAATCAATTTTTCTTCCAAGGACAGATTAATAAACTATACCTGTTATAATGAATCCCTTTTACTGTTTCCCTCAGGGGCTTAAACACCTTCTAGAATGGTGTGAATTAAAGAGAGCCCAGATACTTTCCTGCTCTTTCCATCTACTGCTGTTTTCTTTATCTTTGTTTTCCCTTTGCTTTCTCCTATCCACTTGTTCAGCTTCTCTTACTCTGAACCTAAAGTCTCCTCCTGTTTTGCCACTGTGTCTGCATTTTTTGCCTCTGAATATCAACAATCAAAAAAGAACACAAGATAGAAGAATGGACTCTACCCAGGTGTAAAATATATTCTACATCTATTCTTTTGAATTCTGCTGTAGGAGTGTAGACTTGCTTTATGATTAAAGTATAGCATATATAGTTTTGTATCTCTTTTGATTACCATTTCACCTCACAGTTTTGGCTTTGGATGTTTCATTGTGACGCTTCCAGAAGATCTTTAAGAGCAACTCATTCTTCACAGTGCAAGCTTTTTTTTCAGATGTGCAAAATGCTACACCTGGATCCAAGCAATCTCAGGGATAAATACAGATTGGGCAGAGAAGTGATTGAGCATAGTCCTGGGAAGAAGGACTTGGGATGACGGTTGACAAAAATCTCAACATGAACCAGCAGTGTGCGCTTGCAGACTATAAAGCCAACTGTATTCTGGGCTGCATCAAAAGCAGTGTGGCAAGCAGGTCAATGGAGATGACTCTGCCCCTCTACTCTTCTGTCTTGAGATCCCTTCTGGTATCCAGATCCAGTTCTGGTGTCCCTAACATAACTATGACGTGAAACTGCTGGAGCGAGTCCAGAGAAGGGCCACAAAGTTGCTAAGAGGACTGGAGCACCTCCCCTGTGAAAACAGACTAAGTTGGGGCTATTCAGCCTGGAGAAGAGAAGGTTGCATGGAGACCTCACAGCAGCCTTCCAGTACCTGAGCAGGGCCTGCAGGGAAGATGGAGAGGGACTTTTCATTAGGAACTGTAGTGATAGGACAAGGAGGAATGGCATTATGCTGAATGAGAGTAGGTTTAGATTAGATGTGAGGAAGAGATTCTTTACTGTGAAGATGGTGAAGCACTGGAGCAGGTTGCCCAGAGAAGCTGTGGATGCCCTATCCCTGGAAGTGTTCCAGGCCAGGTTGGAGGGGCCTTGAGCAATGTGGTTTAGTGGGAAGTGTCCTTGCCTGTGGCAGGGGGAATGGAACTAGATGTTCTTTAAGGTCTCTTCCAACCCAGGTCATTCTATGATTCTATGATTAATCTGCTACTTGACATTATTGTGAATGACTGTATTATATTATTTCCCCTTTTTTTACCAGTTTATTATTCCTTAAGATGTGTACATTCTCATTCCTTCAGAGATTTAATTAGGTTTGGGATATGTTGAGGAAAGACTGACTTATACCTTTGTGTCAGCAGAGAGAATTATAATATGGAATAGTAACTGTCGTACTACTGTTCTGAAGGTAGTTTATTATATATTTATAGTAGCTAACTCAAAAACTTCTAGGAGATAGCAGTGCCCCACACATTATTCTGAATGCTATATTCACAGTGGCTTTTTTGAAAGAAAGAATAATAATAAGAGATTCTCTTCCTTCTCTCCTTTTAAAAATTTTTATTAAAAAGTCAGGCATAATTTGAACTTTGCAGAGAAAGGATTGAACCAGAATAAGACATTTAATTAAAGTAATTTTATATATCTCCGAGTTCTATGCTTTTCTGTTTTCTTTAGGGATCATTTCTTGATTGCCACATGTAACCATAAACCTACATCTGACCCTACTGACCTAAGTGTGCACATAGATCCAAAGCCATTTCTGAAACTGGTACTATATTTCACCTGTATAGGGATGTTTCTATAATGTAATATTTATACAGTTACTAAGTAACAGCATTCCTCTTCCAAAACCAGGAGTAGAGGTTATTTTGGTTATTTTGATAAAGATCCCACAGTCAGGAAATCTACTTTTATGCTGAATTGTCCTAGCAATTAGAGGACTTTTTCTTATGCCTAAGAATGACTTACTTTGCTCTAATTTCCACCCATTGCTTATTGTTCTAACTCCAGTGCACAGGAGGAACAGTGCACACCCTTCTTCTCCACAGACTGCCTGTTTCTCTCATAGAAGGGAGAACATTATTTGTTCTTTCAAAGTAATTAGCAAGTCAAATATGATGTTGGAAATCTTTGGCTTTTGAGCACATACTTATATTGCCCTCTGCTGGGTTGGAATATGCGATTTAACAGAGCACTCACTTATACCTAGGTCTGTATATAAATATATATATATATATACACAAGCTACTGATGACATATCTAAGAATGATCTTGGTCAATACTAAACAACAGAAGACACGTTATTTCTCTTCTGAATTTTTCTATGATTTTGTATAAAAATGCATCTGAAATTATAACTGCTTAATTTATCTTTGTGTTACTCTGAAAGTACTCTAAATATGTGTTGAGAACCAAAACTACAAATGAACTTCTTCCATTGAAACTTGTTAATACCGTGATTGTTTTAGGCCAGTTTTTTAAACCACTTGTTATCATAGTGGGAAACAGAACTGAAGAAATTGCTAAGAATACTGGTAGTGAAATGCATTGCCAGTAACTATGCCTTTATTTGGAGCAAGAAGAGAATTATTCTGTAAGAAACTGACTTTCCTCTTTCCATTTTACTGCAGAATAAAATAACTTGCTCCAAACTAACATTAGCTGATGTTGTGACCTGCAGAAAGTTGGCTCCGGGCTGAAGCATATTTCTTCATTTGGACAAAGGCACTCCCACAGTAATGACATTTTTTTTTCACACAGTGACCCAAATGGATTGGGAATTTCTTTGTTGTTGTTGTTGTTGTTGTTCCAAAGAGGCCTTAATGGATTAACTTGCTGGAGGCCTAGGAAAACTAGTGGCAGAATACTCTTGATGAAATAAGTGCAGCCTTTAAAAGCAGTTTCTTCATAAACATCTGAAATACGTCCTAAACTGGTAGAGAATTTAATAGTAATTAGATTTGGGAATGTGTATTAAGTCTTTTATGTCTATCCTCTGTGAATAAATTACTATCTCCTATGCAGGAAAATTTCAAGATATTTAATTTAGAGTCATTTTTGGTGGCTCTATAAAAATGGTTTCATTTTATTACACAAAACTGCAGTTCATTCCCTTTACTGATTTTAATGAAAAGATAAATGTTTTCTTGGCTAACTGAAATAATTTTTAAAAGGCCCCCAAACCCCTGACATTGTGTTTTTGCTTTTTAACTTCCTGTGCTCCTGGAAGGCTGTATGGAGGGAGGTTGCACTGTAGGACCCATTCAGTCTCATGGCTCAGCAGAAGAAATATTTCCAGCGCCTCCATCAACTGCACCTGTGCAAAGCCACAGAGGGGACATAATCTGAATGGTATAATCTTTATTGCTGGTGACAATGTGTAAAGTGGAAATAATCCAGCCTATACCTTAGCTCTCATGTTGAGTGTTCAGGGCTGACAGCTATCATCTTACTTGAGAATATAGGCCTATGAAATAATTGAGTCACAGTAATCTTCAACGTGTCAGTGTTACCAAGCTACTTTTCAAAATGCCACTGCACTCAAAATGATTCAAGAGCTGAGATTTCCTCTGGGATTTTCTTTGAACAAGTCTCAAAGATTAACAGACCATGCATTTGATCAATGTCTCCAGATGTCATATATATATTCTTTTCTATAATATCAGTCCATTATATTTTCCATTGTATTTCATGCAGTATGCAGCGCACTTACACTTCAGAAATATATGTTATCTTATCATCACTGTTTTTCCCTGCAACATATTTCAGAAGAAAATAGAAAATTCCATAATAAGAAAGACAGGAAGAAAAGTACTTTTGTAGGCTCTAAACAATTCTCAGTGACACTGTTGATGTGCAGCCTGAAAATTTCAAAATAAGTTACTAAAAGAATGAATTTTGTAATCTTACTTACCTTCCAGTTCTTAAGCCTTTTGAGCATATGCTTGAGTGAAATTTGACTGGATATTGCAACCCAGAAGGTAGGGATTTGAGGGAGTGATTGCTCTCATATTGCAAAGTAAGCATGAGTCTATAAAATTTTACCTTCTGTGCATTTCCAAGTTATCTAGACAGGTAAAAAGAAGATGAAGATAGAAGAACTTCACCCTTGTGTCCCTGCTCTGGGAGCAGGGAACTAGGTTGGGAGTTGTCATGGTTATACCTGAAGGAGAGGATGAAGTGCTGCATCCTGAGCCTACTGAGAGAGAGGGTGCTGTCCTTTTCATTTAGGAGCAATGCGATGTCATTGTACATTCAGCTCAGCTCCCCTTTTCTTAGTCCTTCTAACTCACTTTCAACTTCCTCCCCTCTCATGATTATATGGGTATGAGGTTTGCCTAAATTCTATTCATAAACATCACTGACCTGAATAGCCAGCTCACAACAAAGGGGGACTTTTCCATGTGACTGGATACAAGTCTGAGCAAGATACTTGTGGGGTCTGAGGGACTGACAGCAATTCTCATAGCTTCACACTATTCCAGGCATCACTTTTTTTCAGCTCAGACTATTTTAATATAAAAGTGGTTTGTTTGGGTTTTTTGAGCCACAGCTATTACAGTGGCTGCTGTCTGTGTTAAAATGCTTAAGGAAAAAATCTTTCTCTCTGAGAAATTTTAGTTTGCTATTGGGCATTGTTAGCAAAGAGCTGAAAAAATGCAGCAGGAGTTTACTCCTTTATTATGTTTGAGCAGGTTGAAATTCATCTCGAGGTTTCACTTACTTGCACTTCTAGGTATCAGCACAAGAAGGCACTAAAACACTACAGTTCTTCATCCATCAGTCTAACAGGCATGTTTGTAACCAATGTCTCTCTTGACAGACACACTGGACAAGTTAACACCAGCGAACAATAAACTGTTGTTTAAGCTATTATTCAGTGCATCATGCTTTTAGTTCTCATTTACATTTTTGCATGCATCCCTCATGTGCTGCTGTGTTTGGGAGTACAGGTTTTCCGTGTAGATTGATGGATTGATGAAAAAAGTCCAGCTGCAGGCAGCTGGTCCTGGATTTCCTTCCCTGATGGAGTAGAAAAGTAGTTGGATAATCTGATCAAAAAGGAAAACATCTGCTGCCATGAAAATTGAAGCAACGATATGGGGTCTCGAAAAGAACATAACAGAGTGATTCTTTTCTTGTGTATTATAAAGAAGTTTTAGAATTAAATACATGGAAGAGAGTGAGTCAAAAAGAAGTGGTGCATTTCAATATTACTTACATTCACAGGATCATTTCGGATTTCTATTTAGATAAAAAGTATGCAAATATGATCTTGAGATATTAATTTACCCATCAAACACATCTTTCATCAAAGTCTTATGTCATTATGCTCCCCATAAATCAAGAGAGGGTAAAGCAAGATGAGGCAAAGGAATGTATCTGCATGAGTTTAAGGGGATGATACTAATGATTTCATATTTAATGAAACCAGTGATAGCATTTGATTTCATGTTTCACTTGCTTTACTCTGATGCATAAGTGGTACAGGACACTGGAGAAAGAGTGGCTCTGTGTTGTATTGATGGCCACAATTTCTAAGTGCTAGCACTTTAAAGAGCAGCAGTCGCTAATGAGATCCCATCAAAGCAACCTCATTTACACAGACCAGCCTGCAGAGAGCACCTCAAATATACGGGTAGCGGGCAAGCACAGGCTAATCCACTCAGAAGGAAAATGAGATGTCAATGAAAGTCTGGCTTGGCCTTGCTACCAAGCTGGTGCTCAAGGGATGTGGGGGTGGAATCAATCTCCTCCTCTATCTAGTGCACTCAGTCCCAAGTGGCAAAAAACTTGGAAGAAACTTGCTCAAAGAGTTCTAAGAGTTTGGAGACAAATGAAATATTCTGAACATGTTTGGATGTATTTCAGACCCATGTTCTTTCTGCATAGTCATTTCAAGAAAAGGTGACACACCACAGGGACTCGAGAGAGGAAATGGTTCAAAGAGACAGGAGCTCTCAGTAGTACTTAGTTCAACATCTCTCCAGATAGAGAGATGTAACGGCACAAATTCTGCCAGAATAACTTATATGAGTAAGGAATTGGACCAGATGGAATTCAGAGGTCCCTTCAATCATAAATTGGCCTATGAATTTCAAAAGTTACACTAGATTCAGAAATTAATTTTGTCCAGTCCTCTACAAAATCAGATAAAAATCAGATGTTTTCTGTCTGGTTTACAAAACTGATTGTTCAACACAGGGTATTGAATGGGAGTAAGGACAAGAGATCCAAGACTGGGAGATGGAGGGGAAGAACAGGCCCTTCTTAAGTTGCCAAGTCAATTTATTGTGTAAATTGCACTATCAGAGACCAAGCTGGAATTCCAAGACTGGATCAGAAACTATGATCATCCTTGTCTGCCCTATCCTTGAACTTTTTCTGAAGGTTTCCAGTATGTGGTGTATCAGGAGACGGAAGACAATATGTTCCTCCTTTTCCTTATGGCAAAATTTGTTCCCTGGGCATTTTTTTTTCTAACTTCTGACAATGATAGACTGATGGCAATTATAAAGTACTGACCTGTGATATTGGCGTGAAATATCAGGGGTTTCTTTCTCAAACTATATTTTGTTTATGTGGAGGTTTTTTTTGTTTGGGTTAGTTTCTTTTCTTTTCTTTTCTTTTTTAATACGGATAATTTCAGACTTCCTAGATAACTTCTTTCTCTTTCAAGGACTATTTTAAAAGTTTTTAGAATTTGTTCTTTCTTAATCAATTGCCTTTGGATTTTTAGCAAAACCAGGCTTGCAACTCTTTGGCTATTGAACACTGAATTGCTGTAGCAAATTGCTCAATCTACTGTGTCTTTTAGATACCTCTATGTACATGTATATTCTCTGGATGATGTGTGCCTTTCATATCTGCTCCCCCTCTCCCTTCTATTGAGTGGTAGCATCATGTTAATGAAGACCCATAGTAATGTCTACAAAAACAGACTTGTGATAACTTTATTTCTCTGACTAAAAAGAAGACTTTAAGAATATCCATAGATATACAAGATTATCATGGACAGTCACCAAAATTATCAAGAATATATATATTTGTAATTTCAATTCAGAGATTCTCTGAAAATCAGTGGTGCCATCAGTGATGCAATAATGATATAATGCAAGTGATAGAC
This sequence comes from Pseudopipra pipra, assembly GCF_036250125.1. NCBI lineage: Eukaryota > Metazoa > Chordata > Aves > Passeriformes > Pipridae > Pseudopipra > Pseudopipra pipra. The sequence continues at coordinate 52,425,552 of NC_087551.1, forward strand.
TTTATTAGCCAGTCCTAGAAGAAATATATATTTCACACCAAACACATTTAAAACCCATGTTTACTGATATCCAGCAAATTACTTGATGCTTAGCTGTAAGTACTAAAATTCACATACTGAAAATTTAAAAAAACCCCTCTGTAAATGCAATTATTGTATTTGTTTGTTTATTTGTTTTTAAAGTAACCTGAAAAGATGACACAAAATAGTCACAGAGAAAATGTCTAAATTAAAAGTGTAGAACAACTTTGAGCAGTCACAAAAATTGCAGCTTCATTAGGAAGAAAATATGTGGCCCTAGTAACTTGCGTGTTGATGCCCACCATACCTGACCCACATAAATTTACAGGAATAAATGAACAAAATTCCTCTTAATGATGTAGCAGTGCTTTTTCTTTCTGCAGATTTCATAGCTTATATAGAATGCATACCTACACACACACAGATATATATCTAAACTTAGGTTTGAATCCTGTGGACCCTGTCAGTACTAGAAACTGGTTACTCTATGCCTTAAAAGAATCTGAGAGTTAGCCATTTTCAGTCACGCTAAGTCATAAATTACCTGATTTTAAGCCAAAATTGAACCAGGTCTAAAATTTAATGTATTTTATCCTCCATTCTTGGAGGTTTATCACCCTGTCCACTACCTGAATTACACCTCAATATAGCAGCTGAAGCAAAAAGATACATAAACTATAAATCTTTGCAGCCATCACAGTCACTATAGATTGCAAAAGAAAAAGAAAACAGCCAACAACCCTGTGACTAACATGACTGGTCACACTTAGCCAGAGACTCCTAGTAGAGGAGCTCCAGCAATCATTTTCTGTTTAAATTTTCACTGATTTTCCATGTGTCTGAGGGACCAGAAAAATAAAGCAAATTTTACTGCTATGTGAAAAATTATAAGGTACTGCTGAAACTTTGATATTTGGAGAAGAGTTTCAATTGGATATTCAGGGAATGCCTCAGTTTGGCCTTTGCCATTCAGCAGGTGAAGGAACTCCTGATCTCGAGTTGTAGGACTTGCTGACTGATTATGTGGCATCATGATTCAAGTAGAGACGTAGCAGTGGATGGTAACTGTGTCTGCATCCAGACAAAAAAGAACAAATTACGCTGCTGATTTTGCCTCGCTTCTGACTGCAGGTACTTAGCTTTGCCAACAGCCAAGCAACAGGTTCATGAGCTACTAGTTTCTATGCTTATGGTACTGTATGCTGTGATTAAGGAATACTTTTTGCTTCGGTAGTGAGCGAGTCAAATTTACCTCTTAATTCTGAAAATAGCATTAAAGTCAAGACTAGATTAATGAATTCAGGTTACTTGGATGACAGAGCAGTGAACTCAGAAGTGCTGATTTCAGGTCTTGACTTTGTTGACTTAGGCAACATCATTTCACTTCTCTTGTCACTTTTGCCACCGATAAACAGGAATGATACTGTTCTCTGTAATAACCTGATAAAAAGTCATGGAGGAAATTACTAGTTTTACCCTATCTATATCTATTCAAATTACTTCCTTAGCGTAGGTAAGTAATTTTGCTTTGCCATCTGGGATCTTTGACTTTTAACAGTTATCATCTGTAAGACACAAATAAATACTCAACTGTTGAAAAATAGTGTGCGGCACCCATCAAACAGACAGAATCACTAATTTTAAAAATCAAATACTTTCTGGTTTTATGTTTACTTTCCTGACATTGGAGTGATCCCAGATGCTTGACTGATTGAAAACACAATCTCTTCATGATGCTGATAATGACATAATAGAATTTCAATTACTTTTTTTTGACAAATGTCTGTGATTAATTAATTCTCTATTCAGTATAATCACGTTGATAATCCTTTTGAAACAAATGTCATCATCAGTTTCATACAATTGTTCATAGAAACAGTTATAGATGAGATAAAATATCAAACTGCATGTTCAATCATCCTGTTTCATCCTGAGGCCCCTTTCTCTCAGGGGCCTGTTTATTGTGAGTGGACAGATGCAGGGCGTCTGTGCTTAAGCCTGTAAAATCGAGGCTTAATGCTTTGCATTTCAGAAGCCATAGGTGGCCTTTCTCTCACTGGGGATGTGATACTGAACAGCTTTCTGACCTGCATCAACAACATGGTGAAAGTGTGACCACCCTATCCTATGCTGCTGGATGCGACTGGAGGGGGTCTAGGCTCCCTCAGTGAAATGGACTGTCCTGCTTCACCACTCTGTCCCTGCCAAAGCAATCCAGGGACATAGTCCTGCAGGAAATCCAAAAAGCTTCAGGAAGGGGATATTAAATGAACCGGCAGCTATCCTGAGGAGCAGGGGTGAATACCAGTCCTATTCAACCTTAGATGTACATGCACTCTTCAGACCACTTGTAGGCCTGAACCCGTTCATTCAAAAAAAACAAAATCCAGAATACATGAAGGACAGGGACAGTCCTTCTGTTTTCATGCATAGGGGAAGAGAATAGGAGTCCCCCTTCATTCCTTTCTCAGACAGTCGGATTCTGGGGTTCACTTCACTCAGCTACCCTTGAAGCCTGACTAAGCCCCATCTCCCATGAAAATGCCAGAAGTACTGGTCTATGGATTATTCCAAACTGGGGCAAATGCCAATCGCACACCTCAAACCTCTGTCACGTGAAACTTCTTGGGACTGCAACAGTCAAATATTTTATTTAGTGACGGTCTGATATATGTTGTATATTAGAAGAAATATTTGGAAGGAAGAATTTCTCGCTCCACAGACTCAGATAAATGCACCATTAAGCTATCTCCTTGGCAGTGAGAGTCACCTTGAAACTGAGAATGGGGTTGGATGCCAATCTTCCTTATGGCCTTCCTGTCAGTCTGTGAAGTGCTGCAATGAAAGAAAGATGCTGCTGTATATTGTACTTGCCTCATGAGATGTTATTCAAGAGTGCTGTCTTCAACATGACCCCTAGGGAAATATTGTGAAGAACACCTCCATTCTTGGTGGAACCAAGGGACTGAAAAAGTGCCAAGGTGTCTGCACTTCTGATGCAAAATGGGACAGATCTAGGAGTGCCTGGGAACTTTAGCTATGGTGGTGTCACAGAGTAGTGAAACAGATATACGAGGGTTTTGAGCACTGCAAATTCAAATTTAGTGTTAAGATTCTATCTAAACAAAATGTACATGTACAAATTTGGACCTGGAGCTTTGTCACCTCCTGAAGAGGTGGGAGCAGAACTTCTGACCTACAAGTACACTATTCTCTTTCAGGTTTATTTTAGATGTCCAGTTGACAGCTTGACAGCATTTTCTGAAATAGCCATTCAAAAGCCAGTAGTAATGCCTTTCATTTTAGAAAGCTATATCCGTTGTATGGAGTGATACCAAAAACTTTATACTCACTGACTCACTCTACCAGAGACTGGGATTGTTTAAGCTTCTTTCACATTCTATTTTTCAGTGTGTAACAAGGTGGGTGGAAAAAACTCATTAGTCTTCCCTATTTGAAAAATCCGGTATATTGAACCAAGGCAGCCCACAACTTTCTGGGTCATAGTTCTTTATACATCATGTAAAGTATTATAAGAAAGATAAGGAGATGTAAAGTGATATTAGGGTCAAGCAGAAAGCATGAGTCATTGTAATCTTGATATGAAAACAAAATAGAAATAGTAATGGTGGTTATGCAAAGCTTGAAAGGTAGGTAGCTTTTCTTTGTCTCCTCTCTTTCTTTCAGAAAACCAAACAGTAAGTCCATTTAAAGAGAGAGTACTGCTTCAGGAGCAATTATTTTTCATGCTCATACAGAGAGAACAGGGAGAATGAAGTAAATCGGTGCTTTCTCTTCCCTGTCAAAATCAGAGTAAGAATGTATCTTTTGACTGACTCACCTTTAGATTATTTTGTGCTATTATTATGATTAATTGTGTAGCCTGGATATATTTCAGTTGCACAATTATTTGATACTCTGAAACATGGAGTTATCAGCACTTTCATTAAGACATGCATAAATGTTTGCAAGCTTTGGATGACATGTTTGGAATTGAATCAACCAGCTACAATTCTAAATCTGCTTTTTACAGAAAGATTCTTTTGTGTTATCAGGCAATGGGTACGGCTTTCATGTTGTTTTAGAGGCCTTAGATAAATGCAAAGGTTATAGAGACCATCTTACTCTTGGAGTTCAAATGATTTGGTGTGTGTGCTTAAATGTATCACCTACAAGGCTCTTACTTGTTTAGGATCTGACATTAGAACACATCCTTACACCCAAAAATAATCAATGTCCAAAGCAAAATCATGCAGCCAAGGCTGAGGAAAGTCCAGCTTTGGAAAGCTCATTACATAGTCAAAGTCTTAGCTTCTGTTTCGATACTGCTCCTCTGTCTAGAGGAGTGTGCATCGTCCTTTAATTGCCTGTAGCCTGACATCATCTCACTTATCTCTGCAATGGAAATTGTGCCCATGGAGAGAGAACTAAATCTGTTACGAAGAGGTTTGTGATCAACTACAGCACCCAAAATATGAAATGAAAATAAATGAATTATTTATCAGCATGGGAAGATTTCAAGCCTGAGGCAGTAAAAAATCATTAGGCGTGAACTGGTATGAAACATCAAGGCACAAAGGCTGCACATGCTGATGTTTAAAGGTAATCTGAAAGGGTATGAAACAATGCTAATCTAGCTCCTGCCAGAGTGTGAATGCTGTTTGTATAGCAGAATGGGGCAGAAAACTGAAAGGTGGTATCTTTAATGAAGCTTTAAAAATGTGAAAGAAGATTAAAATAATTTTTCTGTGACTTATTTCTAAAAAAACTTTTTGTTTTGTTTTGTTTTCCTGTTTGTTTGTTTGTTTAACAAAACAAAATAAAAACATGTTTTGGATATTCCATGGATGACTGCACTGAACTAAAACTGGAATTCATCAGTGGTGAAATAAGATAGTTATTAGTTAAGGGAGATAAATCAGACTCTTGAGAAAAATGGGCTCAAGCACTGCTCAGGAATAACAAAAACAATCCCTGTATTATCCATACTATATTATAGTGTTATATAGTGTTATATAATTTATAATGTTATATTATAACTGTCTATTCCAACCAAAGCCAACACAGCATCTTTGGATACTCAAGATATCAGCACAGAGCTGTCAGATATGACCAGAAGAAAATTAGGCTCTTTTGGGGTCACACTGTGGGCCTGGCATGGTATCCCAGAAGGCACTAAAAGTCAGTAGATAGAAAATTGATATCCACCCTTTATTTTCATATTTAGACATTACTATTGCAAACATTTATACACATGGATGTGTATATATGTTAACAGAATTTTTTATTATCCTAAGAAGTCTCATTGATGTTAGGAAGAAAAAAGACTAAAATCTTAGACCTGGTTTTTAGGGCTGCTGAACTTTCCATCAGCAACAAAAAGAAAAAAAATTCAACAGCTGATGTCAATAAACTCAGAAAATTTAAAAAAGAGAATAGATGTTTGAATGAAAACACCATATATTTATCAGGCTGGACACAAGCTCTTGGTGAGTTTGTGAATCTGTTGGCCATGGTGGTTGCCAGCCCAGTGGATTAAGATACATGCATCAAAACTGGGATAAGCATAGAAAGTGAAACTGGGGACTCACCTGCTTTTGCCACAATTTGCCATCCATTTCCTTGCCTCTCATGCTCTCATGCAGTGTCATATGTTCCTCAAAGAGACACCATTGCTCTTGAGCATCACTTCGTGTCTTTTTATCCACTCATCCTTCATTTTTGTGGGAATGGAACTGACAAAAATAATCTGTTCTCTCCTGCCCATCATTAATATCCAATAGTCATTTTTTGAATACCAATGTAGAAACTCTGGTATACTTAGGAACACACGACAACACTGTTCTATTGCCCCAGTGCAGAAGTCCCTTCTTACCTTATATCCTACAAATGCCCTTGTAGAAGTCCTGAATTTCAAATCTTTACACTAGTTTTGGGCTGTTTCCTTGCACCCTCATGCTAGTCCAGTTCTTTGACAGGGAAGGTGCCTTACTTTGCCCTTCTTCATTGAGACTCCAGACCCTATTGAAGAGGCTGATGAAATGTTAAGAACAAAGAATTAAACTTAGAATGTTTTTTTTCTCTTCTGATTCCTTACTCCTGAAAATAGGACCTTTCTGTCTTCCTTTTCACTAACCTGGTTTTGGATTGCTCAAAGACTCCAAAGACAGGACACAACTTCAATTCACGATGAGTCTGTAACAATCAATGGCAATGGAGATTGCTCAGCCTCTGAGAGTTATTGGAGATGCTTTGGCAGATTAAAAAGTAGGCACAGTCAGTGCTGAGATAATTCATTAAAGTATGAATGCTGCCAGGTTGGTGTGGTACCAGCCGTCCTCAAGGTGTTTTATAAAATTTAACACTATTGAATATAAAGCCCAGTGAATTTATGTACATTTTTCACCTCCAGTATAAATAATGACCTTTCCCTTCACATTTTCATGCAACTGCAGCAGACCCTGAACAGCTGTTCAAGACAGACCATGCGATAAGTAAAAAAACACACAAAGAGTTTTAAATGCCATGATGTATAAAGAGGAACCATTGCAAAAGTGAAGCCTGTGATAAAAATATCTAAGTAGTCAGCACAGAAAGGATTTTGTTGTGGAGGTGTGTATGGGGCAAAAGGCATTTGAATCACAATATGGTACAGAGTCTCTATGACCCGTGTTAATTTGACAAGATTGTAAAAAGGCAAAAAAATGTGAAAGGTCTACTCTTTTAGTAAAAGAAACTCAACACAAAAAACTCCCCACAAAACACCAACAACAAAATGGTTGAAAGCAAGGTAGAAACCATAAAGATTTGCCATTAACAACTGACACGGAAAGCCAGTGAGTGTGCAGTTATTAATCCTGAGAAACAATCATTTAAGATCGATATTGCAAGAAGTGCTAAAAACCTGTAACAAAGGACTAGTTAATTTTTTAAAAAAATTTGGTTTAATATGAATTTAAAGATAAATCAACTGTATTTAGATTTGATATTAAGAATTAGTATATTTTTGAAACTTTCTCAACTGTGAAGCATAGAGAAAAAATGGTTTGTAATTATGACCCAAGGGTAGATCACAATGGCTGCACTCAAGAAATACATTCTATACAATAAGACACAAAAATATATACTGTGCCAACTGATCAAATTGTGTGGTGGTTGCTGAGTTACAGCTGATCTCACATTTGTGAGATATCATTCAGAAGTCAATAATAAGCTACTGCTGACTTATGCCAGGCAAGATACAGACTGGCATTCAGAAATGTCTGGAGTTAATTCCTTGGGAAAGCTGTCACTCATTTACAATTTCATGACAATACATTGAACACCCAAACCTTTTTTCTCCCTGACTGATCCTTTAACACCAGGAGATTTTTGATTCTCAAGTGTAGAGGCTACGATAAGTACCTATGGCTTTGTCTGATTCTCCTTTATTACTAATCTTGAATTTAGAATGGGAAAACAAAGCTGATCTTAAATTATTTTTTAATTCCTTGTATTCTGTAGAGAGAAGGCTGCTAAGCCTTGGGAGTGCATGAATAAGAACATTGCAATGAATATTCCAGTGTTTTCTCTTTACGTTTTCCATGAAGTAGGAAATCACCAGAGTGTACAGCATATCTGTCATGCCACTGAACTATGTCTTGTGCTCTGAGTTTTCCTCATGGCTCTTACAGATTTTTACTGTGGCCAGGGTACAGAAGAATACGCAGAGAATTATTTCTGGTCATTTTGCTAGCAGTGATGCACACCTTATTGCAAGAGAAGAGCAAACCAGTTGTACTTTTGAGAGTTTCCACAAAATACCTTCTTTTCACTTAAAATGCAGAATTAATCACAGAAGGGAAGTGCAACTAATCTTATCAAATTATTTGAATTTTCCTTCTCTACTCAGTCTCTTTCTCTTACTATGTTCTTTTATTTTGCAAAGACAGAATATCTGGACATCTTCATTTTGAATTGACAATATTCTAGAAATGAGATGTCTGACTTGCATTGCTTGGGTTAGGACATATGGCCATTTGTGTAAGGGATATATTAAATCACCAACTAGGAAAAACATGATTGCTAGCTCTGTTAATTCAGTGACACAGCCAAGCATTGTTCATGAGGGATTCAGATTACCCAGTTATAGGCTTCCGAAGTACTTCAGATGGTATCTCAAAACCCCACCGCCCAAACACCTCTTGTACATCTGATTACATTTTAAACAGATAACATTAAATTATATCTATACCTATACAGATATACAATACCATTCTATTTTTTCCTCAGAAAGTTTTCAGATGATATCGAGTTTGGTGGTGCAGTTGACACACCTGAAGGACAAGATGCCATCCATAGGCACCTGGACAGGCCCAAGAAGTGGGCCCATGGACACCTTAGGAGGTTTAAAAAGGTCAAGTGCAAGGTGCAAGGTTGGGGCAACTCCTGGTATCAAAGCAGGTTGAGAGATGAACAGATTAAGAGCGGCCCTGGGGAGAAGGACTTGGGGATGTTGGCGATGAGGTGCTGGACATGATCTGGCAATGTGTGCCTGCAGCCCAGAAAGCCAATCATGTAATAGGCTGCATTAAATGAAGTGCATCCTGCATGTAAAGGGAGGTGATTCTGCCCCTCTACTCCACTTTTGTGGGAACCAACCTGGAGTACTGTGTCCTTCTCTGAGGTCCTCAACATAAGAAGGACATGGACCTGTTTGTTGGACCAAGTCTAGAGGAATACCAGCAAGTTGATTAGAGGGATGGAGCACCTCTCCTGCAAGGAAACGCTGAGAGAGGTGGTGTTGTTCTGCCTGGAGAGGAGAAGGCTCTGACATGACCTTATTGTATCCTTTGAGCACCTGAAGGGGGCCTGCAGGAAAGCTGGAGATGGACTTTTTACAAGAGCATGCTGTGATAGGACAAGAGAGGATGGCTTCAAACTGAGAGTAGGTTCAGATTAGATATTAAGAAGAAATTCTTTACTATGACAATGGTGAGGCACTAGAGCAGGTTGCCCAGAGAAGTGGTGGATGCCCCACTCCTGGAAGTGTTCAAGGCCAAGTTGGATGGAGCTTTGAGCAACCTGGTTTAGTGGAAGGTGTCCCTGACCTTGTTGGTGAGGTTGGAACTAGATGATTTTTAAGGTCTGCTCCAATCCAAACCATTCTATGATTCTGTGATATAAATGTATAGAATAGCAAGTCTCAGTTCCCTGGGACAATACCAGCTAAACTTGAAATTCACAGCTTCTACTCATCATTTGCTTTTGCAAATTGTGTATAAATATTCTGATGATTTCCCCACTTTCTCTTCCTTTCTTCCTTTCTCTCTTTCTTCTCTCTTTCTTCCTTTCTTCCTTTCTTTCTGCCTTTCTTCCTTCCTTCCCGCCTTCCTTCCCTCCTTCCTTCCCTCCTTCCTTCCTGGCAAAGCAGCTCAATCTCAGTATTGCAAATATATACTGAACAGAATTCCAAAATCTTCATTTGCGAAGCCTAGCCATAGTCAGAATTACTTAATATAAAATAGATTTGAGATAAAGTGTGAGAATAGCTTAATCCAGGAAGAGAGGAAAAATGAACTTATTTAAATAAGCTATCTAACTGTAAATGCTGTCTGTAACCTGTTAAAACCAGAAAGGCACTAATGAATGATGTTGATGCAAATATGGAAGATACCATCAGTACATGACAATCAAAATTCTTTATAAAGGGAGCATTGGATGGCTATTAGAATTGGAGTAAAATAAACCTAATTCATTCAGTAATACAGTCTACAAGCTTTTGTGATGAACAAGAACATCTGTTGTAAAATGGAAATTTATCAACTGTTACGTGTTAGTCAAACACAGGTCAAATGTGGGCCACCAAGACAGCCCTAAAAGAGTCAAAGTACTATACATGCCAAAAGACATTTGGCACTGTATTAAGTGAATTTGGTATGAGTTATGCAATAAAAGGGTGAGAATAGGTACTGTCCTGCTAAGACATGGTAGTACATAAATCAATACTGCAGTAGAAGCACCTGAGGTCTACAACAATGAAGAAGAGAACAGAATAGCTGTTAATAAGAGCAGTTTTAAAGAGATCATATTGTTTTTCCTAGGGAAATGAAAACCGAGGTTCAGTTGTGATTACTGTTTCAGGGTCTTTTTCAAGGAGAGCAATTGCAGGTGAAGACGAAAGGAAGGGAAACACAACAGCAGGAAAGCCATATTTAATCCAAAGGACAGTGCTGAAATAAGAGATTCATAGATTACTATGAATTAGTTCATGGTGAGACTTAGAACATTAGAAAAAGGTTCTAGCAAAGTAATCAAAGTAATATAACCTGAAATAATTTTTTTTCAGTTAAAAACCCAATATGCCTTAAAATACGTTAGTGGAGGTGAACTCTTTCACAAAGAAGCCACTCACTGTGGGGTTGGGGTTTATAAGGCTTTTAGGAGGGTCATAGGGGGCCAATCACAAGTTCAGGGTCACACAGAAAAAAACATCAGGTAAAGGGTCAACAGCCAATAGGAAGGGGTTAACAAAGGACCAGTGAGAAACATCTCAGGACACCTTCCCAGGACATCTTGTGTGGGAGACAATAGCTTCACAGGGGGTGTCTGGAAGAGGGAGACAGTGACACTGCAGAAAATACACAAACATGTTGAAACATGTTTAAACTACAGTAAAAACTTCTGTTTCCTTAAGGTTAGAGCTGTTTTCCTCACCAGTCCATCTCTGACAGGACTTTTTCCATCCTGCATATGGCAAATCCATTGCCACAACTCACCAAACCTTATGCAACATAAGTTTCCCAAATCTTCAGCACCTTCTGGAAATTTATCTAGAAAGGCTTTGTGAGTAGTTGCTGATTTTTAGTTTGGCAATGAACTTTATTTTCAACTTTACTGAGGTAGTTTAACATTTCCTGATTCATCTTTCTTCATTGCACAGCTAGGCTCCTTTTGAAGCAAGGGACAACAGCTAAGGTGTTTGCTGAGACCAGGAGTACAGTAGTTCACTGTTAAAGGGCCTGTGACCTGGAAAATTATTATTATTTCCTTCTTTTTGTACTCATTTACTTTAGTTTGCAAGGACTCAAATGTAGAAATTTTGCGGATTTGTATTAGTCTAGTTAAAATACTTATCTTGGCAATATATAGATTGGGAACACGTAACTGCAATTGTGATATTATAAGTGCTAGGTCTTTTCTAAAACAACAGTTCTCCAAGGCAACATGCTTAGTCATAGGGGCCATCTGAGCCCTAGCATCAGGGAAGAAGTTTGATGGAACTGTTATAAACTTTTTTAGGCTACAGAGTGATGCAAGTCTCAATTAGCTGCTGATAATTGATTAACACAGAGGGTTGCATAGAAACGCAGGGGATGGATCTATCTATTGATGCAATTTCTTGTCTTAATGTCTTCATAAGTGGGAGTTAAATGGTCCCTTTTTTCCATGGTTCATTGTTGTTAGTAAAGGAGTTACAATTGCTTTCTGAAGAACATTCTGATTTCTCAGTTGATAAATTTATTTGTTTTTCTCACAGAACATTTTTTTTCTAAGGAACTGTTTGCATACAATTATTTCACTGAGTTACTTTGCTTTTGCTGCTGATTCTGAAATCTAGTTGTTGAACAAACCAGAGTAACTCAATTTTCTGTGTGTCATAGCTGTGGTAATTTTTAATGAAGTCTTTTACGTTTCATGGCAAGAAGATCACTAAAAGTTCAAGAACAACCAGGAAGCTCTGCATTTCACTGACATTTAAGTCCTTCCTAATTTTACACAGCTGTTGATTTCAAATGACTATTATTCTTCCTGATGAGAGGAAATCACATAGGGCTTTTTCCTGTGAGTCGCCACACATACAGTTCTTGGCACAGTGTTGTAGCATTTTGGCATTGCTAATTCTGATTGGATACTTTGCAAGCAAAATGAGACTCATTTGAATTCCTTCATTACGAGAAGAAAGCAGGGAACAAAGGGCTTTTTTGGCCCTTCAGGATCCAGGACCACTTCCGAAGTTCCATAGCCAAGGTCCCATGGTACTGTGGGCACCACACAAGCAAAACACGCAGGCAGGGCTGCGCTCTCTTCCTTCATTCTGCTTCTCAAAAACAAACAGTGGGTGCACAGCCTTTTAAGGAGACAGCAGGCCTCCCAGTAGGTCAAGCCTGGATGTGGCTTCTGGGGTCTACTACACGCCAGTAGCCTGGTAAATTAGTTTAAACCAGAATGTCTCAAAGACCTGGTCAGCTTTAAGGTGAGGGATGGGGCCCTTGGAAAGTGAAAAATAAGTTAGAGGCTTATTGTTATGCCTAAGAGTCATAACTAGGCAAGTCACTGAACAAGGTGCACCACAGAAACAGAGAAACTGAAGTGTGGACCACTTTTGTATCATGCGTTGACTTCAAATATTTCTTCAAATATTCTTTAGCAACAGCTTTGGCAAAGTAGATAAGACATTTTCTTCCTAAATGAAAGAGACAGAAAAAGAGTGATCAAGCATTTTAAGAAATATATTATTACTTCAGCAATTTAGTTTAAGGGAAGGAAAGGGAGAAGAGTACAGAGGTAGTGGTATGATTCTCTTTGATTGCAGTGATAGTGGCTATTCCCCAGATTCATTTAATGTCCTTTTGGAAAGGACAAATATATATGTCCTCTGTTATGGGACCTGATCACCTAAGGTGTGACACATCTTCCAAGACAGCTCTGGGTTCACTTGATTTTAGTTGCAATAAGGTACTTAGCAGACTTCCAAAATCAGAGTCCATTTCACTCTGTAGCTGCTTTTATTTCAAAATAAAACCTTGCATATATGCAGGTGTTACTAGAGGCAACATTATGACCATTTAATGAAGCTGTTCTGGTGTTGTGTTAAGTGATGGCAGGAGGTCATGTGCACAAGGTCAGCTGTTTGCTTTTGCTATGGTCATCTACTTTGGCATGTAATTTTAATGGTTTAGAGCCTGGAGCATGGCCAGCTTGGATATCAGATGTGCATATACTGAAGGAGCTCTAGGAAGATGCCTGTAATATTATAACAACGATAACATTGTTACTTTCAACAGGCCAGCAACATTCCAGCTTTTTCAGGTTTGTTGGTATCTCTCAAAAAATCAGATGTCATATGTGCATTTAACACTGAATAGCAATCCTATATAGGGCTTTCATCAAAGAAGGAGAACAGAATACACAGTGATAAATACACTCTGTATTTATTCTGCTAATTGAACAAAAGTAGCACTATATAAATTTGAATCCCTTTGTTCACAATTAAACTTCTGTCACCTCTTCACTGAATCATGTCATAGAATCATACTATGCAACTAGCTAAGATGAAAAATAACAAAGCTTTATTCGTGGAAGTTTTTGGAGAATTTAGATAGCTGGAACGTAGTTACCCAGTTTTTTTTCTTTCCAGGATGTCAGAGCCAGTAGATCTGTTATTGAATATTGTTTTGGCTAATTCTAATTGCCCATGGTCAAAAGCAGCATGGTGCAGTGGCCAAAGGGCCCTGGAGCACATTGTCCATCCAGCCTTCCTGTGTGAATACTACCTTCTACACTGTAAGTGTGGAATAGCTCACCTGATTCCACCAGGCATTTGGCTCCACATCAGCACATTTGTTTTACTCACAAGAGACAAAGCTTTCCTGCTGATACATAGTGTGTCTGAGACAAGGTGGACAGATTGGTCCAACGGCAACCGGGTTGCGCAGCCATGGGCTCTGCATCCCAGAGGGAGCCACTCTCACGAGGAGAAATTTTGTTCTTAATATGGAGGATTGTGTTTCACAGATGAGCCTTGCCTTAAAAAATACCAAGTAATGCTACGTTCTGTGCCAAAGTTAAGCCCATGCTATCATTTGTTAGTTTTCTGAGGAGGATTTGGCTGTATAAATCTCTGGTAAACACTACAGTTAATTAGATGCCTGCATCTGCACATTTAGTCAAATATGCAGGCAGATATTGATTCCAGCCACAAGACTCTTGTAAACAAAGTCATTGAAGATATGTGAAGTGTTTGGGTGAAAATCCTTATTTGAAAAGATTACACATCTAAAAACTCCAAAATTCTAAATTATCAAGAAAATCAACAGCAAGAAGTAAATTCCACCTAGACACCCATGACAAGCCAAAATGGTTATTACAAAATAAGAGCTTCACCCATTTTCCATCACTACCTATGCAAACACAGCACAAGTTCCTTTATTATTATGAAATATAAACTGTGTTTTCATGATCATTGTATGAATTGGTAATGACATCATACCACTAAAGCTAGTTACTGAAACACTTTTCAAAGTAGAATTTTACTGTTTATAATTGTGAGCAAAGGACAAAACAGCCTTTTTTCCCCCTAGAGTTTCTGTCCTGCTGTTATAGAATAATAACAAATTAATTGCTAAACTTAGCATTATGGCTTGGCATGCCTGCAGTTTTGAACATATCTAACTTCTGTCCTCACAGAATTTCAGGGGTGTACAGGCTTGTGTGTATGTGTGTAGGTACAGAGATCCTGTTGTACCCACATATGTTGCTATAGTCACAGCTGTGTTATCTTTTCAAATACTGACTCTTCTAGGACATGCAAAGAGGACAGAGGCAGTAAATCATTGTAGTGGGTTGGCTTTGGTTTTTTTGGCCTTCCTCACCAATAACACAGAATTGTAGCAATTTGGCTCACTCCAAGCCTGGACATTGTGGACTGCATTCTTTAAACCTCATCAGAATATTTGCCCGAGCATTAGTTGGAACGTTTCAAAACATGTTACTTTTGACAATTTATAGCAAAATGTAACAACCATGTTTTTACTAGAAAAATTTTTTTATCACAGTTTTAAAGATGAAAAAGGACAAAAATAATTAAATAATAATGATAATAATTAAAAAAAGGCAAATCTAATCTGATAACAGACTAACATTCTAATGACTACATTCCTGTATGTTACTTTTTTTTTCCCAGCATTTTTGGTGGATTAAGGAATCTCAAAATTATGTCACAATGAAAGGTATTAAACAGTACTGTCATGGATCAAAAGTGGCTTTTCAATGGACTGCAGGGAATTTTCCTCATCTTACATTCAATTCCATTGATGTTCTCAATCTGGCACAATGGCTTCTCAGAAATGACTTGCCTAGGACCAGTCAATTGCTAAGACACACTTAATGTATGATATCAGGCATTTAAGACAGAATCTGCCAAGATTGTTGGTGAGAATATTGCTAGCTTTGTCCCACACATCAGTCAAATCTGAAATATCAGAATAGGGCAAAGGTGTCATCAGGCTGGATAATATTTTTGTGCCCTAAAATCAGACAGATAAGAGACTCTGATGATTAAGAAGTGGATCACAGAGAGTCAAAGCCTGTTTATGACAAATATGAGCCATTACATTTGTTTGTATGACAGGTTAATGGGCTTATTGTAATACTGTTGTTTGGATGCATCAGGAGAAGGAATTTTCATTCTTCTCCATGTTGACTTACATGTTTATTTGTCTTCCTGAATTATTTGACCTTATATGTTTGAACAAGTCTTATCAAGTTCTGCAAGTGCATTGGCGCAGCTCAAAACAGCCATACTCATCCTTTTGGCCTGCAGTTATTTGCAAACATTTTTCTCACTTCAGTTGCTGAGAGGGGGTAAGAAGACACGGTGAAGAAGTTCTTTCTGTGATAACTACACACTTGAAGCTAGGTTTAGCTTGACATCAAACAACATTCACTTACCTAGAAAGAAACTGACTCATATTGGGAGGGAAAAAATGGTGATAAAAATAATAAAGTTTATCTCTTGGTCCAAGTATAGCATTTGTGCCGGTGGATGCTGGGATAGTTGCAGCTCTGTCATCTTATTAAGTCAGTGTCAGAAATTCATACTTCAATAGTTTGCTCAAATAGTTTGTCATAGGTTTGTTCAAATAGGTGGTCCATACATTTAAACAGTGGCTGCTTTTATTCTGTATTTTGATTTGTTTGCACCATGAAGTAGAAGAAAAAACTAGAACCATGTTGAAGTATTTCATAGCTGTAGCTAAAACTGAAATCAACTGTTTTAAGCATAAGAGACAAAGACAAGTGGTGCTCAGTGCCCCTTGAAAACTTGGCGTTCTTCAGGATTTCTGCTCTCTTGCCGCCAACAGGAGAGACCAGAGACGGAAGTGAAAAAGGAACCAGATGAGCAGCAGATCTATATGGTAGAAACTCCAAATCCCCATCACCAAATTTCCTAAAGCATCACCATGTTTTCTGACACACAGATTTTTCATGCCCTAGAACTTAATTTACTCTAAATTATCAGTTATACAGATCTCAGTCACCTGTTCATCAGAGGAAAACAAAAAGCTTTGGCAGCTGAACAGAGAGAGAATGCACTCCCAAAGTGTCTAGAAAGTAAGAAGAAAAGCTTAAATTACTCAGAGCTTCTTACATCAAACCAGATGAGAGATTAAACAGCTGGCTAATAGCACAGATAATTTTAGTATTTGTGAAGCTCTTCAAGAGGGCTGGGGAGATATGATGAAGGAAAGGGTGAAAACAGAGACCACTGATTTATCCTTTATTAAAGGAAGGGTCAAAATGGCAAAGTTCATTTGTGCAAGGATGGCTAAGAAGCTTGCAGAGGTAAAGCAAGAAGGAACAGAAGAAAACTCAGTGGTGCCAGGCATGTTGACAATGAACTCTATTTTTTCTCTTAGAAGTGAAAAAGTCCTTTGGTCCAATTCATACACAGAAGATTTCAAAAAAATGCACAGCCGCATTGAAGAGATTTCATATTGTATAACAGCATAGGAAAAGGTCTGGAAAGTTCCCAAAAGCACCAATATGTTGGTTGAATAAAGTCAGAGAAATTTCTGATGATTTTTTACATTCCACTGGAAAAGGTTCACTTGTTGATAAGGAACTTATTTAAAAGAATGTATAATTCTGGTGAGACTTTTGGTGGCAGAGCTTTCACTGCTTCAAGATACTAGAATGGCACATGTTTTTGAGACTGGGAGCACTCAGATGGGAAATAAAAGACTTGCATTTGCTTTCAAACTTTCCCACAGCCTGGGCGGGATCCAGTGCTCTCTCTTCTGGAGTCAGTCCTCTGTCTTTTACAGAAAATAGTTCTGAGAGTTAATGGCTTCCCCATGACTCCAAATGAAAATATTCGTTGTCTTGATTCTGAAAGATATATTTGGAGAAAGGAGATATCTATTCAGGTCTCTATGACCACTAGAGAAGACAGACAAAAAGCCAGCTCTTCAAGCTGAAAATCTGATGGACTGTCAGAAGCAAGAACTAATAGCATTTTAGAAAGAAGAGAGGGTGAGTACCATTTTACATAAGAATGTCTGACACTCACGAGTAGTTTTGAAAGTCATAGTGTTTCTATTTGTCTTTATATGCTGTAATACATATTCCAGGTAAAAACAATAAACTAAAAAAGAGATAAAACAGAAAAGCTATTAGCTGAGGCTAATACATTGTACAGACTGAGAAAAATGACGAGTAATAATCAAACTACACTTTCCTGTGTTGCCTGTATGGGCTTATTTTTAACTCTTTCTAACTGATAGCAAGCAACAATGATCACCTTTTGCTTGCTTAAAGCTCATCTTTCTGAACAGATCTGAAGTTAAATGAATTTCTATTTCTGTCACTGTCCTGGATCAGCTGCTAACAAAAGGAAGATGCAGGTGTGCTGAATAATAGCCCAAGTCTTTCATTGTTCACTCCCATTTCTGAACACTTATCATCAAACCTATTGTTCAGGGTAGCACAGCCCACTTTTAAACTGCCTAAAGAAGCATCAATACTCACTTCACAGAAAGAAAAGCAAGTGGAATACAGAGATATTTGTATTCTTGTGGTAGAAAATATTAGTGATAAAACAGAGTGGAAATCCTGAGATTGCTTGAACATGTTTTCAAGGCTGTTGTACCACAGATCGTGTGCCAGCTAATGGAAATGTCCCTTTCTAACAGTACAAAGTGAATGTATAATGTAGCCATAAAGTATTCATAGTTTAACTTTTTTTCAGGTTTCTCCATGCTTTGCTAGCTTTGCATACCAAGCTTAAGTATTGCTCAGTATTTTTCAGCCTGACTCTAGTGTTAATAGCACATGGATGTTGTCAAGGGACATTTTATTCTAATGCCTCCTTTTGTTTTATTCAGTAGGAAATTACTGCCCTGATATTGTCAGTTACAGTAATTCAGAAAAAATAACTGCAGCAAATGCTGTTCTGTGGTATACAAAGCACATCAAGACAGACATATGAATACAAGAACTTTAGCTGGGTGGTCCTGATTTCAGTATTCTCAATAGTCTTTCACTTTCCTGCAGAAGTAAGATGTTTCTGCCATAGTCAGTTTTGATGTGTGTTTTATTCCCCTAGGACACTGCATTTGACCTGAAACTCCTAGTTCAGAAAGGTGGGGTTTTTTTTCTCTTATTCCCATGATGAGACAAAGTACTTTCACCTGACATTTTCCTGTTTCAGGAAGTTTATTTTTCCAGATTTTTTTTTTATTTTCTGTGCCTCTGTATTCCTATTTTCCAGCTGCAGGTACTTCTGGCTCCTGCTCCAAGGTAGACCATCCTATTGAGCACACATCCAGATATTCTGCTGCTCCGACCGTATATAGCTTTTTTTGTCTTTCCCTATTTACAGAAGGAAGGGGAGAAGGATGAACGGAGGGAGAAATAATGGAGAGGAAGGAAATTAAGCCTGTCTTTGCCCATGGGTTGTCGTGGAGGTCAGACCTAGAAACTTTTGTGTACTAAGAACTGCTACCCAAGCTCCCCTGGCATGGCCACTTTGCTTCACCCATCCCACAGCAGCCTCTTCCTCCGCTCCACCTCTAGGTCACTCTGTGGCTGGAAACACAGTAGACAGACCATAACTGTGTTTTCACAGGTACAAATTGCCTCTCTAACAATCTACATCTTCAAATAACCTACACAAAAACAGAGGCATAAAGAAGAAAAGGAGGCAGAAAAGGAATGTAAAGGGAGGGACAGAAGACATACTGGAGTAGAGGGAGCAGGCTGAGATGGATCAGAGGCTGTTTACTAGCAGAAAAAAAGACCCATAAATTAGAGATACCACACACACACATAACTTCTAATGATGTTTGATTATGGCTTATTCTTACTGTAAGCTTGGGTTTGGTTATGGACATCAAAATACTGCAGTGCTTTCTGAATATCTAACCTTTCTTTTGGAGGATGTACCTATCTCTTGTTTCTTCCAGGTATTTCCTGCTTCATTCCCAGTTTCTGGACCTGCCCCCAGCTGATAACTTGTTTTTCCTAGAGGAGCCCTCCATTTTCTTTACACCAGCAAAAGTCAGCAGCTCTGGGTAACACACCCCCGAGCTTCTGTCCGTGCTCTGTTCCTCTGCAGTTCTGTCCCGGTGACAGATCAGGCCCTTCTTCACCATCACAGGGGCAGTGTCTGTGCCTCTTGTTGAGTATCCATATGGTTTTACTGGCTATGGACAATGTATAATATGGAAGTAATTCTGGATTGTGTTTAAATTAAAAGCTGAGTTAATCAAAAGTTTTTTTATTTAACTGTGAATATAAAAATGCTTATGTCTAAATTAGCTTTAGGTATCTGCAAGGCAAATATTTAAATAACATTTTCTTCCAGTTCTGAAGTCCAGTTCAAATTCCCACTAACCTGCATGGGAATTGTGTAAGGCCATTGAGGAGGACAGTGAAGAGAAGAACAAAATACTAAGCCATATGCTGACTATAAAAGATTCTATTATCTGTTTGAAACTGTGGGAAATAGATCACATTGATTATGATAAATAGCAACAAAAAAAGGCCAGTGAGAGAAAAATAATCTACCAAAATCTACCAAAAATCTACCTTAGGCAAAATCTACCAAAAATACCTTTTTCCTTTTGGTCCAGAGGCAATAAAGTTACCAAAAAGATCAAATCATGATGGTAAAACACGAAAGCAGGTCCTGTATCACATATGTAAAGGATCCCATAAGCATGAAATTTCACCCACTAATACAAAATTAGATGTGGCAGAACTGTAGTACTATTGTGTATGAGAGTATAGGCTACTTCTGTTTGACTGAAAATGTTTTACACACAAGCAGACAACCATCTCTTCCTTGAAAGCATTTTTCAATCACCTGATGTGATTATATCCCACCTCATGACCTGAGACCTTTGAGCGCTTCCAAAAGTTATTATTATTTTCTTCTGTGGAGGAAAATAATGTGAGTTATTCAGTGACACACCTCAAGAGAGATCAAGAAATTAGGAGCAGAAAAGAACTCTAGTCCCTTTCTCCTATACAGGAGGCAACATTGCCTGAATCTGAATGCAGTGGCAGTGACACTGAAAGGTGCTTGTCCTGTTCTGAATTGTAATAGCTAAAAAGAAGACAGCACAATAATAAGAACAAATAGTTCACTTTTACAACAGTTGTGCTTTATTTTTCTTTTCTGAGAATTCCTTGTTCTTTTCCTGTATCTGGGCTATTAGTCCACTCACACAGAATTTTAGGCATAGACAAAAAATAACTCAGTAAAAAGGACTACTAACGTTACGAATGAAGAGTTGCCCTCAAAAGAAAGTTAAAACAGCTAGTTCAGTGCTGCCTCTATTGTGGGCAGGTTGGGTAATTTTCACTCTGTTTTCATTAGGCTGATTTGTGGATCTTTAATTGTTAAGAAAAGAGGGAAATTAAAAGGATAAAATACTGTAGTCATAAGAAACAAAGTAGTTAATATGTTTTAGAGGTGAGCTATTCTTCATCAGTGCAAGAGCAATCCACTGGAATAATATTCACTCTCAATTGACACACTTAATAAATCAATTTTAACTGTATTAAAGGTAATTTTGTGCTACAGAAAATTTGTCATCTGTTTCTCAAATAAGAAGTGATTTACACCTTGCATATTCATCGGGAAATGGGAACAGTGTGAGCTGGATGCATTAGTAGTTCTTAACTCTACCTCAGGGCACCAACTTCCCTTACAGTGCACTGGTTTCGGGGAGTAAGAAATTCTTGTGCATGTGGGCTGCAGGGGGGTCACAGTGGAATCATGGAATATGTTATGAAGCAAAACTACTCTTCAGTGTAGTTACAGGCTTAGACTCCATCTTTTCTAGTTAGGAGAGTAATGCACCATCTAGTAGACATTGTGGAGAGAAATACAGTTTTTATTAGAATGATTTTATTAAAGACATTATGTTTCATTTAGAAGCACCTGCCATTATTTATATTACTAGTTGTTTCTCCCACATGTAGAACAAAACACAGATTTTTCAGGCAGAATGGAATTTTTTGGCTTGTGAAGAATGACAACAGTGGAGCAAGTGTGGCCTCCCTGAAGCAGATGGCATTATGCTCTTTGTGAGCCATCAATACTGCCCATCCCCAGTGGTCAGGCAGCGTGACACATTTCTTTCGAAGGTACAAAACATTGCAATTTCTCCCCTGGCCCTCATAAGATTTAAGTAGCTGCAGATATGCTTTCCTAGACTTATAAGCGGACACTGTCAGAGCCCTGAGGGCATTCCCTCCTCTCCACAGGCTTTGACTGCCTGGGCTCAAGGCCAACTTTAATAAAGAAGCTGTCAAGCCATGAGAAGCTCGGCAGACGCCTGTCCTGCCTTTGCTCAGGAGTTGCTTTTAAACTGAGGTTCCTGGGCTTAGTATTTGCCCGAGTTATGTGGCAGGTATGCCTGTCCCTGCTCCTGTGCCTCCCTGAACCCCATCCTCTGACCTGGCTTTCCAGCTTGAGCTGGGACCTGCCTTGTCCCAGCAGACTTGTCTGGTAGCCTGGGCTCTCAGCAGAGCAAGATCATCTGCATCCTCCCAGCTCTGCTTGCCTCCCTGTGGACTCTACTTTCTTGGCATGGTGCTGCTCTGCTGTTCCTGCTGCTCCCTTGGCAGGCTACCGGAAAGAGAAGCAGTGGCAAAGTCTCACAGAGTCATTTTCCTAAGATGGATATCAGTCCATTACAAGCTCAGCCTAGATACATGGTCCAAGAGGTCTGAGTCTTTGGTCCTCATGTTCAACATAGTTTAAATCCACTCCATGTTTTTCTGCAAAATACTGTCCTTCCTCTCTTTTCTTGGATGCCTCAAAGTTGCTATGGAGAAAAGTTGCTATGTTGTTTAGGAAAGCCACAGGTGCATTAGCTTTATTTCTCTGTTCCACAGGCAGAGCTATGAGAGCATTATTGGCATAGGCAGATGGATAGCTATTATGATCCTTGCCATCCTTGAATGGCTGCTCTTATCTGTAACCCAGGCTTGCTGAGTTTCTATGTGAAAAACACTTAAAGGAAGAGGATAGATAGAAAATATGTGTTCAAGGTAAGGGTAAGGAATTTTGGAATATACTGTTGCTTCAATAAATAATAAAGTTTACCGGAAAATATGCAGCTTCCTGAATGGACAAAAGAGAATCTTTTCTTCAAGTGTTTTTGAATTTTTGCTAGTAGGAACTTATGCTTGAAAATTAGAGAAATTGTAAAACTGAGCTTGAGCTATCCCTTTTTACTCACTGTTGAGTTTAAGAGCATAATTATAACCCCTGTAAATTTAAATACTACAGCAAATTCCTACCTCTCTGTTCTAGGAGGAAACTAGTCAGTTCTATTTCGTTGGAGTAGAAATAAAACTTTATATTGTAGGATGCATTATTTTATCACAAGAAAATTCTTCCAAAAGGCTTTTTCAATAAACACTTAATTACGACAAGTGGAAAGATAAAAGAGAATAGCATGAGGCCAGATCTTACTTTTATGTACTGGTGGGATGTAACGGAGTAATGCGCTTGGATACAACAGAGACTGAAAACCACTTCCAGGTTCATAGCATACTTCCAGGAATATCTAAAATTTGCCATTAAAATAAGAAAAAGGATTATCAAAAGCATCGTAACTCTGTGAAAGATACCTAATAGTTTGGTTTAGTTCTTCACTTTATTAAAAACAAGCTTGTTACAGATATATCCTATATACATTATAAGAAGTGCTGATATAAAAAATTAAACATAGGAGGGAATTTATTCTTTTGCCGAGCAGTTTCCTCCCAAAACACTAGATTATTCTACTACCTAAAATGGCTACAGAGAGTTCTTCTAGAAGGCAGGATTTAATCATTTTACTGTGTAGTCAAGCTCAGGTCTCTATCACTCAGAACAAATCTGGTGTATGAACTGCAGGGTGCAATTAGAGGGATTGCCTTTTCCACTCAAGTGATTGAAACAATTGTTTTTACTTGAATGGAAAACAATTGGACAAAGGAGTTCCTCACGCTGAATAATGGGGTCTGTGAGGCAATAAAATATCTATTAAAAACCCAGAAGTAAAAACCCAGCAGTGATTCTCAGTTTTTCATCTTTTAGGAGAGAGGTAAGGGAAAGAGAACTGAAATGAAGTAGAAGAATTGATTACTTTAGACTTCATGACTCTAAATGAAAGATTTGTTTGGGATATTGGCAAACTGATCAGCAGTACTTGTTTTTGTGATTATCAAGTAACCATGGAGATGAAGAGTTGTAGGCAAATACTGCTGCATAATAGATATGTTTTGGATACCTACATCTGGAAGAAGATTTAAGGAGTGAATTGGTGATTGAAAGCACTTTACCGAGAGATGCTGTCACAGCATGTACTTCAACTACCAGTATCTTTTCTCAGGAGGAAAATAACACTTTTTTGCTAGCTGGGTGAACAGAGGAGAGGGGTTTGCAGGAGAAAATGGGGTAGGAACTAACCATTTGCTCTATTGCTAAACTTGTGGGAAACAAGTGCCAGGGTGTGGCTGGTTGGATTTTTAAATGCCATCAGATTTACCTCACTTGTTTTGAGGTACAGTGCTGTGTCACCCTTCTATGATGGGCCCTCCTCTGAGAGGGGCTGCACAGTTATGGCTCCCACAGCACCCAGAGCTAATACTTGCAGCCACAGAAGAGAGCTCATTAGCTCTGGCTGGGCACCATGATACCAGCAGTCATGACACATCAGTTCGTGTGGAGCCAAGCTGCAACACATCTACTGCTGTCCACAAGACAGACTCTTACAGGGGATGGGAAGGAAAACCTTGCACTTGGACAAATGCAGGCTCAGAGCAAATGGTGTGGGGGAGTGAGAAGAGAGCTCTTCCTCTCCCCCATCTTTTAACAGGAGACATAGCAGAAAAGGGTGCTGGGTGGTTGAATTAGGCAAGGTACACCCTCACTACCACTGCTTCTCTGGCATGTCTGCTGTCTTGTGATGGCTCCATCAGCCAGACCTAACATGTGAACTGAAAGAGCTAGAAAGAAAATGCATCCACTGCTGATAGTGCGGTAGAGAAACTGCAGCTAATGGGAGGATGGAGACCAGTTATTCCCTTTTGTCACCACACTCCAACCCATCCAGTTCTGTGGCTGGCTTGGGCAGTGTCCTGCAGCTTGCATTTTTCTGTGGAATTGAATGCTCATTAATAATACATTTGACATATGTGGTTTAAGAACTGCTCTAGTGAAATGTATTCTTTGCAGGACAAAAACTGCCAGCTCTGCTGTGCACTTTGCTTACCCATTTGTAATTGTCATGCATGCTTTATCATGTTGCACTCTTTATCTCAAGAGGTGTGGACAGTTCTAGGGAAGCGAACTAAATTTCATATAATTAAGACAACAATGTTTGCTGCTAACCATGAAGGGTCATTGTGTACTTGTAAAGGCTCTTATTAAAATACAGTGGATGGACTCCAAAAGAAAATAATTGCTTTAGGCTTTGCTGCTGGCCTTGTTTTTTTCCCCCTTGTATATATTTGGATAGTGTTACCTTAGAACATTGTTTATGCTAAGTCTAATTAGTTCTCTTCTTCAAGGAGTGCAAAATGATTCTGTCAAAAAAAATTACCTTATTTTGCTGTAGCTGGAAGTATCTTGCTGGTGAATTGTTATGATTTGTACTCCTGAGCTTTGTGATTTGTTGTCGATGACCACAAAGACCCATTCCAGGCTAACATGAAATAGCAGATCTGTTCTTTTTGAGGATAGATTGAAGTTGTAAAATCTTTTTATAATCAAGATTTTGTTTTTGTCTTGCTCCATTTCACAAGAGTTTGTCCATTGATTTTCCTGTTCCAGTCTAATGAGGAACCAAGGGACATTATGATATATTAGTTCTTTTGAAGGCTATTTTTACTGATCTGACCACTGCCACATGGATTCCAAAACTTTGCAATTTCCCTTCTTCTGATCCAGAACACTTTGAAGAAGCTGTGATATTACAAAGGACAGCTTCCTGCCCAAGAGTTGAATTAATGCAGAAACCAAATCAGCCAGCAAGGCTGGAGTTTAGTATTGTGTAACTGTTTCATTATAATTTTAACGACACTAACAATTGGACAAAATATTATCCATGTTGAACTCTTCAAGGTTTCATTACTTAACATTTGTCTTGGACTTTGAACTTAAAAACTCAGTGGTGCAGGGGTGTTAGCAGACACAGAACTTCTTAACTGAATCTTTATGTTCTTCAGAATTATTTAATTTGTGTAGGTTTTGTATGAAGAGGTAAATGAGATCTAAAGACTGAAATACAAGGGGCTCACCCATTAAAATAACAGCATGCAACTTCCCTGGCTTAAGAGTAAGTTTTCATTCAGGTTACAGTATTAGTATGACTGCCATCTCAGCTGTCATGTAGCAGTTCCTTATGCCAACAGTTCATAATTTTCTATATTCCTGTAACAACGCATTTGTCACTTTTATTTTAACATAACAGAGAAGCCGTGGCATCTCAGGAGGGTCATTAAACACAAGTCTGTGAAACTATGGACTTTATTTGAGTGGTTTGAAACCAGACATCCTGCTCAGTTTCAAACAAAACAAACGCAGCGTAGGAGTTGGGTTTTAGGAAGGCTCCTGGATGAGGCATCCTGGGAAATGAAGTCCCGAGTACTCCAGCGGACATGGGCAGTGAGATACCCATGGTGATTGGTTGTTAAGGTCACATGGTGTGACGTGTCACTATGGAACCCCTATATAAGCTATTGTCTCATTTGAATAAAGAGGATTTGGCAGTGGACCCCTTGACCAGGTAGTGGGGTTTGTGTGGCTTATTTACTTATTATATTAATAAGTTATAGTGCAGTGTTTCTTGCTTTATGGCAACATTTTGGAGAGTTTGATTTATTTAGAAGAAACCTAATGTGCCAAGAAGGAGTGCAGAGTGGGGATGTATACCACCAAAGCACATTTTCATTCACCTCTCTGATCTGTTGTTGGAGGTGGGCAGAGTTCAACCTTGAACCCGTGTATTGTTTTTGGCTGGGATAAATTTTATTTTCTTCTTAGTAGGTGGTACAGTGCTCTGTTTTGGATTCAGTGTGAGAATAATGTTGATGACGGACTGATGTTTTGATTGTTGCTGAGTAGCGCGTACCATTAGCCAAGGACTTTCCAGTTTCCGATGCTCTGCCAATGTGCAGGTGCACAAGAAGCTGGGAGGGAACGTGGCCAGCACAGCTGACCCGAACTGGCCGAAGGGATATTCCATGCCATAGAGTGTCATGTTCATATATAATCTGGGGAGTGTTACCCAGAACAGGGGTTGATTGTGGCTTAGGGCCAAGCTTGGTATCTGTCAGCATGTGGTGAGCAATTGTATTGTGCATTACTTTTTTGTGTGTGTTTTATCGCTATCTCTCCCCTTCTCCTTTTTACTATAATTGGTTTTGTTTATTATTATTGTTGCTATTATTACTATTATTCTCAGTTTGCTTCAATTATTAAACTCATAAGTTGGCTCATAAGTTTGGGTTCTTTTTTCCTTGATTCTCCTCCCTGTCTCACCTGGGGAGGAGGGGGAGTGAGCAGCTGCATGGTGCTTAGTTGCCAGCTGGGGTTAAACCACGACACACTGGCAATTGAAATTCCATGAGCTGTCCTTGCAAAGCTTTCTTCTAGGGGCAGGGCAGGGATCTTCAGAAACAATGTCATGGCTATCCCCAAATTGTCTGCCTGTCTGCAGTAGATTCAGAGCTTTTTGAATCCTCTGGACATTTTAGCTAAGTTTTCCTTTGATTATTTCCCTGAACACTGTATCTCTTGGCTGAGACCACTGCAGAAGCACATACACTTTGGTCTAATGGTTTTATTGTTTAAGCTTCCACCTTCTATCTGACTACCTGAACTGCATTATTCAGACCTCGACAAGTTGGCAACAGAAAGCAGATAAATACTTCCCAGAAAAGCTTAGACACATACCATCTTTTACCAGTGTTTTAGAGCAGGCTATATGAGCTAGCACCTCTTGTGCTAGCAAAAGTGAGCCCTGGTTGTGTGACTACCTAAGAGTGGATAGAAAAAAGTGAACTTTGTGTTTCTTGGATTTGTCAAATATAATGGAGTTCTTCAGAGAAGCTTTGTCTTGTTCTTTTCCTCTTGAAAACTTTCCTTCTTCAACCTGCACTGAAAATGAAAAGGTGAAGAAAGAAAACAGCTTTGCTTAGGCACTGTTAATGGCATTGTCTTGTTTTGCCTTGTTTGCTAGATGACTTTCTGCCTTCTCATACAACTTGGCCTTGAAAAGTAGATTTTTTTTATTCAGTGAGACTATTTGCATAAAGTAAATCCATGAAGGAGTAAATACAATAAAAATACCTAAATTCCATCTGATAGCCTGGGTTCATCTCACTCTGAGACTTGGACACCCACAGTAAACCGTTGGGTACCTGGGTAGTAGGTGAGACACCCTGAGGAAGTGGTGATATGTAATCTCACCCCGACTGCGGTGCTTTAGCAAAATTTCCTGGCACTGAAGCTGGTTCCTGCTGCAGCCAGTCAGAGTCCCTATAGGTTTCATCTGAGTTTTGAGAAAGACTGATTTCTGCTTAGCTTCCCAGCATGCTTTCCGATTTATTACCAGAATCTTAATAAAGGGTCTTGCAGCATATGAGTTAATTAATTTCTCTCCTGGTTCTCAGTCATGGAAGGTCAGACTGTCCTAAGAGAAGGAACACTTGCAGGGGATATAACTGACTATTGTGTACAAACATGCTGACCTTAACTAAGCAAAGATCACAATCATATAAGGAAAGGTAGATAATAAAGAAAAAAGTCAAGACATGAAGGTTTTGTAATCAGCCATTTGAGGCTACAACACAAATAAATAACTGAAGGAATAAATGCATGTATTTTGATGTATTAAGGTAGTTACTTTGCATGTATGTAAAGACACTCCACGCAAAGCATGCCTTAACAAACCTTTTGATACACTAACTTCATACAAGAACTACATTTTGAAGAAAATGGTGATTATAAAAAATATTAAGTTAAAACATCTATATGTTACACACACACATATAAGCATATAAGACAGCATGCTTTTCTTTTGAATGTATTAGGCTATCGATGTAACTGGTGATTGACAAGAAATGAAATTGTCCTTTTTTGATTTTTCCTCCTACCAGCCAGCTTGAAAATACTTTAATCTCCTATATGGACTCAAAAGAGAACCTTTAATGCTTTGAAATTTACAGTTTAAGGCACTGAGTTTAAAAAAAGGTGGAACATATTAAAAGAGAGTTCTTTTTTTGGTGGAAGGCTCTAGGAGATTGTGATCTGTGTCAGTATGTGTCAGTTTTAAAGATGGAGACTTAACAAAGGAAAAAGACACGAGCATCTGTTGTCTTTGCCATGTCATGATCATGACATTGCAAAATATTATCACTATTTCTTACAATTGTGTCTATCCAGGAAAATTGTGAAAGCTTGGAGAGATTGTGAAGTTACAACATATTAATGAATTTTAGTTGTCTGGGGGAGATTTTCACAAAACCAGAAACTACCAATCAGTCAGGCTATTGTCAATGCCTGTAAAAGCCTCACTTCTGTGCCTGTAAGATCATGGATCAGATTCCCTTGGAAGCTATGTCAAGGCATGTGGATAACAGGGAGGTGACTAAAGGCAGCTAACATAGTTTTATAAAGGGGAAAATTGTGCCTGGCTAATCTGGAGACCTATGGTAGAGCGAGTGGATTGATGAATAAGGGAAAATCAACTGATGTCATCTACTGTGACTTCTTTACAGCCTTTGAAACAGTACCACAGAACATGTTCGTTGCTAAATTGTAGAGGACGATTTAATGGATGGAGTATTTGATGGCTAAGGAATTGAATGAATGGCAGCATCCAAAGGGTTGTAGTCAATGGCTCAGTGTCCAAAGGAGATTAGTAACAAGTGGTGCCCCTCAGGGATTCCATATGGAACTGGTTTAATATCTTTAATAATGAGCTAAGCAGTGGGATTGAGTACACCCTCGGCAAGTTTACAGAGGACATCAAGCCAAGTGGTTGATACTCTTAAGGGAAGGGATGCTATCCAGAGAGATCCTGAGAGCCTTGAAAAGTGGATCAATGGAAATCTCTTGAAGTGCAACAACACTAAGCACAAGGTGCTGCACCTGTATTGGTGAAATCAGCAGAATCAGTAGAGACTGAGTGATGAATGGATTGAGCATCCCTGCAGAGAAGGATTTTGAGATATTGGTGGATGAGAAATTGGATGTGACCTGCCAATGTGTGCTGCCAACCCAGAAAGACAGTTGTGTCCTGAACTACATAAAAAGAAGTGTGGCCAGCATTTCAAGATATATGATTCTTTCCTCCTACGGTGCTCCTGCAAGACTCTAGCTGCGTCCATGTCTGGGCTCCCAAGCAGAAGAAGGATGTGGACCTGCTGGAATGAACCCAGAGGACAGCTAGAATAATGATCAGAAGGTATCAGAGAGACCTTATTGAGGCCTTCCAATACTTAAAGGGGATTTTAAGAAAGATGGAGAGTGACTTTTTACGAGGCCCTGTAATAGGACAAGGGGTATTGTCTTTAAACCAAAAGAATGTAGATTTACACTAGATATAAATAAGAAATTCTTTACTATGAGGGTGGTGAGGCACTGGTGAGAACTAGTGGATCCCCCATCTCTGGAGGTATTCAAGACCAGGCTGGATGGGGCTTCACTGTCCTGGTAGGAAGATGTCCCTGCCCAGTTGGAACTAGATGATCTTTAAAGTCCCTTTCAACCCAAACCATTCTATGATTCTGTGAAAACTGTTTCACAGGGTTCTGTTAATACTTATTAAAATACTGGGATAGAAACTCATTGCTAAAATTTGTTATCAACAATCCTATTTCTTCAATCAAAGGGTGACAGACAGAGTTTGACCACTCTTCAAAGTTCTGATTGAAAAAGTAAGGTGACAGCATGGCTAGTATTTTAGATGAGGAGAAATTTCACGTTTCAAACCAGTACACCATCAAGTAGATGCAAAACGTCAAATTAGTTCCTTCAAAAATACAGTGATTAATTAAAATAGACAATGTACCTTTTCTACATGGTTCTTGGTAAAGTTGCTTGTTGGTGATTACTTTCTGCTTATTCTCCTAGCTTCAAGCAAATGCCAGCTCTGCTAGACCTGATTTACCTACAAATGCAGTTCATAAATTTCCAGTGACTACTTCATGATTCTTTTAAGATATGTGGCATTTCAGAACTGCAAAGGAACTGAAAATTTTAAACTTAAAAAGGGCATAGAGTCACATTATTTATTTATTTATATTTTCTTGTACTTTTTATAAGGAAACTTTGATACAAGTATAGTATTTTTCAGCAAAGTGCGATTAGAGCTCAGATATGTATTATCTGTACTTTCAAATAACTGAAACATTTTAGGTATTCTAGCATTCTTTCTGGTGCTCGAGATTCAAGAGGAGCAGTTATGTTTCTGCAAACTCCAACAGGTTTTGACTATAAATTGATGACTCTTGTCTGCCC
This sequence comes from Pseudopipra pipra, assembly GCF_036250125.1. Classification (NCBI taxonomy): domain Eukaryota; kingdom Metazoa; phylum Chordata; class Aves; order Passeriformes; family Pipridae; genus Pseudopipra; species Pseudopipra pipra. The sequence continues at coordinate 52,456,366 of NC_087551.1, forward strand.
GTTCTTGCTCCCATTAATATTTCATAAAGTTATGAAATTACTTTTATGCAGTTCCACACTGAACATATGCAAGGGGTAAATGTAATAAATCATTCAGTGGCTCTCAGCTAGAGTAAAGGCAATGGAGAGAATTCCTGAAATACTAGTAGCCTGTTAGGCACAGACAGCACAGCTCTCGTTGAACTCAAAATATTTCAGAGAATATCCCTTGTGCATGTATACTTGTGAATATTGGGATTTGTACATCTCATCTCACTCATCTCATGGCTAGGCTTCACGAACAAAGATTTGGGAAGGGCTCTACCCACGTTTATTACAAGTGCATTGGTGGCTAAAAAGGCCAATACAAGATAGGCACGTCCAGTTGCAAAAGGTACAGCAGAAAGACTCCTTAGGTGGTATATTCTGCAAGGCACGATTCTTTCTGTGTTGTCTTTTCTCCTCAAGAGTGATCCTGTGTGCTTTCTCAAAGGAAGCAGCAGCTTAGTTATAGATGGTGTGTCTCCAGACCTCCTGATTGGAGGCCAGAGTAGACCAGTTATGTTGATCAATATGGCCAAGGCTGATATGTTGTTTCAGGGGGTCCTTGTATCTTCTCTTCGGGGCTCCTCTCTTGCGGCAGCCGGTGGCAAGTTCACCATAAAGCAAGATCTTAGGGAGGCGGTGGTCCTTCATCCTTGAGACGTGCCCTGCCCAACGCAGCTGTGTTCTCAGCAACATGGCCTCAATACTCATAACTGCTGCTTGTTTTAGAACAGATGTATTGGTCACATAATGTGACCAGTGGATGTTTAGGATTGTACGGAGGCAATGTTGAAGGAAGTGTTCTAGAAGTCGCAGGTGGTGGCAGTAGATGACCCATGATTCAGATCCGTATAAGAGAGTAGACAGCACTATGGCTCTGTAAACACTGATCTTTGTACTTTTCTTCAGCTGTTTATTCTGCCAAACTCTTTTATGAAGCTTTCCAAAGGCACTGTATGCCTTTGCTAACCTGTTGTCTATCTCTCCGTCAATCTTACCGTCCGAGGAGATGAGGCTACCTAGGTAATTAAACTGCTGGACTGATTTGAGCTCTGATTCGCCAATGGTGATATGGGGATGATGGAAGACTTCCTGAGGTGCAGGTTGATAGAAAACTTAAGTCTTCTTCAAGCTGACTTCCAGCTGAAAAAGCTCAGCAGCCTCAGCAAAGCAGGATGTTAAATGCTGCAGAGGAGAGCTGCTTCTGTGTGGGCAACGAGGGCAGTGTCATCAGCATAAAGCAGCTCCTGGACAAGATGGTTTATGGTCTTAGTGTGGGCCTTCAGTCGCCTTAGGTTGAATAGGCTTCCATCAGTACGATATCGAATGTAGATACCGTCCTGATCATCGAGGTCTGCTGTGGCCCTTTGGAGCATCATGCTGAAAAAGACTGTGAATAGGGTTGCTGCAAGAACACAGCCTTGTTTCACACCATTCTTTATTAGAAAGGGCTCAGAAAGTGCATCGTCATATCTGACTTGGCCCTGCTGATTGTCAGGGAGTGAGATGATCATTTTAAGGAACCTGGGGGGACATCCTAAACATTCCAAAATCTGCCATAGACCTTTTCTGCTCACAGTATTGAAAGCCTTGGTGAGGTCAACAAAGGTTACATAGAGACCTTCGTTCTGTTCTCTGCACTTCTCTTGCAGTTGTCTGAGAACAAACACCATGTCTGTGGCACTCCTGTTGGCTCTGAAACCACACTGACTTTCAGGTAGAATTCCTTCTGCTATAGCGGATATTAGTCTGTTCAAGAGTATTCTTGCCAGGATTTTGCCAGCAACGGAGAGCAGAGTAATACCACAGTAATTTGAGCAGTCTGATTTAATTCCTTCAATTGTACATAGGCAGACTGTAAAATACTGCTGACATAGCAGTGACTCTGAAGTTCAATGTCTTTTTTTTTTTCCCAATTTTTAGCAGGCTTTCAAAGCCCCTTAGTTAAGATGCTGTACAGTGAAGTCTTGTGCCAGAAATAAACTGTGTGCAAACCTTTGAGACTGTAGTTTAAAGAACAAAACCTCTAATGATCACCCTGGGCAACGGCTAGCAGAACACACATACAAATTAAAAGTTGTTCATGATAGCAAAAACTTTGCTCTTTAGAGAGTATGAGTTGTAAGGAATAAGAAAAAAATTTTTTTTTTTGAGAGTCTTCATTACATTTAAATCATTTTTCTTTGGAAACTCATTACCCTTGCAGGCTCGTTTTCAAAAGCAATATTGCAATGATCTAAGTTGCCATAGTAAGTATTTCAGTTCATGTTCGAAAAAGTGACACATTCGAAAACCCTCTACAGAAGCTAATATTTTATGTAGAAAGATAGAGTGGTGTATATTAAAAAAACCAAACTGGTTTTTTATGATTTTTTTTTTAAATCTACAAAGTATTTTCATTTCAAGACTTGTAAATGTTCACAGTAGTCATGAATAGCACATGCAGACACTCTAGACTGTATGAGAGGCTGCATTTTAGGAAAATGTCTGATTATATGCACCTCTAACTTTATTTCACATTTGTTTTTCTGTATGATTTTGCATAAAACACTTCAGCTCCTTCTGACTTCAAGCTCTACAGAATTTACCTAATCAAATAAATAATCTGATCTGACAGTTTCTCTGGCCTATTGAAACAGCCTTCTTTTGGATCTTTTGTTGAACTCTTCACTGTTCTCCCTGCTAAAAGGCTTCTCTCAGTTAAAGAGGCTATTTAACTTTAACATGTGGCATAAGAGCTATTGGAGTTAAATATTCAGTTGGTGTAGTACCAGGTAATAAGATGAGATTTTCATAATTATCTGATTGAGTTGAACATCACTACTTTCAAGATTTCTGAGGTGATATAAATGCTTCTGATTATGTAATTTTACAATAAAACCCTTAAAAGTAAAAAGCCAAGATCTCCTTTTTCGAAAGTAGATGTAAATTATGTGAACAAAGATTTTCTACCTATTTTCACTATTAGAAATAGTGCTTATTTAGAAAGCAGCTCTGTACATTAGCACAGCTGCCTGGCTGTGTGTTTTCAGGCCTTTCCTGGCATTCACCAATATTGTCCTAATCAATCTATTTGTACTAAACCATAGGAAACAGGACAGGCCTTATCATACATTTACAGATAGGAGAAAGACTAAGCAGTTGTCTTGCTTAGGATCTCTTAGGAAATCTGTGGCAAAAGTTATACATGCGCACATCCCTGATACTGCAGAACAGTTCCATAGCCATAAACTGATATTTTCCCTCTGTCACCTTTCTAGAGAAGAATACCTCTTTTAATCAACTCTTCAAAACAATTTTGAATATAAAGCATTTCTTAGGAATTATTAACTAGCTTTTTAGATCCACCGTTGCCCATCAATGAAGAAGGAGAATTTAAAGGAATTTTACAGTGACAGATTATATGTAGTTCAGTTCCTAGCAAAATGCCAATTTTTTGTTGTTCCTCTCTTGGGTTTTCATTGGATTTGAAACCTTGAAAAACAGTCTAAAAAAACACATTGGCTAGGGGAAAAAACCCCTCAGCTGGAGATAGAAACTCGGTGAGAACTTAATTGAAATCAATAGAGAATTAAATGAAGGAAAAGATTATGGTAAAAAGAAAATATTTCAGTCTGACCAAAACCAAGAAAGAAGTTCAGTCTTTCACATTGGAATTCATTCTTCTTGTACTTAAGATAGCTGTAAACCCTGAATCTAAGATGTTTTCTCTAAGGATTTTATGGGTTTTTTTTTAGCTATAGCAGAACATTCTAAGTGACATCTTTTTGCTTATGTAAGTAGATGGGGGCAACCTCCATATAGACTTGCTATTCAGCTTTCAACCTTGCTTTCTGTTTTTTTTTAAGAACTTGAATCTTGTGTCTAAGCCATCCCAGGTTAGGCTTATTTCCATAGAAGGTGTTTTCCTGGCTAGTAATTATTGTATACCTACTGGGCATATGCAGACCTGTACTGAAACCGGGACAAAGAATACAAAACTTCCATGACTACAGTGTTCTGGTGGGTCCTTAACCAACCCTCACAATTACTTCTAAGTAATTTCCTCAAAGTGTGTCCACCATTCATATCCCTTGTTATAACTAGAATATTATATTTCATATTTGCTTCTCAAAGATTTCAGATGCTATACTGATAGTGGAAAAGATAATTTAAACTGTTTCCCTGCTGTTCTTCCAGGAGTTTATAAGGACAGCTTATAAGGACTCCATGTTGCTATTGTTGCTCTGTGTTGCATATGGCATGGTAATAACAATGGATAAGAAACTCCTATTCATGGACATGCTTGTGGAGAGGTTTGGAATTGAAGAACATTTCCATGTTTAAATTTACTTTTGGATAGGTAAGAAGAAAAGTGTCTTGAAAGAGGTTTAAAGCTAGGTATATGTAGACTGAAATGAGTAGAAAATTTTGGAAAAGTTGTTGAAATAAAACTAGTCACTTGGATAATTTCTAGTGTCAGGAAATGCAGCCTGTGATCTGTTCTATGCATTTTTATCAACTCTAGAATCCCTATTCTTCCCTTTCACAGTCACCTATGTAGCAGCATACCTGGTTTCATGAACACATTGAATCACAAACACTCTGATAGTTTCGTGCCCTAAAACATGGACTGCATGTGAGGGAAGGCAGGGTATGATGGCTTACAGGCAGTCACAGAGCTTGGCACCGCACACAGAAAGCAGCAGGATGAGCAGACACAGTGGCTTTAGCTGGTACACTTGAGCAGAGCACAAGCGTGAAGGATATAGCACTTAAAAGTGCTTACTCTGTCTGGCCACACCACAGTGATGTGGACAGTCAGGGCTGTCTTGAGCAATGGCCTGGTATTCCTGAGCTCAAGCTGTGTAAGAATTTCCAGTGGTTACAGATGAGGGCAGAGGAAACTAAAACACATTTTAGCTGCCCAGTCTGACTAGACCAGAAGTTTCAGTAGTTTCTAGTGACAAATTTAGGTTTTAGCAGCTGCTCGTGGTAGGCAAGATACAGAGGTTGCTCTCTGTAACCTGAACTCCTGTAACTTGTTTTTGCATGATGACACAAGCTGGAGGGAGGGCTGCTCTTACAGGCGTGCACTGCAGGCTACAGCACCCCCCGCATTTCTGCTGGTGGCATTGTCTGCCAGTGCAAAACTTGTGGGGAGGGAATCAGTCAGGACAATCAGAGCAAAGGGAAATTCATATTAACTGTAAAATATCTCTTTGAAATAAAGAGGATCAGTGCTCTGAGAGGAAGCTGAGGTATAAGATTATATGACTTCACCTTGAATACCATGGTTTATATTTAAAAGATTACTGTGGAAAGACAAGTGACTTATGCCAGTGGGTGGGTCTAAAGGGACTCTTAACAAAACATTTCAGTCATTCAGAATGAATCTGTAGACTGGGAAACTGTACTGCTTACTAAAAAGTTGTTTGATATGACAGGGAGAAAAGACAGAGAAAAGCAAGGCACTCAAACTGAACAGTGATGTGCATGCTGGCCCACAGGACAGAATCATTAGGAACTCACAAAACCCTATTTCTCATATAAAACTTATATTTCTTTTCAACTGTTTGTCTCCTGTGGTTGCACTTAGTTAGGTCATCAAGCCTCTAGATCAGTGAAGACTTCCATTAACTTCAATAGACTCAGGGAAATTCTGTATGTATGGAAGTTCTCAGTATGTATGGGCCAAGAAAATATTTAGAAGCAGTGTTACCTTATTTAGGAAATCTCCTTACTACGGAAAACTTACTTCCATATTTAGAAATCCCATCTGCTGTTCTGAGACCTGAAGTTACAGGTTCTTGGTTTACTGCATGCTTTAGGCTTATGGGTTTTACATAGTTCTAGATGATGTTAATAGAAATATTTGAAAAGAAACCTTAAGAGGTTTTTAAAATTTTCTGTGTTACAGATTTACATTTGCAACACCAGTTAGTGGTTTAGAGTAAAGTTCTGGAGATCTGCTTTGGAGGAGATTCCTGGAGATGCTAATGAATGTAGACATGCTTTCTGTGAAGAAATTAATATAATGTTAACATTGGAAATAGCTTTTTCAATATACAAAGACAAGCATAACTTCAGTGAAACAAACATAAAAAGCATCAAGTCCTTTAAAGAAGGCTGGTTAATAGTCCTCAGAAGTCAAAGTTAATAGAATTAAGAGCCAGAAAATCACCACTACCCAAATTAGGCCTCCTTGGTATGCATATTGCTTTTGTGAATGATTATGATTAAATATTTATTAAGTAACATAAGGAAAGCTTGTTCTCTCTGCGTTTTGGAAAATGAGTCATTCCAACAGACTAATACTGCCTGGTCCAAGTTTTTAAAGCATAAGAAGCAACCTTATAGTAAAATAGTACGCATTAAAACAGAAAAAGATGTGCTGTTGATAAAAAATGAAGCATTGACAATGCTTCCAGTGAAACACTTGAGCTACAAGACAAATTAAGGCATTGGTACTATGGAGACATACCTACACATAGGTCATATACTGAGGTCAGAATGTCAGTATTCTTTGCTGGAAAACATGTGGGCTTGTTTGCATGCACAGTGACACTAATTATCCTTTATTTGAGTAGAGACAATTTTCCCTGAATATTTTTCCCCTGTGGATGCAAAAAAAAAAAAAAAGCTTTAAAATAGTTGAATCAGGCAGAGCCTGACAGTTCATATCAGGCAGAGCCCATTAACAGGTGAAATCAAGACAGACAAGAAAGGAGAACACATTTCTTTTAACATTCATGTTTCCTCTAAACACACAGAATTTTGGATATCATCACATCATATTATTTTATTCTTATTTGAGCACTTTCACTGCTTAAATAGGCAAGATAAATTAAGAGGAGTTAATTTGAGTATATTTTTTAAATGTTACTGAAATAAATCAGGAAAGAGAAAACCTTCTGTCTCATGACTTGTTTAAATTTCCAAAAGGGACAGTTGTTTTATCCTATATGCTGTGAAAAATGACCCATGTTCCTACACATTTTAGTTACCTAAAAGTTACTTTCTGTGAAGATGTGGAATTTTATTCTAACCTTATTTTCTTCATTGGGTGTTTAGCTGAGATGTCCTCTAAATATTACCATATAAATTTATTTCAAGTCATTTATCTATGTCTCTGCTGGGAAATAGGAAAAGATTAACTTTTACTCATCTTGTAAAAAAATAGTGGGCAGATATGTGTCATATTTCATTTATTTTTAAACTTTGAAGCATTATATCATATTTGAAAAACATTGCATCAAACAAATATTTTAAAATATGTGCTTGGTTACTTGACTGAGCTCATAAATAAAAGAGAAGTTTGACATTTTCACAGAAATGAAAAGAGGTATAAACAGATGTGATGTTGAGAGTTCATTCATCTCATTCAGTTTGTGCAAAGCCAAAGTCAGGTATACCTGTGCATCCAGCAAAGATGTTTTTCCAACCTATTCTTAACAAGTTCTGAAGAGAGACCTTCAAAATAACTCCTTATTACACTGTTGTAGAATTTGGATATCCTTATTATTTGAAAATATTCTGGTGTCTTTTTAATCTGCATATTTCCTGTTTTTCTTCCTGAAAATTGAAATGCATGTTTCAGCTGGTGGTCATTCCCATGAAAAGAACTCCCGTAATGGTGCTGTCCTTCTGCTTAAATGTGGACAAGGTATTTTTTCAAGTTTCAACTAACATTTCACTACCTCTTATAAAAGCATCATGTCAGTTACACTTCTGTGTCATTACAGCAGTGCAAGGTCCTGACTTCCTGTCCTTTAATCATCCATATACCAGAATGCCTTTGTCTTATTTAGAGGCTATGCAAGGGAAATGTTTCAAAACCAGAGTTTAAAATATTCCTAGTGTGATGGTTTAACAGGATAGAGACATTTAATAAAATATCCAAATGGTATATAAAGAATATTCTTGCACTGTTTTATGTTAAAATGCTGAAACTAAAACCAAAACTGACCAATAGATACTTCTGCGAAACAAGATAATGGCTTTTTGGATGGAAAAAAAATTTGTTACTATATGGCATTTTATTAAAAGAAATGGAAATAAAGGCCTCTTTGTGACTATATCCCACTGCAGATTTAAATACAAAGATATTTTGGGGTATTCGTAAAAGAGACGTTATGAAGATCTGATCTTGTGTAACATGCCACAATAAAAAACATTGTCTAGTGTTAAAACATAATTGGAACTGGCAGTAATGTGTTTACTTTCTATTGAAGGGCTTACTCCTGCAGAATTTTGCATGAATCTCTTTGTAACCACTAAATCTCAAATGGAATCAGTCAGCCTCTCTGCTGTCCCTGAGACAAGTCTTATCAAATGTATCAAAAGCTGGAGTTGCATAAACGATTGAATAAATGAATGAAATTTGCATTCACACAGCAATTTTCATCTGCACAGAACAGAAAGTTAGAAAGATAAAAAGAAATTCTTTTCAAATAAAAAATAGTATTTTTCCTTAGCAGTGAGTGGTGACTAATATTGTTCCATGAGGGGAAGATTAGAACTCAGGTGAAAGAATCTGACTCAGAGAACATCCAGTCAAAGAGTGGGGTTTATTATTTGTCATTCTGGAATGGAAAACAGCCTCTTAGCTCTGAAGTAGTTGTCGGTACTGCCAGCTAGCTTATATAGCCAATACAAATGGAACATTTCCTCAGGTCACCTTTTGACTTGCTGTGGTTATTAGTCATCTCATTTTAAAATTACTTTTTCTTAAATTTTGAAAAGTGAGTCTCAGAAGGCTTAGGAGGAAAAATTACTTCAGCCCCCCATAGAAAGTTTTGCAGATTTGGGGTTCAAGTCATCTGTCTTATCAGTATGCTGGAGTGCTTTTGATGAGTTAGTCAAGGCTTGTTTGAATATGGCTCCAGAAAGAGCACACATTTGGGAGCAGATTTGGGGCTGTTCTCTGGTCTGGGCTCTGTCTAACCTGGGTACATTGCAGAGCTCCTTGAATGAAGAAGAAGGGAAGCTCCAGAGAGGCTGCCAGATCTTTTAAACATGGCTTATTTCTTTGTTAAAGCTTGTTCAAAAACGTCCTTTTCCAAATTTTCTCCAAGTATATGAGGGTTTCTCTCTCAGCATCAGAAAATAGTGGATATAGACCACTCTCAAGGGGTATCTTTTCTCAGCAGGGCTCAGATGTCCAAAAACTTAATCCATCCACTTGTTCAATGAGATAGAGAAATTGTTTAATAGAAGAATCATATTACAGGTTATTCAGATTAGTTTCATTGACTATCATAGATAAGAACTGTTGCTCACTAGTGCATAGTTGTTTGTAACAACTCTTATGCCCTTTCTTTGAATGAAAGGGCATAAGATTCAATTAGAGGCCAAAAAAAATGATAAATATAGAAAAAATATTAGTCATGTGTACAACAAAGCAACAAAAAATTCTTAAGAGGTATCACTGGAAAAATGTACATCCTGAAATTTTTTTTTCTTTTATATACCAGGAATACCTGAAATCTTAACCCTTTCACTGATGTACTAGAAAACATAGACTTCTAAAGAATATATATTTATTTTCTCTGTTGAAAACTCTGTCCTCTTCTGGAAAGCAGAAGGGTTATATACTTGTCTGTAAAGATGATATATGGATACTTTTCAGCATTAATTATATACCAGCATATCACTAACTGCATGTTATATAAACCAGCAATTATTAAATATTTCTAAATGTACAGTGTCAAAGACATTGTGCATAACAGTACTGTAAGAATTGGAAAAGTTTTCTCTATCATAAGGCTTGATTTTGAAACATATCTATACATCGCAGAGACATGAGAGCTCTGAAAAAAACCCCAGTATCATGCAAATAAGGTAATGTCAGACTATTTGTTCGTACACTGATCCTGTGAAAGATCGGGAAAGGATTTGTATTCAGTAAGAAGAGAATTCAAAAATAAGGACAATTAGTGTCCTATTATAATTAGGAGCAAGCAGCCTTTATGATTTTGTGAAGTATTTAAAAGTTTGTTGAACAATTCCTGTATTGTCTGGGATCATGAATTTAGCTGATAAAAATGACTGTGGTGATATGTAGACACAGGGTTCTGAAGCTCACTAATCTTAATAACCTCCAGGTATACTCAGATAGCTTAAGTTTTTTTTAAATGCTTTGTTCCAGTCTGAAATAAAGCTAAATTTGGAAATTCCATTTGTGGAATGGAATTGTAAGTTTCTGCAGAGTTTTAGAATTTCACACCTTGCCGCCAAGTAATAAGAAAAAAAGGGAAAGTTCTTATTGTGAAAAAATGAACAGAATACTTTATTTCAAAATCTTCAGTTGATAACGATTTTTCTGTCACTAGTACTGAAAACTTGCATGAGTACCTTCACCTAAGATTTGTTTAGGGGGAGTTTTGAGTGCATTTTAATTTCTGGATGAATTAGGATTTCTCCAAAGATTAGACTGTATTTCTATATTTGTTCAGTTTCTTGTTTTATGAAATGAAAAATCACACTGAAATGTATAACTCTATTTCTATAATGAGTTTCTACGCAATCAGGGAGGGAAGAATCAAGCCTTGAATGTTGCAGATGAATGGTAATTCCCTATATCTAAAAGTTAAAAAAGTTTGACATTCTCTACTTACTTAGATCATCTAGATATATTGGATTTCGTTATTGTACTATATCAGATTCATTCCCATTAAAAAGGTCCATATTTGCAAGACTGACAGAAAGAAGTCTAGAAAGGAAAAAAAAAATACATTATTTGGATGATACTCTTCTGCATGGAAAATACCAGGGCATGAAATGAGAAAGTATCACAACCCGCATTTCCTGTAGATCAAAATATAATGATCTAGCTGATTGTATTAAAAAGTCCCTACGAGCATTTGTGTTGAATTTCAACTCCTCTGAGTCAGTGAAGTGTAACACTGCATTCCCTCAGCTGAAGTGCAGACAGCTTTAGCCAAAAAATCTCAGCAGAAGCTCTATTGCTTCTGTATCTTACTTCAAAGTGTCAGTGCTATGGATCTGAGACATTTGACTGCTATAAAGCTTTGTCTCTATTTGAAGGTCATCTGATTTTTCTTCATGGGACAATCTGACATATCCACATACTTTTAAGCACATGATTTCTTTTGTTCTCACTTTTCTCAGTGCCAGGATGACACTGTCTTTTGAAAAAATGATCAGCTTTGTCACTGTAAAAATCAGTATCTGGGCACCTAAAACATATTATCCACTGGAAAAACAATGTTTATTTCCATGTAGATCACAGCATGCCACCAAGATGAAATTACTAGTGTACTCTACCAAGTCCTCAGTTCAAGGGTAAGACATCACTAAAAACAGAGTCAAAACCTTACTGTTTCAGGCTTTGCACAGGTGGTCACTTTTGTACTGCAAAGTTACTGAAGAATAGGGTTGTGGTCCAGCTGTACTATCATGTCCTGGAGTTAATTTCCAGTTAGCAGTCACTGTGGTTCTTCCTCCCTGTCTTTCTGAGGCTTTATATCTTAATCCTGGCTTATTACATTGGTTTTGTCAGTAGAACACTCACTTTTCCCTCGTGCCTGAATAATCTTTTGTTTGCTCATATGGTTGGTTATAGCTCAGTGTGTTGTTAAAGTTATTTCAGGGCTTGATGATGGCTACTTAGCTGTTTCTTTTGTCCTTATGGGAGCTTTTATTGGTTTATTCATTTTTAATTACTTCATGTGACTTGTTAGCAGCAGTGAAACTTGTGTAAGTTAGGAATAGAATGAAGACAGAAAGCAGAGGACAGATAACATGGAAGCACATAATATTTAAAAAGCTTAGCACTTAAACACAAGTCAAAGGACCCATAAGAAAGCATTTTGCTCTGATAATAAGGGCAAGATGTGTATATACATGACGTCTGAATCTGCAAATTAAAAGAACAGCTGTTGATGCTTAAACAATTGTAAATAAAAATAAATTAAATTAATTCTAGCCTCCAAGTGCATGTTTATTGAAGTTACAGTTGGTAATACCCCTATTTGTTTAGTCTTTTACATTTGGTGGTCATGCTTACCTATATGCATTAGAAAAATCTTAAAAATATCTCCATTTGAAATATTATAATCAGAAATTATTTGGAATCATCTGAAAACCATTATTTCTACTTTTAAAGTAGGCCTTGAATAATGCTACTGCAATTAATACAGTAAGTTTTCCATTTCCATGGGTGTAAACTCCCAGGATGCTAACTGGATTTCCTGTGGCAGCAGGAATTTTTCAATAAAGAGTTAGCTAAACTTCAGAACAGCTACTAAGCCAAACTACAGTTCATTAAAGTTTCTGTAGAAACAATATTGCCGAAAGTATAAAAGAGGTCTCAGAAAAAGTAGAAGAGTAGAAGAGGCTGATGACTTGCACTAATTTTCCCCAGTAGCCATTGCAGCAGTTAAGGCACTCACCCAGATAATTTTAAAGAATATTCACTACAATCTGTATTAAAAAAAAAAAAAAAAGTTAATGGAGAACATCATACTAGGTGGTGCAATGACAGGTTTGAAGATTTGGGGTTTATATCTGCTCGAACAACCAAGCCTCCTCTTGAAGTTCAAAAGATCCTGTAAAGATGCTTGCATTCACAACTGTCCCTGGAACTTAGGATTTCTGTCCCAGAATTTGGATTTTTGCCTTTTTGCAAAATCAGGCCAGTGCTTGAAACCTGAGACTTGACGCTCAATATGTGCAGTATAAAAAGACAGAAAAGAATATCCAAGCAGAAGCTTCTCCTCTAGGTCTTGTGTCCATGTGAAAGTAGGTGCTGGAGAGGCCTCTTTTCTTTTGCATGTCAGTGTCTCTATCACATCCGCATTCATTTCTCTTCCCTACACATGCAGAAGGATTTCTCTCCTCCAACCATGGAAGATCTTCACAACTCTGCTGATTCTGTTCAATTGACTCATCTTTAGGGTAGCGACTATGACAATTATTTTCCCTTACTGTACCTACTGTAACTGAAAAAATGTCAGGTTCCAAAATCTCTCTGTTTGTGGACACTTGAGATCTTATTTTACCAGCATGCAAAGCTAATGCAGGCCTCTGGGAAAATGTTAGGCTTGCTGCTATCACAAACTACTGGGCATTAGTATACACTTCTTCCTTGTCTTGGACTTCCCTGAGCTTTCAAATCCATTTATACTTTTCACACCCAAACCAGCCTGGGAAAATGAACTCTACTGTGGGATTATGCATATCATAAAAAATACCTTTTTCCAGTCATTTTTAAATCTCTCACCTTATATTACTGTCTGATTCCCTCAGTTCTTTGAGGTCAATAGTAATTTCTTATTTCCCTTCTTCATCTGAATTACAGTTTTCCATGCTGTTATCTTATGCCCCCTCAACTATTTAATTTCTTAGATGAAGAACCTGTTCAATCTTGTCATGCAGAGAAGTCATTTTACACCTCTGATTATCCTTACTGAGCTTTCTGTACTTTTCTCTTTCCACTGGTACTTTTTGAAATTGAGATGACCAGAACTTTTGACAATATTCAGCTACAGATTTAATCCTATTTCATGTATTTCACAACAATTATTGTCTCATTTAGCTTGTGTGAACACTTTAAATTGAAAAGTTGGCATTTGATGACTAACTGTTCCATTAGCAATTTACTTGTATCAGCTCTCAGCATGCAGAGGCATTAATATTAACAAGGTAATGCCATGGATAGATGTATTACTAATGGAAATCAAGTGAATTGTGATCTGCTGAAGGATCTGTATTGGTGTATAGGTTTTATTTCCTTAGAGAACAAATGCATCAAATTCACAGCACTTAGGAGAGCATGTGTGCACAGCCAGCAGCCTGTGGCATTTGGATGGAACTGATCAAATTCCAAAATCAATAATTTTTGTGCTAATAGATTTTCAATTGTTTCTCTTAGCTAACTGATAAGCTTCACACAAAGCTATGTTATTGTTATCCAGGAGGATAACAATGACTTGTAAGAAGAAATGAAGAACAAAGTAAAAAACCTAAGTCAACAATACAGCAAAAGAGTATACAGGAAAATCAATGCCTAATCTCTTTTCAAATATATTCACAGTGCTTTGGTGCATCAAATATTTAATTTTACTGCAAGTAGCATCTCTCACTGGACCTCTCTGAGAGACAAAATGAGACTTTTTCCTAATGGCTGAGAGGAAGCATAAGTGACATAGAAAACAATATTATGTAAGCATAGTGTATAATAACACTGAAATATTTCTGGCTTAAATGTATAGCAGGATTTAAGTAGTTTAGAGAAACGAGTAGACTGTAAGAATATGAGAGTTTAGGTCACTGATGTTGGCCTGTTTTTTCACAGGAACTTGTTTCAGATAAACAGTCATTTGCAGACATAGTTGGTCCAAAAAATCTGGAACCTAACTTAAGAAGCAAATACTCAAATTTTGAAAAGATGAAAGTATAAATGAAACAGATGACAAGATCATGGATGAAAAAACTAAAGGTGAGACACTGTGGAAATGGAAAGAGATGGCATCAAGTGAAAACCCCACCTACTCTATATACTCTTACTTCATAATATACATTTTCATGATATCAATGCTCAACAGAAATGCAGTGCTTCCTTTTTAATGCTCTTGCCAAATATAAGTCTACAAATCTCTGATGAAATACAGATGTTCACTGCATTTATCTGCCTATTTTTTACTTCATTTTATAATGTGAATTGGATGTTTAGCACTCTTTAAATATAAATTAGTTATCTTGACCGAGTAAATGTCATGTTACAGCATGCAACAGACAACTACTGTACAAGGGAATTTTTACAGTAGTTTTACAGTAGTTTTTACAGTACATTTTACAGTATGTTGTGAATATAACTACTCTGTGATAAAGATATTCATATCTCTAATTGAAGGAGGAGAACTTGTGCTTCATTAAAAAAAAAAAACGTTAATAGGAAAAATAACAAAACTGCCCAAACTCGCAGGTATAAAACCGAAATGCAAGACTGAATAGACACAAAATAAATATGCAAGGCAATGTTATTGTTTGCTTGCAATGAACAAAAGAGTATATTTCTGAGGGGGAAAAAAAGCATGCATTACTGCATGACATTCAATTCAGAATGTATATAAATGGGTATTACACTGTCAGAAACAGAGCTGTTCATAAGTTGCTCAGCATTTTCAAAGGGTACTGGAATTCAGAATGTGGCTTATATCTATGCTGGTGTAAGCAGTTTGATTTGTTTTTTCTGTTTCTGGAGAATGTGTTTACTTCTATGTCAAACATTAAAAATTATCAACATGAATGAAAACCCACAAAGAGCTTCATATTGATGAATCTCCTTTTTTTTTTTTTTTTTACTGACAAGATTGACAAAGAAAAAAAATCCTAACTCCTCATATAATCCTAACGCCATAATATAAATCCTAACTCCACTCCTTATAATTTCTTTTTTGTTTTTTCATGCCAGCTCTAAGCTGATGTTTTGGGGAAACTAGGAGCAAAGCACTGTTTTTCAGAATAGAAATTCTAGAGGTAGAAAAGAAGGAATAAACTGCTTTTATTTATTTTTAATTTTTGCAGCTATTTTACTGTGACACCCTGAGGGCTAAAACTTTGCTGTCAATTTGGTAGATGTTGTTGGTTTCTACTAAACTTTGCTTAATTTGCCTTCTGCTAGGGTGATGTACAGTCCCTGACATGATTTCTCCTGTCAGATACACTATGAAGGTGAATGTAGGTACTGAACTGGGAGATTTACGTCTCCTGCTATTGTTCTTTCTTTCTACTTTCCAGTTTCTTCTCTGTTGGCCAGATAGAGCACAAAGATCTCAAATTGCAGAGGGACAGTCTGGAAGAAACCAGGAAATCCCTATGATATAATCTCTCATAGCAACTGATCTCTGGTTTTGAGCCTCAATATTACTTTGTCATCAGTAAACAGAAGGCAACCTATAGGCAAAAGTTCACTGTATCTTCTGGAAGTGGAGTTTCATAGAAATGGCAGTCTCCTGTTTGCTAGCAGCTATTTTGTTAACTGAGGCCTGATCACAAAATTTTTGATAAATTCTTTGAAAGAAGTAGTTTTTTGTCTTTTGTCTCTTTTGTGAATTTCTACTAAAGTTCAGTTTATGTTTGTCTGCTCTTTCCTATGTTTTTAGCAGTAGCACATGCAAAGTCAAACTTTCAAGCCTTAGAGAAAGCTAGCATGCCAATTCCCAAGGATGCATGAAGTGAGTGCTTAGACAACTGACCAGTGCTTTATAGCCAAAAGCACTGTTATCTAGTGAACCTCTGCCTCGACAGATGCAGAAAACAAAGGAGTGGTTATCAAGGAGATAGAGGGTTTTGGATTTATCTTAATTTTGACAGCTAAATTCTATGCTTCAAACTGTAATCTGTTGGTGATATTGAACAAATAATGTAAATGATACTATTGAATGGTAGTCTTGACAGGTTACTAGTATATTTCTAATTTGCAGAATATGTGAAAGCCTATAGATACAGTCGATGAGATCTGCAATTACAGCATATAAAATAAAATGCTTCCTGAAAAGCCAGTGCTGCAAGCATCTCAAATTGGTAATTTTAAATTAATGTGTACTTGTGATATTAGTGTCATTTTCTATAGCCCCCTCTTTGGAGAACATGTCATACAAAAATCACATCCCAGAAAGGTTAAATTCATTTTTGAAGAGGAAATGCTGCATGGATGAGCTGCAAAGAAAAGCGAATGAATACATTCATAATTCAGTATTCACAGCAGTATTTAAGTAGCATGCAGCAAACAAGCAGTAGGGAAAACAATGAAAAAGTATTCAAACTACACTGAATGAGCCAGGGTACCTGTAGAAAGCAAATATGGCCTCAAAACAATGATGTTTAGTACAAAGTGGGCAAGTTATGACTGCACAGATAAATCTAGGAAATACAAGCTTGAAGTTGGAGTACATAACCTTTTAGCGTCCTAATGTTTTTAATTAAATTTTATTACATGTAATTAAATATCTTTTAACAGCAAGATCTAGAAATTGTGGCAAATTGAGGTGGCAGAAGTTGCACTTCCATTGGTAGAGTACGGTAATAAATTATGAAGTCAGAAATTTACCACAAATATCATGTTTAAAATAGTTTAGGGGTCATTTAATAATCAGCACATTAATTTTTAGATCTTTCTGCACTGACTCATGCACAAAGCTCCAATACAGTGTAATGTGATATATTAACTTACAATAATATGTAGTTAGTTACACTATGATAAGGAATTTAAAGATTGTGTACAACTTTGGAATGGCCTGGCCTCAGTCGTTCATTAGGAAAAACATTAGGCCAAAGAAGAAAACTCAAGCATAAATTTCAGTTTTTAAAAGGTTTTCTTTTCAGTCTAACAGCTCGAAATTCTATGTGACTGTGTAAAATTTTGCACCTGAGATTCATTCAAAAATCCTGGTCTTTTTCAGCAACTCTAGGGGAACCTATTTTTTTCGAAGAAACAAGCAAACCAAGGACACTTCAGTATATCTATTTAGAACTTAGTCCTTGGCTTGTATATTCAGGTTTCACCACCTGTCTTACAACTTTAAGAACATTAAAATAAAATTGGGAACTTTAGAGTCACAAAAAAATGACATCATACAAAGCGTTGTTCACTGCAATTGTAATTACTGCTCATTTTAATCCTTCAACAATTCCTTTGTCTTGCATTCCTTTCCCCTTTGGAACTTTTGCTGAGTTTGCAAGCAAATAATTTAAATAAATCTTTCTAATAATGTCTGTTGAACTGATATTGCAAGTTTCATTACTCTTGACGAGAAATAGATCCTTTTGTTGATCACATTCCCACTCAGGCTACTAGTGCACAGGTTCTATATTTCTCTTGTGGCCAGTACAAAAGAGTTAGTGATGAACAATTCTTGTTTGATTAGCTGACACAATCAGGTAGGAAGTGAGATTGTCCTTTTTTATAAACACAAAGTGTTCTTTTTGCTTTTTCAGATTTGGAAATGAGAAAATATAGAATATTGAAAAGTGGTATAGAATATGAAGTGGAATAAAATAAATCAAATTTTTAGAATATTTTTAGTTTAAAATATATAAAAGAGACTCCTTTTCATTGAGCACTCAAAACAATAGGTGGAGGTAATAATTAGTAGGAGATTTGTTGACTATTAGTGACATTACTAGCCAGAAAATACGATTTTCACATAAGTTTATTAAATTTTTCATCCATCTTTCTCAACCTTTCAATTACTTGTTGCACAACCCCAGATTAACCTAATTCTGCTCAGAAAACAGTTACAAGGATATTTCTCATGCACATTGCAACAGTTAAGAAGGGATGGTCCTGCCTGCACTCACAATTTCGTGCATAATCCTGTATGCAGAGATATCATTGGTGCGTTTCACTGACTTCTATGGACTTTCGTTACTTTCCTCAAGGTCGTAGGAAAAGAAGTAAAACCAGATAATCTATTGACACCTTGAATGGGATTTAGACTGTTAAAATTAGGTCTTTATGGCTGCTCCTGCTTACTGTAAATGTCCTGGAGTTCCTGTGATCGCATCTGCCACTGTGGAATTCTTTCTAGAAGAATAGTATCTTCACAGAAGGCAGTTGAAAACTTTCTGCTGGAAATATTTGAAGACTGGCACTTCTGATGATCCTGATAAGACAGACACAGAGAAGACAATTTTTAATGTTCCTGTTTTACTTAGTATTCTTTCTGTCTGAACTTCTCAGCAAATAAGAAAAATGTGCTCACATCTCCCAGCCATGAAACATTAGGGTTGTAAAATTTTTCTAGGCCAAGGTAATAGCTACCTGCTCTTAAAAGAATTACTAGTCTGTTAGACTTTATTTGGAATTCACTGGCTTATTTTAAAATAATGTTCAAGTATTACAGATGAAAAGTTGCTCCAGAAACTTAAACTAAAGAATATATAAGTCATTCTTTACAGAAACTATTCTGAGGCAATTCAGCAAAGATTACAGGCAAAGGGTTTTCACATTTGAATCTCTTTGGAAGATCTGTTTTGACAAATTATGTTTTAATGCAAATTGTAAAATTATGCCTCTTCCACACAAAATATAGATCAATATTTATCTGTATTGGTCAGACATGTGAAAGATTTAGAACTTGTTTAGAGCTAAAGAACTACAACACATAATCTGTCTTTATTCAAAAGGCGCATAAAGCTCCACATTTCACCTTTCAGGAGTGTTTACATTGAATATACAGTAGCACAATGTAATTTTGGTGCTATAGTCAAAGATGCTAGATGACTTTAATGCATGTATTCTTGATTTGTAACTTTTAATAATCCATCTGAGTTTAAATTCTGCGCTTGATCATTGCAATTCTAATAAAAGTCAAACACTGAGAAAATTTTCTTGAAAAAGATGTATTGAAGAAAGATTCATTTTTACATTAAGTTCCTCACTACTGCAGCTGCCACACAGATGGTGAAATAACCAAGGGACCATATGGAAAAGAGATTGTGTTTTTTAAAATTTTCCTTATTAGCAAGAAGTAGCAAATTAAATAGCTGAGATGGGAGTCTGCATAGCAAATGTATTCTCTGACAACTGGTAGAGGGAGAATTCCTTTTCTTCTTTTATATCTTGTAGCTATCTAAGAGATGCCTATAGAAATGTCTGCTTTAAAACTAACCAAGGTCCTTCTAGCCAATTATAATAATTTCATTCTGTATGGGGGAAAAAAAATTGTCCTAAGAAGTATATTTTCCACAGGAGTGCTTGGCTTGCATTAGGAGGCTATATGACCAGTGATTCAGATTTGGAGTCATGTTGCAAAGGCTCCTGAGATAAAAGCTCCAAAAAGGGCAGCCCTCTTTGTTAGTGATAGGCACTATCGGTGATTTGTTGCAGTCATCTGGAGTATAAGACCTCCTACTGCTGAATCCTGGTTTTCTCTGGTTAGATATATTGAGAGCAAGTGGTAGTTTGCATTAAAGAAGGCAGATATTTTATGATGTTGGCCCTTATCCTGCCATGATGTATGTGCACATTGAAAAATTGCCATTGAATACATCCAGACTTGTTGCTGGTTAATATTGCCCACAAGTGGGCCCTGAAGGGGCTTGATATATGTCCAAGAATACTGAATGCTTAGTATCAAAAGAGCAGCAATTTTAGAGCACATTTCAAGATAAAGGATATCCAGAAGCATTGATCATGATTAGGAGTAGTTTTTGCCCCTTCTCATTGTCAGAATTAACGGAGCTTTTCAATGGCTTCACAATGGCTACAAGTGTTGTCAGAATCACTAATTTCAAAACAGGACTCTAAAAATAAAGAAATAACTGTACATTAATTTTGTATAGTTGATGTTGAGACATTTTCCTTGTTAAGTTTCAGGGAGCTATTTTTAATGAAAAATCAGAGCAAGTATTACTGTAGTGCATGATCCACTGGGGATGTTTGCCTGCCTTGGACAGACTCTAGTTATTTGCTCTTCTGTTTTTAAAGAAAGTTTGAAGGACCGCTTTTTTTTTCACTGTCTGAAGGACAAATTATTCCTGCTACAAATGATGGATATTCTATCCATTAATTTCTTTAGACTTGTTAATTGTAAAGCACAGTCAGAATTTTCTCCAGGGACAATTACTAGAGAATCCCTTGGCTGGGGCATTTCTATTCCCTTCTTTCTTGTCTGCCTCTAGCAAAATTAAGAATAAAAGGAAAATGTAAGCTTTCAGATAAGGAATATGTTTCTGGAAGCTTTTTTTTTCCCCCTCAAGCGGTAGAAGTCATAGCTCCTTTCAAATGCAGAAGCACTTCTTGTCACCTAAGGAGAGATGGAAACTTCATCAAGATGAGGGAGATAGAAGCCTTCCCTGGAAAGTTTCATCTGCAATCAGTAGTATTCAGTGGATAAAAGGTAAGGTGAAAATGTCATGCCTGGAGGAAACTGAATGCTGTTGTGAAAAATGTATAATTAAGGAATAAGCAAAAATATTTCATCTGGAGCTATGTAGTAGTATATGACCTAAATATGCCTGAGACAGATGGGCCAAATCCAATGGTATGAGGTTCAACCCGACCAAATGCTGGGTCCTGCACTTTGGCCACAACAACCCATGCAGCACTACAGGTTGGGGACAGAGTGGCTGGACAGAGGCCAGACAGAAAGGGACCTGGAGGTACTGATTGACTGCTGGCTGAACATAAACAGCAGTGCCCAGGTGGCCAAGAAAGCCAATGGCATCCTGGCCTGTATCAGGAACAGTGTGGCCAGCAGGACCAGGTAAGTAATTCTTCCCCTGTATTTGGCACTGGCTTGGTCACACCTTGAGTACTGTGTCCAGTTTTGGGCCCCTCAGTTTAGGAAGGACATTGAAGTGCTGGAGCATGACCGGAGAAGGGCAGTGAGACTGATGAAGGGTCTGGAGCTCAAGTTCTACGAGGAGCAGCTGAGGGAGCTGGGGTTAATTAGCCTGGAGAGGAGGAGGCTCTCTATAACTACTTGAAAGGAGATTGTAATCAGATGGGTATCAGTCTCTTCTCCCAGGCAACCGACAATAGGACGAGAGGACAGAGTCTTAAGCTGTGCAGGGAAGTTTTAAGTTGGACATTAGGAAGAAGTTTTTCACAGAAAACTGGGCATTGGAATGGGCTGCCCAGGGAGGTGGTGGAGTCACCATCCCTGGAGGTGTTTAAGAGAAGGCTAGATGTGGCACTTAGTGCCATGGTCTAGTTGACAAGGTGGTGTTGGGTCATAGGTTGGACTCAATAATCTCAGAGGTCTTTTCCAACATAACTGATTCTGTGATTCTGTGAAGTAATGAAGCACTAATGCAGAAAAGATGTCATTCCAGAACACAGAAAACACCAAGAGAATATCTAAGGCGTAAACTGTAGTTATTGTCCTCTGTCAGTAATTGTGTAGCCAACAATAAAATTGTCATATGCCTTATTTAAGTAAAAGCAAGAACTGCTTTATGTAATTAGAAAGGATAGGCTGACGTGGATTTAATTATCCATGCTGATAGACACTTGTTGGGCAGATCCTCAGAAGGCAGGATAAAATGCAATTAACTTAAAGCAACAGAGATTTAGTTTACATATTAGGGAAAGTATTTTAACTATAAAGAAGATTAAGCAGTGACAAAAAACCGTCCAGAAAAGTCTGTGATTCTGGTCACTAGCAGTCTTTATGCCTTTATGGACAAGCTTTGTCACTATCTGGGGAGGACCTAAATGTGCTTCATCTCACAAAGCAAAGGATTCACTAAATTCTTTTCAAGTTATCTTTTCCTTAGCCATTCTTCTATTTCCTTGTATTTATATAAATAATGTATAATAAAATCTCTATTAATTTCTAAATTTATTGGGGGAGCATAGTCCTTCAGGTTATATTCATTATTCTAACCCATATTTTAGAGTTTAATTCCGAGGAAGATGCACCTTCCAGGCCTGTGTAGGTCAAAAGCATATATTTATATTTCAGCTGTTCTTTGTGTGGATTCACATTACTTCCAGTAGAACATTCTAGCAATATATGTGTGAGAGAAGGATTTGGGGAGTCATAAGACAACTCTCTCTTCTGTGACACAGCTTGCTAGGGAAATATAAACTGCACATTTTAAGTGCAAAAAATTCCCTGTTTTGTGTTGAATTGACAGATATATTCAACTCAGGCCTCCCTATCCAGTACAGGAGTTTGTTCTTCTCAGAAGAAACCAAATGGCTTCTGTAATTCACATTTTCCTAGAAGTCATGCTTCTAGAAGTCCAATATTACAAGATGAATATGAGTTAGGAGAGTGTATCAAAGCCCAGTGTAAATACAGGTCAGCAAAATTATGAAGTAGAGAACAAATAGACACCTTGTTCTTTGGTGAAGATTGTCTCTAGGTGTGACAGCTTCCATGGGAGCTGCTTTCTAGCCAGCAGCACTACACAAAGAGCCTGGTGACTGGCTGTTCCCCTGTCTGGTTGTCCCTTGGAGGACTCAGAACAGAGAATTTGTATCCTGGCTGACCCGCAGCAATCCTACCTTCCCAGGATTCCTAGTCCTTCATGTTTCATATTGTACTGGAGACAATGGATTGCAGACTCTTGCTATGACTAGCCAATTCTTGAGAGCACAGATACAATAGTACTGTAGGTTTCCTGCATTGCTTCTTTCCTCTGCTGTTGAGAGGTTTGACTTCCCTACCCTTTGTCCTTCATTCCGCCAGTTCATTATCTTATTAAGTGATTTATTTGCAATATCTTATGTGTGTAGTGATACAAGACTAAAGAGATGTACTTAGC
Source organism: Pseudopipra pipra (assembly GCF_036250125.1). Lineage (NCBI taxonomy): Eukaryota > Metazoa > Chordata > Aves > Passeriformes > Pipridae > Pseudopipra > Pseudopipra pipra. The sequence continues at coordinate 52,479,616 of NC_087551.1, forward strand.
TGAAATCATTCTGTTTGATTTATTCTCTAGAATAGGAAGACTAAGTGTAATGCATGTAGTAAAGCAGGAAAAAGATTCCTCAGCAGGGTGTGAGGATATCAGTGCCAGCTCCTGGTGCCCCTTGTCTCAGTTAAATGTTTTAAGAGCTAAACATCTAATGTCTGATTACAAAATGTATAGAACTGCAGAGGGAAATTTTACTGTGTCTGTCTGCTCTTGCTGGAGATTGTTAGGCATTAAAATAACTCTTCAAATATTTGTTGCCATATTCTTACCACCTTTGGTAGGTAACAAGATGTTCACCTGAACTACAAAAACTATATTCACATTGGTAGTGATGTTAAATCAAAAAACAAACAAAAAACAAGAACAACTTCCCCCCCCACAGCAACATACAACTCTCATAAGAAACTGTCTGTCTATTTGAACTGCTCAAAAATATATTTTTAAAATTCAATTTCTGTGTGGAAAGCAGCATGTCTTTAATTTGACACTAGGTGTAAAGCAAGTCCTTAGCCTTTTTAGCAATCCTAAAAGCTGTTGTATCCCATCATCTTTTCTGTCATTTCTAGAGCATCCTGCATCATTTTTCAACATATGCCACATTCTAAAATGAGAACTGTAAGAAGCCAAAGTTGAGACAATGAGTACAAGTATAAAAAGACAAATCCCCCCTCTCCCAGTTTTATATCACATTACATCATTGCCCATTAGTGCTATTTCCAGTATGGTACCTCTTGCATATATCTCAAAGTTTTAGAGTGCCATAATGTCAATCTAATTATTAAAGTCAAAACAAAAACATACATATTCTTAAAACCAAGCACAGACCCTCATCTTTGCATTCTGTCACGTCTTTGTTAACCAGTTTCTGTGCCCTGCCGTATGCCACACTCTCCACCATTAACTCTAAAACTAATACATACAGAATTCTGAGTTTTAACCCAAGCTCATAGATGCATAGCCAGCCCTATACAGAAAACAGACTGGTGGTCTCTCTCACCTCTTTTACCCAGTTTCTTCCAACTTTTGATAGCTTGACATTTCTAGCTTAATCAAATGTCACTTTTCTGAAGCCTCTGACCTGAACCCACTGCTGGATGTCTCTCTGAAGACTCCCATTGGTTTTAATGAGATGGAAACCCACTTCTTACACATAACAAACATGGACAACTTCATGTCAGTGCCAAACTACTCATTATAGTCTCACAGTAGCTTCCATTTGTTACAGACCAAAGAAGGATGCTGTTTAACTGAGAAACTGAGAGCAGAATTAGAATTGATACTGTGAAAAATCTTAGATATATTACAGAGTAACTACATCCAACTCTTATTTTTATGCCATCTGTTTTGAGTCTTAGGGTAAATGTAAAATTTAAGCTGACAGTCACACAGGGATTAAAAAACCAAAGTTTTGAGTATTTGAATCTTTTGACAGAGGTTTACTCAGTTTGTAGACTAAGAGAAAACTACTTCAGCAGGCAAATGTATCAACACAGGAATTCAAAGTTGTTGAAGTTGTTCAAAACCTTGACCTTGAGCATGGTCTTGAGTGCCCTGCTTTAGCTGACCTAGCTGACCTCAACCATCCTGTGAAAGTTTTCACCCACTGCCATGGCCGTGTCTTGTTGCTATGTGGCTGCAGGGAAAAGCAAGGGAAGCAGCTTTACAGAGAGCTCTCTGTCCCAAGCCAGGTCTTACTTCTATTTTGAGCAGAGAATACAGGCAGGTTTTGCATATTGAGTTAGGTTGCCAAAATTTATTCTATATTCTTAGACCTATTTATTTCAGGAAGATATCTCTATTTTTTTTTTTTTTAAACAGCATATGGACAGGGAACTTTACTAGAGGGATGTAGAAGCCAGGTGCTTCTGCCTCTTACTTTTTCTCTAGTAGATGACTAAACCTAGAATCAGCAAGGAGTTTACCATTGTCTTTCAAAGATGCAGACATGATGAAGAGAGCTCTTTCCCCAGAAGCTAAACTCTGTGCTGCTAAAACTGCAATTTCACTGCTATATCAAGAAGTTAAAAAGTTAATGTTATTACTGCCTTATGAATGGGTCATGTTCAGCAGCTCAAGACACAAGTGTAGCATTGCTGCAAAGATTTTACATTCTGATTGAGGACATTATTTTTCTCCATAGGAACTAAGGACAGAATATTTTTTCCCTTCTCTGTCTCTAATTCTCTCCTACTTTTATTCTGATTTATCATTTTGTTTTCACTCTAGTTTTTTGCCTTTCAGTGCTGCAGTGGGAATTGGACTAACAGATGTGTTGTGGCAGTAGATGATGCACCTCAGATATGCATTCAGTTTACCTGTATATAGGTGGGTTGCAAAAATGTAATGTAGCATATTTTCTCCTGAGGAATGCAGATCATATTACTCAGAGATAAGAAATAGTCATTATGGAAGATTAGTTTTCTCTCTTTGGGTTGTATCCCTACTCCTTTACAAGAAGCAAGACACTCTTTTTTTTCCTTATTAAAAACAAAAACCAATGCACAGTATTTGCAAGAATATGGTACAAACGGTTAAAGGATTAAAACCAACCATCAAACCAAATAAAAATAAAAATAATAAACACCCCCCAAACAAACACCACTCCCCTCCCCCACAACAAACCCATAAAACCTCCTCCAGAAAAAAAACTCCTAAAAGCCAATCCCACATCCTTTTCTGGGACTATGTGGTTCTCAGTCTCCCTTTTGCTTTCTAAATATTTGTCAATGAATACTCTCTAGATACAAGGTTAGCAGCAATGCATCCATGCCGTTTCTCCATATGGGATAACAGGTATTACTGCATGAGTGGGAGCTGAGATTTCAGAAACGCTCCCCGTCTGTGATTTCTTGCACTCAGATTCACAGAGTGCATAACAGTGCTGCCTGTAAGTCATATGTTTTACCTGTGCAATGGTAGTATGAAGAGCTGCTTTAAAAATTTGTGTTGTTACCGGATTTGTGTCCCAGATCATGAGATTTAGAGAGTTACAAATTTGATACCCTTTTATCTTTAAAGCATAATCTATTCCAGTAATTGAAATGAAAGCATTCTTGAGAGTGTCAGCAAAAAGGAGAATCCAAGAGATATGTGTGTTTGCCCAGGTACTGTCATGTGCGACAGGTGAAATATTTAGTTTCTAGGATCTGAATTTTTAGAGATCATCTTTTCTACCATTCTTCACATTCATGTGGCGTATAATACTTTTTTTGATGGGGAATCTAAACAAAGAGTGAGAATTTCACACAAATCTATTTTTCAAAATTATGCAAATACAGGCACTGGAACCCTTAGCAGAAAATCAAGTTATATTGGAATGCAGGAGAAAAATGGCAAGCAAAATCAGAAATTAGTTCTAAAGGATCTCCAAACCCACATCACCTTTAAAATTGAAGCCTTCCAGTTAGTCTAGACTCAAAAGAGTCAAATAACTGCACTTCATTCTGACATATGCAAGTTCTACATTTCCTAGCTCATTACGTCTAGTAAGGGAGCTACAGCAATACAGGATGGACCAGGTGCTGAAGGAAGCAGGGATGACCCAGGAAGCTGCATAGTATCCAACACTGTGTCCTTGCTGAGATCTTTGCAACTCTGACTCCACGGTAAATAACTCACCACACCTCCTGGAGCCCCTAAGCCAAGCTCAAATTGGCAGGGACAGTGAGAACACTGCCCCTCACCCTGACCTGGAACCCTCAGAGTGGCTAGTGGGTCGGAGACCCTGCCTGGAGGGGTTGGCCAGAGGGACCAGAGCAGATAAAACCAAGGGCATGTCATGGCACTGCCACTTGGGCTTGTGAGAGCTGGTCTTCTACAAGGCCTCAGTGGTAGCTATATGATCTGTCTCTCCCTCTTTCTCCTTCTCTCTCCTTGATCCCTCTGCTTCTCTTTCTTTCTTTGCTCCTTTCTTGGTGCTTGGGGTGATTTGGAGCTGGAGGGACTGGATCTTGATTTAAGTGTTGTGAAATTGTTTGGATTTTGCCTTTAGTGTTGTGGATTAATAGTATATGCTGAGTCAGTATTGTGGTGGAACATTTTTATCTAGCTTGGGTGGTGTCCTTTTGAGCTTCGGCCAAGTCCCCTTACTTGCTCCCTAAATTATTAAAGAAATTCCTTGGGAACAAGCCCACGGCTTATTCTCTTGATGCTATCCCAAGGTATTAAAAAACCCCGTATCTATATATTAAAGTAAATAGCCAGTCCCGTGAGCCAGCAGCTTCTGGGGCCAGAGTTTTACTCTTATGCAAGACCTGAACTAAAGCTGGTTAAGCCTGGAATTCTGATCAGCAGAAAATGTTAATATTTCACAATGTACTTGTCTATTACATTTAAAATACTCCATCAAACACGTTTTATGTGAGGTCACAAAAGAGGGAAGTATCAATATGCAGACCTAGCAAGTTTTCATGCCTGAAAGCCGTAGTAACTCTTGAAATCAGAAAGAAATGCAGCAAAACTGCAGCCATAAAAATTCTGGGGTCTCCAGTATTTAGCAAGGACTTTGCCAGTGACATGGATGGTGAGACTGAGTGCACCCTCAGCAAGTTTGCCAATGACACCAAACTCTGTGGTGCAGTCAGCATGCTGGAGGGAAGGGGTGGCATCCAGGGGCACCTGGACAGGCTTGAGAAAGGGGCTTGCGTGAACCTCATCAAGTTCAACAAGGTGAAGTGCAAGGTCCAGCACCTGGGTCAGGGCAATATGAAGCACAAATACTGTCTGGGTGGGAGTGGATTGAGGGCAGCCCTGGGGAGAAGGACCTGGGGGGTGTTTGTTGGTTAGAAGATCAATATGACTCAGCAATGTACACCTGCAGCTCACAGAGCCAGCTGTACCTTGGGCTGCTTCAAAAGAAGCAGGTTAGGGAGGTGATTCTGCCCCTTCACTCTGCTCTCATGGATGGGGCTTTAAGCAGCCTGGTCTAGTGGAAGGTGTTCTATCCCGTGGCCGGTGGGTTGGAACTAGATGATCTTTTAAGGTCCCTTCCAACCCCAATCATTCTATGATTCTATAAAATCAGATTCCTGAGGGTTCCTTGAGACACCTGCCCTTGTTTCAGTGATGTTTAGCTGGACCATATAAAACTCTTAAATGATATTTTCTGATGAAACTCAAGTAAGAGCAAGTGAAGAATGTGCATTTCATGTATAATATTGAAGCACTCAGAGCAGTGGTGCAAGGTGCTTCTTGGACAGCAGGATCTGGTTTCCAAAAAAAATGGTGAAAATCAGGAAGTATTAATCTATTTTACCATTTGAAAAACAACCTTAATGTTTAGCTGAAAAACATTCTATCCAGTGTAAGTTCTACTCCAGATGATAGCACTCAAATGGAGTTAAAACAACTGCTGTAGGAAAGGAGACATATAACCATAACTGGATGAGGAAAACTGAACAACAGCTACAGAAAAGAGGAAACTAAATTTCACACTCCAGAAGAATAGGAAGACAAATTGATGGTCAGTCAGGTTTGTGAAGAAAACAAAACTATTTATTTTATAAAAGGATGTCATATGACCCTAACTAGTATCTGAGGAAAAGCAATAGTAATGCCAAGTCAATAAATCAACTAGACTGGACAGACTTAGCAAAAGGGAACTGAGAGGGTGGGTGTCTAAAACTACTGGTATAGTTGGCTGCCAAAAATGTACTTGGGAAGGAATTCAAGAACACAGACTGACCAGCTGATTGACTTACAGAGAACAAGTGTAAGTTATTAAAGCATCACAAAACAATTACCAGAGGAATGTCTGTGGAAAACAGAAGGTAAGGCTAAATAAAGCTATTTCTAAGGAAACTATACATGCTCCTTGATACTACAGAAAAAGGCTACGGTGATTCAGAAATATGAAGCAAGTCCTTTATGAAACAAACCTGTTAAGAATAATCAAACTCCAATAACTGACAAATCCAAAATACTCAGGAACACTCTTGATGACAAAATGGTTCCAGTTTTCCACATAGCACTTGTGAAATAATTCTCACTGTTTGATAATGCTGTCCAAACCAAAGCAGGGCTCAGGAGGTTTGCTTTGTATTTCAAGGTTTTCAGCAGATTTCTGGTATGATATGACTGAGAAATTTAGTTTCTCTTAGTGTCGTTTAACCTGCTATTCCCATTTCTCTTCTGACTGAATGCTGTTCTGAAGTGCTTAATTTCATGTTGGAAGATGATATTGGGAATTTAACTGCCAGAGATACTTCTAGCCACTTCGTTTGAAAGAGAATCTCAATTGTACTACATTTCTGCATGTTATAAACTGATGTCTGGTAAGGTACATACATCTTTTTTTTACCAAAACTAGAGTTTTCAGGAAAAATGCTGATGTTTCAATTTTTGTAGAAGTCCTTTTGTTCAGGAGAGTGCATGGACTATCTGATGTAATTTATTTAATTAAGATTATTCCAATAATTCTATGAAATTTTACTTGTTCAAAAATCAGTTAATATGAAATTAATAGTGATGAAACAAAAAACTGAGAAAAATCATAATGTGTCAGGTTTTGGTATTTTATGACATTTACCGTTACCAAACTTTGCAGAGTAAGGACAACAGCTCCTTGCTGCAAAATAGTAAATTCAAAACAAGACAGTAAACACGCTAAATTGCATTAGTTCCAGCAGAAGAAAAAAAAAAAGGTCATTTATCTATTTCAGCAAACAATTAAAGTTTACTCAATTGAGACATGAATGGAATATTTAAAAAAATCTCTAACTGAATAGCCATTTTATAGAAAAAGAGATGGAAACAGCTGAGAGGAAACATTCGCTCTATAATTAAACTTTAAAAATTTTGCATTGATAACAACAGACTAATTTAAGGCAGTAAAGGTATTGTCCCATTTATTTCTTTCAGAATAATCTTTTTTAAAAACACAAAATAATATATCGATAGGGTGCTTTTTTCAAAGAGTTCTTTTCTGTGCTCCAGTTTATAAGTTGACAATACTGAACACTAGAATGGATCATTTTCACAGTACACATTTCTCATTCATTTTGAAGCATATGTGTTTGCATGTTTGTGTATCCATGACATTCAGATTATAGTATTTTAAATCACAATTTCATTATTTCATTCAGTTCAGGGGACATCCTTAAAGATGACAAAAAGTACAATACTCTTGTTAGAGAAGTGTAACATGAAAAGCCATATTTAATGATTTTAAGTTATGATGCAGGAGTTTCTGGCTGAAAGAAAATTCAGAATTTCAAATACTGGGGGAAGAATTAGCTGAGATAATTATAGTTTGGATAATTGGTTGAGTAATAGAAGGTTTATTTACCTTTTAAGAATCATTTGTGCAAAACCGACATCTTACAAGAAATTGAGTGAGGACTACACACTGTGATAAAGTCACAGCAGAGATTACTAATTAATTTTTGCAAGAACAGCGAAATCACTTCTTTAAAACAGTGTTAAAGGCTTCTAAGGCCCAAAGTGAGGTGCACACATGTAGACACTTGCACACACACACACACACAAAAGGAAAAGTCCTTCAATGAGGGACACGAATCTTTCACAGAAGAAATATAGAAGCATTGAGTTTTAACTCAGTAATTGGAAATTCCCTCGTAATCTTTTTTTTATCATACTTTGTTGAAAACTATGATTCAGAAATACTAAAATAATCAGCAAACAAATCTGTCACTCAAACACATTATGGTTTTTGCGACTGGCTAAGACCTTGGGTGTGGGAAGACATGTTCCCTAGTCACTCACTTTGTAAACATTAAGCTGTCAGAGTTCCTTGTCCCAGAATAACTACTTTTTGACATTTTCTATTTCAGTGGTAGGCATGGTAATATTCAGAAAGAGATTTTAAACTTGATGATACTAATTTTAAGACACTCAGGAAGTTAATAAGAAATAATCTAGTCAATTTAGCCAGAATACTTAATGCCTAATGATGGCTTATCTAAAGAAAAGAGTCCCTTTCTTTATGACAGCAAAGTCATAAAGAAAAGTGCTGCAAGCACTGGAAGAAGAAGATGTGGAAGGCACATGTTTGAAACACGATTGACTGGGACAGTGACTTGGACTCTGTTACAAAGAAATATTCCATTTGGTGTAGAATTTTTGCTTTTAGTACTATGAGTAAAATATGCAACAGAGCTCCAGGTGGACCTTTCATCAGACAGGTAGCTGTGACAGATGGATGAAAGACACGTATATATGAAGTGCAGTAGACACAGGCTTTTCTATTTTCTTGAAGGGCTACTCAAATTATAAAATGTATAGAACTGAGTAGCTTTAGGTAATTGTCCTTATCACATGACACTTCTCTAAATCCTACCTCTCAAGCCCTGGGAATCAAACACAGATTCCTCTTTCATTTACATCTGCATAAATCTGAGAGACTTGAAATGCAGATGAGTAGACTGCTGTCTTCACTACACTCTATCATTGTGTTTTATTGTACAGCACTGCAAAACACCTAGCAAAAATTTTTTCACTATGTCTACAAACAGAGATAATTCTACTATATATAGTGACATGCCATTTATTACAATTTAGTTGGTTTCGTCTAAAAGTTTGTTTTCAGACTGCTTACATGCTTTGGATTGTAGAAAACAAAATTATTTCAAAATTTAAGTTGTCTAACTAGGTAAGATAAAGAATAGAATTTGCTAAAGAAGCATTCACACAAATGCTAGACAAAGGTGGAGGGTTCATGACTGAATTGTGGATCCCTTTGTCTTATTTTTATTTTTTAAAATATTTCAGCGTACACTTTTTATGCTAATATGTCTGACAGGCACAAAGTTTATCATAATGCATCTCAAACAGAGTAGGGATCTTTCACAACTCATTTTTTTCTCAAGCACATGTGATACAGGTATGTTTTTTCACAATTCTTCATCATGGATTGTTTAATACCGCGACCACAGTTATGTACAATACTTGGGTTTCCACTGAGTTTCCACAGCTCTTGACCCATTGAAGCAACTGGCAAGTCAGCAGCTTCCTTTATCCCTTCTTAATATTTCACGTATCTTTTTTCATTTTTGCTCACTAACAACTCCTTTCTATCTTCTTTTCCTCAACAAAATATTGTAGCTTCTTAACTCTGTATTTTCCTAATCAAGTCCCTTTTCCCTAACAGAGCTTCAGATTCTCCTTTCTGTGATGCTTATGCAGGGTGTTAACTCAGTGAGTGCTGGCCTCTACCTCCATTTGGAGCTAGTCAGAAAAAAGACAGCACTTCTCAACCAACAAATCAAACACTTTATTGTCATTTAAGCACCTAAAAATTAGGGAGTTATTTTTATTCATTTTACTTTAGAGTTTTAGAGTATCCATTACTCAAAGGTTTCTTTGCTTCTATCCTTCATGAAACAAATCTTAGAGAGATGCCATAGATTAATGTAATAAAGTGTTTATTCAGTTCCCAGAAGAGCACTGACTGAGGATGAGACATATTCTGTCCTAGTGAAAAGAATAAGGTAAATTAAACTTTTATGTTTTACAAGCACCAAAGCTGATCGGTGGCAAATTCAGCTTCCTGGTACAAGGATCATGACATTATGGGATAGAAAGTTTCTCTCCTGGACAAACCAGAGAGCAACAAAATTTTGTAAAACATAAGATGTGGCACAGGGCTATTTTAATACATGTGGGAGAGTGAACTGTATGTCTGAGCCATATTTCACGTTTGTGATTGTGGCATCTCAAACCCACCAGTGGGCACTTGTCCTGTTGTGGAGCAGGACCCAACGAAGAATAAAAGTATTACTGGAGAAGGACAAGGGTATATTTTTTTACTGTAATTTTAAAGAAATTGCATCCATTTCAGAGAATCAGTTTAGATTATAGTCTCATTTAGACTCTTTCCAGAGGGGAAAGACTGGGGGTTTGGATGGGATTTTTTTTTTTTTTATTTGTTGTTTGTTTGGTTTGGTTTTTTTTATTGCAGTTGCCTATTACATAGCTTTATCCCAAGTATGGCAACACCTGCATTACTTCTCTTGGAAGGTTGTTTCTGGGAATAATCTACCTTTGTAAAATCATGGTGCAAACAGGAATCTTCTCTTAGTTGCATTGACATGAATAAAGGAAACCTCATTACACTAGCACAGTCAGACTGAGAGAGATTATAATATCAGAGTCATGGCAGGCTGATGAGGATTTACTTCTCCTCTAGACCCTATGGGCCAGATGCTTGATTAGCATTCATTTGCTTCTGAAATGCCACCTTGTTTAATGCAGAAAATACAATATATGCTCAACCTCTCTCTTTTTCTTAAATTTCTTCTCTTTGGAGTATTTTACTCAAAATTTGTCTCAATTATTTGATGCCACGACCTGAGCTAGTGCCTAGTTTCAGATCATTGGTTCACTTACAATTGTACAAGGCTTTCTGTCCTTTTTAAAAATAGCTGTGAATAAAAAAAGAAAACCCTGCATTATTTTGATATTCATTATCTTTTAAAAAAAGGATGACTGAGCTTATTCTCTCAAGACTGAAACACAATCTACTTTTCTGGTAGATGTGAAATACATATGCTTAATCATTTTGTTTATAAAAGAACTTTCTTAGATTATTTTAATCTTTATTCACAGTTGCTCAATGCTAGGCTGGAGAGTTGCCAACACTGCTGAAAATAATTCAATAATTTGATTTTTTTATCCTTAAGAAGCATTTTAAAAAGTAGCAAAAATTAAAAAAAAAAAAAAAAAACAAAACACCAACAGCCTGCATTAGAAAAAAAAGGACCCACCTGGAGTGCTGCATCCAGCTCTGGGGTCCTCAGCACAGGAAGGACATCAACCTGTTGGAGAGAGTTCGGAGGAGGGCCACCAAGATGGATGAAGCCTCTCTCCTATGAGGAAAGGCTGAGAGAATTGGGATTGTTCAGCCTGGAGAAGTAAACAGAACACAGTGAAGAACTGGGTGACCGTGTACCCTTTGTGCTCTGAAGATGGTGATGGTGATGAAGAGGTGGTCGCAAAAGCCCCCGACCCAATTCCCAGGGGGTGGGCCAGGGAGCGGACCAGAGCAAAGGCTACAGGGTGGAAACACTTAGGATTGGACAGATAGTATTATAAAATGTAACATTTCAGGCACAGCCTGTGGGTGCATCCTGTAACATCTATGCCTTGGCACAAATTAAACCCTTTCCTTATCTGACCCTCAATTAACTGCTCCTGAGTTTTTTCTTTAGCATCAGCTACAGGCATCACATTCTATGGAGTTTTAGTGCTCTCTGCATGAAGTTAAAAAATATATGAAAATGAACTGTATGAACTTTTGGTGCATAATGTAATTAAACTTAGATTAAGATCCAGGTTTGTTATTTCAGATTAAGGTCTTTGTATTCTCAGAAACATAAAAGCAGTTTCTGTTGTCATCAGGGATGGCTTTTGAAAACATTTTCCAGAAATGGACTCCAAATTAGGATCTCAAGAAACTAATAGATAATGATTATTGCTGGGTCCCAGCAAGTTCTCAATCTGCAGCTGGCACACACTGCTGGCACCCATGCACAGAAGGCCACACCTGCTCAGGAGACATCGGAAGTCAGTTTTCTCTGACCACACTGACCTTTTTCCTGCGCATAATACTGACAAAGATGAGATTTCTGTACCTTTTAAGAGTACAAAGCTAACCTCTTTCTTTTGATGTGTACCTCTCATAGAGAAAATTGTTAAAGGGATTATTTTTGGTTGGTTTTATCCCCATATTGGTAATTTTCAAGCTTTTTTTTAAATGGTTTTTCTTTTGCTAGGCTATGTTTTATCATGAGACTCAGACCACATATCTTGTTTTGAACATCATGGAAAAAGTTAATTTACTGTATAAAGCGAAGGCTATCTTCTTCTGCTCCTACACAAATATCTGTCCAAAGCCTTACATGAAAGAAATTAATAAAGTATGCAAATTTTTTTGCTTAAATGATCTAATGACTTTAAAAGAGCACTGATGATTCCAGCTTCAGAAATATATTCTTTTCAGTCTCTCAGCATATAGCCAGCACTGTGGGAAAGTTAGAATGTGAGCAGGAAGGCTTTCCAGGAACAGGGCAGATGCAGGTCCCCAGAGAAGGTCTGTTACTTGCTGTTATAACTCCAGACTTCTGCTCTAAAATGTGGATGTTTGAAGCAAGATCCAGGAACTTATGATGAAAACAACCTCAAGTGCTGGATATAGGATAAGCAGGTATTGGAGATTTGTAATTCAGGACTCAGAAATAGAAGTTCCAGTTATGTACCATGACTTTAAAAACATAACCCTTCCAAAGCTGGTCTCTGGTGTTCAAGTCTAATAGACGAGTCAGTTGGCTTACTGCTCAAATGGGTTCTGAGGTTGTTTAGAATGTCAGTGTCAAGGTTTCCAGAAGATAGTTCTATCACAGGTGATCAGTGCTGCTATCTTCAACAACACACTTTAGCTGAAAGAAGATGTTTCATACAGATACACAGGTCTGCTTACATGTAATTTATGGAAAAATATTTACTGAATATTTCAAACCATCATGTCCATAAATGGTTCACCAGTATTTTAAAAAGTGCTGTGATTGTTGTTGTGATTGCAGCTAAAACCAATGGTAGCTGAGGAGCTTGAGAAAGTTTTATTCTGTGAGGCATTTCAAAACAGAGTGGGAAGCTGGTATTTCCTGTGGAATAGCTTTTCTGAAAAATCTTCATATTGGTCTTTCAGAGTGTGTCACTTTATATGTAAATGCGACATATTTATGTGAACATGTAAAACAAGGAAATTAAAAATGGAATGTTTTATATTTTTCCTATTAAGTGCCTTGAAAGCATCAGTCTCTGTTGTAAGTTTTGATCTCACTATAAAACCTGTCAGTAAAGATTTAGTGTGTCCTATCAGCTGTTTAAGCTTTAGTCATTGTCATGGCAATAAATTAAGCATTAGTTAAAATATTTAAATAGTTCTTTTTTTGTGTATAGGATTTATCACAACTAACAAGAAAAAAAAAGGCATATGGACAAATATTAATGATTTCCCAGAGGTTTATTTTCCTGTGATTTATGAGTGCTCTCATCCTATGTTTTGTATATCGAGCCTTCTGGTTTTCTGCAGCTGAAGTTGGAATGCACTTTATATGTGAATAATCTTGGCTGTTGTATGAGGTTGGTATTTGGCACTGAGATGAGTGTAATCAACTTAGTATAAATGTTTTATTAATCTGTCACAAAGAATCACTTTTAATTCTAGACAAGAATACACAATACTCCAGAGCATGAACTTTGTTTAAGGGGTCACTTTGGGCTTTGTTTAAAGGGTCAGTGAACTGAGCTCAGTACAGGCTAAATCTCATGTCTTCTGGAAAGCTGGCAGGGACATGGCTGGAAAGGGCCCTGTGTTTTCAGGTAGGGGCAGGAAGGGACTCTGCGCTCAATTGCTCCAAAGCAACTGGAAGTGAATAAACATAGCTGCCAGGTTCATCCTTGGGGAAGATCAAGTTGTCCCCATCATTTTTTCTAGCATTGGAAACTGCAGTAGCTCCTGTTCACTTCTCAGCGGATCTACCAAGATGTTTGAGCAATTGGAGCAGCTGCTTCTCCAACTAGGAGGGATTCAAGGGAGCTTAAAACTATTTCTTTGGAACTTCAGCTCTGATTGCCTGAGGTGTTTGTGGATGACTAAACCACTGATAATTACTATGGACATTACTACTTGTCTCGGTTTTAGCTGCAGTTGAAAGAGAGCAATTATTTTTCCAGAATGTTTACCCTGGAGGGCCCAAATACATCTAGTTGTTGCATTTTTTTTTCCATCTGACTCAGAGAAACTGAGTTTGTAATAAAGTTATTTCCATATTTCTTAATTACCTTATCATTATTGCATAAACCCACTCCACATTTTATGTAAAAAGACTGAGTGTGCAGATCAGACATCTAATAGTTTTTTCATTATTTCAAATCAAGTAACCCAAGAAACAAAGGATGCTATTTACCTTTATAATCAGGAGGTTAATGAACATTAGAATGATTAATGGACAGTAGAATCTGCCTTCCAGTTAACTTCCATAGATCTCCTGAGAGATAAAGACAGACTGCAATTTGGTTGTTCAGGACAAGAAGACAATCCCGGACCTGAGTATACCTTCCCAACACCTTCAGACATGGGATATTCTTCTATAAAATGAATTTTGATTGAAGATGATATTCCCAACAGATATATGTTTTTTATCCCTTATTGGTCCCCTGATGTTGGGGAAAAGAGTCCTCCTGACAGCTGGAGAAACAAATTAAAATGTCTGCCCCCTTAAGAGTGAAAAAACAGAATTTTAAGAGGGGAATGTGCTCAGGAAGTAAGGAGACTGCTTAACATTGGTGCATAACACATATAGGGGAACTAAACCTTTGAAGCAGTAATGATTAGGTCTTTACTTGAGTGATGTAACTGAGGGAACTGCCCACCCACAGGGACTGTGCTGGTGTCCTATGTAAACCCAAGCAGGTGCAGAGTTACAATGTCTTTACACAATGACATTAATGTGCTCCTAAACATATTTCAGTGAGACATCCCGGGAGTACATTTCTTTCTGATGGCTGTTCAAAACATCCAGATTTTTCTACTTATCTAACTCCAGCAAGCGAGACCAGAACTTGCAATGTTATTAGAACTTATAGCCATGATTTTATACATTGTACAGTTACATTTTGTATCACTTTTTCCCTCTAGCTCCAAAGTCAACTAACTCTTAAAATATCAGACTGAAGTCCTGTATGTTGATTATGCCTCATATTCCCTTCTCTAGTCTAAGCTACTCCTATAGGTAGTAGCCTCGCTTTGGGGTTTTTTTGCTGTCATTTATCAAGATGCTCCAGAGTTAGGTCATCAGTCTATATCTTTGTTGATAGATTTGAAGATGACTTCTTGCTTTGGACAAGGTCCAGGGGCTTTCCTTCAGCCCTTTGATCATCATTTTCTGGGCTGCAAGTTTACCCCTTCTTCAGTACTTTTATATTCCTCATGGTCACTAATCGCCCACTAGACATCATGGTGGTAAACTCCGTAACCTGCTTAGAGGAGATGTTTGTAGATGAAGCCAAATACGGAAGTTTTAAAATGTGTGACCTTAGAAGAAAAGTCAAAAGACGTGGTTAGTCCAGGAAAGGGAGTATAATATTTTTTCAATATCTAAAAGTTTGCTATAGAGAAAACAGAGGGTAGCTATTTATGTATAACAATGTGAGGACTCTAAAAGGCTTTCCATAAATAAGAGGTTTAGATCTGAGATTAGGAGTGTTTCTAAGTCACTAACTATAATCGATGTTTCAAGGTTACCTCTGGGTGATTATGGTCACCTAGTCCCATGCCCTGTTGGATAGGTGCTATTAAAAATTTCTGATTAATACTCTGAGGTAGAGGTTATATAGTTAACCTAACTTCTAGAGCTCCGTTCTGCTTGTATCTCACATGGAATTACATTAATTTCTTGTTACTCAACTCAACAAGCTAGTCTTCTTTTCTCTATTGCAATTTCTTTATGGAAAACTCAGGAAAAATAAATATTCTTTTAATTAGGATTATAACTCTATCTTCTGTACAGAGGCTTTTGTCCTTCAGAAATTGATGTGTGGAAAGAAGATAGCTCTACTATGGGCTTAGAGATACCTATGAGGTTATAGTTGGAGAAAGCTGTTCCTAAATCCCAAATAACTCATAAATTTCCACTGCTCACTATTTATGGGATGTTAATGGCTTTAAAACCATTTTTTGTTGAGCATACAGTCTGGCATCTTCATTTAGCAGTAATGATCCTCAGTGGCAAAATGTGTTACTCTTTCGATGAAGTTTGGAAAGGTAATGTAACTAAATATCTCAAAGGCAGGTGTCAGGAGATGGTGCCAGACTCTTTTCAGTGGTGACCAGTGACAGAACAAGGAGCAGTGGCCATAAACTAAAACACAAGAAGTTCAACGTCAACATGAGGAAAAACTTCTTTACACTGAGAGTGGCAGAGCACTGGAACAGGCTGCCCAGGGAGGTCGTGGAGTCTCCCTCTCTGGAGACATTCAAAACACACCTGGACATGTTCCTGTGTAATCTGCTCTGGGTGACCCTGCCTTGACAGGAGGGTGTGACTAGATGCTCTCCCTGAGGTCCCTTCCAACCTTAACAACTCTGTGATTCTCTGAAAGATTTATTATTCAACAAGGCTCCTGCTTTGCCTTTGGAGTTAGAATCAGGTTTGATTCTCATTTTGTTCTTGCCTTTCTCACTTAAGCCAGAATTTGACAAAGATTTCAGCTACACTGCCAGTCTATCCAGGCCTGCTACCTTCTTCCTATTTTCTGTAATTGATTTTCATCCACTTCTGGGGGAAGAAAAAATAAAAAAAGAGGAAATCATGGTTTCTGAAGATAATTTTTATTTCTTGAAATGCCTTTTAATATGTACATTGTCTGTCAATAAGTCATTCATTCCTGCCTGTGGTCTGTCCCTAATTGCTAGTCTGTAGCTTGAAAATATGGTGGAATTGTAAGTAGATTGAGATTTTCAATTTTCTGCCTTTTACAAATGTCAAATTGTACAAAACTGAAATAAACTGTTTTAAAGTGAAAAAATCCTGTTACTTTCCAGGTTTTTTTCTGTTTAAATAAACCTTTGTGTTTTACTCTAGAGAAATATGTATATGTAAAATGTGTCTCTGTGAATGTATGTATATGACAGAGTGGGTACAGGCAATCTGTTGGAAAATTAAAGTCGTGTTTTGATATACAGAGTCTTTTGACGTACAGACAATTACTGTAGCCGATAACAAGGTTCTGGTAAC
Source organism: Pseudopipra pipra (assembly GCF_036250125.1). Lineage (NCBI taxonomy): Eukaryota > Metazoa > Chordata > Aves > Passeriformes > Pipridae > Pseudopipra > Pseudopipra pipra. Next base: position 52,496,376 of record NC_087551.1, read on the forward strand.
CACATAGTTTTCAAAGCTCAGTTTTCCCCATGGTGTTTCATCTAGCACTCTTGCTTTTCATCAAGCCCACTTTTTAGACTATAATTACTGCCATACATCTACTGCCTCATTGCTTAAAACAAGTAGGAGGAGCAGTGTCCAAACCAGCCATGCTAAGGACTGGAGATGGTTGCTGTGGATGTTCAGATAGTTGTGACCGAGAGGATGATAAGTATCTTGGTACTAACTTTGAGGGTACTTTATTCGTTGCTTCTGTTTTAGTAATCTCAAAGAATTCATAGTGGATGGTATACATGCTGAGTTCTGTCTCCCTCCCATCTGTGCCATAATCTCAGTTGTTGTATCTATAACACAACTTATTTTTATGCATATCTATTTTATAATCAGAGTCCAACAGCAAGAGAGATCATTTTGCTTAGCAACTTACCTGTAGATACTGTGACCTATTTATTAAGGTAATAAACTTAATAAATATTGTAAATTTAAATGTTCATTAAAATATAAAATAACTGAAGGTAGCATCTGAAGATATGTCGAATGCAACATCCAGTTAAATGCAGGAAAACCAAGCTGTGTAAGTGATAACATATTTTCCTATCCATGGCTTGATGTTCCCGGCATTTAATAGAAGTGGAAAACAAAAATAAGCATGCAGTTCCTCATCCTTTTGAATCTCAAAAATGTTTCTTCAGCAGATTTATCTTTTTAGCAGCAACTACATAATAAGGCTGTAAGTCAACTGAGAGCTTGTTTGAGATGATAAAAGGAACTTGGCATGTTTTCATAGATGAGATGTTGTGAAGGTGTAGTTCAGATAGCAGATCAAAATATATACTTCATTTACATGAAGAGAAGGACATATTACCATTAAGGTTAAGTAAACAGGATTAAATGCTGCTATCTTAATGAAGTTAGAGCAACCGAGAGGCTACAGCAGCTTGAGGTTACTGTGAGTGATGCATTTGATATGCTGTATACATGTAGTTAGCAATGAATATGCATATTAGTGAGATGACTTTTCACAGCCATTCCCAAAAATGACATTATATCAATTCCAGTATTCCTCTTTTTCCCAGCTTATTAAAATCTGATTTTCTGAGTGCTAACTTTGAGTAATTAATAAATTTAGTGAGTTTGGGAGTTGTTTGGTTTATTCAAATATATTTTCCTGTAATAACTATAACTCATTTTTTTCCCTGTTCAGGGAACACTCTTACCTAAAGAAATTACTTAAGCTTGATTAAATTGTTGAATATCGAGTACTCATAATATGAAGAATAAATCGCAGGCAGTAGTCTTCCAAATCTGACAGCAGTCACGCTATCTAATACTAGAAGAACATCCTACAGTGCAGTTTTCTGAGAAGGATAATGCTCAAAAGAAGACAAATTTCATAAATGCCTGTGGACCCTTGTTTTTTTACAGCTTAAAATAGCATGGGAAATTACGGAAGAGAAGTCAATTCTGAGGAGGAATATCCACACCAGAACTTTAGAAAAAGCCTATAAATGTAAACAAGCAAATGAAAGATATACTGGAGTTAAACCTTCAACAACCATAAAAATATACATGAATTTGTTCCTAAATGATTTCTTTCTGAAGCTTCTTATAATTAGGAAGAATGTGAGAAAAAAATATTTCTGTCTCAAAGTCTCTAGAAAAGTTCTTGCAGGTACTTAGAGACATGAATTGTCTAAGAAGGAAATGAAATTTCATAAACCAAACCGTAATAAACAAGTAGTAACGCATATTATAAGCCTGTTGAATCCAAATCTGATTTATGTATCCAAATTTCTCATCAGAATGTACAATTTAAAAAGAACTTCACCAGATTTTTTAGTGTTCCAAGTCTTTCTTCCAACAGACATTTCAAGGTATGTCACTTATGCAACTTCAATGGACAAAAATTTAGGAGAATAAACAGAGACAAAAGAAATAATGCAGCATAGATAAAAATTTTACAGTTTTAAATGCTCAATTATCTTCTTAACATGTTAGGGTTGTTTCATAGGTCTTATTTACATGCACAATACTTCCAAAGTCTGAAAAAACTCCCTCAAAGGGCTATTCTACAAAGACAGTGATAGCATTTAAACAGTGTCTATTAAGTATGGAAGTCTAATACGTCTTACTAGCAATGTAAGTGTTAGCTCACTGGGGTAAGTAGATACAGTAGTTTTAAAGATTTTTAAACAAGGAATTTACTGGGTAAGTAACTGAACAAAGGTCATGAAAAATGTCAGAAGCAAGAAGGTGTTTTAAGAGAATCAGATCCATGGCTGTTAGGGCTAGACAATGGACAGACCTTTAAAAGTAAAAGAAGAGGTGAAGTAAAGGAAAATAAACACAGATAAGTACCTAAATAGATATTAATAATATGTGTTGGCTGGCACATGCCAAGTTCTATGATTAGATCAGGTTAGTATTTCAGCATTGTGAGGAACCAAAAAGGGACCCTTTTCAATGCTTTGATAAAATATTTGGGTAGATCAGAGATCTTAGATGCTGTCACAGGAGTTAATATGATTTTTATTTCTAATCTTGTCTTTTATTTTAATTTAAGTCATACTAGAAAGAAATAAGACACATAAAATTCATCATGAAAATAAGAAGCAGTATACAGCATAATGATGCTGAACAAGACACCATATATTGAGAAGTATATATTTTTTTGCTCTCCTGGAAGTATGTGTTCAAAAATTTAATCTGAATTAAACAGGTCAAAATGGAATGACAGAAGCTTGACTAGACGTTTGAATAGATAATTTTCTGACACTATGAAATATGTTGAATTTGCCATGAGTTCTCAAAAGCAGGCTGTGTCAAAATGTCTCTCTCGAGATCAAAAGAAGCACTTAGGGTAAAGTGCACACCATGTACTTTCTTTCAATTAGAGCCCTGTGCTGAAAAGCCAGCTTTCGGTCCTTGCTCTCTCTGCTCCAAAGTCCAGGTTGTCACCTCAACCTTTTCTGAGCCAAGGATGGGCAGGAGACTAAAACCATTTTTTACGTGCAGAAGTAGGAGGATCATACTAAGTGAGCATCTGAGAAAACGTGTTTCACCACACCTAGTGCAGAGAAGTGCTGACACAATGCTTTTTGGGAGAACAGCCCCCACCACTGCCAGCATCACTTTTGTGCTGGCACATTTGGTGTAAGCTGTTAGCTTCTTTTTGGAAGAACATCTCTCCACTGAAGCTCTCCAGTGAAGCTTTAAGGCAAATACAGATTTCCATTATCCTTTCTCCTATGAAGAAAGAAAAGTCCTCTGATTCTTTTTCACGTCAGGCCACCAGAATTGGTTCATTTTGTATCCACATAAATATCATATAAACAAAAATGCCTGAACTGGTTTTCACCACAGAAGTGTCACTACCTTAAGCCCACAGAGCATCAATGGAGAAAATTGCTGGCCCAGATTGACTGCAAACATTATGATTATATAGGAATATTTTAAATGACTGAAAATGACAATGAGTGGCATCACCTACTCCAGTGGTGTATAGAGATCATGACACTTTCCAGTATCTGGATCCACCAGAGGACCTTGGGGTCAGGTTTATTCTAGTGCTTATTCATGTTGTTTTATTTGGATTATTTGTTACCCGCAAGGGAGAGAGGACTCTAAATAGGTTCTTTTCAAATCGCCTTCCCTCCAAAACTAGACAGAAAAAACTTTCCATAAAATTACATTCTAGTTTTTGGACTATAAGTATTAATACAGAGTCAGGAAAACTGGAGATACAAACCTAAACTATGCTGAGCACCACCTTTCCTTCTTAATAGTTTTATTAATTATTCCATAGAATCCCCTTTTCTCTCTAAAATTTAGATCAAGCATGCACAGAGTCCTGCTTTCCATATCCACAATGAAAGGTACTTCTCTTAAGTCCAAGCTTCCAAGAGGCATCAGCCTGGCATCTTCCTTTCCTTTATTGCAAGCAGTAGTTTCGAGGCCTAGAAATTCAAACAATCTACATCCTGTAATATTTGCTATTATGACTTTTGTCTTTGATCTCAGCTTCCATCAAGAGGTGTTTCACTCTGCAGGCCTCCCCTCTTCTTCCTATTTGTACTTCTCTGATAGCATAAATCATTTTAAGCCTACTTTCCTCTCTTTGCAATTTGCACACTTAAAATCTACCCAGTGGCATTCTTTCTTTCCACCACATAATGCAGAAAATGAGTTCAACTGAACCTGATAGAGCCTGCCATTTTTGGATGTCTTCGTTTGCTCTTATCCTCCTTTGCTCTGTTTTCAGTGGGTTAAGCCCTCCTCTGAGGGCAAAACTTATCTGTTTTGTCAAGGTAGGTTGTGAAGTAACAAGTTCATCACATGATCTGGCAGATTTTTTTGGGTTTGGTGAAGATTTCTAATATAAACATTCGTTCCATGGAAGTGATGTATGCAGTTTGAAAAATATCAAGATGAGGTGTAGATAAACTGTCTGTGAACATTAATACACTGGAACCTTCTGAAAGGATTCAGAATCCAGGTGCTGATGATTAGTATTAAGACAGTTTTCTGCTAGGAAAAAAAAAAAAGATCCTTTAAAATCAATTGCATATACTTAAATATTTCTGGCTTCATCAAAGTGTCTGTTTCTAGGTGTAATAGTTATAAGGCAAAACATTTTTCTCAAGGCTAAACTGAAGTAACTCCACCCACATCAGCTCTGCTTAATATATTCCAAATAATATGATTTATGATTTTAAAATCTGTACAAAAATGTTAGTCTAAAATGTGTGTACAGTCACGCTTTAAGCGTAGAATGGTTATTCTCATGGGCTTGAGATCTACAAAGGCAACTGTATGGGTATACCTTTAAAGGATCAGACTTCGATTTTTAAATGCCCTATACATTCCACAAATGCATGCAAGAGACATGCAAGGCACCAAATACAGCAGCTGGATCTCAGGGTATCATATGGAGCAGTTTTCAAACCCCTAAGTAGCAGATGTATTTCAGATCTTCACTGAGTGTATTATTTACAGTGTATAGAAGTAAAATCATTGTGTTCCTGGCAAGACTAATGAGAACTGAACTTTTTTTTTATTCTGATAAAAAATGAAATACAGCCTGTAATTCTGGAGCTTGGCTCATTACAGCTCTTTAACTCCTGTTCTTCACAGAGTGAAGTGAAATAGCAGGAAGTGCTGTTGCAAAATGTAAGGCTGCTATGTCATTCAATTATTGTCTTTTAAAGCAATAGTCTAGGGCAACCAATGTCTGTTGTATTCTGCTATCTGGAAAACATCAGATAGTTTTCTTGCCAAAGAAGTTTTGCAGTCACAAGGAATGAGATTGACTTTTTACTGTAGTCTTTTCCATATAACCAGCTGGCATCATTAAATCCTGGCCCTTATGATAGCAATCTTCTTACAGTTGAAGACTGTTATGTTGAACAATGAAAATGTCTACACAACCTGTAATATTGTCATGCTATACTCTAAAAATCCTTAGTTTTTTAATGTTTACACTGTTACTGTAATCAAATCAATAAAGCATTTTAAGAAATTCTTGACTTCTTAGTGCAATGTAATAAAGACAATAATTGATTTCTTTACATTATTGACACATTATGAAATAATTATTTTTCATTTATGAAATATTGATTATTAGACATGATTAATTTCCCCAGTTCCATTGACATTACAAGCAGCTTATTAAAGCTTTTGGTGCTACATGTTGACAAGTAAAATTTTTGCAGCTGAAATGATGCTGTGTTAATGAATACAATTAACAGAACTTTTTATACTTGAAGGGACCCTTCCAGTAAAAATTATGCGGAAAATAATTAAGATGGTGGAATTTATTTGATGAAAAATTCATCACTTCATCCAGCATACACTGGAAAGCAACTTGAAATAAATTAATTGGGATTTTCAATTTATTCTTATCCTATTTTTGATGAGGAAAGTTAACCAGTGTTAAAACCTGTTGCATTAAAATTTCTCAACAATATCTAATAAAGTATATAAAAATTAGTCCTACAGAGCACTCCTTCAGCTCATTTTCCTCCAAGAGAGCCACTATCAGAATCAAGATGCCCCATAGTTCATAATGAACTGTACTTCAGGTGGTTTGCAGGGGTGCTGGTGCAGAAGTGTTATGTGGTTGGGGGGGCTGGTAAATCCCTCCGCCTGCTGAAGCCTGTGCAGCACTGAGTTTCCATGCTGAGCCCCAGGAGTTAAGTGATGAATTTCGTGACACCAAGGAAAAAAAGAAATCAAGTAGTGTAAAACCAGCAAAGTTCAGATGTGGGGCTTATTGACCCAGTAAGAAAATCTTGATTTCAAACTCAACACTAAATGGAGTCTTTTACTTGAGTGGACATTAGGTTTCTTCAAGAACAAATTTTGGTTTAGCAGTTAGAATTCTATCTTTGATCTTTCCCTGAATAACCCCCACCTAGAAAAGGCAAGGAACCTGAACACCTTGAGTCAGTCAGGACCTTTGAAGTATATGAGTTTTCGCTGTTCTATCCTAAAAGTCCAAAATCCATAAGGCATGCTCTAAACTGGAGAATGAAACTGTTCATGGCAAAGAGGCTGAATGCAGGGGAAGTTCTGAAGCCTGCCAACATCCATAGTGAACAGATAAACCCCTAAAATCAAAATGGGGATTATCTTTTATCTAGTCATTCCAGTTTGCAGAAGGGAAAGTGTCTTTGTCAGGGGGGTGACTAGTTGTAAAGCACAAAACATGCAATACATGGCACTAAAAGATTTCCACACTGTTCTATCAGTGAACAACTAATGACGAAGAAATATTGGTAGAAATGGTTAGATGTCAAAAGCCATGACCTTCCCTTTGTCTGAATGAGAGAACCTCCTCAAAATTAGTATGACAGGAGAGTAAATTTAAAGCTGCTTGAACATGATGGCTTGCCCTGCTAAACTACTTCACTTTGTCCAATTAAAAAAGAACAAACAGATGGCAAAGTGAGGTTGTGGTTCACAGATTGATGGGCTTCATTCAGGTCAGAAAAGCAAACCATGTCAAGAAAAGTCTTCCAGTGCAGGAACTCCATTTCTTGCACAGAAAAATTGCTGAAATAGTCCATGCTATCACTTCAACTTATTTCAACTGGCATTTTTCTGTGGAAATTGAAACTGCATGAGGCCAATCCATAAAGAAGACTGCCTGAAGTTAAGCTGTTTTGAAGGGCTTCTTGGATTAAGTCATAGGGACTCAGTACATACTTCAACCTCAGTGACCAAGAGGGACATTGCTGGGCATGCTCATTAGTATAGATACCTCTAACAGACAATTCCCTGATTACTGCTGCCAAAAGTTTACCTTAGAAATCAGAGAGAGTATTTGAGGCTGCAATTTTAGATATTTGTGAACTCTTTTCTTTCTTTAAAAAGAACAGTAACATTCTTCAGTGTTTGAAACATGAACAGAGAGAACAACATTTTGGAATAACAATTGTAAAATTTCTGCTAGGTAGCCATCTATTAAAAAATGCAATAAGAATTATATATAAATAGTAGAGTGTGATGATGATCCTTCAGTAATGATACAATGATGCTTTTGGGACCTGCAAAATTAGTTTCTTAGTCTTAGTCACTTTGTTAGTTTTCACATTGAAATTTTGTAGGCTTTTCTAGTGTAATCAGATGACTAAAAGTTTTTCTTCCTCTCATCAATAACAGTTATCCTGCAGTCCTTTGCCCAGGAACATGTCTTTAGGTAAGGAACATTCTTGTAAATTTGAACCAGAGGCTTTTTTCTATCATCAAGAATTTAACAGTAAGACTTTCTCATTAAATTCCTGGTTAATTTGCTTTTTTGTATAGTGTGGATGTCTTTCAATTTCAAAGAATATTCTCATTCCTAAAAAATTCATAATTCATTAGTGGTTGAGTGATGACAGATGTTTTTACTGATTATCATATTTCTTTACTTTCAGAAGATCAGCTCTTCATAGATACTGAACTGTGCTGTTATTCATAAGAGCTTGTTTTCTTCAAAGAGTTTATTAATTCAGTAGTCACTTTATGATCAAGAAAAATGTCTATAATTACTGAAATAAAAAAAATAATTGCAAGAGGTTACAACTTGCTAACTGCTGTTTTTTAAAAGATACCTAAGGCAATTTATTCAGGCTGAATCTCCAACCAAGTGCAAAATTTTGGTCATTTAGAGATATTATCTACTATTTTGTTGCAAGCTCCTCCTTCTCTTCATCCCTGGCCACTACTTCAACCATCATCCCCTGTAAGACCATTGCTGCTGTTGTCTTCAGTGTTGTTTTTACTAGGTTTACATAACAGAAGAGCAGTATAAGGAGTTTGTGGTTTGTGTAAGGATGAAGGGGTGCTGATGAAGAAATCAGGGAAAGCACCGATCACCACTCAGGCATATGTAGATTATGCACAGAGGCTGCCTTGTACCTAAAAGCCTCAGGCAAATATCAGAGAGACTTGCCTGAGTATTTACCCTGAGATTGGTGCACATCTGCCAGCAGTGTACAGAGACTGAAAACCTTCTGCTAGGGGTCCTGCTGTGTAGCAAGACAAATAGGCCTGAGGCAGGTGGAGCACTGAGTGTTGTGCCTGCTGGCTCCGAATTGGAGGAAAACCACTTTGAAAATCTGAATGGGGTGAGAGCCAACACACTCTTGGTGACGTGCTGAAGGCTCCTGGAATAGGTGCTACTCATTAATTACTGTATACAAGAAAGAAATGAGCTAGATTAAGGGCAGAAGTATAACAGCATGTGTTTTTGTGTTGCACGGTGATTTTGAGGAAGCTAAGGCTGTGCTTCTTTTTAGAGAGCAAGGTGATAAGACACCCCCATTTCACTTGCACTCTTTCCTCCCATGCAATGCATATGATGGATATGGGATTTTAAGGAAGAATTTAGATGTATTATATCCCGTAAACTCATACATAGGCTATCAAAAATGTTCCAGTAATTTACATGGTTGATTTAAGAAAAGACAGCCTGTACAAACTTTATCCGGACTAGAAGTTTATTGTGTTCTTGGCAGTTCCACTGGACTTGGTTTTATTTCTCCTTGATTAACCACTCCTATTTCTCAGGCTTTCTAAAACAAGAAGGATCTTACACTTTTCCAGGGATGAGAAGCAATTTACATGACGTAGCTTTTTTTTCTACTGGGTATGAACCACTTATTTTTTTTCTTGATAATGTTAAAGAATGTACTAAGGATGAAACTATTCCTGGAATTTTTTTCTGGATTAGAAATTGCATGGCCTTTCTTTAAGGTGAAATGTCTTTACTGAGTTTAACAGGCAAATTACTGAGGGGTTTTTATTGCGCTTAAGGAGAAAATAGGCCAAACACAGGACTTCCAAATACTTGAAGGGTTTGTTTCTAATTTATTACATTTGACTTTATAACATGAGTTATTCTATTGCGTTGCTATGGCAATGTTAACTGGGTTGCCTATAAAGTTGTATTCTCTGATAGAGCAGTGGGATGAACTTATCACATTGGATATACTGAGAAATTTCTATATACATGCCTACTCTAATAATTTTTGCTCTTAATTTGAATAGCATTTGATTTGCAGTGCCAGAAATTTGCATCAAAAGAAAGATATACTCTGTTTATACTACTGGTTTCTGTAATCTTTATGCAGGCACATTTTCCTGTAAAATAATTTTCCTTAGGATAGAATTGTACATAGCATATGTCTATTCATCTATTTCATCTGAGAGAAAGTTTTGAATGAGGAAAATTAAACATATTAGGATTCTGCCCTATATTTAATCACTATGACTTGCAAGGAATATATTCAAGTAATGATTTTTTTTGTTTTAAATCAAGAGCCAGGATTAGAGAATACAGGGAGTGTTGGTGTATAAAAGCCAAATAAGCATACTTTTTGATGTTTCATAAAGGGTTTGATCAAAAGGTCACTACTTTGAAAACATGAACATCTTTGTCCTTATGACAGCTGTGTATATAAATCACATAGGATTTGCCAATTGTTATAATATTAACTGTACAGTAAAGCTAATTTGCTGGGAATGTGTAGTGTTTCTAGCAAAACATTTCATCCAAGTATTTTTCCACTGACATGAATCTTAAAATACATTTCTATTAAGGTTTTTCTATTACGAAAACATTCTGTTCTAAATATTTGTATAACTATTTTAAGTTTCTGTTCTTAAACAAGCAAATATTTAAATCTCACACTTCACTGTTAGGTGGAAAAAAAATAAGCCAGAAAATACTGGCAAGTACTGTAAATTATATCTGTTTCCCAGCCAGGGCATCTGGTCTTTTGGCAGACATCCTTGGCAGATCTTTTATATCAGAGGCTTTGAGTTCCTTTCCCTGAGAATTTTGTTTGGTTTATTTTGCAAAGTGGGAAATGGACACTGATGTTCCTACTATGTATGATATTTGGAAATCCAATTTTGCCTGAGACCTTGAAGGGAAGGTTCTGTAAGTATGGCCAATTAAAAGATTACATCATATTGTTTCTTGGGAAATTAGTTTGACTGGAGCATTGCATGTAGAAAGTATCTGCCTTCTAAAGATTTTCCAAATTATACTTAAACAAAATACAAAGCAGAACAAGCCATACGCAGAATTTCTGTTTTGGAGGAATAATTTTTAAAAGAAAAAGCTAAAAAATATCTAGAATGAAGGCCAACACCATATACTGATTAGCCTTATTTATAAAAGCTGTTCTATAACTGAATACTGTTGGTTGGGTACATTGCAGCCTGGCTGGGAGCAAATAATGTATTTGACCTGTAGATTGTTCAGGTTGTTCTAATCATAGTCTGTTCATCTACTCAAAAAACATGACCACACCAATACTGTGATTTGTATTAGTCATGTCTTACCCCTCAAACTGCCCTTAGGAGGACTTATCATAAAGTCAAATGCAGAACTGTTGACTACAATCCCTCTGACAATTATTTGTTCATAAATTTCCCAGTGAATAGCTTTCACAAATTAATTTAATACAAATTTATAGAACAAGTTCATGAGTATTTGATATTCAGGATGCATTATTTAGTGTTTTTAGTGTGTAGTCAGTTCATTAGGTATGTATTTTGGTGAAGTTATGAGCAGTTCCTGCAAGATAGGCTTTGTTTTAGTCCAAGAAGTGTGAAATTTTTAGAAGTACATCATAAAACATGGTAATGTTATCTCTTTTTCCCTATTTTACAATAAAACTTAGAAGCATAACTTTTCAGAAGCTGCTGAGTTGAGTACCCAGACTCAAAGGCAAATCTCAGAATTAGCTTCAGCTTCTTCTGGAAACTGAACCCCTTTACAGGCACTGCAAGAGAAGAATCAAAAAGCACAGGAACATGAAAGTCAATAGACCACATGAAGATCCCAACTATTATTTTTCTGTCCTTAATATTTATCTAGAATATTACAGCTAAGTATAGCTACATTCCCCTCAGCTAATGGTAATAGAAGGATCGATGGTTGTTTACTCTTGTATTAATTTTTATTAAATAACTGTAATATGTCAACTTCACTTCTGAATATTTTCGGTGGCTTTCTAATTCCTTTCAGTATTTTATAGGGTTTTGAATACAACTGCCTCTATGTTACTTTACAACCCTTTTTCGAAAAACAAGCACTCATCAGAAGGTTCACAGAACTGTAAATGGAGATGCTAAGGAATTGACAGTCTTGTTCTCTAAGCAACTTCACAGATGAGGTTTTCATGATTCACCCAATTCTAGCAATATTTGCCATCAGTTATGCTGCTCTCCAACTGTCAAAGTGGGAAATGCTGAAGGATAGAGAAGTTGTTACCCTGACAGTCTGTCTTTGAGTATGAAGATTATTTTGTCTACAGAAAGGGCTCTAAAAATAACCTGCCCCACAGAAGACTAAATTTTCTTGTCCCATTTTGTGAGTTCATTGTAGAACTAGATATCAAAATGTCTGCACTGTCTCTGACCACAGGTCTGTCTTGCATGATTTCCTGTCTGGTACTAGCTTGTTTCTAGGAAATGCTGAAGGATTGAATATATGCAAGGTATGCATGCGCTATTATTTTATCTGTTATCCTTTCCTAGCTTCTGACAATCCATCCACTGGAAGTCAGAATTTGCAGTACTAATAACTCTTTTTCTTTCATTAATTTACTAGCTCCTTTTTAATCCCATCTATTATTTTGACATCCACGATTCCTAATGACCTCTGTTAATGCGTTATGCAAAGAAATACTCATCTTGTTTAAACTTTTCAAATGCTTTCCCTTAATAGACATTACTCACTTTCAGGACTTCATACAGCAGTACCATATCCCACAATTGTTACTTTTCCAGAAACCTCAGAGATCTCTTCTTTTGTAGAAAACAAGTTATGTTTTGCTCATTTTTTGATGCCTTCTCTGCTCTTACAAAATCTTCTTATAAGAAGAAAGGAAGGAGAGAAAAGCCTGATCAGAACTATATTTCTTTCAGTTGCTTCAGATAGTTTCTCTTATTCTTTGTAAACCTTGTTTTCTTTAAAGTTTTTGGTAAATGATTTTGGTAGTTGAAGTGTCTTGTGTTGGATGAATCATGCTTTCCTACATATCTGTAAGTTTCACAAAATATTAAAATAGATTTGTGAAAAAAAAATAAAAATGAGAAAACCCTCTTCCCCTGCTATACTGTCATGCTTTCATTCATTAATTATCTTCTTTCCTATAGTTCAATGTCTACTGGTCTGTAAATCAAACTTATTGAAGTGTAGTTTCTTATGGCGCCCTTTACTGAAAATGCCATTATATTTTCTGGCTATTACTATTCACATGCTGATACACATATATATATATATATGACAAAGAGGTTACATAGCACAAATCATAAGACTACTAGTAATTTTATATGAATTTCTTTGGAACTTTTAGGCAAATATGATTTTCTCTTGGCAGTTTGCTGCTATTCTCTTTGCCAGTGTGTTCTAAAGCCTTCTCTAATGACACTTACATTTGAGATGGTGCCTCTGACTCATCCTGATTAAGAAATGGCTTGGGTCTGGAAAGATCCTTTTGTTCCTCAATAGGGAATACTAATTCAAATAGTTCATTTTGTTTTTCTGCTTTCTGTTTATCACAACTGAATTTGACTCTTTATGTCACAATTAAAATTTTTTCTGTCTCACTTAAGGACAGGCTTCCAGCAACATAGGTATTTAAAAATATGTTATTAGTACTTCTTATGAGTTTAGAAAATTGATAATTGTAATCTCCTTCTGCCTGTTTTACTATAATTATGGAAATAACCTGAAAATATTCTTAATCCTCCTCTATTTCCCTTACATGGACACGGTCTGTACTTTCTGAAAAATATCTTTTGTTGTTTTAGTAACTGCCTTTGGCCCATTGTATAGACCTTTTCATATATTGTACATGTTCACTCTGAGTGTCTAGACATTGCCTTTGCTACCTGTAAGCATTTTACTCTTATGCTGCTCATTATTAATTCATTAATTAATTTTTAAAAATATTTCTCATTTTTAAAAATTTAATACTACTTACAGGAATTATGTTACCCATTTCATCTTTTATTCAGTAAAATTATACTTCTAGTTACGCGCAGTTTATTTTAATATAATTCAAATAAGTAATATCAAAATAACATGCTCGTATTGCTGCCACTGTGAACCAACAGAACAATTTTCATATGGGCATTCAACCACTATGATTTGCATCTTTTCAGTCATCTCAGGTAAGAAAGGTTACCCATAGCTTTTCAAGTACGTTTCAAGCAGGATTATCAGGGTGACAGAACTCTCCAAAACCTAATGGTTAGTCTCAGCCTCTCTCAAAAACCTGCTTCCATTGAGGTGTAAGACAGAACTACCTGCTGAGTTTCAGCATCACATGTGTGGGTTAGATGAGCTGACAGTGAGGTGGATTGAGAACTGTCTGAATGGCAGAGCTCACGGTTGTGATCAGCAGTGCAGAATCTAGTTGGAGGCCTAGCATCATTCCACAGGGATCAGTACTGGATTATTCATGAATGAGCTGGATGAATGCACAGAGTGTACCACAAGTTTGCTGATGATACAAGACTGGGAGGAGTGGCTAATACAACAGAAGGCTCTGCTGCCATTTGGTGAGACCTGGACAGGCTGGAAAGTTGGCTGGAGAGGAACCTAATGAAGTTCAACAAAAGCAAGGGTAGGGTCCCACAGCTAGGTGGAATAACCCCTGACACCAGTAGAGTTTAGAGGTTTACCTACTGGAAATCAGTCCTGTGGAGAAGGACCTGGGGGTCCTAGTGGACAACAAGCTGTCCATGAATCAGCAGTGTAGCCAAGAAGGCCAGTGGGGCGCATTAGGAAGAGCACTGCCAGCAGGTAGAGGGAGATGATTCTGCCTCTTCACTCAGCCCTAGTGAGGCTGCATCTGGAGTGCTGTGGCTGCTTCTGGGCTCCTCAGTACAAGAGAGACATGGAGCTCCTGGACTGGGTACAGCAGAGGGGAATGAAGATGATTAGGGATCTGGAGCATCTCTCTTCTTGGGAATGGCTAAGGAAGCTGGGTCTGTTTAGTCTGGAGAAGGGACAACTGAGAATGATCTTAGCAATGCATACGAATATCTTAAGGGCAGGTGTCAAGAGGATAGAATCAGACATTTTGAGTGGTGCCCAGTCACAGGACAAGGGGCAACAGACACAAACACAAACACAAAAGTTCTGTCTGAATATGAGGTAAAGCTTTTCGACTTTGAGGGTGACAGAGCACTGGAACAGGCTGCCCAGAGACATTGTGGACTCTCCTCTGGAGATGTTCAAAACCCGTCTTAACCTGTGCAACCTCCTGTAGGAGGTTGGGCAGGGAGGTTGGACTAAATGAACTCCAGAGGTGCCTTCCAAACCCAACCATTCTGTGATTCTTCTGCAAGAAAATTACTAAAAACTTAGGCTCACTGAATGGCTAATTGTCTGAAAAAGGTATGCATTGTCTATTTTGGCACAAATGGGGATCATCTCTTCCAGTGTGAATAGCCTCTCTGCATGCATCTGTTAACTAGGCAGGAAAGGCACCTGAGATACAGGTAGCTGTGTTTGTGTGGTGTATTTGCTACACCCAGGGGCAGTAATATGAAATTCAGTAGCAGCTAGTGGTCCTGCAGTGAAGACAAGTAGCAGGAAAAATCCTCTGAACTCTACTACCTTTCTCCTCTTTCACCACAGATTGACTGGTTTAGTAGGTGTAATTGTGGGAGGCAAAAATCACTCCTTGCAAGGGAAGCTGCAGTTGTGGTTAGGTGCTTGAATTGAGTGGGGTAAGATGAATAAGGGTCCCAGGGCTGTGGAGGATCTTCTATCAGGAAAGCAACAGAGTTAGGACAGATCCAAAGAGGAGTTTAGCATCAGGAGTAGGGGTTCAAACTATTTCCACCCCTAACCTGTTTGAAGACACCCAGCTTCATCCCACAGCCAGAACCTTATTCCAAAACATGTCTAATTCTTTACAAGCCTTTTAAACTCCAGAAATGATCACTAACCTTCTTCTCCCCTTCCTACAGATCTGCAATTGCTTCTGCTGCAGTTTCAATTTTGTTTTCGCAGTCATCTTGGGTGTAGTAACACTCACCTTTACTCATGCAGGCAAACAGCAATGTGTTGTGGGATCATGCAGTTTAGGAACACATCCCTCTTCTATTATCTTGGTGAGCAGTTCCACAAATGGTGAATTACAACCACTCATGAGTACTTGCTGTACATTCAACTGAACGCAGACCTAGCAAATGTTGAACTCACTAAATCATAAATTTAAAGAAAAAAATCCAGACAGTTAAAAAGACTACTTGAATAATTACTCACATTCAATATTCTTAGTTAACATTCTTAATTGTCAGATAAACCCTCTCCTAGTTTTTGATGCTGGTTGCTCAGATTGGAAGAGGTTGTGCCATATAGCAACTGCCAGTAAAACAGGTTTAAGAGGTGACTTTCTATATGTCATTTGCATAGTTTCCTCCTTTTGATTTTCCTGTTATCGTCTGCCTTTATAGGAGGGGCATTATTTACCACAGGAACAATTTCAAATTGAATTTGCCTCATTTAAACAGCTTTTTGGTCTGTATTTTCATACTGAGTTTTAGGGGTGAAGTAGTCTTCTACAAAAAAGAAAATGGAGTTATTTGGCCTTACACTGAATCACAATGTGCCAGACAGTTTATATGAGAAACGTAGCGTGGCCATGTCCAGAGACTGAGGAAAAATAGGGTTCAGAAAAACACCCTTGTTTTTAGAACATTTGCAACATGGAAATAACTACAGTAGCAGGATGCATGATCAAACTCTTCTTAAAAGAAAATAAAAAAGATACTTAATCTAGGATAAGCCTGTATGGACAATAGTTTTCTTATGCCTTTGCTAAAATGAGAAATGCCTGGAATTGGAAAGGGATATCCACTGCAGAGTAGTGTACATATATTTAATAGCAGCCAATTCAGGTACCAACAATATAGAGGTGCAATAGGGCTTAGAGAATCCTGCAGTCTTCTCTGGGACTGCAGAATTTTCTGAACAGCAGAATGACTATGGTGGAAAATTTGTTCAGTCTGGTCCGTACTACAGGACCAACATGTGACTGGCCCCAACATAGGAGAGCAGTTTCAGATCCATAGGAGTAGCACTGCAGTTAAAGCAGTACTGGGATTTTTCTGTATTTAGGTCAACAGTTTCTTGATTGTTCTTGGTGCTTGGGAAACAATCTCCTTGGTAGGTTGGCAGCATGAGTTCTGTTGAGAAAAGCATGACATTGGCATGATAGAAGCTCTATGTAAACTTCCTAGGTAGAAATGACCTACGAAATCAAAGGGAGCTGATAAGTCAAAGTGTAAGATTATTGCATTGATCCAGGAGTTTACTCCTATTGCCCAGCTGGATCAGCTAATCGGCTGCTGGTTTACAGACAATCTGTTTGTGAAAGAGAAGCTCTTACTTGTCTTGAACTTTGTCAGATATTAATCCCTGTTTAGGATAACTTTGCAACTCCTTTTCAGGAATTTATGTGATGCATTAGAGCTTGTGTAGCCCATTTCTCTCTCTGTCAATACAAAATCTTGGATTAATTTACTTATTCCCACTAAATATAATTAAAATGATAACGTCTTCCCAGAGAATATAACAACTTAATTTACTAGCTATTCACTTGGAAGTAGAGAAATTATTGATCTTATCCAATGACATGCTGGAACTTCCTAAGCAGGTAGCCCTGAGAATTTTTAGAGGAGCTGGAAGATAATAGTGTTTTTACTTCCTCTAAAGGAAGCAAAAGGCTTGCACATCAGGAAAGCACCTGCTGCATTCAACACCATGTGGTCTATGTCCCAGCTGAAGTAACCAGTTTGTCAGATAAAACTGAGTTGCATAAAGTGAATTGAAATGGACAGGAGATATGCAGTAGAGAATTGTCTTGCTATTTGGAAACCAGTCTATGGCTTGCAGAGCTGAGATACCAACCATTAATTTGTCAGTGCTGGACACTGTCAGAGGCAAGATCATGAGAGAAGTTCAGAGAAGTCTCTGCTATACCTGAGCTATCACCAATAGCAGCATTCAGGGTAAAGCCTCACAGACCTAATCTTTGTGATATCAGAGAATCAGAATCAGATTAAATGTCTTAATTTACTAATTTATGAGAGGTATTTTGTAGCACTTGTCTGGCACGAACACAGCTTGCACACGTTTGTGCTGTAACTGAATTAAGTTTATTACAAAGAAATCAGGTTAAATACAATGTTCAAACTGTGATGTTTCAACCAATGGCATTAGAGCACGTCAACGCGCATGTGTGAGAGTCCTAGAGAACTACAAGTCCCAGAATGCCTTTCAGGATTCTTCCTGTAATAAGAACTGCTACAGTATTTAACGTCTTGAAAATTGAGGTAGTTTAATCCACATTCGTCTTTAAAACATCTGTTTTAATATTTTGGGCAAATGAAGACTAAATATTTTCTTTTCAATGCATTTAATAGAGTTCTAGGCTTTTTATTTGATCCACTTGCTTGGAGGAGTCACTGATTGTTCTTATGATTATTCTACTTTATTCCTGTTTGAGAAGGACTAAGAATTAAAAAAAAAAAAAGAAAATTAAATAGGAAGAAAACCCTCTGAAATATCTCTTTTTTCAAAGTTATGACTCCTTACATGTAGCTGCTGATAACAGATCCAGCTATCTCAGCTTAGAGGTAGCTTTTGATATGACAGCTCTAAGAAAATAAAGTGTTTTGCTTAATCATAAATCGTATGTTCTTTTGATTCCAAGTATTTTCAAAGGAACAAAGCAAAATGAAATCTGTAAGCAAATTTCAAAATGACAACTCAATTAGCTTTTATTGAAAAACACTCAAAAGCAAATAAATGTTTCTTGTTGTTGTTGTTCTTTTTTTCTGGCACCCAATCATGCATATTTTTAAGAAAACAAAATGAATTTAGAAACTTCTTGGTTTCTCTCATTCTATATCAGTTCTGTTCTTCCTGTTCAAGTCATGCCCTGAACAGTGAGATACTGAAATTTCACAAAAAACTGTTACAAAGTTTTCATTTACACTCTGTGATGCAGCTAAAATTCTGGGTCTTCTCAGCTTTTCCACCTGATCATATATTAGATATGAGATTTTATTTTAATGTAGAACAGTCTCTTATAAATCATTCTGTGAAATTTCAGCCCAGATTCCATATTAAAAACTATGTCTGTGTTCTTTTACTCTGCTTATTGCTGTGGAACATCAAACTTCAGCAGTGTTGGGTGCCTTGAAAAGCATTTCTGAGGTCAATGTACCAAGATGTTCCTTTTTGCTGTTTTTCCATGTGTAGAGGTTACTAAGTACAGATCTCCACATTGTCGGTAGCTTGCCTTAAAACCCGATCTTAAACATCAGCATTATTACAAATGAGCCACTGTGCTTTGGGCACCACAGTCACAGGACTATGCTCTTAGTATTTTTAAGATTGCTACATTTTGAAATTTTAGGACATTCTTAAATGAGTCTTTATATCATTTAATGACCCCACAGTTGCTGTTTAATGAGACAAGAATAACTGTATGAAAGAATTTGTGCTTAATTAAGTCTACATACCCTCAAAATAAATCCCTTCCAGATGACTTCAGACACTTGGTAACTTTATGATAAACCTGTAGCCCTGTTTCAAAATAATGAGAAAGCATGCTCTACATAAGCTGCTGATAATGAGATACCGAAACCATTACATTCACTCAGGAACATGTTCGAGAAACAGGATCCTGGTTAAAATAGTAACCATTGCCTATTTCAATTAGTGTTTTCTTCTTAGTGTGGTTATGCTGATCACTGCATTACAAAAGAGGGATCACCAAACCGTGCTGGAATTTATCAGAGTACACAATTTACTAATTGTGTACTAATAATTTACTAATAGAATTCAAGCTCTGGAAGGAAGAGTGCACAGCTCTGAAATGAAATTAAATTAGCTTGGATTTGCTATTGTAGCCAGATTGCTTCTGCTGCTCAGGTCTATTTGCCTCTCACTAGTTTAGACATGCCTATGTTGTGTTTTTGACAGCAGAAATGAAAAACATAAACATGTCTCAGTACTAAAGTAAATTTCATGATTAAACAGGAAGGCTAAGCAGCTACTTGTATTTGGGTAGAAGCCTGAAAGTACATTTTGTTGTCCTCATCTGTATCTCAGAAACAAAAGAATGTGGCTCTAATTCACTGTACTCTGTGATGCAATAAGGCTTTATCAGCACTTAACTTCTACAATTTACTCTGGAAAAAATCTGAGTTGTTAAAATTGCTTTCACTGTTGTTAAGTCTCACTGTCTCAGATGAACTGAAATTAGACTCAGATTGTTAGAAAGCAATACCTTTACTCTGAAACATACCTGAAAAATTAAGTTAAAATTCAGTCCTAAGCAAACCATTTTATTACATTTACTTTTTCCTCTGTTTTTCAACTCTCCACAAAATATCATTCTAGAAACCAAAGCAGTTTTTCAGATATTTTGAAACCTTGGCGCTTGTTTTTTTTTCATATCTCCTAAACCTGTGGAATGACCCCGAGATTAGTTCAGTTGTTTGGAGCATGGTGCTAATAACACCGAGGTTGTGGGTTTAATCCCCACGCGGGTCATTCATTTAAGGACTCGATGATCCTTGTGGGTCTCTTCCAACTCAGAATATTCTGTGATTCTGTGAACTGAAGTGGACTAGAACCTTATTGGTAACAAAAAGTCCAAAATTTTCTGTCTTTTAAGAAAATGTGTGACTCAGTCCATCAGCATTCAGTTAATCTTGCACTAGTTCAAAAAATCAGGATGTGATCATTTCACTGAATTTCATGAAATTAATGTAACTAGAAAACTTACTGCACTAATAAAGAAGTACATTTTTACATTTTCCATTTCCCAGAGAAGTCTTTTAATTACCTGACAAATCGTGTATTTTTTAAGTAACTTTTCACTTGAATCAAACAAAAAATTATCAAAAGCACAGGATGTCAAGAAAAGGGGAGAAACAGCCAAATAAAATTTCAAAACATTAGTTTTTATTAATTTTCTTATTATACACATTGGATATCAAAGCCTAACATTATTATCTGAAATGAAAAAAAAAATTCTTGTAACATCACACTTTTTTTGTGGATCTGTGATAATTTGTATCTTTTTTTTGCCTTGCTTATATTTTGCCTAATTTCTTTTTGATAGATAAGTGAACTCCAGGTAATTGCATTTTTTTTTATTCCTACCACAAATGCTATGTCCACCATTTTATAAACCAGTTGTTTCATGTTCAAAGAGAAAAAAAAAAAAAAAGCACAAACCAAAACAAGGAAAATTTTGATTCAAATGAAAGTGTACTTCATGCCACATTAGAATGATCACAAATCTAATTTTCTAAATGTGGACCAAAAGAGAGCAGTGAAGATTAAGACTTCCAGAAAAGTGAATCTTATTGGAGGATGCAGTCCTCAGACCTAGATATTTAATACTTATCATAATGTGGAATGAGAGTACCATCTAACTGCTTGGCTATACTAGTTAGTTTGTAATAGGATTAGATTATAGATTTTTAGTGAGATACCAAACCTCTGTGATTCCCCAGTTAAAATTCTGTACTGCTCATGAACCTCACCCAAAGAGTTCTACAAAAATCGATAGAGTTGTTTTTTTTGGTTTACATTTTGTTTTGGAATGTTTTTGAGGGGGTTTAGAGGATACATTTTCCTTTCTAATGCATACAAGCTATATTTTGTTTCATTCCTTGCATTCATGCTTTGCATTTTGTTGTTTCACATTAAATTTATATGATTATTAATATTTATCACATATTTATGGACATTTTAGCTGTCTTAGATGTTCCATTGAGCCACATAATTTGCAATCTTACTTATCTCTTCTTTAGTTTTATTTTACAGCTGTTTTAGAGAAATTAGATCATAAATCTATGTGAAATCCTGTTAGACATTCAGCAACAGATTACTGCTTCTCCATGTATAATAAACACATTTAATATTTACATCCATTTTACATACTACTCCTATTAGAGTATGAGTTAGTTCTAAGTCAGAGTCTAGCAAATGTCTATCAGGTTTATATATTATGTGTATTTTTGCCAGCCCAGTTTATACTATTAACTTTTAAAAGGATTTATTGATCTAAAATGATCTTGATTGGCAATATGTACTGCTTGCCTCCCACATAATCTTTTTTATTATATGGTATCAATGTCAGTCTAATAGGATTCTACACAACTGGAATGTGGAAAAGGGATGATCCTACATTTTCACAGCTGAAAGATAGTAAGTCTGACTTTTTTCCATGGCAAACACACTCTGAGGTCCTGCATTTATCAATTACTTGATACAAACAGGAAAGACCGGTAAAATAGCTTGGAATTACCTTTAATTTTCTTCATTCTAAACTAGTTTGTCATCAGTGACACTGACAACAATTGAAGTTAAAATAAGCACAGATTTAATAATTCATTGAACATACACAAAACTATGCTTTCTTTGAAAAAGAAGGGGCTACTATTGTAACTTAATACTGAACAACTAAAATACATATCAGCAGTTGAAACCAGTGACTGAGATTTGCAATAGAGTGTATATATGCATTACCAAGGCACTGAATCTCTATTTAGTGATAAAGAGTGACATAGACTCATTCACACACATTGATTAAATGCTCCTGTGTTTAATTTTCCTCATTATTTAGGAATTTGTTTCTTGGTTTCCGTGGTAGTTGATATACAAACCCAGGGCGTCTGTGTATTTGCTTGTACACTGTCCTCTGACTTCTTCCTCATATCTTTCCTGCCAGGGATACTAGTCTGTGTTGGGCAATTCAGTGTTGAGATGAGTCAGCCTCAAATAATTTACACAGGTGGATGCTGAAGATGAAAATTTATGGGTCTGCACCTTATTACTGGTAAGTATACCAGTATTGAGGAGCCAGGTTATGTTAAATCCCAGGCAGAGCTCTTTTTCCCCAGTACAATCCTGTATAGTGATTACTGAAAAGTATGTGATATTTTTCTTCATGATTCCGAAGGCTTAAGTAATTTCTTACTTCTCACCAACTTTTAGAGTGTTTGCATGGGGAGAAAAGTGCATACAGCTTATTATTATCTATGGCATGAATATCTAGAATAACTCCTAGGCAGAAAAGCAGAGATTGAAGTAAACCCATAGAGCTGTATCAGTGCACAAAAGTGTAAAAAGCCAGAATGATGGCAGCTTCTCTTCATGTTTATAAATTTTAGCAATTCCATCATTTACTAATCTTTCTGAAAGTCTTTTCTTATTTAATAAATGCTTTGATATTTTGTCTCCTAGCAGTCAAATGGATGATATGGAGAATGCAAAGGATTTGTGCATTTACTTATAGATGAGAAAGGCAACATTTCTAAATGGGAATGGTTTCAGCAAAACATTTTTTTTTTCAAGTAGAAATAACATTTTCCAGGAGATAGAATAGTGGAATGTGCCACTGGCAAATCAGGGGATACTAGCACATTTTAAAAAGTGTGAAACTTCTGGTAAATTTGTGTAATGTCAGACTGTGTTTATTCTTTGCCTCTCAAAAACTTGTAAAAGTATTTTGCTTTGTTTCTCATAAGATCAAAGATTTTATAAAGAAGTGGGAAGTGCACAGATTTTGTCCTGTCCACTCCCAATGGACAGTGAGATAACTGAGAAAAAAAGGGAGGAAAAGGCAGGGAAGACAGAACTCTATAATCTTCTGAATCCTTTGCCTTGGGAGACAGCAAAAGAAAGAGCTTTCTCCACCCGCTTTATGGATGACATGTCTCTTGATGCACAGAGGGCAGTGGTAAGATAGGCCTTTCAGATGTGCTCTCTTCCATATGTCTCCAGAGACATACACCAAGACGAACCCTGCATTAAGCTTTCTGTTAGGTCTCAGAAGATTTCTAGAATATGGGGAGTCATGTTTGGGGACCTAGAAATATTCCTCCACACATTTGAGTTTGCTAGGAGCCTGAGTGTTTGAGAAATGCTGCTGAGGTTGTAAACACAGCTCTGTTCTAACTAGTCCTAAGCAGATTCGATGTGGCATTAAACAATTAGAAGGAATCATATTTAATAAGGAAATGGTTAACCAGTGCATGGAAACATTTTCCCAAGTATTTTTTTTTTTAAATAAATACTAGAAGGTTTGGGGGTTGTCTGAACTTGTTTTATCTGTTTCTTTGGCAATTCAGAGGGTGACTCTTTTAGGCATGTGGGGGTATATTTCAGGTGTGATGACAAAAAGGGACCTCACTATCATTTTAGATTAGTCCGAAAATCAAATTTGCGTTTTGTAACTTTATCTCCCTGACTTTCAGTTAGACAACTTCCTTTAAGAAAGAAATTTATATAATGAGGGTGGAGAGATGCTGGAGTAAGTTGCCCAGAGAAGCTGGATGCCTGACTCCTGGAAGAGTTCAAGGTCCAGCTATAGGAGCTTTGAGCAGCCTGGTCTAGTGAGAGATGTCCTTGTCCACGACAAGTGATATGGAACTAGAAGATCATTTGAAGTTCTCTTCTATCACATATGATTCTGTGATGCTATGATAACCTCTATATGTGGGAACAAGCTGAGCCAGCCTGCACTTGCGGATTCAGTTAATTAGAATCAAAAAGGAGTGTTTTGACCTTGACCATGTTTTGAAAAAGGGAGTGCTGTGTTCTCAGAGTGGAAAACCGTTTAATGGTCTGTATGATAGCATGCATAGTTTATACCGTGATTGAAAACAATCACATAATGATAGTGTGTGAATCAAAATCAAAACATCAGGTCACCGAAGTCTTGGGAATTCTAGTTAACTGAATGGCAACACCAGATGCTGTTTACCTGAAGAGGTTAATAAAA
Source organism: Pseudopipra pipra (assembly GCF_036250125.1). Taxonomy (NCBI): domain Eukaryota; kingdom Metazoa; phylum Chordata; class Aves; order Passeriformes; family Pipridae; genus Pseudopipra; species Pseudopipra pipra. The sequence goes on from NC_087551.1 coordinate 52,520,708, forward strand.
GGGGAATGCAGAGAGAGATCTGTGGAGAATCCCGAAAATGGAACTGTGTGTGTGTGCAGTCCCATTCCTTAATCGCCGATATCTATACTGCAGAGCACCCACCCTGGCAACATTTGAGCATTGATTTATTCACTGTTACCATTACATGAATCAGAGAGACTGAGGCATGAGTTGGCAACTAAGACAATCCCAACCCAGATGTTTGTTTAGGAGTCCCATAATCTCAGTGATGGGCCAGGTTTTTAGCAAATGAATGCAGAAGTTCGGCAAGTCTGCTGGCACTGCAGCCCTTTACCGGAGTACAGTTTATTGCTTCTTGACTTTTAACAGACTGAGAGAAAACTAATAGTCTGAACAATTTAGAGCTGCAGTTTGTTCGCTCTTCAAGGCTGCAGGAGCTCATTGAGAGACAGACAATCTCTGCAAAGCGTGGGCACTTGACAGGGAAAAACAACACTGTGATGACTGCCTGAATAAGTGGAAGGGACTTCTGGAGGTCTTTCATCTCATTACTGTACAATTAATAGCTAGACATAATCTAGACATTAATGAGGGATGCAAATGGAACTTCAAAGAAGTAACATAATTAGTCCCTGAATTTAATAATTCACAAAATTACATGGAAATGCTGTAGTCTCTTATTTTAAATAAGTCTAATTAGTTGTTTTTTTCCTAACTCAGCTTTTTTAATAGACTCTAAGTTTTACCATGTGGAAGGTGTACCTTAGAAAATTCCATCCCTGCCTCTCACATGTTCATAGAATTATTAGAATCACAGAATATCCTGACTTGGAAGTGACCTGCTTGGATCATCAAAGTCCAACTCCTGGCCCTGGACAGAACCATCCCCAAGAGTCACACCATATGCCTCAGAGTGCTTCCAAACTCTCCTTAACCTCTGTCAGGCTTGGTGCTGGAACCACTGCCCTGGAGAGCCTGTTCCAGTGCCCAACTACCCTCTGGGTGATGAACCTTTTTCTAATACCTAACCTAAACTTCCCCTGACAAAGCTTCAAGCCATTCCCTTGGGTCCTATCACTGGTCAGCAGAGAGAAGAGATCAGTGCCTTCCCCTCCTCTTCTCCTCACAAGGAAGTTGTAGACTGCAATGAGGTCTTCCCTCAGTTTCCTCTTCTCCAGGATGAACAGACCAAGTGACCTCAGCCACTCCTGAGGCCTTCCAGGTGTCCATTAGATTTAACAGTCACTCTGTACTGTAATATGATTTCTTAAAACCTGTTGCTTCCTTTCATTATAGATTTCTCTGGACTTTAAGTTCTATATGATGAAATTGCTGAAGATGGATGGTACCTTTAAAAAACATGGCACCTCAGATTGTGTACCAAAATTTCATCTGTTAACATTTTGTTAATACCATTTAGTTAGTTGGTTTATAAATGTCTGCTTATAACTGTGTGATTAAAAATTTTGTCTGAAAATATTTCAGTAACTTTTATCCTCACAAAATGGTGTTATTTTACCTCTATAATGCACAGTTTACCACACTATCAAAATAGAATAATGAGGCTCTTTCTATTCAGAGTAAGCACGCAAAGACTAATGACTACAAAATCTTTATCATCTGAAACGGGCAAACAAAAGTTGACAATCCATTCTACTCCTCATGTATTATATTTCCCATTTTCTTGTGCGGCAGTAATTATTTTTATGTGTGCAAATAAATTCTATTTAGTGTAATTCACTTGTTTGGGTGTCTCAAAATTCCACTTTAGGAAATAATTGTCATAATAATTAAATGTTCTTTTCACTAGAAGCATCAGCTTATGACAGAGAACCCTATTAAAGAAACCAGTACAATTGTGGTATATGAGATGGGCAATATCTCTTTAAGCCAGGCCCTTTCAGAGAGGCAGACTGATGGGCTTATAACAACCTCAATGCAGCAAACCTTTAGACTTGAGAACATGAATGGATGGCAACCAACCTTACTTTCTAACCAACAAAACTAAAATAAACTGAAGGAAAAATAAGTCCAAAAACTTAAAAATAACTAAATGTCTGAAAATGTTTACAAGATAAAGTGATTTAACAAGAAGATATGTCTTTATCTTAAATAGAACACCTTCAGCTCAAACAGGCTCTTACTTTGTTAATTCTGTTATGCATGCAGTTATTCATCCCGAAAATAAAAAAGTTGTTGATAGTGTCTCTAATTTTCTTACAAAGATTTAATGGATTTTCAGGTATAAAAGCTAAAGTAATGAAGCAAAGCTGAAGCCTTCTAACCTGGAAATATTTGTTTCTTGAAAAGCAATTTTTTTCCTTAATGTGCTTCTCATGTACATTCTCTGTTAAAATAGTTGATTAAAAATGAATTTTGAAAATGAATCATTCTGTAACATCTGATAGTTGTATTAATAGCAGAATATCATATATCATTAAAATAATATTTATTATGTCAAGACTTTGAAGACAGAAATAATACCAGATTGTAATTTTTAAGCTTGTACCAGAGCATTTATTCCTGTCTGAAAGAAAATGGCTTATTTTTACCATGCCAAACAAGTAGAAAAATAAAACTGAAGTGTTGAAAATAAAAGCTGAGTAGGAACTTTTCAAACTCATTGTTTTCATTTTGAAAAACTTCTCTGCAGTTTTTAATTTAATTTATCTTAATTTTAAAAGAACTTTAGCATTATGCTAAACAAGTAATTAAAATGGAGATTTTAACAAAAGTATTCAGAAACCAGTAGAAAGATTTTAAAACTCGTCTGAATGAAATATTTTGATTTACCTTATCTAAATGTTTATCATTATGATGGGGAGAGGGATATTAATTAATTTAAACAAAAAAGAAGCACTTTTTGCAAGTTTCATAACAAGTCTCAGCCTCTATTCTAAGAAGGTTATTTGGAATTATATGGAATTTTATTGTTATTGCTGCAAGGCTATTAAAATTTGAACTAGTCAATTACACTTTTTGGACTTCATGGTGAATCCTGGTCCCAGAGGGATGCAAGGGAACTAAAGCCTTTATTGATTTGCTTCATTTCAAAAGTAAGAGGAATGAAGCCTGCTACCACAATTCTTCCAAATCATTAGAGTCCAGAGTGCACAAAGGGAGACAGATTTAAACAGACGTGACATCTCTCATATTTTAGGCACATGCTCCCAGCAGTTGATCAGGCTTAGTATGTGCAGGTTGCAGGTATAGACCAGAACGTACAATGAGACAGGAAGCCACTGTTCTGCCAGATAGATTCCAGTTAATTCATCTCAGCAATGTGTTTGCTCAGAGACAATAAAATTCAAATCAGTTTGAATTTACTTACCACACTGGCAACTTTGCTACCAGCTCCCAGTATATTAAGAAGCCAGATGGCCTGAAATTACCCTAATAATACATGGAGTTAATGGTGAAATGGATTCCTGGTGATTTGTGATTTAGGAGTGATAATCAGCACAGTGTGGGTTGATAGGCGCTCAGCTTGAGGATAGGATAGATAGGAAAAAAACATAGCATTAACAGGGACAGGCAGGCACTGCTTCTGTCCCTAGGCTGCTGAAACCAAGCTCAGCAGCAGCAGAAGGTGGCACGTTGGCAGAGGTCCCACTAACACCACCTTGGACACAGCTGGCTGGATTGTGAGTTTGGAAGGAAGACTGTGGAGTGGTAGCCACAGGTTTTCTGATGCTCTGACCTACTGCTTTCCCTTCAGGAGTGTCCAGCACCATGACTGAGTCCAGAGTGGTGGCTGGACAGAGCTGAGAAGTGGTTCAGGTGGTTTCACAGGAAAATGGTCTATGAAATAAGAGGCTTGTAAAGGACACCTCTGCCCCAGCTGCTTTTATGTTACATTTTGGAAGGTTCACAAGAACTGGGCTGAGAATTTGCCTGTGTGGAGATGGAATGGTTTGATCCCACCAATGAAGATGTCAAAAATTAGCAGATAAGAGAATGCAAGTCCTGCGTTTCTGAATACTGTGGAAGTACAGCACTTTACCTGTGAGTTATTATAAATCAATGCCACTTTTTTGCTTCTTTACAAAACTGTGATTTTACAGAACGGAATTATTGACACTCATGCATTGGGAAACAAAATGCACAGAATAGTTCATCTAAAAATCCACAGAATAATGGATGAGCTTTCTTCTATAAAAAATACCACTTTAAATACTACATATAGTAGAAAGGAAGATCCTATTTACCATGAAAGGATTTTCCAGACTGCATGACAGTCCTAAAAGTTGGTGAAATGGGTACCTTGACTGGAGCATATATTTTTACTATTGCTTTTAAAAATTACTTGAATATTTGAAGAAAAAAACCTGCATTCTTTAATGCACAAACTGATAGGCACAAAAATTCTGTGAGCAGTGCTGGAGAGAAATTCTCCTTTCGTTAACTATACAGTTGGGGATGGGATAAAAAAAATACCACACGAATTTTGTCACTGTAGTTAAGGAAAACACTTAAGATACTTTTAGCACATTGAGTTACAACCCTTCCTTTTACAGTCATAGCAGTACAACAATTGAATTACTCTATCCTGCAGCATGGATTGGCTAGTATTTCACAGTATTTCAGAGTTTCTTGCTGCTAATAATTTGCTTTCTTCAGGCTGTACACATAAATAGTGATGATGTTTATACAGATATATCACTGGATGACTGAGATCAATACCTTGGAATTATCAACCATTGTGAATTTTTGTTCAGCCTTCGTGTTTATTAAATCTTAAACCCACTCAGAGAGCCCAAAATATGCTTCTGTGAATAATCCATTTTTCATCCCTTTCTAACTCATGCATAAATCTCTGTCAGGTGTCCAGAATTCAGGTGGAGAATTTTCTGGATGCATCTTCCTGCTGAATGCGACTTCATTGGTAGTTTATTCTTTGCCTTTGATGATTCTAGGGTTTAGAGAGTGCAAGTAGGGTGGAAATGGAAGATATTTTCCCACAGTTAATTTATCGCCCATGAGAAAAAACTGACAGTAGCTATTGAACTGTCTGATTTTCACATGAATAAAGACAATCAAGAGATACTACTAGTCATGTCTTGAGCACTACCTGAATTTTACTTTCACATGACTCTTAGGGGGTGCCAGGGCTCTGGTGTTAGGTTCTGACCTACAATTTCCTGAGCAGAACTCGTAACTTAGGTTATGAGACTTTTACCTCTTAGGTTATGAGACTTTTACCTCAGAAGAAAATACTGGAATAAATTTGGTAGTCTTATAGGTTGAATAGAATACTTTGGATGTCTGGGGGCAATTTGATCACACGGAGGACTAATTGCAAGGTTAAGGTAATTTTCAAGGTGTGAAAAAATGTCTACTTGAGTTTCCGTTGTTGAAACTTTTGTCCAATGCCTCTCATACTTTTGCTGGTCATGTCCAAAAGGTTTTTCTGAAACTTGTCTGTAGCCCAACAAGTAACATAAAATAGTAAGAAGATCCTCTCTTAGGCTTCTCTTAAAATTGAAAATACACCTTGCTATTTTGTCCCCCGTTTCAAAGCTGCTCTGACTTACAGAAGAAGTTTTCTCTGCTTGCTTGCTGCAAGAACTCCAATTGGCTTCTCTTCTGCAGAAAAAGAAAAATGGAAGACCACATCTTTAAAGAGACATAGAAGGCAAGGAACACAAATTCTGGAAAACATCAGATGAACCCAGACAACCTTGTAACTTATAATAAATTAACAAGATGTGCCTACGTCTGTAGACTGAGTAATTATACTTAGAGATTTTTGCTACATACCAGGTCTCATGCTGAAAGTTCGAATTTTTCTTCTCTTTTTTCTTTTTTTTTTTTTTTTTTTTTTGCATTTTACATGCTTTAGAATTGGATGTTATTTTATTAAGTGGTCTGATTGCTGGAATATAGGACTTGATGCAAAGATTACATCTTAGGAACATTGATATTGCTTTTTTTTGGTCTGATCTCCCTGAAACCTGACGTCTTGCTGTCAATGCTGTAGTTGTAGGAGAGACAGGGGTTTGTTGCTACTCCCCAATAATTGTTTGCTTCCTGTAACCAGAAAGACTATAGTAGAGGAAATATTCCCTTTACTGCTTCAGTTATTTGCATTCAGGAACACAGGCAGGTCAGAGGAGAGCATATTTGAATCTATGACTCCATGATTAGAACTACTGTGTCTGAATCACTCTTATCAGGAGAGTAGAACAGTTAAAAAATCAGAATTCAACAGGTCCAACAGTGTGAAAAGACAGCATCTGTTAATATTTTATGTTCTTCTTACAGCATTCTGAAGAGGCATTGCTAAGGCTTACTCTGAGAGGCATCTCAGGATGCTTGCTGACATCAGATACCATCATTCAGGACCCCAGTTTTCATGGCCCATAGGAAAACATATGCCTTAGATTTGGAGGAATACATAGTTCATGTGTTTGCTAAGGAAGCCCACTGAGCAAATGTCACTCCCCCAAGCATGAATTCCTCTGAGTTTGTCAAGTAATTCAGAGACATTATCACTAGGCAAGATTTTAAAATAAGAGAAGACATCTGTTTTATTCCATATATGTATTGGAAGCTAATCCACCAAAACATTGCCAAAAGATGCGGTTCCTTTGTGCCAAAATGTGACACTCGAGTCTAAAGGTGGGTATTTCCCTGTCAAATAGCAGAACTGAAGGGAGCCATGTCTTCTGCTTTCTCAGTTTCGTCTTTCATAAAATACAAATAGAATATAAAGGGGAAATATAGTGGGTTTCAGCCCACTTCCTATGCCATTCTACATTTATTTTGTTATATCTGTAAATAGTAGATTCTTTTTTTGTCCAAATGCTTGATTCAGTTGCTGATCTAAAAGGTATATTTCTTCAGAACCAGGGTCTATTTTCAATTTTAAAATCTATCAGCACTGAACACAAAGTAATGAGATGTCTGGAAAAAAAGGAATTGTCTCACAGTAAGCCGAAGACTTAAAAAGAATAAAAAGAGAAAGACAAAGGAAGAATTTTTCAAGGAAATTGGCTCCCCAATTGCTTCAGTACTTTTTTACCTTTTACTCCATTGCATGTGGTTCATTTTGTGTGGTGAGCCAGCAGAAAAGGTACATGTGTCTGGAAATAGTGTAGCAGTTGCAGTTGTGTGAGTGTAATCAGAACTATCACGCTAACAATGAGCCATGCCAAATGCCTCTGCAATAAGATTTAACAGCTGTGTATCTAGATGGCTGACCACACTGATGACTAGAACAAATATATCATTATGAAGTGGAGGGATATATTCTTTCAGTGAACCCCTGAACCATCAAGTACTTTTTACTACTCTCTCATCCCCAAGTCTTTCCTTTAGTTGCTTCAACAGTACTCTCCTACTTTTAATCTCCCTTTTGGTAATAACTACAGTTTTAATAAGCTCAGTTAGAATTGAATGCAGGAACTTCAATCCAACCCCCCACTGTATTTACCAGGATGAGCACTGTCTTGATCTTGTTTTCATTAAACATTGTTTTTTCTCTGATCTTTCAGCAGCTGTTTTTTCCTGTGATTCACAATTCCCCACTGTAGAGGAGTTAAGAGTGGAAATAAGGACATGAGAAAAAAATGAAGATTAACCTAGAAGACATAAAGAGTGCCAAGAAAGTGTTGTGTTCTTGGATTATAAAGAATAATTATACTAGCAGGATAAAGAGAAGAATTTATAAGAAATTCCTGCAGAAATGTCACTATTGACAATGTGACATGAAATTACCAGAACATGAATAGTGATTATGATGAGTCAGTTACACAGATCATTTTACATAAAAATGTGCCCACTTGAAGGCTGTAACTGGTTTAGTTCCACAAAATGGAAAGTTATGCATTTAGGAACAAGAAATATAAATCATAACGATGAAAGAAAAGAAAGAAAAGAAAAACTGGAAAACAGTGATTTTGATGAGGACTCTGGGTTCATAGAAGACAAGCCACTTAAGCTTCAGATGAAAGAGAAAAATATGATTTTTCTTTGTACAAAAAGGAAAGTTTTGATCAAAAGCATGCATGGCTTGTGTTTATTGTGTTGATGAGATTAATTCTGCAATGGTGCATTCAGCATGGGTGTCCACATTCTTAAAAAGAAATTGAAAAGAAGAAGAAAAGAAATAAATTAAAAATTTGTTACATAAAATATTAATGAGTTTTGTATAATTTAGATTATCAAAGAGAAGACTGATGAGACACAATTACAGCTTACTCCTTTCTTCACAGGGAGAAATTATAAAGTCCTCAAAGTCAGTTAATTCTGGCAGGGACCAATAGTTGGAATTTGAAGCCAAATGAATTTGAATAGAAATAAAAGTTTATGTTCCAAAAGATGGATTCTCCATCTTCATGGATAGCTGTCTGTGAAGCAAAACATTTCTGTAATATGCCCTTTCTATTTTATTATCAATTTCGACCTCTTTTTCCAGAGCAATAGATAGTACTCCTAGCACAGCATCAACATACTTTTTTCTTTTAATGTATTTGTGTATTTTTAAAGGAGGAATTCTTAGCCTTAGATCTATGAAGTCCAGAATGCAGCAATTGGATGGTTACTGAATGGAGATATGTACACTGTCCTTTATCTTTAAATATTTCGTGAAACACTGGAGGGTGAAAGGTTGTATGAGTTTACTGGGTGAACGATTGTGTGAGTATATTGATCCCTTTCATTTCTATTTTCTAAAGGAGCCTGGAACAGGGTTTTAAATCATGTTTAGAAGATGGCTTTAGATTGGACCTCGACTGTGCCTTTTCCCATGATGAACTTTCCTATTCCAAATTGATTAGTCATTGACTGTCAGGAACTGGGAGTTGAAAGGACTTACAGGGCAATACACAGGCTCTTGCACAAACTTTTCCAGTTTGACCCAACAGGAGTATGTAACTAACCCATGACAGATGGTCTTGTTCATTTTATTCAACATCTGAAAGACTTTCTTATACTGCTGGCTCCCTCATTGTTGAGGCGAAGTGGTCCCAGCAATCTGACATCATGTCACTGAACAGGATCTCTAGCTGACCAAGGCTGAAAGTCACATAACAAGGACTTGAAGACAATCCTTGACTATACTAACTTTCTCAGACAGAAGTATATCCAGAAGGGCTGTATTCAGTTCACTAGAGACATGTCATCCTACAGTTGCTGATGTAGACATAGAATGAAGTCCACAATTTCTTTATGCTCTACAGTGCCCTTGTTAGTCAAGAGGATTTCCAGGCAGCCGGCTACATGGCTCCCATAGAAATAAGCAAGATTGGAAACAATGTGTATATGTGAAGCCCTAAATGAAGGTTTGTCTATGTCAGTGACACACCCTAGTCGTGTGTGAAAGCAAAGAGCTTCCCTGAAATGTTCATATATTTGCACATGGATACACACAGTATGTATGAACTGTGGCACAGAACCCTAATTTTTTAGAATTAGAGATTAATAATAAATCAAATTTTCTTTGTGTTCCTGAGTGATCTTAGTGCCAGATTCCAGTAGCACACTAGTAAGTGGTTTTCTACTCTGAGAACACAATGCTCTCTTTGGCAAAACATCGGTCAAGGCCGACACTCCTTTTTGGTCCTAATTAACTGAACTGCAGGTGCAGCAGGCTCAGCTTGTTCCCGCATCAGCTTCCCTGATAACAGTGTAAGACTAAACCACCCTCATTGCTAGGCCCTCCATGTCAGGAAAATCATAGAATCATTTGGGTTGGAAGAGATTTTAATTATCATCTGGTTCCAACCCCCTTGCCATAGCCAGGGAACCTTCCACCATACCAGGTTGCTCAAAGCCCCATCCAGCCTCACCTTGAAAATCACCAGGGGTGGGGCATCTACATCTTCTCAGAGTAACCTGTTTCAGTGCTTCAGCATCCCTACCATAAAGAATTCCTTCTGCACATCTAATTAAAATCTACCTTTTTTCAGTGTAAAGCCATTTCTCTTTGTCATATCACAATATACCCTTGTAAAAAATCTGTAAAAAGTTCCTCTCCAGCTTTTTTGGAGGCCCCTTTAGGTACTGGAAGGTTACTATAAGATCTCACCAGAGCCTTCTCTTTTCTAGAGTGAACAAGCCCAACCCTCTCAGCTTGTCTTCGTAGAAGATATGCTCCAGCCCTCTGATCATCTTTGTGGCCTCCTCTGCGCTCACTCCATCAGGCACAAATGTACAAGCTCATAAGTTTAGTGCTGCCACAGTGATCCTGCATTTGGTAACTGAGGCATCCTTGTCATATTGCAATGGCATAAGGTTTACTGGAGAAAGTAATACCTTCTGTTTGGTGAAGTAAAATAAATTGGAAAAAAAGATAAGCTTTTGGGAACCTAAGACTGTATCTCTTCAGGATTTGTCTGCTTTTGATTTTATTTAGTCAATAAACTGTAGCAGACTGATATCCTTGACTCATTGGTAGTGCAATGCTCTGCACTGTAAATTGCCTGGAAACACAGGCCTGAGGTAACTGAATCCAGTTCTTCTATTGTTCTCTAAGTAGAATTAAAATGGGAAACCACATTCCCCAAACATTTGCTTCTAATTTCTGCTGTGAAACTGAAATGAAATATAAAGAGCACTTGGGTGAATTTGTGCTATGACTTGATTTTTTCTTAGTCTAGTGGGTGGATAAGTAATTTTCTTCATTATTAATTTTTAATTCTAAAATGCTGTGACTGAACATGCTATCTTCAAAAGGAAAACATGTTTTAATGCTTATTTTGAAACTAATAATTTGTTTTATAGAAGACTTTCATTCTGTAGATACCATCATGTAATACCAGACTTGGGGCTATCGTCTGTGGCTGTACTAGCTTAAGGACTGTATCTTAAAATGATTGGAAATATTGAAATATTATTTCTATTTTAATGTTTAGACCTGTATCAGAATGGATTTGAATTCTACCCGTTTCTGAGAACCCTTATGTTGCTCTGAGCATTTAGTAACAGTGCTAAAACTACTTTTAGGTAGTAGGAAGCATGGTCAGTTCTAGAGATTGCTAAAATGGACAGCTTCCAAGGGAATCTCATTATTGTATTACAGCAAATAGCTACCAACCTCTGTGTACTTCATCTATAGCAGAACCAGCAAGCCTCTTTGGCTACCACACTGGGAAGAGGAGCTGTTCATGAGAAGTGCAGTGGTTGTTCAGGGAGGGTTATCTCTGTCTGGCAGCTCAAGTCTGCCTGTGGTGGTAGAGAAAACCCACCCCTCCATACATCTGAGCTCCATTGCTTTCCATGCTCTACTGTCACTCTGGGATCAACCCTGCGGCCATGACCCAACCCTGCCCATGCAGCCTTAGGGCAGGGGTTTGCCTGCACAGTTAAGAAACTCTGAGCTAGATTTACTGGGAGAGTAGCCACTTTGGGTGCCAACTGGGATATCAGAGTTCAGAAATTATAAAAGTAGTTACTGAAGTTAAAGGAAGAGAGAAAACTAAATATAGATATTACCTGATAAAAGTAATAGCTGAAGAATACAACTGCAGAAGAGAATATGCAAGAACATCTGATTTCCTGGGTACAAAACCAAAAGGTGTAAATGTTCTTTAGAAACAGCCAGGAGGGAAACACAACACTAGACATATAATGTTTGTGTCTAGAGACACTATTCTGACAAACACGAACTTTTGAGAGGAAAATATTTTTTTCCTGCACTTCCTTTTGCAAAATGCATAAGGTGGCATTAATGTCAAATTACTCAATTATATTCATAATAGCAACTATATTTACTATTTTTTCTATAAAGTTATAGCTGAAGACAACAAAAACCTTGAGGATTTTTTGTCTTTGATTTCAGTTTAATTTTTTCTCCTCTTGCTAGCATGTCCACTGATCACTGTACCTGGAAGAATACTGGGCATCTGCAAAGACATTCAGGTACAATCCTTATTTCCCCTGTAGCTATACATCTTTTCTGTGTTGATGCTATTTTGAGGATTCAGAATGATTAATTCTACCTGTTTTGCATAGAAATGAAACATTCCCAGAAAACTATAGTTTGAAATTGCATGTCTTTTTTTAATGGAAATATATTTTATGCTCATCCAAAAAAATAAAAACAAATATACCACCTGATATACGACTTTCACTGAAATTAAACTTTTTTTGAAGTTCAAACACGTGCAGTAAACTCCTGACGTGTCTGTAGAAATAGGACTATGGACTAAACTTAAGACTTAATAGTAAATGAAGAGATTTGAATTAACATTTTCTGAGCACTCAGCTGAATTCAACATTTTCTGAGGACTAAACTGATTTCTATGTCTATGGATTGGTTTGGGCTCTCAAACATTTAATACTTCTCTTTAAAATGTATTAAAATTCAGATATAATCAGTGAAATAACTTTCATCTGTGCCTCACAGCAAGAGAATGTATACTCCACTTTCCTTGAATGGCTTCTTAGAAAAATAACTACCATCATTAATTGAACTTTCAACATTTTTTCAGCAGTGTCCTAGTTTTTAAGAGGCATTTTATATTCCTTCCTCTCTTTTGATCCTGCCTTTGACAGATATGGTCCAAATATTCATAGTAAAATGCTGTTTTACATGAAATAAAAGCTTACTAGTAGTTTCCGTGTTGTCAGAGAAAGTGAAAATTAAAATAACAGTTTTTTGAATATTTAAGTGAGTGAGGAGAGGATTGATTAAGCAAGAGCAGATTTAGATAAAAAAGATACAGATATAGCTTATTGATTTATTTTCATTTTAAAAATTTTTGCTCTTTCCAGCATGTATGATGTTATGGGAACTACAGTTATAAGAAACTATACAAAAATAGAAAATTATGAAGAAATCAAAATGCCAACTATTTCTCGTTTCTTACCTTGAAAGAGTTCTTACACCTGCATAAATGTATTTCAATTACACCTAATAACTTCCTGGAAAATGCTGACTCCCAGGGAGAGAATCTTGTAAAGGTAGCCTGATTTTCCAGAAGTTGCATGGATCCTCAAACTGAATTATGAAGAGTTCTGCTTTCCTGAATGGGCTATTCTGTTCACTCCCTCTCTTTCTTAGTTCTTCAGTCTTGGTTTCATACAATCCAGTTGTAATCACTTAAATAAAGCATTAAAGAGAGACAAATAGCTCATGAAAGGTGTGGGTTGCCCTTCCTGGTGACCCTGCTCTCAAATGTTTCTCTGTTGTCTTATAGAACTCATGTTAGTGCCTTAAGCTGGTAGGCTAGCATCCAACTTTTACCCCTTTTTATTCCCTAGTTGTTTTGTTTTTTTCTCTCAGTAAATAATTTTCAATGTTAAGTATATATGTAAGATTAGGAGTGTAAAATATAACCTTTTATGTAGTTAACACCTTGAAGAGTAGTAGTATTGGCCTGTAAAGTGTTATTTTATATAACACTTTTTATAAACATTTTATATAACACTTTATATAACTGATTGTGTTTTCAATAATATATCATATTTGAATGGCAACTATGAAAGTAGTGTATTGATCTTGTATATTGTCAAGGAAATATGATTTTTTCCCCCAAGGTTTTTCTTTAAATTAAAGTTTAAACCAGTTTATTATTCTTGAAAGGTAGTCTGGAGAATAAACTCCCATTTTAATTAGAACACTAATGAAAAACAAAACTGTCTTTCTTTTAGAAGAAAAAATCAATAATACTGTAGTTTAAGCAGAAAGTGATAGTTTGAGGCCTCCTGAACTTTAAAAAAATATTTACATCCTTTTGACAATATGTCCAAATGCTATTTTAAACTACTGCATCTTGAAATTTAACCAGGATTCATTCATTACCATTTATGATAAAGAAATTCATCTACTGAAAACAATTTAGAATGGTCATGTACCGAGCAAAATATATTTCCTTCTGATGGTAAGAGAACTGAATCTTAATATTTCAAGGAATCATTAAGTAATATTATATTCCATTCCATTTTACTACACTTATTCATAATAAATTTTATTAGCTACATTAACGTAATGAGTAATACATTATATCAACTACAGCAAAACTGATAATGTACCTGTCCAATGTAATTTTTTAAACACTAAAGTATCTCACCTGTTTCTCAGATGGCTCTAGACATCTGCTTGGGTGGCTGATTTGGAGACAGGCATTTTAGTTTAGAAACATGTACACCCGACCTCATAATTCCATTATTTCAAGCCAAAATAATGCGATGATTCTGCATTTGGTGACATAGACACACCTTTCATAATGATGATCACTTCAGTGACTTGATATGGTTCTAAAAAAATCCCAAGTCCTACTCTTTGAAGATCCTGCACATGCAGCAATGCTATACACTAAACAAGGTGAGGAATGGAACTTCACTAGTCAAATACCCCTATAATATTTCTTTCTTGTGTTAGGATACTGTAAGGGTGTCCTTGCTCTTGCTCATGCAACTAAAGAAAGGTAAGAAAGAGAGTCAAGAAAAAAGTGTGGTCTAAGCTTTATGAAAACCAGAGGAATACTCTCCTTCCTCTACAGAAATAGAAGAAATTAGAATTTAAGAGCATGCCTGAAATAGTTTTGAGCTATGAAAGAATAGCTTCAAAATGCTCATTTTTTTCAAGATCTAAAAGAAGAAAAGAAACCTTCTTACAGGCAACCAGTTTTCTTATTCAATCACTATTTCTCAAGGCAATTAGGATACAATTGTTACAAAATCACAAGAATTCCTACTGTTTTCTTGGGGTTTTTTTTGGTTCCTTATGTTTTCCTAATATAAATATAATTGTGAATGGATTTCCTCTTAAAATCATTTCATCAGTGCACAGCATAGGAATGTGGTTTCCAGAGCATGACTTCCTATCAGATCTCTGAACATCTTCTGTGAATAGGTTTTTACCACTGCTGTCTTTCTTTGTGAAGAAGAAAAATTCATGTCTATTAGGTCTGCCAGAATGAACTGTCAGGGCACTGTCAAGGCCAGTGGCTCCCCAAGGGGAGTCCCGAGGGGAAGGGCAGGGACAATCAAGGCTGTTGGTGCCCCCATAGTCTTAACACCTGTCCTTGTCATAGTGGTCATTCAAATGCCTTTTAAGAACAACATTGATTTTCAAAGACTTACACTTTTAGACATTAAAAAAAAAAAGAAAACAAAAAAAAAAAACCAAAAAAACCAACCTGCAGGAACATCTTCTGTCAATAAAGCTGTCTTTGCTTTCTTCATTTTCTGCCATACACAATAACAGCCTACCTTGACAGGTGAAAAAGTCAGGTATCTGCAATTCTGTTCACGGGAAAATTAATTCAGTCTGAATAAGTAATAAAGTCTGACAGGTTATTTCAATTTATTCTGGGACTGAATATGCTTGTCTAAGGACCTGTAAGACTTAATGTGCTGAAAAAGATTTAGGGATGCCTGTACATAAAATATTAGGCTAGTCAGAGTTAACATTACTTTTATGTTTGAACTACAAAGGACAAATAAGTTACTATCAGCTTAATTCTTTGTAGTTTCTCTTCAGAGGAATTGAATCTCACACTGAAGGCTCTTGCTATGCAGACGGCTTACCTGAGCTGTAAATTCTATACATCGATTTTGAAGAAGAGCACTGGTTCCTTTTAAATCAATCTGTGTTGGTCTTGCATCACCCTCTTAGCTGTAGTATCCTATTGCCTTTCTGTGTCACATTAAATGAAGTAATCAGCACCTTTAACATCACATATACTTCACTGCAATGGAAGAGATTTTTCTTCTCCATATTCACATAGAAAGTTCCTGACTCTTCCCAGTTCCCAGCAATCTTGGACTGAATATGTTTAACTTATGACAAGCAGAGTCCTAAGTAATATTTATGGATATTATATTAAATTGTTGTTGGAATATTGTAATCCCAAGGACCTAAACACTTGTAGGCAAATTTTTGTTCTGTTAACCAAAACCTTTGGATGCTTTTGCAGCTTGATGTTGTTTATAAAATGTTACCTAAATCAGTCCAACCACCTAGTTGCACTGCTTTCTTGCCATATTTCCATTTTTTCCCTAAAAATTTCTTTCTTTCATTATAGTGGTTTAAGCCCAGCTGCCAGGCTAAGCACCATGCAGCTGCTCATTCACCTCCCCAGCCCCAGGTGGAATGGGGAGGAGAATAAAAAGTCAAACTTGTCAATTGAGGTAAGAACAGTTTAATAACTGAAACAAATTAAAATGCCATAATCATAGTAAACAATAAAAATTATAATAATAATAAAGAACCCCAAGGAAAATAACAACTGGTGCACAATGCAATTGCTCACCGCCCACTGTCTGATGGCAGACCCTGTCCCCAGGCCCTAATTGGCCCCTCTTGTGGGTAACTCCCCCATTTTATATGTTGGACATGACGTTCTTTGGTGTGGAATATCCCTTTGGCCAGTTCAGATCATCTGTCTTGGCTATGACCCCTCCCATCTTTTTTGTGCACCTCCTCACTGGCAGAGCATGAGGCAAAAAGGTCCTTGATTGAGGATAAACACTGTTTAGCAACAACCAAAACATCAGTGTGTTATCAACATTATTTTTGTACTGAATCTAAAACACAACAATGTACCACCTACTCAGAAGAAATTATCTCAGCTGAAACCAGGACGCACATTTATTGCATTTTTGCCTTGATATCTTTTCTTGCCAAATCTTGAGCTTATGGAAATTCAGCTTCACTCAGACTGTTCATCCTAGCATGTGTATACAGGATCCGTTCCACTGTCAACGTGGGCATTTTTGACGTAGAGTCTTCTTTCCCTGGATTAAAATAAAGAAATGTCCACTTATAGAGAAATTTATTGGTTGTACACTGATTGAGTGTTAAATCTATGCACTATTTATCAACACAACTTTTCTGCTGAGTGATAAAGATGGATGTGAAGTGGAGCTACACTGAAAGTAAAGCAGGCAACACTGTCATGAAAAGGGCATACTTTCTTTTGCAAGTTGTTGTGCAGTTTGCAAGTGTGTTTGCAAGTGTGTGTCTGCAGTCATCAATCCACACACCCACAGAAAAAAGGAAAAGCAAAAATATGTCTGTAGTAATCAGAAAGAGGTGCTTCAGACTACTTCCACAGCAGCGTTGATTGCGTTTCACTTTCCTAAATGTGCCTATCAAAGGGTTTGAAGTACTTTCAGCTGATTGCTTAGGCTGGATTCTATAGACTAAGACTCAAAATAATTTTATAACGCTCACCCCATTTCCATTGCAGTGTAATTCTGATTATGGAAGAAAAGAAAAAGTTTTGTCACCATTTCAGATATAAGATATACTGCCTCTCAATCTCTTTTTACAATGATTAGCATGCATATTAACATGTATCATTCACATTATATTGGTCGAAATATATGTTCCAGGTAAGGCAGCTATCATCTATAAATTTCAGTAAATTTTTTAGAGAACTTCTTTTTAAGAGTTTAGGTAATAATTTCCTGCAATTGACATGATGTTGTTGACTGTTTCATTGTTATTCTTTAATTCCTTAGTAACTGGCTAAATATTCCATAGCACTGAAAATAAATATTATGCTGCTGCTTTTAGCAGTAGCAGTAGCATAAAATATAAAAACATTGTGGTATTTATCCAGTATTGACAAACTAAACTGCATGTATAATATTGCTGAGAAATGGCCTTACAGCTTTTCTTTTATCAGAAGAAGCAAATCAGCAAGCAGATTTGTTTTTATAAAACAGATGTTTCCTTAAGGAACATAAAAAAATATGCAACAGATACACAAATGTTTTGTTTACATCCTAAGGGGTTTTCAATTAGTACAGAGAACTCAGTCAAAGTGACTAAGGCCTTTACAAACAGATAAACAGTGATATTTTCAGATATATTTATTTGAGGAGGGTAGAATAGCAGCCCTGAGTTTACCATTGGACAGGTATCCTCAGCTGAGACGGGGAAGAAGAGGGAATGGAATACCAGCGACACCACTTTCCCTAAATACAAAATGAATTGTAACCCTTCCCTCAGATCTGAACACATTTATGTGTGAGTTTCTCATGTATCTGCTATTCATACCCCACCTTTTTGCAGTACATTCTGTGAGACTACATTGCAGAGGAATTCTGTGAATGCTTTTTGTTGTACACGGGCTGTACCTATAACATAGATAAAGTAAACATGTCTTCAGGTCTCCACTGAAGAGCTTTCCCGAGATATTTCAAAAAATCACCTTTCCTGCTCTCTCAGGTTTTTTACATTAGTTTCTGATCTCATCTAGGCTGATGGCTGTTCCATGCTAGACCACTTATCATTCTGTTAGTCACCTCTGCCTCTGATATGTCAGTGTACTTCAGATACCATAATGACAAACAGCGTAGAAAAAGCTGATCTGCAAGAACATGTGGAAATTAATTACTTTCACCTTTCTCTTTGCTGTCACTGTAGTTCATAGTTAATTCACAAGTATTCACACACACGGTCTGAAAATTATCTTGTTCATAATCCTGCAAGATTTCTCATTATGCAAAATAGCTTTTTACCTGGACTTCTCAAACCGCCTTTGAGTGCGCTGTTAATGCCAAAATCTGTCACTTGAAATAATGAACCCATCAGGGAAAAACATATGATAATGTTTACTGTCAAAGAACTTAAATAGGTTGAGCCTATTTCTTACCACAAATCGCAAATATGAAGTGATGACATGTTGCTTAGGAAATACTTCTTTCCATCAGCTAGTTGCAGCTATAATCAAACATTTATAAATCATGTCAACAAGGTACAAATCCAGTATTCAGATTTACATATGGGCATGTAGATAAATCTCTATTTTAGCATGAAACAACATAGATCTATCTGTAAGTATTACAAAGCAAGTGAAGAAACCACTCTTGCTAACCACAGTTTCACCCACAAATCATTCTAATTCTGATTCACTCTTTCATCCATAATGGCAGCAGACAATTTCTTCAGGAATATTCTAATACTACACATAGTATCTTGTTTTATACAAGTAAATGCTGCTAAGTTGTTCAGTGTTCCTCTCTGCTTCAAATTCTCTATATCTCAAGCTATATGCCTATATGAGCTATGTCTCAAAATCTGACTCCAAGATTTATCACAAAATATTAGAATGCTTCAAGTTGGAAGGAATCTCTGGGAATCACAAAGTCCAATCCCCAAGTCAAGGCAGGGCCAGCTTAAAAATTAGAATTAATTCCAAAGTTTGATCAGATTGCTCAGGTTCACGTGAAGTTGAGTTGACTGTCTCCAATGTAGGTGACTCCACAATCTCTCTGAGAAAAAAGTTTCAATGTTTGAAACTAGTACCTAACCTGAACTTGTCATGCTGCAATTTGTGTTCATAGCCTCTTGGCTTTTGACCATTCATTCAATTCCAAGAAAAGTCTTCTCTCCATTACTTAAAGTGACAATCCATTATTGGGCAGCTTTATATAGCATTAGCATCTCTCCTCAGTCTTTTGTGCTTTGGGCTGACAAGGACCAGAGAGCAACCTTCCAATAACATTGACGAGCTTTAGCTTAGATGCATTAGGTTCCATGCCCATTACTGCAGTGTTCTCTAATTGATCCTCCTTCATTATGGGTAGTTAGTATTCACTGTGGGTAGTTCAGCATGTAAAGTTCTCCATACACACTCTTCTTTGTCCAGACCTGAGTGTTCACGTACTTCAGCAGAGATATCTTTGTGTCAGATATCAAAGATATCCCCAATACAATGATAAACATCTGCTCAGAGAAGCAGAATGGAGTGTGGAATGAAGTAGAGACTACATGTCCCCCTCTCCATTCTAATCCCAGCAGAATGGGAGAACGTTGTGGTACTGAGACCGTACATTACCCGTCTGACAAGGGAGAATCAAGATGTTCTGCTGCTGAAGCCAACAAGCCTGTTGAATCCCCTCCTCAGGTGCCAAGCCATGACCACCACCACCCTCCCATTAGGTACACCAATCGGAATTAAAAGGTATTTATGACTAGAGCCACTCAAACTCCACCCAAACATAAAGAGAATAAAAGTAAGTTGGGGACAGAGGGAAACTGGGAGAAGATCTCCACTGAAACTGCTGGAGTCAGTCAACAGGCTGTGCATATCTTCTCCCTTCCCCCAGAAGGATGTCTTGGGTGAGAAATATGCTCTACATGCATTAAATGTGGTTTTAGAACTAGAGCTTTTGCTTGTGCTTACCCTATACCTATACCATATTAGTAGATTGCTTCATAGCAGAGCTTGTGCTTGCTTAATATATGTATCAGTAGATTGCTTTAATCATATTTTTGCAGTAGACACAATCACCCACAACCTTTGAACCTTATTAATCTCTCACAATTTATATTAATAAAAAGTGTTATTCCGTAAACTGTTAAAGTGAGTCCTTGCAGTTGCTGGCAGCAGATAACACCTTGGCAGGATCTGTTGAGTCCCCCCTAACAAGGGTGGTTGAGGGGTTGACCTTGTGAATCTGTTGGTGAAGGGTCTCATTACGAGACACTGACAGACTGTTGGACACCAGGGTTTCAACTTTTCTGAGGGTACTGTCAGGCAAAAACCTAAACTCCCACATTTCATGTGACAGTAGTTATGGCCAATATTCTATTTTGAAAACAGAAGAACCAAGACCAGATTTGTAATTGATAACATTTTGTAATTTGGAGTTAAATATAAAGTTGCTAAATGAATTGAAGACAATTTGCACTGTTTTGCACAATTTGTAGTGATTATTAGAGACGTTCTCTCTAAGTTAATACCTTACAAATTTAAGAATCTGATATTTAAATGATGCATATTTGAAAACTTTGATCACAAGCTAATTCCCAGATGAAGATGTTCACAGCACTGGGCTGAACTCAGTAGCCACTTTTATTGGTACACAAAAGGCAGCTTACAGCAACAAACAGTAGCTTGTTGCTACTGATATTCCAGGTGGGGTTTTTTGTGCTTCCACGTCTTTAATCAGAATTAATTTCATTTATCATATGTAGAACTATAATGTTCATTATGTGTAGGATTATATTAGAATCTGTAAGATGATTCTGTTAATTTGTGATGTGTGCTTTAACTTTATCCTCAGCTAGAATAAATTGTCTTTTTTGTCTGTGGAATAAAGATTTGAGGTGGAAATATTAAAAATATATTTCCCTAGAGCAAAACCAAACTTATGATTTCCTTCTTGAAATGGATTTAATTGCACAATAGAAAGAGGTGCTTCATGGTTATTTTGAATTTGTTTTATAGTACAGAAAAGTTCTATGAAAGTTTTCTCTTTCTTCTTCAATTCCTTAAAGGGCAGAAAGAGTTCAGAGAAGCTATAAAGAAATAAGTTCTGAACATTTGCGCTTTTGTCCCTTGCTATTTTATTGAGACCTCAAAGGCAACAAGGGAGTAGACAAAATCCTTTAGTTTTTAGTTGTATATAGATTTCCTATTTAATCATAACATGCAATTACTGTCATTTTATATTTCGAGTTATTTCTACTGTAACAGCAAAACATAAACTTTATAAATATCACACGTTTTCTTACATATTCTACAGTTTAGATAGGCTGTTTCTTATTTTTTTGTGCAAGAGCGTGAAATAGATACCTAAGTTCATATTGAAAGTCTGCAGTTTTACTGAAAAGATAAAGCATAAGTAATTGTCTACACAGAGAAATAAGCTGTAGAAGTAATTTTGTCCCTATGGCACAGCAAAATTCCTGAATAAGTGACTTCTGAAACAGAGTAACTAAGTTGAAACAAAGAATCGATACCGAAAATTATGATTTTATAGTTGCATCATTTTATTTTTAGAACCTACAAGCCAGTTTCTCTGTGCAATGAATGCCTTTATTTTTGAACCCCTATTAAAAATGTGTTTCAAAGAAAAATGTGACTGCATAGAACACAACCCTTCTTATATCTATCCTGAGATCTGTTGCACTGAACAAAATAGTATGCACTGCAATTTCATGCTGTGTTTGGAGAATAAAGGGATAAGAGAATCTATATTTTAAACATAATTCAAAAGTCAGGTTTGAAGTGTACGTTTTTCAATCCTCACTTTTTCCATGTAATTACACTTAATTACTGTTTGCAAGAGTAAGCAAAAGTGAGAGGCTTATTGAATTCTGGCTCCTAAATGCACAGCTTGTCAGTAATGGTTTGAATCAAAGTTTTAGCCTGCAAAATTCAAATCTGGAGTTTAAAGATGAGTTTCACTGATGTAGCTTCACCATGTAGATTTGTAAGTTTCCATCAAAATATTTCTTTCTCTTTTTACCAGGAGTAAAGAAAGACACAACACACAGGAAAAAAAAGTCATATACAATGTATGGATATATGATGTGGATAATCATATAGATAGCTGTTATGACCTAAGACTATGGGTGTGCAGAGAGTGCCACACTGGGCTCATAGGATTTCTTAATACACAAAGACATGGAAGCTTTTATCCTCTAAATTTCTCTACTTTATTGCAGATTATCACAAATCCACAGAAATCACCACTAGAAAGTATACCTTAGATCAATAAAGCAAATATATATAAATATATCAAGCTATTACAAATTACTATCAGCAATCAATGATTAATCAATGTCAATCAATAACACGACAGTAATCAACTACAGCAACGAGCAATCCTATGGTAACAACCAATATAATAACAGCAACCAAGTAGGTACATTACAGGTTATAATGAACTTATTAGTGAAGAAAATTATCAACAATATTAAAGCAGATATGCTTATGATAGGTTATGGATAGGTTTAGTTTTATGGATATATATAGAAGGGGTATCAAGTGAAGTATATTTCAGAAAGGGTGAAACCATCCCAAGGGGAGCATAAATCAGTCCCAAAGTTGGATCCAACCATCCCAAAGATGTGAGGACAAACGAAACTGACCCCAAGGTGGGACCAAAGTGGACACAATGAGAGACAGAGTCACTTCAAAGAGGGTCCATGTTGCAGAGTCCGGAGTCATCTGGGCACTCTTAGTGAGCGTCCAAAATCTTGTAGAAAAAGTTCATGTGAAATTCAACCTTTTCAGGAAAGGAAAATTAATTATAGAATGAGAAGTTCTCAGAGAAAGAAACTCCATTTTAGATAAAAATGAAGCTCTTTTTATAGCCTAAAGATATAAGAAGGAGTAGGACTACACCACTTCAAGCAGTCAATAATGTTGTTAATTTTGATTTTTCCTCTGTAACAGCCAATAATTAAATAATTAAATTATGCTTTCAGTTCTTCAAGACTAATTTTATTTTCCCTGGCTATTTCTGCTTTTTCAGATGATAAATTGTCATTAGAGCTTCTTGGTTTTGTTCTTACTGATGGTATCTCAGGATGTCTAGAGATTCTTGATATCCCAGCTGTCCTCCAAAGTTACCAGATGCATTTTTTAAGGACATTTCTGGTTCAGAGGCCTAGTTCTGAGACTTCCAGCTCCCGCTTTGGCAGGCAATTTCTCTCTCAATATTTTCCAGGAGCCATTTTCTTCTGTTCAGTAATTTTCTCTTTTTAACCAGGTGTGGTGGGTTGACCTAGGCTGGACACCAGATGCCCACCCAGCTGCTCTATCACTCCCCTTCCCAACCATACAGGGAAGAGAGTAAGGCGGAAAAACAACTTGTGGGTTGGGATAAGGCAGTTTATTTAAAGTGAAAGCAAAGTGGAAGCTTGCACGCGCAAAAGCGAAGCAAAGTGAAAGATTGCGTGGTTTATTCCCATCAGCAGCGATGGTCAGCCACTCCCGAGAAGCAGGGCTTCAGCACGTGTAATGGTTTCTCAGCAGGCAGCCATTGGAGACAATGAATGCCCACCTTCCTGCTCCTTGCCTTAGCTTTTATATCTGAGCTGACACGATATGGTCTGAAATATTCCCTTGGTCAGTTTGGGTCAGCTGGCCTACTTGGGTCCCCTCCCAGGATCTTGCCCTCAATTGAGGAAGGAATGTTACAGTCCTGATGCTGTGCTCAGCAGTAGCCAAAACACTGGTGTGTTATCAACACCCTTCTAGCTACCAATGCAAAGCACAGCACTGTGAGGGCTGCTATGGAGAAAGGAACTCCAGCTCAGCCAGACCCAGCACACCAGACCACCTTTATGACTGCTCAAATTAATACTGTAGTGAAAAACACTTACCATCATGTAAGTTGTTGGGCAAATATTATCAAAAATACAATACAAGTATGCTGGTGCCTAGTTTCTGAAAAGTTATACTGGTAGAAATGAGGCAGAACGGTTACATTAGACACAGTCTAAGTTGGATGCAGGGGACAAAGTACTCCCTGCCTTCAGAAGAATGCTGTTAAGCCAGCAGAGAACATTTCTGTCAACAACTTGTAATGGGCATGGAAATAATGTGTGTGTATTAAAGAGAAACACCTCAGAAAATCTGAGGATAAGCACTTGAAGTGTTATTATGCTGCATTTGTAATGCTTGATATTATCAACTCTGCCCTTGTGTCCCTCCATCTGATTTAGAAAAAGGTTGGTTCAGAATAGTTAATATTACAGTGTTTGTTGGTAAGCTGATTCAGCATCTACCAAGGTAATTGCAATTTATTTGTTGTTCAAATACCCGTGATTAAACTGGGAAATTTTCACCTGAATTGTTTTGTTTGCCTTAAGAACTTTCTGAACCATAATTTAAATGGGTGTAGGCTGAAGGTACTGATTAAAAGTTGTTTCTTGTTTGGTTTTATTTTAAGTAGAAAGAAAATTTTCTGATAGTATAACAGCACAATTTTGAAGAAGAATGTCTCTCTGTCGTGTATAGAACATATGCAGGATTGTTCTTCTTTTCCATCTCTTGCTCCCCTGTTCCTCCTACTACTTAAATAAAGTTTTAACTAAAGTACTTTCTGTTCTCTTCTTCCATATTATGTTCAGCTTAAGATCACCTCTCTCCCCGGTTTCAATCCCAAGTCCTGTCAAGCTGCAACTGCAAATACATTTAAGCCCTGTAAAATGAGCCCAAGTAAATACTAGTATAGGTGAGAACAGTCTCACACTGCTCCTTTGTACTTAACCTTTCTCTTTTTCTACACTAAATCCTACTGTACCACGCAGAGTTTGAGGAATCTATATAGCCTTTTATTGAGAATTAGACCAGATAAGCCAAAGTTAAAAAACTCACACAGATTGCTTTCTTGGGCCACCTACATAGATAAATAAATGACACAGCATCTATTTCTTTTCAAGAATGCAAAAAGGAAGCAGCACCTGCCTGTTCCATGCAGACAGCGTAATTTTTTTTCTGTCTGTGAAGGTAGCATTCAGCTAATTTTTGTTCACTAATTTTTGTTCACTTGTATCATTGGGCTAATGGCAAAATTTGATTAGATAAAGCAGAGTAAAGAATGTGACTACAGGAGATCAGGGTAAATTTCTAATACAAGACTGATTTTTCACTAACATCATGTTCTGACCTTAGCAGGTTAAAAATTATGAACTTCCTCTGTATCTTCTTCTTCTGCATTTCCTGAAATTTTGACAGCTTCTTTGGCACACTTTTTTCTGGTTATATAGCATTGGTTATATGGTATGGAGAGGTGAACCTCAATCTGGTCAACAAATCTCCAAAACGTTTTGTATTATAGTGTACTGAGCTTGAATAGCCCAAGCTTACTGCTCCTGAAAGTAGCACATCCTGTTATTTAGGGGCATCCTTCAACTCTGGACAACCACATGACCTCTTATCTCTGCCTTTCTAATATAACTTAGCCAGAATTCAGGTGAGCTTTGTACTATACAAAGCCTGACAAAGAGAGATAAATAGAAAAACAAGAACTTAGGAAACAGGTTGTTTTCTTTTCCACTTAAGCAATTTATTTTGTTGCCCCTTTTCTGTTTCTGCAGCCTCGTCTGTGGATTTCTTTCATTAAGCCTGTCTAAATGACAAAAACATTGTTTTCCAGGAAAAGGAGAAAATAGAAGAGCTAATGGGAAAAAAGAGATGCAGTTTGAAGCAGTAAAAAAAGATCAAGAGTTAATCTAAATGTTATTTATTGGGTTTTTTACATCCTGTTTAGTCTAACTTTTCTCCCTTTTGATAGGTGATTTATACTTGAACAAAGCTAGCTGCTTTTAAGCAATGATTCTCTTCAACTTGGTCAACACCAAGACTGGCCAGAGAGATGCCCATAAGGCAATGTTTTATCCTCTGGTGCCTGGAATCAGAGCATTTCCACAGAATTTGCAGTTCAGAAAATCACAGAGTAGCTGAGGTGAGAAGGCCTTTCAGGAGATCCCCTAATCTAACCCCTCTGGACAAAGTAGAGTCACCTACATAAGTTTGCACAAAATCTGCATCCAGTCAGATTTTTAGTATCTCGAAGGTCTGAGACTCCACAACCTCTCTTGGTAACTCGTGATTGTGTTTCATTACCCATATAGTAGGAAAGTGATTTCTTACATTTAACTGAAAGCATTTAATGAAATATATGTTCAGAGAAAATTTGCTTCGTCAAGGCAGATTGAAGTTCACTAGACTAATAAACTAAAAATTGTATTCTTACATGAAGTTAGTTACGTGACATGGAAGAACTTACATCAAGTTAGTTACTTTGGCATTTTTTTATACCAATGTTCATTTTAGCTCAGAAAAACCAACAAGTACAACTTCTTATGCCTCAGGAAACTTTGACTCATCTTTTTCTCCTGGAATTTCTCGGTAAAACAGAACACCAGCATATTAGATTGATGAAAAGAGATAGCTGAAAAACCAAAGCAGTGGATTTTTTCAATTCTTTACAGGCTTTTAAAGAAACCAAAGTTCATCCTGAGAGGGACAATTAAAATTAATGAAGGAGCTCTCAAGTGGACTTAGCATAAACACAGCACACAGTAAACCAGTAATATTTATGCTGACTATATAATCTTTCACTCAAGACAATAAAACAGTTTCCCCAGAAGAGAAAACACATAGGAAATTAATGAATGTGAAAAGGGCAAAAACGCAACAGGGTGCAAGAAGAAAATAGTGTCTGTAGAATTGTTAGGCTCTGTGGTCAGGGAAACAGCAGACAGAGAATAGTGGTTACCATGGTATTTCAGTGCTAATTTAGTGCGTATAATTTTTGGTAGCATAGTTGGTATATCGGTCACAGACTGAAATGACATTAGTAAATGAAAGGCTACTATGGCACATGGTGTAATTTGCTTTGTAAAGATGCAGTGTTTAAAGATTCAGATATGGATACTTCTGTTATTATAGGGGCATGCTAAAGTTTTTTCTCTGGTAAATATACCAGGATTAGTCTAGCAGCTGAAGAGAGAGGGATTTGAAGTAGAAGAGCAGCCACACTGATCTGTCCATTATCCAACACAAAAGGTTGATGTCGTGTCCCTGGACCTTCAAGCTTTCAAGGTATCTGTTAACTGTTTCCCCAGTTAATGAGTTCCCACTTTGAAATACATTTTTTCTCTCTTCATCAGTTCAAGTATTTGGTTGAAGTGAAAGGATAGATTAGAATGGTTCAATTTTAGTGTATCCTATAGGACCAAGGAGAGCTGGAGTCTATAATAATTCTCAGTAGGGCATTTACAATTTCAAGACCAACAAGAGATGCAGGATCTTTTACTTTATTCTGCTTCATTCCACTACTTTTTTCCTTTTATTTTTTTAATAAAAGCAAACCTTGTTCAAACAATACTGGTTATTGATTATATGAGCTTTTGGACAAAATTCAAGTTCAGAATGATAATATAAAACTGAAGAGAATGTCATTCTTTAGATCTTGAACAGGTTAGTCTACAGGACTTAGGACAAATAATAGAGTCATATATGAAGAAAGAACACACTGAAAGGACTGAATATGAAAGCAGGAAACAAGACTGAAAAGGTAGCATCATCTTTCATCTTCTTGATTGCAGTGGGTTGATTTTCTAAATTATCATACCAACATGTTCCACAACCATAAAATGGCACCTCAACAGTCACAAGTAACTCTGCACTAGAGGCAATGAGATACAAAACAATTGTGAACATGTGATGGTGGCCTAAATGATGCTCTCAGACTGCAGGTTGGCAGGTAAAAGATTTTATTATAAACAAACTTGTTCTTTTTATCTGCTTTTCCTCTGTCCACGCGCTAATATAATATATGTCTTTGGTTAAGTAGTGTTGTTCACGTGTCTGTATCTCATGGCTAATTGGTCTCTACCTTCTGTGCACGCACCCCATCCTGTCTCCTGACAGGTCATCGGCATGTCTTCTCATGTCCAAACACATTCCTCTATCTGCAGCTTTTTTTCTTCTCTTCTCACGCTTCCTTCCTTAATGATGTTTTACTTGTTCCTTTGCCAGGCCACAGCTGTAGCTCAAGGTCAAAGCTGCCTTACTACAAACATGTGACTGCACTGGTGTATATTAAAGCACACAAATCAAAATTTACAATGGTTTTATATGTCAGTAGAAAGACATATGAAACCTGATCTGATGCAGATTCCTTGTTGTGGACAGATGTTACCCAACATTTTAAAAAGCCTGATCTTATGAACTGATCTGCTGGCGCTTGAGTGACTTTGAACCAGCACCAGCTGTTGTGATTGCAACATATTTGATACGACAGAAAGAGTCCCAGAAACTGCTTTGTTGCACTGCCAAACTGTGTCATTTTTACTGAATGTCAAATGAGCAAATATTCTATAGTTTTGTCTCTTAGAACTGCTTGAAACCATGTCTTAACACCACTTCAGCACAATATATAACCTGCACTCATTTTTGCACATTGGTTCTGAATCATTCTATGAACATTTTAGTTTAGACATAGTTTTATTTTGGCTGGTTAACCATTCCTCCTCATGTAGACAGATTTACTATGAATTCAATTATATTGCATTTGGAACAGAGAAGGGGGACCAAACAAAAGCACTTAAAAGTTAGTGATATGAGTCTGTGCAATTTAGTGTTCTAATAATGAAAGACTATAGGCTCTCTGGTTTTTTTAATTGAACTCTTTTTCAGTGCATCAGTATTAAAATACTGCAAAGAGGTCAATCTTCTTCATGCTATATACTATCTCCTATAATTTGAAGATTTAAAAAATTCCTTAAACAATAATCAGAACCATATATTAAACACAAAGGGAAAGATATTAAGATAGCTGAAGGATAGCTGAATTGCTATCCTTCTGAGATCTCCATTCAAGTCCAACTTAGAAACTAAAGTAATAGAAATCTTAAATGACAGCAAGATAATGGTCTTCGATATTTGTTACTTATTAATCTTAAATTCAATGATAGCAAAATAATGCTATTTGAGATTTATATGCTTAATTATATAAGCAGTTCTTCAAAGCCCTAAACCCATATTTTTCATTCTTTGAGTTTAGTGGTGGTGTGTAATAAATAAGAACTCCATTATTTTCCTAAAATACTTTTGGATTATCTTACCAGTATTTTATTTTCCCCTAAAAAGCATTTTGATTATACATATGGACAGCTGCCATTGTAGCTTCCACTTTCCAAGTAAGGCTAATTCTACTTTTGGCAGTGGCTCTTCACAGTAAATAGTCTGGAAGGTAATAAAGGAGAGAAAGTGTATTTCCAGACACAGGTCTTTCCTAGACAATACAGTATAACATAGGAATAGAAAGGCATGGAGTCTGTAAACTTTTTCAGTTCTGATCTTCTTGAGTATCATACTTGCTTAATTTTTATTCTAAGTATTCACCTGAATCAATAACATAAAAGTTATTGATTAGGAAGTAAATCCATTTAATAAATATTTTGAAAATCTGAAATAACTTCGATCTCAAGGGCTTTAATTAAAATTTTTTAGGGGTTGTCTTCCCCAGCCTGACCTACCTCTGATCTGCGTTTTCTAATCACTTGCCTTTATTATTCCATTGGTGCATTTTGTAGCTTCTACCTTCCTTTGGCATTTTCTGTAAGAAGGAATGTAGGCTGCTTGTCATCAGTTCTGCAGTATTGCCAACCAGAAAATGTCCTCCAACCTACTCCAAATCCTTTGACAGATACTTAATTCTGGGACTGAGAACCCAAAGACCAAGGAAATTATATCTTCTGTTTCATTTCTGATTTACTACAGCCTGCTCTATCTAATGGCTGTAGCTCCTACCGCATTAAAACAGGATGAACAGTCAATGTTTAAATAACATCACTCACCTCTTAATCACAGGACATGCTCAGACCATCACAAGGCCCTAACTTACCATACAATCATCCCTGCCTTGGATCATGATGACTGAAGCATTACTGCACATCCTCAGTATTCTACAAAATCCAGATGTTATGTACTCGTATGAAATGACTACAGAAAACCCTTTAGTTCAGTAGATGTCCTCTGAATGTCCAGATAGGATTAGTTGTTGTCTAATCAAAGTTTTATAATCATGAAGATGATGTGATGATGTTTATTCTGTGTGAATAATATAACAGTAAATTGTTCTGAGACATTTTCAGGTTTTGTTTTAGGAAAGGAAAATTTACTTAGCTGAACTTGCCAATGAATGATTTCTTTACCATTAAAATGAGACTAATTGAATTCCAAGTAAATGAAAGGTAAGAATGAGAGCACACAACAAAGATGGACAGTGCATAAGTTAATTACTGATAAGGTAATAGCAATTGTATTGACATTCAGAGGGTGACAGTGCAGTATGTACAGCAAAAACTATTTGGGCTAAATTTATTTTTTAGTCTTTTCTGGAGCTTATCTGTACAGCACAGCTTACAGCATAGTCACAGAAAATATTAGCCCATGTCTGTTAGATTAATTTTATCTGTTTTAAATAGGGAATAAACCCCAAGCAATTCAGCTGCATTACCAAAAGTAAACCATCCTAACATTTGTGATGTTTCAGGCTATTTGAAGGTGTTTGATGGATTCCCCAGAGAGATTCTGTGTTTTTTCAGGACCAATTCAGCAGAAAACCTTTATGAAGGTCTGTAATAGATTTTCTCTTTAAAAAAATTCAGTGTCACCTTGAAAGTAAATAGCAACAAAGAAAGCAAACACAGGAAGGTTTTAAGAAATGTTTGTAAAATTAAACCAAGAAAGCAGTAACACTACTTTTAAATTAAAGCGGAAATCCAATCAAAGAGTACTAACTTTGACCAAAATTATTAAAATTAGTCATTCTTGGAGGTTATGAGATGTTGAGTAAACTGCTGTGCTTCTTCAAATTCATTGCAGTAACAAAGGATACAAAAACTAACCCAATATATCTCTATTTGCGCATGATATAAGCATGTCACCTATTAACTGATGTTTTAGGAGACAGGAACACTTGACCGTTTACTTATATAATACAAAATTTTAGAATTAGTAAAGTTGTAGTAGTATTAATAGAATAATTCAACAGTTTTTCACACCAGTTAAATGAGAAAACATATAAAAAAATGATCCCTTATCATGTTGGTACAATCATCACTAATATTATTATCACTACTCCCATTAAAATTATTATGTAGTTTTCCTTCACTATTCCTTTTTTAATTTTGATTGTTTCTTGACTGATCTTCTTAAAAACCAAATTCAATTGATGCCTAAAATATTGCTAAGAAAAAACTCCAAAGCAGTTAATTGAGGGTGAGATAAGGAAAGGGTTTAATTTCTGCCTAGGCATAGATGTTACAGGATGCGTGCTCAGGCTGAGCTTGAGATGTTACATTTTATAGTACTACTTGACCAATCCAAATTTTGTACATCCGATAGCTTTTGCCCTGGTCCACCCCCGGCCCACCCTCTGGGAATTGGGTCTGGGGGCTTTGGGACCACCTCTTCATCATTTTCATCATCTTCAGAGTACAGAGGGTACACGGTCACCCAGTTCTTGACTGTGTTCTGTTGTTCAGGCCAGGATATGAGTGTTCTCTAAACAGCCTAGGCCTTGCCTTGACAAAAGACTAAACATTTTCTACTGAATTCAGGGATAGAATTGCTATGGGGAGCATGGAATGGGGTAAGAGGGTTGAGGAATGTGTAAACTAAAGGGTGCTAAAGGGTGAGGAATAAGGACTGCTGCTTCTAAAATCTACTTCTACTTCTTATAAAACTTAGAAATTGGGAAAATAAGAAAAAACCAGGTGGACCTTATGGCATCAAATGATAGAGCAGACTAATTATCCACCTTCTGTAATACCAAAATAATTTTAAATTGAAGTATTAAACCCTAGAAAGATAAGTATTAAACACAGAATTATATTTGCTGTTGATACAAAATATAATTCTGAATCTTTCTGTATTCTCTGGTCTCAAGGTCTTTTTCACTGTTTAAGTAGAATAATTAATTCTGAGATTCACGTCTCTAATGAATGGATGAAAATGCTGTTATTAGAACATGTTATGTACTGTATGCTGAAAAGACTCTAATTTGTCTTGATATGAATTATGCCTTTCATAATTTATGTCTTAAAGATCAGATATTGCTTTGAACTGACCTACATAGCATTAAGTAAATGTCAATGCTGGGCAAAAGCATTGGTGACCTGAACAGAGGCGTTGTGCCAACAGTACATCAGGTTTAACAAAGAGATATTCAGTGATTGCATGCAGATAATTTTTTATTAGCATTATTTTTCATCAATATTAATTGCTCTCAGTTTGCTTTATAATATCCTGCAAAAACTATGTGGAATATCCTATGGAAAACACCATGTGCTCAATATACAGCACCTGCTTTAAACGAAAGAAATTCTTCTCATGATAAATTCTGTTTTTATTGACACCTATGAAGGGTGATTGAATTGTTACTCCTCTCTGTTGAAGATATGGTTTCAGGAACACAAAAGTAATTTTCATCAGGAGGAGAAAGTATCCTTAAATATAGGATGTAAATCCATATGTATGGCATGGTTTATAAGAAGACAAAATAAGGAGTTTTAGTCAATAATAAGAAAAAGTATTTATTACATTAATAGGAGATTCACTGTAAGCCTGTGAAAGATGATATGCTATATTGAGGAAGAACATACCACGTGGTAAAAACCAGGAGAAAGCTGTTGCCAGTGTAACCGATGGCCATAAATCCATTCTGACTGTAGGTGCCTGGGGTTCTCTATGTAGGTCAACACAATTTAGACCTTCAGCACTTTATTTTTCTTTCTTAACAGACTCTGGTATAATAATTGAGTAACTCATTAAATACCACAGACTAAGCAAGATCAAGTTGCACTCATGCTCACAGAGAAGTCCTTAATGAAAAATTCTTAATGATATCATATATTGTTGTAATAATTCAGCAACAGAGGCAATTTCCTGTGGTGTAGTTTTTAGAATTTGAATCATTATCTACTGCACACTTGCACTGTATCTACTCTTTCATTATTAGCCTTGATTTTTTCTTCTTCCAAACTCTTGCACATCTCTGGATGCTGAGGAGCAGTTTGGCGTGTCAGCCCCTGAGTACCTCCACAACCACCCTGTAAGGCAGGGCATAGGAGCACATCTGGGGAGCCTGTTCTGCCCTGCCCAGCCTCCGGCACAGTGAGGCTGCAGTGGGGCTGCTGAGACAGGAACCAGGCCTAAAAGAGTTAACTGAGATATCTTGACCTGCTAAGAAACCCCAATACCTGTTTTGCTGGAAGAACATTTTAGGAGCACTGGTTAATATCATGTTCTGTTCTCCTCAGTGGACCAAAGGCCTTATTATAGAAAGAATAGGAGTAGTACACACACAGTAATAAATTAGGTAAACTAGACGTTTGAATAAGACCTAGAAGGGCCAGAACCAGGATTTTGCAAGCTTGAAGAATTCAGGTCACCTAATTGAAGAGGTCAAATTGAGGAAGACGTCCATGGCAACCACCAGAGGGATGAAGGCTTGAGGAGAAGACCTCCACAATAGAAGATTACGCATGTCTGGAAAGACTCCGTCCAGAGACCAGCCTGCTTATTAATATGGATGTTAGATGATGTAACCATGTATCTGAAGTGTATAAAATAGCTTGCTTTTGCACTTTCAAGTCGAGCAAGTTTGTCCAGCGCGAGCTGGCTTGCTCCCAACGTTGAATAAACCTTGCTGCTCAAAGATCCAAAAGTCTATGAGCAGTTCTTTATACCGGATTTTTTTTGGATTCACTACTAAAGGAACAGTTGCTTCTCTCTCTGACATGTCTCTCTGAAAAACTGTTTAGTGACTGGATTTTGACCATAATGACCGCTTTATCCTCAGGAAATTTCTTTAAAGGAAAATAGCAATCTTTGGCTCTGGACATGTGTCACCTTACATTTGTGAAGAGGTGTCCATGTGGAGAGCTTGAATGATACTCTACAAAGACCAGTGTAGGTACATTTTTTACCAGTTACAAAAGATTGTTTAAGTTGTGGCTTTTTAGACTCCTTAAGAAAAATATGAACATACTTTTCTGTAGAGTCAATTCTTTCAAACACTTCAAAGGACAAACCCTCCTGAAGGTGACCAACAGAATGGAGAAAGAACCATCCAGCCTCTATTTCAGTACTTGTTAAATTGTATACAGCACTTCCATATTTGGAATATTTATGCCAAAGCGTGAGAATCCTGGCATAGAATTGTTTCTTTCTCTTTCAATATGACCTTTTAATAGCCTGAAACTATGAATGACAAGTAGAATCATGTTTCCCTGTCACCTATTTTGTTTGTGTATACCAAAATGCAACTCGCTGTTTCACAAAAAGTGGCACAACAAGGTGTTCATTTTCCAGTGGCCAGAAGTAGAACAAGAATGACTTAATTTCTTTTACTTTTCCAAGTTCTTTCCTCTGTACTTTTTTTTTTAAATATTATTCTTAAAATACAGTCCATCAATTTCTATCTGTTTCCAGAGATGGTAAATTTTGTCTCTTTGCACTCATTTCTGCAAGTACTTGTTTCCTATAGGTGCTGTTTTTTCACTTTGTTTCATTCTCATATTGGAGTTAATTACATTTAAACAAAGAGTAGTGCTCAGGTTGCCATTGGTAATCTTAATAACAATTAGCAATTACAATAGTATACTGTATAATGATTGCTCATTGTTATTAAGATTACCAATGATTAAGGATTTTCCTATGGGGAAATTGGGTTGGCTTTGGTGTGACAGTAAGCCTACCTTCTGTGAAAGCAGCATTGATTAAGTGGCTCTTGTGATTCCTCATATTCTACCAAGAGGACATTCTGTGTACTTCAGTTACATTTTGTTACTTCACGTCTTTCCTGAAAAGCTAATGCTTTTAAATGTAATATTACAGGGGAAATAATCCTTGTTATCATACTTTTAAACTGAGAAGAAAGTCTGGATATTTGCTGTGCAGAACCTGTAGGAAGTCCGGGACAAAATCAATACTTCGATCACTACTTCACTTCTTGATCTGGGTCATTTTTACACCTATAGCTAATGACCTTTTGAAAAAAAATGTACAGTACCTAGTCTAGGTATAAATATGAAACTTTATTCTCCAGAGTTGTTAGTCTGATACTTCTTAATAACTCATAAGTTCACTATGCATTAACTATGTAGGATGTTTGACATTTATAATTCTAGACCAGAAGACAGGCATTGGAGAGCTGAAGCACCAGCTCTGTCCTTACCTTACCCTGTGGCCTTAGGAAGCCTCTTCAACTTTTCAGTTTCTCCATCTGAAAAATAGAGATAACATTTTCCTATCTAGGTAGCAGGAGTCCTTTGAACTAATTCATGTCTTATCAATTTTATGCAAAAGCAATAGGAGTCAGTCAGTTCTGCAAAAACGATTTAGCAAAATGGGTTTTAGTCTGTTGAGAGACCATTTAAAGACCATTGGGAATTAGTATTTTCAAGTCATGATCAGTTTAACACACTTTGGAGGAATCTTCACCAGTCATGGAAGAATAAGCACCTTAGTTTTTTTGGTTTACAAAGGAAAACCCTGAAGAGATATATGATAACAGATTTACAGACCCATGAAAGTATTGTATAAGATGACAGTGGTACTGTTACTCACCATTTCTCACAGTTCTGGAACTTGGGGACAATTGGTAAAACTGATAGATAGTAATTCCAAAAGACATATAAGTATGGTTTTATACAGCAGGTCATGAATATCTGAAGCTTCCTGCCACAGGAGTTCATGGAAAGAGGAAGTATTTTGAGGTTCAAAAAGGAGCTGAGCAGATTTATGGAATTTAAGCAAAGAATCTAGTAGTTTAATAATTTGCTCTTCTGATCTTCTTTGCTTTTTGTTTTAATGAAGATGTGAACTGATATTTATGGAGAACTGTTGGACTTTTTTCTAAAGAAAAATGAAAGGAAAATGTTTGAGAAGGTCTTGAGTTCAAAGCTTTAAAAACACTTGCCATGAAGAAATCTTGCTATCTTAATCATTACAGACTTATACAAGTTTCTTCATGCTTCCCATTTTCTTGGGAAATCCACTGGCAAAAATGTTTAAAAAGTTATATTATAGGCTTTTGACACATTTTTTGTCTAACAGTTTTATAAATTCTGACTTAATACATTTATTTGAATAAAATAACCCTACCAAACTAAATCAAGCAGCTTTTAACTTATTCTCTATATTAACTGTATTTAATTCAAAGGTTTTAAACTTCAGCAACTGCCAGTGCTTAGAGTTAAAATCTCTGCCTGCAAAGTTCACAAAAAGAAAGATATTTCCCCTCTCTCTGAAAGAAGAATTCTTCAATAAATCAGAAAGGACTGGGAATCTCTGAAAAAATAAAAATTCCCTTTTTTTGTAAGATGAACCTGAACCAAATTGTAGAGAATAAAATGTCAAAACATCTTTATATCTACAATCAAAATATGAAGTTGTTGAGCTTATATTTATACAAAGAATGTTTATGCAGTGCAAAACCCATTAAATTATCATTAGACAGTTAAAATACTTATTTCTGTTTTGTAATTTTTGAATGACTAAGGGGGATGGAGGTTTTATGAAGTGTTGATTTACTATTTGAGAAATGTCACTTTTTGTAACAAAAGAAAGGCTGATTTTCTATTCATACCAACTATTTACATTTACTCAAGTAAAAGTACTTGAGGATTCATGACAGGTTTTTTTTCCTTTTCTATACAAAGATTTTTTCAAAATAAAATGAAAGGCAATTTATACTTCCTCATCTCTATCAGTTCCTTCTTTCCAAAAAAAATGTCATCTGTTAGTGCATTACTTTTAAAGTATTTTTCTTCAAATCTCTTTATCAATTTGTGCTCCTCCTAGTTTTCAGACCACGGAAGTTCTTATGACCTTTTAGTGATATTTAATATTTTTCTCTAGCTAATCACGAAGGAGTTTCAATGCTGTCAAAAAAAACCCAAAAACCAAACAAACCAAAACCCTATTTGCTTTTAATCTTTTTATTTTTCAGAGAAGATAAATGTCAAGCTTTGTTCTTTGAATACAGCTACTCCCTTATTACAGCTTAGAGCAGTGCAGATACATAACTGTCTGTCTCCAGACACCTTCACAAAAAGAGTTGTTAATCAGAGAGCATTCTGCCATGCATGGATTTTCTTGAGTTGTGGTGAATATGGTAGTAACCTTCTCACAAGTTGGATATTCTGCATTTTTATTTACTAGGACATTGTCTTGTCAGGAAAACACTTCATCATGTGCTTACTGATAGACTTCTTTCAACTTTCTTTTAGCAGCACATTGAAAATATTGATCCTCCTTTATCTCTGGCCTATTTAAATCCATTCCATTTGCTATTCATCTTCTGCTCTCTGTTTTCTTCTATTTTCTACCTTATAATGCTGAATCTGCCTTGCCCATTCTCCCACTCCCCAGTATTTTTTTGTTTTCTATTTATTTTTTTCTTATAAACCCTGCTTACCACACCTGACAAAGCAGGAATTACCTGGTGGTTCAGGCACTGACCAGCTTCCCAAACCTCACCATAGATCATATAGATAATTTGCACACTAAATGAGAATGACTGTGCAAATATCCACATAAGAAAATTATTTTCTGTTCAATTTATTCCAAAAACCTAATTGTCAGATCATAGATGAAGGGAGAGACACATTATTCAAGATTATTTTGACTAACAAAGCGAATTTTATTTTTTTGCATTTTTTCTTCTGAGCTTTTTAGTTGTTTATTTAATATCTAGTGCAGAGTAGAATGGCCAATGGTGACTGTAATTTCAGTTGCTCTGAGAACTATTATTGCATATAGCAGTATTTTTTACATACATAATCCTTAAATCAAGGTAAAGAGTACAGATGGTGGGATGCTCGACTGCATGATATTCAGAGGTCCATTTAAAAACTATAATGACCTCTAAAAATTTATAAAGTTTTGAGTGCTAAAGAAACATACCTTAAACTGATAAAGTCCATTCATCATTTTAACTGCAAGCTGGAAACCCAGAGTGATTGAAGTGGGAGGAGACCTCTGAAGATCATCTAATACAACCTCCTGCACAAACCAGGGTCATCACCTACAGCAGGTTGCTCGCAGCTATGTCCCTCTGGATTTTGAATATAACCAAATGTGAAGACCCAACAATATTTTTGGATAACCTTTGCTAGTGTTTGATCACCCTCAAAGTAAAAAGTATTTTCTTAACACTTAATTGGAAATTTTTTCTATGTTTCAGCTTGTGCCCATTACCTCTTGTCCTGTCACCGGCTATCACTGAGAAGAATCATGTATGTTTAATCAAATGTACATTAAATAATTTTTCTGACAATACTAAACTGGGAGGAGCTGTGGACTCCCTTGAAGGTAGAGAGACCTTATGGAGATATCTGAATAAACTAGGGAGCTGGGCAATCACCAAGCGTATGAAATTTGACAAGATCAAATTCTGGATTCTTCCCCTGGAATGGGGCAATTCTGGTTATAGGTACAAATTGGTGGACAAGAAGCTGAAGAGCAGCCCCATGGAAAGAGAAATGCAGGTCCAGTTCAGTGTCACATTGAACATGAATCAACACTATGCCTTGATATTCAAAAGGGCCAATCATGTCTTGAGGTGCATCAGGCACAGCATCACCATCTGGTTGAGGAAGGTAATTGTTTCACCTTGCTCTGCACTGTGCTGGTGCAGCCCTACCTCGAGTGCTGGGTGCAGTTTTGGGCACCTCAATACAAGAGGGATATCAAAATATTAGAACATGTCCAAAAGAGAAGGACCGAGATGGTAAAAGGTCTCAAGGACAAGAATTATGAGGAATGACTGAGATCACTTGGCTTGTTTAGCTTGGAGAAAAGAAGGTTGAGGTGTAACATCATCACAGTCTACAACTTTCTCAAGAGGGACAGCAGAGGAAGAGGGTGCTGGTCTCCTCTCTCTGATGACCAGCAATAGCATACAAGGAAATGGAATAAAGCTACTTAAGGGGAAAAGGAAAAAGTTTTTCGCTGAGGGGGCGGTTGGCCACTGGAACAGGATCTCCAGAGAAGTGGTCATAGTACCAAGCCTGTCAGAGTTCAAGGAGCATCTGGATAATGCTCATAGTCATATGGTTTAGTTTTAGGTAGTCATTGCAATAAGTGGGTAATTGGACTCAATCATCCTTATAGTCCCTTCCAACTTGAGATGTTCAATGATTCTGTTTCTCTCCTCTTTACTCCCCCTGATCAAATATTTATAAACATTAATAAGATCACTCCTCTCCAGGCTGAACAGTTCCAGCTTGTTCAGTCTCTCCTCTTAAGGCATTTACTCCAGTTGCTTATTTATCTTTGTAGCCTTTCACTGGACTCACTCCAACACATTCACTGCTGCCTTGAAATGAGGATCTCAGTGAGCTCAGCACTCTTCTGAAAAAATGAAAATTTTTTCAGGAACCCATTTCACTGATGTGTATCAGTGGAGCTGGGTGAAGGGAAGAATTATCTCCCTTGACCTGTTGGCAGCACTTCTCCTGTTGCAGCCCAGTAGGTTGTTGTCATTTTTAGCCATGAGGGCACATTGCTGGCTTTGATTCTGCTTGGTGCCCACCAGCACCACCATAAACTTCTCTGCCGAACTGCTCTACAACCAGTCTCAGCCTGTACTGATAACTGGAGTTATTTGTCCCTAAGGCTAGAACTCAGCATTTCTACTTGCTGAAATTCATGAGACTTCTGTCAGTCCATTTCTCCATCTTTTCAAGGTCATTCCCAATAGCTGCACAACAGTCTGGTTTAACAACTACTCCTCCTACTTTTGCAACATCACTTGTATGATTCAGGTTAAACAGCGAACAATGTTAATAATTGTTATATATATTTCTTATCTTTTAAAAGACAAAAAACCCCAAAAATTGTTCTTGCATTTACCAGCAAGTGTTCATATATAGATCAATTAGTTCTTGTATATGCCCAGGTTAACAAATGTGGCTAATCTAGGAAACAAAATGCCCAGTAATATTTAGTATGCAGACAAAATATAAATTCAATGCCTGAAGATTGCATATTTTTGAATGCTACAATAAATTGTAATAAACAGAATAAGATTATATGTATTTTTATTTTTGCCTGAAAATCCAGTCTCTAAATCATACTTTTTGTAATGTAAAATTGTATTTGTAAATGTGTGATACAACATGATTTATCTTCAGGCAAGACAGCTTACTTTGGAAGTCTTTATGTTTTCATTGGCAAAAGACGTTTTAGAGAATGCAGATGTTTTATATTAAAAGCACAGCAGCTGAAACCAGTATTTATTGATCAACAGCAAAAAAATTTTGATATACAGGCAAGCTATCAAAATATAATTATCAGAGTTTTAGTACCAGTTTGACAATACTAATATAGTACATACATATGCAAAGTATTTGTTTCATCCCTGAACTTGGCAGAGAAATGCAGTGAGGAAGGTTTTGTTTTCACACCCCCTGTGATGGTGTGTATCCCCCCTGCCCCTTTTCTGCTTAGGCAGTAGACACCAGTGATGGTCCTGATTGCTCCATCTGGCTTCAACTGGTCTCTGGGAAGACAGATAACACACAATAGCTAAGGGCGATAAATCTTGCTGAGTTCTAGTTGAGCATGCGCCAACCAAAATACGGCTGGTATGCAAATGTGACTAGAAGTCAATCACATTAGTCCATAAATTATGGACACCCTAGGGTCCATTGAGTTATCCTTCACAGCAGCATGCTGCATGCCAGAATCTCTTGATTATATTAAATATTGTATGAACAATATTTACCATATGAAGAACAGCTATGTTATCTTAGGGAGTTTAAGGAAATTAAAAAGCTCTAGATTTCTAGAAATTATTTCATGCTGGTTTTGACAGTCTATAAAAATTCTTCCAAGTGTTTGTCACGTTTAACTATATAGAATTGCTTAATTACTTGAATAGAAAATAATGAAAGTTAGACTTTCCCATTTACCACTGTTTTATTTGCAGAATGAATCATACAAATATTTACACAACTGGAAAATCTTCTTTCAGTGATTTGGATTTAGCTTATTACCAAAGTACTAAAAAGCAATTAAAAGTTTTGGAGAGTAATTTGTCAGAGTCTCTTTTTAAATACAGATTGTCACAATAATTGCTTATGTCATATGTCACTTTCAGTAGAGATGCCAGGAGTGGCTGGAAAAAACTTTTTTATATGCTTTATGGAAGTGAATTTAATTTGATGCCAAAACTGAGCATGAAACTCCCCTTTCCCAATAACATGGGTCTTTTAAGCTAGTCGTGTGTAGGCTGTTTAGTCTTCATTTCAGCAACTGCACATAGTGGTTTCTTTCCACATCAGAGCTTTTTTTCCTCACAATCAGATAAAATATCTTTTAAACTTAAATTATGTGCTGCCATTTCAGCTTTGGGGCTAATGAACAAAACTGAACTCCTTGCACTGAAGTCTTGACAGTTCAAGGAGGTCTGAATGTTTGCAATTTAGGTACCATGTAGTCAGCTGATCAACTTTTCAGTAAGTATACCTCTTTCATAACTGTGAAATCACCAATGTTCTCCATAATGTGAGACTTGCCAAAAGCTTAGCTAAATATACTGACTAAATCTCATTTTGTGTATGTGAAAATAAATAGTTTTCTTCAATCAGTTACTTTGTTTTCACATTGAAGCTTGAAGCCTAATGACCCTTTCTCAACCTGTCATAATGGGATTTCTACATTGCTTCAACTTGCTATTCTTATTTTTATACAGCAATATTAAGTATTTCTTTTTTATGGAAATTGAACTGGCCAGAGTTACTTGTGTGAGGCCAGAGTTATTCATGTGATCTAAGTCTTTTAATCCCAGATATTTTGTACATCCTCTACATGTTCAGGACCATTGCATCACACATCAGACTAATTAGTTCTGCATCTGCCTGTGTTTACAAGATTTTTCAAAAGTAATTTCCTAAAATTTGCTGAAAGGTATTTTAACGGATGTGTGGGATGGAAAGAAAATTCACTCTTCCTCAATTCTTTGGTTTTTTTTGTTTTCGTTTTTGTGTTTTTAAATTAAAAATAAACACAAAATAATTCCCCTTAAGGTTTCACAATCAAATTTAATTGAATTATTCTATGCTGATATAATGATTTAATCATCTAAATGTAGTAATTTAATTAAAAATATGAGATTAACATGAACTTTCCACTGATCATTTTTTTTTGGTTCTTAATATGATGCAGTACATTTTCTCAGTGTATTTGTTTTTCTTCTTGTCTCATTACTTTCTTAAATTGACTAAGATGGTCGACAGGCTTATTCTGTCCGATTAAAAAATTTGACATTAGCTGAAATAAAAAAGAAAAAAACGACAGTATAAGCTAAGAAGTTTTCAAGCCACTAGTGGTTCTTTTTGTTTAGTAGGCAAACTCTTCATATACTTCATTAGTTGAGGATTGGGTAAAAATAAATTAACAGGAAAACATAGAGAGAGAAACTGCTATACTGAATCTTCAGCATTTTAGTAGAGTTTTACTGAGCTTTACTGGGAAATATACATGTATTAACCTCTATGGGCTGTGCTGTACTGCAGAACAGAATAATTGTAGATTTAAATTTCTATATTAAAGAATCTGGGACCAGATCTGACACCAAAGCTGTATACACATTTTTAGAATCTCCATACTGTTCTACTGGCTTCCCTTTTCTCCTTTCGTATAGATACTAAGCTTTATCTTTGACTTTAATTTATTGTGAACACTTCTGTCTTGGATTCTCTTCTCTTTTATCTAGTAGCGATTTATTTTCAAGAATCTATTTTGTAAGTGGTAAACACCATATGATGATATATATTCTAAAGACAGTGCATACCCTCATGTGGCTCAGATGAGCTAATATCAATTGTTTTCTTCATATGTTTTCCTGGATGGGCAGCAGATGCACGTGCTTCTGAGTATCTTGTGGATTAAGAGCCTACACTTCTAATGTGTGCCTTTCTGTTTTGTTTTGGAATTACAAGAAACCCGTTTAAAGATAGAGTATTAAGGACTGAATGTAATTTTGAAATTGACTTTGCATGTATATGTATGTAATAACAGAAAGTATGATTAATTGCTTATCTATGCATTTGATATTTGAGCATAACTTGGCTAGAAGAAACTGAAAACATTTTATTGGATGTAGCAGTTACTCTGAAGTGAAAAAGATATTTCTGTGAGAAACTAAACCCATTGGCAAGACAGTGCAATGGTTTTCAAGGCAGGACAGAACCATTTTATGGAATTTAACGGGTCTCTCTAGTTCAAGGATTAGGGTCTACAGCTCAATGCGAAATTGCTCCAAAGTAGAATTTGTGTGATGCTTATAAGTGAAGTCATCTAAATGATAGTAGGAAAATTATAGAAGAGTATAACTTTGCTTCATCAGTGTCTCAACATATTATACTGTTGAAGGTGCTCTAAATTAAATAACTCATTTGACTAGATGGTGATAAATAGCACACTGGTTGCTGTCACAGCTACATTTTGCTAAATGATCCTTTTCCTACTCCCAGGTGCTCTGTTTTCGCTAAAACATCAATTGTTTGTCACAGGAGAACATCTGCCATCTATATTAACATTTAAAAAAAACGAAAACCAAAAACCACAGAAGTCAAATGACCAAAAACAACAAAAAAAGAAACACGCAAAAATCCCAGGACTTTACAGGGCTCTTCACATTCCAAGAAAGCCAGATCTGTGGGCTTCACATTTGAGATTGATGCAAAAGACATTAAATGAGGAGTAAACACTGCACGTGCACCAACATGTAAAACCTACGGTAGTACAACCAGAAGTAACTGCACTAGTTTCCAAGCATAATGGAAAAATATTACTATCTGAATAATATGCCTCTGATATGTTAATTTCATAATCTTAATATCAGCAGTGGTAACTTTCAATGTCTGCTACAAAACAACTATACTGTCAGCTTCAAGTTTTGCAATAATATACTTTCTGAGATGAAAAATATTTGCTAAGGGATCACCTCTGAAATGTCCGTAAGGTGATGCTGATGACTATTATATTACTGGCAGCAATTTAGTGCTGACAATTAAAAAGGAACCATGATCATGTGGTTAGACTAAACTTAATTCCATATTTTAGATCTGA
This sequence comes from Pseudopipra pipra, assembly GCF_036250125.1. Classification (NCBI taxonomy): domain Eukaryota; kingdom Metazoa; phylum Chordata; class Aves; order Passeriformes; family Pipridae; genus Pseudopipra; species Pseudopipra pipra. The sequence goes on from NC_087551.1 coordinate 52,564,975, forward strand.
ATAGAAGACAGAGTTTTTAAATTATATATCTTCCCAAGTGCCACAAGAGCTGTCTGTCTTTACTGCAGGTGTTCAGGACACTTCTTTACAGAGGAATTACACTGAAATAATCTGATCTAGCCTAGTCTAGACTGGTCTTCTAGACAGTGTTTGTGACAGCCCCATCATCTAATTATACATCTCCCTGATGGACTCTGCATATAGCTTTTATTATATATTTAATGGAATAAGGATTATCTCCTCTTCTAGCTCTTTTCTTCAAAGGAGTTTTTAAAAAGTTTTTTCCTCATCTTTCTCTCAAATTCAGAATCCAAGAACTGTTTTGTATCACAGTAAGACACTTCATTGATGTGCTGAATGTGCCCTGACATATGAAAAAAACCAGAAAAAGTAATAGGAAATAGGTATTTAAATGAATGATTGTTTGTTTATTTTTCTTATCTGCTTTAAAAGTAGCTGGAAGAATAGTGCATTTCTGTGACTTCAAAGATGTTAGGAAGCAAGTCTGAAATGGTTTCACGCCTTTTCGAGTTTAGTTGATTATATCTTAGAAAACAAACATTTTTCACTTTCTCATAATATTGACTCTAATGCAGCAACAACAGAAATGACAATATTTAATAAACTATGAATTATCAAAATTATGAATTAGTCTTCACTTTGCTCCAGTTTGCATATTAGGGACTTCAGACTGTGAGTGATTAAATGGCTTTACACTGTTCTGCTTTATACTTGGTCATTAGCTTATGTTCCTATGCCTTATTTACTACAGCAATTTCAAACTCTCTTTTTGTTCATATTTTCTTTCTGTCTCCATCTATATTTTTGCAATATGTAAAACCACTCCACTGCAAACATCTAAGTATGAAATATCAAATTCTTAGAGAATCACAGACATGGATTTAAGATGAGTTGCTAAAAACTATTCTGGTCCCAAAATCTGCAATTGTGTAATGGTTATACAGCTATACAAGCTATATAATCTAGGGCAGTATTGAATTATTTCATCCTGAGATCACTCTTCATCTTCCTAAAAAAATTCTTTCCTTTCCTAAATAATTTTCTGCTATCAGTATCGTAGGTGAGGATGTCACAGCAACAGCTTTCCTGCAGATAAGGCAGCTCATCTGCAGGTGTGCTCTGCCACATTCCTGTGGGAAGTCAGCTTATCAACCTGTTGGTACTGAACTGCTTATCTGAGATGTGTACAAAGGCTTAAACTACACATTTTACAGGCATCACTTGTCATTTGACATCTTACATTTCACAATCTTAATTCTCTTTCAAAGAGCTACTTGTTTGAAATTTAGTGTAATATTTTAATGTGATACAACATGTTTGATACAACAACATTTGGTTATTCAGTATAAAGGTCAGCTTAATGACGTTATACTCCTTTCTGCAAAGTCAGTTAACCAAAGCACCATTATTTTTATTAAGTCCCCAAATATAATTAATGCTCAAATTTGACAAGAAATATATATAGGTGTGTTGTTGTTTTTTTCTTTCTGTTTTTTTTTTTTTCACAACTCAGGTACTGGTGAAATCACCTGAATCTATTTTATTACCGGATGTACTATGATCTTATTCCCTCTAAGTAGAAACAATCTCTGTTAAATCAATGTTATACCACAGCAAATCTCTGCATTTAAAGATTTGAAAAGTATATAAGGAAATAATAACTCTTATTCCTTGTACTTTACAGTTCTGAAAGCAAACCTTTCTCAAGAAGAGTGCTGCACTTATAGTGGTCCTATCCTTTATGCATCATTTGGATTGAGTCTTTTTATGCTCCAGACAACCTTCAGTTTTCAAAACGCAAGACAAAGGAAAAGGTCTTTCTGAAGTTTCCAGTCGAGAATCTTATTTGGTAGTACAAATAAGTACTTTTGGCCTAGTAAATTGGAAAGCTTATCTATGAGGCTTCATTCAGCATTTGTTAGAAAGAATTTCTTGACTGAAGTGTCATGATGAAGTGCTAGGGCCTGAGATAGGCCACAATTGACTTACAGATGAATCCTGTACTGTCCCTACTTGATATAGGAAAATGGGCAAACCTCATATATAACTTAGTTAGATTGCTTGTACTAAGTATGAACCTTATACATAGATTAGCTGAACTGCTTAGCATTAATATGTCAAACCATATATTTGAGACATCTTTTTCTAAATCTTGTCTGTTAAACTGGATGCTTAAGAAATTTTGGTATACTCGCGTGACTGTCTGCAGGATATTTTAGGGACCTTAGGAGTCTCACCCAGGAACCTCCCCCAACCTAGACCTGGGCTCTGGCCAAACCCTGGTCTCAGGTGGTCGAGAAGACTGTCACCAGATGTTTTTGCATGACAAAATATGCAAGTCATTCTGACTTAACAATTTGGCCCTATAAAAGCTGGACCCCCTCACAGGAAAGATGGAGACCACACCTGTGAGTGGACACACTGAGTGGGATTTCCCAGTTACCGAGATTGGTTCTCCAACCCTTCTCTGTGACCTGGGCTCCCCAGCGAATGAAGCAGTCTGGGTGATGATAATGTATTAGCAGGGTAACTGGGGATGTATCTTTCTTAATCACTATTTTTGCTTGTATAGTAATGATTAGGTACACTACCTTGCTTAGTTTGTTTGTTGCCAAAACAGTGCATGTGCTAAGCTTATTGCCATATTCAATGCATTCTTTTGGTTTTGTGTTGCCTTAATCTTGCTAGTAAAGTGAGACCATTCCCTCCATTGGTGTCTGTGTCCTCTCTGTCACCTGTCAATTGGCAAAACACATGAGCACACTGCAATTGCTACTAACCTTCATGGTCTTGTGTTTTAAACAAATATTTCTAAAAATTAGTGTAGCAGATCAACTGCACTTCCTCAACAAGCACACCAAGTATAGGAAAAGACCATGACATAATGAGTATGCATAAAGATTTTAAAAGCTTAAGATAGTAAAACTGTTTTCTGAAAGCAAAGAAACCGACAAAGGATTTACAAAAATCTTCAGTTTTAGAAGCAGATGATGATAAAGTGGGCAGCAAAACCCACTCTGCACCTTCCCTACCCAGCAGCATAGTCAGGCCAAAGCTATAGTCAGAGCCATATCTGCAACATCATGGGGAAGATTTCAAAAAGAAAGTTTAGTGAAAACGAAGACACAACTTTTTATGTGCCCTTCTTTATTAGGTTGCCTTGGCACTGAGAGTGGGAACAAAACTGAGAAGCATCTTCTGTCTTACAGTGATTCACCTGTTCTTATGACAACTCTGACTATAATTGGCATTTTCTAGGGCTTTTGTAGAAGACCACAGATACATTGCCTGACATCCCTGAGCACAGTGGTAAAAAGAAGCTTTGCGAATAGGGTTATTTATCCAAATTGAGTTATTGATTGCTCCTGCTTAAATGATGACTTTCTGTGGATTAAGCTTTGCTGCAGGACATCTAGAGCTTCAGCAAAAGTATCTTTTTAGCTTCAAATCAATGGCCTCCTTACCTGAAGGAAAAGGCAAACTGTTAAAACCTGCTAGTAATTTATGTAACATAACTTAGGTGGATCATTCTCTTCAATTTGGCTTCAAAAATAAACATAGAAAATAGGACTACTCTGGATAGATTGATAGAGCCTAAATGATCAAATAAATACATTGATTTTTCTCAGAACATCTAGTGTAAAATGGGTGTCTCAGTTTCAAAAATACACTGTAATTGTTGTATAGACAGACTCTACTTGGGCTTCACAGTAGAATTATTTTACTATTTTCAAGAAGTAATAAGTAAAAGGAAAGCTTTTTTTAACTAAGCAAAATCCTTAGAGCAACATTTTGAATGTAGCAGTAGTTTTTGTACGGAGGTAAGTCTAGACTATATTGGAATGACTCTACTCAGCACTGGTGAGGCCACACTTGGACTGCCGTGTCCAGTTCTTGTGTCCACAGCTGTACTGGGTTTGTGTGGAGAGAAGCTACATGAGTGACTTCTGTGAGAAGCTGCCAGAAGCTTCCCCTATGTCTGATGGAGTCAATGTCAGATGGCTCCAAGATGGACCCACCACGGGTCTGAGCTCATCAGCGATGGTGGTAGTGTCTCTGGGATATTATATTTAAGCAGGGAGAAACTTACCGTGCAGGAGCAATTGCAGAAGAAGAAGAGAGGAGTGAGAATATGTGAGAGAACCAACTCTGCAGACACCCAGGACAGTGAAGGAGGGGAAGGAAGTGCCACAGGTGCCAGAGCAGAGATTCTCCTGCACCCCATGGTGAAGACTATGGTGAGACAGTGCAAAGGCTATTAGGTTCCTAATGGTTCCTCTTAATTCCTAATAGTTTTGATATAAACTTAGCGCTGTAGGTGGCTGATTGATTACTGGTATGTCTCACTGTGTTTAACAGTGCACTTTTCAGGATAAATAATTTCAAAAAATGGCTTTCAATTGGCATTAAAATCCACCTGGCACATTTTGAACAACAGACTGGCAAAAGGCTGACAAAAGAAATGAATGTCGTCAGTGAGATGAATAGTAGGAAGAACATACATCTCCAGTTGGGGTTTTCAAAAATTATGTAATCTCCCATTATTATAGATACTGGCACAAATATTGCTCAAAGGAGAGGGGTAAAAATAGAACACCATTTTCTGAAAAACATATTTAAGAGAAAAAAAGGTAAAACACTGCATTTTTTTTTATATCTGGCCTCCATTAAGTTCTTCTGAACACTCATCAGTTCCGATGGCAATAGCCTTGAAACACACAAAACATGCCTTCTGCCTGGGTGCCTAAAAAACTTTTGACAACAGATAAACAGTGTTCTCTGCACACCAAACTGTGTGAGCAATAATTTAACTGCCTCAGTTATTCATCTGCTGTTGTATGTCTCGTGACTGGACGACAAACTTTCTGGAGTGGGGCTAATTTATATGTTGTACCTCGATTTAATGCTAACAATTTCTGATGCTGGCCTAGACCTAATGTCTCTAGTTTACTGCACTAACATAAATAATGGTTGTCTAATTAATAATTACCTAGAGGAAAATCTTCCTTTTTCCTATGCCAGTAGGAGAAATGCATCTCAATAAAAGTTAAAAACAGAATAAGTCAGGAGCAGAGTCACAGAGAAGTAGCAACTCAAACATGCAGTGTTAAAAAAGCAATAAAACCCAAAATTGAAAGGACAAGCCTGTTTTTAAATACCAAGTATTTCAAACTCAAGTATATAACGAAGTTACTGAATATACCTCTTCCTTTCCCTCCCTCAGTCACTCTGTCCCCATTCCCAATTAAAGGGAAAAAGCAAAGGAAGTAATCATGTAATTAACATTAAATCCCTATCTTTAATTCCTATCTTTAATTAACATTAAATCGCTAAATTTCCATCTCCAGAAAAATGTGCATTTTAAAGTCAGAACTTTAAATAAACAAGCTCACGTTTTGTTCAGAATTATTCTTTAACCTCACTTTGGGGAGGTATTCTTCTGCCTGCATCCAAAAACACAAGAACTGAGTCATCCTGTTTCCTTTTTCATCTCCTAAGTCCAAATAGAGCAGGGTAGATTTCATTGCCCTCAGCATGCCCTCACAACACTTTGGCTTTGCATCAGGACTGTGATTATAATCAGATCTCATTCTTCAGGGCTTCAGCTGATCAGCTGTAAGAGTCTGGGCCATAATTTGACTTGTAAATTCTCCTCTTCCTTTACACATGCATCTTTTCTTCTGAAGGGCTTGCAATTGACTGCAGGTGGCTGCTAAGTGAGGGGTACCCATACTTAGGGTGGTACAGTGTTTGAAGGTGCTTAACTTATGTGTCTGATTAGGCACTCAAAGTCATTCTGATAACACATTTTAGGATCAGGAAGGAACTATTAAAAAAAAAATCAAAACCAACACAAAATGTTCATGAGGTTATTTATTTGAATAGATCTTTTTTGGCAGATTAAACTTTTACTAGATGGATGCTTACACAACTGATACAATGCCATAGCATTTGTGGAAAACATTGATTTGGAGTTTTCTGGTTTATCTTTGCTCTTCTCATGAAATGTTTGGTTTTTTATGTTAAGTAACATTGAAATAGGCAGCATCTGAACTGTATACTTTGGTACCCAGGTTTCCCTCACACTGTGTGATTAGATTACCTATTGTGGTTTATGAAATGTGCTCATACTTCAGACTGATGAGGTACTCTGCTATGCTTCTCTGTTGGTGTTCTGAAATGCTGAAACTATTCTGGGGCTGGTGTTAAGGTGTCTCTTTTTAACAGTAGATATATTTCTGAGTCAGGGACACAATGATCACATAAATGAAGTATTTTTTAGTAATCTAATATATGATGCTGAGTGAGCAGTAATGGACATTTAGCATGTTTTGTCACACGTTTTCAATGCTGTGATTTCAGAAGCAAGTACGCAGCAACTCTTCCAAGTTTTCTGAGAACGCAGCTGATGATAACAGCTCCTCCACCTAGTTGCTCTATTTAGCTGCACTATTATCTTTGGTGAAGAAATCTTTTTCATCTCTATGTCCAACTAGAATTCCCAAGGAGGTGCTCCTGTTCTGAAAGCACCAAACATCATTCCTTCCTATTTGCTTCCATTAACACTCTACCAAAGTTCACCAGAAAACCTACACAACTGGTTACTTCTTTCAGTGAAAGAAAGAAAAAACGGGAGAAAAATAAGAATTTACTATATTTGTTAGGTTTCCACAAGTGTAAATATCTAGAAAAGAAATGTTAAAAAGAGATTCCAAAACCACAAACTTTTGCTGTGAGTTTTTGCCTGTTTATTTACTTAGATTACTAGTCCAAATCTTTGTCTGTGTGACTGAAAACTAAGAGGAAGAGAAGGCAGTTGTCCTTAATGGAGGAACTGGATTTGAAAAAGAAAAAAGCTTCTGAGCTTGCTAAAGGTAAATTGAGAACTTACAGGAAGGGCAGTGAGTGTTTTGGACCCTGTTGGTAATTAGAAAGTCACAAATAGATGCTCAAACTAGAGCAGCATTTGAAGCTAAAATGAAGTCAGGTCATAGGAAAAGACAAGTTCTATTGAAATTCCTGGAGACAGCATATAAAGAGGTACCATGGAGCTCCACAAATAGCTGAAAACTAGAAATGGAGATAGGACTGGTCAATGAACTGCTAAAATGATCCTGTATATTTTAATCTTGGTGAGGTGTCTAGATCTCTTTGAAGACATGGTTGCCTGTCAGCCTTATCTCATAGATGATATACAAAAGGAGAAGGTATTCTCAACTAAATTAGAGCAAAACAAAATAAAAATCCTTCAGCAACAGAAATGGTAACATCTTCATCAAATATGACATTTGACAGAACGCGCTTTTCTTGCCACCAAATAAAAAACTCTATTGGAATCCACAAAGGCAAAGGATTTCCCAGATAAAAAAACACAGAAACATAGAAAATTACTCCAAATAATTAGGTTAAAAGAGCATTGTTGTTGATCCATGAGAATATCAGTAGAAATCAAACTAAATAAGTCTTTTCCACCTTAAGAAAGCCCCTCTACTGAGTAGAATATTCAGGTAAGTTTATAATAATATTGGCAGTTAATGAAGTATAAAAACACTGGGAATTTTAAATGGGATAAATAAAACTTAACGTGATTTCTAACAAAAGGGGCTTATTAGGGCTCTTAACCAATTTATGTGGGGGGATTTATGTTATTTTTTTTTACTGATGCAAACAGTGTTCTCAGAGCAGTTTTATTATAACAACTATATCTGATGTAAATTTCATAATTTTAAAATAGCTTTTCTATTCTATTCTTCTATTACAATGTGTCCTCTAATCTATAGTTATGCTCTTTTATAGAAACAATTGCACCTGTTTAGCTACCTAAAAGCTGTCACATTGATTTTTTCATTTTTTTTCTTACCTTTAATATCTGATTCCTAAATTTTCAGTTTAGGTGAACCCCAAGTCTCAAAACTGCTCACACACATGGCAGGAAATTCCCTTGAGACTCTCCACTGAGAACTCTGCAGTGCCTGCACCCATCACCTGAGATCTCAAGACCCACTGCCTATGTCCCATTGTACTGATTTAATAAGATTGCAGAATGATTCCAAAGCTTTGCAAGCTTGTCCTTCATATTGGTTACCTATGTGGGGTATATGTTACATTTGCTTTTATAAATTCCTGTCAGATTCTGATTCTTCTGCTGTAATGTGTAAACTGGGGACAATGTCTTAAAATTTTCTGGGGTAAAGGTTAAATTAACAAAATATCCCATGTTTGGCACTGGCTTTCCCAAGTGAAGTCTGTGAAGAGTGGTATTTAGGAAAGCTTCTTTGAATTCACTGCATGGTGCACTATTTTCACAAATAGATAACCTGCAGTGAAGAATGTGTATGAGTTTTGAGGTATGAACCAGACCTTTATGTCCACACTCCAGAGAACTGCAGACTGTTCCCCTGCTGTTTTTTCCAAGCTTGTTTTTATCTTAAAACAGCAGACTTGTTTCTTGTCATCACAGAATCCATTACAGTTTATAAAGTGAGATGACTTTCCTTATGGGTTCTCTTACTAATTTGGCAAAGAATATATTCAGGTGAATTAATGAAATTCTGGGGTTTCAATTTTTCCTCTTGTATACTCCCTATCAGTGCTCAGTGGGTGAGTGCATCTGTCTGCTGGAGCTATGAATGTTTCCATCTCTATGACTGTACTCTCGCTACAGCTTTTACCTTTCTACTGCTCTTTTGCAACCCAGGTTACTGTGTCAGACCTGGCCATCAGATCCATCCTTGGAGAGGAGGGAAGAAATTTATAACAGGAGTTTATAACAGGAGTTAAAGACAAAGAGTGTTACAGATTGGAGAGCAGCTGAGATATGCCAGGGCACTCACAGGGTACAAGATACATTGCAGGAGCAATTGATTCAAATGCAGAGTGTTCCTCTATAAAGCTAAAATACTTTCAGAATATCTGGGAAAAAATGAAGCAAGTCTTCAGCTTTTCTCCTCAAGCATAAAATCCTTCTCTTTCTTTCTCCATTAAAAAAAAAAAACCAAACAAAAAAAACCCCAAAAAAACCCTCTCACCAAATACATGTATTTCTAATAAATTTCTATGTAATTTGTAGCAGATGTTAACTTCTTTTTCTGACACTACACATCTTAGATGAACTAGTCAGTTTTTTTCCAAGTTTATTAACTAAATTCCCATGATTCACTAAATTGCCTGTTTATCTCTTTTTTCCTAACTCAAAAAGTAGTAGAAAAATAGAATCAACCAGGTTGAAAAAGACCTCTGAGATCATAAAGTCCAACCTTTGATCCAACACTGCCGTGGTTACTAGACCATGGCACTAAGTACCACATCCAGTCTCATCTTAAAAACTTCCAGGAACAGTAAATCCACCACCTCCCTGGGCAGCCCATTCCAAGGTCAGATTACTCTCCCTGCAAAAAATTTCTTCCTAATACCCAACCTAAACCTCCCTTGGCACAGCTCAAGACCATGCCCTCTTGTCTTACTGCTGGTTGCCTGGAAGGAGAGGCAGACACCCACTTGACTACAACCTCCTTTCAGGTAGTTGTAGAGAGTGATGAGGTCTCCCCTGAGCCTCCTCTTCCCCAGGCTGAACAACCCCAGCCCCCTCATTCTCTCCTCACAGGACTTGTGCTCGAGTCCCTTCACCAGCCTTATTGCTCTTCTCTGGACCTGCTCCAGCACCTCAATATCCTTCCTGAACTGAGGGGCCCAGAACTGGACACAGTACTCCAGGTATGGCCTCACCAGCACTGAGTACAGGGGAAGAATCACTTCCCTGGACCAGTTGGCCACACTGTTCCTGATCCAGGAAGGGCACACTGATCCACCTGGGCACTGATCCACCTGGGCACACTGCTGGCTCATGTTCAGCTTCCTGTCAATCCAAACTCCCAGGTCCCTTTCAGCCTGGCTGCTCTCCAGCCACTCTGTCCCCAGACTGCAGGGGGTTGTTGTGGCCAAAGTACAGGACTCGGCACTTGGCCTTTTTGAACCTCATCCCATTGGAATCAGACCATCTCTTCAGCTTGTCCAGGTCCCTCTGCAGAGCCCTCCTGCCTTCCAGCAGATCAACACTCACCCCCAGCTTGGTGTCATCTGCAAATTTACTAACAGTACACTCAATCCCTTCCCCAGATCATCAATAAAGATATTAAACAGGACTGGGCCCAACACTGATCCCTGGGGGACACAACAAGTGACTGACCACCAACTGGATGCAGCACCGTTCACCACCACTCTCTGGGCCCAGCCCTCCAGCCAGTTCCTAACCCAGCACAGAGTGCCCCTGTCCAAGCCGTGGGCTGCCAGCTTTTTCAGGAGAATGATATGGGAGACGGTGTCAAAGGCTTTGCTGAATCCAGGTAGATCGCATCCACAGCCTTCCCCTCATCCACCAGGCAGGTCACCTGATCATAAAAGGAGATCAGGTTGGTCAGACAGGACCTGCCCTTCCTAAACTCATGTTGATTGAATCTGATCTCTTGTCCATCCTGTAGCTGTGTGATTCCATTTAGGATGATCTGCTCCATAACCTTGCCAGGCACTGAGGTCAGGCTGACAGGCTTGCAGTTTCCCGGGTCCTCCTTGCAGCCCTTTTTGTGGATGGGCGTGACATTTGGCAACTTCCAATCATCTGGGACCTCTCCAGTGAGCCAGGACTGTTGGTAGGTGATGGAGAGTGGCTTGGTGAGCTCTTCTGCCAACTCCCTCTAGTTTAATATCTAGTTGCTGAGAGGACCAAAGAGATCTTGTCATTGCATTTCACAAGTCCTGTCAAAACTGATCATCAGAATGATGAGTGGTGTTTATACCACAAGCTACTAACAGAATTTGCAAGCTATCTCAAAGAATTTTTATTCCTGAAGTCAGTTTTATGTTTATTTTTCTGAAGAAGTGTGAATAATGGCTATTGTGTTTAGCATGCATATCCATGAAATGCCATTTCCTTTGGACTAATCCCTGAGTAACTAATTGCAGGCACAAATAGTCTCAATCTCATAATGCACTCAGGATCACATTGCCCTGAAGGTACTGGAAATCCCTGCATCTCCTCTGCATGGAAAGAATGTAAGTGGTACTACTGTCTTTATTGGTGCTTACAAAATACTATAGGTACTATAGGTACCCAGAAAAAATGTATCTGATAACACACACATAATTATTATATTTTGTTACTACAAGGTTGATGTCCTTATTACCATTAAAATCCAGCTAGTTCGAGTGACCTTTATATCATGTTCTGTATAAAATGCTTAGCAGTAATGATAAGCCAAATATAAGCCTTTTGAATAAATATAACCGATATGGTATTGCTCAGGAAGTCGATAGCAGTGGAATATTTCCATTTGTTCAGCAGATGTGCTACTGCATCACCTAATGGTCACAAACAAGAGTAAACAACAGTGAGAAGTGCAAATTTTGCTATACATCTTACTCATCTTCAGCTGGGAAATGGCCAAATGGAAACTTTCATATATTTTCCCATTGGCTGAACATCTGGTTATGCTAATTCTGACCTCAATACTTCAGATACAGCCTAGGAACTATTAGTTTTAAATATTGTTTTTATAATCCCATGGACTCTGTAAAAATATCCTTAAAATTAGTGTAAGCTTATCTATATGACTTCAGCTTCAGTGGTTTCCCAAGAATTGCCTGAGACACTGTATTACCTGATCAATCCCAGGATCCCACACTGCCTACATGCTCTTCTGATCTTGGCTTTTCTGAAATGCCACAGTTGCCTTGGCCAGCAGCATAGATGCCATGGCACTGGACCAGCTCAGGATGACTTGAACCCAATCCTCAAAAATGTTTCAGGATGCTGTGAGAACCCCTAAGCCCACTCCCTTGCTCTTTCCTGCATTCCCATCTCCAGCAGTGAGCAGCCTCAGTCACTGCCTGTGCCAGCTTGGACATCAGCAAAAAAAAAGCCTCCTGTATCAGTGGGATCTCAGCAGGCACTATGCCTGCTCAGAAGGGGCTCCACAAGATATCTTTCTCTCATCTAAATTCTTTGAACAATCCTCTTTTTTGTGAGAAGCTCCTTTGGACATCTCTAAGGTGCAGAGCACCCCTCACACTGGCAACTTGGGCCAGGGGAGACTTCTCTAGCCAGACTCAAGAAGGAAGGGGTCTTCCTGGCCAAAAAAGAAAAAAACCTTTTACAGTCTGCTGAACCCTTTCCCTCTTATCCATTGGACTACCACAGCTTCATGGATTTTTCCTATTGCCCAGGAGCAGGCTTGTTACTAAAACTGGATAGCATATAGAAACAGGACAACACATCTTGAAAGATGGCCCTTCCTCACAGCTCACAAGCATGTAGCAAGTCCTGTCTGACCTCAGCCTGTGAGGTATATACCTGTACTGTTTTTATGGCAATCTGACTCCAGACAGTCAAGAAATTTGCTGTACAGAAAAAGCAGCTGAGCCCTAATTTTGCATTCACTACTGAAAAGTGTTAGGACATGTGCTTCCTCATAAATAACATTTTGGGGCAAAAATCATGCACAGATGTTTCATAGATAGCAAGATATCGACTTGCATGAAAATTCATAACAATAGCTGGCTTCCCAAATGTATGTCATATGAATTCCTCTTTAAATTATGCTGAAATCCTTACATTATGCAATATTTCTGATAACTAAACCAAACTGAGATTAGACAGGCTTGTCCCCACCATCTGCCACTAGGTCTTCAGCTCCTTTGTGCTCTGAAGTCAGTTATGATATTTTAACCAGCATGAATGCTGATCCTGTGGAAGTAAGCATTAATTTCAGCCACAATTATGTAGAACTGCCATTGAAGAAAAAAACATGAAGAATCTTGGACTCTCAGTCAATTGTTGCTTCACAGAAAAACCAAGACAGCACCACTGGGACATGGTTGTATAAAATGACAGAGGCAAAGAAACCGATAAGTATGCCCAGGGAGGGGTGCAGGAAGTTAATAATTTGCATTTCCCTGTGAAACACTGAATAATTCAAATTAGCAAATAACTTCCACTCCTCTGGTCCTGAGCTGGGGAGAAACTGATCACATTTAGCTATAGGAAATGAGGAGTGCAAGAAAAGTCTTTTGTAAAACCTCAGGGGTTTATAATTAGCAGGTCTTCTAAGTTCTTTAAATTCCTTACCACTGCTCTTAGGATGATAAAAAGCTGTTTTCCTAATTTTTTAAAATCATTTTTCTGCTCTAGATTGGACTCAGAGTTAGCAAAAGAGGCCTGGTAGCATAACAGACTAGGGAAATCAATTGTCCACTATTACCCCTCATGCCATTTGCCTTCTGATAGCAACTCAGTATGTGGAAATAAGTACTAAAAAAATGCTGTCAAAGTGTTCATGTTTTGGAAGTAAGTTTTTTTTTTTTCTCAATTTCTTAATCTTTACATTTCAAATCTTACTTTTTATAGCAAAAATAACAAATCATACATTTTTTTATAAAGATCATGGTATAATTACAACTGCTCCTACAAAGGATCTGGTTGGAAGGAAGGTGTTATCTGTCATGCCAAAAGTCCAATAGTAGGCAGTAAACCTGAACACCTATGGAATTACTTCAAATTAAAGCAGTAGAGCAATTTCTGTCCTTGATCTTTCTTCCTAACTCAAACATTTTCCTCAAAAGAGTACCTACAGTAAAGCTATTTCAACCCAAATTCTTTCTTAACCCCTTTTTGTTGGAGGAAGCCACTTCAACATGGTCTGAGAAACATTACAACATAGCATTGCAATACAGCAACAGAATATCAAGTTTATGTAATTTACCTCAGTAAAGGGAATCCATTTTTCTAGACTTCTTTAAGTTGTAATAGCCTTGATCATATTATTGGCAGGGCTGCTAGCAGTGCCTAGTCTCATTACTCACTCATTACTTGAAAAAGATCCTGTTTTCAATGGAATGGGTCTTTTCTAAAATTGAATCATTTGTGCTGAAATATTCTATGCCAGAAGACTGCCTCAGCATGAATTGGCAATTATCATAAAGTAGTGCTGATGACAGTAATTTCAACCAATATTCTTCAGAAGATGGAAAGAGTGTATCTCCTTTTTAAAACCTCTACTGAATTTTTTGTTTCTTTCTTTGTTTCCTTCCTTTCTTTCTTTTCTTTCTTTCTTTGTTTCCTTCCTTTTTTTTCTTTTCTTTCTTTCTTTTTTTCTTTCTTTCTTTCTTTCTTTCTTTCTTCCTTCCTTTCTTTCTTTCTTTCTTTCTTTCTTTCTTTCTTTCTTTCTTTCTTTCTTTCTTTCTTCCTTCCTTTCTTTCTTTCTTTCTCTCTTTCTTTCTTTCTTTCTTTCTTTCTTTCTTTCTTTCTTTCTTTCTTTCTTTCTTTCTTTCTTTCTTTCTTTCTTTCTTTCTTTCTTTCTTTCTTTCTTTCTTTCTTTCTTTCTTTCTTTCTTTCTTTCTTTCTTTCTCTTTCTTTCTTTCTTTCTTTCTTTCTTTCTTTCTTTCTTTCTTTCTTTCTTTCTTTCTTTCTTTCTTTCTTTCTTTCTTTCTTTCTTTCTTTCTTTCTTTCTTTCTTTCTTTCTTTCTTTCTTTCTTTCTTTCTTTCTTTCTTTCTTTCTCTTTCTTTCTTTCTTTCTTTCTTTCTTTCTTTCTTTCTTTCTTTCTTTCTTTCTTTCTTTCTTTCTTTCTTTCTTTCTCTTTCTTTCTTTCTTTCTTTCTTTCTTTCTTTCTTTCTTTCTTTCTTTCTTTCTTTCTTTCTTTCTTTCTTTCTTTCTTTCTTTCTTTCTTTCTTTCTTTCTTTCTTTCTTTCTTTCTTTCTTTCTTTCTTTCTTTCTTCTTTCTTCTTCTTTCTTTCTTTCTTTCTTTCTTTCTTTCTTTCTTTTCTTTCTTTCTTTCTTTTCTTTTCTTTCTTTTCTTTTCTTTCTTTCTTTCTTCTTTCTTTCTTTCTTTCTTTCTTTCTTTCTTTCTTTCTTTCTTCTTTCTTTCTTTCTTTCTTTCTTTCTTCTTTCTTTCTTTCTTTCTTTCTATTGAAAAGCCCTATCTTTGAAGCAGGAACTGAAATTAGAGAGAAAAACTCTGCAATTATATGACTTGTGCAGACTTAATAGAAATTAGCCTATATTTGGGCAAACCTAAGCCCCCTAATGAACTGCAGGTTTTTTTAGTAGCAATGAACTTTCTGTGTTGCTATACTGAATGAAAAAGCAAAAGCTTTCCAAATAAGGACTTCTGGCTATGTATAAATGAAGAACTCAGGAGTGCAGGAGTGCTTCTGGCACTGGACACATGAGCTGTACTCCAGGGCAAGAACTCTGCTCACATTGGTACACCAGGCATCTCTTCCAGGTGTGCAGTGGGAAAGCGCAACACTGAAGATCATGATGTCCTCATGAACAGCCATCAAAGTCATATAAATACCCTTTGAAAACAGAGCCACACATTCATTAGAGAAAAAAAATACCTATTGGATCAGTGATCTCATGGTGTGCCCTGCAGGAGGTATGGCTATCTGTTTACCAAGCTTAAATTTATCTTTCTTTGTTATGTGGTGACATTTAGAAGTTATGCTGTAGGGTTTTTTTGTTTTGGTTGGGTTTTGCATTGTGTTTTTTATTTTTGTTAGTTGTTGCTTGGCTTTGATTTTAGTTTGATTTTTGGGGGTTTTCGAGGTTTTTTTGGGGGGTTTATTTAGTTGGTGGGTTGGTTTGTTTGGGCTTTTGTTTTGGTTTTGTTTTGTTTTTAATAAAAATAACCTCAGTCCTACAGCTGCTTATTTCTCATAGCAATATTTAGGTATCTGTCTGCTACCAACTGTGGAAATATATCTGCTCTATCTGTTCTGTTGCTCTTTTTCTCTATCGGTTTACTCAACATTGGCTTATGTCAAAAAATTTTGCAATTTTCCTGAAGACTTTAAAACTCATTTATGGACGTTCAGTGTTTGAAATTCATAAAGGTTTTTCATAATTTCAAAACAAACTTTGCAAAGAAAGATAATTAGTTTAGCCAGAAAATACCGTCTTGTGTGTGTTTTCTACTTAAATGTAAAAGTGCAAAGAAACCCTCCCAATTGGCGAAGCCTGTAAGTGAATATTTCAAGTTATTTTGATTTATTTTGCCTCTTTTTTACAAATGTAAGCCATGAAGTACACATAAAAGAACTATGCTATGATATAATTGCTCTCAAAAAAATTAACACTGCTATAGATAGATATAAGAAGCACATCATGTCTTTCACGCAATGGAGTTTAAAAAAACCTAGTGTGCTTTTAAAAGGAAAGAACATGTGGGAGGAAATTCAAACTGGAGAAAAATACATCTACCTATGCATTTCTTTTTGATTTGAAACATCAGTTGAGAGCTTTCATAGGATTTGAGGAACTATTATCCCAAAAATTGCTGTCACAAATTTATACTTAAATTCGTTTATCATTTGCCATCTGTGGAACTCAGTCTTTTTAAGACAGTAGTGAAGCACACCTTCCATGCAAAACTTTATTTGTAAAAATTGTTACATCTATGTTTCAGATGATGAAATGGAGTATAGATATACCCAAAGTGATATGTGTACTGCATTGGACACTTGAGGCTCTTTCCTTCTAGCAAATCCTTTCACAGTCAAAGCCAAACAAAATAGACTGAAGAGGAGACATCATGGAGCAGTGGAAGGGAGCATTTGCCTTGTGTGCTTGTTTGGGAGATGACCACAATAACTACTTAGAATCATAAATCATAGAATGGTTTGAGTTTAAGGATTGGGGCGACCTTAAAGATCATCTAGTTCCAACCTCACTGCATTGGGCAGGGTCTCCTTCCACTAGGCCAGGTTTACCAGAGCCTCATCCATCCTTGTTTGGAGCACTTCCAGGGATGGGGCACCCTCTGCTTCTCTGGACAGTCTGTTCCAGTACCTCACCACCCTCACAGTAAAGGATTTTTTCCTAGTATCTATTTTAAACCTGCATTCTTTCAGCAAAAGACCATTCTCCCTTGTCCTATCACTACATGCCCTTGTAAAAAGTCCATCTCCAGCTTTCTTGTAGGCCCTCTTCAGGTATTGGGGGGCTGCTATAAGGTCTTCCTATAACCTTCTCTTTTCCAGGCTGAACAGCCCTAAGTCTCTCAGTTTGTCACCACAGGAGAGGTGCTTCAGCCTTCTGATCAACTTAGTGGCCTTACTCTGCCCTCACTCCAACAGGTTCATGTCTTTCTTGTGTTGGGACCCCAGAGCTGGACGCAGTACTCCATGTGGGGTCTCACAGGAGCAGATTATAGGGGCAGAATCACCTCCCTTGACCTGCTGGCCATGCTGCTTTTAATGCAGACCAGAATACAGTTGGCCTTCTGGTCTGCAAGTGCACATTGCTGAATCATATTAAGCTTTTTGTCCACAAACAGCCCCAAATCTTTCTCCCAAGGCTAGTCTTGGTCCATTCTCTGACCAGCCTGTACTTGTGCTTGGGATTGCCCCGACTCAGGTGCAGGACCTTGCATTTGGCCTTGTTGAACTTCATGAGGTTTGCACGGCCCCACCTCTCAAGTCTGTCAAAGTCCCTCTGGATGATATTACTTCCCTCCAGTGTGTTGACTGCACTGCACAGCTGGGTGTCCTTGGCAAACTGAGAGTGCACTTGATCCAACCATCCGTATTGCCAACAAAGATGTTAAAAGGTGCTGGTCCCAATAATGATCCCTGAGGAATGCCACTTGTCACTGGTCTTTACTTGGACATCAAGCTGTTGACCACAACACTTCGAGTGCAAACATCCATCCAATTCTTCATCCATTCAGTAGCCCATTCGATGGCTCTCTAGAGACAACATGTTGTCTGGGACTGTGTCAAATGCTTTGCACAAATCCAGGTAGATAACAACTATTGCCCTTTTCCTGTCCACCACTGTTGTAACCCCATTACAGTTTTACATACTGAGATTTGCACACACTCATAGTATTTTGAATGAACAGGAGTACCTTTATATGTATAGAGATCAGCTCCAAAACATGAAGCTGTTCCAATTCTTGAATAGACTTTGAAAGGTCTTGAGAAATATACAATAAGAGTCTTCTAGAAAATCCCTCCATTGTTTTTATATAATTAGGGCATACCTTTGGAAATTGAAAGTTTGAAGTTATAAATGGCAGACAGGATTGATAAGGCCTGTCTGTGTAATTATATTATAGATACTTGTTAGCATAATTATATATTATATCTGTTTAGTATAATGCTATAGGTAACAATAGTTTTAATTTATTTTTTTATTCTCATCTATTCCACTGGAGGCCTCAGAGGTTTTTCAATAATTCAATTACTTTAATAAAAAGAAAGTGAGTTAATAAACATTTAATAACAGCACTTGGATTAACACATTTTGAAACTAAGTATATTTATGTAAGAAAATGGCATTGCAATAAATTTAATTAACAAGTCTATTCAAGTTCTATATTATTATTAAAAATAAGGCCCTGTAGCCATATGCTATGAAAGAGAAGTCTTAACTGTGCAAAAACTATGCTGTGAAAACATTTCCATGGAAAACTTTTCTCAGGTCTGAAAATATCCATTGGGCAATTCTACACATTGTTGACTGCTGGAACTGCAGGGTAAAAATGTTGAAAACAGATGTCAAGATCATTTGCAATGGAATATTTTATGTCTGTGGCTGTCCCAAAATAAACAAACAATACATCTACCCTTCAGAAGAAGGGTCTAAGCAATGAACAGTGGAGCTTTTTCCTGTTATTATGTTTCAACTGATATTTTTATCATACTTTGGTAGAGAAAAAAACTTGACCTGAAAAATTAACTCAAGTTTTAATTTTCAATTCAGAACCTGAAGTCAAACTTTTCCCGTTTTTTCTCATTATATGTGCATTTTAACAACGACAGACTCTACTAGGCTTCGTGTTAGTTGGCCTGTTTCATCTTAAGACATACTGCGCTTTCGCTCACCTTGGTTCTACCACAGCCTGACAGTGTCACCTGATGAGTCAAGGGGAATGTCATGCCACTTCAGACAGACATACACAGCTTGCGGTATTTCAACGTCATGACAGCTAGACTGTTGTGTGTGTTTCAATGCCTCTCTTCTTCAGCTCCCTTGAGGGGTATGGGTAAGAGCATTTCAGCACTCTCTCAAACTGCTTTATTTCTGCAAGGTGACTGAAAAATAAGTTAGAGAATGGAAGGCTGAGCTGTCCCCAGAGTACCAGAGAAACTGGAAGATGCAGTCACTTTATTTCTGATCTACATCTTTTCCTATCAGTAGGGTTTATGCAAAACCGACAGTTCATGTCCAAAGAAGCACTTGAGGGTGAGGAAGTCAAAACGAAATGTTTAATTTTCCCCCAGAAATTAGTTTAAGCACTATGTCATCAACAAGAGATATGTAAAAACTTTTAAGCTAACAGGAAATATCATTGCCTTCTAAACTCAGAGCATGCTGTGATATTGT
Source organism: Pseudopipra pipra (assembly GCF_036250125.1). Taxonomy (NCBI): domain Eukaryota; kingdom Metazoa; phylum Chordata; class Aves; order Passeriformes; family Pipridae; genus Pseudopipra; species Pseudopipra pipra. Next base: position 52,584,378 of record NC_087551.1, read on the forward strand.
GGGTGTATTTTGACTTAGCCCCTGAAGGGGCTTCAGCTTCCCATGTCATGCCTTCTTGGTGTTTCGCTATTAGAAATAGGAAGGTAACATCTTCTAACATCTTCTGATGGCTGTGCAGCTAATTGTGACAGCACTTATCACACTCTGAAGTGTCTCTAAGTCATGGGTGAACACTTTTCACTGCTGCATTGCTTCTGCCTCGTGCTACACATTCTACTGTATGAAAAAGAGATGATACACTTGTACCTGCCTAGTTCTGATACACCAGCATGCTCTGCAAAGATCTACCAGTGAATATAAGATTTTGTCAAACAAACCTCACAAATGATAGTCCTTCACTGGGCTTGATTTCTTCTTTTCCTTCAGCAGTGAGATGAACCCTACTGTAGAATATTCTGGCTGAATAACAGATCATTCAGAGCTCAGGTACATTCCTTACTCAGGACAGTTCCAGGAAAGTAAACCACCAGGTTTTTCTGTTGCATTCAAATGCACAGACACATAGATCACTTTATAGATTTTTGCATTTTGAGTTATAGCTTTATCTGTGGCCTCCATATGGTTTTCATTTTTTTCTTTGTAAGTTTGCATTTCTATGAAAAAAACAACATATAGCCTTGTCCTAAAGGTTCTACCAATTTACACAAATTGAGGGCACAGATGTGGAAATTATGACAGCATTGTAGAAAAGTGTCACAGGGACCCACTCCCCATATCCTTCAATCACATAATCCTACTGACTTCAGCAAATACTGGCTTAAGTTAAGCAACAATGCCTCGATTATGTTCTTCCACTCAGAGCAAGAAAATGACTCACAGCAATTAGCTTGACAAACAAAATCATGTTTTCAAGTCACGAATGATTAATGATTAAGCTTTGATGACACATTTGTTTATCATCTGTGATTCAAGGTATGGTTTGTGCCTGTAGATCTTAGCCTGGGATTTGTTCCTGTTGTACCTCTCACATATATCACTTTGTAAATGTGTACGTAGTAATTTGCTATTTATGCTACGTGGTACTTAATTTATGTTGTGTTATTTCTGCTCTCTGTTGGAATACTCATTTTATTTGGAAAGGATTAAGTCTAGAAACACAAATACCAATGCAAACTGAGGGTGGATGAAATATTTCTGACATTTTCTCTTACAATAGATAGTCTTCTGATCAAAAATCATGATTTATGTTGTGTGAATAAATTTAGTCATAAAGAACACTAGAAAAAAGCTTGTTTTGCTCAAACAGATGTTCACAAGCAGTGTCTTCCTATTCTCTCTCAACTGATTCATAGCTAAAAAACTACTCTGTGAAAGTGAAAACATTTGATTTTTTACAGAGCATGTGACTTGTGCTTAAAGACAATTTCAAGAGCTAAATGTAAATGTTCTTCTTTTTAATAATTTTCTTCATAGAGTCCAATCTCTTCCACTTCTTACTCCTCACTATTTTCGGGATGTGCAATTGAAATTTGAATATTTATGTATTGTCACTTGAAATTAGCTCTTCTCAGCTATTACTTCACAGTCATAATGAGGTGATAATGTGTCTTTGTATAATTCAAGAGCCAGCTGGATGATTCTTGTCCTTCCTGCAGTAGCCTGATGTTAATTCAGCCAATGTGTTTGAGGAGAGCTGTATTTGATGTTTACTAATTTATTCTATGTGACTTGTCTATTATGCCATAGTGAGTTTGGATGACTGCTACTTCAAAATGAATGTAGTGCACTCTCATATCACTTGCTCCATCTAAATTAAGTCTTACTAAATCCCGTTTAAGTGATCATAGTGATTTCTCTTCCATTAGACTATATATTAACTGTGTGTTTTCTCTCAAACTATTAAAGACAGAACCCGAGAAGGTATTCAAACAAGGTTTTTAAAAACTGTAACTGTGATTAAAGGAAATAATGAAGTGTACCAATGATATAAGATTTAAAATACAAGGGGAAAGGAGAAAAATAATGCTTCCTGACATCAGGGTAATTAAGCATATAGTAGCCTAAAGAGATGAAGACTGGAGGTAATAACATACCGTGGCTGTTCCTTCAGCTTTATGTTTTTTCTAACAGCCTCATTTTACTTTCTTGCCTCATAGTCAGTGAAGTTTTAATATGCTGATAATTCAATGTATTACTGATGATGTCTCTGAAATGAAGAAGTTTTGAAAAAGACAAAAGGTCTTCTCTTATTCTTGTCTGATTTATGTGCTTGATTTGGGTTTAGAGATGGGATTTCTGAAATCTTTGCTCTGTTACTGAGTAGGCTTTTTTTTCAGCCTGTGGTCTGAATGATGCTGTGAATTGGTCAAAAGAAGGAAATAAAAGGACATGTCTCCCATGGGTTCTACATGTCATCCATCTAGGTCCCATTTACTGTCAGTTTTTTGAGGACATTTTTGTCAATTCAGAGTTTCTGATGTGATAGAGTAGCTTGTCATGGTTTCTAACATAAACCTGGAAGCATATGTTTCATGCCTTGGTTTTTGGCATGTAGATGAATCTGGGTATAAGTGGGCATAAAATTTAATGTTGGATGAGTGTGGAAAGAGTCTCTTTGGGTTATGTCTTGGTAGAGGATACCTATATAGGGTATTTGCTCTGGCTCAAGTCCATGCACCAAGACATAGATAATTACATGGTCCAAAACTGTTGCGTAGCCTGTAAGATGGTCTGAGATCTTCCTCCCAAGATCTGTGTGAAGGTACTGGGGTAAAAGTTTGACATGACTTGTAGCACAAAACATGGTGCTAAATGCCTTACTGATCTACAGGACAGCCCCAGGAGGATGTTTTTCACTTAAAAATCCACTTTCCCATCTTCTGGGCCTGCTCAGCTTTCATCACTACATATGGCTGTACCTAAAACTACAGATGGCTTGGAGGCAATACTGTGTATCTCAGACACTGAGCTCTCAGGTACTGTGTTTCATTTGCAGGGACTGTTTGCTGGGCACTGTCTATACATGGAATTTGAACCTTTGCTCATTTGATACTGAACACTTTCTGAATTGCTTTAAGTAAAGAGCTGTGGACTCGTTAATGGAAAATAAACATTTTTTTTTCTTGTAGTTTAAATTAGTTTTAATATCTTTTGCTAATTTCCTTTTGAATTTAAAACAACGAAAAATTTTTTTATTTGCTTTAAATTCTTTTGGTGTTTATTACAAGCATATTTCAGCTCTGCCCAATGTGTTTTTTACCTAGCAGATTATGTTTTTCCCCAAATTACCAACCAGCATGTGCCTCTGAGATGCATTTTTTTCATTAAAAGGGTTTTATTCCCTTAGCATAGCAATTACGTTGATTATTTCTAAGTGTAGACAGATACAGTCATGCTAATAGAGGTAATTACTTCTGTTGCATTACAGTGGTTTGGAGGGATTTGCCTAGGCACTAGCCATGCCATTTGTCGCAGCTGTCTGTGGGTTGGGAAGTGCTGGACAGTCTGATTAGGATGATAATTAATGTCTAGAGGAACCCTGTCAGGTACACAAAATCATTTGTATCTTGAGATGTTTAGAGAGAATTACACATTCTGACATTGTCTTTTAGAAAGCAATTGTCTCTGCGATATCTTGAAAATCCAGGTGCACACTCAGCAGGGGATCTCCCAGTCTGTTTGTGAGAAGCTTAGAGTGGCCAAGCATATAAAGAAACTGCAGAATGTACTAGACTAAATAATTCTTTGACCCACTTATTTACCCATTTGGGTAAATAAGAGATCTAGAGAAAAATTGAGAAGTTCTACAAAAACAATAGAGATAAACACAAAGATTGTTTTGGGGACTGATGATCTTGATGGCAGCAAGACTGATGTGGTAACATGAAACTGAATGATAACGGAGGCTGAGAATCTGTTGGAAAGAGGTTATTGGAAATTCTACTGCTTCTGACTTTTGTTGCTTGAGTTCCTGATAATGTTTGTTTGGAATTTATAGCTGTTCTTTTCTGAGGTAAATCTTTCCAGGAGGAGGCAGTTCCAAATCCAGCGTAACCCATTGTGAAACCCTAGAGGGGACCTGCTCTAAACTACCCTTGGGAAAAAAATGTCGAGAAAGCTGATAGAAACCATCTCAAATGGTTGAAGACACCAAAAAATTAAAACTGGCTTAAAATAGTTCAGAAAAAAACCCTTCTTTTTTGAGTTAACACCACCATTATTCAAATAAGAATTCAGGCAGATAATATGAAAGAGAATATTTGGGACAAATAATTGATTTAGTGGAGAAAAAAACTGGGAGAAAAAAAGCCGTCTTTGAAGGTGGCTTATTTATATTTGTGAAGTTTGCAGTTTTCAAGAGAGAGAGTTCACACACAAGGGTACACATAGTATACTGAAAAGGACATTATTTGAAAACTTATCTTGGGTGGCTCATGAAATATCAAAATATCAGTCTTATGTCTTCCTTGCAACATTTAAATATATTAGAGTTGACTCATCCCATTTCTGAGCACTGACATCAAAAACAAAAAACAAAAAAAACCAGAAAATCCAGTTATTATGGATGTCAGGTAGAACCACAATGGTCTAGGAGAATGCCATAAATAAGCCGACAATCTAGGAACAGAACAAGAGGTACAGCATAAGAATGAAAATCTACAGCAGTCACTAGACTAGAAATGCGTACCGTAGTGAGATGCTATGGCTTTCTTCTTCATGTCCTCTATTTATCAGAGAAGGAAGTTTAATGTTTCTACTCGAGATGATTAACTGCCAAAAGAAGCACATCAGCACCAGTGACATGCACCTGAACTTATTGAAAGCTACCACCAGACCTTAGAAATTCTTATTTGCTCCAGCAACAGCACTATTGTTTAAATCACTGTCATATAGGAATATGAAGGAATATAACATGAATAGTTTTAAAGCCAAGAGAATAGACGAAAAGGACTTTTCAGGCTGAAGAAAGGCCTTTAAAGCCATTCAAGATTCTCCAACAAAATGAGGCAGAGATAAAAAGGGACTTTTACCACATCTGCATTGGGCTACATTTCCAAAGAGAAGTTGCAGAGATAAGAACTTTAATGTGTTGGCCTCTACCTTCACTATACTACCCGGAAAACTGGAAGGAAAATACATGATGTGGTTTATCAGAAGACAAGTTGTTCAGCACAAACAAATCAAAACTCCCTTTATCCATTTCCATTTGGAACAAACTAATTGCCATTATCTTAACAGTTTTCCCTTTAAGCACTTTATAATTTCAATAGCTGTAAATAAAATTATAACAGCCTAATGTAACATTGTCTTCTGACTTCTATTAGGATATTTCTTAAATTATGTATTACAATTATTTCCTTTGGCTTTTTGTCAATTCCTTAAATTACTCTTAGGAAATATCATATATAGATCATTCAGGTGTAACGTAGAGATATAGATCAAACAAGAAAGAAAAAAGTGTGGTAGTAAGCACATAAAAATTAATCTGGGAATATCCTATACCGAGGAAAAAACCTATCACAGTTAACACTACATTCCTCTCAGAAAAGGACTCCAGGTGCTGGCAACTTACCATGAGTGTGCATAAAAATTCTAATTGTACTGTTATTTTTTCTCTAATATTCAGATCTGGACTAATAATTACTAGACTCTAAAGATTTCCACCATAGCAGTGTTACTATAGTAACAGTAAATTATGGTCACATATGTGTATTTCTGCTTTGCCCATAAACAAGACTTTGAGTGCAATACATGCTCACATGAGCAACAAAAGCACTGATTTCAGTGGGGTTCAGGACTTCACACAGTAGACCAATTTTATTCTACCTCAACCTCCAAATCCTATTAAGTTATTGTGGTGGAGGGAAACAGTTTTTCCCCCTGAAGTTATAAAATGGTAAAACCCCAGGGGGTGGTGACCCTGGAAGTTTTGAAGTTTTAACCAATGAGCGCTTCTGCGAAATATAAACATACCATAAGCAAACGGAAGAGAAGGTTAGTTGTAGTTTGGTGGTAGAAGTGGTAGCCATGTTCTGAGGCCACGAGGAAAGGGACTTGGAGCCCCTTGGGGCCTCTGGGGCCCCCCAGCCCCTGGCTGGGGGGGGCTGCGGGGACTTGGAACAGCGTAATGCTTGGCTAAGTACCTGTGGCTCAAAGCTAAAAAAGTTTTCTCCACCGTGAGTGAGCAGAGACAGAGCAGCAGCAGAAGTAGCGGCAGAACAACGCTGGCCGGAGCGGTGGCAGAGAGCCAGGAGAGATAAGACTGAGAAGCGACAACAACATGCAGTTGAGTAAGGAAGACACAGAGATGTCTAATGAAAAGAGAGAGAGAGCAGGACTGAGCTCTACACAGAGTTTTGGGGGTAAGAACTGAACCAGACTCCCCAAACCCCTTTTGAGACCCCTCTTAAGTTGGGGTGGTGGACTCCTACTGGATGAAAGTCCTAAAATGCAACACGCAGCATCAGAGAGAGAAGAGCTGAAAAGCTCAAAGCATCCTGGAAAGCTAGACCGTGACGGAGAAGGAATGCAGAGGGGGGTGACCTTGGCTTTTCCCCCCACCTCGCTGCTGCTGCCAAGCCTAGCAGCCTGAGACAGAGCACAGGAGCTCTGGTAGAACTCTTGAGGCAAAGGCTTTCAACTGAAAGCTGCGCAAGATGTTCTGACTCAGGGGTGAACCCCCTGAGGAAGGGACTTTCATGAAGATGCCCCTGTACTTCGTGATATGACCGTGGTGAAGTGAGTTTTGTCCCTGCTATGCAGCCCACAGAGGAAGACCCTTGTTGGAAGACAGGTGGCCGAGGGGCTTGAATACCCCTCTTGTGTGCTGGCAGAGATCCAGCTGCTGCATGAGAAAAAGAGCGAAACAGATAAACCTGCTGCCTTAGAGACATTGCTGCTCTGAAGAAGGGATCTTTCCTTCTTCCCTCCTGGACTTTTATTTGGAGGGGAGAAGAGATTTGATCCATTGTAAATACTTATGTCATGGTGGAGATAGCTAAGATTATGTATATGATGTATTATAATATTTATTTGTACAGTCATTGTAATATATTCTCTTTCCCCCATTTAAGTCTCGTGTGGTTGTCTGGAAAACCCATCTCACATTGGGTTGAGATGTGAGAGGGGGCTTAGACTAGGGAATTGGATTTTTGGGGCTCTCAAACCATGACAGTTATGCATCAATGCACTTCATCTCAAACTTTCTCTCAATGTTGTCTAAAACCTGGAAGGCCTTCTCTCCTGTGGCAGTACTTCTGTGGCAGCTTTTAGCTGCTTCTGCCCCTAAGGCCAGTCCCTATTCTCTTGGGAACCAATGGCATTTGCCTGCTAACATGGCACACCTCAAAGCATGTGTGCAGCACACTGAGCTCAAACCTTGACAACTTGGCAGAAGTCCTGTGTGTTTCTGGAATGGCACAGATGCTCCCAGGTGTCCAGTAGAAAATTGTGGGCTGATGTCTTGTGCACAAATAAAACTGAATCTTTGTTGGTATTTGGCATGGACAGAAAGTTTCATATTAGTTTTTTTACATGGTAAATATCAGTTTGTACTTCTGTAGTTTATATTATTTCAACTTTACCACTTTCTATAATATATTTTTGGTTTATGTTAAGATTTCAGAGAGTGGCTATTTTAACATTGCCGTTAACCTTAACTTTACTGAGAAGACAAAAGAAGCCTAATCTTTGAGCTACATTTCAAATCTGATTGTTTACAAATTTCTGTTTGATTAAAATTGGAGGCCCAGAGAATGACAACACAAAATCTAATATTTCTTTTCTCTCTTATTTCCCTAGTGAAAGGAATATGTTTTTTCCGCTGCAATTAGTTTTCAGTTTCCCTTCTGCAATCAAGATATTTCATGCTGGCCAAAGTATTAGTGACAACTGAATGACATATGAAGAGTTGTATCTAAAATGCCATTTAACAAACTGATTGAGTCCTAAACAGAGAAGTCTGACTTTAATGTACAGTTCTACTTCCTTTCTGGTCTTATGGGAAATTCCACTATTTTTTAATCCACTATTGACAGGATATTTTAAACTCTATTTTTTTCTGGCTTCTGAACACCTTCCATAGCTGATTGTTCCATTACCTATTATCATACTTCCTCTAACACACAGTAAGTCAGTAAAAGTTTCAGTTCTCATCAGCCAGCCCTGAGCAGTTTCCTAGTTAGTGAGCCCACATCTCTGGGTTACATTGCAATAGAAATGTTTACTCTATTTTAGGTATAAACTCTCTGGGTAGCTATCGTGATGGTTCTTGCAAGAGTTTGTCCAGAGTACATGACAACTCAATGTTAAGATAAGAACAGTACAGGTCAGATAATGGAGTTGCAATCTCAAATAATTTCTTAAATATTAACTTATGTGCTAATTGATGGAGAGTGAGCTTTACATTCCTATTTGTGAGACTTTTTAGCTAGAAAAACTTATTGGTTAAGATGCATCCTATAATAACACAGAATCATAGAATCATTTAGTTTGGAAAAGACCTCTGAGATCATCAAGTCTAACGATTGACTAAACACCACCATGCCAACTAGACCATAGCACTAAGTACCACATCCTGTCATTTCTTGAACACTTCCAGGGATGGTGACTCTACCACCTCCCTGGGCAGTCTGTTCCAATGTTTAACAAAACTTTTCTCGAAGAAATTCCTCCTATTGTCCAGCCTGAATCTCCCCTGGTAAGCTTGAGGCCATTTCCTCTTGTCTTGTCACTAGTTCTCTGGCAGAAGAGTCTGACCCCCACCTTGCTACAACCTCCTTTCAGGTAGTTGTAGAGACCAACAAGGTTTCTCCTGAGCCTCCTTTTTTCCAGGTTAAACAACCCCAGCTCCCTCAGCCGCTTCCCATAAGACTGACTCTCTAGACCCTTCCCCAGCTCTTCTCTGGACACACTCCAGCACCTTAATGCCCTTCTTGTAGTGAGGGGCCCAGAACTGGATGCAAAAATTGAGGTGCAGCTTCACCAATGCAGAGTACAGGGGAAGAATCAGTTCCCCGATCCTTCTGGCCACAGTGTTTTTGCTGCAGGCCAGGGTGCCATTGGCCTTCTTGGCCACCTGGGCACACTGCTGGCTCATGTTCAGCCACTGTTGACCAGCACCCCCAGGTCCTTTTCTGCTTGGCTGCTTTCCAGTCATTCTGCCCCAGCCTGTAATGCTGCGTGGGGTGTCATGGCTGAAGTGTAAGACCTGGCACTTGATCTTGTTGAACCTCATATTGCTGCTCTTGGCCCACCTCTCTAGCCTGTCCAGATCCCTCTATAGACCCTTCCTACCCTCTAAAGGATCAACACTCCCACCTAACTTGATGTTGTCTGGAAATTTACTAAGGGTACCCTCGAACCCCTCATCCAGATCGATAAATATATTGAAGAGGACTAGGACACACAGCTCAGCCTTGTTGGACAATGGAACATAACAGTAAGTTATAATGAAATAAAGGCAATTGTTCAGCAGAAATATATTCATTCAGTAATTCAGACCACACATTTTCATGTGGCAGTATGAAGTATTTGCAGTGAAGATAAAGAAAGCTTTTATTGAAATCAGTTTTGCAGTGTGAAATACTATTTCATATCCTGTTCTTGCTGGCACTACTGGGCAGCTATATCAGTCTGTGATGTGTCCTTTCACACCTAATAAGTGTCTGTGCCCTTGCTAATCTACAGAGCAGCAAAGTAACAGCAAACTATTATACATTTAAAACATGATTGGAATTTTTGCTGCCTTTTATGATAGTATGCAGAAGTAGAAAATTCCCCATAAGAAGTCAGTCATAGACTGTATTTTCTCATTTGCAACAGCAAAGTGGATGCCTGTAGAAAGTATAAGATTGAAGACCAGTAGGAAGAAAAACTTTCTGCTGTGGAAACTGTATCCAGATCACTGCATGGAAATACAGACATATTATCCTCCTTGAAATGGCCTAATTATTCTTTGGAAGTCTTTATACATTGGTCTACCAAAACATCCTAAAGTAAAAGGTATGTCAAGAGCTAATGTAAGCTATGTGTAACAGTATTTCCTGCCATTCCCTGTAAGTCTCTCACTTCTAGCATTTTGAGACTGTGCAGAAGAATTCCTGTCACCTCCTCAGTGTCCTCTTCTTCCTTTAAGGATTCCTGTCATTTCTAGCTTGAGATGTAGGGTCTTTTACCAGTCTGAAGAGTTCTTAATAAAGGTAGTATCCTCATAAGTTTAGAAGTTATTTGCTTGCTGGCCTACTGTGTGGCTTATCTGCTTTGCCACAGCCTCATTTAGAGAAAGAAAATGAAGCATATTTAGTTGAATCACAGACACTCCCAGTTGCACAGTGATGTTTTGACTTTATTTTCTAGTCTCTTTCTAATAGCATATATTACTCTATTTGCTGTTTCCTTAGCATTAACTGAGGGTTCTCTTGACATTCTCACAGAACTATCTGCCATGACCAGTCCTTCCTTGGTAGAACAGTTGTTTTAATGTCATTATTGTTTATGTTTAGTTAGCTTTATCCCATTTACAGTATTTCCAGTGTACTACACAGTGTCTATCATTTTATTGTCAGATCACTCAGCATGGTCTTCACTCCTTGAAAGGCAGATTTAGTTGTAATATTCTTAAATAATAACAGTAAGTTGTGTCCTTTTAGATCAGTTACATATACATTTGTGGTGGTTTGAGACCACCAAAAAATCGAAAATCCAATTTCCGGGCTTCCCCTACCCCTTCCCACAATTTTATCTCAACACCACAGAGAAACTTGCAGGCAAGAAGCTTCTATAGGGGAAGGGGGGAAGTATACACATTTATTTTACACAAATAAATATACTGTACAAGCTAAAAGCCACTATATATATAATATTACACACTTCTATCAGTCCCTTTAAGCTTCTCCCTCAATTCAGTCCAGGAGAAGCCCTTCAGGCTGATAGGTAAACAGTCTTTCTCTCATGGGAGTGGTCAGGGAATCTGACTCACTCCCCCCACCAACCTTCAGCTGTTTACTGAAGTCTCTTCTTCCTTACGAAGTCCAAGAAAATAGTTTGAGTCCATACTCCCTTGGTTCCGTGTCAGCCTCTGCTATGTGATTCTCTCTCCCCTCGGTTCCGTAACTGCTGTAGTTCAGTTCAGCTTATTACACGTATGTGTCTTCGAATTTTCATTCCTCCTCTGAGTTTTCGTCTGTCCTCCGTTTAAATCACTGCAAGGACATCCTCCAGGCCTTTCTCTGGTCTGTCTCCAATTTTGCCTGGGGTTATCTCCCTGGCGCCAGGCTGCGTTCAGCCCGTCCACTTTGGCTCCGCTCCAATGCTGAGCCTCCCCTCCACCTTACAGTGAGAGGGAAAAGAAGCCCCCTCCGCAGCCCAGCTGGAAAGGAGCGGGGGTGGGAGAGGGCCTGGCTCCTCTTTCCCGCTTACCTTCAGGCATTGTGAGTCTCTTCCCTCAAAACACACTCTCACTCCAATGCTGCCTCCAACCCCGGCTTAGGCCAGAGCTGTGGGCCGCAGCCCCCCCCTTCCATGGAGGGGAAAAAAGGGGGCCCTGCCACCCCTGGGCCTTCTACACCCACACATCCCCACACAGCAGCAGACACAGCAGCAGCCAGACAGACCGATTGCCAACAGCTTCCGGCGTTTGTGTATATATGATTTTTCACAGGAGTGAACAAGACAAGCGGTGATTAGCTCTTCAGAGGAGACTGCCCTGGAATCCAATCACCTCACTTATAGACACCCTGGCTCCCAGGAGGGGCAATTTTCAAACCATGACAGGATTGAAAAGCACAGATCTCTCTGAATCTCTATTGATAAACCTCTCTTTATTGATAAACTTGATCTTTTGCTCTTCCTTTCCCATCCTTTCAAAAATAATGAATCCGCAAAAATTATCTCATTCTCCTATAGCATCTTGATTTGTTCAATAGTCTTTGCTGAGGGAAGCTGCCAGAAACATATTTAGAACTCTAAATAACATGTATCTGCTGAAACGTCTTTACAAGAAAGGTGACGTTATCCATCCTAAGCTGTTTTTCTTCATCAGGTAAGGATCTCCTTGGCTACATATCAATACTGACAATATTCTTAGTTTAATAATTACTCATCTAGCATTCAGCTGGAAATTACTTCAGGAAAGGCTTTCAGTCCGCATTATAAAGCAGATAAAATGCAAAAATCACAGTGAGTCCTTGTGCAGTGGCAGCTTTTGAATTAAGAGAAGTGATATGTGTGATAAAGAAGGGAGTTACTCTATGTTTATAAGGCAGGTCATTTATACATCCAGAGTGAATCCAAAGTCATCATGAAACTCAATCTTAACAATTCTTACGGATGCAATGATATTTCCAAGAGTTCGGTCAAAAGCTGAGCCTCTCATTTTCTTATTTACTGCATGTGAATGGAAAAGGGGAGGGTTTCTTCAGTTGTGTTCATTATTCTAAGTGATGAAGTTGTATAATCCAGACATTTTTCCCTCTTTTATTCTTGAGTAATCAGTGAAACATGAAAAATTAATTTACTGTGATAAAACTAGATTTCTGTTCAATATAAAATTTTTGCTTTTTTTATTCTTTATTATGCACTGTAAATGGCAGCGGTGGTTGCTGCATGAAAAATCTAAATTTTTTTGCACAGAGCACTTCCTTTAACCCAATATTTCATAGACAGGAAAGTCACTCAAGGACACAGTAAATGGGGGAAAAAAATTGACTGGGATAAAAACAGCCAGAGAAAGAATTTTAATTCGGTGGAGGTCAGTTGAGATGACAGGACATGCATTATACTAACAGTGTTATTGTCTTCTATTTTTTTAAAGAATGTTGCTAAGATGCTAAAAGCTTTGCATTTCCCGTCTGTACAACAAACAGCAGATTGCATGTGGTCCAGAGCAGGTAAAGACTGGGACCCTAGAATTTTTCAAAGTGCAGTCCCATACCAGAGAGCAAACCTATTCATGCAACTAATTGCTGGAAGTAATTTCCTTGGAAAATACAGAGGGAATATTCAGATGAGGGAGTGAGATTTAGACTGTGGATTTAGTACAGATACAAATGGAGGATTAGAGACAGGTGAGAATTATCTGAATGTAAACTGGAACGTAGACCAGTAAGATTTTAACTTAGTTTCATTAGTTACATACCATATAGTTGGAAATTAAGAGAATGCTTCCAAGCCCTATTCTGCAATCTCTTTGCTATATTTTATTTTCTGAAAAGCTGAGGTACACACTCATTATTTTTAGAAGTGTTGTGTGGTGTAGGGTTTTTTTTATTGGCCTTGAGTTGGAGAAAATGTATATTCTCTGTGTACGCACATGCACATGCATAGTAGACACACACACAAACACACACATCCATGGTATCATAGAAGATCACTTTTTGTTTTTTTGCCCAACTGCAAACTGAAAGGCTTCCTCTCTTAACCTTTCTCAAGTGATTTGTCTGAAGATTTCCTTTGATGAACAAGGTCCTGTAAGAACAGGACAAAACACAATATGGTTGATCAAAGAGTATGCTGGTGAATATCTAACTTTTTTCAATGTAAAGAGAAGTTGATTTCTAAGCCATATATCCTTCTAAATACTTAAATGAGGCCTTCCTTAAAAGCAAATACTGCCTATATTTCTCTTCTGCTGCCTCTTACACTGACAGTAAATAAGAAAGGATCTAACATGATATTAAACCCTTTTGGAAACACTTTGAGTAATTTTAGTAACATCTCATACCCTATTCAGACCTTCCACATCCACCTCACAAAGACACTAGACAGAAGTTTGTTTTATTTTTCATTATGTGGTAAATAGATTTCTTGGGAAAGGAAGAGATTCCTCAGTTCCATAGAATCATTCAGCTGCTCTTTGGTCCTCACTGCCCAGAACCTTGTTTCAGAGGAAAATCGAATCAGAGATGATAAGGAGTAAGTAGATTACTGAGCTGACTTTATGATGTTTACTGAGGATTATAAAAAGATTATATAAGGCATATTCTGATTTTCTTCAATTTTGTCGTGACCCAGTGAATCATTTCATGTGCAGTTGCCTTGGATTCTCACCAAAGAGAAACTACGTTTAAACAGATATTTTTATTTCATACTTCACATAGGCATCTTCCTTTGAGAATGAGAAAGGACTCTCATAACAGTACACTTACTTACAAAGAAAAAAGCAGCTAGCATTTCATTCTGATTCCTTACATAATCATCATTTTCAATATAGCATTACATTCATTATTCTTTGGAGACTATTCTGCAAATGCTTATGCTAATTCATTGAATATAACTTTTAGCTATTTATCATAACAGTTATTCTAAATCAAAACCAAATTAAATGAAAGGGAAAATATGTCAAAATGAAATTTTTCAGGCAATATTAAACCATTGTTTCGATTTTTATTTTTAAAGATTTCCATTACAATTAAATATGAATAAAGCATAATTCATTTACACTTAAATAAAATATCCTGACTTGAAATACAAGACAGATGTGTTAGAAAGATGAAGCCCTGCAAAAATATTGATGTTAAAAGTATGCTAATTTTTTTTCCTCATTACAGGTACTGGTTTTCATAAAGTGATATTTTCTGGTGAAATGAATGTTTTCCCCTGAAAAGTTCCTGCTAGGTCTAATTTCTTCTGAGATTACTTCTGCTTTATAAATCTGTGGTCCAACTGGAATTAAATTATCTTTTTATTGTCTCTCACAAACCGGGAGACAGATGATATTATTATCATCTCTGTGGAGACAAGTTTCAAACATTTCAGTGACTTTTTAAAAAACAGTAGTTAATTTCTTCACAAAATTTTTCAAGATCCACTTAAGTAATTATTACTCTGAGCTATAAAATAAAAAGATGTGTACAAATGTAATTTAAATACAAAAATATTGACTTTTATCTATTTACTTCATAAGCTTGAAGAGAAAGCTGATACATTGATATGCTGTTAGATATAATCAAGTGCCATAAAAATGATATAATGTCAGTGAAGCACAGAAAAGGTTCATGGGATAAAACACCAGGAAAATGAAAGGTCAGAAGTATCCAAATCGACTTCTTGTGTTAAAGTCAAGCAGCAAAAGCTTTTGAACACAGACCTTAATTTCATCTTTTTACAAATAACAAGCAATTAGGGCATGTTTAAAACATTATAAATATAACTGAATATTAAAAATGTAGTTGTAATGTTTGTGGGGAAAATCTGTATTCTGTTCCACGCTGAATGTACTTTTGGACTTGGATTTATCTTGAATCTGTCAGAAGTCTTGGGAAGAATTTATTACCATTATGAAAGCAGCAGTTGTCCTTTGTGCTTTGCTGCAGAGCAGCTACCACAAGAGAAACCCCTGCAACTCTGAATAGCAGTCATCTCTCCTTCTTATGCCAGAAGTTAGACAGCCCAGTTGATGGGGATAATGGCTATTATGATTGCCATGTGTATGCTTCCTGCTAAATAATGGATCCAGATGTGCTGAAAATCAACTGCAAACAGCTTTTAGCTATGCACAAACTCCACAAATCTGTTATCAGCAGGTATTATTCTTATGTAGCCGTCACCCATTCCCCATCTCCCCAGAAACTTGAAGATTGATGTTTCTCCTCTCTCTAGCCTTGGTTTAATAACTGTGTTGGAGTCATATAACTCCCACTTTCATTTCTTATTTAACAGAAGGGGAAAAAGAAACTCTGGCAAGAGCAATGCAGGTTTACACTGTTATCATGTGGATAACAAAAGCTTCAAGAAGAAAATGCAGAAGGTAAACAAGGAAAAAACTGTCTGACAGCTCAATTCAGGCAGGTTGACATGTTCAGTGTGCTCAGCAACCCACAAAGGTTCTGGGAGGGGTTAGAAGATGCCTCTGTTGGCAGAAATTTGGGGCTTGATGAAACAAAGTCTCAGATTTTCTTTCTTGTAGCAAAACGGCCTGCTCCTTTTCTTGACCAACCAGCCATGGGAGGCATGACAGACCCCCACCACCTACACATCTGAGTCTAATTCTCTTGCCCAGCATACTGACAGTTTCCCGTCTTCCACATGGCTTTGGGGACTGCAGCCCCAGGAGTTATCTGACAATGACTGAACATTCATTTTCATTCTCTAATAAATTTGTGGATGACGGGAGTAGCAGGACACATTAAGGGACCTCTTCATTCTTTACGTCTTTGGGATTACAACAATTTAAGGCATGTTTGCTTAATGCTTGGCAACAGCAACATTATAGTCAGTTCATACTTTGTGTTTGTTTGTGGTTTTTTTCATGTCACAGTGGTGGCTCTGTATCTTTATTGACCAAAAGGCATATTTTCAAGGAGCAGCTGACAATCTGGATAAGGAGACAGCAGGGGCTTATGCACAGATATGGGGGAGTGGACACAACCTGTGACAGGTCTCAAGCACCACCTCACACTTTATCATGTAGCTATTTCATCACACAAACATAGGATGAATGTCACTGACTCCAAAAAACCATCACCATGAAACTGTGTGAAGGATCTTGCTCTGCTGACCCCACATCCAGATGCTGAAGGTCTTACTTGTCTAGATGCAGGTTATTATTACACTCTGAAAGATGCCCTTACATCTTACTAGTGCCCTGGGAGTTATTGGTGGTAAAGCAACTGTTGGTGCTGTGGAGTTTAGCTATTTGGTAAGCAGCTACTCTCTGGCACAGAAATTATAGCTCAGTATGAACGAATGGGCTTCCAGCACACTGTGGGGTGTCTTGCTAGTTCAGGTCTTTAGAATCCTGCTACCTTGAGCTGCCTGTAAATATTTATTTTAGACAAAAGTATTTATGTTGATGACTTGCAGACCTTGATTCAGTTTCATTTGCGTTAGCAAGGATCATTTTCCTTCTTTGTAAAATAGCAATGTCTAAACTGCAGGGAGCTATAAAGTATCAAATGCCTTAAGAGTGCTGGTGCCATTCAAATGTAGCTCAGTTATCTGTCCCAGTCATTGAACCACTCTTTTATGGTCTGTTTCCCCATGATTTCTTCTCACAGAAATTATAGATCCATGATATGCTTTAGGTTGGAAGGAACCTTAAAGATCATCAGTTTCAACCCCCACTGCACTGGGCAGGGACACCTTCTACTAGAACCAGATGTCTCAAAGCCCCATCCAGCCTGGCCTGGAACACTTCCAGGGATGAGGCATCCCCTGCCTTTCTGGGCAGCCTGTTCCTCACCACCCTCAAAGTAAAGACTTTCTTACCAATACCTAATCTAAACCTACCTTCTTTCAGTTTAAAACCATCATTCCTTGTTCTATCACCAGAAGTACCTCTCTGGGTTTATTGTAGGCCTGTCTAGCTACTGGAAGGTGTTATAAGACCTCCCTGGAGTCCAGGCTAAACAACCCTAACTCTCTCAGTCTGTCTTCATAAGAGAGGTGCTCCAGACCTATGACCATCTTCGTGGCCCTCCTCTGGACCTACAACTCTTTGAGTGTGACCGTCCAGTCAATTCCTTATCAACTGAGTGGTCCATTCATCAAATCCATGTCTCTCTAGAGACAAGGATGTTGTGTGGGACAGCATCACTGTAAGTGACCTGTTTACCATGAAGTTCAAATGGACTTCCATAAACAGTGGTTTAGGGAAATTTTGCATTTGATGATGAAATATAAATAAGCCCAAAACCAAACTTTTCACTGGGTATAAAGTTGCGGTATGTTACACAAATGTTATTCCTGCTGAAGGTTCAGCCACTTAACGTGGCAGTTCATCAAAAATATTATTATTGAAGTGAGGGAATATTGCTAAGCATCAGTTTCAGGCTACCTTTAAGAACATCATGTCTCTAACAGATGCTGGTTGTTGATTCTCCTGGGAAATGCACAAAAAACATTCAACACACCAAATGGCCCTTGACACTTCTGGAAAACAACATTGGAAATTTTCTGATTGAGAATTTTAATTTGTTTTGTCAACTAGAGCTGATGCTTATGCCTCACTTAAAAAAATAGTGTTTTCATGCAAGATTTAGATATGATAAACAAAAACATCTTTTCTTTTTTTTTTTTTTTTTAGTTGCTAAAACAGTCAGTTCTAAAACTGATGGAAAATGCAGAGAAGGGCAGAGGAGATAAGAGATTATTTAGAAAAATAATACTGGAAGACTGGAAAAAACACTGGAAGACTATAGTTTGTGTTATTACCCCGTAATATCTCCCAGAAGACCTGACAGTGATCCAATGAGTGTGGAATGATATGAGGCATGTACAATGTATTCTTCTCATGATGTGTGATTTATAAAAGATACTAGCAGTCTTAGAAATTAAAGATCAGAAACTAGATGATCAGACTTTCTGCCCAAGCTTTACAGGAAGAAAAAATGAAGGAATAAAAGTGTCAATTTGAGTATCTCTGAAGGACACATTGTACTCATTATTATGAGTACAATTATTATTATTTCTCGTTATTTTCCCGTGAGCCCAAATGCACAAAAGGGAGGAGGTTTAAAAGCAGAGTCCTCAAACACTAGTTACAAACCAACACATCCTGAATAAATGAAAGGAGGGGGATGTGAGGATGACTGACAAAGCAGTGAGATGCAACACTAAACAAGAGGAAGAAAGAAAACAGTAGTGAAAGGATGTGGCTTTAAAGCATCAGCAAAGATGAGTCCCATGTGTGAGAGAGGCAGCTCCCCAGGGTGGTGATGCAGCTGCAGGTTGGAACCACAGTGATGCTGAACAGGACTCTTGTCAACGCAGCAACCAACAGGCACAACGGAAAGCCTGAACAAGAGATTAATTCAGCCCATGTTATCTGTCTGATTTTGAGATATTCATTTTGATATGCGGTTTTCACTTCTGTGGTTGAAGGATTGTCTTCTACATTACCAAGCCCCTGGATTTCCAGGCTCTCTGGTGCTATTGTGACTGCAAAAAACCACATGTCCATGAAGACCCTGGCTCCCATCTGCTCTAGTGGTCTCTGCTAGGCTATCCTGGGAAGATGGGGCTGCTCTTACTGAAGCTGGCTGAGGGCAGGCAGGCTGCATGCTCTGGCAAGGCTTAGGGAGCCTTGAGCATTTGCTGTTCTTCCTTGGTCTGTAAAGCAGCCCTTCAGTGTTACCCATCAAATCAATTCCAATACAAACACAATTGATAACTTTAGTTTTTCCACTGTTGCTTCTTTTCAAGTTTTGATTGAAAGTAATTACTAAATTTTTTTGAAGTCTGAAAATATTTACACCTCTAAAAGTGTTTTACTGTCCAACTCTCTTACTATTTCCACACAGGTGAGCACCCCAAAAATCTTGCCTCACAAGACTCAGAATGATTTTGAGATCTGAAAACCACTGAAGCATAAAACCTGTGTAGGTTTCTTAATTAAAGGTTATGCTATACACTCAACTTCAACATTTCAAAACATTTATTTTGTAATACTGTTTACAAATTTTCTTCTTTTCTAATCTTTCCAAAGTTAGTTTCCCTTACATTAGTTCTTACATTGCAACTTATTTCCTTCAGTCTTTTACACACATTGTGTGGTTTTAGAGAGGAAGAAATATTTTTACATTTATATATGTTTATAGAAAGTGAATTATACATTAATAAAAACCTGTTTTTGGTATTATTTCTTTATGTTACTCATCTCTTGTTTCCTTGATTTTGCATCAGTCCTATTTTTCTCTCTTTTTACTGTGATTTCTTCCCTCTGTTTCACCTCCAGTACCTCTTTCTTCTTCCCTGTCTTCTTTATTTCCAGTCTTTCATATTTTTCCTGCCTAACTGCACAAAACTCAAACTATTTCACTAATGAAGTAAATGGTTGGACTCTTTTGAGGATCATTAGGATAACAGATATGAGAAGCTTCATAGTCTGCTTATATGAATTTATGGACTTTAGATTTAATCTAGTTAAAAATCAGATATTTGTTTTTCCATTTCTGCAGAGACTGGGAGACATCCTCTTCTCTGTACAAGATTGTGTCATTTTCACAATATGCCAACCCCATCTCCCGTTCACATACAAACAATGGTCTGCTTGCATATCAAAGTAAATGATGTTTCTGCACACCAGTGCTATGAGCATTCAGTCCTGGGGATGAAGTGCAGAGAAATCATCCGCTCAGTCACAGCCTTTACTGGGACAGAAAATCTTCACCCAGATTTTGTACTTTTGCTTTCGTCTGCTTACCTTCCAGCACTTATCCCCACAGAAAAATTATGTTCCTTCTCAAAAAGAGATGAATTCAGGACAAACTGTAGCACGTGCAGCAGGAGCTAGTTAAACATAATAAGCCATTTAATCAGGCAGTATATCATTTGTGAAATGCATTAGAGTTGAACACCACCCTTCATCGTTTTTTCAGTTCTGTATCTGGCAAGAGAATGGTGAAGTGACTCATTTTAAAACAATTAGGTGATAAGTGTTTTGGGCTGATTAATCATGAAAAATAGCCCTGGCAAATACAAACAAAGCTAATGATTTTCCACAGTGATTTTGCTATTTCAATCTGGTATTTTTTTGAGCAACCAATCCAGTGAAATAAGAAGCAAGGCTGATAGCCTTGTTTACAGTTATGGTTATTATAGTCCCCTTTTGGCCTTCTGCCATTCTTGCCTAAAAAGCTAAATGAGAAAAAACCCACCCAAATCATAAATATTTTGGGGCAAAAATGCTTTTAACAGCAAGCAGTGAAGAGACGGTAAGCCTGGACCAAGAATTTGTATTAAACAAGCAGGATTTCTGTCTGGCCTTCAGTTCTCCACCCTTCTATCTGAAGTTGAAATGTGAACACATATATGTAAAGGTGCATAAATAATGCATGGCATGTCTATACTTGCTATATTTCAATGAACTAGGGATTATCAAATGAAAATAATAGGAATTTCTCTATTAATGAAGTTAGTAGGAACTCTGTGGTAACCAGTGATAGGACCAGAGGGAATGGCCTGAAGTTGTGTCAGGGGTGGTTTAGGTTGGATGTTAGAAAAAGGTTCTTCACCCAGAGAGTGGTTGGGCACTGGATTAGGGTCCCTGGGGAAGCAGTCACAGCACCAAGCCTGACAGAGTTGAAGAACATTTGAACAATGCTCTTAGGCACATGGTATGATTCTTGCAGATGGTCCTGTGCAGGGCCAAGAGTTGGACTTCAATGATCCTTGTAGGTCCCTTCCAACTCAACATATTCTATGATTCATTGAGGTTCAAAATAAACATGGAGATTTTAGTGAAACATCGTATTCTAAAACTCCACTTATGTTTAGAAAAGTACTAAGAGTAATAATCTTTCTCTTTTCCATTTGCTTTGTTTCTTAGACCAATGAGAGAGTAACATATAGAGACTATTTTAGAGCGTGGTGACTACTTCAGAAGGTCTGAAGAAAATTCCTTTTTCAGTCCTTTACAAACCATCTCTTCAGATCTGGCATCTCAAAATTATTTGTTCAATGAAACCATAAAACAGATGCTCATAAGATACTTCAAGAGATAGAGGCGTCTGCTCCCTAGCTCAGAAACAAGATCAACTTTTAAGATCTCCTGTAGAAACTATATAGTTATAAACCCCGTAAAAACGCAATATATACCTTAGTTTTTTTCTACTGCAAAATACAAACCCAACTCCAAACACGTTATTTACATTACTAAGCAGGATATTTCTGAAAACTTCTCTGAATTGCATTTGACTAGACATTGCCCTCTACATTCAATTGCATTTTTAAATGGACTAACTTAATGCTTCAGTCGCACACAAAAAAATTCTGTCACCAAGCTTTTATTGGGATAATCTTACATGCACAGAGAACCAAATGTTTGGAAGTACACAGAAATTTAAACTTAAAAGGTAACTGCAATGTTGACCAAATATTTTAATGAAGATTTTGATTCAAATTAATATTAAACAAAACCCAGGCACTCAATATTTGATCTGTGAAAGTTTAGAAAATTTGGAGTTTGAGGAAGCAATACTGATAAATTTGGACATTTAAAACCAAAAGAAGCTGTTTAATAGTGAAAATGATGACTGGAGCTTCTAATAAAACAGGGAATTGCCTCAGCTATGAAAGGATGGCTTTCGCCCTTTGGATCTGACAAGGCAACCACTGCAAGGCTGTTGATTTTATAATTATGGGGAAGACAGGAAAACTCTCATAAAGTGATATAGAATGCTATAAATTATATGGATTATTACATTTCTTATCTGTTCAGCCACAGCAGTACTGAGTTAAGAATGACAGTTATTTACTCTGAGTTACAAAAAAAGTCAATTATATGAGCAGCCTTTGCTTGAAGGATAGGATAAGAGGGTACACGCGTAAAGCAGCAGGCTGTGGACAATGACCTGCACACCAGCCAGTGCCTGGTGAGAAGACACAGGCTCTTCCAGACTGAATATCACACTCAGTTTCTAGCATCATTGCTCATTACTGTGGTTGTTGCAGCTGAGGGAAGGGTTGAGCTGTGTAGGACCTACTCTACAGAGAGGAAAGAAGTGAATCCTCTCTGCAGAAGTTGATTGGTCCACTTGTGTTACCATTCTTTGACTCACTTCATGAAGTGAGTCATAGAGTGCATGAAGTGGATTTCTTTTGGGTAAGATGGGAAGATGCGCTCCAAGAGCACTACTAATGTTCTCCAGCTGCTAATGGATAGTTAGTCCATGGAATGTGACTATAATTAAAATAGGGGATGAAAGCCCAAGTATAGAAAAAAAATCCAACATAAAATCAGAGTTGTGACTCAGCTCTCATCACGAAGTGTTTTGCTTTACATTCTCCCTTGCACTATAATACCTCCCAATGCAGACATAGCCATAGACCAAAAAATGTCAGATTGAAATTGACTCAGATCTCTGAACTTGCTATTTAGTTTCCCCACCAGCCATTCTTTCAAACTCTTTTGGGTGATTAATAATGAGCTTTCTCCTCATAGTCTGCTAGGAGAAATTGGGATGCAGTGATTATTTAATTTGATTCATATAACAAAGGTGTCTATTTTGTAACAGGAACAGCTTTCTGCACACTATACCAAAGTTAGGAAGTTCTAGCTTGGAAGAAAGACAAAAAGATCAGTACCTTGCTTTTGATCCTTCCTTCGATATGACAAAGGTGTGATCTCTTAATCATGGCACTTTCACTTGTTCTTATTGTGATGCGTCAATGAAAAAAATATGCTTCAGATGACAAAAGTATTGGTTCCAAGGGTTTTGTTTGCATCTCTAAAAGTGAGGAATGGATGACTCATCTCACTGGGGATCAAAAGAATACAGGAATGCTATGCTTATTTTACCTCCTCTAAGAGGTAAAGCAGTCAGCTCTGTTGGGTTTTTTTAATGTTGACATGCTGCACATCTTCAGGCTTCCTATACATACAAGAAAGGGTTTGTTTGAAGTGTAACAACTGCAGAAGTCTGAAAAAGTAATCTTATGGCTGTCTCTTCTTTGAGGCACCTTGCTCTTTGAGCACCTCCGTTTCTGTAGCAACTGACATGCTCCCCAAGCTACTGAAAGGTCTCTCTTTTAAACCAGCAAAAAACACAGCTCAGGATTTGCAGCATCCTTTCACAAAGGTGAAAGTCATCCAATTGTGACCATTGAGATTCTCATTTGCCTCACTTTTGGTATCTCTAGCTGCTGCCTTGCACAGGCTTTCCTTGCTTTGTCCTGTGTTTGGAATAGAGACGTTTTACAAAAGTTATCTTCACTGATTATCCACTGTCCTTTCTGTTGCCTGCTTAGACCTCCTTGGTTGTTACTCTTTTCTACTTTTAAGAAAAATCTTTAAAAAAAGGCTAAAATGAATTTACCTGAACTGATTTCCATTAGAAGCCTCTGTCTTCATGCTGAAGCAATTTTCTCAGTCCATCAACGAACAGCTATGTCCATCTGTTATTAATAGTGACAAGCTAATATATCTTAGCTGAGGGATTTTTTTTTATCTTTCATAGGTATTTTATATGGGAAATACAAAGCATCTATGAAAGCTAACCTCAGACTTACTTCATTAACAAACTTAAAAATCACTGAAAATCTTTAGGGTTTCCCAGAAAACATGATTTTTTTTTCCTATTAGTATTTTTTCCTCTATTCTTTTATAATTTTTCAATAACAAGATGAGACTTTGCATATGTAGAATACCAAAATAACACCTTATTTTAGAACAGTTAAAATTAAATAAATGTTACAACTTGAAAAATCAAAAATGTTTGAGGTAGCCTTCAATTAGAGCAACTTCCCATGCTATGTCAGTCTAATTCTGAAATCTAGTACATTTTGGATGATTTTATATTTTACTTCTTCTACCTATTTCTTTTGAAAAGAACACATATTTAAAATTCAATTAAAAATGTTCAATGTAAATCTGTGTTCATAAACATGTTTTATCAGAAAAGAATAACTGGTCTTTTTCAAGAAAAAGGGAATTTCCTAGGAAATTTACATACCATACAACACAATGTAGCAAAACGAAATAGTCATTTCCTGAGTAAAATCAAGATAGTAAGCTTCCTAAATGCTTTCTAAACAATTTATGATGAATATTTAAAAGCTAGTACTGTGGCGATGCTGACCTGGAAACCATCACACATCGAAAAGTTAGCGATCAGCAAAAAAGTTGATCTGAGGAGACTCAGTCCTGTGCTGTGCTGTGCTGCACATCCAGCATGGCCTTCAAGCTTGTGTTGGGCTGCATAAAACCCTTGGTTGTAGGATCACATCAGCTGGCTTATTGTCACAAGGAAGCATACAGGCTCTTCCCACTGGGTACCAGCAATGGCAGAGCCTTTCTGTTCTTTTCTCTATCCAAAAGTGCAGCAAAAAGTTCTTCTGTGAGCATCCTTTTTGTTTGACAGCAGAAATAATGAACAGAGTTATTCTCATTCAAGAAATTCCTATAGTAAATTGGCACTCTTCCCATGGACAAGGTCTGCACAGTCTGTACAGAGCGTGTATCAGAGATCTATTCAAAGCTGCACAACTCAGGATTCCCAGCATTTAAAGGGATGTAAGATTATCTGTACTCTTCTTTCTTTCTTTACAGTGTTAGCTCTAATACATATCATTTTATAGGATACTTTACAGAGCCTGAGTGACTTTTTTATGGGGATCATAACAGGCCAGTATCTCCTAGTGCAAAATGACTACTTAAAATGACTATTTGAAAACACCAGGACTATGTAGACTGCAAATGGAAATCTGAGTTTCTCATAACAGCCTAATTTCTATTTTCCTTTTCTGTATTTATTGAAAGTGCAAGTGCCACTATTTGAGTAAAGGGTTGATGCCCAGCATGTGTGAAGCTACTGCTGAACTTCTGATTGGCTGTGAAATACATTTTCCCTGTTCTCTTCCCAGGAACACTTTCAAGAGGTATCGAGAAAATTATTTTAGACAACCTGCTCTTTCCAGTTTTCAGAACTATTTCTGACGTAGTCAAATCCATGTAAATGACATACAAAAATATTCTTTTCGAATCTTAAACATTCTAGACATTTAGTCCAAAATGCCTCCGTAGGAATTACATATAGCCATTATGGGATGTAATTCTGTCCTTAGGGCCCTTCAGTGCTAGCCCTAAAGCTCAAACTGACAATACCAACAGCAAAATTCTTCAGCTACTTGATTAAGAGACCATAAGACAAGCAAAAGTCAGAACCCGTATTGGTTTTTTATTTTGGCTGTTGCCTATATGCATACTCATTATTAGAAATGCTCAAATAATTGTGTGTTTGCTTCAGAGAAAATATATCCAGCCTGTTACTGCAGAGTCAGTAATATGCTGCAAATTAATACACTCCTCACAATTTTGCATCATCTGCAAATTTGCTGTGAACACTATCTGTCCCCTCCCCCAGGACATCAACAAAGATGTTAATCAGTATTTGTCCCTGTATCAAGACTTGGGGCACACCAGTTCCTTGTCTCCAGCTGGACTTTGTGTCACTTATCACAACCATCTGAGTGCAGCCCCACTTTTCAATCCACCTCATTCTCCACTTAGTTAGTCAATGCTTCATTAGGTTGTCTATGAGGATGCTGTGGGAGACAGTGTTGAAAGCCTTGTTGAAGTCAATATAAACAGTACCCACTGCTCGCCTCTCATCCAAGACAGTCATGTCATCACAGAAGGTTTTCAGGTTTGTTTTTTTCCTCTTCATCAATCTATGCTGACTGCTCCCATTCACTTTCCTAATTTTCATGTATTTACAAATGTTTCCCAGGTTTAGTTGCTTCCTAACCTTTCTGGGGATCAAGGTGAAACTGACTTCCTGGTCGTTTCCCACATCTTTCTTTCCCTTTGTGAAGATATTTGCTTTTTTCCAGTTCTCGGGTATCTTCCCTGGTCACCATGATTTTTCAAGCATAATCAAGACTAGCCTGACAGTGACACCAGCAAGCTCCCTCAGCACTCATGAATGTATCCCATCAGGGCCCATGGACTTGTGTTTGCCCAGGTTGTTTTAATATTCCCTAACCTGATCCTCCTCCACCAAGGAGGGAGCCTTTCTCCCGGCTTTTCCCAAGGGTCTCAAGGTGCTGAGATTGCTGAAAGCAAATCTTAAAGGTCAAAGTAAAGAAGACACTGGGTATCTCCCTCTTCTCCATGTCTTTTGTCAACAGGTCTTTTATCTCAATCCCCATATTTCCCCTAATCTTTTTTTTGCTGTCAATTTACCTGTAGAAGCCCTTCCTGTTGCTCACCACATCCCCTGACAGGCTTTCCTAACCCCATCTCTGCACACTTTTCTTTCTCTGTTCCTCCCAGGTCACCTGTCCCTTTCACATCTTCTAGGCTTCCCATTTACATTTGAGTTTTGTCAGGAGGGACTTGCTCATCCATGCAGGCATCCTACCACTTTTACTCATATCCGGATGGACAATTTTTTCAACCTGCAGGATGCAATCCTTAAAAATCAACCATTTGTCATCTCCCATGCAATTCTTTGAGAAGCTCCCTGAACAGGAGCTTAATTTATAGTCACTGCAGCCAACAATGCCACAGCATTCATATCCCTAGACAATTCTTCTTGTTTGTAAGTGCGAGGTCCTACACAGTATCATCCTTCATTGGCTTCTTGATCATCTTTGTCAGGAAGTTATCATACATGCACTCCAGAAACATCCTGCTCATACTGTGTCATGTTGCTTTTCCAACAGATATTGGAATGGTTGAAGTATTTCTTGAAGACCAAGGATGGAAAGATGAAGATTCTTATAGTTGCTTGTGGAAGGGTTCATTTGCTTCTTCTTCCTTATCATGCAGTCTGTAGCAGACACTCACCATGTTCATCTGCCTGCTAACTCTGATCCATAAGCCCTCAACTTGTTATCCATATGTCCCAAGGTACTGTTCCATGCATTGTCACTGCTCTCTCACAAGCCAGATTACTCCTCTCTTCACCATCTCAGATAGCCCTTTCAGAAGAATCAACACCCAGTCACTTCAATGTTCCAACTGTGTGAGCTATCCCATCATGGCTCTATGATCACAGTGAGATCATAGCCCTGTAACTGCACACAGATCTCTTAATTCCTTCTGGTTTCCCCCTATGCTGTATGCATTAATGTACAGACACTTCAGAGAGGCACACAGTTGTGTCAATTTCCCAGAAAGTAATCATACGAAAATATCTCATTTGTCTCATCTAGAGAAGAGAACACTTGCAATTATATTCCACTACTGAGAAATGACCTGATAGCTCTTCCTGACAATCACATCAGGTTAATTACGCTGAAGGTGACAGAATCTATTCAATATCATGTGTTAAATAGTGGACATGACTCAACACTCAGGTTTTGAAAAGAATATGCAGCTTTATTGCACTTGCTTTGTTATGTTATTAAAAAAGCCAACCAAACAAACAAAACCTGACAGACAAAAAAACACAAACAAAAACTCCCTAACCCCCCTAAAAAACCCAAACTCAACCAACAAAACAGGAAAAAACCCGCAACAGAAACAAATAAACAAACAAACAAACAAACAAAAATCCCCAAACCAAAACCCCCCGCAACAGTCAGGATAAAACACATCAAAATTCATTACATTGGTTCAGCATTCCAGAGAGAAAAACAATATACAGCAATAGAGCATGTGGTAATGCTGGCTGAAAGGGAATGATGAAGGTCAAGTCAGCCTAGGTTTTGTTTAGACAAATCTCAAAATTTTTAAAGGATGGAGGATACACAACTTCGCAAGCTGCAATTTATGGCCCATGTTCCTTGTTACATCATTTGGCACAATGAGCCATCCATTAGGATGAATTTGGATCCATCATCTTTGTAATCTAGTAGTCGTAGGTTATTAGATCTCCCTCCCCTGCATGAGAGGAAGTTCAAATTGGACATTTGTAAAAGGTTCTTCACTGAGAGAGTGGTTGGGCATTGTAACAGGCTCCCCAGGGAAGTGGTCATAGTAATAAGGAGGACAATGAAGATGGTGAAGGGCCTTGGGGGGAAGCCATATGAGGAGCAGCTGAGGTCACTTGGTCTGTTCAGCCTGGAGGAGACTGAGGGGAGACCTTATTGCAGTCTACAACTTCCTTGTGAGGAGAGGCTGACACTGATCTCTTCTCTGTGGTGACCAGTGACAGGACTCGAGGGAATGGCCTGAAGTTGTGTCAGGGGAGGTTTAGGTTGGATATTAGAAAAAGGTTCTTCACCAAGAGGGTGGCTGGGTACTGGAATCGGCTCCCCAGGGAAGTGGTCACAGCCTGCCAGAGTTCAAGAAGCATTTGGACAATACTCTCAGGCACATGGTGTGATTCTTGGGGATGGTCTGTGCAGGGCCAGGTGTTGGACTCAATGATCCTTGTGGGTTCCTTCCAATTTGGTATATTCTGTGATTCTGTGATTAAGTCTCTCAGATTTTAAGGGGCATTTGGACAACACTTTTAGTCATATGGCTTAGTTTTAGGTACTCCTGCAAGGAATAGGGCATTGGACTTGATCCAGATAGGTTCCAACTTGAGTTACTCTCTATGATTCTGTGATCTCTTAGCCCCTTCTCTGGAGGAACAAATAGGTCTCCACCCTTATGTACTCCTCAGAAATTCATACCTGACCATATGCAGAACCTTCTTCAATTCCTCAATACCTTTCTTGAACTGTAGAGCCTATAACTGTACCAGGATCCAGATATGGCCTCTCCAACACAGAACAGAGTGAAATAATAGCTTCCCTCAATCTGTTGGCCATACATCTCCTATTGTAGTCCAATGTGCAGTTTGTTTTTTTCATGATGAAAGCTCAGTGTTGGATCATTAGTACCCACTGTAAACACCAGGTCCTTTTGCAACCTCATAACCTGCACTGATGTGTGGGGTCACTCTGTTCCCAAGTGCAGAGATTTGCAGTTCTTGAACTTAATGTGACTTATGCTGGCCAAGTTGTCCAGTAATTAAGCTGTATCTGGAATGACTGTAGTATTACTTTCTGTTACTCTTTATGTCACTCACAAGTTACTTCTTCTGCTACAAGGCTTTGGCCTTCCTGATATCAGTCACAAGTGTCTAAACAGTATCGTTATACTTCTCCATCATTT
This sequence comes from Pseudopipra pipra, assembly GCF_036250125.1. Classification (NCBI taxonomy): domain Eukaryota; kingdom Metazoa; phylum Chordata; class Aves; order Passeriformes; family Pipridae; genus Pseudopipra; species Pseudopipra pipra. The sequence continues at coordinate 52,613,806 of NC_087551.1, forward strand.
CCTCTTCTTGTTTCTATGACTTTTTTGCAGCCTTCTTGCACTTTAGTTGAGCAGTGAGCATATTGTTTAGTCATGTAGGGGGTTGGCCAAAATGTTGAATTATTCAAGAGATGTAAGCTTAAGATGATGTTGAATGACTGGACATAATTATAAGTTCAAGTTATCTTCATAGATAAACAAAGGCACATGAACTTTCAGCCTCTTGTTACAATAAAACTTTGGAAGTCCTGTTGATTGAGAGTGGACATCTTGAGCAACTGGAGAAGTTGTTCTTTAAGCATCAGCAAAGAATAATAACGTAATATGGTCAAATATCAGCGGAACGGATCTTAGCAGCAAACCTGAAAGAGAATGAGAGGACCTGAATATGAGAAAATGGTTTTGAGGATTACAGTTTGCAAATATATAATTGCAGTGCTTTTCATGAAGAAAAAAGCTCTGCAACAACAGTCTAATATAAATGGATATAGGAGCATCACTGGTTATCACCGATGCAGAAAACAAGGCCAAAAGAAGTTGGAAGGGGCAAGTCTGAGTTTGCTGCAGAAAAATCTGTACAATAATTGCCTCTTCACTGATGCACTGAAGACAGGCTGTTGGCCCTCCACAGCTATATTTGATTAGCTTGACAAGATTTTCCTAGCAGGTCTCCAGGGGTGATTTCTCTGAGGAACTGCTAGAAGCTTCTCCTATGGGAACTCCGATGGAGCCCATACCAGCTGTCTCCAAGACAGACTCACCATCAAGAATTGTGTGTTTCAAGTTACCAGTGCTAAGGCACTTTGCTGGAAGAGCTAGAAGTCCTTGGTTCCAAGCCTTCTTTGACAAATTTTACCAATTACATATTTTATCAAGTTATCTATGATTACTATCACTGAGATGACCCCCTTAGCCTCGAAAGTCATGCTCATTTGGTTATTGCTTCTTTCTCTTACTCAGTGATCTTCAGAAATCTTCTTGCCCACATAACCATTTCAACAGAAAGGACAGATTGTTCTATCACTTTGTTTTTTTGAGGGAGTTGTTTTGTTTCTGAAAAAGATGTCTCTAATTTCATCTGAACATAATTTTTAAATTTTTTTTAGGTGAAATTTAAATAGATGCTGAGTTATCAGAGGCTCTCCAGGACCCATAGTTCTTGGAGAGTTCCTAAGAAAGTTCTTAGCCTACAAAACCCCCCGAACATTATGTCAATGCTGTTGCAATTTACAAACCTGAGGGAAAAGTGGAGGATGACAATGATTAATGTCCCTTCTCTCCAGTCATATCACTGGAAACTGGAAGAGATAATAAATAAGGAAATACTCTATATGGATGACACCACCCGCTTTCAGTCTGAGGGACAGGATTTGCAATTTTCTCTGTACTCAAGTGTTCTAAGTTTTGGAGGAAAGCCTTCACAGGAAGGGAAGAAATTAAGACCTGCACAAGGGGGCAGAAAATTGCTATTAACAGAATCAGCTATTTATACTGCCTGACTTTATAAAATCTGTAAATCCTTGGTTCCAGAAGCTGCAAATTCAATCCCTATTGAGATGATGGGGGACAAAGTTATTTATGTTGACTACAGCTGCTGCCATTTCCATAACAGTAACAGTTAGAGAGGCACAGTTATCTCCATGAAGGTAGTCACTGTCTTGAAGAACCAGAACTCTGAATGATTCAATTGCCTAAACATAGGCATTTATTGTTATTTCAGATGACCTGAAAGACAGCTGTGAGGGCAGATACTTAGGGAGAGGCTGCTAGAGGCCAGGTAGGGTATGCTTGGGTTTCTAAAATAGTATCTGATACTTATGTTTAGGTGGCTGACCTACCCATTTTCAATTTTTCCTTAAAGCTGCTACCTCTGGAAAATGTATTCCATATCTTAACTGAGACTATATTTTTAGTCCAGCTATCAAAGATGATGAGATTCATAGAATCATAGTTTTCATGGGGTTTTATATGCAAACATATTTTTCTGTCTATCCACATTTTCTATTTAATAATTTTTGAACAATTCCAGCCAATTTGACAGATGGGAACTGGCTTCAAAGGCATTAACAACCTCCAAGTGTCATGAAAACAGGCTGGATGAACAACCCTATTAGTGCCCTGACAAGAAAAAGAGCATGGTATGAATTTTATCATAGACACATAGTACGAGCACTCCAGCAGCATGAAAACTTCATGTGGCATTAGCAGCTCCATAAACAGCAATAAGTCCAACTACAGGAAGTCAGGCTTCGTCAGTTCCACTGCTCACAGAGCAATTACACTTGTTATCACACCACAACCTTCACCATTACCACTACCCAACCGACAAGGAAGTTCAGCATGGTATAAGAAACAAGACAGAGAAAATTTTAAAAGAGGCAAAGGCTCTAAACAAAATGCAAAACCAAAGATCTGCAGGGCCAGAGAAAGACTCAAGGTTTTATTCTTATATATTCAAAGAAGAAAACTGAAATAAAAATAAAGAAAAATAAGAAGTGTGTAGTAGCACATTTGTATCTGAACTAAAAGAAATTTTCACAAGTACTCATAAATATCCAATGAATATTGTATTAAATGTGTTAGTAGTTGGCACTTGTAAAGTCTTGTGGAAATAATTCTACTACGTCTAACTGGTTGTCCCACACTTGTTTTTATGGCTATTGTAAATCTCTTCCTTGCTTGACAGAGGAAGCCCTTGGCACTCTAACTTAGTTTTACAAGTAAATTCCATGTAAATGAAAATTAATTGTTCCCCTAATCTTTCTGCTTGGGCTTTTAATTTTTGGGGTTTTTTTGCCTGTGTTATACCTATAAAAGGCAGCCATGTCCTTGTCTACTTTAGGAAGTACTTGCATGTTGTCTTTGTTCTGCATAGGAAAGAGATGATTGCTTGCAGATCTGGGGGAATAAACATAAAAACATCTGTTTAGAGATTAATTGCTAACAGAATCACAAAAGTTAGAAAATGACAGAATTATACCATCTGTGAAATTTTCCTTTTTCTCTCCGTACATTATGGTGCCATGTTTAATGGAATGCTTTAATACATCATTTTATTCCAATGGAAACCATTTTGCCCACTAACTACTGTTGACTTTGTTTCAGATAGCTTGGTGACTATAGTTTCTTTTGCATCAGCACAGAGATTTTATCACAGCTGCTTAGACTGGCTGATTAGCAATTTAATGGGATTTAGCTGACCAGAAATGAGAGGACAGACAGCTCTAATGCCTAAAAGGCTGTTAGATTTATATAAGCCTCCTTACTAAATGGGTTGCCTCAAGTATTACAGCGACCATTTCCTGAATTTTGAGCTCAAATGGATACATACTTCTGCTTATACTGGAATTTAGGAAGTGACAGACAGAAGGCTTTAATTGGATTAGTCTACTGGTCTACAATGTAAATTTAGTATAACAGTAAGTAATAGTATCCAATATAAATATTTCCTTAGGTTTGGGGACCTGGAACTGTCCTACAGGCAACAATTCTGATTTAAGTGCAGTGGTGTGGATATAATTAAGGGAACACACCGACTTAGTATGGATAAACGACTTATATAACCTTGCACACCCTAATTGAGAACAAGCTTTTACAAAGTGTAACAACAGGATGATGCATAGAGGAAAAGGAATACAGCGAGCAGAAGTAATGATGTGATCTAAAGCACATGTAAAGATTTTCATTACAAAGCATTGCTCACATTTTTTCTTTTATCTCCATATACTGGAATATTACATTTGATCTTTTCTCCATTTTGCCACTCGATTTGACGGTGTGGAGAAAAAGACATGTTGAAAAACTCAGTTGTTTCTGATGTGTTGTCTGATTAGTCATCCATGTACTGGTTTCTTACTAATAGAGATTCCTCAAAGTAATTCAGAAGAAACTTTGAATAGTTTGAAGCCCAAAGGTATCCTGTATGGATTTATTCATTCTTGGGATGAATGGGATGAACTTAAATCTCTTGAGGCCCCAAAAAACCCCATAAAAATACAACTCTGTTTCTATAAATTTATTATTTTAAGCTGATAGAGATTTCATCTGAATGCTTACTCATGTATAAAGAAATAGTCTGCAGCAAAAATTGCCTACTCCTTACCATTAAATTACCTGTACACTGAACCAAAGGACATCATTCTTCACCATTCCTACTGTCAATATATAGCATAGTACATGTAAAAATAAAGGATAAACCACTGATATCTTGAGGACTGTCCTCATCAAAGCTTTTACACAGATGTGAATGATTTTAAAGTGTGCTAGGCATGAAGCCTGATTACTTCCTTACCCTTAGCAACGTGACCAGAGGAGCCCAAAGTAACCTGGACAACAGGTATCCTTGGGTTATCTGGTGAAAATCTCAGCTAAAAAAGATTCAGAAGTAGACAGTCATGGTGAGTTTTCTTCAGGAAGGGCCAAGCCCTCCTGACATTTGTTTAAAAGTCTTTCTATACCATTGCTGAATCAGTCAGAGAGAATAGGGAAATTATTATCTCCAACTGAAGTATCAGGCATTATCTGTTGCCACAAGCATGATTGGAGATTTTATTGTTCTATTCTGGCATGGCAAAATCTGCAGTGAATTCTTGCCATTGGTCTGACTGATGCTGTAAGCATAGCTTGCCTACTCTGTTAGTCATCTCTTAAAAAGAAATTGCTGTGTCTCCTGCAGTTACCTTGACAATTCACAAGGCAAGCTATTTTTTAATGCAAGTTTACCAAGAAAGTGCATGCTGTACATTGCAGTCAAATGGATCCAATACTCCACTAGCATAAATTACATTGTCACTCAGGTAGAGTAGGCTGTACATATGCAAAACACTATGGAAATGTTTTTACCATTCAGCAAAATGATTTGTAGAAGTTATATGGATATGCACGCATTTCTTTCATGGTTTTAGAGTCCTGCTGTCTATGTGTCCTCATTTGCAACAATAACCAGTCTACAACAAACCTCACATAATTAAACTGAACAGAATGGCACTTTCTTTACCAAGGGTAATTGTTCATACGCTGCCTCTGTGTAATGAGTCACCATAAACTAAAGGACATGTTAATAAGTATCCACAGCTGGCACTTTGGGCTGGATTCTGCCTAAATAAGGACCGCTTAGCAAAACATTCCAAGCATCATGATCTTTCAAGCCACAAAATAGCCTCAATTAGGAAGAAGATTTTACACTGCAGTGTTTATCTCCCCTTGCATTTTCATCATGAGCAGCTGAGATTTTAAACACCCGGAAGTTTCTCTACTGCTGGAATGTGAAACATGTTCACCTTCACAAATTTTTAATAAAACCATACCTTCACCTAGTATTTTTAAAAATTACTCTGAGTACTCCCCCACTTATATGTGCTGGCTGGGCTCTTCTAAAATATAACACACTTCATGCACTTACCTAATTGGCAGATGGATTTTAGTCAGGTTTATTGACCTCAGAAAGAAATTAATAACTGCTTTGGTCTCGCTCATGCAATTACTCAAATAATATTTTCAATTCTATATAGAAAGTTACAAAAATGTAACAGGAATGAAAAAAATAAAGGACTTGTAGTATGGAGACCTTAGAATGATTATGAAAATCAGGGTTGCAAACCCCTTGTGTATCGGCAAAATGATATTTGGAGGACAGAGGGAAATAAACACAGTAAAACATTAGTAGGATATTTAGGAGGATATTTTCTGAAGTTTAGACTATATGAACCGATAACCTTCATTTCCTACTTGAAAAATTACATCTTGAACTGTAACATGGGCATCAGAGGGCAAAAAACTACAGACAGGGGTTGAAGAAGCTCTAGTTTTCAGGAAGTTATTCTGCTTAGTAAGTGCCATGAAGCACATTCCCAGATGAGTGTCATGGTGGACAGAGTTCAGCTGGAAGTGTACTATTGGGATTTCATAGACCATATTTATTTGGAGTTCACTACTGTCTTCTAGAAAAAGCCCTGATTAAAGGCTACTTTAAAGAATTACTTTAGAATGTGTTTCAGTCATGACCTGTTTGCAATTAGTGAAATAACTCATCAGCACCCATAACGTGCAACTCAGCAACTGAAATGTTGTTCAGCAAAAGCGAGTAACTTTTGATTGTGCAGTCACTAAGTAAAAATTTGTAGCAGTGTGTATAGGTGCAAATAATGTTATGCGGAGATAAAAATTATCAGAAAAAGGTGTGACACAAGGTAACATCATTTGCCGTAACAGTTTTCCAGTGCAGAATGGGAGATGATGGATATAAAATGCAACTAGCTGCCTCCAATGGCACTGCCACTGAGTCGTGAGGTTGTTACTCCCAGTCAGAAGAATGAGGCTAAGCTTCAATTTAATTCAGAAAAGGAGCAGAAAAAGAAGGAAATAGATAGTCAATACCCAGGTTCTGAAATGGAATATACTGCAGATAATAAATGGCTCACATATAGCTGCAGGATGAACCAAGCATCATACAGAAGCAGAAAGAAAGGTAGAAAAGACTAGACTGATGGGGAATGGGCTGTTTCCATAATCTGAGTGTTACTGATTATTCATGTGCTGAAGAAAAATACATCCAGAAATGCAATGCTGCAAGCAAACATTTTGAAATAATCTTGGTGAAATATTTTAGACAGCTAGTCATATCTGTGATCAGCAACCAGAGAGGAGAACAGAGTCTTTCCTGCTGCATCATAAGCTCTCTCCTCTAATATCTGTTAAATTACCCACTTCCCTATGAAATACCAGTTTGTGCCAAGTGTTCTGTGACACTGACCTCTCGTTAAGTGTCAGCAAAATACAGTATGAAGATTTATTGACTGGAATGGTAAGCAGCAAGTCAGGATGCCTTGATGTGGAAGCAATATAAGGCAGCTAGCAGTCAGGCATGTTGCCTATTTCTGCACTGACCACGTCTCCCTGACATTCTTCTGCCAAAAAGCATACATCATCTTAGTGACCCTGAACCCATATCTGACTCACATCGAAGTAAAATTGAAAACAAAGCACCAGGGCAGGAAAGTTCATCAAAGCACATTCTTCATGGGGACTTAGGCAAGATGAGCTCAGACACCTAACTCATACATTGCTTACTGTGCCCACAGTGTGGCTTATAAGGGACTCTTTATTTACATTAACCTTACCTTTAAAAATACATAGAATCATAGAATCATAGAATCATAGAATCAGCTGGGTTGGAAGGGACCTCTGAGATCATCAAGTCCAACCCTTGATCCACTACTGCCGTGGTTACTAGACCATGGCACTAAGTGCCACATCCAGTCTCATCTTAAAAACCTCCAGGGATGGACAATCCACCACTTCCCTGGGCAGCCCATTCCAATGCCTGATTACCCTTTCTGTAAAGAATTTCTTCCTAATATCCAATCTAAACCTCCCTTGGCATAGCTTAAGACCATGCCCGCTTGTCCTACTGCTGGTTGCCTGGGAGAAGAGACCAACCTCCACCTGGCTACAACCTCCTTTCAGGTAGTTGTAGAGAGTGATGAGGTCCCCCCTGAGCCTCCTCTTCTCCAGGCTAAACAACCCCAGCTCCCTCAGCCTCTCCTCTCAGGACTTGTGCTCAAGTCCCTTCACCAGCTTTGTTGCCCTTCTCTGCACCTGCTCCAGCACCTGAACTGAGGGGCCCAGAACTGGACACAGTACTCCAGGTGTGGCCTCACCAGCACTGAGTAAGGGGAAGAATCACTTCCCTGGTCCTGCTGGCCACACTGTTCCTGATCCAGGCCAGGATGCCATTGGCCTTCTTGGCCACCTGGGCACACTGCTGGCTCATGTTCAGCTTCCTGTCAATCCAAACTCCCAGGTCCCTTTCTGCCTGGCTGCTCTCCAGCCACTCTGTCCCCAGCCTGTAGCGCTGCAGGGGACTGTTGTGGCCAAAGTGCAGGACCCGGCACTTGGCCTTGTTGAACCTCATCCCGTTGGAGGATGTTTCAGAAGAGGAAGGAGGTGTAATATTTTTTCTCCTTCTGCCTATGTTGACAGGTACCCTATCGTCAAGACAGTGGGTATAATTTGAAGCAGGACCTTTAGGACTTTTTTATATCAGTTTATCTGAGAAAGGATGTCATAACCATCTGGAAAGTGGCTATTTTAAACCATAGCAGCCATTCAGCTACGGAGGTGGTGGCCACCAGACCTACAAGCCTGTCTGAGAGCCAACAAGGTAATGGCTTCAGAAGATGTGGGATCTGCCTTCCAGCTGCACAAACATATATAGTTATGTAAGATGAAAAAGTTACATGCTTTTAATATTTAAGACCTAGAACAGTGCACTGTCTCCTGTCATTGTAATCTTGAGACATGTGTACAGCCACAAGGCCTGTGGGCTAAGGATTTTGAGGCAGGACATGATGTGACCACGTGAAGGTATCAAGAGTATCAGTACATATCCAGTGCTGACTCAATCTTGCAACCATTCCAAAACCAGCAAGTACTACTCAGTTGATTCAGTCAGACCTCATGTCTTGGCACTTGAAATCACACTACAGCTGTCTCAATACCATATGTATCAAGGCTTTCTTGTGGTGTCCTCAGTCCATACCTGTGGTGGTTTCACCCTAGGCCTTCCTGGAGACCAGCTTGTAACCAGGAAGGAACTAGAAAAGTGATCACGGAAGTATTCCATGCTATTCCTTTACGTAACTTGAGGTATAAATAAAGCCAGCAGGAGGGATCTCGCTCTCTTCTTTCCGGCGAGGTTCGAGAACAGTGGGTCCCTGTCTCGGTCCGGCTTATCAGGAGCCAAGGCCTACAGTGACTGCTGTTATCTGCCACGCGTGAGGGGGGAGCCCTGGGCCGTGTCCAGCCATCCTGCCTGTTCGAAGGGAAGTGGTGAGATTTTTGCTAGTTTGCCTTCAGTTGGCTGGTTGACTTGCTCGGTCCTTGCCCCTTTTTGTCCTTCTCCCTTCTCCCTCCCCCTCTTCCCTGGAAGTGCTCCTGGTGTGTGGTATTCTCGTTTTGTGTATCTGTCTCATATGTAAAATATATATATATATTTTTGCTATAGCTTTGGCTGCTTGGTTTTTTTTCCTTTCTCTTCCCTCTCTGGGGTGCGGGTCCTTGTTGTCGGGTTTCGGGGGCTTGGCGGGAAGCCAGCTCGAAACTTGCACAATACCAGATCAGCACCTACATCACTCATGTAGGTGTTGGAGTTTGAAACTTACTCTACCAGCCAAACCTAATTGAGGAAATGTGGCCAAGCTGATGGCAGTCAATGCTGAAACAGCCCTAGGAAAATTCTCAACACCATTTATTGATATGTCACTATATTTTTTCCCTGTCTCTACTATGTCTCTACTAGATCCCACATCCAGATTTTAGGGAATGTGAAAACATTTACTGTTTCTTGGTACATTTTTCAACACATTTTCTCCTTCCCTGTATTTCAGCAGGCCTGCATGGCAGCTTGCATATTGTATGGGATCTGAGCTGGAGTTCATTTCCCCACAGCAGCCCTCACAGTGCTATGCTTTCCCTTGGTACCTAGAAGGATGTTGATAACACACTGGTGTTTTGGCTACTGCTGAGCACAGCGTCAGCACTGTAACATTCCTTCCTCAATCAAGGGCAGGATCCTGGGAAGGGACCCAAGTAGGCCAGCTGACCCAAACTGACCAAAGGGATATTCCAGACCGCATAACGTCAGCTCAGATATAAAAGCTAAGGCAAGGAGCAGGAAGGTGGGCATTCATTGTCTGCAAAAGTTGCCTACTGAGAAACCATCATGTGCTGAAGCCCTGCTTCTTGGGAGTGGCCGAGACCGACCATCGCTGCTGATGGGAACTAGAGAATAAACCCTGCTGTCTTTAGCTTCGCTTTTGTGCGCACAAGCTTTTGCTTTGCTTTTGCTTTAAATTGTGTTATCCCAACCCACGAGTTGCTTTCCATCTTACTCTCTCCCCTGTCTGGCTGGGAGGGGGAATGATAGAGCAGCTGGGTGGGCACCTGGTGTCCAGCCAAGGTCAACCCATCACAAATGTCACCCAAAAGTCTTCACAGGATTGTGCTTTGGATCTACTTCTCCTCCTTCCAGATGTTCCCTGTGATTGAGGTGTGTTCCTTCCCCTATGGCAGAGACAGGTTGCTACCTGTTGGAATGTTGCAAGTCTGAAGTGTGTAGAAGAAGGAAGGAAGACAAAATGAAACTATCCTGCATGGAAATGACCGGAGATTTTTTGCACCATTCGGCAAATCTTTTATGATCTGATGTTGGAGAGACACAAGGCAATGAGCTGAGGAACAGGGTGGGAATCAGGTGGCTACATTTGTAAAGCGTGTAATAAAGAATGTTATAAATCTTATTCCACCTCTTTTGAGCCCAGAATCTATCTGCTCAAATGGCTAGAGAGCAATTTTTTTTCTTTTCATAACAACATTTTGAAAGAAACCCCTGTAACTGGGGAATTGTGTCTTACTGTAAGCACAGGCCTTATGGATTTCCACACATTTCTACAGCACTGAGTGCTTTTCTGTTGAGTCTCTCTGTAAACTATATCAACTTTTTACTTGAAGATGAACATAGGCATGTATTTTCAACACTTGATACAAATGTCCATATAAGACACAGACAACCAGATGGACTGGACATATTACAAGTTATATTTGTTATATATGTGTGTGTTTGTATCTATTGTATGTGTATATGATGCTATTTGTGCATATAACACCCTTTCTTACAATATACAGATAACTAAATACATGAGCAATTCTTCATACAACTCTTTTTTCTCATAATTTTTAAGAGGATATGTTTTTGAGCTTATGCTGAACGAGAAAGACATGGATACACAAATATTTGTGGAAAAGATCATAGTGTTGCAGTACATTGAAGTAAGTCCTTCTTACATCCTCATTCTATAGAGAATAGACAGCACAATCTTCTAAAACAAATACTGAAATGTAGGAGACATGGGTTTATAAAACACACACAGAACTGGTAAGTGATGAAAATGTATACAGGAAGTTCAGCTCATTATCAAACTCATTTTCCTTCTCCAGCAAACTCATAATCTTTTCTATTTTAGAAGTTTGAATTATGCCTAATTTAGCTGTGTGGTACCTCTGATCAAACCGAGGATGACATTATTTCATCATCAAACTTAAATCTAATAATTTAGATGTCTTTCTCAGTTCACTTAGTGCAGATCCTTGACTGATGCTGTAGAAATGCCTGCTGGCTATGGGTTCTGGTAACAGAACAGCATACTTACGTTTATTCATCACGTTTAGGACATGTTTAATATATCTCAAAATTCATTTGCACAGCCAGTCTTATGCAATGCTCATTGTGGATCTCACCAACATCCTTCATTCTATCTCTTAGATGTCATGCAGTAGCGTCTAGGGCATTAGTAATAACAGTAATCTGATTAGCATGATTATGAACTGGTATTATGTGCCTTTTTTGTGTGTTTCTTTAATTATAACATCATCTGCATTTGCTCTGGACAGGACATCTCCCTACCAAGGTCATTTTCTTGTGTAAATAAAGCATGGACACAATCACAACTTACTTTCTCTGGTTATGATGACCTTTTCTTTTTTTTACTTTCTCATTTCTACTTTTCTATATTGCATATACATTGCCATGTCCTTTTACATACTGCTACTTCCTCAGATTGTTATAATTCAGACTTGTAAAATAGTGTACTGCAATGTCAATGAAGCCCATTATAATTTCTGACTAATGTAGCTCATGGCACAAGAAATCAGTGGTCAAGTTGATCTCTTTCTCTTTAAAGACACTATGATTGTCCCAGCTGAAACAGAGCTAACTCATGTTCCCTTTTTTCAGCTGGACACTTTATTCAGATTTATTTCAGCATTTCCCCTGAAAGAGCCAGGCATTCACTTGTGATAGCTGGAAGCATTCCTGGAGAATGGAATCAATCACCATCATTCGAGCCAAAAAGGCACTGATATACTAAAATAGTTCTTATCTTTTGACATAAAATGTCACCTCTTGAGGTGCACATTAATCATAGCATTCAGGATTATCAGAGGTATTGCTGGCCATGGTCTAACATTGATTCACCACAGAGATTTGCAGCGAGATTTTTTTGCTTCCTAGCACCTAATTGGATTGAAACCATTCCTTTGATAGTCTATATCTGTGATCATCTTAAATCAAAATTTCATTCAGGCCTGTAATTGATTTTTTTTTTATATTAATAATTTTCTGAATTCCTGAGATTGAAAAAGCAAACGAGCTTACAGTTTTTCACCCTCTCTGCCGGGCACTACTGGTTCTGTAAATCTCTTACACTGGTGCTCTGACTTACCCAGTTCATTTCCAGCACCTACCTGTTAATAGGTGCTTAACCAGCAAGTATTATTGCAGACCCTAGTAAAAATTAAAACATAGAATCATAGAAAGAGATTATTTTCAGTCCTGCAAACAAAATATTTTTATGAATAAGGAAAATATTTTGAAAAGCTGCTATCTACTTACCCCTCCTCTTTGTATCTCTAGAATTCTTTTCTCTTTTTATCTTGTGGTTCCTCTTTGAGTGTCACTGATTTTTTAAAGGAATAGCACAGCACAGCACATGGTGCATTTAGAGGATTAATGAAGAGGGTTCCCACAATACGAAGAAAGTGCAACAGACTAAGAACAAATGAGAGGCTGAGACCAAAAAATGTCAAGCTTTGGTAGAATATTAGGGGAAAACTAGGGAAATATGATACAAATTATTGAAGTGGCATAAAAGCTATTATAAAAATCTTCTTGCGTTATTAACACACAATTAGATAGAAAACAGGGATTTATTCTATACTGACAGATAGGAGGATTAATCAGCAAAATATAATTTTATGACATCTAATAGCAAACTGTCAAGTTCTAGTTTATTAGACTGAAGATTCTGTCTTATGTGCTCTGACAGAAGCAGAAGGAGAGATTTCATCCAAAATACAAATAATTCAGATACATTTACTTGTCAACAGAGTAAACTTTATCATGCATTGTAAAACAAATGCAGCAAAAATGTGTATGTCAAGAGCAGCAGGGAATGTATGTCAGAGCTGCACCAAGTTCCTGATACTCGGTTTTCCATCTTATACGTCTAGACATTGTGGAGAGCAGATTGCACCTGTGTGGCTGCAACAACTGGGTCTTATTCAGAGCAAAGGGTGTAACCATTTATTTGACTTTAAAAACACAGTGTGACAAGATGCCTTACATAGCATAGACCTTCTCTAATTTGAGAAGCATATTCAGTAGTTTCCTTGAAAATAGTGTGACCCAAATTAGACAGCAGAGCAGTAGCCAACCAGTTGAAACCAAACTTCAGTTTCAGTTTACTCAGGTTCTGCTAAATAAACAGCCCAGCGTCAGTTGGCCTGAGTTGAGATAGTATTCAAACCTGGAGACTTTAACAGCTTTGCCTTCAAGAGAATGAAGCAGAGAGGAGAAAACCAGCTGATCTTTGTTAATTTTCATCTAAATCAAATACTTCTGTCTGTTCTAATAGTGTAGAGCAAGAGAAGAAATGTAATATTCGGAGTCCTGAAAGTTTACAGAAAGTATCAATGTAAAGAGCTTTATATGTTATATGCATATACATCATATCACTTCTTCTTAGCAGTGAATTAGACAGCATCAGTTTTATTCTGCCTGTAAGGCCAAGAAAAACAAAGCCCAACCATTTTTGCCAAAATAAATAATGTTGGTCTTGCCCCACAAGCAAAATAAAATGTTGGGTTTAGTTGTTTGGTTTTTTTGCTTTTTTATAGTTAAATATAATCAGTTTCTGAAAGGATTGTGTTATATGGAAAGCTGTTATTGATTTAAAAAATCAGAACAATTTGATATTTTTCCTAATAGCCACAATACTAGCACAGAATACTGATTATAGTGAAAGTAAAATTGGGATCTCATGCTGTGGATGTAACGTGTGTGTATATTCACAGACAGATAGATAAACCAGTACAGAATGTGTTCCATCATCTTTGCATTTTTTATCATTGGACTTCATCTGCCATTTTGTCAAACGGTGATGTAAGAAACATGCTTTTCTTCATTATGTGCTTTAGATGGACTATATGAAAAAATTTTATATTATCTACAAATGAGATTATTCCACCCTTCTTTTGCTTCTCCACAATTTGAAAATATATTTAGAAATAGATTTAATACCAGTTTTAGGGGCTCCAGCTGGTAACCTCCTACCACTGTGAAAACTGTCTGTAATGAACAGATAGAAAACAGTCTGATGTTCACTTCAATCTGTACCTTAGTTCCAAAGGCTTTAAAGATATTTTTGCACAATCATAAAAAAACCCAGGATGTGTCATGAGCATGAACATGTACACAAAGGAGGCCCTCGCTAAGCAAAGGTGTCCCCTGAGGGCCCGTTTTGCCATCCTTAAGGTAGTCTAGCTGGTACAAAGGATGTGCAACATGAGGACAGTAGGGTTCAGTGGTATAACAGGTACATGACCTATGAAAGTTTCCATAATTTTAATAACAAAATCTGCAAGTGAAAAAGATTACAGACAGATGTGATACTTCCCTTCGTCCTGCACTTTTGTCAGGCTTTTTTCTTACGGAACTCAGTGCAAGAGAAAGAAGACACAAATTTCAATGCTCTACCATTTTGAAGAGATAAGAAAAATCATTAACATGGGAGAGGAAAAGAAAAGAGAAAATCTAAAAATAAATGTGCAGAGACTATAAGGGAAAAGTGGTAGAGGATGAAGCTGAGTACTGTCAAGCTGATTGATGGAAACTAGACTACTTCATAGAGCTGCTGAACTTTATCATGACACACACTTGATCCCAGAGGCACTTAAATCAAAACTCTGCTAAGCCTAGAGGAGATTTTATCCTTGAAAGCAAACAACTTGAATACTTCAATACAGTAATAAAACATCTAATGGTGGACATTTGTGATTATTGCCACATGCTTCATTGCATTTTATTGGTCTGTCCAACATAACAACTGCCCCAGGTATCTAGTAATATACATGTCAGAGTGACCGACTTGTAGAAAAGTAGGATTAGGAGACATAAATTTATAACACATGTAATACCCATCATGTTGGGTGATGTGAAATATCATCCTTTTCCACAAAAGTACAGGAGAGGTTAAGCAGATGCTATCTCTGGAACTTTTCCACACTCTTAAAAAGATAGACCTGGATCTGATCCACACCAGTGCAGAAGCTTCACCTGATTTAAAAATTATTTAAAACCTGAATTGAGAAAATAATATAACACATTTTCAAAACCCATGTAGCTAGTTTCCTCTGGCTAAGAACATAGATGGACTTCAGAGAAGCCTTCTCATAGTAAATTTTGCTATTCTTCAATTAGTTTTGTCTTTTTGTGAAATGAATTGTAACACTGCTTATAGCAGAAACTTCCCTCTCTCTTCCACTTCTTTACTGATAGGACAGCAGAGCAGCTATTAAAAGGACACTTATTAACCCTGACAAGTTTGTCCTCATTTGTTTGAAGAGTAATGTAAAAGCCTAATGTAAACATTTCAAAGGTAACTTTTTCTTCCATA
Organism: Pseudopipra pipra; assembly: GCF_036250125.1. Taxonomy (NCBI): domain Eukaryota; kingdom Metazoa; phylum Chordata; class Aves; order Passeriformes; family Pipridae; genus Pseudopipra; species Pseudopipra pipra. Next base: position 52,629,294 of record NC_087551.1, read on the forward strand.
GCTATCATTCTTCATTCCTTCTTTTTGCTACCTGTTCTCAAGCCTGTCAAAACAGGAGACATTTTGTACATGTCCTGTACAGATGTCCTGAACTAAGTGACCTTCATGCACAGAATGATGAATGGGCCTTGAGATTATGCATCTTCTCTAATAAAAGCAAATACATTTAATTAGAAAGTATTCTTAAGATCCTTATTCCTCATTAAGTCTATGCAAAGCTGTCAAAAAAAGGGATTCATAAGCTCCTGTGAATGAAGCAATTTTCTGCCCAATACAGAACGCAATTCACTGCCCCCCTTCATATCCCTTCTCCATCCACAGCACCTTTTTTTTAAAAAAAGGACTCTAATCTTCTTCCTGAACCACAGTTCTTTCTGATTAACCTCTACACTCCAAAAAAAGCGCATGTAGGCACTGCAATTCTGTCTCTATATCTTTATTTATAGGTTTTGTGTTCTTTTTAAATTACATATATTTTCTTTCGCTCAGAAATGAGTTTCTATTGCCAACTCATCTCTTGTAAATAGAAAAGTAGCCATATATAGAAAAGACTTAATTACTAGAGGTCCCAACAGAGTGCTTGATCTATAGAAAAAAAGCATTCTTTCAGTTACTGTCTCATTTAATTGCAAATAAAATTACTATGCGTTGCCTCTTGAAACATTTGATTTACTTAAACAAGCACAGTTTCAATAACCAAAAGTTAAAGTAATTTTTATAGTCTTTTGCTCTCTTTATTCATTACTTTTTCTGTTACAGATGGAACAGCTTCTCCTGAGCCAACATGAGTTTTATCTGGTAGCCACTTGTCAAGCACTGGCACTGTTATTACCCAAGAGGCTCTCACACAGTAGCAGATAGCGCTTGGATGATTAGTCAGTGGCACAAAGATGAGAGTAAAACTAAGAAACAATAAGTACAACATTAACATTATAAGGCTTAGAGAGAAAGAAAAAAAAATATTACAGAAGCTTCTGGAAACAAATGACATTGTTCTTAATCAAACTGGCCATTATAAAACTAATTAGTTTTAATTCACAATGAGCAAAGGTATTTTGTGATCAAGGGCTTTTTAAAAGATGCTTCTTCTGTGATTACTTCCCAGGAAATAAATTCTGGCCTTTGTTTTACTTAAAATTGCTAAGAAGTTAAGATGACTGGTGCTTATTATCCTGCCCATTGGCCTCTTGAAATTCCAGGCTGATTATATATTTAAATGGTTCAGGTCCATGCCTGACCCACAAGAAGATAGAAAACTAAGTTTGGAGACTTCACCCTAAATCAAGTTCATTTTTAGAAAAGTGTATCTCATAAAGTTATGCAATGACTTTCATATCAGAGTATCACAGCAATTTCCTTACACTGACCAGGCTAACAAGCCTGAATTCTGAACCAGCATGCCACATTTCACGGAGTTATTATCACTGTTGATGTGAATCTAGCACAAATTACTAAAAGTAGGAGTAAAATTTTAGATTATTTGTAAAAGTTTCATAGCAGAATCAAATGAGTAGTGTGTAGATCTGCCAAAGATCTTATAAATTTGTAGACATACAGAAATAAATAGCAGGTGAATGAGGGGGACTAGATAGACCAGAAAATATATTCTGAAAATTATATCTGATTGGCATAGCAGCAACTTCATGAGATTACTGACACATTGTAACATAAAAGATCATGAAATCTCCATAGCATATGAAGAGGTCGATAAGAGAGGAAATACATAACAAGAAAAGGTCCCACTCGGCTACAGAGAGCAGGAACTGTAACAGTAATGAGAATGCATGAGAAAGGCATAAGTGCTGCCTTGAGTACAAGATTATATGAATGGGAGTTTGTATGAATGACCAGAAAAATCACCCTACAAAGAGGACATGACGATGAGAGAGAACTTTAAGTTGTACTTGTAAGGTAGGCAGAACCAGATATAGTGTGTCACTCAAGGTCCTAAGAGATGAAGAAAGCAAGTGGATGGGAGACTTCCAGGCTGAAGCTTCTCCACAAATTACAGTATTTTAGGACAAGTGACCAAAAAATGGTGGAACTCCAAGTCCTTACAGATAAAGAGAATAGAATATTTATTGGAAAATAAATGTCAATAACTCAAGGAGTTAGGCAAGTCTAATGATAAAGGCATTAAGGAAACCGGGCTATTCCTCATAGGAACAAACCAGGAATGAACTGCTACACCAGGAATAAATTGGAATGTGTTGTCAGAATCAGATCTTGTTCCATGATTTCAACCTCAAGAAAGCATACAGAAAGTGGAAAGTAGAGTAGACTACATAAAAACTATAGATAAATTCCCTGTGCATACAGAGACAAATCAAACAGGGCAAGGGACAAACTGATGCACATCACACAGGTGATATCTAGGATATCAAGAGGTAGTTATATAAACTCAGGAAAAGATTACCCAACATAGAAGGAAATCTATAAAAAAAAGTGTTGTGCAAAATAGAATCTTTAAAATAATTTTTAGACAGTTCCTTAAAAAGAATTCTTGGCTTAGGGTAAATAAACATATGTTGGAGAGTTCAGATGGAGGCAAAATGTTTCAGACTGGCTGGGTGCAATATTAGGAAAATTAAAGGAGGAGTGAATAAATCTCAGTGAATAAACTGTTCAAATTTACCCTCAAAATAAAGGAAGAAAGGTGAGGTAACAAGCAGCTAACAAAGGGGGCTTTGCAATTGCAAAAAAAAAATAAATTAAAAAATCAAATGTTAGGACAAAAGAAAATTAAGAACTACAAATCAATCAATTTACTTCAACTGATAGAAAGATACCAATAATGAAAGAGAATGACTGTCACTAAAATAAAACTGGAGGACTAAAAATCAAGACAGATGTCAAAAAAATATTGCTTCAGATAAACCTGATCTTTTTTTCATCAACAGGAAAAGGGTGGTTGGTTGCAGGCTCCCTAAGAAAGTGGTCACAGCACCAAGCCTGATAGAGTTCAAGTGTTTGTACAATACTCTCAGGCACATGGTGTGACTCTCAGGGATGATCCTGTTGGACTTGATGATCCTTGTGGGTTCCTTCCAACTCAGCATATTCAGTGATTTTGTGCAAACTGCCTTTGTGGAAGGACTAACAGGAATATTGTATATTTTGCCTTTGGTAAAATTTTTATTATTCCAATATCAATCTAGGATGATATGCACTAGCTCCTGTAACTATTGAAAGGATACAAAACAGCTTTTATAATTATGTTGAAAAAAGTGCCATACATCATTCTTTAGCAAATTTGAAGGACAGGTAATTGAGTGTGTACAGCAGCTCTGTTCACTCCAGCATCTTCAAGATTTTCATTAACATCCTAAAGAATAAATGTTATGCTTAATTATTTAGCAGATTACATGATTCTGGAAAACATGAGAGGTATATTAGAAGATAATTTGCTCACAAGAAAATGAAAAAATAACCTAAGTACTAAGGTATTTGATAGGTGCAAGTAAAGTATTTTTGCAGGTATAGTCAGCTATACAAATAAAAGATGAACAATAAATATGGAAGCAAACCTTTCAAAGGCAATTGGTAATTTCAGACCACAAGTTAAACACATCAATAACAACCTAGCAAAAAAGGCAAATGTCATTTCAGAGTGCAAACAGAAGTATAATTTACAATTACATGAAGCAATAGCCCTTCACTTGGTTCAGTATTGGTAAAGTCTCAGTTTGAGAACCATGTTCTGCACTTTAAAAGCATTCACCATTTGGAGACTTTCTAGGAGAGAGCAAGAATGATCAGGAGCTTCTAAAAATGACCTATGGAGAAAGACTGACTGAGGCAAGGAGCAGGTAAATCTAAAAAAGAGAAGAAGACTCCTTGAGTGAATACAAAATGCCAGTAAAGATAAAAATCTGCTGCAAACAGGAAGAAAATTATCTATTTTCACAGTGCAGTGTGAATGTAGCCTGAATAAGCTATGGGTCATGTGAAGTCATAAGCTCTGTAAATCTTTAAAAGCAGGTTAGGCAAACAGCTCTCAGAAATAAAACGTAATGTTACTTCTGTCTTGCAACTAGAGAAAAAGAGTAGTTGAAACTCTGAAGTTTCTTTTCTAACAAATGTTCTATGATGTCATTAATACATGTCATATGGAAAACTTAAGTTACAAGGAGGAAAATGAACTCTTTCATATTGGTTTGTATGACATATTAGCCATTTCAGACACTGAAATAAGTTTTGTTAGCCTTTTTTTACTTCTCTTGACCTATTCAATATATCAAAAAGCTGTGAGTTTACAACTAAAAGAACTTATATTTTTTCATTTTGCTACCAAGCGTAATATAAGCCTTAACAACTATGATGTTGTCTCAGACTTAAACGTGTATTCAAGCCAGAAAAAGTTTTCACTTTCTTGTGTCGCCATATGTTACACATACAGCTATAAATTTCTTTCTGTGCTCACTCAAACATGTAAGATTCAAACCATTTTTCACCAACTGAAGTAAACTGTGCCACAGGATGTGGCAGTAACATTATTCAGCAAAGACAGACTATAACTGTGATTAAGTGGAACATTTTGATACCTGAACTAAATTACTGATGAAAAATGGACTTGTAGTGTCCATTGTATCATGAGGTGTTAGAAGGATCTAAGAGGAGTGAGTGGAAGTTTTAATCAGGCTGCAAAAGCTATGCTAGGAGTAGCTCTTGCAGGCATAAATAACTAACACATTTGCTGAGCTCCTAGAGACACAAGTCAAGGTTTGTGCTATCTTACACTCACTTTGAAGACAAAATAGGTTATGTGATTTCAACAACTCCATGAGACGGAATAAAGCTTTCTGAAAATATTGCAAATACACTAGGAGTTTAAAACATGACCAGGGAATCTGGGCTAGCAGAACAGAAAGGGATTAAATGAGCAGGCTGATCTGGGGGAAGACAAACTAAAGAGAGGTCTGTTAAAACAGAAATTTGATAGGAAACAGTCACGGACAACATGGGTGATGTATACAGCACAGGAAGAAAAAGAAAGGATCTGGATTAAAATCAGTGCTGGTATAAAAGCAGGCACTGGAAGGGGAAGAGGATGTTACAATATTGTCAAACATGAGTCTTCCTCTGTGTGAGTTTGTATGTGTGTTCAGAGGTGGAAAGTGTCACATTTGGAAAACTCTGTACTAAAATATTACTCAACCTAAGGGACCAAGACTGAGAGGAGTTCTTACAAAGATTTGTCAGTGCTGCTCAGCTCTTCTTTCCTTCACCTGTCAGTATGTACCAAAATACATCAGAACTGCTGGAAAAATAAAGTACCTATTCCAACTTAACCTAGTTAAAAACATAGAGAAAAAACAAATATAAATTATATTAACTTTTATATTTATATTTCTTGCTGAGATGGTACTCCTTACTAGGGAAAGAGGAAAATATTTTTTCTTTCCATGAGATTTAGTGAAATTTTTATTCCACACTAAAAAAACTATCAAATTTGCAATCAGATTTTTCAGCAATCTTGAACCAATATTCTCAAAGATTTGCTGATGTTTTTGTTCTACCAGAAATATAATTTGTCCCCTTAACTTTACCTCTTTGTTACCTTATGGGTGGAGGGGTACGGAACAGAGTGCTCACAGGTCAATTTGGTCGGCAAAATATCTGTTTATTAAAAGAAGAATGCTCATTATATACTGCTGCTACCCCAGACACGTGACTTCTTGTTCTACAGTATTGGGTACATAAGGAAAACATACTTTGTTGTCCGGTGTTAATTGGAGCATAGCAGGTGTCCATAAGAGATGAAAAAACTTGTTTACCTGCCAAAACTCCTTGTTGACCTTGGCAGGGAGCCTTCTTTGTTCTAGCTTGAGAGCCTGTAGCCAGGTTAGCTACGCAGTTGTTTTTGTTGTCTGCACCCAGCCATGCTAAGGCCCTCAAAATGCAGGATAAATTGCTCACCCAATTTTGCCCTGTCTACATTACCTCCCCTTAGTGAAGATTAGGAAAAAAAGTTTCTCTATTTTGCCTTTGTAATATGCATTGCACCAGGAAGACCTCTTGGTCTTGAATGTCTGTTCTTGTGTCATCCTTGTTCAGTGCAGCATTAGACACAACAGCACTGAAAACATTATAAAATGAAAATAATAGAAATTAGAGGGTTTTTTTTTTGTTTCTTGCAAATTTGACATCAACAGAGGAAAAAGTTGAAATTCTTCATAGAAATACTTAACTCTTCTACAACATACAAAATGCACTGTGTACACAAATGTGTTTATGCCACTGTTATTTGTAAATATTCTGTACTGAAGAGGAAATCCTGCTTGCAGCTTATACTCTTTTTGGTAAAACACATGCTGGGAAACTTCATGTGGCCATTCACTGAAAATTTCTCAAAATATGCCAACAGGTTGTATTTTTGTTTGTTTTGATGATTTAAATTTAATTTTAAAGGTTTTTGAACACACAGAATCACAGATTATTCTGAGTTTGAAGGGACCCACATGGATCATCAAGTCCAGCTCTTAAGTGAATGGCTCATATGGGGATCGAACCACCACCTGGGCACTATTAGCACCATACTTTAACCAGCTGAGCTCATCTCAGGATCATAAAAGTATATAATCCAAAATTTCCTGTTTGTGACACTACTACTGAAAATATGGACTGCCACTGGGTCCCATGAAGAAGGTAGATATAAAAACGTGGCTTCTAAGTAAAATGTGTTCTGCAAACTAATAGGATGTCATTCTTGTTAGTCTGAACAGCAGTTAAATGTATGCCACAGTGTGGAAGACAGACTTGACAACGTCAGTATTTCTGTTCAGCACACAGTACCAATTTTTCTTACACTGGTCGTTACCTTTTCTGATGTTAGAAGTTCCCTTACAAATGAAGGCAATACATTGTGTATTCAGCAATTTGATATGATACATCAAACAGCGACCCAGACCTTCCCAGGGAAATGATATGAAAGTTACTGCAGGGAAATCAATAATCTGAGACCATATCTTAGTTTCTCAGCCATCATGTTCCAAGGATGATAAAATTATGACCTATTAAACTGGCAAACTGATATATAGATGAAGATGTTTACTAACATGTTCAATCTTATTTCAAGGATTCAGATTCAAGCTAGAAAATGATAAATACGTTCTTTGAGTTCCTTCAATACTTCAAATGCAAAAAATTCAGTGGATGATAACAGATTCTTCCCATCATGTGTGGAAAGACATCATCCTCTGAAGTGCTTCCAAATATAGACCAGTTCTTTGTTCCCTCCTGTCACTTCGTGCAGTAGTTCTGAAGAAGTCATCCAGTCCTGTATGAGCACCAAGTCCTTATCAATTCTCCAGCCACCACTCCGTTCATATTGACTAATTAACACTGGGGACAAAGTGAGGAAGAATGTTTGCTGTAAAGCATTTGCAATACAGTTTCAGCTATTGGCCCATACAGTGGCTCTCTGAAAGGACGGCACTGAGAATTCTCAATAGAAATCATTCAAAAACATGGACAAATAGTGCATATTGCATTTTTCACAGTTATAAAGCCTCCACATGCATGGATACTACTGAATTTTAGTTCTGTATTATGTAGCACAATATGTCAGTCTCTTTGTAGCAAAACTAAAAAAAGAAAAAAAAATAGAAAAAAGAGAACTTTGAGTTTTGGGGATCATTTTCTTTGGTTTCTTTACTTTCACTGAATCAGTGCCGAATTCCTAACTGTGCTCCAGGCTGTACAATAAACAGCTTGGCTAAAGCTTTGTGGTTTTTTACATAAACAAGCATTCTATTCCATTGCAGCATCTTTTTCTTACATTGGACTTAATAAGTAACACTGTAAGACTGTAAGTTTGAAAAAAGTTGTTTCATTTTGTGTAACTGCCATCCCATGGAGACAAAAGTTCGCAAAATCAAACAACTATGTTGATCTCCAGCTCTGGTTAAACTTCTTGACTTACAAGATTTCATGAATTTGGAAGTTGTATAAAAATATATTCTTAATCTACATTGTCCACATGTTGTTACGGAAATTAATTTTTATTTCTGAACAAATATTTTGGTTTTATTGTTGTTTCCAAATTGGCAAAGATTTTCAGTGGTTTAGTTGCCATCTTAACAGGTCAGCTCAAAATTGTAAGGTACATATACATTTGATTGGGCTGATGGTTTAAAGATACAGCATATAGGTATGATTACAGAAAGCAGTGACCACCCAGCAGTAACCAGAGAGAAAGACCGGTACAGGAGTGCACGTACATGCTATTGAGTCAAGCACTTCACCAGAGGTGTTGTGTGCACACAAGCTTCTGGTCAATGTAGGTGAACATGCTGTGGCCTGGCATAGAAATGGTTAGACAGAAATTGTTGCAGCTTTGGTAAAAACAGGTCACTGTGTGCAGGCTATGAAACACACTGTTTCTCTAATAGAAGGAGCCGACAGAGAAACTTTGGAAAATAAAATGAATAATTTAAAACAGAGAGGCCTCAGAATAGCACATGACTGAAACAAGGCTGCAATCCCTCTTTATTCAGCCGGATGGCTGTCTGTCTGATTAACTCTAAGCACATGCTTGACTCCTCCTGAAGTAAACAGAACATGAACATAAGCCAAAGTATGTTACTGAAGAGGAATCTAGTGGTAAACTGAACCAGAACAAATAGCTTGAGTATGGGAGGTACTTCAGGAAGAGAGATGGGACATCTGTGTGCAGTTCAGTGATAAGCAAAAGTTTCTGTAATGATATCTAGGGAAAAGCATTGAGAAAAACCCAAGATTAAAGCAAATCACCATGTCAGTTCAAGTGGACTCATCACCTTGGGCTACCTTTCCAAGACAACAAAGAGAAGTCAATCTGTGGAAACAGAAAAAGCCTAACAGCAATAGCAAATCCTGAATATAATAGCAGTAGAATTTCCTCCCTTATGAAGTTATCTTCATGCCTGCAATCCTGCAATTCCCCTACGTTATGTATAATTATATCTTATGGCATCTGGCGGATTGGATTGGTTCAATATGTCACTCAAGAACACTAATTTATTTGCCAAAGATCTTAGCTATCTGTGTAGCACTGCAAGGAGTATGGGGAATAAACAAGCAGAAGAAAATTCTGATTTAATTGGTATAACACAAACTTGATGGGCTATGTAGCAGTTTATGGAATATTAATACATGGTCCAAGAAGGGCTGGCTAGGGAATGAATAAGGGATGTAGCATTTTCTCACATATTAAAGATGCAAACACTTTATGAGAGATGAAAGCTAAACCTGCTGCGTGGTGAAAAATGAGGAAAGCACACTGTTCAAATGGAGCTATATACAGACCAGTTTCCCAGAAGCATCATTTGAAGGTGAGTTTTTTCTGGTGGATGAGTTGGTGTTTTTTCCTGAATACCTCAAGGAATCATCTAAAGCAATGGACTGGGCATTAAAAAAAAACATATAAAAAAGGTAAATGACAGACCCAGAATGTCTGCCTAATTTTTGGGATGCACTCACAAACTTTGTTAGAAAAATGGAGAAAGCAGCTAGGAGGGCCCTTTCTGTGTGTTTGAGTCTTATCAGCAGGGGGAAAAGTCAGGGCAGAATGCAGCTTCGGAAAGGGTAACCATGAACTGAAACAGTGCCTAAGAGAAAGGGAATGAAGGAGAACACAGAAACATAACCAATTTTGTTTTTAAGACTGAATTCCAAAATTTCTTATGTAAGATCTCACAAGAGAAGAGTCTTAGAGGAAAAAGTCTTAGAGAAAGGGTAACATTTCCTCAAGGAAATAAATGACACAGTAGGTACAAGCTGTCCCAGTGCAGAGAAAAGCAGGCAAACCATGGCAGAACTTCAGCTATAGAAAGGGAAGGATACGAAAGTGGAAATTAGGTTAGATTATAAGACTTGTACAAAAAAGTAGATTTTATAGACAGTAAGCCACAAATGCTAAAATATGACCTACAAGAGAAAATAAAGAACATGAGAAGTAGAGTGTGTTAACAGTTAAAAAAAAGTCCATTAGGGGTGTTAGTACAACAGGGACGGAAAACTAACTACAGATGATGGTGCACCAAAGCATTAAGGAGATTTTTCCATTTCTCTTTAATAGATCAGTTACAATTTAGTGAAGCAGTACAATCTATTGTCAGTGTCAAAGGCATAAAGCCTCATTGTACAATTGGAAAAGAACATATCAGGGAGAATTTGAAAGAAATACATATTTTAGTAAATTGTTTCATCTTGATAAATTTATTTCTAAGTAGTTTGAAAATTATCCAAATTATTCTTAGGGCCATTATGTATGTGTGAACTCATAAAGGAAATAGAGGTACTAGAGGACAGAAGGGGATAAGATGGTGACCATATTTTAAATGAAGAAAAAAGAGAATATTGAAGAAAAAAAAAACAGTGGCAATTAGTATGGATCTCTGAAAAACATTGTCTTCAAAATAGTTTCGTTCTATCACAGAGTAGCATAACTTGTGAAAAGAAACAGTAACTGTCACATAATTTGACTTTTAATTTGACACATAATTTGACAGCTGGAGATGACACTCTCACAACCAGTTTAATGAAATATGGCACATATGAAAGGTGAGTGACAAAGCAGCTGAATAGTTGTACCAAAACAAATATTAATCAATGGCTCTCTTTCAAGCAGAATGATGCTGAATGAGGCTCTGCAGAGTCCATTCTGGATACAGTTTTGTTTAGCACTTTGATTTAAATCAGGACATAGGAATAGAGTATATGTATATATATATATATATATATATATATATATATACATGTATATATATGCATAGACATATTATTTGTTGACTACATGGAGATGAAGAGTACAATAAGCTTCCTGGGAAACTTAATTAAAATTCAAATAGGAAAAAAATACATGGAAGAATTTTCAATTCAATAAGCACAAGGAGAAAGTTATCGTAGAAGATTTCATTTGAGCAGGAAGGAATAAACTATGAAAATAGGGAGTGGGTTAATTGAGAGTACGTAATAAAACATATAAAAATCTGATAATTTAGGTGAATTGTAAACTGTACAGAATTGAAAAATATACCATTGCAAAAAAGGCAAAACTGATTCAAGGAAATTAAGAGAGTTGTTGAAACAAAACAAATGAAATAATTGGGAAGCACTGGGAAGTCTCATCTGCAATTTCACAGCTGAGTTACTGAATTCTTTAGGAAAATATAGCAAAACTATAAAAGTGAAGTGGAGAGTAGTGGGAACATAGATGCACATGAAGAGTGTTTGGATCAGTGTAGGTCATTTAGTCTAAAGAAGAAAACTCTAGGGGGGAAACACGACACAGTACCAATATTGTAAAACATAAAATGTTGATAGAAAGGAGGAGGGAATAATCTGCTCTCCTTAAGATAATGAGCATGAATTGCAGTCAGGCAATAAAGTTTTGTGAAGCATAAGAATAGTTCATGTGAATGGCTGTGAAGGTTCCATCACTGCATGCCGCTAAGTCTAGATTAGAGAAACTACCCTTAAGATTGAAATATATATCACTTGATTAGCTACCTCTACATCTTCAATTTAAAGTTATTTGAAAACATGCTACCCAGCAGCAGCACTTTCCAGCTTAGCTGTTGTAGGTAATGACACAGTTCGAATCCTGGAGAAAGCAATTGTGATATTTAGAGGTCCACAGATACTTATGCAACTCTGCCAGATAGTGCAATAAATGTCCTCATGGACCATCCAGACATCCTTATTAACAGATTTGTCCCTCTGATGTCCTTTCAGTGATCCATTGGTGCCTGAGGACACATGTATTCAAAGCAGCTACATCATGACAATCCCTATCAGCGATTTCTTAATGCCTTTCATGTGTCTCAAATGCGTGCTGGCAGCCTTACTGCTTAGACCATGTCAAACAAACCTCAGGTAACTTCCTTCTCCTTTTTTTATCGTTTCCTTTGACTTTTTTTATATCCCACATTCTCTCCATCTTTGATTGCTTTACCTACTCCACTCGTTTCACCTACTCTCTTTCTATTTACTATCATGGCTAGGCTTCACGAACAAAGATTTGGGAAGGCACTACCCACACTTGTTGCAAGCGCGTTGGTGGCTAAAAAGGCCAATACGAGATAGACATGCTCGGTTGCAAAAGGCACAGCAGAAAGACTCTCCAGGGGGTACACTCTGCAAGGCACGATTCTTTCTGCGCTGTCTTTTCTCCTCAAGAGTGATCCTGCGTGCTTTCTCAAAAGCATCAGCAGCGTTATAGATATTTAGTATATTTAGTATATGCAAAAGAAAAAAGCAATTTCATCTTTTGTCCATACTTTTGACATTTCCCATGGTTCTTATAACACTCAGATGCTGAATGAATAAGAAACCAGTAATAATCAAATACCAGATACAGATAGAAATTAACATGTAACCTTTAGCTTCACCTCATCATACTGGTTCACAGCTGGCTGAAGAAATCAGAGACCCCATCTGGAGGGATTGGCCAGAGGGACCAGAGCAGATAAAACAAAGGGAATGTAGCGGCCCTGCCTCTTGGACTTGTGAGAGCTGGTCTTCTACAAGGCTTCAGTGATAGCTATGTGATCTGTCTCTCCCTTTTTCTCCCTCTCTCTTTTTGATCCCTCTGCTTTGCTTTCTCTGCTCCTTTCTTGATGTTTAGGGTGGTTTTGAGCTGGAGGGACTGGATCTTGATTTAAGTGTTGTGGAATTGGTTGGATTTTGCCTTAAGTGTTGTTGGTTTACTGGATTTTGCCTTAAGTATTGTGGATTAATAGTATATGCTGAGTCTGTATTGTGGAACATTTTGTCTAGCTTGAGTGGTGTCCTTTTGAATTTTGGCTGAGTCCCCTTATTCACTCCCCTAAATTAATAAAAAAATTCCTTGGGAACAAGCCCGTGGCTTATTTTCTTGATGCTATCTTGTGGTATCAAAGAACTCTATATATTAAAGTAAAATTCATAGCCAATCTCCATAAGCCAGCAGCTCCAAGTGCTGGAATTTTACAATATTAGAAAAAGGTTCTTCACCCAGAGGGTAGTTGGGTGCTGGAACAGGCTCCCCAGGGAAGTGGTCACAGCACCAAGCCTGACTGAGTTCAAGAACCATTTGGATGATACTAAGGCACATGGTGTGGCTCTTGGGGATGGTCCTGTGCAGGGCTAAGAGTTGGACGAAATTATCCTTGTGAGCCCCTTCCAACTCGGCATATTCTGAGATTTTGTGAATTTCACTTTGCAACTTCCATATTTTAGTTCCATTAACAACTACAACACATTCCAAATTTCAGTCTTTCCTCTCTGGAAATCTCTTTAGACTAAATTTAATCTGGCCTCCTGGGCCAAATATCTCCTTTATATATGCAGCTCTGATTTTCCTGAAGGAGGAAAATATATCACCCTGGAGGTTGATTCAGCCCATACACTGCTCTGAAACCTAATGTGGAATACTTGTGCTTTGGGACATGGCTAGAAGTTGGGCTCCCTCTGGAATGGGTCAGGCTGGTTTACAAGGGAGAGAACCTCTGCTGAATCCCTACATTAGATGAGATCACAACCATCATAATATAGTAGGAAGAAGTTTTTGTTGGTTGCAAATATGCTGAAATTCAGAGCTTGTAGGATAAAATCTAGCTAAAAATGAATGATCTGGGATTAATTATGACTAACCAAAGCATTACTTCCTGAGTAGGGATGCATGAAAATTCTGCCTACAGGTGAGTCATTGTCATTTTACTTCTTTTAAGAGAACTTCTGCATTTATTGTGAAGTTCCTACATTATGGCATTTTTGCTTTTGGAAATGGGAGAAATCCTAAGGATACTTCAGGCAGAGAAAGTTCATACAGCGAAACAATTATAACTTAAAAATACATTGCCTTTCTCCACACTCAAGCTTTCCTTTTTCACCCTGCTCTGTCTACTCTTTCATACCAAGCACAGGACTGCAAGAGATGTAGGTGGGCCAGCTGGTCTTTTGAGTTTGCTTTCTGTCTTTTAGTTTAGGAAGTCCTCCACTGAGAACCAAATTTCACAGATTCTGAAATGAAAAATGAAGTTGAAAATATTGCACCATTATATACCACAAAGTGTGCAGAGGAACATGTCAATGCACAGTACAGGTACAGGGTGACCCAGAAGCACTCTTAACTAACCATACTGAATCCTGCTGGCATAATTTTGGAGGGGGACTCAAGGAATGCTCATAAGTAACTTCATTAATAGGATACTCCTTTTCTTGGGGATTAGGAAAATTTTATTTTCAGAAATTTCTGCAGTCACTGTGAATATCTCACTTTGCCCACTTTCTGTATTCTGCTTTTAAGAGGTAGGAGATGGCAAAACCTTGCCTTCACTTGAGACACAAGAAGTATGTGAGAACTGAAGCAGTGATAAAAGTAAGGAATGGTCCCAGAGTGGACACCTTCCACTTTCAACAATGCAATCTTACATGAAATACAAGAAAAAATACTCCTTAAGAAAAGAGGAAATGAAAGGTAGAAGAAAGAGAGAACAGTGTAAGAAGAGAGAGTTAGCATACGGCGATGCTAGCTGCTGTGGTAACTTTGACATCTGCATTTTCTAGTCCAGGTGTTAATGATATATTGAGTTATTTCAGAGGAGTTGTCTTATCCACCCTAATTCCCTGCTTCTTGCCTCCTTACAAAGCTCACATACATATTTCAGTACCAAAGTAGGGCTCTTCCACAAGGACACAGAGATAACCGAATCTATTTTGCTTTATATTTTAAACCCAAACTCAGAATCGAAAAGCAAGATTACACTTACGTCCAGGAATTACACTAATGATCAGTTCCTAAAGATACTCAGGTACGTGTAAAAGACAGGGTTTGAGCAAGAGGCTCTGACAAAAATCTGAGACATCACCTTCCCCCTTCCAGTGATATATCTTACCCTTGTGGGTTATAACAAGAAGACAGTTTTTTGAGGGGCAAACTCCCAAGGACATCAGTCAGAAGTGTTCAAAGTAATAACAAGTCCAAAGGACTTCCATATGAAACAGTCAGAATTATTATAGAAATTGTACTACTTAAATTATAGTTCTTTCTTCCGCTCAGTAGTAACAAGTGGACAGGGAGCACTTCAGCAAATTAACCAAATGGTAAATGGTTGTGGTGGTTATTTTCCTTGAGCCAATAGTGGGGATACATCCCACTAACGCCTAATCAATCCTTACTTCACAGCCAGTGGCTTTTCACTTTGGTATTCCTTCATTTGCTTTTGTTAAGAATTATAATCAAAAAGATGAGTGCCATTTGACGATATGAAAGCCAAGTCAAAGCTGGCTGCTGAAAAGCTCTTTTGAAAGCACTGTGCTGGACCTCCATGAGCATCACATTTTGTGGGGACAGGTCTGGCCTTCTCTAACTGCTCAAAGGTTGGGTCTTCCTCATCATCATGTCTGATGGTCTAAATTCCTAGTGTGTGGTTATAAGAAACAATGCAATCAATGCTGGATGGTTTAGGAAAAAAATCACTAACAGTTTTTGACAAAAACAGGAGGTTGAGTCATTCCAGAATGGTTTGTAAGGTTTTTGTCTAAATTTATTCCATCTTTAAGTCCTGACCTTTTCTCTCTACTATACATGCAGGCACTGTTAAGTATCAATATTCTAAATTTTATTTTTCTTCCAGCTGTGGCTGAAATTTTCATGCTTAGAAAAAAGAAATCAGTGATCTTTTCTAACATTTCCTAAGTCACTATTATAACAATGGGAAACCTCTATTTCCTAGATCATTGCTTCCACATAAAAGCATTCTCTGCTTGAAAGGTCATGCTCTCTAAATAATATATACATAAAAATTAAGTTTCTATCCTTGAATTTAAACTGTTGTAAACTTAAAGACAATGGGATAATCTGCCACCTTGATTTCAATTTAGCTCAGTCAGTGTTACAATATTGGCTATTATTCTCTGTAAAACCATCTGTAGATCAGCATGATACAGCTTCTTAAAAAGGCAGTGATCTAGTCCATGAAATCACCTGCTGCTCCAAGTCTCATTTTAACATCTACTTCTTCATCTGAGCATCAGCAGTTTGCTCTTCTGTCCCTGGAGAAACTTGGAAGTCCCCCCAAGAAACAAGTTAGAAAAAATGGACTATGAGGTTTTTTAGTCAGGGTTACTGCCTTTAAATAATTGCCTACCACCTCTAGCATGGTAACACAACTTTTTTTCTCCCAAGAGAATGAAGCTCAAGCCTTTTTTTAGAGCAGTTGACAACAGCCTTTTAATACCTGCAGAGATATTTTCATACAAACAGTTGCATAAATGAAATGCAATAATACTATCCATACTATGCTTCATACAATCAAATAAAATCTCTATTCACTTCCAAAAGTAAGTAAACAATTTTTGTGTTTATTTATCAAATGCATAACTTGTCTGATACCTCTCGGAAGATTCTCTTAATTTTTGAAACTTTTATTTTCTGAATTTTCCATCGAGTTTTACAGCTGTATGATTGCAAAGAGTGAGGATTTGTCTGAGAGAGAAGTGCCATCATAGCTACCCTCAAAAATGAACTTTTCCAACATGGGTCAAGGAAGCTTTTCATATTACAAAGTTGGAAGCGCATTTCTAGAAGGTGGAAAGAAAGGGAATGTATTTGAGACAACAGTGTAGTTCCTTTTTGAAATACTTTAGCAAAGATCAAATTAGTATCAAACCAATTTTCATACAGCAAAAGCCCAGCCTCATTAGAAGCAGGAAGGTGAGCTGCTGAGAAAATACAACCACAAGAGAAGACTGTGTGCATAAACTTTGTAAGAAACAATTATTTCCCATTTTACAAATGTTTATATTATATCTTTACCTACAATTTACCCTCTATAAACTTTTTTTTCCTTTGTAAATGATGTGTCAGGCTTTAATATAGCAGGGTTGGGAAAGAGATTAAAGGCTTTATTTGCAGTATGCCATGGAATTTTGCAGACATTCTCATAGCAACAGCAAGTAAAATACATTCCTTAATAGAATACCTTAATTTAAAAGCTTTGCAGTTGCTTTCATTCACCTAATTTTGATCCAGGAAAATAACTGAAGTTGTCATTATCCCTTGGATGTGTAAGAATGCAGAATAATAATGTTAGGTCTGGAGAGCACTGCATTCATGCTGTGCCCAAATGCTTTGTTGCTGGAAGAGGAAACATTCACTTTGCCAACTTCTAGCACACAGCTACTGAAGTGGAATTATCATGCTGTTTTGACTTTGATAACCATATAAAAAGATTATATATACTATTTCTCATATTCTTGATTCAATAGCCACAAATGAATATTCAATGTCAAGAATGTCGAATATATTCATGGGCTTAGGAGTTGCTAAGTCTTGACAGCAACACAGCATGATCAGGACCCTCAGTTAGATGCATTTTCGAATATCAAAGCCATTTTAACTACAAACTCTTGCTTTTTCTTTTTTAAGATGTACCCATTCTAAAAAGGCAAGATATCAATCATCCTTAATTTCTGATGCTCAAAAATCTATATGACAATATAAAAACAGAAGTTGCATACTTTATGTATCACTCGAATAATCAAAGAGCAGAGAGGTATTTTTCAGCTTAAAGACAGCTCTAATTACTTGCAACAAAAAGTAATTTGGCTTTGTCACTGATTTTCAATTTTCTTGTTCTGAGGGTCTCTTGTTTGTCCCAGTGTTTTTCTTCCTCAAAGTGTACGGGCAGTCCTGTAGGTAGCTACTTCCTCTGGCTTGTATAAAACTTACACACTATTATTTGCTTTGATTTTTACTTGAATTATATTTTCTTTTTCTATTTGTCATGTGCTTCTCATGAAGGTGTCACACTGTGAAGGCCAGAACCGGACTAAGTACTCAAGGTGTGGCCTCACCAGTGCTGAGCAGAGGGGATATGTCACCTCCCTCATCCTGGTAGCAATTCTCCTAGTGCAGCCCAGGATTGCATTGGCCTTCTTTGCCACATGGGCTCATTGCCCTGCAGAAGCCAACAGGACGTTGCTTCCTCCAGAGAGAACTGAGAGTTAATTGCTCTCAGAACAAGGAGAAACCACAGTGACCATATAACTTTCAAAACTAGCTATTTAATTTCAGTGCTGACCTAGTCCTGACATCCCAGAATATAGCAAAGGCAGAAAGGAGAACTGACAAACTGAGAAGGAAGCGGAAACTATGAGTGTCAGCTGGAGGCTGACAGAAAAGTAGGAAACTGATTTGGATTGCCACTGCTGTGGACATAGATGTATTTGGTATTGCAAAAAACTGAAAAGACTTTGTCCCAGAGCCTCTGAAACAATAAGGAACAGGATTCCTGACCATTCACACAAGCTATTGAAACCTCAGATGTTTTATATGACAATTTCGTTTTTCGCAAAAATCTAAATATTCATTAACAGAAACAGGCACTGCCTTACTGTATTGGTAAGCTGACAGGCACATTCAGCTTACTTCTGCTCTAGTATTCATGTTACAATACTATTATTGAACCATTTTAAAGTCTAGAAATCTGTCAGGATGTATTTTGGATTTATTATTTAACCATCACATTAAAAAAGTCATAGGAGCTACTTTTTGTGTTCCTAAAATGATGTCAGTACAAGTACTGTGGTCAGCAAATAAGTCCTATGGATGTTGTAGATTAAGGTCTCTGTTATTTCTGGGACTGATTATTTCAACTATTTATTTTGAAGTTTCATTCATTGCACTATTCAAACGCTGCAGTCTATGACAGATGCTACAAGTCAGATCACATGCAGAATTTTGAGCAATGTGAAAAAATAACCCTATATATTTAACTCATTATACATTTCCTCAGCACTTTTAAATGATTGTTTCATGTTTGAAGGATCCTAAGTAGTAGTAAGTTATATGATTGAGCTGAAAGTAGCTGGAAACAAGAACTGAACTTCTCAGTAGCCAGTCCTGCAAAAAACGCTTCAGGATTTTCTTTGCTTATCTGTGTGTTCATAAATGTTAGTGGGAGTAGGAACAAAAGTATTTATTGACAATAGAGAAATTACTCCCCTAAACTACAGTCTTGTGCACAAAACCACCCATAATTTAAGCTGTGTTTCTTCTGCAGTACATTTTCTCCTCACTTTGGTTCATCACTGTTGATGAAACCCTTCAAACTGTTGTGTTTGGCCCACCAACATGAAGCAAGATTACAGACTGGGAAATCTCTTCTAAAAAGACTCAAGAGACAGAGAGACTTTGTAAAGTCACCCTGACTTTTCATCTCATGAAGAAAGACTCCCAAATAACCCAGAAAAGGCATAAGTCTATTTTTATATAAAGCCTTCCCTTGGCACAAATTGATACTAGGGAAGAGAAACCAAATAATCTTTGTTTATAAAAAGCTATCTTCAAGTTGCTTTTGGGTTTGCTTGATAGATCTTGCCCACAATTCACCTCTGACAGTCTTTTCTCTCCTAATTATGAACAAAAATTCATTGAAAGTGACCTTAAATTCTGGCAAGAAGAAAGAAGAATTCTGGAGATTTACTGTGAGGGAGTAGGTGGAGAGAAACCACAGGTTGTAGGGGTAAAACACAGAATATATCTGGAGATTTAATTGCTTTACTTTCGTTATTAAAATTCCTGCCAAAATATCCCTCTGAGCTAACACTCTGCTTTGGTCCTGGCTCACATTAAGTTCCCATCAACAATAATATTACATCCATAATGACAGAAACATCTACATTCTGTGGCACGCAGAGCCTGTGAGGCTCCAGAGGAAGCTGTGAATTTCACTACCTTTTTTCAGGCACAGAAAACACGAGAGCTGACTGTGTTTTGCATCTGTTACAAATGTACCATATATTTTAAGACACTTCAGATTTTTTGTTTTACATTTTCAAAATAAACTTAAGACAAAGGTAGCATATTACAATGGAAAAAGGAATAATACCTATATACTGTAATTGTGCTTTTTCTCTGCAAAATATTCAGAAGGATTGTGGAGGAACTGAACCAGCAAACAGCTTCTAACATACCATATTACTTTCTCTTAATTTTCATTTAATTTTCCTACCCTATTCTTAAAAAGCCATTATAATTTAAACCTTAGTATTTTGCAAGAGCCCATATGCATAGCATGTGGACCTGCAATGTTGTTTCAAAAAAGGGGGGGATTATTAGGCAGACAATTCAAAATGACAAAAGTAATAGAAACAGAATTTTGTAAAAATAAATGCTTAGCTTCTTCCAATTCAACTACTGCAGGACCACAAGAAAGACTGCAGATTGTTTCAGCTAGGTCCTACCTAGTATAACAGAACTATCAATAAATAAGCAGAACAGCTATATAAAGAGCTTTAAAATTGAAATAAAAAATGTTTGAGAGTATTGGGGTTTGGGGTTTTTTTTGGTTGTTGGTTTTTTGTTTGGTTGGTTGGTTTTTTGTTTTTGTTTTTTGTTGGTTTGGTTTGGGTTGGGTTTTGGTTTCTTTGTGTTCACCTCCCATGAACATTTACAGACTTCACTTGTCGAAAGACCAGTGTTTAAGACTCTGGGACTGCCAATGAGAGAGATGGAAAGGGAAGATATTCTGACATGTCTGTGTTCGATGAAGAAAAAAGCCTCTTGCACAATACAAGTGTAACAGCTAACACCCACTCACAAGAGCATGCACTTTGACAATGAATATACCACAGTGCTAGTGAAGGTGAGCTTTGAGCAAAGCTGCCATTTGCAGGGTGGTGTGCTGTGGGGAATCACAGAATCAACCAGGTTGGAAAGGACTTACGAGACCATAAAGTCTAACCCTTCATCCAACACCGCCTTAGTTACTAGATCATGGCACTAAGAGCCACATCCAGTCTTATCCTAAAAACCTCCAGGGGTGGTGAATCTGCCACCTGGGCATCCCATTCCAATATCTGACTACTCTCTCTGTAAAAATTTCTTCCTAATATCCAACCTAAACCTCCCTTGGCACAGCTCAAGACCATGCCCTCTTGTCTTACTGCTAGTTGCCTGGGAGAAGAGACCGACGCCTACCTGATTACAACCTCCTTTCAGGTAGTTGTAGAGAGTGATGAGGTCTCCCCTGAGCCTCCTCTTCTCCAGGCTGAACAACCCCAGCTCCCTCAGCCTCTCCTCTCAGGACTTGTGTTCGAGTCCCTTCCCCAGCCTTGTTGTCCTTCTCTGGACCTGCTCCAGCACCTCAATATCCTTCCTGAACTGAGGGGCCCAGAACTGGACACAGCACTGCAGGTGTGGCCTCACCAGCACTGAGTAAGGGGAAGAATCACTTCCCTGGTCCTGCTGGCCACACTGTTCCTGATCCAGGCCAGGATGCCATTGGCCTTCTTGGCCACCTGGGCACACTGCTGGCTCACGTTCAGCTTCCTTTCAATCCAAACTCCCAGGTCCCTTTCTGCCTGGCTGCTCTCCAGCCCCTCTGTCCCCAGCCTGTAGCACTGCAGGGGATTGTTGTGGCCAAAGTGCAGGACCCAGCACTTGGCCTTGTTGAACCTCATCCCATTGGAATCAGACCATCTCTCCAGTTTGTTCAGGTTCCTCTGAAGAGCTGTTCTGCCTTCCAGCAGGAGAAGATCCAGCCCATGGGGTCACCTGGACCAGAATGTTGGGGACAGCATTCTGTCAAGCTAGAGACCTAATGCTACGACTCCTTATGTCTGCTTGTTCTACAAAGGAGGCAGTTATGGAAAATAGAGACAACCTTTTCACTGTCCCAGCTACTTCTACTGCCTCAGAAATACAGAAATATGAGGTGGGTTTTTTTCTCATAGAAAAGTAATATTATGAACACAGGACTGCCACACAGAGATGCCAATAACATTTAATCAGTTGGAAATGGATGTAACTGTATTTACATGCTGATGTCTTTCAATATCTAAAAGGTATTAGATTTATGTATTAGGTATTAGATTTATGTACTTGATTTTTGAATTTGAAATATTTCTTCCTGGGCCTTGTTCAGCTTCCAAGTAAGGAAAGATCATTAAAATAAAGCATTAGGTAATTTTTCATTGACTTGAAAGCAGAAAACTGAATTTTTATTAATCAGTAGTAGCACACATTCTATAAACATCACACAGTAATATCCAGGTGGTACCATACCTACAGATACTACTACTACTATGGAAAAACAAATCTTTCCCATTGAGTGTTTTCAAGCCCATTTCCAGCAGTGCTAGAATAAAGACCTGGTGTAAACTAATACTTGTACCCACTCAAATTGGTAAAATCCTCAGTGAGCTACTGTCTCCTTAGTAGTCCTGTCCCCGGAAAGTGTGATGGATGTTCAGGAAGATGTTAGAAATTATGATAAACAGAGCAACCAAACCATTCTGCTAGGATCTTCTGATGTTAGCTCATGAGAAACTGATGGCTGATCCTTTGGGAAGGTTGGTCACTGCACTGGCTCTGTAGAGATGTCCTGAATCTGTCAGTCTTTTCTCTGGTTTGTGTGGAGGGAACCAAGCTCAGGTAATCTCAGAACCCCTAATGCAGGTCATTATGGAGCTAGCTGACCGGACAAATAAAAAAAGAACACCAAATAATCAAGAGATAGCAATACTTATGGTTTCTGGTAAAATTGCACTACATGTTAATCAGAAGCATCTTTAAAATGCCAGTTCTTCTAGTAGTTGATATAATTGAGATCTTCCCCCATATTACAATCCTTAGAGATCTTTATCTTTAGAAGTCACACAGAGAAAGACGTTGCCTTCTAGATATTAAAAACCTGAGATAGTAAAAGACTGAGAGGACAGCATGACCAAGCACTATGAGTACGATTAATCCCTTTTAAAGAATGATAAACACCACTGTGATCAAGTTTCCTACATGCTTGCCCATGCCTTTAAAGTTCCAGAGAAATCAATAGTTTTTCACTGAATGAGCTACTAAAACGGCCAACTGCAGTGTTATGCTAGATCTAATCAGGAGCAAAAAGAGGAAGACAAAGACAAAAGGCACAGTGCTCTACAGCAGGAAGCTGCAAATATTGGAAAGAGACTGATGTTCTAAGGAGTTCACCCAACAAAGCTTCAGACAGCCCATGTTAAACACATACGTTAGCTTACTATAAGAAAACCAGAAATGTTCAGGCAGCGCTAAAGTACAAGCACTATTGCAGCTTCTGTCAAGGAGTCACAAGACATATTCAATAGTTTATAAGGACAACTAGCCTGGACATAGATATGCAAAGCAAATTAATCAAATTAATAAATTTATTCTACAAGAGCAACAAAGTGTTTGAAGCAGCTGTGAAAGACAGCAAAGTAGGACTCTCAATCCAAAGGGCAAAAAAAATAAAAATCAAAACACTCTGAATTTGACACATATAAAAAATTTGGATATTTGTTCCTATCTTTCATTATAAACCCATGCCTCAACAAGGAACTGTTAAATTTAAAATCCCTCTGCATTTGTATCCAGAAAGAGCTAGGTGCATTATTTGCTCATATGAATCATGTAACTGGTGATACAGTTATGAGATCAGATAGTTTGCTGATTATATATAATATGTAGATCTCCAAACAATAACAAAACCCACAAACAAACACATAAAAATTAAATGTGAAGAAGAGTGGAGAAATTGTTAGTTTGGACAAGAAGAATGAGAAATATCCTGGAGGAATACCCCTGGAGGTATCCTGGGGTGCAGAACAAAGAGCTCAATTTATTGGGAAAACAATCACAGAAGTCACACATCTTTAACTTTCAAAGATAAAAGTCTTCCAGGGGAAGAGACACTAATGGCATAGACTGAACAGATGATCTCAGTCACTCACCCTAGGCTCTGTTTAAAGAGAAGGGAGATTCAGAGAGAAGCAGGCAGATTCAGAAGGGAATCCCAGAGGTTGTACTTATGAATGAAGCATGAACTGATGGCTCATTTACCATTTGTAACTTGTCTGTATACTCATGTACATATAACCACTTCAGATTCACTACCTCGGAAATTAATAACATAAAAGCACTAGAACTGTTATACTGTTTTCTCTCTTTATGAAAATAAACAGCATATGCATGAACAGTTGTTAATGTAAACAATTTTAAACAATTCTGAACTGTGTTGTCAATTATAGTTTCAATAACTGCTTCACTGTGACATTTGTTGCAATAAATATGAAATATTATCTTGAATTTCAGAATACCAGTAATAACGCATAGTGAAAATGTGTGGAATGCTTTCCTTCTATCTGCAGACTTCAAAACCCAATTTTTAAACAACTTTGTGATGAGCCAAAACCAGTTTGTGATTTAACTATACTACCTCAGTGCCTAATTAAAACAGGATGAATCAGTTGGTTTGACAGGAATTGAACAAATACTTAGCTGGTGACTAAATTTGTGCTTTTACTGTCCCTTTGGCTTCTCAGCATGAATTTTATACTCTGGGATTTTTTATAGTAAAAATAAGTTATTAACTCACAGCAAGCTATATATTAATTTAACATCACCTAACCTCTGTTCTGACACGCTACTTGGATATATAACATTTTCTTCCAAGAAATTTTTGTTTCTTGAAGTGGTGCGGGGCTCTTCTGTGATTTTAATACCTGGCTGAAAAGCTGAATCCAGCATCTCTGCAGCCATTTGCATTTCGCAAATGGGTTTACCCTTCCGTAGAAAAGTATCTCATAAATATTTTAGGATAGATAGCCATAATTTGATATTTGAATTCAGGCTGTGCTGGTTAATTAGGATTGATTGCATAAGTTGCAGAATATTGAAAGACTGAAAAAAAGCTTTGCAAAAGAAGAGGTTCAAAGAAGCTGTAAGACTTTGATTTTTGAGGGACAGTTAACAAATGAGAAACAAAGTAGCACTTTCCTGGGGAAGAGTATACCTTAACTGAGGCAGAGTTGTTGAAAAGATGAGGCTATGAAGATTATTTTTTACCTTGGTGTGCCCTTCAACTGTTATTGTTTTACTCAGTCAGCAGACTGCTGTATGAAGCCAGGAATAAATGAGCACATTTGCATTCCATTTTTCAGTAGGAGGTGGTGTAACCACAGATAATCTGTGATGTACTAGTCTGGATGGATGCAAGTTGGCTGGGTTTTTTGTTATCCGAACTTTGGTGCTGTTATCACGAGTGAAAGCTGAAATCAAAATTGCCACACTCACAAAAAAATCTTTCTGCAATTCAAAGCAGTGAATGAAGCCCATTTTAGTGAAGTAAATTCTTATCACTTCTAATCAGGCCAATTTTAGCCATATCAAATAAACTAAAAGATCAAAAGCACATTTTCTGGAGAATGACCCTGTACCTACCAAAGCACACATTCAATCCATTATTTTCAAAAGTGCGTGCACACAGTCATAGTGCTATTTAAGTAATATTTTTTTATGCAAACATTCAAGATATTTGTGCTGGTTTAAAGGTAAACTGGCAGGAGAAACGAACTCAACTCCAAAGAGATTATAAATCAGAGTTACAATTTAATAAAAATAATGCCATAAATACAATTATATGGACAAACAATTGGTTTAACCCACAAAACCCAGACGTATAACCCTGGGGCACGAACAGAGTGGTGTTCATTGGCCCCCATGCTGAGCCCCACGTGGTCCCCTGAGTTCAGAGTAAAAGGAGAGGGAAAACCTGTTGGTGAGAGTGCTGGTTGCAGTCTGGTCTAGGGTGGTTATCGCAGTCTGGTTGAAAGTGGTGGTCACAGTCCAGTCGAGAGTGGTGGTTGCAGTCCAGTCGAGATTCTGGTCCTCCTCTGGATGCAACGAATGGTACCAGAAGTTCCAAGACCCCAAAATTATGTACTCAGGTTCAGGTGGGAATGCCCAGTACCTCCCCCAGGGCAGAGAGTTCCACAATGGGTGGTTGTGAATCCTGAGATATTTTTGGAGTCCTTGGTGGCCGGTTAGCAGACATGACCCCTCAGGCTGGGTGTGGAGGTGCTAATGACTCCCTGGAGGGGAGTTAACATCACCCATAACTATAGCCTGAGGGGTCAGGTGTGCTCTGGGCAGCTGCTGCAAATGGTCTATTGTTAACAGTTCTGGGAAATGGCTTGGAAGGTGTAGAATACACAGTTTGGGTTACACCCACACAGTGATGAACTGGTCCCAGTTGTTCTAACTAGGACAATATTTAAAAATTTCTGTAAAGCTTCAAAAGAAATTCCAGAAGACATCTCAGAAATTACTGAACGTTGTTTCTTGGAAATGTTTATCTAATGACAAAAATAACTTGATAATAGTGCTCATTGACATAAAGATTACAAAGGCAATGTCCACTGTGCTATTTCTCACAGCCCACCACAGATCCAGAGGTCAGCAAGACTGTAAATAACAGAATGTAGCTCATTGTTTGAATTGATTTGACTGTTATGATACTGTAAGGTACACACTACATCTGAAGTCTGCCACTGCTCTGCATCCTTCCAATGTAAATGATTAAGTTTTTTTCCATTAAAGACTATGAACTCAAAGAAGGTCTGAGTCATTGAAAACAGAAGGGAAAGAAATATGTGACAGGAGCTCATGAAATCACAGCTTGAAGTAAATAGAAAATGACTGTTCACTATCAAAGGAAAGAAATTAGGGCTAATTCAATGATCAAGAAAGAGATGAAAAGAATCAAAAGGAAAGAGAGCTTTCCACACCATGGGATGATAAATTCTATAACACGTTGCCATAAGCTGCATAGATGCCAAAAGTGCACAGTTTAAAAGTGATGAGGGTATCACAGAAAAATGTAGAGACAAATAAAGGTACAGATACCAGCTCTAGCTAAAACCCACCGAAACAAAGCAAACCACTAGTTATAGAATGGTTTCAAGACCATCTATTTCCAACCCCCCTGCCATGGGCAGTGACACCACCTACTAGATCAGGTTGCCCAGCATCCCAAAAACACACCTTTAAACTGCAGATCTCTTCAAGCTGGAAGTTCATGTCTGGAAAACTTAGTGAAATGTTTGTCCTGCTCTTTTACTCCTTCCTGAAAACATTCTGTGGGCCACTAACACAGCATATGGAGCTAGAAAAGCCTTGATCTGGAGAAATCTAACTATTCCAATATTCCCGTGAATGTCAGGTCAAAGTACCCAGTGACCAGGATAAAACAATAATAAAACTTTAAATGAAATAAAATAAAAAATTTAAATAAAAGAAAAATAAAGGAAGGAAAAAAAAGGAAAGAAAAGCCCGTGTGAATTTCAGTAAAATTCATAATCCCTGGTTCCTTGAAACTTACATTAATGGCCTATATATGTTAATGTATCCAATGTAGAAATAATAACCCCTTTCAGGAAGCAAATCTTTCTTACTGCTTCTCAGAAGCAATGATTACACCATGTGTCATCAATTTAATGGCAAGAGTACATTTGGCAGAAATATATTTAGGAGAAAAATGTGAGCAAAATTCATGTACAGGTATTAAGCAGATTTGACAGTAGGGTGCTAAAGGAGCATAAAATTAAGTTATGCTAAGAGGTGGTGTTTAAAATGACTGATTTCCACCAGAGCATTACAGTATTCATGTCAAATATTTTGTGCTCTCAAATGCATAACAAAGAGCATACAAGGCTCCAGAGGCAGCAGAAAATATTAATAAAGTGGAATTGCTGAAAATGGGGAGGTGAATACAATTCTGATTAAAAGACCAACCAGTTTGATAAGGTCAGATCATGTAACTCCTTAATACATAAAATAAAGTGACCCTTAGTGCTAAGAGTAACAGATTGAAATTTGATCTTTGACTTGGGAAGCAGCCAGAGAGCTTGCAGCAACACCACAACATGATGACATTTAAAATTTCTTAGCCAAGTTAAAGATGATCTCCAAGATTTTAATTCTGAACATACTGTCTTCCACTCCCCTATACTATGGGGCTTTCTGCTACAATTGACATTGAGTCGTGTCAGCATCTCACAGGAGAAAGAAGAATTTGGATTAACTGGCAAAGTTGGACAAGAGAGATCACTTCCTGGTTTCCAGGGTCTTAGGACAATTCAGGCCGGAAGGAAGGTCACGGGCTCAGACAGAACAACCTCTGCTGAAATATTCCACAGATTCTAACACGTTCCCCGTGTCATTGCTACATTTCCCCACGCTCCTTTCCCATGCCCAAACTACCATTTCCTTAATGTTTTTCCTGCAAAGTAGCCATGACCAATTGTCTCATATAATAGTGTATTTTTTAAATTATTAACCACTTGCATTTTGCCTGCATCCTCAAGTCACATCTGCTGTGCTGGCTCCTGGCATCAGCTCCAACAGCAGGCTGACTTCATGCCAGTAGTGCTGCAGTGTCACACTTCTGTTGAAAGGGGTCCAAAAGCGGGCACATAAGCAGTTTCTACTCTGGAGGAAAACCAGGGGCCACATCCCACAAGAGCTGTGTCAGCACTGGTACTATCCAACACATCCAAAAGTGATTCAGAAGAGAATAGTGAGCTGGCAAAGCTTATCAATAATATCAAAACTATTCAGAGTACTGAAAATGAAACCTGACTGCCAAGATTCATCAAAGGATCTTCTGATTGTCATTGCAATGACAATAAATTCATCATCAATAACTGAAAGAAACACAATGTTGGAAAACCAACATTCTGTAAATGTAAGAAGTGGTGATCTCCAAATTAGCTGTTACATGCAGAAAGAAATGCTGCATAATGGGGGCTGTTCTCTGAAAGTGTTGGTGTTGTGCCACATAACACTAGGCAAATAAAAAAAGAAGCTAGAATTTAGTAGGAAAGGAAAAGAGGAAAACTGAATTTTGCTACTGTATAGATTATAACGTATCATTTCATGCATCTCAGAAAAAACAACAAACAAACAAACAAAAAAACCCCATAATAATAATAAAAAAAAACCCCCACACAACCCAGAGAAACTGTTCAGATGACCAGAGATTCAAGACAACCTCTACAGCCTATGGAAGAGAAAAATTGGTGCAGCATGACAGAAGGCTATAAAAACTTGAATTACATGGGGATGAAATGATGAAACATAAATAAGCTATAGTTATTCACTATTTTTCATGCCATGAAGCATAAAAGACATTCAATAAAATTAACAGACAGTAACTTTAAGTAATTAAAAAAACCTTTTTTTTTCATCACACATATAATTGAAATCCAGAATTGTTTACCTCAAGACTTTTGGTTGCTTTTTTTGGTATCTGCCTCTCCAAATGGCCAGTGACCATGTATTTCCATGGTATAGGAGCAATAGGGACTGTCATTCTAGGTGCACTGCTCATTTAATGTAGCCATTATGTTTCAGTCTCTTTTTAATCCTCTCTCTCCAAAAACATACTTGGCTTTGTCCAACCCCACAACACGATTCAGCAATGAATTTGTTAAATCTACCATTGTATAATTTAATTTTATATTTCTTTTACAAAAATACATCACTATTTTATACTGTTAAGATAATAGTCAATTATATTTATATGGGGTTTTGTTCATAATTTATTTCCACTGGAATAATTTCTAGAATAAATGAACTGCACAAAACATACTTCATCTATATTCACTCAATGTTTTAATTGGTCCATAGATTTGATTTTGTGACACACCAGGCAAACGCTTTCTGAACAAAGCAAATTAAGGTGTCAGTGCTCAATTCTGCACAAAGTCAAGAGGATTTCACCAAAACAGGAGAGCAGCCAGAAAAAAATGCTTTACATTACCATGTCTATCTTTACAAGCAAGTAAAGATATACTCACTCTATTTCAGTCATTGGCAGCAGCTCTGAAGAGAATAGGCAATGATGAAACAGGTTCTGATTTTTTTTCACCATAGTACTGTCTCAATATTTAGCTACATTATCCCTAGTACAGTGAAAATTATATAGGGAGCAAGAAGTTTCTCCTATCAATGGAAAATAAATCTAAATACAATGTAACTGAGACAAAGAATTATATTAGATATTGTAGTACTTCGGTGCCTAAATTCATTATATTGAAATAATCTTAAGCATGAATGAGTGATTTCAGTCTCCAGTACAGTTACTACACTGAACCTGGCTTATCTCAAATTCCCACTTTTCTAGGAAATATTTAATTTGTAGTTTTTATATGGTCTAAAAATAATGCCATTTTTGTTGTTTTCCTTTTACTGCTGTTTGCAGATGGCAGAAAAATAAAATGAATGAACATAAATGTGTCACAAAGATGGGCACAAATGTAGAACACAGAGCAAGAAATGTACTGAGCTAAAAGACCTACCACAGCACAATGCAATGCCCTGTAGCAACACTGGCACCCATCTGGAAGCGCATTATATTCATGAGCTATAAAAAGTCTCACCCAGGGATGCTCCTGGTTATCTCAGTGAGGAGAGACATAGAAACCACTAACAGCCTCCTGATTTCCCTGCAGAGATTAGACATGCCTGTGAATTATTTACTCTGAAGAGGTAGGGCTGAACTAAGATGCTCTCATTCAGTTTAGATTCTGTGCATCTTCTCTGGGTTCGAGTGAGGCCTCTCAGCTCAAACATGGGTAATCTATGTTGATCTTTCAGACTGTTGTAGGAAAGGAGCTGCTTTGCCTTTACAAAGACTTGTTGAGCAGCAGCTGCTGAACCTCCACACACCAATCAGGAAATCTGTGGTCCTAGTGGAAGTAAATTAAAAGTTTTCTCATCTTTCCATACTATTTTCTCATTGCCATTTAATTTACCTCTCCTTTACTGCAATACCTTGTGAGTGGCACATAAATCTGCACTTGGTCTCAGAGCAGTCATGAGATGAATGCTATACAGAACCACCATGATGTAAACCCAGAGTGATTACATTTGGACATATGAATGCATAAAACCTGTAATTCAGTTATAATAGACCCTTCCAAGCCTTTTCATGCACACTGGCATGTGTTTTCCACATAAGCCTTTTCTTTGTAATGTTGTTTCAATTCACAATACTAAAACTGACATTACAGAAAAAAAGAGAAATTTCAAAAGTTCTAGAATAGACTGCTTTATGGTATAACTGACATTTCCTTAACCATGGAGCTCTCAGCACTACATAATTAGGAGGGAAGGCAGTCCAGAAGATGCTTCAGTGCTTTCAACCATGGTAGAAATTAGTATGGGTTTTTCTAAACAGGATTAACAACATATATTTCATCATGAGCTAGGCCCAGAACACTAAGGAGAGAATGACAGCAAGTATATGAACAAATTCTGTTACAACCACAACAAATTTTAGCCATAATTATCCCACAGAAGTAAATTTTTGTAATGTTGTATAGTCCTTTGCATTTGCAAATTCTCAGCCAATTTTTGGATAGTAATTAGTCTCACAACTCCCCTTATTTTCCACATATTACTACCACTAGTTTAGAGAGAGACTTTTCTCATGAAACAGAGCAATTTGTGAAGGGACATACAATCCAATAATAAAATTCAAAAGCTAACCTCCTTGCCTCTGTTCAAATTAATTTATCATTTTCCACTTTCAGTCTGTAAACAAGGCTACAGACTGAACTAAATGGATTGTCCCCTGAGGGAATATTCTGCAAAATAAAAAAGTAGTAGAAGTCTTTCAAAATAATAAATGCCATTCTTCACCAATTATGCCACATAGATGAGAAACACAAAAGCAATAAGGAAAGAAAACAAAGTAATATCAAAAGATTCTTTCAATGCAAATACAAAGACAATAAGAAGCATGTCAAACTAGCCTTCAACAAAGATGGATTAAATAACATAGCACAAGCCCCACTCAAAAAGGTGGTAACCAAACGGGAATTCATGCATTTCAATATTCAATACAGTGATAAAATTGGATATCCAACTCCATAAATCAAATTCACAAGGCTGCAATAAATGGTTAAACTCTCTGCCCATTGAAAGATAGCGAGCTGGAAGCGATTTTGATTTCCAGCCAGCTAAATTGTGAGATGCCTCTATTAGTCAATAGAAAATGATGAAGGGAAGTGCCTGAAATTCACCCCCGCAATCCCTTGTGCATTTAGCTGTCTGTATGCAAACATCTATGAGAAATCAGTATTCAAAACCATTCTTTTATACACTGATATGTTTTTTGTTCAAACAACTGGTCCCTTTCTCTTTTTCGAAAAGCAGTTACTGATTCCCTTCTTCCCATGATAGCCCAATAGTTGGGAAGCACTACAGATGGCCAGACAGCTTGGGTCCTAAGCCTTCTACAACCATACATATTTAAAACCATAGCTTATGCATCCCAAGAATAGGCCTATAATCAATCAATAAGCCCAGGAATAAGCTACTGAATAGCTGGAGGAGAATATTGCTCAGTCTCATAAAAAAGAAACATTTAATTACTCTGTAAACATGTCCAGGTACAAACCAGACAGGAAAAAAAGTGGTTCAAAATAGCAATCAACACCACTGCAAATGTGTATTTAGGACATTGGCAGCTGAAAAACTGACCATAACTAATTTCCACCTTGCAATTAAAAGGATAACTTTTCAAACATTTTGTAACAGCTTCCTAATAGAATGAATAAGAACAAGAAAACCTATCCAGGCTCTAGGATACAGCCTGAAAATTTTCTAGAGGTATTTTAGGAGGTGCTGGCAGGTGACTTGAGCTACTGATGCAGAGTTCCTTCCCATCCTCCATTTCTATGCTGCTTCTGCACAGCAGGCTACCAGCTATGTGGCCCCTGGCTTTTTAAGCGATTGGAAGAGCTATTGAGAATGTACATGTTAGAGCTGGGCGAGTAGATACCGACTAATTCACAGTAAAGCATTTTAATAGACACTGAAAAATCATGCCTTGATCCCAACCTATTTGACAGAAAGTGATGAGAACAAACAAACACACAATTATTGCCATGAATCTAGGAGAGTGTCTGCAGGATGAACCTGCTAGTCCTAGGGGTCTACACTTCCAAGCTAAAAGAGAAACGAGCCTCAGCCAAGGCTTAAAGGAGTGAAGGCAAACATTTAAAAAACAGGGAGCTAAATTTAAACTCCTGCAATCATGTTTAGGCACCATATGGTCATATTTTCAAAAACACAATGGATGACCGCAGAGCAAAAGCCCTGCTAAAAGCCAGGGGGTCGTGGACACTTTAGAAACTGTTACCCAGTTGAGGGTGCATATCTTTGAGAATTGGGGTTTATATAACTTCACAAAATCATAGTTCTGCCAAATAACAAATACTCTCTAAACAGCTCTTGACATTCTCAAAAGCTGTATTTTAACTCCTGCCGAATGGCACCACAAGGCAAAAGTGACTCATTGTTTTTGTTGTATGCCTGACTGGTAGCAGCTAACTTGCTAAAAATGTACCCTTCTGTGTTGAATGCAGATTGGTATATCACCTGTACTTTACTTTTAAAATATGATTGACCTGCAGGGTAGGCATAACCAACCACTGGTCCACCATCAGCTACCAGCAGGTAGTAAAGGCAGTCCTTCATTGGCTATAAAAGTTCTGCAGAAGCACATACTGAGATACTTCAAAAAAATGACAGTTCTGAGGTTTAGATTAGAAATTCCCATTATTTTGCATAAGAATTAAGCCCACACATGATTCAGGTGACTCAGGACCTCTAAGGTAAATTGTCCTCACCTGTGCTTTTCTGTTCATTTAGTATTAACTCCAGTCTCATTGCACCTAGATCCAACCATTTCACCCAAACTTAACTGGTTTCCTGATTTCAAAATAAACAGCAAAACTAAAAAAGCCCCAAACAAATATTGGGAGCTACATGCCAGTTTTGTTTTTCTGAGAAATCTTCAAGGTATCTGTTAATTAGTAGCCACTATAAATTGTTTAGTCAATAAATTCAGCAACTGAAATTAAAAGGTTTTAAAATTCAACTTACAAAATGCTTTATTAGGCATAAGAAAATATAATCAAGGCAATA
Source organism: Pseudopipra pipra (assembly GCF_036250125.1). Classification (NCBI taxonomy): domain Eukaryota; kingdom Metazoa; phylum Chordata; class Aves; order Passeriformes; family Pipridae; genus Pseudopipra; species Pseudopipra pipra. The sequence continues at coordinate 52,663,054 of NC_087551.1, forward strand.
AATAATTTCTTAAAAACATAATTATTCTGGCCTTAAGTATTTCTATAGTAATTCTTCATGAGTGATTGAAATGACACTCACAAAATTATACTCTCACCCTGTCTAATAAATGCGTTTAATCAAACAAAAAAATTTATGAGCCCATTAAAATTCACAGTGGAAGAGAACAAGGAATACAAACAGAGCATTCTACTTAATTCAATCACCAATTAATTTGATTTTTTTATGTAATCTTATAAAATCCTCACAAAGCAGTTATATGGACTTAGAGAACTTTCCTTCGTATTGCTTTCATGCTTGTAATCAGCTGGGTAAGTAAGAACGATAAATTACTAATGCTAGTAAAATTAAATTTGTGCAAAGCCTTTTTAAGCCATATCAGAACCATGCTTTCCATACATTTTGCAGTATACATGAAAATCAAGGATTATCCAGAATTTGCTGAGGCACCTTGTATATTATTGACTTATGCAATGAAAAGTTTTTAATTTAGATTCAGTTTTGCATCTCACTTGTAGGCAATATAGAAGCAATACAGAAGAATTTTTTAATTCTATACGATTCAGTGAACATTTCAGCCTTTATGGCAGAATTCACACTTTTTGCACAGCTACTTTATTCACTAGTATCTGCCAAACTGTGTTTGTTAAGCTCTTTTCCTAAATATTCATCCAAGTCCCTCTCTAAAATCCACCTTCAAGGATGAGATGTGTTTAATTAAAGAAGTGTGCCTCTGTCCTTACGCCAGGTACCCTTTGAGGCAGGCACTTTTTGTCTCAACACTGAGTTTGTGACAACATATAAACAAATAACTTTACCAAGCTACTATTCTCATAGTGTATTGTGTTTATTATCACAGACCTTAACCAGTGCTCACCAAGTTCATTTGCATCCTACCTCCCCAGCTCCACAGCTTTTTCAGAAAGCCTTTTCAACATACCTGTTGTATTGATTACATTGTGAATAGGAGACAGTAAGACTTAAATCTAATCATCACTGGGACTTAAATCTCAGCTCAAAAGTCCTTCCTTTTCCTTTGGGCGTTTTAGACAGTGCTTGCATTTTCAATGGCATAGACAATGTAGAGCATTAATATATGAGAAAATTAGAAAAAACTGATTTAAGCAAGCTGGAGTGCTAGTACAGAAAACACTACAGTAAAAACCAGGAAACTTAAGCCCTCTTTTCACCTGCCATACACTTCTCCAGGGATACTTAATCTCACAGGTTTTCATTTTTTATGGCTATAGAAGATGGATACTCCCACCTGTTTAAAAGAAAAGTAATCAGAAATTTAATTTCTGTAAATATTGGAAGAACCTGAAAAATAATTCCATACAAGTCAATATAGGAGTTTCTTTTCTGCTTCTTGTTGAGAGGGATAAAATAGCAAACTGGAAAGTTCAAAATACTTTCTAGCTTTACAAGACAAAATAAGTAATTGTTGATGTTCTCTAAATGAATGCAGATGATGTATTTAACATGTTGAAATAGGTACAGGATGCTTTCCTATTTGAAACAGTAGGCAGCATGTTATATCTAGAAGTCAAACTGCTCTGTCATTATACCGAGAATGAGGAACAGTATAACCAATGCAAAATATTGAGTTCAGCAGTCAAATTGCATATGGGCATTTTGGTTAATGTAGCGTTTGGACAGTGATTACTCAAACTAAAAAAGAAAAAAAAAAAGTGAAAATTCAACAGACAGAGCCAGCCAGTTTCTGCTGGCTGGGTACTGGAGTGGCCACAGGGTGAGCAACAGGCTGGTACACCTGGTGGGAGCAGCAGACAGAGCTGTATGCCCTTCATGAGGGATGCTTGCAGGGTCCACTGCCCCAGGAAGAGCTGGAGATCTGCACATATGCTAGGCCCTGGAGCACCTCCTGCCCCACTGCCATCTCCCTGGCAAGAGAAAGCCTCACCCAGCTGCAGCCTTGTCTCTTTCCCCACTCTCCTCCCTGAGCAGTAGATGCTGCAAAAAGCTACAATGAGCTTCTCATGGGGGGTAAGGACAGAAAGGTACCACAGGAGGGTAATGTCAAGGAAAAGCAGCAATTATAAGAAAACTAGCACACAACTTGTTGAAGTTTCTGTGAAAACAGCGTAGTGACTCCATATTTCCATACCCTTAGCCCTTGTCTCCTTCCTCACCTTCATAAATCACCACCGACCACCCCATCTACCTTTTGATGTGATCTCTTGGCCTCACTGTCTTCTCCAAGGTGTCTCACCTCCACTGGGATATCTTCCAATGTTTCTAGGAGGATAGACCAAATATTTTCCACTAAAAATAGAGGATGAGATATTCAATCAGAAAAAAATCTTTGAAGATTGTTATTCTAGTAAGAAGATAATTTTTTCTGACTGAAACAGGAAGTACTTTAAGATTTCTACTATGTCAACAACATAATAATTATTCTTAGAGCTGTTCTATGCACATTATTACAATTGTCTTTCATGTGCTACAGGGTCCTTTCTTCTTTCTCTAGACAAATGCCTAGGCTTTTCACTGTGACTGTACAAAACTTTTAACCTAAAATTAAATAACATGTATCAATGGAATATTGTGTTTACTACAAATAGCACTATTATTCCGCTACAGAGGGACATTTAGATATACCTTTCAGCTTTTTAAGTAATTCCAAGAGCACCACTGCTCGCTGTCTTGGAGATGTATAATCAGATATTTTTAATGCCTCATGAATCATTACTAGAATGAGGTTTTGTTCTTTCTTTTCATAAGGAAAAAATATGAAGTTTGAATGTATTGAAAAGATAAAATCAAATTTTCCCTCCTTCCTTCATGGTAACTTCCTTTTTCCATTTATTTCCAATAACAAGATTTTTTGCCCCACTCTCACTCCTTTTCTTCTTGTTGGCATTCACTCAACATCCTGAGCACCTGTGTGTCCCACCAGCAGGCTCCCATATTCATCAGCTCCCTGCTACTTCCTCCAGGATTTGGCTGTGAAATGGCAAATAGCTTCTCCTGAAAATGATGATGAGTTGGCTGTTTGAAGCTTTCCTACAGTCTTTCTTGTGAAGGTGAGCGCCTCAAGATAACAAAACAGCCTCAATAGAAAAGACACACAGTAGCTGTATGCAGTTAATAAATTTTCAAGAACTCATATTTAAGCAGAGCAGTGCCTATCGCACTATGGCATCTTTTTCTTTTATTTCCAAGCATCCAATTTTCATCAGATTGAATTATTCTTTCTCATGTTATTTTTATGCTTTATTCATTAAGTTAAAAGAGGTGAGGCCTAATAATTTCAAGCATATGTCTTTGACTCCAACAAGATACCTCTGCAAGACATATGAATTCCCTTTATTCTTTAGAAAATATGCATATCTTTTTCTGGAAGATAATAAAATAAGATATTATAGTAAATCATAGTCAGTTGCTAACGAGAAAATGAGGATGAAGACATGATATTTTTGTTTAATGCATCTGTTTTTCTGACTTGACTTGTATTTCACTGAAATAACTCAGAAGCATTCTCATCACAGATACACTGTGGAGTCCACTTCAGGAAGAATATTAATCAGAATGTTTATCAATAAGAAGGTCTCAGTTCAGTGATTCCAACAAGTGTTTGAACATACATGCAGGCTGGGATTTACACCAAATTCAAATCATTATACTGCATTACCTACAGAGGGTGGAAGAGAACAAGTTATTAAATTTCTGTCCTATGTTTGAATTAGTCAGGCACTCCGTAGGACAATATTCTCATATTGGCTTAAGACACACAGAAAAATATAGAAAAATTTGCAGTTTATAGTTTCAAGAAAAAATCAAAGGTGAACACTCAATTTGCCCTCTTCTGACTTTTCACTTTTTTCCCAGCAATGTGATTCTTAATGCTTTATCTTTTAACAAAATGATGGAAGTCAACTCCAGACTAGAAGTGACATCTGAATTTTTGTATTTTAGCATATTCAACATCTTTATATCACAGAATACGGCAAGTTTGAAGGGACCCACAAAGATCATCTAGTCCAACCCTTAGCACCGCACAGGACCATTCCCAAGAGTCACACCATGTGTCTGAGAGTATCATCTAAACACTTCTTGAAATCTGTCAGGCTTGGTGCTGTGACTACTTCCCTGGGGAGTCTGTTCCAGTACCCAACTACCCTCTGGGTGAAGACTATTTTTCTAGTATCCATCCTAAACCTCCCCTGACATAACTTCAGGCCATTCCCTCAGATTCTGTCACTGGTCACCATAGAGAAGAGATCACTGTCTGTCCTTCCTCTTCCCCTCACGAGGAAGTTGTAGATTGCAGTGAGGTCTCCCCGTCTCCTCTTTTCCAGGCTGAGCAGACCAACTGACCTCAGCCACTCCTCATACAGCTTCCCCTCAAGGCCCTTCACCATCTTTGTTGCCTTCCTTTGGGCACTCTCTAATAGCTTAATATCTTTCTTGTGGTGCCCAAAACTGCACACAATATTCAAGGTGAGGCCACACCAGTGCAACGAGGCTGGTGAAGGGACTCGAGCACAAGTCCTATGAGGAGAGGCTGAGGGAGCTGGGGTCGTTCAGCCTGGAGAAGAGGAGGCTCAGGGGAGACCTCATCACTCTCTACAACTACCTGAAAGGAGGTTGTAATCAGGTGGGCGTCAGTCTCTTCTCCCAGGCAACCAGCAGTAAGACAAGAGGACGCGGTCTTAAGCTGTGCCACGGGAGGTTTAGGTTGAATATTAGGAAAAAATTTTTTACAGAGAGAGTAGTCAGATATTGGAATGGGCTGCCTGGGGAGGTGGTGGATTCACCATCCCTGGAGGTTTTCAAGATGAGACCAGATGTGGCACTTAGTGCCATGGTCTAGTAACCACAGCGGTGTTGGATGAAGGGTTGGACTTTATGATCTCGGAAGTCTTTTCCAACCTGGTCGATTCTGTGATTCTGTGATTCCAGTCCTGTGTCCAAATCATTTATGAAGATAAAAGGGCCTAAGATGGAGTCCTGTGACAGGTATCCAATCTGATGTTATCCCATTCAGTATTACCCTCTGTGCTCAACCGTGAGCCAATTGCTCACCCACCACATGATGTGTTTATCCAGCTGTGTGCTGGACATTTTGTTCAGAAGGCTCCTGTGAGAAACAGTATTGAGAGCTGTACTGAAATGCAAAAAGATGACATCAAGTGGCTTCCCTTGATCAACTAGGTGGGTTATCTTGTCATAAAAGGAAATTGGGTTTGATAAGCAGGACTTTCCTCTCATGAAGCTGTGCTGGCTGTGACTGATGACAGCGTTGTCTTTCAGGTGCTTTTCAATACCTTCCAAAATAATCTTCTCCATAACTTTACCTGGCACTGAAGTGAGACTGACAGGTGTGTAATTTCTGGAGTCCTCCTTCTTTCCCTTCTTGAAAATAGGGACAACATTTGCCAGCTTCCAGTCAGCTGGGACTTCTCCGGACTCCCAATACTGCTCAAAAATCATCGAGAGAGGTTTTGTGATGACAGCAGCTAGATCTTTGAGGATTCTGGGATGAATCCCATCAGGTCTCATAGATCTGTAAGGTTCTAGCTAGAGCAGCAGATCCTGCACAGTTTCAGGGTCTACTGGGAGCTGATCATTCTTGCAGTCATGGTCCTCCAGCTCAGGGCAGGCCAGACCATGGTTGAGACCGAGCTGTGCCATAGCAGGTCACTGGCCAACATACACGTTTCTGAGCTAGCTTTTGTTCTGAAATAGACACCAAGACCTTGAAAAATGCCTGAAGATATTTCACCACTACTAGGGCATCAACCTCCTTTCTCCTTTCATTTTTAAAAAGTTGATCAGATAGCCTGTCAGTACCTGCCAGTACCAGCTCTTCTCTGCTAATGAAGGAACTTGCAGGCTACTGCAAATTGCTCTGCATGCTATATTGCAGTAACATTGTAATATCCTCTGTCCTATCATGGGCATCTAGCGTTGGCCATCACTTTCTTAAAAGTTCAACTATGCTTGCATTCAGGGACCCGAAACTTTATCATGGGGAAGACAAACTGTATTGCACAAGCCTATGTGCCCAGTGATGGTCCTCATGATAGGCACATTTCTGTAGCATTTGGGACCCTGACCCACAGAACTCTACACAGCTTTTCTACACATTCTTCAAATTATAAATCACTTTTTTAATGTGGAGATTTCTGATTTATTACAGAATTCTTTCATAATTAGGATTTCTGCTGTGTTTGTACTTGATAAAACAGTTCAGAGCTTTTCTGATTGTGGAGAAATTAAAATAAAATGGAGAACAAAAGTTATTTTTCTCAGTGCATGCACAAAATCACCTTTAATAGCCATTTGTCCCTGTTAACACTGTACTACAAACATTTAAGTCATCCTAAATTCCCTCTGAGGAATCAATTGTGATTCAGTACTACACATTTCCTGTGAATTGGGAAATGAGCACAAAGCTAGTGCCTGAGTCTGCTTGCATAGCCTGCCCTGTGAAAGGATAAACACTTGGTAAATTGTGTGCAAACCTCATAAATCAACATGGTTGGGCTGCTGTAAAAGATATCACTTCTGGATCTTTAGATACACTTTAGAGGAGACCATCACCATTTTGTCTTCACCACTCAAGCAGAACGTTTCTAAACTGATAATGTCCTGTGTATTTTACTTTTTTTTTAATTTTGGTACTCTGAAAAAACTCCATCACACAGACATCAGCAAATTGACTCTGTCCTGGAAAATAAACAGTGACCCTGGAGACCTCACAAAATCTAAATTGTACCTGAATAAGGCCTTAAAAAATGTTCTCCCATATCAGATCAGGAGCAAGTAAATTCCACGTTGTATATTAATTACTTGCTAAAGATATTCTCTTACCTCTCCTATAATCTAAACTACCTAAGGGCTGAGTAAAAGGGATGTGACTGGAGGAAAGGCACAGAGTGCTGCCAGAATTGGACCCCAAAGCTGGAGGAAAACCTTCTCTTCTTTCAGTCACAAGACTTTCATGAAAGTAACAAGGGCAATTATTAAAGAGTTTTAAAAAGTGCTAAGTGTGAAAAATGAGGGAGACATCTATCCGTGAAAGAGCTCACAATTGAAATAGCTAGCAAAAATAGGCAGTTATCCGATGATGGTTAGAGGATGTGATACATCAAAGACTAGTGTTCGAGCCAAGATTAGCATGCACCATATTAGTTCCAAAATTTTGTATTCATCTATCATCTGAGTTCTTCAATTTCGGAGATTAGAGCTTTAGAAACAGAGGTTGCTGGGAGAACAGCTGTTCAGATATTTTCCAGTGAAAGAAAATTTCATTCCAGACATCACCAGCTTGGTAACCCTTTGATGAATGCAAATAGGATTTCATGAAAACCCTGCCCAGACTCTTAGTAGACGGAATAGCTGGATACCTTGAAGTCTTGAAAACACTGGTTGGAAAGAGGACTCCAAGAACAGCTTGGCTTTGTGTGAGGAAAAGAGGGTGCAGAGCTTTGAATTTACAGGGTTTGTGTCCCTAGAAGTTTTCATATGAAATGGTAGTCCAGATGGCACCTACCTTGAGAATGCAGTTACAGATGCTAAGGATCTTATCTATCCGCTTTCCATAAAAATATTTCCTGTCAGCTGGTGTCTCGCTCTGTGGTTAGGAGTTATTTAACCAAGCAATTAAAAAATTCCCATCTCTGCAGCGATGTTAGGACCTGGTTGCAGGCTCAATCTTGCAGATAGTACTTGCTGAGAGAATTACTTCTGTGATAAAACACTGGCATCCATTCAGCTGAAGAAAACTTATATCAGCAGTTGCTTTTATTTTTGCAATGTCTGTAATTCCAGCTTCAAAAATTAAGGAAGATAAAGAAATTACTATGTATTAGAGGCAATGCCAAGTCATTTCACATTTAACTGAATAGCTAGAGAAATTATATTTCCTTTGCTCTAAAGACCATCACAGTTTTTTTGCTCAATGACAAAAAAAAAAAAACAAACCAAACAAACAATCCAGATTTCACCATTATCTGCCAAAGGACATGCTTTTAATCATGTGTCCAATCCTGAAAAATAAAAATCATGATCTACAGAGAAATGCGCACAATTTATATGTGCTCTACTGTTACAGAATTAATTATATTTTGATTAAAGGAAAAAAACATTCAGAAACATCCTGTTCATTTCAGGAGTCATAGTGCTTCACATTTTAGCTTATTGAAGTATAAGCAGTAATGCTTATCAAAAGCTGCAATGGATCACAGATTTGGCATGCCCTTTGCTTACAAAACTCATTAGTATGAGTTTTGTATAGCTAGTTGCATTCATCACACAGGGATAGAAAGAGAAAAATCTAAACTGGAGTCTCAGCCCTTAAGTAGGGCTGCTACAAAAGAACCATGTTTAGAAAAATTGTCTTTGCTGTAACAAATAAAAGAGATGGTACTGGAGTGAGGTTAAGAGATTTAAGATTTAGCTGAGATATAAACCTCACCCATTGCACGAGTAGTGGGATCTACAAGTTAAGGCACAACACAGCCATAACACAGGAGGAGGAAAGGAGAGAGGGAGAAAGCTGTACCAAAAGGAGGAGAAGAAAAGGGAGAAAAGGCAGATCAAAGGAGATGGAAAGGAGACAAACATTTTGATGGAGATATTAGAAATGTTAGAAAGGTATCTTACTTGGAAGTATAACGTAAAGCTTTGTTCACTTTTGATTTCATTTTTTTTCAAATCTATGAATTAAATTCTTACTCTGATTCCTTAATTCATGATAAACAATCATTTGTTTAGTTTACAGGGAAGTCTGGTGCTGTAGAGCAAAGATCACCACTGTGAAACCAGCACATGAAGTATTCAATAGTTCCTCAGAGATGGTAGGTTGTACTAACGCAGAGGAACTCTCACAACGAAATAAGTTTAGGAGGGTCATGGGCTGGGGAATACCTCCTGCCAGGCTTCAAAAAATAAATATAAATGTATTGGCAGTTCCTGACTTCTAGGAATTCAGTCTACTCAAATCAGTCTTTTTTTTTTGTTGAGTAGACATCAATAACACCCCACAGCTCCAGTCACCATCTTTCTCAAGACATCACACACATATAAGGATATTTGTATTTATATAAATATGGATATTTATATGAAGAATAGAACAACTTAGCCTGGAACAAAGATGGCTGATAAGCAAGATAGAACAGAGATCTGAAAAACCACACATGCTGTGGGAAAGGTAAATAGTTCCCCAAAGGAAAGTAGTACCAAAACTGGATGCCATTTACTGAAATTTCAGAAACTGTGTCCGAAACAGCCAAAGAGAGGTGATTATTCACATAATGTGCAATAACCCGTAAATTTCTCACCCTATGAAACTGTGAATGCTAAAGTTTTACATAAATTCAGAAAGTGACTGAACACACGTAAGAAAAAAACCTTTTAAGACAACATTTCTGCATCAAGTGATAATACTCTTGCAGCCTCCTGCAGGCACTTGTCCTCATATTCTTGTTATTTACTACTTTCAGTATGGCAGTGCAGAGCTACACAGACATTTTGTCAGTCATTACAAAGACTCTCAGATTCTTTAACTAGAAAAACAAATGTTTTAATTACTCTTCACTGTCACAGGGAACTGTCACTATAATAAAATTAATGACTTGCTATTTACAAAGGAAAGCTTTAATACAATAATAAACAGGACATTTTTCAGTTGTTATGGAATATTTAAACAAGCAGTTCCATCACTTGATTCAGGTAAATTACTGTAACTTTCTCATACTTAATTATTTATTAGCAATTACAGAACTATGCATATTGTCAGGGAACCTCCTTTACTTATTCAGCACAATCTCCTGCTTATAGTGGGTCTAATAAAAGCAGGTTGCACAAGATATTCTACAGCTGCATTTTGGAAAGACTTGAGGATGGAGCATGTCACTCTTGGGAGGGGTGGGGAGATGAAAAATCCTATGTCCCAGGTTGTATCCACTGCCTCTTGCCCTTCGAACACAAACCTCCAAGAGTCTGGCTTTGTCTTCATTGCTGGCAACCCAGAAGACAGATATCTATTACTGAAAAAGAGAAGGCATTCCCCATAGGCCCTGTGATTGCTGCCAACTTGAATAGAAGGTGAAGCTGATCATTAAATACAGGAGAAAAGCAGTTCCTCTTGGATTGCAACTATGATCAAAATCTTCATCTGGTTTTCAATTTTCTTTTTTTTTTGAGATCCAGACCTAACTGAAATCTCTTTAGAAGAGAACATATAGTACCTGAAGCCTACAGTCTTTATTTTAAGTCTGATTAATTTTTAAAGAATCCAGATGAAGCAGCTATGAAAAGTATAGGAAATTAATCCATACACGTTGTATTGCTTGTCAGATAGGAACCTTGTCTTCTTTACAACTGCATGAGTATCCTACCTCATCATTTCAGTTAAAAGACAAGACTCCAAATATAAGTACGTGTAAATTTATGTCAGTCCTTACACTTGTTGAAGTGTCTTATTTACAGAAATCAATATCATGCACACATTTTCTTTTTTTCTCTCCTTTATAAGTAGTTAAGAGGCACCAGAAATTCACAGTCCCAATGCTATTATTAATAAGTAGTACTTAAGAGGAGGAAACATTAAAAGGATGGGTTTCGCAGTGAATCTAGATTAGATGTCTTAAAATGCCACCCTTTCTTCCTCTCTGAAAAGACCTGTGATCTTTTAAATGTCCTCTGTCATCAGTATTGATATGCACCATTTCCATGAGCTCTTTTCTCACTTGGCTCAGAAGCCAAATTATAAACACCCTTCATTCCTTCTCTTTGTTACTGCAGTACGCCTGCTTGCTTGCTTAATGCCCCTTGATATTTTAATTCTTCTTGGTGCAGAATTACACATTACAAGCATCCATCTCCCTTGGACACTTGGAGACCTTTGTGAGAATGCTCTGTTTATTTATCTTTGAGTTTGCATTTCTTTGATTTATCTTGTTTGTGGAAGCAGACTTTTCTTTTGGGTGGTGCAACATCCCCATGTACTCAGGCATTTTCAGATCAATATGATGAAGTGTTATATATTGCTTGCTTGTTCATATTTCAGTTTTATTCCCATGCAATATAGAAGTGCAAAAGAGCGTTTTTCTTTCTTTCCAAATATGTGAGATTTTCATGGAATTGATTTTTAAACAGTTATTTATAATTGTGATTACAGTTGTAACTCAAGACAGGCTAGACTGCTCTTTCTCTAAGACTCAAAAAGCTTGACAGCATGAGTGGATCTTGGAAACAAACCCGTTCTACATTTCCTTTCACCTTTTTCCGATAAACTTTTGCTCATGACATAATGAAAGCAGACTTTACAGCTCAGTTTGATTTTACTTTTGTTTACCAGTTATCCTTCTCCCAAACCTGTGTCCAATGCGCAGTTTGTATGTGTATCCTTACAAATAAAGTGCAAAGTGATGTGGTGTGAATGACAGTAAATATTCTGGGCCACTGGGGGTAACAGAGCACAAGGACTAAGCTGCAGTTGTTTAAGTTTCCATTTCTCACAGGAACAGAGAGGGATGACAGTAAGTCACCAAGCACAAGCTTTACAGTGAGCAGACAAGCCTACATATGTACTAGTATTTTGTGGAAAGAGAAGTTAAAACTGAATCTATTTTGCACATCCACAAAGAAAACATGGCTTTCCAGTAACCTGGAAACATGCACAGCTCCTTTTAACAGGGTAAACAGGCTTCCAGGTTTACTACTGTTATCATGAACCTGGAAATATTTGTCACTCGAAGATGACAGAAAGTGGCAAAATTCACCAGACCAATATTTGCCAGTCATACAAAAATATTATCAGCTGCAGGACTCTTGAGGCCTTTTATTCAACAGAACCTCAGGTTCAACTTTTGAACTTGCCACTGTCCTGTTGTAATGGGAGAGAAAAATGGGAGAGTGACAACACTACTGACTGCGAGACAAGCATATTGAAAGTCCTAGCAGAGAGGGTTTCCACTGCCTGCTCAATTTGTCTCCTTCTTTACAGCACAGCTTATAAAAAGGAAATTCACAGGGAGCTTAACATCACAGGCATACACAGATTTGAACTCCTACTTGAAAGTAGAGACAGGACCACTGGGTCAGGGCAGTCCAGAACAAGCTGTATTCTCTCCGAACAACTGTCATTAATGATGAGAAGCTGAGTGCTAAAATGTGTTGGGATTTACATTCTACTAAAAACCAAGATCTCTTCAACTGAATGCAGCATGTCACAGCTGTAGCCCTCTATTCTCCTCTTTCATTTATATCTGTGACCATTGAGTGCACCCAGCTTCAAGGGCCTGGATGCACGCCCCAAACTCCCTCTCATCCCATGCTTGGGCAAAATCCCACCACATTCTCCCTCCTGTACCCTCATTGCCACAGAAAGCGGGCCAGAAGAAAACTTCCTGTGGTCCCACAGATCTACAATCTGCATATAGAGGACTGCAGCCAAGGGTATCCTATAAAGCACATGCAAGCCTCAGGCTAACTATTGTTGCTCAAAACTGTCTTCTGCCTTTGTTGTACATGAGCTGAATCCTGCATCTCTCCTGCCTAGTCTGCTTGCTAGGTTATGGTAACCACTGTGTCAAAAGCACTCTCTGACTGGATTCAAGTAATTGGGTGCTGTGGACAATACACTGGAGGATGATTGAATATTCCTATGTAGCTAGGCATAACAGTAAAAGGAAAAGCATAAACAAAAGTCAATGCTTTTAATCATCAAAAGCTAGGGAAAGGGAATTTCTCATCTCAATCAATGAATAAAAAGACAGAAATTTTGGTAAGAGCAGGGACTAACACGTAGAAATCTCCTCTCCAAAAGGAGTATGTAATGCAGGCAGTCTTCCTATACCCTGTTCCTTCTGTACTGAACAACAACATATTCCCAGAAGATTTTCAAAGGAAAGCAGATTCTGTCCTCATCCATGCCAACAGACATGCTGCTTTCCTGAATAAAAAAGAAATGGGGTTTGACTTTTCCAGAGAAAGGTATTTTACCTTCACCTTCTGCTTCCTAGGAGATGACACTCTGAAGGAAATGGGCACCATTTCTCTTTTGAAAGGAAAGCTGCCTATGGAGGGAGGCTTGTACAGACTGTGGATCCCATGCAGGTGGAGACCTATGAAGATGCCACAGTCATCAAATGTACATGCAAGAGAACACTTCCATGCACACTCAAAGCAAGCAGACATGTTGTCTGTGAACACACAGCTGTTCTGTATCTTTACAACAACAAGCCTGAAGAATATGCCAGTGTGCACACTTGCGATGCAGAGGCAGAAAAGGGACTCAGAACATTGCCCTGTGTTATAAAGTACGAGTGCTACCTTTCTCTATACCTGAATGTTTCCCGTGCAGCTGAAACAAACAGCATCAAACAAACCCTAAGCCTAATGTTTCCTGATTCCACTGCCATGCTTCACATAACATACTGCACCATACAGGCTCTATGTAACATAGTTGTAAAAAGCCTTAGCTGAAGTAAGATTGAAGTCAAAGAAATATTGGGGTAAAGAAATTTGTCAATGAGTCAAAGTTTACCTCATTGAGGTAAACCAGGAAGCTGGGAGTCATTAGTGCATTCCTTTAAAGTTATTCAAGAAATTTCAAAAAAATAGAAAAATAAATATCTAGGTAGATAGTAAAAGAGGTTCTGATTGTTTGGTTAAAGAACTGACCACTGAAATCATCAGCTAAAAAAGGGGAAGTAAGGGAAGTAAGGCAGAAATGCTGAAGAAACAGCACACACACAAAAAAAAATCAGTCATAAAGAAAAGGAAATGGACTTTGGAGATAAATGAACAATGCAAAGCAAGAAATATCTTCAAGTCAATGACAGGATGATGAGGTAATTCATAGTAAGACAGAAGAAGCTTTGCAGAGGGAAAATAAAATTATTTTGAATAATGCCTGCGATGAGCAAAGATAAAAACCTGCTAACACCATTTAGTCCCTAAAGACTGAAAAAGATAGGTCTGCAAAATGGCATTCCATAAAACAAATATTTCATACAAATAAGGAGATCAGGTCTTCTGATTACACAGTAATCTTTGCTGTCATTTAATCATATTGTCTTGTTCTTTATGGCAATCTTCTGTTGTGATACACGCTTCAACATCCCTTGTAAGGAAACAAAGTCTTACAGGTTAAAAGCTAAGAAATGTGTATAGATCCCAGAACCCATTATGAACAGGTATTTAATGCTTATAGCTTACCTGCTTTCTAAGAGTAAAGTGGAACATCTGTCACATAATATTGCACTTTTTTTTCCCATATATTTCTGTAGTGCATATATTGCACAGACATTGAACATAAATTGTAACATCGGCTTTGATTAAGACTTCTCACACTAGGACAGCCTTCCAGAGTAAACACTCTGATCTGACTGTCCTCTGAACCCATCATTTATGGATACATCATTTTTTTACCCAAAATATTTTCATAATTTCTTATTATATTTGAAGGCTGGCTTTTATTTCCCAGACAAGCAGATGGTGTTGGAATTTACGGAATAGAGACATTTTCTTCACTGTCAAACACAGAGTCTTTGAAACAGCTGATCATTACCCTTGAGTTACCAGAACTAAAAGTTAGTTATCCTTCAGGTCCTTGAGGTAAAAGAAGTATCTTAAGGCTTTGAAGTTTAGCTGAGCTGGGAACAGACTTAATCTTTTGAAACAAAAAAGATTAAGTAAAGTCTGAGCACTTGGATGTAACATTAGGGTGTTATAGTCATTTGTGCATAAAAATTGAGATGCTGAATACCACAGCCCTACTGACTTCAATGAGATCTGCCCCTCATTTGTACTAACCAGCTGTGACTTCTGCTGTCAGATATGGAGTTACAGCCTCATGCACAAACATATTTTAGGTTAAAAAAGGAGCAGAACTATAAAAATCTTACATTGTCTTCTGTGTTTTTATCAGGGACTTTAGAAAAAAAAATTAGAGAAGTGCAGAATTCTGAGCCCATAGGCAATACTAATAGGCCTGTTCCTTTAGCAGCTTTGGTAAAGTACCTTCCCAGTTATCTCTTGGAGGTCACTGGGCACATGTTCATGTCTTCATCAGCACATAGCCTGTACTTTTCTTGTACAAACCAATACTTCCAGGGCAGAGAGAAATGTTTAAGAGGAAATTCTGACCAAATAAATGGACTGTGCTTGGCAGTCCTGCCCTCCTCTCCCCTTTCGACCATGGGCCAACATAGTTCTTCAAAAGAAATAAAGACAGAGCAGAACAATGGACAAAGCCATAAACACTACAGCCTAATAGGTAAGAAAACAGATATTTTGGGGAGATAAAGAATGGTTTTGAAATGGATTTGCAAAAAGAGAAGTCACATGCAAAAAGCAAAGTTTTGATCAGCAAGCAGAAAGAACAAGATGGCTAGTGACTGACAAAAACTCCCATGCAAAGGAAAGCAAAGAAAAGTTAATGAAAAGTATATTTGTAATAACAAGACTATATTTCAGTCCTGAGATCCCTCAACTTTTGCCCCGTGCCTCTGCTCAAAAATGCAACTTATTTTTCCTTGTGTGGCAGTCAAGAAGGTAATCATATAATAAAGCTAGAAAAGGTACTGACCCCAGAACACGTGATCCAGATTCAAAACAGTGACTGCTTAAGCAAATTACACAAACATGGAAGTAATACAGGATATGGATAATGGTCAGCTCCTGCAAAATTGTAACATTTTCAAGATGTAGAACTTAATCTTCAATTAACTACTTATCAGGAATCCTGCACTCTGGGGGCAAGAGGGCTTATTTTTAAGCATACATTTCGAAGTTTACTCAACTCCTCCATGTAATTGTGTGAACTGGGAAATGGTTGTTTCTGTACTAAATGTCAGATCTGCACAGTTCTGAATAAGTACATGCTGATTAACAGGACAGCTGCTGCTGTATTTTTGGCTTTGCTCTTTCAAGGCTGCTGTGTTTCTGATATGCTTTCAGCACAGTGTTTATTTGGGGATAGTCACAAATGCTATTCTCTTAGTGATCGAAGCTAAACTTTAATATTGCTCTAAGTGATGTTAATATAAAGAGGAATCTGGGCTAAAACAATTCAGTTTCCACAAAGGGATTTAAACTGCTGCAACCACCCTCATTTCAGGGAAACTCCTCCTGTTTTCCAGCTGAAAGAGGCCTTATATTTATAGTCAGCTGACTGTGAGAAAGGGAGCCAAAACCAAGCACTCTTTCCAATTAGAAAGCAAATGCATTTTCACAATGAAGTCAAACGAGTCTAAATCCCAATGAAGAGATCCTTTTTGATCCTCCTTAGCTAATGAGACAGGAGACATTGTTGGGAGTTAAACCATAGGAAAGGAGTAGTTGAAATTTTTATTTTTTTAATTAGAGAAGTCAGACCTTATGGAAGTGTCTAAGTTTGCACAGGTGAGGTATTCTTCCTGCCTGAGCTCCAAATCTCTGTGATTAAGGTCCAGAATTGATACTTGGGAATCCATCGCATGAATTGCAAGGGACTGCAGGTCCACAAGTTACCTCCTCAGAGACACGTGGGAGGTAAAGCACATCACACAAATATGTGATCCCTCTGCAGAGGGATCTGGATAGACTGGAGAGATGGGCTGACTCCAATGGAATGAAGTTCAACAAGGCCAAGTGCCAGGTCCTGCACTTTGGCCACAACAACCCCCTGCAGCGCTACAGGCTGGGGAGTAGCGCTCCCCAGTGAGTGGGAGAGTGGCTGGAGAGCAGCCAGGTAGAAAGGGACCTGGGGGTGCTGATCGACAGGAGGCTGAACATGAGCCAGCAGTGTGCCCAGGTGGCCAAGAAGGCCAATGGCATCCTGGCCTGCATCAGGAACAGTGTGGCCAGCAGGAGCAGGGAAGTAATCCTTCCCCTGTACTCTACATTGGTGAGGCCACACCTTGAGTATTGTGTTCAGCTCTGGGCCCCTCAGTTCAGGAAGGACTATTGAGGTGCTGGAGTAGGTCCAGAGAAGAGCAACAAGGCTGGTGAAGGGACTTGAGCACAAGTCCTATGAGGAGAGGCTGAGGGAGCTGGGGTTGTTTAGTCTGGAGAAGAGAAGGCTTAGAGGTGACCTCATCACTCTCTTCAACTACCTGAAGGGAGGTTATAGCCAGGTGGGGGTTGGTCTCTTCTCCCAGGCAACCAATAATAGGACAAGGGGACATGGGCTCAAGCTCTGCCAGGGGAGGTTTAGGTTGGATGTTAGGAAGAAATTCTTTACAGAGAGGGTTATCAGGCATTGGAACGGCCTACCCAGAGAGGTGGTGGATTCACCATCCCTGGAGGTTTTTAAAAAGAGATTGGACGTGGCCCTTAGTGCCATGATATAGTAATTGGAGTTGGATCAGGGGTTGGACTTGATGATCTTGGAGGTCTTTTCCAACCCAACCTATTCTATGATTCTATGATTCTATGTTTTGCATAGAATTTCTGAAAAGCTATTCTTTCTTTAAGAGGGACAGTAAAGAGTAAATAGTGAAACAGAAGCTAAAACACACCTCTGACTATTCTGCCTTTCTCTTTTCCACCCACTCTAAAGACACTTCACAAGGTAAAAGTTAACTGCACCCTCTACACGAGCTCCACTTCTTTTTTCTCTCACTGTTCCAGATATTGGGTTTACTAAAGGAGGAGGCTCTTTTATAACCTTGTCAGATTATTGCCTAATCAGCTTCATCTGGTGATCAAGGCCTTCTCATCAAGTGATAGATTGCTGAGCTTTTGGCAGCAAGACCTTGACTGACTGCTTTGCCCCGGCCAACAGCTATCATTGTTTAAGGATGTTCTGCTTATTTATCAAAGCTGGATGACCTACAGTGTCATCCTATCTATTCTGTCAGCATTTTAATGTCCATGAGTACTTGGTGTGGTGTACATTTATAAGTTATTTGCTGCATATCCATTCAGGGATGAAACTTGCCTACTATATTCTATCGATCTCACTTTGCAGACAAACCTGTCAAGAAACAGTAGTAAACTGGCACCAGTGTTTCTGGTTCTGGGACAACCGAGACCTCACTTTGTGTAGGTGAAAATTGCTTACACAGACATGAAGGTCTGCTTGGTCTATCTCAGCCTGTCACTGAACAGTTGTTCTGGATTTTGATGGAGATGAAGCCTATCTCATGTCTCCTGTTGAGTGGACATTCATCTGCACGTACAATTACTTTCTGTAATTGCCTGTCAGATTCACTAGTGAGAACATTACTCTGTAGATAAGCAATATCAAGTCTCAGGAATCTTAAATTTATAATCTACTTTTTTATTGGTTTTGTAGGTTTTTTTTTTCAAAACCACAAATAAAATTAATAGAAAATTAATAGAAGCACGAGTAAATTTTCTCTGTAAAATGATAGTTTAGAATATTAACAGACTCTGATGCTCACGTTGGAAAGAAAAAGAAGAAAACCTCAAGGTTTCTCATGCATCTCACAGCAGAAATTAAGAATCACTCCGGGTTTGCCTTGGTGTGGGAGACTGGACTGTTAATGGTTAATGACTCAAAACATTTGCCTATTTGTGAAGGTGACAGAATGCTTTGTTGAAGCTGGGCTTTGAGGCTGACAATAAGCAGACCCTGCAAGAGGGGATGGTGCTGTTTATCACGGTAATTGTCCTCTGCTCAGTTGTAAAATTACCCCTCCCCCTGCCCTGTGGTGAAGCTCTAAAGACTGGCTCAACTGTGTTGACATGACAGGCAGCCGTCATGTCTTAGAAGGTCTCATAAACCATCAAATAACCCCGAAGCACCCCCAGCCTGATCTCTGAGGCCTTCCACCAGAGGAATGAAAGCTCCACCCCCACAGGGAAGTACCAGGGCATTCTCATCTGAACCTAAGCACATCTTAACCCATCAGACTTTGTGTTTCATGGGCTTCTTCCTCCACAGCCAATGGATCAAGACCATCACTTTGGCCAACAGACAACAATCAAGTCTCGTTGTGAGATCTACGGGTGGCGATATGTTTTTACTCTTATCCTTTCGCTCTCTTTCTTTTTCTTTATACATCTCCTTAGGTAATATTTTTATGCTTTCATATTGCTATATTACTATTGATAATAATAACCAAAATGGCTACATACCTGCTTTCCATTACAACCAAGTCGTTCTACAATAAACCCTACATATATATATTTACAAACACAAATCATTCCGTGTTGTCTCACGCTAATCTACCCCAAGGGATCTATTAATAAGAACCTGGGTTACCCTCGCCATCTAGGTGGGTCGTTACTTGCTTATGCCAGTAGGAGTATGTCTCTATCCCGCCGAGTGCAAATGAGCGCTGCACTGCAAGTGACTTGCCTTCAACTCTTCTTGTAGCCAGAAGTAACTCACACAGCAAATTTTCCCTCCTGTAGGTGGGGAGCAATCTGGTAGTAACAAGCAGAGTGCAGCTTATCACACTTGCCCCTACCCTTCCCTTGCTAGCCTCAAAACATCTTTTTCACCAAGTCTGGCACCACACTGTTTTAAAGGGAGGGTAAACAAAAATAGCTCCTATATTCACCTGGGGACCACACATACCCAAGACCATTGTCATGCAAGCCCAAGAACCTTTGTTCACTTCTTATGGCATGGTACTTCTGTTAGTGAGGTTCCCATGCCAAAGTTCCTTATTCCTTCTTCTTATTCTGTCTTGAAAATTGCCCCATGATTTTGCTGTGCAAAAGGATGTTTAATTCATAGTTTTGTTTTCGTGGGCATTGGGTTTTCTGCTGTTCAGCTCACAACATGAGCAATTTCCCATCCTTACTTTCCTATGAAATGCAGCTGAAAGATGATCTCTAGTTCTATAAAGGGAATACATGACAAGGGAGTTATAAAAATAATCTTGCCACCAAAAAGAATACACTTCTTTGCAGCAAAAACATAATTAAGTGAAGGATTTATTTCAGCATGAAGAAAAAGGATAGGGGTGGTGATCAGGATGTGAACATATGCAGACTTTACAAGATAACAGTTTGCTTAACCTACTTAACTGGGAATTAAAATTAGAACTATTGAAGTCTCATAGCTGTAGTGAATTCACACACAGACAAAAAAGCTGAAATGACAAACTCTAAGTCAAACAAAGCTAAAGATAACAAAGAAATATTTATATTTGAGAGAAAGACATTCAGTCGATGTTAATGGCTACAGAAATAGAAATTGTAAAACTGGCAGTTGAAGGAAAGACACAAGTATTTGACACAAATACTAGAAGACAAAGACAGTAATTTAATAGTAACTCAGTAGGACGCAAAAGCCATGATGACTAAGAATGGGCACAAGAGCCCATATAAGGAGCTTTGAAGTGGCAGCCAGTGAGCTTTCTCAGCCAGGAACAGGGACTTTCAGTAGATTTTGAACCTTCTGGAGAACCCACAACACCAGAGATATGTGACAATTGAGGCCTCCATTTTAGAGGCTAGCTAGGCTGAGGGGAATAATTTTATGTCTTTCAAATTGATATTAGACAATTCTGACCAAAATAAATGGAATGGGTGAAACCGGACCAGCTGAATACATTGAAGGAAAGTTCTGTTTTAAGATTTGCAGGTGCTCATGGGAAAAGGAAGAAAATTATGGTTAAACTAATTTGACTAATCAATTCTAAAATGTAAAGTTTATTGACAAAGAGAATAGTGTCAATGCCATAGAACACTTGAATAAAAAGCCATCTAATTCAGGGATAAAATCTGGATGCCATACAGCTAGGACAACCATTGCTACTTCAAAGTTAATATCTAGATAAGGGACTGGGAAGGCAGCTTTGTATACAGGTACACATGGAACTGAACATGAACTGCCTCTCCCTCAACTTGCTTGTTCAAGAGCTACATTTCCCACAAGCTTATAACCCAAATCCTAGAGACCCAGTGCTGTCTTCAGCAGCATTTGGGCTACGCCTAAATCCTTTATTCAAAGATTAGTGCTGTCTTTAGGTGTGTAAGCTGGGAGATGTTTATTAAAAAACCCAAGGGACTGTCATCTGTGCCTGCTACCAGACAACTATGTCCATTTGAAGAAGGGTATTAACAAACAGGCAGGAAGAAAGCAAAGATAAGAAGGAAGTAATGAAATAGGTCTTAAAACATGCATTATAAGAAGACCCAGAAAACCTGAACCATTTGTCTTATCATAGAAATTACTTCATCTAAGCCTAAGTACCTCATAAGGACAGAAATTTGACAGGGCTCTTTGTTCTGCTTTTCCTGGACTTTCTGATTTTGTTTCATTGACTCTACTTGGACCACTTTTTCTTTCTCTCTTATTAAGGAATCTGATCTTGTTTTTCTTCACCTCTTTCTTTTTTTCATCTTTAGTTTCCCTTCTCCCCTTCTTAGTTTGTGGTCCCTTCAATCCCTCCTTTGCCTTTCCTTCACATTTTCAGTCTTTGCCTTCTGTCACTTTTTTGTCCTGTTCATTTTTCCAATCAAATTATTTAATATGATCACATATGGAATAAGTCTTTCAGGGAACACAAATATAAGTCACTAACAACTCTCAAATAATACACAAAATGTATCTATTAGTCTAGGAAGAAGATAAAAAAATGGCTCACAGTATTAACATCAAAGCACACAGAGTTGATTTATGAACATGCTGAATTGCAGCATCTTAGCTAATTGCTTCTGATTCTGACTTTGACAGCTTTGCTCATGGTGAATTTTTTAAAATAAAAAGGCATAAATGTTGAAATCACTCTAAAGAGTCAGCAGAATGCATACATATACCTTTATCCACAAAGAGTAAGTCACAGCCAGGGGCAATCTTACTGTTCTGGAAATTCTGACAGGTGTGTCTGAAAGGCATTATTTTCTTAAGGACTCCTATCATCCTTTCTGAGATAAGCTGATGCATTCAATTACATTCCTGGTGTGCTGCCCTAGAGTCTTGCAATTATTTATTCTCTCACAGATGCAGCAGGCTTTCAAGCCCTTCTGTCTGTTCCCTACAGGACACTATAGTCCAAATTGGTGAAACTAACTTTTATCTAGTCACTGAAACTAATCACTGGAGCAAAATGCTGCAATTTAGCTTCCAGGCAGAAAATAATTTATTTTTTTTTTATATCTGACTGAGAGATTTACACAGAAGTCTGACATACTTTACTTAGTTCATTTGACCCCCACATCTTTCAGTGTATTCGTGGAACACTCCTACATTTCTCTGTGAATATATGGAATCTGGGTTTAATGGTCAAGCATGAAAAAATTCTCATCGCAGGCAAGTTCCTCCTGAACACATCCAGATCACTTTTTTTTCACTTAGTCATGACTCATGTATTTTTCATTTTTATGCCATGCTATTTCTGTGAATAAATTCATTCACCAAGGCTGATGTGTATACAGGGTTCACCTTTTTCTTAAAGGCAATAGATATTCTTGTTAGTTGTTAACTTTCCATTTCAGACATTGTTGTTCCATCAAAGGCAATCTATTTAAATTTATTTGCCATGAAATGTACACATTACTGCTCCTGGGGAGCCAGAATTTGGCTTTTGAATACCTGAGAAGGAGCCCAGCTGTTCAAAAGTTAAATATTCTACAAGTAAGACTTAAGGCTTTGTTCACATTGCGGTGTTCAGTTCAAAAGTACAACAGTACCTCAAGGATAATAAGGAATTTGTATGAGAAACTGAAACAAATTAAAAAAAAGTTATAGATAATTATAATGAGATTGTTCCAGGAAAATATTGTAGATAGAGAATATAGCCCAGGTGCCTCAGCAGAGGCTTGCTTCTTCTTTCTTTTTCTTAATAAATGAATTAATTTATTTGTATGTTTAACGTTAGCAGTTTTCTCCAAAATAAATGAGGAGAGGTAAGGAAGACACAACAGACAGAAAATTAAGCAGATAACTGTTTGAAAGGTAGGATTAGAGACCTCAGTAGGGCAGTAAGAAAGTCACAGATCACTGACTCCCCTGCACAGAGTGGAAGGTAAAAGTGAGTCAGGAGTGAAGATGGACAGAAGTTAACTTAATAAGGTGGCAAGGAATCCATAAATGCTAATGGTTCTAATGGGTCTTGGCAAGAAGAAAACTTCCTCTGTGTTAGAGGTAGCTGAACCTGGTGGGCAGTGGGAGCCAGGGCATCTCCTCCCATCTCGGCCCCATGTATGTGAGGCTGCTGCAGTTCCTTCTCCCTGGGTGCAGGCAGAAGAGAGGCTGAGCATCCACTCCTGACAGCTGCAGATGTGCACTCACATTACCTACCCAGCCAGACACACAGATCAACACAGAGAAAGCACTGCCTTACACGTCAGGTGAACATGAAGAGCACAGATGGCCCAGTCCTGTTCCTTCTCTAGTGCTTGTCAAGACTGGAGTCTGTCTGCTAGTGCAATATAGCACACATGATATATGGACCACTGCTGCTGTTAGCCTTCTCAGTCTCTCTAGGAGCAGCCCCTGGTGCCCCTGCCATGCTCCAGTTGTTGGCATGAGCCCATGAGGTTCATGGCTCACTCTAGCTGCTATGCACCGATCTCTCATGTTCATCAGCTAGTGTGGGCTAAGGTTTGTTGGTGTTCACACATACTCATGTAGACCAGAGAGCACAGCCAGAGGCAGGCAGTCAAATTTAAGTAGAATAGAGGACAGACTGTGCTCATCAAACACAAGGCTCTGTCAGACCACCTGCTGATCTTTACACTTAGTTAACCCTTTCTTACCCTTTTCCTTCTTTTTTTCCATTTTTGTTCCTCCTCAGCCCACCTTGCCCTCTCTCTTTCTCCAGTTTTTGTCCTTTCCCCAGCTTTTTCCTTTCCCACCAACTCATCTTGACCAATTTCACTCCAGGGTCAATCTTTCTCCTGTCCCTTGGATGGTCTTAGAGAGCAGCCGAGTTGTCCATTTCCACTGCTTAGATTATTGGGGTTCCTTTGCCTGTCATTGTTCCTCCAGTCTTCACTGGGTTTTTGAGTTTCATATGATTAGTCTTTAATCATTTTACTGAGGAGCCTTCTGCAAAGAATAACCATGCCATGAATAACAGAATAACAAAAAGAATAAACACCAGTAGAGTTATTCATCTGGGGTCAATGAAAGAAACACTTATAAAATAAGAATAATCAGTCTTAAATAAATAGGTATCATGACAGAATTGTCACATAAGATCAGCTAAGACAGTAAAAGAAGTATAGGAAAAGGTGAACAGTCTAAACCAGAGGCATAAAGAGGAAGCACAACATCTCAGGCTACCTCATCAATGAGGAATGACATACACTCCCAAGTCACACTGCATCCGGAAGGCCTCTGGCTGCACGCTCATCAAAGTACATACTAATCACCTCGCTGTTCTCCCCACAGATAAATCATCACTCTTTATGAAAGTTTCAAATGGAGTTGTGGAGAAATGTGTGTCCTATCATACACGGGCCAGTGCAGTTGAGATCAGAGGTAAGAGGACATTAACATGGGTATTTCTGACATGCTGGAGGGCTAGGTGGGCTGCATTTAAAATGATCATTTGACTGCATGTATCCTTGAGCCAGTACTTCATTTTCAGCTGTGCAAAACAGGACATACACTTTTAGTGCACATAAAATAAAGCAACATCTCTGTCATCCCTGCTGTCTGGAGTCATACAAGTGCAATTCACAAGAAGATTTGAAAAGCACTTGCATATGAGTTTCCATCTAAAAGCAAAGGTACTACCATCTACCACCAGTTGTGTCAATATAATGACAAACACACCTAAGAGAGAGGAAGGCACTTGGCCATATGTGCTTTGGGGCAGATCCACGTGTCCTGCACCAAAACCAGCACCTGAGTTTGTGACAGACAATACTCCAGGGTGATGGAACTGCATCCTCCCTGCTCTTCACAGAATCACAGAATATGCTAAGTTGGAAGGGACTCACAAGGATCGTCGAGTCCAACCCTTAGCCTTGTACAAGACCATCCCCAAGAGTCACACCATGTGCCTGAGACTATCATCGAAATGCTTCTTGAACTCTCTCAGGCTTGGTGATGTGAACACTGCCCTGGGGAGCCTGTTCCAGTGCCCAGCCACCCACAGAGTGAAGAACCATTTTTTAATATCCAATCTAAACCTCCCCTGACACAATTTCAAGCCATTCCCTCGAGTTCTGTCACTGGTCGCCACAGAGAGACCAGTGCCTGCCCCTCCTCTTCCCCTCAGAAGAAACTTGTAGACTGCAATGAGGTCTCCCCTCAGACTCCTCTTCTCCAGGCTGAACAGACCAAGTGACCTCAGCTGCTTCTCCTACAGCTTCCCCTCTAGGCCCTTCGCCATCTTCATTACCCTCCTTTGGACACTCTCTAAGAGCTTAATATCTTATATTGCAGTGCCCAAAACTGCACACAATATTCAAGGTGAGGCCATACCAGTGCAGAGTAGAGTGGGTGTTAAATTGGTACTCTCTTACATGTTTTTAGCTATAGCTTAATTTCAGCTTTAGCTAAATAATACTTACCCACGTGATTCCTAGACCTGTTTGGGGCATAAACACTGGTCAAGGTCAACTTCCCAAATAACATTGATGTCTCCTCTGTGGTGACCAGTGACAGGACCTGAGGGAATGGCCTGAAGTTGTGACAGAGGAGGTTTAGGTTGGATATTAGAAAAAGGTTCATCCAGCAGGTGATTGGGCACTGGAACAGGCTTCCCAGGGCAGTGGGCACCAAGCCTGAGAGAGTTCAAGAAGCATTTAGATGACACTCTCAGGCACATGGTGTGACTCTTGGGGATGGTCTTGTACAAGGCTAAGGGTTGGACTTGATGATCCTTGTGGGTCTCTTCCAACTCATCATATTCTGTGATTTTGTGACTCTGTGACATTTTGATGTGATCACCCAGTTTGGGAGATAACAGTTTAGAGGACATGGACAAGGGCCATTTACCACCATTTGCCTTCACACTGAGAACAGTCATTTAATATACTGCTTTAAATCTACACAGGGCTACTGTGGATGGCCATTGATCCAGTGTGGGATACAGGTGCTATACCAAACTGCTATTCTTGAAAATCCAACTGAGTTACTAGGAATTGTACTATTTCTGCAGCATTCCTGATGAGATAAGGAGCTACACTGCTTATAAAGAAATACTTGGAGAAACTGAGACTAAAGCAAATATTTCACAACCCAATTTTTTATTATGTTCTTTTCTGAGCATAAAGAGAGGTCAGCAAAAACTAGGATCAAAAGTAATGTACATTAAAGAAGAACACTTGTGATTCACAGCATCTTTCAGCACCTTTTCAAGGGACATGTAGCCTAAAATAATAGGTATTCAGAGTAGGATTTCCACAACACTGCTTTGGAGACAATGCACATTATCTTTTCAAGTGACTTTGAACTCATGAACATACTCACTAAACTTCCAAATATAACAAATATAGCAAAATGTTTCATCTTTTCCTCTAATTTAATCCGTTGGCATTTTAAAGTGCAGCTACAGTGGTATTTATGATTATCTCAAAGAAAGAATTGGATTTTCATGATACCTAATGCCATACAAAATAGCTGCAGAAATCATACAATTTCCACTACAGAGACTATGATTAAGGAACAAAATGTCTGGTTTTAATCAAAGAGCAGAAAGAACAAAATAGATGCATTCAGCATTTTCTTTTTTTTTTTTTTATTTCAGTGTTTACTTTAAACATGAACATTTAAGGCTCTGGGGGCACCTTATTGCATCTCACAATATATAAATGGATGTTAAAAGAAAGACCGAGAGAGACTTTTTGCCAGAGCATAAGACAAGGGATAACGCTTTTAAACTCAAAGAGGGTAGATTTAGATCAGATATAAGGATCATTTATAGTGAGGGTGGTGAGGCACTGGATGTTACCCAGAGCATCTGGTGATGCTCCATCCCTGGAATTGTGTCAGGACAGGTTGGATGGAGCTTTGAGCAACCTGGTCTAGTAGAAGGCCTCCTTGACTATGGTTAGGGGCTTGGAACTAGGTGATCTTTAAGGTCCCTTCCAACACAAACCATTCTATGATTCCCTAACAAGTGATTGCTGAAGCTGTAATGGTATCATGGATTATCTACCATCTTATGGAAAAACAGTAAAACATATATCCAATTCTGTTTTCCCCCTAGAAGTGACTTCTTGGAATTTATAACTACATAAACACATGCTGAGGTTAACTCTGACCCTTCTGAGCTTTAAAGTTTCAACATTTCCCCTCAAACACTGCAAAATGTCAACAGCATATAGACAGCACATGATTATTTCAGCCCTCAGGCGCTGACTAAAGAAAATAGTTGGGTGAGAGTGCTTGTATGTTACCAAAATACAATAGCAGTTTTTCACTTCAGCTCTTCACTGGGTCTGGATAAAAATAATTTCTGGATATTCAAGATAAAACATATGCTGTCAAAATACTATCTTCAATTAATTAGATTCTTCTGGATATAATTTCAAATGTGTGTTGTAGTTTGCTACATTGGAACCCATGGCACTGCCTTGGCAGCATAGGAATTTTCTTTGGACAAAATATCTTTCCAGGTTATGTTTTAACCTAGGGGAGAAGGGGGCAGCTAGGTAATATTTTCTGCTATTGTTGGGGTTTTTTGTTTCTTTCCATTTTTAGCAAAATTATTATTTTTCCTTCTTCATTAAGACTCCTAGTAATTTTTACCTTGCCTATATTGAAGGGAGGATTAATCTCATTAGAGGTCTCACCTCCTGAATATATTGTCATTAAACCAAGACAGTGTGACCCTGTGTTCATCTAAATTCCACTTTAGGAACAAAATACCCTATAAAATCATGCTGAGAGGCATCCTGTCCCTTGCAGTTTGTACAGAATTATTTTGTGGAGAGCTTTCACAGTGAAATTCTTCATTAAGTTTTCTCTGAACAGCCTCTTAGAACGAGACAGTAATCTCTTAAAAATAATCACACTTACTTGAGATATGGCACTCTTACCTGCCTTGTCTTTTTCTTTAGAACATCACCTAGACAACCTGATAGTGCATTTCTGAGACACTGGCATATGCATATGTTTAAGAGTATCACATTTCAAACTCCAGCCTGATATTACTGTACTTCCTTTTCAAGTCTTTCAGCTTTTCCTCCAACTTCTTTTGAAGTGCATTTGAAAGGCGCTATACAGTACTTATTTACATAATAATACTGTATAATGATACTTGTATTGTACTGCATTTGGTGTCTACTACTGCAGTGACCCACGGCTTTCATTAAGGTGATATAATGGTAGCCATTAGACTTCCAATAGATGAATCTTGAAAGTATCACGATGAGGCACAGTTGATAAATGCTAAGTGGTCTTCTAATGAAGTATTTTGTGAGATAGGAGAAAACCTTCTCAAAGACTGATGACTCTTAAGGAATAATATGAGCTCTCGAGCACTTTATCATCTTAAGGAGTAATTGTGCAGCTTACTTTATAAGAGTTAATTTCAAAAGCAATAATGAGAATATTCAGAGATGTTTTCTACATGCTGCATAATAAATAGACACATCGGCAGTGATTAAGTGGCTTTCTTCCATTCCATAAGTTGTTGACATCAAGGACCCAAGTTCTTTGCTGCAAACTAAGAAAAGCACTGGCTAAGTTTTATTCCTTGTCATCTTGCTGAAAGAAGACCAGTTGCTATTCTACTGTGTAAGATTTGCAAGCCACTTCACAAACAGGTTATTTTTTTTATAAATCCATAGTTTGTTAATGAATGTTATATACTGATGTCTATCTGCATACTAATCAGTATTTCTGGGAAATTTTTTCCCCTATTCGAGAGAAAAAACAAAAACAAAGAACAATTTCTCTTGTTCAGAATCTAGTGAGTGCATGAAACTTTATAAAAGTTGCTTATAGAAGCATATAAGTATGCCTATAAGTATGCTTATAGAATAATTGTCACAGGTCTGGCCAACAGGGCAGCAACAGGGCAGCAATGGATTGCAACAGCTTGGAGAGACATCTAACAGTATATTCTTAGTACTGTGCACTCTGTAGTGTATTTTACATGCTGCCTGCCAGAAAGTTAATTACATTTCTTAGAAAACTCAGCCCACAGTTATCCACACTTGATCTTCAGCACTAAGATTTCAGAGCGTGCTTGGAACAAAACCTGCTGTTAGTGAAGTCAGTGCCAATGGGGAGGATGGTCAGTAGTGTGTGGAGGTGCTCTCTCCTACCTTTGTCCACAGAACATGTGAGCACTTCCCCTGTAAAATCACTTTAGCCCCGGGAACTTAAAGGGTAGTTTCTTCACTTTATGCAGCCTGTACTGGAAACATTTGAGGTGCTTGCAGGACAAAAATAATGAATAAGAGTAGCTACATCTTTTCCACTCATGAGCACCTGAACAACTTTTAATTTGGTCCAAGTTATTGCTTTGTATAAAACTACCAGAGGGGAAAGTAATAACTGATTTATTGTTAACTGCCACATAGATCTAGCTAAAACTCTGACCTGCAGCAGTTTTCCAGCTACTTAACCTTCTTTCATCATTGTTAAATGAGCTTCTGTTATTAACAAACTGACTCCCATATGAAGGAAGCATAGAAAAAGTTACTACTTAAATGATAACTTTTTTTTCTCTTCAGTTCTGTAAAGTTCAGATTGATGTCCCACAAGGCAAAAACACTTTGCCCCACATTGCTCATAATGATATCTGGTTGATTAAGACTCTAGAGTGACTAAATTATAATGACCAATAAATCAGTTTGCAGCAAAGGACAATATTTCCATAAGCAGCTTGAAGTCTAAGAATTCTATATTTCAAATTTGATATGATCTAGGAAGCACATATCCTAAATTTCTCTACAATCATTTTCCTTCTACTTATCTTAATTATTGTGCTTAAAGTTGTTGTCCAGAAGTCTATAAGCTTTCCTTAGGAAATGTATTGTATACCAACATGTCTTTAGGATTCCCCTTGATCATTTTCTTTACCTGCTGAAAGTTGCACAATCAAAAACGGATTTTTCATTCTGCTCAAGTTCTGCTCTGGCTTTCTCAGGTTGTAGACTCCAGACATGAGTTTACAGTGTGCCTTTGTATGTCATAGTAAGTAGCCTTTAGGTCCTCATATCTTCTTTTAGTGAAAATATTTACACACCCCAAAGAAGAGTCACAGTTCACTGCCTTTAGCACACTGAGAATTCTCTACTATCAGGGCTGTCAGAGGCATTTCCCCTGGATCTCAGAAATACATAGCCTTTTTTTTAGGTATTATTCTGCCTTCCCTCCAAATTTTCCAAGTCCTTTTTCAGTGATGACGGTAGAGTTATACTCAGTATTCCACTCTCAATATTGGTCTATGCTAACATAAAAATCACCTCACTGCTCACCTATCTAGACATCCTAGGATAATGTCAACATTTTAATTACAGACTGCATTGACTGCTTATATAAGTTGCTAGTATTTTCAAGGTCTAAGTAGTTTTCAGAGGTAGGATTTTCTGTATCTGAGCCCTTAAAATTAGATTATGACCTGTTTTTATTAAGGGATCCCTCTAGATGAAGGTGGGGGACTAAGATAGAGAAATTCTGAGGGGTTAGAGCAGGCCTCGAATTATGATTACATTGGGATGCAACACCATACCTCTCAAAACGTAACTTAATCTAGAAAAGTTTATAGCAACAGTTTTTCTCTGTTTTCCTTATTTTTTCCTGCATCCTTTTTGTCCTTACATATGTAATATATATAATTTGACACTCAGCATTTCCCTGTACAATTTACAATTAAAATATCTCTTTTGTACTTCCATTTAATAAGAGGCCATTCAATCCTTCTAATTAGTCACATTCCTTTCATTCTTTTTTTTAATTCTGAAAGTCTTTCTTCTGATTTCATGTTCAAGAATTGCTAAAAGGAAAATTTTAAAAGATTGCAGTATGCTACACTGCAGAGTGATATTGCAGATACAGACATAGTAAACAACAGAATATGGGGGCTACTGTTTGCCTTTGTCTATAAACTGGACAAATGTTGAGTTTGCCTGTGCCTATGTGGCTTAAGTTGGTTTTTTTGTTAATTTTACAGATAAACATTTGTTAGGAAAATCACTGACTTGCCAATTAGTGACTATGAAGGAAATATTACAGAGTATTAAATGAAAGCAAGCTCTGAGATGTTAACGTTAGCCTTGTCTTTGAACAAGGCAAGTAATGAAAATAAATTTTATGACTCTAATAACATAACTTGAGCAGCACAGCTTAGATGATGAATGTCAAGGATCAAAATAGATTCTTTGGGAATGACAAAAATTTAGAAAATAATTCTATTTTAATAATCTGCAGAGAAGGTATTGAATTTGGGAAATAATTCACCTAATCAGACTTCTAAAAATGTTTTGGCCCTTCAGATCCATCAAAATAAGTGTTAACTTAGTTAAGCAACTTAGCTCGAGAGGCATTACTTTAGTTGTGTGGTTCTATTTTCATTAGTGCATTAGAGGTTAGATCAAGCTTTACATATGGAGAATAGCTACGATGGTCCTTTATTTATATACTGCCTCTTGGCCCAACAGATCCATAAATGATTTGCATGCTAAGTTCTATGCCTGTCCTGTGAGCACAGCTTCCAGTCAAGTCCATAAACAAAATAGCCAGTGAATCAGACTCCAAATAATCCCAAGCTCTCTTCCTTAATCAGAGAAAGACCACAAGCACAACCTTTCTACCCATACAACTTACTGATATTATGCAATGGATATAGCATGCGAGGAAAAGCGTAAGACTTTAGCCATGCAATCAAGAACTCTGAAATTTGGAGTGGACACTGGAAACAGCATTCTGTTCTTTCTTGCAAAAAAATCCCAGGGCTTCTGTAACTGCAAGTGGTTATGGCCTTCCTTTTAATAGCCATACTTAGAGCATAAATCTCCTCCCCAACAAGCAAATCCACTTGACATGAATAGCAATTCATATGGTGCTGTCGCATGCTTTTGTACAGCCTTGCCATTCTCTCCTAGTAACTGGGCAGCAGAGATAGAAGCTTGCCACTCCCTTCTGCTGAGCAGCAGATGCTTCAGTGTTCTAATGGTGTTTGCAGAAAGCTTTCATCAGCAGGTATGCAACATATATTTATTATATTCTACAAATTTCAGCTTATAGTTTGCAGCAGACTGTCTACCTCAGAGTCACATAAAGCCAAAGAAGAAAAGTATGAAATCACAACACCTGAAAGCTTAATAAAACCAGGGTTGCCATGCTCTGGAAGCACTCATATAATAGGGTCTCTAGACATATGTTTGAGACCCGTTTATTTTCTTTAAAGAAAACCATTGATTTGCTGAGAGAGAATGGGCCTACCTGTAATCATTTTAGGGACAGAATTGCAGAAAATCTCAAAGATAATATTACTCTGAATCCTAATGTGTTCTTCTGCAATAGAATACTCTATCAACACTAGGAATTTTTGTGAAATTTTACTATTATGAGCTGACCTTCTCCTGGGTATGTTCATTTTTAAGGGTTTAAGACAAGACAACTTATACTTCCAGAAACTGAGTGCCTGTTGAAAGTTCATATGAAAGTAGGTAGAGCAATCTTAATAGCCACTTGTGATTCAGAGCCCCTCTGCTCCTCCTTTTGGGGCTCTCATGCATAAGTGATGATGTAGAATTACTCCTAATAATTATTTCCTAACCTGAGTGATATATTCAGATTTTCATGTTAATTAAATTCATATAACAAACCATAGTGATTCTTCTGAAACTGAAGTCTTGAAAATATTTCACATAATATGAGAGTTCATTCATTTTCCTAGTAATGTAAAACTGTGATTTACTTACATATGCAATTTTCTTCTGCCTGCAGCAACCTCTGTACTGCATGGTACAGAAAGACTCCTAGAAACTGGGCTTATACACGCAAACTGCATCAAGATTCTCTTTACATCTGATGCCTGGTAATCCCACTTCTCCTCCACCATCCCTAAGCACAGACTCACTGTAGGACAGGTTAGTCCATTAAATCATTAGGATTTCTCCTTTCATTGTGCCAAAGAAATGCATACGACCCACATGGGCAAGTCAAAAGTCTAACAAAACATGGTGGTTTAAGAATCTCCCATTCTTCCCCACTTTCAGGACATAAGAGATATCATACCACTTATCCAAGAGCCTTAATAGAGCTCTGAGTTATCCCCTTTGCCATCTTCCAGACCACAGCCCTACAGCAATGAGTGTTCCAGTAAATCACTGCTTGCCCTGTCCAGCCTTCAGCACTACTTTTTTAATGTTTGCCACAGCCGACTCCTTCCTAAACGAGCTACACCATAAGGGACTCTTTAAGGAACACCACTTGGAGAAGCAATTAACTAGATATAGCTACAGCTGATCCCTGAAATGTTATCCTGCACTGTGATAATGTGGCATCCATAAGTGAATCAACTATAGGCACCTACTAATGGTATTCCCCGCCCCCTCTCATTTTCTTAATTTTTTCCCTCTGATTTTTTTTCACTTGTTTGCAATATTACCAGGAACTCTGTCTTATACCAGCTTGACAAGCCCTCATTCCTCCCTCTACAGTTTCTCTCAGCCTTCCTTAGGCACAGGAGGACACCATCTGAATTCATGTAAGACTGACACAGGCAAAATGTTTCCAAGTTGCCATAATGGATATAGAAAGTTCATCTATCTCTCACAGCAGTGAAAAGCACCTCAAATTACCTGATACAGTTTATATAAATAACACTTGTTCTTCCATTCAAAATTGGGGTTTGGTGACTATGTTGACCAATGCTGTAAAGGAGTAGCCTCCAGACTGGCTAGCTGATCCCACTGCCTTTTCTGGCAGCACCTTTCCCACGGCACCAAAATGCCTTACGATGGGTTTTGACTAATTCACTGCCTGCCTGGGGTGTTTGGGCACCTCAATATCTGTGTGATGCTTGCTTTGTCTTTTTCAGGTCCTTCTGCTTTGGCACTCACAGTAGATGGATCTGTTTTTGAGAGCACTTCTTAAAGCAGTTATCAAAATATAAAATTACAAAATTC
Organism: Pseudopipra pipra; assembly: GCF_036250125.1. Classification (NCBI taxonomy): domain Eukaryota; kingdom Metazoa; phylum Chordata; class Aves; order Passeriformes; family Pipridae; genus Pseudopipra; species Pseudopipra pipra. Next base: position 52,696,984 of record NC_087551.1, read on the forward strand.
AAATATAATTGATAAGGCTACATTTCAATTTTGTCTTCTTTGTTCACCTAAATTACTAATTACTTCACTACACAGTGCACGATCAGAGCTAAAAATTACCATCTGTTTTGTCATTTGTTTCACTTTTTCTTTTTAAAAGAAAGGTAGAACAATACATCATATGTCAAAAAAAATAGTCTTTAGGCAAGTTACATTACTAAAATAGCTTTACTGAGAACATAGCAGAGATTCTTAGTGTACAGTACAAATAGATTAGTTTGGGGAAAAGCAACAAAAATCAGTGCTGAAAACTCCTTGACAGGCAACAGATTTCTTTGAAGCTGGAGAAGTGTGTTTTGTTGGATTTTTCATATGTTTTTTCTTCTAAAACCAAAAAAGTTTCTTTAATTTCATCACGGTTATTCATAGCTCTGATAGAAACTCTGGATTTGAAGCTGTGAGGTGTTTCGCATGCTGCTACTTCCCTTCCTGCTATACCACATAGGACTAATCCCTATTAGCCCAACTTTTAATTTCATTTACTCTCTTAAACTGTAACTAGCTGCATTTTGAAAATGGGAATGAAAGTTAGACAAGAAAGTGAAATATTGGTGTGTTTCCATAGAAACTGCAGCTAGAGATCCTGTACCTTTCCCAGCTACATCTTCACCTAAAGAGGCAGGAATCCATGCAGCTTGATTCACACAGGTAAGTGTGAAGTGTGAATAAGCTCCAAGCAACGGAGTCCATGGGGTGTATTTGTGCCCTGCAAATTCAGGTGCACTTGCTGGTAGGACAGCTCCAAGGGAAGTTCCCTTCTCCTGGGAGGTTTCATATGAGACAGGTTTCATATGCAAGACATCGCATTCTCCAGGAGTGGCACCACCACTTGCATGGGGTCCAAGTGGTTTCAAGCTCAGGTGATGTTAGAGGCACTCCAATCAGCTGAAAAGAGAATACCATAACCCAGATAAGAAATGGCTCTTGAGAAATAGAATTTAACTGGGTTTAATTACAGTGCTAACGTATGAGGCTTAAAATTTACTGTAGAGCTTAGACAATGCGTATCCTTGCTCATCTTGCCCTCCTTATTCTAAAAATCAGATTGGACCCATCACAAATCCAGGCTTTCTTTGTGAAGATTCCATTTTCAAAAAGCTGGGCATTCTAATAATCAGTGTATTTCTCCAAGTGGGAAAAGGAAAGAGTTCAGATTAGTTTTGAATATTAGACCAGGAAAGAGTTGGGTCTATTATACAGAGCAACAAAGAAAGATAAATTTAATTTAAAAAAAAATAAATAAAGTGCAACAAAGTTTGTGAAAAGAGATAACATCTTTTCTTCTACCAGCTGTTATTGTCGGAAAAAAAGAAACTGTCAAAAACAGAAGTTCTATTTCAGAAATGCATTAGAAGAAGAGAACTCAAAATATAAATACAAGTTAAGAAGAGATTTTCAATATTTACCATGATAATTTTAAATTATGTAAAATCTTGCACCAAATGTGACTTATATTTTAAGAGTAGAAGAGGGTGCTGAGAAGGGAGAGGTGATAAAGTCACCAGCTCTAATGGAAAATAGAGAAACAGACAGTTATTATCTAGTTCATCTGTAATGACTCAGCCTTTCCTTGCATTTCTTGTTTTAATCTTTTCACTTCAGAATATAACATAAGAGAGTTCAGTGTGTTTTCAGGGAATTGGCTTGTGGGCAGAATATAACAATATGGGTTTTTCTAATTTATTTCTTATTTTATAACTACATTTTAATTCCACTCATGAACAAATTTTTTAAAAATATATAAATGCAAAATGTACTTTTTCTTTCAGCTGCTGTGTGGCCAAACAGTTTTTAAAACATCATGCTGCTTTGCACAAAATGTTATTATTTCCCCTCCAGACTGAAACATTGTTTTCCAAACATTTTTGTTCAAAGGGACAGCTTATGAAAAAGCTGTGAAAAAAAAATCTCATTGAGGCAAATATCCTTCAAGGCATGCAAGGAATTATTACTGTTTTGTTTTGGAGGCAGAATATTCATCCATACCTGTGGAGGTCAATATTGCTTTAAATTCAGGTCCCAAGATTGCATAATAAAGGAGTTCAATAATATTTTTATTATATACAGCTACCTAAATAGGTTTAAGCAAACAAAATTTAAAGCAAAAGCATCAATTTAAATTATGTCTAAACTAGTTTTCATTAAAAAATAAGAACTTCATTTTTGTCCACATAACACTGAATGCATCCGTTTTCTCTGGAAATGACCGAATTCAGATCTATTACAGGTGCCCTCAGGCCCACACAGAGCAAGTGTCCTATGGTAAATAAGAGTCTGAAATTACAGCATGACTACTCGAGGTTACCTGCTCATGTGTGTGGTCTGGCACGGGTGTTACTGTTAGCTCTCCTCTTAGCTGCAGCTGGTTAGCAAAAGTTGTGAGTGTGAACATGGGCAGTTACTCATCACAGTTGATAACACTGTGCATTGGCACCCTGGGTTGCTACTTTAAACGTCTTCCCATAAACTTGCAGTTCCTTTATGGCATGTAGGTCTTAATCACCCCCAGTAATATGAGTTGAAACTGTACTGGCTTCCACTGTCAAATAAAGGAAAAGACACAAAAATGCCTCTGAAACATTTTGTCCTGTGCACTTAAATCCTGGACACTTTTCCTAGTAATACAAAACTGGATAGCCTTGTGCATCTGCATTTAATCTGTAGTCAGCATGACAATATTTTATCCTCCCACATGCCTTTTGCTGCCCTTTTGAAAAATCTGTGTGAACAGGACTCCTGTAGATACATAATGGGCTCGTACAATTAAGGGCATGTCAAGGTTCTGCCAGCACTCCGTAGACCACACAGAGGGAAAGAAATGCTATGGCCAATCACGAACCCTAGTTGGTGCCTTCCAACAAATTGGTTTAATTTACCTTGCACCAAAACAGGCTAGAAGTGAGCATATAAGAAAATCCACAATCGAAATACACTTTGGTCATGAAGGAGGTCAGTGGTGCCAGCTGAGCCCAAGATTCAGTCTAGGAATCTAATTCATGTGCTTTCCCTCCCATATGCAAATTTAGTCAAGGTAAAAGGATATGTTTTCAGATGAAAAAAAACTAGGAAAGTTAAGAAGGCTGATCACAGCTATACAGAAAGTGTCCCAAGTGTCAGAGATCATATTCTGCGCTGACAAAAGGCCAGAGACACAATCAACAGGATAAGCAATGGAGAAAACACACATCAGAGAAGACTTGACAAGTGACAAGCCATCAACAAACAAGTAGAAGGTCGGCCCATCAGCTCAGCACAAAAATTTCAGTACAGAAATGAAACTTCTACAAAGCTTCAGAGAGACAGGTGATACAGTACGTGGTCTGTAGTGTGTTCCAACATCTTTGAGACATTGAAAACAGTGAATTTATGGGGGACACCTACTCCAGAATTTCTCAGAGAAGGTTTGTAATTCATACTCTAAGACAGATAGAAGGTCTTTCTAGCTATTATTTGAATGCAGTGGAGCACCAAATATATTAATTCATAGTAATTTTCCCTCCATATCCTAATCTGTCTCACACATGTCAAAATAGCATCAGTGATTCATGCATAATTTATCCAGTGCCCAGTACTATGCCTGTCAAGGAATACAGACTTGGATTTAAAAGGTGTCTAGATTTATCTAGCAAAGTAGGAAATTATTTGGATTAGTTATTAGCATCAAAGAGCCTTCCATGTTGTGCCCACAAAACATGACCCTCCAGCTCATAATTACCCTCTACTAACTTGTTATTTGTGTGTTCATGGTGTGCAGGACAGAATACAGAACAGAAAGAGCGTGATCAAATCAGGCACTTCATTGTCATGTTGTTCTACTCATCTGCCCAATTACGATTCATTTTACTAGGTCGAGTAAAAGGTTCAGGACTGAAATACATACTGATCTCTGTTACCTCTGTATCTTCTAGACACTGTGAGCAGATCCAATATTTCCTCATTTAAGGTCCTCCTCATGGGGGATCTTTGACTTATAATAGGTCTTATTTTTCTTCAGTTTCTATATTTTTAAAAAGTAATGTGCATGGGCAAGGGGTTGGTGAAAAAAATGCTCCATTTTAATGGTGTGCAAAGCTTTAAAATTGTCACTTTCCTGAAAGCAACATAAATGTGGAATAGACTTTCCCTCACTCAAAATATTCATGGGTAGAAAGTGTAGGAACTAGTTTCAGTTCCACCATATGAAACCCACCTTATTAATTAGGAAAATGATTCTCAAAGATTTTCACTGATAAACTAAAAGGTTATTAATGTTTTTTCCACTTTTGTATTGCTGATTTTTACTAACCTGGTTATGAATATTGGCCAATTCTTCACCAGAAGTTAAGAAGCTAGATAATCTGAGGATATTTTTTTCCTCCATTTTCCATCTTTTCTTTTTGCTTGCTCCTGCAGTAAACTCAGGACCATGCACTAATGACAGTACCATCTGCTCACTGAGTTCACAGCATATTGTACCACTTAAGATTTCCTGAATCAATGCTTCTGTCTCCTATTCCCAAGGACACATACAAAAATATCAGGTTTCAAATATCCCCAGATACCAATATATATCCCCAACATATACCAAAACAAATACTGTTCAGTTGGAACAATCCCTAAAAAGCGTTGTTAGTATGGGAGAGAAGCCTCTGTTACTACATCAGCTGTTGACAGCTGAGGTCAACACAGTTGCTACTGATGTGGCCACCATCTCTACAGCCCATGACCTCCTAAGAAATCCTACTCCTAGATGCCCATCCCATTGTGCGATGGCTTCCATAAATAGCAGAAAACTGCCCACACTCTTCAAGTTAAAATATCCTGCAGGTGAGAGTGAGAAAAAATTGCCTTGATTTCTGACTGAAACAATCACCAGTGTCTCCTGACAGTCCTGGTTGACTCTGTAACTCAACAGCAGACCAGATCCTTTGGTTAGGGAAAACCACCCTCATGGTCCAAGAGCCAAAGTATTGGATGTACCTGAACACTTGACGCAGAGTATTCTTGAACAAGGCCAGCATCCCAAGCCACAGGATGGTTGGAGATGGGAAGGGATGAACTTTGATGTTATACTGGAAGAGAACAAAACAACACAAATCTGGAAAGCTCTGCCCTGACAGAGATCCTTCTCTCTGTAAGAAAAGAAAGCTAAACTCAGGAAGAAAGCATGACTCCAAACTTTTAGACATAAATCTAGAAGCATAATTAACAATTTTTAATAAATAAAATTATTAGTCTGTAGTCTGGTAAAAAAGGTCAAAAGGAATTGATACTTTAGTAAGGGCATGACAGACATGAAAAAAGTGTGAGTTTGTGGAAAGGAATTGGGCTGCAACAGCCTTGTAAGTTATGCTTAGGAAATATCTACACCACGGGACTGAGCAGCAAGCCAAGGCTGTCAGGACTAAACTCAAACACACAGCCTTCTCCCTGTGCACTGGTTTCCATGGCAAGTTGACTTTTGTACAGGCCAGGAGGCATCTTGGTCCACTCAGACTAATTCCTCGTCTGGACAGACAGTGGACTAGGACATAAGGTTGCTCCAGGTTTTTATGCCAGTCCCTGCAGGAAGGACACCCTCGAGCCATCCAGAGGCACCAGTGAATTAATCAGTGGGAACAAGACCTTCTTGATTGATTGGAATACCCTCCAGCTGCCCCCAGCATGCCCACATTACTAATGAATGAGATGAACATCATAGGTCCAGCACAAGAAAGGCCTGATCCAACTGCTAGCAGCAGCAAAAACAGAATAAAAACTTTGAAAAAAACAGGTTGTGAACAGGAATTTTCAACCGGTTTTGTTTGTTCTTTGTATTGACATTGTGGTGATACTTACATAAATCAGAAAAATTACTATTAGAGAAAAAAGAGTCAGAGACAAGAAAAGACCAGTACACATGGCAAAGCAGGATCCAGCCTCATCTCAGAAAGTCTTAGAGGCCCTTATCCAGTAAACCCTGCCACTGATTACAACAGGGTTGGTTTTGGATAAGAATTCATAACAAAGGAAATGGTTGCAGTGCTTGAACTTCACTTATGGTGCAACTCTTCATGTGCTCTAAGTGCCTCACTACTGCACATACTAGAACAAAAGACAGAGATGAAAAGAGAGAAGAATTAAGAAAAGACAGTAAGAAATTAGTTGCAACCCACAGGTTCTGTTAGTAAATCGAGCTTATTTGCACTTCCACCACCTATCTGACAAGGCTAGATGAATTCACCTCCAGAAGATTACCTTTATTTCACCGAGCAATAAAATATCAGCAAATACATGCATGCACACTAAATTTTCTTCCCTGTGTTCTTTCAAATCATTTTCTCATTTTCTAAAATCATTTCATTTGCTGCTGTGTGGCTAAGTATTACAAGTGGGGTGCTTTTCTCTAATTTTAAATTCAAAGTCTTAACTCATGGCAGCTGAGTGTAGCTATGATTAATGTCCCAAATCACTTCTGTTCAAGTTCCTACTGCATTTCACTCTGCTATACCTGAGCACTCAGCACCATCTCTGGCCAACTGTGTTAAGTACAAGCTAAAATTCAAATAAACAGAAATCCCCAGTACCAAATTCACAGGATTCAGGAGAGATTAAGTTGTCATGAAGATTTTTTAGACAAAAGGACCTTTGCTCATCTGGAACAAAATGTGCCCCTGGAAGTGAAAAAAAAAGGTATGAAATTGGATTTACTTCTTTCTAAAATACTCTATAAAATTTTTATAAATTTCTCTATTATGCACTATGCTTTCCAGTTTTTGGTTTTGTTCTTCTTTATCTAAGAAGCATTTAGACCCCATGCTTCCTTTTGCAGAATGGCAATGTCTTCTGCCTTAAATTAATCTCACTAATTAATAGCTGCAGAATGATGGACAAGATATGGAGAAGCTGTGAGGAAGAAATCTCTGTTGAGATGGGAATCCGTATTTCCTACTTGGTCCCTTACCACAAAAAAACCAAAAGAGAGATCAAAAGACTCATTATTACAAAAAAAAATATCAAGTTTGAGCTTACATATGTGAACCAAGAAAAATGCCCTTCCCAACCTTACCGTATGTTGAAGCCTGCATCTTTCCTTCATAAACTAAAGCATACATATACTTGAAGGATAAAGACGATATGTGGAATCTAATTTGCACATCACTTTTGCTTTCAAATCTTGGGGAAAAAAACAAGTTTAATGTATTTAGTTGCATTAATCCTTTTTCAGAATTGGAAGTTGAACAATATATGGAAAATATGAAATTACCATAGTTGAAAAAGTATTTCCCCAAGTTACATAAGCTGTAACTGGCCTACACCCTCCCTTACCCAAACATACAAACATTCAGGGATGGAAAAACTACAGTTTTCAGTCCGTGTGGGTTAGATCAAGCCTTAATCTCTGCAAGTGGTTTTGTTCACATTTGCTTTTGTTCCCATGGTCTCAAATGCATACTTAGCAAAGCCCAAGAGGAAAACAAGTTCTTCAACTGCATTTGCATGCACATAGGACAAGGACAGTGACTTGCTTTAACAGTCTATGTAAAGTGCAAGAGTATATTACAGCTACATGTTAAATTCTGATCCCTGACCCAAAATGACTCAGAAATTCACATTGAAGTAAACTTAATGCAAGTCCCCCTTTCCATTTTCATTCTGTGGTCTCACATTCTACAACATTTGAATGTTCTTCTTCCCATTACATACTGATAATCACCTCATTGATTTAAACTGTTTATCAAAAAGAGGATTGACACATATGAGAAATTTCAGGCTTCAATTCTACAAAAGCCTAAATGCAACTTAAAATAAAAATATTAGGATAGCCCATCATAGAAAATGCTGCATCAGAAAATCTATTTTCCATCTATTTAAATTTAAATATATACCATTGGTATGCTAAGTAGCTAGGCATGAAATACCAGTGAATCAATCTATTGCACTTTCTCAGGTGTCTCAAAGACATTAAAAAATAAATGAATTTTCTCTCTATTTTTTAATTAGTCCCTGACAAGCATGAAAAAGGCTTTACTCAAGAACCACAAGCAGAATGTCTATTCACCAGGCATAAAAATGTCTACTCACTGAGCATTTGCTTGGATTTTTATACTGATTAACCTCCTGCGTTTTCTTATTCCTTGCATGTTCTCTTCCTGTTAAGGTAAAAAGCAAGTGACTTTCAACAGCATAATGTCGTTGTAGAAAAGAAATTTAGACACACATCTTTGAATACTTGAGGTAAGCGGATTTAAAACTCAGTGTTCAAAAGAACTACTTGGAAATTTGATTATAATCAGTTAGCTTTCATGCCATACTGTAACCTCAGTAGCCAGATGTCATTTAGGTCCCAGTCCTAGAAGATCATACTCTTTGCAGCTTCTGAAAGTTCAGTAAATGTTACATGAGCAGGGGCTCATTGATTTCCTTCATTTTATTCCCTCAGCTCCCTGTGTGCCATCCGTCCCCCTTCTACCTCATGCAAGGAGTTCCCCTCTTCACCCTGTTCCATGACAGCTCATCTTCAACTCTGTGGTCCGACGTTTCCATTTGCCATATTGCCATGTAAAAGGTCTCCCCATTCCTCTTTGGCACTGTCCTCTTTTCTGATGCCAGGACTTCTGTGTAACCATTCCTTCACATGCCCCAATCTTCTTCTATCTTCTTGCTAGGCAAAAGGTTTCTCCATATACTTGAACCTTTCTGTTGCCTCTTCCTTTCATCTCACAATTCCTCTGAAGTTGCTCACAGACCTAACGCACTTTCCCTGGAAGAAGCCTGTATCAGAGTGAATTTACGCTGATACTTTTGGTCTGTATTTGGTCCAGATACCTGTAAAAGTTTTGTTCTTTCCCTGCCAAGTTTTGAGAAAACAAGTTCTGATAAACGGGTACCTCGTCCTTGGAGAGAGAGCTTCTTGTATAAACTGTTTTAATTGGTGTTCTGTGATTGGCTAATTGTCCTCCAAGGTCGCCTGAAGGAGAAAGTGAAGACTACAATGATGAAGTAGCGCCCCCAGACTCATTTGGAAAAGACCTCCCGAGTGCAGTACGCAGGCACAGGGAAAGCCACACGTGAGCAGAAGAGATGCACTTACATAACGAAGGGGGTGAGACGGAGAGCCTCTGGCTGGGCAGTGCTGACCACTCCTGCCCAGGTTGAGGTCACTCAATTAATTGTATAAAAAGCAGATAGCTCTTTCTTGGAGGAGAGCTAGCTTCACAACAAGGACAACGTTGCCTTTTGGCAGGGATGCCTGCCAGTTTGTGAACTTACTGACTCTCCAAGGATGCAGCTTCTGCTATTGGTAATTATAGGCATTCTAGGTCGGTAAGATAACTTATGGGCAACAGCTGGGTAACTGGGGAGGTTGTGCTGAGGGCTTATTTCTCTCCTCCTTCCTCCCTTTTGGGTTTGTTCATTTTGTTGGCCACCTCTCGGTAACAAATATTGGGTTTTGTTAAGCTTTAAACAATGTCATGGTTTCAAGATTCAGTATGTTCAAACCCCTCCCTAACACAGAAGCCTTACTTGGCTGCGGTGATAATATCAGGGAAAGAGGGAAAGCTAGGAAAGCCCTGTATTGCTTCATGGATGTAATTGTCACTTTTGCTCCTTGTATAAAACAAACAATAAGAAAAAAAACAACGGGAAATAAAATTTTCTTCAGTTTCTCTCCATACCTCTTCTTTTTCCTTCTTTTGTCTCAAGAACCTAGTCTGTAATTTTCTTTCATGAGGTGCAATTTTCAAAACTTTATGTTCCAGAGAAATGGTCCAATGCACTATGAAGTACGCTACAATCTTTGTTGACTCAATCAAGCAAGTCCTGATTTCAGTGGTGGGCCCTAGCCCAAAACTAAATATTCTCCAGTTAGCACAGCTAAGAAAATTGCCATTTTTGAAAGGGTACTCCAAAGAGAAAAAGAACCTTGTTAAAATAACCTGTCATTAATAGTTATTTTCCCAGCTTGAATAAAAAGAAAACAAACATGAAAGAGTTCAACTTGAGGGAGGGAGAAACTGCTGATAGAGTGTGTTGCATGTCTTCATTCAGTTGGGGTTCTGTGCATCTTTATTGTAGATATGATCTTAAGCCCCCACAGGACTGAGGTAGCTACAGTACCTTTCTGAAGTGTGGTTTCAAATTGTATGCTAGAAAGAAGTTAGAAAGAATTAGAAAAGAAAGCAGCAATTCAGTGGTCAACCTGAATTGCAAGCCTATATTAGGGAAAAAAGGCATGGTTATGAATGGAGAAATCTCAGATTAGTCTCTTAGTCTGCTTGCTTCTAAAAAGTTCAGCAGCACCTTCAAGGATGACAAACAAGCAGGATCCTGAAGTTTGTGCCTTATCTGTGCTTTGTATATGACAATTCTTCAAAGTAATACAATGTCTCCTAACAACATAGTGGAGATCTGGTTCAGTAATAACTTTATGGCAAATATGACACCCAAATCATCAGCATCACTTACGGATGGTATATCATTCCCCTAGAGTATTTCTCAATTACAAGTAATGTAGCACCTCAAGAAAATGGCATGGTACGTGGTGTCCTTCTCATCAGCTTCTCAGTACAACTTAAATAAAACAGTGCCATATATTATTTAAGAGACCAGTTAGTAAATTCTTACAGTTGGGATTCAGTGTAAGCTACTTAGCTGTTATTTATTGTCATAAGTATCATGACAGTTTGTCCTGTATCCCCTTACAGCTGGGTTCTTTTAATTAGCTTTAGATGTTTTGCAACAGTGAGCTTTCATCTTAGAAACACATCTTTGAACATGGAAGTGATTGTTGACGATGGGACAAACTCTACTTTCATTAACAAATTTGTACAAGCCCAGACTAAATTTTACTTTGTATTTCAGACAGGTACAAATGACTGCAGGTGAAATTGGTTCATGGCTGTTACACAAAAAATAACCAAAATAAACAGCAATGTTACCTCTTATATTGCAAAAATTCAGAATTACTTTTTGGCATTCCCAGGTTTTATCTCTTCTTCCCAGTTGTTTGATACATATCAGAGTAAGTTCCAGAAAAACAGAATCAAAATACTTAGACTAATCCCAAAGTCGTGTGTGATCCCTACTAAAGCCTCTTTACTCTGTCACAGAGGATAGAGACTCCACTGGTGTCTGACAGAGAGGACTGTGTGCCAAGAGTGAAATCTTAGTGAGATTGACCAGCTCTGCAGTTGTATAAATCATTAAAGCTCCAGTGGATTTCATACCTTTCTAACTGAACAAAGATGGTTTACAGCTTCAGAGAGGAGACAATCTGCAGCTGTTCTTCATGAAATATTTGTATAAAATCTTAACCTTAAATCATGAAACAATGGCAAGACACTAACTATAAGGCAGCAGAAGGAAGATTTGAAAGGATGGCGTGACAAAGCAGAGACACATATGAACAACAGATATAAGTGTTTCAGAGCTAAAAAGCAAATGCTACCCCCTTGACATTTCTTTTCTGTCAAAATATAATAAAAGAACAGCAAAAAATGTTTCAGTAATGCATGTAATTATGTCTCCAGCTGAAGACATATTTGCTTGAAGTGATAAAAATAAAGACATTCCCAGATGCTAATGGTGACTAATCAATCTTCCATTAACAGGCAACACACCTTCAACTGAAAGAAAGGAAAAGGACATTTTCCCAAATCAGTCAGTGCATCAGTCAAGAAGTCATTCAAGAGAAATCAGGAGGTCAGAAGCATTAGATATGTATCACAGGCCCTGAAGTGCTGTGAATTATTAGAATTAAAAAATTATTTCTATCCAAAAAGTTAATATTCCCCCAGGTCCTGCAAGAAATGTAATACTGTCATCACATTTCTTGAAAAGCCTGATTTGAACTTCTGCATATCATTTTTCAGTAAAGAGGGAAAAATAATGAAATTTGACATGCAGAACTGTTTCCTGGTTCTTCTTTGGAGAGAGAGAAGCAAAATTTGCATCTGTTTCCTGTCTGCCTGCTCCTTTCCAAAAACACATATCTTTTCAAAACTCTAAAGACTCCAAATGGCTCAGTGGAGGGAAAATGTATTTTCATCTAAGCTGCCTGATGACATGCTGTCATCCAGATTCACATACACACATGTACACCTGCCCTTATTCTTGACAGGCCTTTACCATGGCCTGTAACTCTAAGAGGAATTCATCCAAGAACAGGTAATGGGAAAAAGAATTTCAAATACATGAATGAGTAAGTAAAAATCATGACAGACCCTGGTCCACCATTCACAGTGCATGTTGCTTTGCAAGCACTGAGGAAATGGCAAAGGCTCCACTACAGTTCTTTAGGGCAATCCCCACATCTACACCTTCCACCTTTCTCAAACTTGGAGCTGACATGATAGCTAGGGGCCCCAGAGAGACCATGCAAAAGTCAGTGCCAATTAAGAAGAGCCTGGCAAGTCTAGTGCCTGCTCCCAGGATTACTTCTGAATAATGGCTTACTACTGGGAAGCAAGTAGTAAGCTGATCAGAGTTCTCCACCTTGCAATTCACATAAATCCTGCTCTGGAAATGCAGCAACACCACAGAGTTGGCACTGAAGGGACCTTCAGGTCAGAATAGAAGGCATTAAGTTAGCCAAAGTGCTGTTTGCATTAGGGTGAAAATAGTGACCAAAATAGATGATACTAAAGTTCATCTAAGTCCTGCTTTAATTATCATAATCCTTTTCTAGATGATTTCTCTCTCTCTCTCTAGAAATCCTGCACCTAAGCAGCAGACATGAAAATCTCCAGTTATATTGCTGGCATTATTGTATTCTTCCTCTCCTTTACACATTTCTAACTGCTCTTCCAATGGCTCCCCAGCACTAGTTTCCCCATCTGTTGCAAACCCAGTGCAATGGTAGTATCAAAACATCAACCTGGCTTGTTGATCACTCAAGCAGTCCTTTTGTCCAAGGGAAAAAATACTGCTGAAGGAAAAACAGTGCATAAAATGTAAATTTTTTTTTTGTTATCAAAAAAGATAGGTCAATAAGCAGGGTTTATAAACTCTGTAAACATCACTAATTTCTCTTGGGATATTTCATTAATTCCATTTTTAATTCATGTACAGGTAAAGGGTCACATTTGTGAAAACTAGTTTTTATTAGCTGCAGAACTACTATGATTCACTGATCTTCTCACCATAAATGTAATGTTCATGGAGTCCTTTAATGGATGCAGTTCAGCAAAGCTCTTAAACAAATGTTTACACTCCAGCGATGCTATTCATAAAGCAACATCATATATTTCTTGATTTTCCAAAATAGTTATTGGAATACTTACTTTGATAGAAAACTTTCCAACAACTGTACACCCACCACACACACGCAAAAAAAAGAAAAAAAATTAATAAAGGAATGTTGGATTTTTTTCTTAACAGTGAATAATCACACTGGTAAACAAACTATTAAATTCTGCTTCACAACTGGAACTCCACAATGTTATTGTACATAATAGTCATAGTTGTAGCACTAGGTCTGATGAGAAACTTGTTTGAACATGTCTTAGGATGGCTCTTTGTGGTCTCTTTGTAAACACGTGTTTCTTCTTCCCAACACCCCCCACAGCAACTGTTATCTCCCATGCAGGAATGTCCTGAGAAAGGTGTCCTGAGGTGTCCCATTGGTCCTTGTTAACCCTTTCCTGTGATTGGGTGTTCCTGTAAGCCCCTTGAGACTTCTAATTGGTTAACCTGTGATTCTCCCTAACCCTATAAATGTGACATCCCCAACAATAAACACTCTCTTGCCTCCTCTCCACGCCCGGTGTGCTGTCTCTGTGCCTGCCATGGAGCCACGTGGGTGCTGGGGGGAGGGGGGAGCACCTCTCCCCTCCAGGCTCGGGGCCTGAAAAACCCTGTCGCTGGAGTCCCCTTTCCCCGTCCTTTCAAGACGTCGGAATGGTTCTTCAGATGGAGAAGGAACCACAACTGGGCTCCCCCACGTCGAGGGTGGGGAAAGGGATCCAGACATAGTGATAGTACAAACAACAGTCTGATCCTTGCTCTCAAAGATATGTCCTTTCACTCACAGCGACTGCTGTGGTACCCTGTCTTCACCAGGGTGAAGCTTCTTGTACGACTGTACATCAGGAAGATGAAGGAAATGCACTTCCTCAGCAAATGCACCCGAGTGCTGCTCTGCCCACCCTAAAAAAAGATTTTCAGTACTTCCCAGCACATGCACTCCCTGGGCATCACAAGGAATGTAGACTGTACCATAACCAATTCCACCCTGCATCACACCAAGTGACATCTTAGTTATTTTAGCTGTAGCAAATGTTCTGGAAAGTACAGAGATGGACAGAAAAGAGTGATTTGACCTTCTACATGTTTTCAGTTAATCAAAAACATCTTGCTACATTTCTAAAAGAAAAAAAAAACAGTTTAATGCCTTTGTGTTTCTTCACTGCCTTTTTTTTTTTTTTGCCAGATAGCCAACTACAATAATTCAACTGTATCAATTTTTCTTAGCAAGTAATGTTTCAACATAAAAGCACAAGCAGATACAAAAAATTGTTCATCAGAGATTTTTATGTTAAACCACTCTACACTCTTGGAAAAGGTAAAGAAATAGAAGGTAAAGAAATAGAAATACAGAATAGCGTGTTTTCTCATGAAGTCAAAAGGCATCAGCTCTTGTCTTTCCATGTCATCTTGCTATCAATATGCTGTTGCTAGGATGTGAACGTTTCCATGGCAATGTGTGAACTCTTAGTTTTACTAACAGCACTGTTCTCCACACACACACCCTTTCGTTTTCTGAGACTATTTATCTTTTCATATTTCAGGAACAAATATGGAAATGAAAACAGAACAAGACAGCCAAATCCTGCATCAGACTAAAACCTGCAAAGACCAGAAGACTTCTGTGTGACTCCAGGTAATGTCACTGAGACAAGGTCGTGGCTTTTGCCATAGTTTATGGGTGGTTTCTTTTCCTTCAGATTTCTGACATGTAGCAGAGCACGGTAGCAGGCTCAGGAAATTATCTGACACCAAAAAGGCAGCAGCTTGTGCAGAGGAAACTGCATTTTAAGGACCGGCTTTGCTGGGTGTGGAGAATTTCGGTCCCCTGTGCAAGTGCTCGGTGGAGGCGGGGGAGCGGAGCCGGGCAGCGATTGCCACCTGTTGGGGCTGGAATGGCAACTGCAGGGCCGGGAGCCCCCTTCCCGGGACCAGCTCTGTCCGAGCCTCCCGAGCTCGCCGCCGCAGCCCGGCCGCGCCCTGCCTCCTTCCCTGCGGAGGGAACCATCGGGACCTCCACCTCCTCAGCGCTCAGAGGCACTTATGCTTCAGCTTGGTTCTCAGGTGCCTGTTTTTGCTTGACAAATTGTTCAAGTAAGCAACGTTAAACCGGTATTTACAAATCAGGTGAGAAAAACAAGCAGTGCCCTTACTTTCAGCCTGCTCCTCTCTGATTTTTACAGGAGGAAAAACACCTTGAAATGAAATTTGTTGGCTGAAAGTCTCCCTCCTTAGGCAAAGGAGACAACAGGGATAAGGCCATACCTCTCACCACTGTTGCTCCTTTTGTGCTTTCTCCTTCTAGCAAAACAAAAGGAGCCAGGGAAATAAATGGCAAAGGAGGAAACTGAAGTGCCCCTTCTCAGCTTGCTGCTCCATGTCCAAAACACTCTGGGAGCATACCCAGGAGCTGGGTCTAAACCCTGACATCACACTCCTACTGCTA
Organism: Pseudopipra pipra; assembly: GCF_036250125.1. Taxonomy (NCBI): domain Eukaryota; kingdom Metazoa; phylum Chordata; class Aves; order Passeriformes; family Pipridae; genus Pseudopipra; species Pseudopipra pipra. The sequence goes on from NC_087551.1 coordinate 52,712,675, forward strand.
AGAAATTCTTGGCTGGCTTGCCCTGCTACTCCTTTCAGGAGATTTGTTCATCCCATTACCATGAGCCTGTCAGACTGGTCACCTTGGGTTCAGTTTGGATATTTTTTAAGCTAGAGGACAAAGCCAGAAGGAAAAAGAAGGTAGTAAGCGACAGAAAAATCATACAAAAAAGGTAGGAATCTGAAAGAAATTCTGATTCAGCATGCAGGAAGTTGTAGATAAGGCAATAAAAGAAATCCTGATCTGTAGTTGCTTCTTTGCCTTCATTCATCAGATGACTTTCTAGAAAACAATGTGTGACAGTAAATCCAAACAAGTATAGTCCTTGAAGTGGTGGAGTTTGAGGGCAATGGAGATAACCATGGTAGAAATGAGACCCAGAAACTTATAAAATACAAAGATCTTTGCTTTAGGGTGGACCAGATTAACCAAAAATGAGAGGCCCATTTATTTTGTTCTTAATTGACAGGGAAATAAAATTTCAGAGCCCAATTTATGAGCTCTTTAATCCTATCCCTTCTGTCTCACCAAACTTGTGCTAGACTCTCAAATACACTCAGTATTACTTTTTTTTTCTCCTTAGGAATAATACATAAATATCTCTGGCCTTAATTACCTTGTCTCTTTGTTTGCCAAGTGGTTTTGACAGCTCTCCTTGACCATGGGACAACATTTTTCTTTAAACTGCTCCATTTTCTAGACCACCTTAAGCATAGGCGGTTTCCTACAGCAAAAAGAATATTTATGGAAGTTCATTATTAAACATTAATGATCTGTTACTGCTTTTCATCATCTGGCTGCTCCCCCATTTTCTGCAGTCAGCTCCTCTGCTCAGCTCAGACAACCCCATCCAGTCAGAGTCTTACCAGATTCACATAGTCTGAGAGGTAGTCAGGATCTTCAGTACCAATGAATTTATCTCCTGGCAACCACTGCCTTCCCTCACTTTGATAAATCTGCCTTTTCACTGAACATTTTTTCCAGTGGCACATTGAAAGTTAAAGTGTTTTTCAGTATTTTCTTTTGAGAGGCCAATTAATCAAAAGTAGATCAGCCTCTGACCCGTATACCTATTTGCAGCATTTATAACCCTAAAAATATTGTTCTTCAAGTTGCAATGTAGGGCCTGTAACCTCTAACTAGCAATACTGATCTTACTGGTTCACTTGACAAAATTAATTGACTTATCATAGCTACTACCTTAATAGTTACCAAAAAGATGCCTGAAGATGCTGAGTTGTGACAACTTGGGGTCTAATACTACAAACTTTGTAGCTCACAAGCAGTTGTGGGAGGAGTAAGTAATATCATGCACATGTTTGGCTTAGTCATGTTGCTAAAAAGCTGGATGGTAGTACTATTACTGGCCCAAACAACCCATGGGGACACATGATAAAAGCACAACACTTTCAAAATTGTGATCAGCTGTGCTAAATTAATTGGGAATGTTAAATGCATTCAGATTCTTTATACTAATTTAAAAATTGTTGTTATTTTTCCACTCTCAAAAAATTTATTTTGACTGAAAAGTGGGTCAGCTTGAGACATGGCATAACTTATGCTCATATTTGACCATTTCTAGTGCAGTTTAAGGTAACTTATGTGGTAGAATATGGTCCCAAACCCATATGAACCAGTGGGAATCCTGCAATGGACTTCAGTGGGCTTTGAGATTCCCTTTACAATGGAATGAGAAGTACTGAAGGTAGAAAGAAGCACTGACAAAAGATAACACTTTTCGAAAGGCATAAAGCAAAGGCCTACATTAAGTTCCTAAGCACCATTTCCACAGGAAACTCAAAAGGAAAAACACTAGCATGTCTGCCAGCAATCCTTTCTGCCACATAAATGATTTTCAATGGGGTATTAGGTATTTTTGCACTGCAAGACAACAATGAGAAAGCCTCTCTGAATTCTGAGCCAACTTCAGATCCTGGTGTAGGAATGCTGCTGGGAAGATGGTTGGGAGAACCCAAAGCTGTCTTCCCAGGCCAGAGGTAACAAGGGAATAGCACAGTAGTTGCCCTGAACTGCTCCCATGGCTGAAGTGCTCCTATACCCAAGCTAGCTTGTTTAAAGCAAACATGATGGAGTCCTCTCCACTGGCACCCCACCTCAGGGCATAAACACATTTTGGCTTTCTATTGCAGCTGACAGTTCTCATCCTTTCTGCCTTGAACGCAGAGCTAAAACCTCTCTTTGCAAACCGGGAGAATGAGTTCACAAACTAAGTTGTGGGTACAACTTACCCACCATCTGCCCCAGATCCTTACCAACATTTCTTGCCTTAATATTATCTTATAAAAAGACCATCAAGCAGTGATGAGATAAAACAGTATGAGATTTTAAAAATAGTGTAGTGTAAATTAATGTAGATCAAAAAACATTAAAGTTACTCAAATGCAGACTTGTAGATTTTGCACAATGTCTCTATGAGGAAAGTAAAGGTTTCTTCCAAAGGAGGTCATTTCAGTGATGAATGAAGAAAAAGTGAAGGCCATGTCTAAACTACTGAGTGAACAGAATGGTGGCCTTTAAACCAGGTGAGAATTTGGAAAGGTTCTGAAAGGGAATGTTACAGTTCCTAGCTCACCCAAACACATATTTTTACACATTATAATGTCTAGATTCACCTATCTAATAATGTATTCTCTTATTTTTTTGGACAGATTAATTACAACAGACTGTAAATCAACTTAAACTGTTGAGATATGTTTCCAACTTGAACTCTACTTAAATTAAGTTTTTGCCTGTGTATGCATCAAAAGAGCTTGAACCTATTCAAAGTACTCTTACTTGGTGACAGAATTTGATGCAAACTGAGATAGGCATTTGTAAAAAAAAAATAAAATTGAATAATACAAAGTAAATCTACACAAAATACTTATTATACTACATGATTCTCAGTATTTACCAGTCTTTCTTTATTATTTACTTTCTTCAGTCATGCTAGTTTACACACAATAAAATCAATGTTCTTAATACGAAGCAACCTGATGAGCAGTTATTTGTTTTCTCTATGCTTATCGCTTATCTGTTTAATTTTCTTGATCTAGGGCTGTCATTGCATAAAAACTGTCCTTTTATCTGCATTCGCTGAGTTTTATGTCTTCCGTACACTCAAGAAAGCTTGCTTTTCAATTTTGTTACTGCTAATAAAATTCACATTCTTTGACAGTTTTATTCTGAAAATATCTTTATTTCACCTCTGAGAAATGTAAGACAATATCTAATTTGGAGATGTGGCATATCAGGAAATCTGGATTGCAGTTTAAGTTGAACAAGAACCGGAATGTACTATGATTCAACATCTGCTAAAAGGAACAGATTTCAGCCCTGTCAGAGGTCTTCCTCACATTTGAAAGTCACATTATCAGGGATGATGGGGATCAAAGCAGGGGGGATAATTTCTAGGAGATTCAATCTAATATTATTTTGGTGGCACTTGAGAGGTGGTCATATGCCATCAGGTCTTGGTATGGCCCATGGGAAAAGGAAAAAGTCATGAGAGGCTTGCTTGTGGCACCAAGCATCACAAGTTTTCCCTGGGCCAGCCAGGTGGGCATATTACTTACAAGCAGGAAGGGACAGCTCATCAGATGTGATGTAAGGAATTCCCTAAAGCAACAGGGCAGCAATGTATGGTCATAGCCTGGATACCTTTACCTGCGCCAGAGTCCTGGAAAGTCGGGCTGGCTTTTGATGAGGGAGAGGGACAGAGTTATTGGGGGTTAAGAAAGGTGGATTCACACTCATGCTTTTATTCAATTCCCTATGCAAGAAGTTTGTCTGTCCCAGACAGTGCCTCCATCCCTTCCTGTCTCTCTTCTTGTCTGTGTTTCTCTGTGTTTTCCTCCTTATATCTCTGTCTAAGGGCAGGAGCAGCTAAGACTGAGCTCAGGTGTGTTCCCTGCTGATTTGAACTGTAACATCTTGCTTAAACCTACTCTGCAAACAAATTTACAGTTACCTAGAGTTTTGGTCTGCATGGCGCAGAATCAAATGAAATATTACTTCTGACAGAATACTCAGCTCCTCCTAAGAATATAGAGCAGATATAGACTTTTTCTAGAGATCAGTTCCAGTCTCCTATTAGCACCAGCAGTTATACCACAGATCCCTTTCACAAACTGATCGTGCTCCAATCCTGACACTAGTTAACATTTTAATCCCTTTACTGCTCTCAGAAAATGTTTCAAGAGCTCTGTTGTTTGGAGCAGAAATCTCCTTCCAGTATTGAAGGAATAGACAAACATTTGCCAGAAGTGTGTTTTGCATATTTAGTTCTGTCTTAGGACTTGAGAAGAACTTAATATGTTCCCAAGGTTTTTTCCAGCCTTATGATTCCGTGAGGTAAATTTACTTCCCTATGTATTCAACTCTCACTTTTCACAGATCCTTATCAGTCTATTCACCTATGGCTTTCAACAGTCAGCAACTATTGCTCACTTTATGTTGGTATACTGTCTTAAATGTAGACCTTTATGATGTTTTTAGACCAAAAGTTAAGAGAAAGCACTTCCAACAGTATTAATGTATTTTCTGCAGTTAACATACAGTTAATCTAGAGTAAGATTAGTAAATATGTTTTTCATAGACTACAGTACAATACTGTATATAATAATATATCATTTCAGAGAGGCTGAAGTTTTGATTCCTTTTGATGTATCACAGGTATCAGCTTGCCTACAGTTACTTGGATAGTAATTATTTTCCTCTCATAACACCTCAATAAAATAACTCATTGTATGGTGTAATTTCTCACTTTGAAAGTGATCTTATCTAGATAGTATTGGCAAGTCTGGGTATATTTTATTGTTTGTTCTGTTATTATTCTTGGAGGCAGCTCTTGCCTTTTTATCTGATTTGCTGTTGTTTACAGATTGCTTAGTGAATGTAACCTCTAGGAAAAGAATATTAACAATTAATTGGCAGCCAAAATAGAATATTAGCAAATATGGCTTCATATTTTAGTAGTTTGAGCACTCAGATTAAAGTGAGGAGTCTCAGATTCCCACCCTGGTTTACAGACCATTTGTGTATTCCAGTCAAAAGCTGCTTGATATAAGTGATCGTTGAAACAGGAGTCCCAAGCCATTTATATCCCAGGTGATCAGTCTAAACATGTACCTAAAGATCAGACCTTTTTCTTTATACTTTATTTCACAGCTATCTTCAATTCCTATGACCAACGCCACAACTGTAAAAGGAAAAAAAAAAGGCACAATCTTTGCAGAAGGAAAATATGGATTCCTTTTTCCAGGGGAAAATGGAAAGTGGTGGCTGGAGATGCAGAACTCTGCATACACGTTGTAATCAGGGAGCTCTTGCTTAGCAAGGGGACACCTTCTTGAAAAGAAAGCAATGGACCCTGCAGCGTCACCTGCACCTGGGCAGTGTGCTCTGTAATTGCTCACAAGATCAAACTCCTCAATCTAGACAGGTGGAGTAGCACCTTCAATGAGATCTCACATGGATTCCTTTATATTACAGTAAAATGGAAATGCCACACTGTCTGATACGGTGCCTCAGCTGACAGAAAAGCTGCTAACAGCTCACAGATGGCAACTGGATGCTAATTGTCTCAGGTAGCTGTCAGTGGAGATAGCTGAAATGAACTTTAAGTCAGTGCCAAAATCCAACATTAAATCTGAATTCAGATGCCTACATTCCTTTCAAAGATCTTGCCATGACCTAGCACTTCTATAATACATATACCTCCATACAATATTATCTCTCAGTCATGCATGGCAGCTAGCTATAGCAGTAGGGAAGTCTTACCTCATAGACAAAATCAGTAGTTATCAAATTTAGGAGAAAGAAGAGTTAATGTAATTACAGTCTTCAAAAGAATCTCTTTGCTACAGTTGTTTCTAGCTACTTGATGATGCATTGGATAGCATTTAAAATGCACATCATTGGTGGTTATGTGGTGGAAAAAATAAGTATTAAAAGTCAGAAGTTGGAGTCAGATTTAAAACTAACCCATTAAGGTACAATCTATATCACAGAATCATATCATAGAATGGCCTGGGTTGGAAGTGACCTCAAAGATCATCTAGTTCCAATCCCCTCTGCCATGGGCAGGGACACTTTTCACTAGACCGAGTTGCTCAGAGCTCCATCCAACCTTCCAGGGATGGAGCATTCACAACTTCTCTAGACAACCTGTTTCAATGTCCCATCATCCTCGCAGTAGAGAATTTTTTCCTAATATCTAATCTAAAACTACACTCTTTCAGTTTGAAACCATTCCCCATTGTCCTGCCACTACATGCTCTTGTCAAAAGTTCCTCTCCATCTTTCTTATAGGCTCCCTTCAGGTACTGGAAGGTCACAATTAGGTGTCCCCAAAGCCTTCTCCTTTCCAGGCTGAACAACCCCAATTCTCTCAGCCTTTCCTCAGAGGAGAGGTGCTCCATCCCTCTAACCCACTTGGTGGCCTCCTCTAAACTCACTCCAACAGGTTGAGTTGATGTTCTTGCTCTGCTGCGGATATGAAGTTTAGTAAGTGCAAGTGCTGCATTCTGCACCTGGGTTGGGGCAACCCCAGATGCATATACAGGTTGAGGAACAAGAAGCTGGAGAGCAGCGTCACAGAAAGAGTTATGGGGTTTCTGGTCAATGGCAAGTTGAATATGAGCCAGCAGTGCCATGGCAGACAGGAGGGCCAATCATGTCCTGGGGTGCATTGGGCATAGAATTGTCAGCTGATCAAAGGAGGTGACTGTCCCACTCTACTCTGGGCTGATGTGGCCTCACCTCAAGTCCTGTGTGCAGTTTTGGGTGCCACAATATAAATAGGAAGGCTATAAAGCTATTAGAAAGAGTCCAACAGAGGGCCAAGAAGATGGTGAAAGGTGTAGAGGGGAAGCCTTACAGGGAGCAGCTGAGGTCACTTGGTCTGTTCAGCCTGGAGAAGAGGCTGAGCAGAGACCTCATCTCAGTCTACAACTTCCTTGTGAGAGGAAGCAGAGGGGTAGGTGCTGATCTCTTCTCTCTGATGTCCAGTGATAGCACCTCAGGGAATGGCCTGAAGCTGTATCAGGGAAGGTTTAAATTGGATATTAGGAAAGAGGTTCTTCACTCAGAGAGTGGTCAGGCATAGGAACAGGCTCCCCCGGGAGGTGGTCACAGCACCAAGCCTGATAGAGTTCAAGAAGTGTTTGGACAACATTCTCAGTCACATGGTGTGATTCTTGGGATTGTCCTGTGCAGGGCCAGGAGCTGGGCCTCAAAAATCCATGTGGATCCTTTCCAACTCAGGATATTCTATCATTCTATGAAAAGTTTGCTTAGGATCAGAAGAAAGTTTCAAGGTTTTTGGAGCATGGGGGAAACAGCATTTATATGAATTCAGTGCCAGAGGAGCACTACCTTGGCAAGGGACTATTCTTTTATTATCTTAATCACTAATATAAAATGATCTGAATGTATATAAAGTAATTGGATATCATTTTAGCAAAATAAGGTACAATATATGTACATTGCATCCTTTGTGGTCAAGCTAGTTCTATTGTCTTTCTTGACAATGGAAATCCCTAGCTCACCTCTTTTTCTCATGTCAGTTTTCCAATCATCTGATTTTCAACAAAACTAAAGCTATGCTGACACAAACCACTTGAAACAGTTACTCATGAATGCTGGAGTGCTACTTACATATTATTCTGTCCCCAGTGGTTATCATGTGTTATTTCCTATATAATCTGACAGTAACTGACACAGTTAGGCCATCTAGAAAAACTGGTTTAAATTCATGGAGAATACAGCTACAGAAGAATTGCATATTTTGGGTTTTTTGAGATCTAGCCCTTATGTAATTAACCTAAAACATATAATTTAAATAGGAAGTGAATGCGTGAATACCTCTGTGGCTGAATTGCAAATCAGGAATTCGTAAACTAAGGTCACAGCTTGCTTAAAATTCATAACCATGCTCACAGATTTGATTTTTTTTTCTCCAAAGCAGGGAGCAATTCAAAGAACACCAAAAATTAATCCATCACTGGGTTTTTGCTCATGCAGTAAACAGTACTCTCTTCCTGAGGAGAAACCAAATTAGGTAAGACTAGCAGTCCTAAGCCAGTTTTCGTTAAGCTGTGAGGTAGGAACAAAGAAAAAGGAAAAGGAAAGAAATGCAGTGATTATTTTTCTTCCTAAAAAAAAAAAAAAAATACTTCTTCCAGCCTCTGTAGGTCAATCTAAGCACTTTTAAGGTCCAAACAGTGCAAGCAAATACATAATCTTTGCATCTGCAGTACTGCTCCGGTATACACAGAGGTTCACAAATTCATAATTGGCACCAAATCAGTGAATAGGGAAAGATTCTTCCCTGTTTCATTCATTACAAGAAGAATGCCCTGTAGTGCCCTGTAGTACTGAAAAAAAGCTTTTCTCAGTTGCTAGAGACAGCAAAGGATGATGTTAGTCTCGTGCAAACAAGGGACAAATGTCAAATGCTGGCAAATGCTAGCATTGCTCCAGCAACAACTATGTAAGTTCAGAATTGAGTGTCATGACATCAAATTAATCAGAAAACAAATTAGAGATCAACAAGTCACTGTTAAGAATGCATACTTAGTGGATGGCAAACAGTGGCCAAAAAAAGCAGACTATCATACAAGAAGAAATATGACCTGTTGTAGAAAATATCTGCATACCTAACATTATAGTACTATATCTTTGGAAACCACTGAACTCCATCCTTAACTGTATTGCCTACTGGCAGTCATGATGCATGGGTAGAGAAAGAGACACTGACATTTGAAAATATTACACTAAGTACACATGGATGTTAATTCTTTCAGACAAGACAGGGCTAAATACAAAATTTCTACAGTTCAATTTTGTTGTTGTTTACAGCTGACAGTAGATTTTTGATGATGTGTAAGGATAAAGATAGGTGTAGGTGGTTCTCAGACAGCAGAAAATAGCATTAGCACATACCATACTTACTTGTCTATGAAAAAAGGCAAAGTTACAAATAGGAGCAAGGGAAAGCTCACTGGCAGTTCCTTATGGATATAGCTCATTATTACAGTATTTATAGAAAAGTTCTTCCATGTAGGGAAATAGAAAAGGAAAAGGAGGGCAGGGCAGGGCAGGGCAGGGCAGGGCAGGGCAGGGCAGGGCAGGGCAGGGCAGGGCAGGGCAGGGAAGGGAAGGGAAGGGAAGGGAAGGGAAGGGAAGGGAAGGGAAGGGAAGGGAAGGGAAGGGAAGGGAAGGGAAGGGAAGGGAAGGGAAGGGGAAAATGATTGAGGAATTAGAAATCTAAGCACTCATAACTGACATTGCAACAGTGACTGAAGAGTGATTCATCACAATTTCTTTTTGGAACATCTCAGTAGAAATGTAGCAAGTACCTGGTTCAAAATGAACAAAAGGACATATTTCTAACATAATGAATTGTTAAATCATGCACTAATGAATGCCATGGATGGTAAGAAGTTGCATAGGCTCAAAAGTTATTGGATGAATTCCAAGAAAAAAAAGTAAATCATGTCATAGCAAATGCAAAGATATCCTCCCTGTTTTGAGAAGTCCCCAAGAGAAAACCTATGGAAACCAGAAGAAAATCTGAGGAAGCACTGCTCATGCTTGTCCTCCTACTATTCTGTTACCAACAGCACCTGCTATTGATCAGTAACAAGGTCAGGATTCAGGCTGACATCTTTATATTCTCACTCAGTATGTGGGGTTGTGAAACATAAATGGTATTCTGGCTTTTCCAAATAAACAAACACAGCCTTAGTCTTTCAGTGGTCTGAGTTCTGCAGAAACACGTCACCAGGTGGTATCTTAATTTCAGCATCTGTTAATACTGAGTTCAATAAAACTGCTGATACGATTCACTTTAAACAAACAAACCCTAAGGACAGGATTCTTGTATTATCTAAGGACACTACATGGCTGTAATGACACAAGACTTTCTGAAGACACAACAGGAGACTGGATGAACACCTTATAGGATATCTTTAATGGCAATAGATGTCTGTGTTCAAGGAACTGAACTTCACCCTATCTGGATTAGCCACTGAGAAAGCCCCCAGGATTGATCCCTCTAATTCAAGTTCAGCAGCTCACATTTCACAAAGCCTTTTTTTTTTTTCCGTTAACTGTTAATGAACACTTAAATATTTTGCTGCCTTAGGACACAGAGAAGGTACTAATGTCTAAAAGCCAGAGGATAAGGTATGCTCTGGGACCTGCACTGGAGAGCTAGAAGATCATTCGATGCACAGAATGGAAGGGAGTGATACAGACAAAAGGTCTTGGTATCTGAGCTGGAGATTCTGGGACTGCTAAAACCTTTCACAGAGTGATGTTCCTGTGCTGAAAACTAATTTTGATTCAACATTTCATTTTAAAATTACAATTAGAGCAGATGAGACTAATAAAAATAAATCACAGATGAAAAAATAATGCTTTGAAAGTAAAACTTTGTGTGAAATGGTTTTTTCTGCAAATTCCTTCTTGGCAAATTTTAAAATGTCAGGTTTCACATATAGCTGAAATTAAAGTAATTTTTTAAAACTGTAAACTTCTCTGTGAGAATGAATTTCTACTCTGTGTGTCTCAGAGAGAGATTCTGTGTGGGCTTCAGAAATTTAGGCAGGAACAAATAATTTCTGAAGGCAACAGAAAAAGATACAAGTGAAAGCAAATTATTGAATTTTTCACTATCAAGCAATTTAAAACTGAATTGCCCTTTAGCTGCTGGACTTTTAAATTACATATAGACCTTGCTTGGACATAAGGAGAAGGTATTCTAAATTCAAGTAGCATTATGGTTGGCCAGACTGAAAAGGCAGCTTGTGCTCTCCATTTGTGGGGTCGTTTGAGACAAAAGATTAGTTATATCAGAATGGGTCACTTATTTTTTTGATGCCTCCAATTTCAATCTGGAATATAGACTTCTGACTCCAGAGGGAGGCAAAGGTGTTGATCTTTTCTTTTATCTGCAGGACCATACAAAGGAAGACACATGCTGTATACATAATATGTCTCTCCACAGGTAGGCCACCTTCTCTTTTCCTCTCGCTTCTTTCACCTTTCTTCTACTCTTAAAGCTCAAATCAATAGTTAAAAATAAAAAGATATTTATAGTGAGAAGACACATCATCCACTAATACCTGGCAACAGATATAGTGGTTAATATACTTTGGTTTATTTGCTAGTGTTGCTTACAGAAAACCACAACAAAATAATGAGGAAAATGTAGACCAATATGTACCAAGTGAGGAATCAGCCCTGGCACTTCCTAAGTGTACCTGTCAAAAAGAGGCAGGTGCTTTAGTGGAAACCCAATGCAGTGAAGGCGCGGTTGGGATTTGAATGTATGTTGACAGATACACAAGCAAGGAGCTGCCTGGAAAGGAACCAGACAGGGAATGTGCCCAGCCCCAGTTCAGAATTCAATACCTATGTGCATGCTGTAGTCTGGAATCAGAAGTCAGGATAGCAAACAATTCCTTTGATAAACAAGTTTCAACAGTTCAACTGATCACTTCTTCCCCTACTCCTTTCTCAGATCCACATAGATTATAAGACCCAAACCACTCCTGCTCAGTTGTTGCAGCTCACCTGCATCCCCTTCCCCTCTCTCTCCAGGACTGGGACCTCAACCACCAGAGTCTATCTCAAAGGAACAACTTGATACTTTATTATACCACAACCTTACAAGGAAAACTAACCAGAATTAATTCAGGAGAATACAGTATCAGCTGTCTTGGAAAAGGCACAAATCCACAAGTCCTGCACGCCTACCTCAATTTACACCCAATAGAGCAAAAAAAGCTGTTCCTTCCTGTTACAATGCCATGGAAGAAAAGAAACAGATACTGATAAACTTAAGTCAAACTTCTTTTGCCCTAGTCTGAAAAACTCCATGACTTTAGTCAAGAAAAATAATTTCTACTTATCCCAGGGTAATATAGGTTATGACATGTTCTCATGGACAAGTTATCTCATGAGAATTAAAGTCTAGATTCATTTTCATTATATTTAGGAACTTAACAGAGGCATCTGTGTTAGGGATTTTGAGGTCCAACATGGACACAGGAAACAGAAAGACGGAAGCTTCCTCAGGAAAGAGAAATCCCTCTTGCACATGATTCAATTCACTTCCCACTCTGCCACTAACTATTACTTCTGCCACTATTACTTCTCCCCACTGTAGCTTTGTTCTCTGTCCCTCCTCTACATCCTACACAGCTGGGAGTCTTTTCATCAGTTCCTGGTAGGAAGGAAATTTCATTATGGATGGGCTGGAATAATGGCAGGTGTCAAAAGAAAAGTGATACTGGAAGTTGTTACACTCTTGTAATACTCAAAAACAAAGGAAAATTTTCCTGACAGGACTTGGAAGGGAAGAAAAAACCCACTGGCTTGCTGAGTTATTTATTAGAGACATATTCTCAGCTGCAATTACCCGTTCTGTATTACAGCTGAAGGACTATATGCATTTGCTTACATTTTAGTTTGTGCTTATGCCCTAACCCCACATAGCATTTAATGGTACGATGCTCTCCTGGACACTTGCATTTAGACAGCTCCATCAGAAGGGCTACCTGACTGATCAAGTGGGCTATTGGAAAACATGAATCATGGGGTGCTCTGAAACCAGCTTAACCACACTTGTATATAAAAAGCCTTTATTCATTCAAAGAGGGCAGACTGACTTCAGCCTTTCTTCTGTGCAAATGATTCATTCCAGGACTAATGAAACGTCAAGGTTTTGGCAACCCATCCTCCCACAATCTGCCATATCAAAGGGCAAACTTACAATGACAATCTGAACTCTAAACTAATGTTCTGATTACTATGCTAACTCGACCTTAGAAGCGGTGCAGGGACTGCAAAGATAATCATGCATGGCAGGTGAAATACACACAATGGCAGGACCATGGTTCCTGCCTCCTAGACTTCCTTTCCTTTGTTCTTATTTTCACATTGACTTCATAGGTTCTTACAAGATGTGGGACTGAGAATTTTATATAAATGAGGTCTTGAACAATGATTTGTCACTCTCCCCACAGTTGTGAGTGATTTCAACAAGCAGTCAAATCTCACACCTCCTAATGCTATATTTGGTCAGCACCACTGCACAAGTTCAAGTGGCCTGGCCTTCTAACCAAGAAAAGAACACTTAGGTAACTTGATGAAAGATAGATACACAGGAAAAATTATGCATTCAATGGATAATAACCATTTTGTGTGCTTCTACTGTACATGTCATCTGAGGATTTCAGAACACTTCTCGAATGTTAATTGAACTTTGCAATACCCTTCTGAGACACATAAAAGATGTAATGAATGCTTCAGCTCCTCAGTAAACTGTACGAACTTCCAAGAGAGAACCAAGAAATTATCTGATACTATATAAACATTTCAGCAGGAAGTGAGAAATATCATCATATTACTTTGAAATAAAGCAAAGGGAATTCAGTAGCAGTTTATTCCACAAGCCTAAAACTTCCTTTTGCTTTGGATTCATTGAAACATTAATGAAAATACAAATCAGGAAATTATTTTTCTCTCCTATTAGCACATTTATTGTGTATTGTACGTATTTAGTAATACAGGCGCCCCAAGCTCCTTCTGAAGTTCTGCTGCAGTAACAGTTCTTCCAAAAAGCAACATCCATTGCTTCTCTCCTCCACCTCCGGCATCATTTGCTATCCCCATATGGCAACAACTATATCAACTCTGGCTTTTGAACAATCTCCCAAACTTGTGGATCTGACATGGCTGCAGCATGAAGCGGTGTGGCCCCAGGAACCACCAGGTAGGTGAAGGGCTTCCTGTTGCTCTTTCCTTTCTCTTTGGCAAGCCAACTCTGTAAGACCAAGGTTCTAGAATCATAGAATCTAGAATGGTTAGTGTTGGAAGGCACATTAAAGGTCATCTAGTTCCAACCTCCCCAACATGGGCAGGGACACCTTTCAGTAGGCCAGGTTACACAAAGTCCCATCCAGCCTAATCTTGAACACCTCCAGGGATGGGGCATCCCCAGCTTCTCTGAGCAACCTGTTCCAGTGCCTCACCACCCTCACAGTAAAGAATTTCTTCCTACTATCTAACTCAAACCAACCCTCCTTCAGCTTAAGGCCATTCCCCTTTGTCCTGTTGCAACATGCTGTTGTAAAAAGTCCCTCTCCAGCTCTCTTGCAGTCCCCTTTAGGTACTGGAAGGCTGCTATAAGGTCTCTCTCCCTGGGGTCTTCTCTTCTCCAGGCTCGACAAACCCAACACTCTCAGCATGTCTTCATAGGAGAGATGCTCCAGCCTTCTGACTATCTTCATGGATCTTCTATGGACTCATTCCAACAGGTCAATGTTTTTCTTGTGTTGGGAGCCACAGAGCTGGATGCAGTACTCCAGGTGGGCTCTCACAAGCACAGAGTGAGGGAAGAATCACCTCCCTTGACCTGCTGGCCATGCTGCTTTTGATGTCCATGCAGCGCAGGACATAGTTGGCTTTCTGGGTTGCATGTGCACATTTCTGAATTATATTGAGCTTTTCATTCACAAACACCCCCAAGTCCTTCTCCCCAGCACTAGTCTTGATCCATTCTGTGCCCAGTGTCTTGCACTTGGGATTGTCCTGACCTATGTCCTGACCTATGTGCAAGACCTTGCCCTTCACCTTGTTGAGCTTCATAAGGTTTGCATAGGCCCACCTGTCAAGCCTGTCAAAGTCCCTCCAGATGCCATCCCTTCCCTCCAGCCTGTCAACTGCACCTCACAGTTGTGTGTCATTGGCAAACTTTCTGAGGGTGTGCTCAATCCTACTGTCCATGTTGTCGACAAAGATGTTAAAAAGTGCTGATCCCAATACCAACCCCCGAGGGACACCACTTGTCTCTGCTTTCCACTTGGATGTTGAGACACTGACTGCAACTCTTTGGCTGTGATCATCCAGCCAATATTTTATCCACCAAGTGGTCCATCCATCAAATCCATGTCTCTGCAGTTAGAGACAAGGATGTCATGGGACAGTGTCAAATGCTTTGCACGTGTCCAGGCAGGTGATGTCAGTTGCCCTTCCCTCATCTACCACTGCTGTAACCCTATTGTAGAGGGCTGCCAAATTTGTCAGGCGTGATTTGCCTTTAGTGAAGCCATGTTGGCTGTCACAAATCACCTCCTTATTTTCCATGTGACCTCCTTTGCCATGACTCTTTGTCCTGGTGCTATACACATTTATTTATAGCACATTTATTTATTACCCCCTCCCAGAACTTGCAGTCTAAGTAAATCAATATACCAGAAAGATTCTCTTCCCCTGGCTAACAGTAATCAATAAGTCTTTCCTCAAGTTCCTATTGCCCTGTGAAGCTCCACTAATTTCAGCATGATTGTACCTTACTTACTCCAGTAATATCAAAGCCAAATTAGTCTTATAGTTTTCTTTATGATTAAATTATTTATGGTACAAAATGATAATGGTATCCACAAAAGAAAAAGTTTTGAATGTCATGCTAAGGGTGGCATACACAAACCAGGAAAGAATAACGCTCACACATATACTACTATTCCACAATTTCAAGCATTTAAAATACATGAAAACATTAAAAAAAAATAACTGTGCAATTACAATATCCATGTATTTAGTCACCCATCAGGCAACGTTCCATTTCATTCCCTATATGTGCTCTCATTTACCTCAGGCAAGAAACACACATGCCTCTTCACTCTGTTAATTCTTGCAGGCAAAGACAACATCAAAGTCACACTTCAGAGGTTACAAGAGATCTTAACCTAATAGACTACAGATATAAAGAGAGAAAAGATATTCTAAACTAGTTGAAATTATAGAAATTTCAATAAACAATTGTTTCTACAATCTAAAGGGTGGGAAGAGAAAGGACTATTTTTTCTGTCACTTCAAATGTCAGTGTACCCCAACAGAATACCTTTTATTGCCAGTGGCTTCTAGCATTCAGAATCTTAGCAACAAATTAAAGGTCATCTTCCTATATGTCATATCCTGCTACAAATTAGCTTTTGCAATCACTAATTGATGAGAAATTTCAAGTGCTTATTATACAGATAAGTGTGAAAGCTTCACTTGAAGTTGATTTCTTTTTACTATTGTAGTTATTTGGAAATGAATCATCTCCTATGCTCTCTTTATAGTAACTGCAGAATACTTATAACTAAACAGAAAATAGAAAAGGAAGGGAGAACATAAATGAGAAAAATCAGGGAAAACATTTTCTTTCAAATTTTAGCTTTTATGTTGCTTAAAAATACATCAGTAAATACAGGACACACTTATGAACTTTTATCCCGTTATATTCCTAGACAAATGTAAAAACTATGACTCAGACATCTCACTTGTGTAGCTTGCTGATCCTATTATGCATTTGATAAAGAGGCTTAGTAACTCACTGAGCAGAGTCTATGTATGCTCACATATATTCACAACACAACTACTGCACTCTGAATACAATAATACACCGCCATGTTCCAGTGAAATCCTATACCACATGGCACCAAAAAGGATTACTACCCGTTTGTATGTTGCCTCTTGTACTTGCTGCAAAGAAATAAGTGGAGAAGGAAATAAGTGGAGCAAGAAAAATTTGCCACGAAAACTCTTTGCCCTCCTTTCACCAGGTTCATTGCTCAAAATGGATTAATGTGGGAGCAAGGATACCACAGTTCACCCTTTTCTCAGCCCATGAACTGTCAAGCCACAGGTGAAAGAAGGATCATCCTAAGATAGTTCTGCTTTCTGAGCATCAGGGTTTAACTCCAGCTGGCCACAAAGTACCACGCAGCTGATTGCTCACTCCCTACCCTGGTGGAATGGGGAGAAGAATTGGAAAAAGGTAAAAACTCATGGGTTGAGGTAAGAACAGTTTAATAATTGAAACAAACTTAACAATCATCATCATCATCATCATCACTGTAATGAAATGGAGAGAGAGAGGAATATAATGCAAGAAAATGAAGTTATGCACAATGCAACTGCTCACCACCCACTGATCAATGCTCAACCCACCCCCAAGCAGCGATCATCCCCTCCCAGCCAAATCCCCCTAGTTCATATACAGAACACGATGTTCTGTGGTATGGAATATCCCTTTAGCCCATTTGGGTCAGCTGTGCTGGCTATGCTCTCAGCAGGATGGGGAAGAGAATTGTAAGGGTAAAAGCTAGAAAGCTCATGGGTTGAGATACAGACAGTTTAATAGGGAAAGCAAAAGCCGCACACACAGGCGAAGAAAAACAAAGAATTCATTCATTGCTTCCCATGGGCAGGCTGGCCAGCCATGCATAATGGTTACTTGGGAAGACAAAAGACATCACTCCAAATGTCCCCCCCCCCCTTCCTCCTACTTCCCTCCACTTTATATGATGATGTCATATGGTTTGGAATATCTCTTTGGTCAGTTCAGGTCACCTGTCTTGTCTGTGTCTCCTCCCAGCTTCCCATGCACCCCCTGCCTCCTTGCCAGTGTGGCAGTAAAAGCAGAAAAGGCCTTGGCTCTGGGTAAGCCCTGCTCAGCAATAACAAAAACATCTCTATATTATCAGCCTTGTGTTCAGCACAAATCCAAAACATAGCCCCATACCAGCCACTGTGAAGAACATTACCCCAGCCAAAATCAGCACACTTAGCCAGAGCAAATGGACAATGATAATTCCCAGTTCAGCAATTAAGGAGATTTACTTCCTGAGGTGAACCTTAATACCAGTCCCTATTCCAGTGAACACCATAAATACAAAATATTTAGCATCTAGTAATAAGCAGAAGCCAAATAGAAATATAGAACTTTAAATTTTTGAAAGAGGCTGTGATTTAGTGAGTGAATATCTAAACCTTTTGGTCCAGTTGACCCTTTATGGCTAAACTGATGACTTGACCTTGACAAACTCAAGTTGAACTGTGTTGCATCCTACTACTCAATGAGGCAAAACAAGGTTCAGCCTCCTTCACTATTTGCAGGGATTTGTAGGACTGCACCTGGTGTTCTGAGAAACCAGAGTATGACATCAGACTCTTTATGGAATTCAAGTTTTTCCAGTGTGCCTTTTCCTTTCCTGTTGTTTGTCTTAGCCTTTAGCCCTATTTCTGCCTTCTGGTCTTCACCTGTTATGTGCAAGCTCTAAAGTGTAGTGCTTGGTTACAAAA
The DNA here is from genome assembly GCF_036250125.1 of Pseudopipra pipra. NCBI lineage: Eukaryota > Metazoa > Chordata > Aves > Passeriformes > Pipridae > Pseudopipra > Pseudopipra pipra. The sequence goes on from NC_087551.1 coordinate 52,730,819, forward strand.
ACAGGCAGCCTTACAGACCTGTTTTGAAAGAAGAAAGGCACGCTGCACACAGTGAGAATGCACACAAATGCTTCAAGGAATATTTTGAGTATTAATTGTCACAGCAGACAAATCAAGCAGGAAGCAACAATTTTTATCACAAGCTGGAAAACAGGGGATCTTATTTTACGCTAATTGATACTTACTGGGATGAAAAAGAGAGATTAATTCACTTTACAGTATCACTTACTGAGGAAAGGTTTGAAGAAAAAAGCCCATGGCATGCCTGTAGGTAATTGCTCCCAGTCAGATATGTTACCAGTGTCTTTTGCAAGCAATGTTGTGAGGACATTGCTTTCATGACTTATACGAGCCTCTAAAATTTTCTCCCTACAAATTACTGCAGATATGGTGTTAAAGTGTGCTTCCTCCGCATGAGGAAGAATAGAGAAATAAAGGCTGTGAGGAGGTGTGCTGAATTTTTATTTTGGCTCATTCCAGTGGTGCCTCAACTATGCTTATTCTTTCATGAGGGACAAACAGGATATTTGAAGGGCACATCAACAGTTTTTTCTCTTTATTCCAATTTAATATATTTTATTCAACTTAGCCTGGGGAAAAAAAAAAAAGAAAATAATAGAAAAAAAATCCTAAAATATAACATTTATTCTTTGTCAAAAAACATCATATTTCTTAGAAAATGTTTTTCTAGTAATTAATCTCGATAAGCTGAACTAAGAAATTCTTAGAAATTCTCTTCTCTGCTTCTCTTCATACTAATTCACAGTCTACCTAATATAATTTTTATTAGCCCTTTGAAATCTTCTGCCAACTTCATACAGTATGCACAGTTCCCCAGTGGAACACTATGAAATGCGGTTATTGCTTTAGATTTTCTGAATGGCAGAAGCTTCTTCAAGGAAGTTTATTTTAACATTTTACATTAATGTCAAATTTTTATTTCTGTTGATATCAAAATAGAACGTTGGTGTATGTGAACAAGTATATGTAAAATCATTTGGTATCACCACTGACCTCTTACATTAGAAGCTATCTAATGTAAGCTATAAAGCTATTAGAAGTGCAAATTATCATTGAAGACTTTAAAAGTCAATAATTACCTGAAAAATACAAGTAACAACTCCTCACAAAACTCAGGAAAACATGTTAATTTTTCCAGTGATGCTAAGAAAAAGTGATCATAAACCCTTGATTAAGACATAAATTTAAAATACTGTCTTCAGGACTTATTTGATTTCAAAAAGACTCTTTTAGAGTCAAGACTCCCCCACACAGTCAATTTTAAAACACTGACTTAACTATTACAGCATTGACCGCTGTGTCCTTAGCTAACCACCTGGTCCAGCTTTCGAATAGAAAACCCAGAGTTCAGGGGTTCTTCTTTTCTTGTGCACCAAACAAGGATATTTAGGCACTTCTAAATGAGACACACAAAATCTGCCTGTCAAGGATGTGACCCACTGTGTTAGACAATACAAAATGGTAAGAATAAATGTGTGACATCCTGCCCTTCTCAGTGACTCAGAGATGATGATATAAACAGGATAACATCCTCTACTTCATCCTTCTCCCAGCCAGCCTAGGAAAGGACAGCTTTGCCTTCAAAAATAAAGCTGAAAGAGACTGATTTTAGACAACAATTAGTTAGCAATTCATCACAATCATCAGCCACAGCCAGCACAGCTTCATGAGGGAGAAGTCCTGCTTGTCGAACCTGATTTTGTTCTATGACAGGGTAACCCACCTACTTGATCAAGCAAAGCCAGTAGATGTAATCTATTTGGACTTCAGCACAGTTTTTGATACCATCTCTCTCAGAATCCTTCTGGACAAAATGTCCGGCACACAGCTGAATAACCATGTTACATGATGGGTGAGCAACTGGCTCACATGCTGGGCACAAAGAGTAATAGTGAATGGGGTGACATCAGGCTGGTGTCCAGTTCTGAGCGGGGTTCCACAGGGCTCCATCTTAGGCCTTGTTCTCTTCAACATCTTCATAAATGACTTGGACGTAGGACTCAAAGGAATACTGAGTAAGTTTGCCAACAACACTAAACTGGGAGGAACTGTCAACTCCCTCAAAGGCAGGAAGACCCCGCAGAGAGACCTCAAAAAATTAGGGAGGTGGGCAATCACCAACTGTACGAAGTTGCACAAGGGCAAGTGCCAGATTCTGCACCTGGGATGGGGCTGTCAGAGACTGGAACAATTAATGATTTATGCACTCTAAGAGACTTCTGCAGGCTTTTGACTTTCTGATGGGCAACTGGGCCCATCCCCAGTGCAGAAGATGTCAAGCCCCAAAAAGGTGGGAAGAGACCATGAACTCTGCGCCAAAAAGGGAGACACCACCCTATGAAAACAACTCCCCGCCTCCGGGGAGGTGCAAAGGATATAGATACTGACTGGTGACTTTGGGGGTTTTGGCAGGGTTTTTCTTCTTCTTCTCCCCCCACCGCCTGTGGATCAAGACGTCACTGGATCCAGTGGGCGGTGATTATACCACTTTCATCTTTCCTTTTTTTTCTCTTGCTCTCCCTTACTCTTTCTCTCCCCTATGCATTTTTTTTTCCTCCTCCCCCAAAAGGTTATGACAGCACCCAAAATGTTAACATACCTATTGATACAAAATTGTTAAAATAAATCTTGTCAATATATGTTTTCAGACACCGATTATTTAGTGTCGTTTCGCTAAAATCCACCCCAAAGGAATTATTGATAAAACCTGGGTTACCCCCCCCTCTTTTCCTGGGGCGGATCGTAACAGGGGCAACATCAGTTGTGTTTATAGACTAGGGAACGAGAGGCTGAAGAAGAAAGCTCACCAAAGGCATTTGGAGGTCTTTCTAGAATATAGGAAACTACAGTCTTGTTGAATTCTCATAAAAACCAACATATCCCTTTGTGGCAGACATTACCAGGATGATCCATAAGGATGCTGAATGCCTAATATTTAAATTTAACTAACCCTTACAGTATATCGCAGCTGCAAATTAACTCCGAACAAGGAAAAGTGTACATCTCTCTGATCCAGGCAAGTCATTACGCTGTGCTGTCATCTGTCAGCTTCAGCTGCATGGTTTTTTTCAGCCCTTTCATCTTGTCTCAGTGGATTCATCTCTTGTAAGCAAACAGCAGCAAAAAGGCAATAAAGTAGAAACATAATAACACAAAGATGCAGCAATCCTTTTTTGTGCACTATGAATTTCACAATACATATAACATCAGGATATCACTATCAAAAAGGGAAAGAAAATATACCAAAGCCTTGCCAGTCATTAGATTTTAAGTTCTCTTCTTGAAACGTAGCAAAATATTGCTCTTCAGGGGGAAACAGTTCTTCCCATCAAAAAACAAAAATACCTTTGATATCCAGATAAAAATATCTTTGATATGGAAGTTGAAGATATAATTTTAACATGATACTTTTGGCTCATGAGGTTAAGCTGTTTTCCTTAGGGGGCTTTCTAAAGTAACTCAGCATATATTTTTTTCTTCAATTGCATAAATTTAGGAATGGAATAACAGCTACTCTAATCTTGAACAGCACAGGAAAGAGTACTTTCCCAAGTCAGACCCATTCTGAGAAGTGAGACATTGAAAATTCTCTATGAAATGGTGTGAATGACTGTGACTAAACATACTGCTGCTTACTCCTTTTTGGACTATCCTCCATGATCCTTTAGATAAAAAAACCAACTTCACTGTTGCCTGTTAAAAGACAAGGCTGAGAATCTGGCTAATCTCACTAAGAGAGGTGTCAACAAAGATAAATATGCATAATGGTATAGGGAACCTTTACAAGGGGTAAGATAATTAGCTGTTTAAATCAAATCCTATCTCCTCCTCCCTGTCCATCTTTCTATTGTCCAGGAAACAATTTCAGTTTTCCAGCCTTAAGAGTTTACAACTGGCTTTCCTGAGGGCTGAAGAGCATGACTTTGCCTTGAAAGCAAGCTGCCATATGTGCTCTACCTAAACTTCAAAAAATTGATATTCATATCCCAATACCAAGATTATCACTAGGGAAGAGAATTATTCAGACTTGGCATTCTCTTTTTCTGTGTCTAAGCTATAAAATTTTAGAAAGTCAGGAAGATGTAGCTCATATTATATTTTTATTAGCTCTCCACAGTTTTGTTTTCAGCACCACAGCAACCAGGGGAGACCTGGAACACATCAGATATGAGAGTCTTTATGGCTCTAGGGATGATACCAACATGGGACCCACTTTGAGGACCAAAAATTGCTAAGAAGAGGGACTGGAGCATTTGACACACAAAGAACAACTGAGATTGCTGGGACTGTTCAGCCTGGAGAAAAGGCAGCTCAGGAGGATCTTATCAATGTGTGTTCCTGAAGGGCAGTGTAAAGAGGATGAAGCCAGTAATGGGCACAAACTGAAATTCTATTTAAACATAAAAAAGCTTCATTACTCTGTGTGTAGTTGAAAATTGGAAGAGGCTGTCTAGAGAGGTTTTGGAGTCTCCATCTATTCAAAACCTAATAGGAGAGCCCTGAGCACTCTGCTGTAGGTGTCCCTGGTCTGAGTGGGCTATTGGACTAGATGATCTCCAGAGTGGCCTCCTCACTTCAGCCATTCTGTGATGTCTACAATCCAGGACACTGGCACCATCCTAAGCATTTGCACAAGTACTGAGAGACAGGTCAGTTTTTTTCTTTGCAGTTGACCCCTATCTTCTCCCTTGTAAGGCAGCTGAAGAACAGAATTGATGAAGACACAGAGAACCAGGTGAACATGCACACTATGACTGATGATACATTCAGGTCTGAACCACTGGTGCAACAGGTGGCTGTATGAGAACCACCCTATAAACATACAATGTGAAGATCAAACTGTGCTTGGACAGCCGCTGTTGACCAAGATATGCGCTATCTTTGACATTTTAAAATTTTTATATGTAAGAATAATTAGAATTAAAATATCCATTTATTTAAAACTTCCAATTATTCCAACTTAAGGCTAGTCATATGGGAACATGAATGATGGTAATTATATCACTACAGTTACAAAGGACAGATTTCCCTACTGTAGATGAAAATGTATATCTTATCACTTATAAGGGCTGCAGAGGAAATAAGAAACAAGGAAGTATTTGAAAGAACAGGACATGAGTTTGAAGGATGGAGTAAATAATGCAGTCCTAAAAAACATTCATAAAAGATGCCTAGGAAAAAGGTTTGGAAATGTAAGCAGGTAGAGGCAATGGAATGTTACATTTGATAAACGTGTCAGACAACAATATCCCCCAGTTAGGTTTATGGAAAGAATCATAAGCTCACACTTCACACAGGAGCAAATGGAGGCTATTTCCTCATTTGAAAATAAGTAGAGCTCATTTTCAGTTACAGATTTTAAATTCTGTAACTTTTAACTATTTCTAAAATTAACCAAAACACACATTGTAAAATTCTCAAAAACCTAATCAACATTTTCCCTCATTTTCCCTCTCCTTTTGATTTTGAAATTAATTTATTTCTCAAAATAAAAGCATGAAGAAATCAAAAAGCCAGACATCACCATGTCACTCTGCAGAGGTTTCACTAGTGTTCTTCCACTCCAAGAATCAATCTCTTTATTTTGCCACATTGCATTATTTAATTTCATTAAACAATATGGAATGCTGGGGAGGAATATCTTGGGATTGCACAAAAATGTATCATGAGATGCTAAAGTGAGGAATCGCAGGTAGGAAAAGGGAGGGATCCAGGCCAGCTACTGGGTACACTGGGTCTATGGATGATTCCAAGGGAGCCTTGGTGTGTCCCCCTGTGTGTGTGTTGGTGTGGTGCTGTGGCTTCAGGGCTTCTGTGTTCAGGTGCAAACAGCTGGGATGCAGGGAGCAACTACTGGGTAGACTGTCTGATCCCAGATGCTCGCTGAAGAGAACCATATGGTGTATATGTTCCAACTAGCAGACTCTCATCCTGAACATCTAGAAGGGAACAGGATAAGGCTGTTGGTGCTGTTTGTGTTTCTGTTAGTGCTGAGTATCTGCCTGTGCTGATCTATGTGGCCAGCTGTGTGTATAAGTTTATATGTGGGTTCTATACAGGTGTTTGCAGGCATGACTATTGGGAATACAAGCTCAGTCTTGTTCCTAGTTGGACCTGAGGACACAGAGCTGCAGCAGTCTCCCCTCTGTTGAACTACTGGATTTGGAAAGCCTAACCAATGACCAAGAATTAAACTTGCAGAGTCAAAATATCCAAGAGTTAGAAAACATAAGATTGTATGAACTGAAGTGTTTCCCTTACCATAATGTTTAATTATATCACATGCTAACTTCCTCTAGACTCTTAGGTCATTCAGTACGCTGGTAGTTTTTTAGAACACCTTTCATTCTTCTCATTCAATATGTAGCTCCCACTCAGCAAATCCGAAATTATTGCTTTCTCAAGGATAGTTTTGTTAATAAAGTCCTTAACAAAACCTAATGAACCTGCCTTGTGGCCTTGCCATATTAGGAAGTCAGTCTATATCACGGAATCATCAAGGTTGGAAGACACCTTCATCTAGTCCACCCATCAGCCTAGTCCCACTGATGCCCTTCAAACTTGTTATGCAAACACAAAAGCTATCATTCATAGCTACATTTATTAAACTTTGAAGATACATTTTATTTTTCACAAGCACAGAAGAACTCAGAGATGCTGAAGCCTGAAGTGCTAATTTTCAACTAAAGGATTTAATATTTGCCACTCTGCAGACTACCCTTACCTGCAGAATCACTGCCAAAATTTAGCAGGAGACACAGGTGACCTGGGTCACTAATACAGAAGTAATGCGAATTACTGAGACTTCTTTTCTGTGAAGAAGGAAAAAGCTGAATACAGAAACTTATACTTTCCACAAAGATAGTTGACTGAAGACCAGCCTCACACATGATTTATCAATACGTTATTATTATTGTTATTATTGTTGTTGTTCTGTAATTATTATTATCCATATGCTAGAAAATGAGGCAAAAAAAGTTAATATCAAATTTGTTAAAGCATTCAATTAATTTTAGGGACCCATACTGTAGCAAGCATATCACATATTCCTAGCATCCCAGAATTCATAGCAGCCTTCCAGGCCATTCAGGCTGTTGGTGTCCCTCACTTCCAAACTCAGTTCTTACATGTCTACTATAGAGAAGAAAGATGTTAACTCTAAACATACCACTTTAAATGATGTGCACACAGATTTCATGCCAGAAGTCAGGATAACTCTCATTTCCCCAAGTCAGCACCTGATTCCCTCACAGCTAAACACTTCTAAGAGTGAAGGAAAAGCCCTGCTATGCTAGACCAGTGACCTGCCTCAAATGTAACCTCTCTGACACTGACTCATACTAGACACCTAAACTGAGTTGGTTTTCCTTTGACTCCATTAGCATCTGTCCATCTCCCCTTTACTAAGGCACACCACAGTCCTACCCAAGCCTCTCAAATCCTAGAAAACACTTGTGTGGATTTTGGCAGAAGGAGCCCAAGAGCTAGCCAGGCAAATAAGAGATTAGGGTAAATGGTGGTAGCTAATGAGAAGAAATGCAGAGGCCAATGTACGGAGTGGATATACTAGCAGCCTTGATTTTTGTACCCCATCTTCCCCCTCCTTTTCACAGCCAGGTCCAGTTATATTCAAAGGGCTAAATACTAATTGTGTCCAGGCTTACATTAAACTCTTCTTATGGCTTTGGTGCAACAAAGGGCAAGCACAGAGAGAGGCTCCTGCACACTGTGCACATACCCAGAGATGAAAGTCTTTGAGAATGGTCTAGTTTTAAAACCTTGTTCCTCCCACTCTGTGTAGGATTAAAAATGCTATACTTCAGGTGGGGATAAAGAGACAGTGACTTTGACCATGTGAAATCTCTTGTGAGTTCTTGCTTTCATTTCCCCTTGTCCACAGTTTTTTCCAGAGACAAAATAACTCCTTTTCTAAAGCTCTTCTAAATGTGATGCTAAATGGCTCTCTCCTACCAATAAAGGATGCTGAAAATGCGCTCTCTGGCCATAAAGCAATGCATGCTATCTACTAAATGTGCCCATTAACAGCTTAGTCAATCTTCTCCTTCCATTCCACTATGGAATGAAAACGGGAATACAAATACAAATTCCCCAGATCTGTGTCCCTCTCGAAGTCCAGTGGCACCCCTTTCCCATTCCCTCTTCTTCCTCCCCACAAATGATCAGATATACATTGAAAGAGTGTGTGGTCAGCTCTGCTACTGTTACCTGCCCTGATCAGAACTGGTTCCCATTGCTTATGGCACAGGAGGACAAGAAGTGTTTAGACTAAAATGCCTGGGATTCTGCATCTTTCTGTTAGGTTGCAACTTGTTTCTTCTCCACTTCTTTCATTACCACTCTTGAAGTAGCAGGGGGTGCTCTGCAAAGGCTGAGCAGATACAGTAAGTGTGCGTCCATGATGAGGCAGCAGGAGCAATCACTGCCACTCTTATCTCCTTCCTGTTCACTAGGAGGTATTTTTCCTGTGTTACTAAGGTTCTCTTCTGATTTCATTAGTGAAAATAACTAGGAGCTAAGTTCTAGTAACTAATGATCAGCAGGAAAACCTGGAGTTGCACCTCTGTACTCACCTGGAACAAACTGATCACAGAAAGGTGCAGGTGCAAACAAGCAGTGTGCGAGTCAAGCACCCAGTACAATGCATGTGCAGTTGAAGTGAACGATGCTGATGTTTTCCTTATCTGTGTAATCGCACCCTATTACAATCACAGTAACATCTATGGGAGAGCATCCTTGCAGCTCTGGCACAGAAAGTTCTCTGAAAATCCTGAGGATCTGTGAGATCCGAGTCACTTCCAAAAGACAATTCTATTCACAATCACCCCTCGTGTTCATCACATTTTATTATACGCTCAGTTATCTCTATAATCACTGAGGACATCGTTTTGTCCCTGGATCACTACGTTGATCAGTAGCGTAGTGATCTCCTCCCTGCACCAGCCTTTATCCCGCCAAGCCAATCTTCCCCGGGACTTTCTCTCCGGTGTTTGCCTCCGATGCCCGCGGCGCTCTTGTAGGGATCATTTTAAGCGCTTTGCCTTCAAGTGCCACCCGCAGGGAAGGGGAAGCCTGCTGGCGCGCCGCCCGCTGCCCTACGCCTGCTCCGCACCAGGTGCGCCCCGGGGTGGGGGCTCCGCTCGGGCGGGGCGGGGGAGCGGCCGCTACCGTTCCCCGCCGGCCTGGGAGGAGCGGCGACGGGCGGCGGGCAGGCGGCCCCACCGCTCCTGCCTCCACAGGCCCCTCCTTCCGACCCGCCCCGACCCGCCCGCCGCACACATGTGCCCGCGCCCAGCGGCGGGCGCTCCGTCGGGGCTGGCGAGTGCTGCCACCTCCCCGACACCGCGCCAGCAGCTCCGCGCCGGCACCGCGTCCCTCGGGCGCGGGGAGCAGGTGGCCGCGCCATGGCTGCCGCTTACCTGCTGGGCAACGGGTCCGCGCCGCTCCTCGCCGGCGCCCTGGAGGTCCCGTTCGCCGCCAACGCCTCCGCCTGCCGCCCTCCCGGGCCGCCCTGCACAGCCGCGCCGCCGGGCGCCTGGGGCAACACCTCGGCGGCGGCGCTGGGCTGGAACCGCTCCGAGCCCTGCGGTGGCGGCAATGGCAGCGCGGGCGGCGGCGGGCCCTGCGCCCCCGCGGGCGGTGGCCCCTCCGTGTTCACGGCCATCGCCATCATGGCCCTCTACTCCGTGGTCTGCGTCGTGGGGCTCTTCGGCAACTTCTTGGTCATGTATGTCATCGTCAGGTGAGTGCCGCCCTGCCCCGCCCCGCAGTCCACGGGCCGGAGCCCCGCCGCGGGGGATGCTGCGGTCCCCCTCCGGCAGGCAGCGCGTAAGGGGCCGCATTGGGGGTGCGAAGGCTCACCTTCCCCCTGCGGGGAAGGGAAAGGAGCCAGACCGGGTGATCAGGGAGGAGAAACTTGTGGGGCCGTGAGGGACGGCCGGTCCGTCAGAAACCGCTGCGGGTCCGGGGATGTCCTACGGACCCTCCGTGCTGCAGCACCTCTGCGAGCTGCCCTGGCGAACGAGGCCAGAATCCCGCACCTGTCCCCTGAGGAGGGAGGATTTAAAGGGGCGCCTGTGAGCGTATACGGGTACAGTGTGGCACACGGACAGCCGACACGCATCGTCGCGGTTTTCCACCCACCTCTCCCAAATGCACGAGCAAAATGTAAATGGCACCGCGGCTAAACGCATCTCTGTGCCCGTGTTTAGAAATGCCCGTGCACCTCTATGCCCATCTTTAGAGATCCTTCGCCTCATGTATATTGATATACATGTATATATACATACATGGGTATACACGTGTATAATAAGTACGTATGCCATGATCGCGTAGTTCCGGCGGTGCTGCGGCACTTCGCAACTTTCTCTCCCGCAAGCCCACCTGGCCTTCTACCGATCAGATCACGCGCGATAAATCCGTTTTCCGTAAATCGGTGGAAAACGGATGAGAGGGAGTTTAAAGGGCTTCCTTTGCCGGTTTGGGAGCGGAGCGGGCCGAGTGGCTTGTGTGGGGGAACACTGCCACCTCCCGGGAACGACAGGGCGGGAGCGAGGTGGCAGGGAGCGACAGGACGGAGCTGACTGAACTGCTCTGCCTTGTTGCTGCTCGTCGTTTCCAAACCAAGCATCCGCTGAGCCCTGAAAAGCTAAGCAGGGGAATGGGAGTGGCCCAGGGGCGCGCTCCCTGTGGGGGCAGCTCCAGCACTTCCACTTTCCCCAGGTATAGAGCGTCCTTTCTCCGTTTGAACGGTGCCTTCCCCGAGGAGTCGGGGCCGCAGCCGTCGGGCATAAGTGCCGTGGCCGCAGGAACAGAGGCTGTGTCTCGGCATCGCTTGCAGACCAGCGGCACCAGGTGGCTTTGTGGTGCGTGGGTGCAGCGCTGACGGCGCCAGCTGTAGAAAGCCGGGGGTAAAGGTGGCGGCCAAGGTTGAGTGCTGCGGCAGGGCGGAGGATGCTTCCTTCGGCACATATTGGAGATGTCACTGCAAAGCCTGTGCATCTCATAGACCTAGTGGGAACACAAGTAATATCTATCAGTGGTTCAGACTAGAGCAGTTCAGAAACCTTGTGGTTTTAACTACAGAGGCTGCATGCACAGAGCTGGGGAGATTCTCTTCTGTCCTGTGATTTTGGTCAGTCTGAGACTCAAGCTGTCCATGTGAAGATAGAGCTGCAGAAAGGCTTCTGAACGGGGGCATGACTGCAATCATTGGAGCAGTGTTGAATGCATTCCTCTGGGAGAAAAAGCAGATGCACAGTGTAACAGAGCCAGGAAAGCTGTCAGCAGAGAAATATGCCACAGGTTGTCCCTGGAATTATGTATTTATTATACTGGGCATAATCCATAATAGGTTCATATTTCTTACAGTAATTAATTGAATTACACTTGCACCACAAAGCCAAATCGAATGAGGCACTTGTATTTAGATTTCTATCTAAAGAGAGCATCTTTCCCTGAGATGACAGCTTAAAAACAAAAACCAGAAGCAATAGAAGACAGCAAAAATATATTTTCATTTTACAGAGGAAAACACAAATTAAATGGCTTGTCCAAAACCATCCAGGAATTCAGTAGCAAAGGCAGGACTGAACCGAGATCTCCTGTGCATGAACAGCTTTTGATATGACAGAATTCCTTCCCAATTACTATCACATATCACACAGCTGTTTAGCAATTTGGGATGAAAAAAGAGTTTACACATTAATGATTGAATAGGATCTGTGGTTTGAGCAACATAAAAATACATTTCCTTTCTGTGCCTCTCTGTAGGTATAGTATATCTGGACAGCAATAGGGAACTTAGTGATTTATTTTCAGTTGCAAGCTATACCAAAATGACAGTGTTTCAAATCATACAATATGTATATGCGAAATGGTGACTATATGTGCTCACATTCTTGCACCCTTGCATTCAACTACACATAGGAGGCCAGCGTTTCACTGGATTGAATTTGGCATCATATAAAACTCCCCTTCTTTATCTACCTTCCCACCTTACCTGCTAAGGAAGAACAAAACATTGAACTTCATATTAATTTTGAGAAGAATTGAGACTACTAAAAATTAAGATGTTTAAGTGATATTAGTACCTAGTTTTCTTGAAAATACTAGGAGCTGGGAGGTAGGTGCTTAGATATTTGAAAGTCTGTCCTGCTTACCTTTCAGAGTCCAGCCCTAGTGAAAGCAACGGTAACTTCACAGTCACTGTGCTGCATTCTAATATCTCATGCTTGGTTTCTTTAGAAATATTTTTTAAATAATTATATTATTCTTATAAACATTATTATTCTTCAAACTTTTCTGCATGAAGCAGATCCAAGGATTTGGAGCCAGAGCTGTGCAGGTGCTGGCCTGATGAGGAACTATGACGATCACTCCACTGTGCCACTCTGTTATCCCTGCTGGGGCAAACAGAGGTCAGAAAGCAGACTTGTCCAAGAAGGAGTTAGGAATGTATTGTGATTATCGATATGAAAAGGCTCTTCATGCAAAGCAGGTCCATGGATTTCCAATATATACACGTTACTCTATAATTAATGCTTTCTCATCCACCCTCCTCATTCTCCCAGATGGTTCTTGTTCAGCTGAATGCTTTCATCCTTGAATTAATATTTACACGTTTTATATGTAGTATGTGAGGCTGAACCTCATGTTACTAACACTGAGCTGTGTCTTTTGTCAAGTACCAAAAAATGTCTCTGAGTGACAGCAGTAATAGTTTAATGTTTTACTGACAGCCATGAATTTCCTGTAATCTGAAAAATCTGTTGATAATTTTTATTATCTATTTTCCTTATGTTCTTTGTGTAAGTGTGTATTACTAATATGAACACAGTGTTGTTATGGCTATATCAGTAGCAAATGCTCAGCCTCTGCAGTAGCTGCTGCAGAGTACAACAAGACAGTGTACAATTAGAACCATATGGCATTGCACAGTAATCTATAGGCTTTTCCAGCTTTCTCATCAAGTCGGTGGGATACTAGTCACACAATTAGAGTGGAAAGAAGAATATGCCCTGCGATTAAGGCAATATGCTAGAAAGCTGTAATAGATCCTAGGTAAAAATCTTGAGCATCACAGGTCTGGAAGAGAGGAATAGCTCACAGAGGCCCTAGTCCTCCATGATGCCAAATGCCCTGAGAGAACTGTAATTCCACCGACAGCCACTGAAGTTACTCCAGTTCAGAGTCATTCCTTATTTGATTTGCTATTAATTTTGTCACATATCATAAACAAAGGGGTCTCAGGTTCTCTGTGATCCTTTGCAAGGGAAGGAAATATCTTGTTTCATTAGAGTAAATGATTATACTGCTTTAAAAAAAAAGCCAAAAAAACCCCAAAAACAACAACAACAACAACAAAAAAAAACACAAAAAAAAAAAAAAACCACAGAGAGGAAAGAAGCCCTCTCTGAAATTAAGAGAAATCTTTCTACTTTTCTCAAAACAGCATCTTAATAGTGCTTTTTAAAAAAGAGCTGGGACTGAAACATCATCTAATCTGGAAAGACTATGGAGCACTGAAAGGTCTGATTACTTCAGCTCACTGACACTGCAGGAAAACTGTTTTACCAAGTAGAACAGAATTTGGGTTGAAATTTCAATTGTAGAAAGAATTGATATGACCAGAGGAATAAATATTCTTACGTGTTCACAGAAGTGGAGAGTCTGTTTAGAGAAAAATCCTGAAAATCATCACAAGCTTGAAAGTGGCTGAAGCAAAGCAAGTTTTTCTAAAAAACAGGGGTTCTTCTTTGCAAGATGACATAGTGTTATGCAGTATGTAAGAAGACCTGTGGCATCTTTTATAGCAGCATAGCTCAGGGAACTTAGAAACCAAGAAATGCATGAAATTCCTTCTTTTCTTTCCTGTCCACAGATGCATGAACTCTGCATTTCGGTGGCATTGCTTTTGCAAGTGTGTGTCCTGCCTGTTCCACTGACTGCAAAGAAAAGGTTCCATCCCAGTGCTAAGAGCTGTTCTCTAAAGCCACAGCCAGCCTTATCCAGTAATGTCAATTATGAATTGATACAGCTCACAGCACCAGTGGGGACAGAACTAAGGGAGTCAGATTGGGTAGAAACAGCACAGGAGCTGAATCCAGTCAGCAGCATAGCAAGGGGGTGACCCTCAGCATCTTTCCTTACAGAAAGGCAGGTGTCCCTGTTTGCACACTGTTTGTGACAGAGTTTACCAACCTTTGCTAGTGGGTAAATGTTTGACTAGCAAGCAGCTCCCCTCCCTCCACCAAGATCAAGGGAAGCAGACAGATAAAACGGAATGTGTACCTCTGTATTCTCTTTTTTTTTTTTAATTATATTGTTACAGACATGGTCAAAATTTGACCAAAAATACATTGGTCTGAAACCTGGGGATAACCCCCATCTCAGTGAGGGAGCAGAGGCCCCTGAGGGTGAGTGAGAGCTCTGCAGCCCCACACTCATCTCCAGACCTGGTCCCAGTGAGCTCTTGCAGCAGAAGAGCGTGCCAGGCCCAGGTGAACAGACCTGCTGGCTCTCCTAGTGGCTACCACCAGGCACTTCTGAGCAGAAAGCAACCTTTATTGACTCAATTTCTCTTGAAAAAACTGTTTGATCCCACTGTACTTTTCCTAGAGTGTAATTATGTTAATAGTGTTAAATATTTCCTGATTTTTTTAAATTTCTTTATAAAAATAAATCAAATGTTACCACCTTTTCATGACTTCAGTAAAAGTAGAAAATACTGTAAGCAGACTGTTTATATTATGTAATTATTAGCAAGCTAATGGCTAACGAGCTATTTAGCTAACATAATCCCAAAATACTGCTTTATTTTGTTTTAATTTACAGTATATTTCCAAATCATCAAGAATAGCTTTTGCTGAACACACTCAATAAGTTTTTATAACTTTTCTAGATCAAAAGGTGACATATTTTCAAAAATCTCAAACCTAATATGATCCAAGCCCAAATGTCTCAAAATCATAGTTAAGCTTACTAGCCCGTTTTCCAGCCATAGCCAGCAGCTGGTGTTTAGCCAAAGAGTGGAAGAAAAAGAGACTACACTGTGTGACTGTCCTCCTAACAGTCTGTTAGACTGCAGAGAGACTTTCTGAGCTGCAGTTTGCATCAGCATTTATTCAGTGGCTTTTTGTGGACATTTCTAACATGGAGCAGTCCCAAAAGAAATCAGAATCAAAACTAAGATTGGAAATAATAAGTCACAAAATTTACCACTTCTAAACCAAGCTGCTTTGAAACAAATATTTGAAGCATTTTTGAAGATTTTAAGTTGGTTATTATTATTACTATTAGTTATTAATTATTATTACTATTAGTTATTATTAGGAGTTCTAAGATGGATGTTGTAGAGATCTTCATTAGCAGATATTTTCAAAATATGGTTTATTTTCATGATGATTCCGAGTAAAAACAAGTTTTCTGTACCTGATGATTCTCTTCAAAATACTAATCCACTTATTATAACTATATTTTTAAAAAATCCAAAAGCAACTATTTTCTGAATTGCTATGGTTAGGCCGATCTCAAATGAAATTCTTTTTAAAGCCATCTGTGCCTTTTTTGGTTTATACTGTGAAGTTTGAGTTTACGGTATTGAAAAGGGGAATATGATAAGTATCTTTCAAAGCCCCCTGCTCCCTTTTGGGCTTTTAATGGTATTAACTAGCAAGGAGTTCCACAGCTTAGCCCAGCTGTGATAAGATGCATTCTCATTCATCTGTTTAAAGTCAAACACTTCTAAATTTTATTTATATTTCCCTTTGAGTTTACATGATGAAAAAAGGTAGGGATGACAGACCACAGCTAGTCAAATAACTGTGAAAGATGTGAAATAGATTTTTTTCCACCTTCTTACTGAGAAATGTTCAATTATCAGCTATAAGATCTTGTATCTCAGATCAGGAGTAAAACTTCAGAACAAATATGTCTGTGTAAAATGGAGCATCTCCTCCTCATTGTGTTGTGTGGAGCAGTTCCAACTGACTGAAGTCTCTTTCTTAAGGGGGAACAGGGAACAGCAGTGAGTACAGTGTGAATTTTCAGCCCTAGGATGTACTGCCTGTATAGAAAAATAATCTAATGAGCCAGTTACCCAAATCCTTCTCATAAGGTGATGGTCTCAGTACCTCCATCAGAGCCCCAGTTTCAGACACAATCTCATCCTCGTCATGTAGAGATCCCAGTACTTTTGATTTGGTTTTCTCACATAACATATGACTGTGCTCCTTCTTTCTGTTATGCCAGCCTCCACCATCTCCTGCTTTCCCCTTTTCTCCCTTCACAGGCAAGCCTTCCTCTGCATTTATCTCTCCCTAGTCCCTATCTCTCCCACTTCTATCGCTCCTTTCCAGATCACACTCAACAGCCTCACTAGAAGATCCCAATCTCTTGTACACAGGAGACCATACCTTGTATACTTAGCATTACTTGGATCTGTACAGTCTATGTGTGGCCTGAGCAGATGTTTCAAGTACAGTCCTTTTCTCAGGTGATCAATCTACAAATCAGGAGGAGGGTACCAGCACCTGGAAACCAGACAAAATAGGTGCTAACTTGTCCCCTCTAGAAAAATGTCACCACAGTTATCAAAGATGTAGTCAGTGGTTTTACTCTCAATCACACTTCCCCGAAGGCAGAGGGAAGAAAGTTAAATTGAAGGTACTAACAGTTTTCCTTTATGTGTCTTCCTAGCAAAGCAAAAACTTCAACAATAAGCACCTGCTGCTGGATAATGGCAATATATTGAAGTTAGCCTTTTTAGCACCATTGATTTATTTCAGGGAGATGTGTTACAAATAACCACGAAAGCAGCAACCTTTATTAGAGACCCATATATACCTCAGCACCAGGCAAACAAAGACTCGGATAAAAGTGGTTTAACAAACAGGACAGATTAAGTTCTGAAATAACTGGCAAGTAGTTTTCTCCCCATTTACCTAGACTGGAAGGGAAATAAGTGTACCAGCAGATGACTGTTTGGGCACTGGATCTTCCATATTACTGTCATTTGGTTTTTATCATTAAGGAGCTTTTTATGATGTCTGGGAAAAGAGAAGGAAATTAGGGTAATAGGAGTTACAAGACACTGCAACATCTTAAATATTTGTGTGGCAAGGGATATACCTATAAAAACCTGTTCTTGACTCGTTTTTCTCCCGTTTTTGGGAAAAACAAAGAATGCATCACATCAGCTTTATTTTGTATGGGTTTCTGCCAGGAAAATACATTGCATGTATTTTGTACATACGTGTAAAGTAAAAGGCGCAAAACTAATAAGAGAGAAATACTAAAATAATTGCCTGTTATGACTACTATGGAGTTTGTGTCTTCTGTCTGAAGTAATCTCCTTGCTTGTTAATTCTCTCAGTCAGACATCAAAGCAAAAGAGCAGCCTTCCTCCTGAAAATAGCTTTTTTTCCCGAGAGAAAGAATCTTGGTTTTTTCCTCCAGGTAGGGACTAAACTCACTGGTTCAAACTAAATAGCAGAAAGAGGACCTCTATATACTGCCTTGCAGTAGCAAAAGAAAAAAAAAGGCAAAACATAAAGACAGCAGCAAGTAATTTTTAGTCCAAAGCCCAACACAGGGAAACAGGATGAGTCAGATGTCCTCACAACTCTCTTGGACACATTACTTCCAGA
The DNA here is from genome assembly GCF_036250125.1 of Pseudopipra pipra. Classification (NCBI taxonomy): domain Eukaryota; kingdom Metazoa; phylum Chordata; class Aves; order Passeriformes; family Pipridae; genus Pseudopipra; species Pseudopipra pipra. The sequence goes on from NC_087551.1 coordinate 52,748,506, forward strand.
AAGACTGACACTGGAGTTTAAAGTTGACACTGCCTAAAAGGCTTTCGTTTTAGCTCACCCTCTCCCAAAGCTGAGGTCTGAGAGAAGTTGCTGATGGGTTGAGTACAGGAGAAACAGCCTTGAGCTGGTGCTGCTCCCCAAGAAGCAACGTTCCCTGCTTACTTCTATATCCTGTAACCAAATACTGCTGGATCTGCACATGCCTTGGCCCTGTCCCAGCATAAGGAAAGGACAAGCTGGGAAGTCAAAGGTGCTAGCAAGATAACATGAAGTGACATTGCTGATATTCTGACTGAATTTCATTTGTGCTATGGAGGAGAATAAAGTGAAAAAGGAACTTGGTAGTGGGAAAACAAATTATTAGGGAGAAAAGAGGTAGCAACTACAGTCCAGCAGTTAGCTGCCCTGTGTTCAGATCCGCATTCACCAAATACATTCAAACTCCTTCGAGAAATGGGCATCCCCTTCCCAGTAAGTGAAGAGGGGAGGGGAAGGCTCCTCCAGCATAATGTATGTGAAGTATTTCTGAGTATGTCAAATAACTAAGCCCTTTGCTTTTAGATCTGCTGCACTTCTGTACTATGTCATGCCTTGAGACCTGAAGTGATACTTGATATTCATGTTTTTCTTCTCTCTAAACCACCATCACAGGTCACAGCAGTGACCAGGTAGCAATGTGTTGGGAGTCAGGATCCAAGACTTTAACAGAAGGGAACAGCCACTGCATCTGTCTTTCCTAAAGACAGTGAAAGCATCCTCGCTCGCCCATTTCAGCCTTACCCTCGAACTCAGGGTTGGTGGAGGAAGTAAGTGAATGTGATGGAAATTGCACAATTTCATTGCAACCAAGTGTGAATGCTTTCTGCTCTTATGTTGTAGCTGCTCAAGAGGTGTTTTTTTTTTCAATTTGTTTTTGGCTTGATTTCACTCAGGCCCTATTATTTTAAAATTACAGCCTTGTATATGATCTCTTCAGAAGAACATAAATAAAAGGATGAGTAAGTTTTTAACCACAGGATGGCACCTCCAATCTGGGTGGCTTTACTGCCTAATAACCTATAAGGGTTGTACCCAAATTTATGGTGCTTGTACCCAGAGCTGGAATTTAATGACTTAAGGCATAAGCATTCTAAAGTACCCATGAATAGAAAAATCAAAGACTAATTTTTCAGGCTGATTAAATCATGTGCTCCCAGACAGGAAGGCTAGACTTCTCCAGAATATATATGGCTTCAAAACTTTAAGAGGTTACAGTCTACCACAGCACACATCACAACTGTGGCTAAGATACAATACATGTCCTTAACTCTATAGAGACCCATTACCATGAGAAGAAAGAAAAAGGACAGTAAGATAGGATGGCCATCCATCAAGTCCATTGTATGAGACCCTTTAGCTCAAAGGTACTTTCCAGAATATGGCCTATCTAAGAGACTTCATTTCAGTGTCAAATATACTAGTTGGATTGGCAGACAGAATAAATTTTTGAGGGTTTTTCCGGACCATATGACATGACCTTTGTCAAAGCTTTGAGTGCTCAACAAAAATTGAAAGTACCTGTTATCTTAGGAAAATACACCAAAAAAAAATCCCCTTTCCTACTGATTTTGAGTTGCATGTACAAGATGCACCAGAACAGCCTTGGAAAAAAGTTCATTTAAATTGATTCAACTAGCTGTACTTCACTTGTTTTAATCTTCCCACTCAAGGTGACCTCAACTAATCTAATGTATGCACATAATGATTCTTCATTTGTGTAACAAGACATTTATGCAAGAAGAACATAAATTTGAAACACTAATCTAATCTCCTCCAGAATCAATAAGGGTTACATCAAGTTGTATGCAAGACCTAACTGCTGGCTGCTTTTTCTTTCAGCAGCCAAACCATTTTCAAGAATGACTGCTTTCTGCAATGAATCTCTATGATAAGCCAGTTTTTCATGTATTTTGTGCTGAACTTAAACACAGATCTTGAAGTCGTCTTTGTCTCCAAATTAGCATTCTGTAGGCAAAACTTTGAATGCCTTTGTGTTGCTGAAAGTAGTTATTACCAGTCTGTCATTGACCAGCCCATTTCCTAAGTGCAAAAGACCCTTTCTGCTTTCTTCTTAATTGACGTTACTCAGATAGGAAATTTTTTCAAATTAATTTGTAATGGTATGTATTACCCTATTCATTGAGCTAAACATGGACCACCTCTCTAGCTTCTTTGCACCAGCTCACTGGTACAAGGATGCTGTAAAACTGATCTGGTCCAGAAGGGCCAAAAGGTCTGGAGGAGGGGATACCTCAACAATCCACATGGATGTAAACCACTTGACCAAGGAGCAGTATGGACATGACTCTGATAGCATACAAGCTCTGTCTGTTAGGCTTAGATAAAGTGTTATGCAAACTAAAAAGTTCATTAAATTTCAAGAAAATAGATGCTCTTCATGTTAGTTGGTCTCTACTCTTGAGTCGTGGAAACCTAAAAGAAGTGACTCTTCAAAAGTTTTTAAAGGTGATAAGGTGGAATAAACTATTGGAGTGGACAGGCCAGAAACAGAGCTGTGGCATGTCTCTTGCAGAAAGAGAGAGAATCACGTCTCCTGTTCCATGTCTGAGAGGTGGAAGGGAAGGTGCTTGTGGCTGCTGTTCAAGGTGCTGTTACACTTTGTGCAATGGAACGGGGGGGTCTTTCTAAGGTTAATCTGGTGAACCTTCTATTCAGTTTGCAAATTACAAGCAGCCCATGGGCAGACAATTGAAGAGTCCTTTCAAGACTTTCTATTAATCCTGGAATGCTAGGAACTTGATGACTATCTGAGCAGGATTCTCATTCTTTTCTCTATTGCTTTTTCTTATTCCGAGCAAATCCCAGTTGAGTGGATCTCTGCAGCTTAGATTTTCAGACTTGAAGTGTATTTTAAAGCTTTGTTGGACTGAAGATTAAAGGGAAGGCTGAGTTTTCCCTAAAATATTAGACAGACATAAAATGTATTCTTACTGTAGTAAATCTGATCTATCATCTACTATTACCAACAAAACAACACTTCATAAACATAAATATTTTATGATACAAAACGTGCACCGAGGAGTTAGAAAGGGCATACTAGTGAGTGTGCCCACTAGTGTATAATGAGCACAATTAATTTGAGTATGTATCAAGAGCAGTATTTTGCTAAATATTCACCAAAAAAATTGAATCAGCATGTTCTATTACTCTTTTCATTACAGAGTTGTAAAATAGAAGTAATGTCACCCAAAGTGAACATCCCTCTTCATTTACAACCTTGCTCATTGTAATGCAAAATTTAATATACTTGGTGTTTTAGATGCTGAAATTTTAATGTAATCTAAATACCAGTATCCAGATTTTCATGGGTTTGCATTTAAGATTCTTTTTTTACATATCTGTTAATTTTTAGATTCTCTAGTGGCTTTGAATGAAAATGTGAAAGCAGTATCTTTTAAAACATTGTATTTATAAACACAATAGTTTGGGTATTATGAAGTCCCTCTGAAGTATAGAAATCTCATCACGTATACATCTGTGTCTGGATGATGGAGATATTTGTGCTGCTTGTTTAAATAGGTAGACTGATACCTCAGCAAAAGGTATAATAATAGCTTAGGTCAAGACTTTGAAAAGCTCCATTTTGATGGACTGTTATTTTTCATGCTGTTAAAATTACATTAATCAATTGCTTCAGTATTTATTTGTTCATGCCAAAAGGAATTCTGGGGACACTGCTAATCTACTTATTTAGAAAAATAGATATTTTACAAAATGTACCTTTCAGAAATAAGCCCTTTATAAAATCTTGAAATATTCAGTACAGAGAAACGCCCAAATCCCATAGAATTCACTGAAAAGAATATTGTAAATTTCAGGAGGCTTTTGTTGATTAGGCAATTGTGGAGGTAAATACTTTCTATCACCACAAAAGCTATGCTTTTGTTCATTGTAAGAACAGCATGATTAGAAGTACAAAGATTACAGAGTACATCAAGCAAAACCCTTCATTAAGTCTGTAGTGGTCATTAAACAAAGTAAGTCCAAGAACCTTTAAAGTTAAACTGTCAATGAAAAGAAGATAGCAAAAGGGAAAAATATGTAGCATTTAAGTGGGATAAGGCCCATTCCTAGTAAAGAAACTTTATTCCATTTATTCAGACCTTTTTTCTGTCTGTCCTCTAACATGCTCACCTGAGAGTCACGTGTTGGTTGGTGTATTTAATTTTTTGTGCTGTATCAAGCATTCCCTTTAAATCATAAGAATGGCTTTAATTACTGATACGATTATCATCTGATGTGCTCTCCAGACAGAACTGTGCCAGAATCATATGTGATGGCAGCAGCACTGAGCAGTGTTCCCAGGTGTGCTTTCTTGTCCAGCCATAAAAATAAGACAATTATCTAGGATGGGCATCTGAGCAGGGATCAGCAGCCTGGGTGAGGGCACAGAATCCTTACCACCTTTCCCTGTTTGTGCAGAGCTGAGAGCCACTGCCTCTCTGTTGCTGTTCCTGCCTGAGCAGATCAGACGGGAGCAAGCTGGATGTGTCTGCTCAGAACACAATCAAACCTCCAGGTTAGCTCTCTGGATACACCTGAATATGTCCTCAGACCTATGGAAAAGACACTCGTTTTGATAAACCACAGGGCTTAGTACAACCTTTACATTCTGGGTAGCAGTAAAAGCAACATAAAAATGTTGCTGCTTTCCTTCTCCTCTGCAAAATTCCCAGGAAATACTTTCTCCTTCCTCCAGACAGTTTTTAGAGCTTCAGCTTACTGTGTATCTCTCCCACACTGCAATCCTGCACATTTTTCCTGTAAATTTTTCCAGTTTCCAGGAGAGAGAGTCATGAATGCTTGCAGCAACTACCTCCTCTTATGTTAGTATTACAATCTTGTTAGATAAATGCAGTAAGAAAAGTGTTTAGAGGACTTTCAGAATATGGGTTTTATTTAAAACTAGGAACTATCATACTCAGATCATACTTTCTCAAGACAGCAGTCAAGAAAGAGCTTGGATCTACTTGAAAATATGTTTTTAAAAACCACCCTAATTTGAAATTAGGGTTGCTAGTGGCTCCTTGTGCATAGTGCTAGAAAATGAGAGAACAAATCCAGTACCAATGCTTTCAAATGTTCATCATAAAGAGCTATGTAGGTCCATTCAGCATGAAGGTCCCAAGTGTGTGTTCCCTACACAGCCCCGTCATTGGGATTTTTTTGCAACTGGCTCATGTTCTGAAGAGATCTAAGAGCAATAAAAACCATGAAAGACTGTATTTTACACTTTGTCTTCCCCAGCAGGTTCCCTGAGAGATCTTTTCAAATGGGCTATTCTTCTTGCAGATCATTCTATAAATTGTTGAATGTTTGATCAAATACCCTGCTTGTTAGTTTTGCAGAAACAGAAGGAAGTTTTATCAAAAGAGCAAGCTATTTGATGCACCAAAAGCCAGGCAGCCACAGTGCCCAGCAATCTCAGCAACAACGAGAGCAGCGTGGCCAGGAACATTACTTAAAGTGAAACATTCATTGTACCACTGCAAATCTATAGCATCCACATAAAAAGTGGATCTCAAGTGCTGCTCAGCTGACACAATGGACTTGCAAATGTTCTTCAAAAATTTGATTAAACTAAGGAGGAATCTGGACTCTATCTTTAGCAAATACAAATTAAAATATAAAATGCTCTCCCTTCTCAGCTGTGATTTGAGTGACATATTCAAAATTCAGGAAGTATAGTTTGGGTTGTTATAACAGCACAGACTCAGAGAGAAGAGAGTGCAATGAAGGTTGAAGACCCTCCTGCCAAAACAGTCTCTGCAGAGCAGAGCAGAGAGAGCATTCCTACCTCAAACAGCAGGGCTGCAGCATCCACCTGGCATGCTGGTTCTATTGATACATTCAGTGCATATGATGTTTTCTTGTTTGATTGAAGGAACATCTGTCAAACTTATATTGGACATTGAGATTAGTAGAGCACTTATTTTAGAATTCTGTGATTATAAACTAATGAGAAAGTCTAAAAGCCTGAATTTTTAGACACATGGACTTGATAATTATGCTAATCTCTTATGTACTTATTCCTTGAGGAATTACATCATTACTACTCCACAACCTACAAATGATTCTCTATTTCTACAGACCATGGTTATGATATTTGGCATGACATCAGCAGGTACAGAAAATCTATCCATGTAGTACAGTGTCTGATATGTAGAAGTACAGGGTTTTTTCAGCTTCTCAGTTCTTTAGCATCTATCATATTGTTTCTTCTGTGTTTCTTCTGTGTATATCCTTTCCCTCAGCACGAGTTAAATTAATCTTTTCTTCCTTACATCCTTTAGCTAATGTCTCACTGAACTATCAACATTATATAGGTAAGTCATAGCAAGGTCATTTGGTTAAAAGCAGAAAAATACGATCTTTGACAGTATCTAGCACGTTATTTTACAGAAGTTTCTTATAGATGATGCACTGGACTCAATTTTATTTAACAGTGTCAGCTATGGTCATTCATGCGTTGCTGATTTTTTTTTCTAGGTACACGAAAATGAAGACTGCCACCAATATCTATATTTTCAATCTTGCCTTGGCAGATGCCCTAGCAACAAGTACTCTGCCATTCCAGAGTGTGAATTACTTGATGGGAACGTGGCCATTTGGTACCATCCTCTGTAAGATTGTTATATCCATAGACTACTACAATATGTTCACCAGTATCTTTACACTCTGCACCATGAGTGTAGATCGCTACGTAGCTGTTTGCCACCCAGTTAAGGCCCTTGATTTCCGTACCCCCAGAAATGCCAAAATTGTCAATGTCTGCAACTGGATTCTCTCTTCTGCCATTGGCCTGCCAGTTATGTTCATGGCAACTACTAAATACAGGCATGGTAAGTCTGGCTTTCATTCCAACATTTAAACTCCTTTCTGCATTGTTTTAGTGTAGAGGCATTGAATTAGCTTCTGCCCTCCAACCTGTATAAAGCACGTATCAGTGCAAATGGGCCCCTTCAACAATTTTGCAGCTGGCTGTAGTTGACTGGACAAGCACTACACGTCATCTGTGTTTTACAACAGGCAGCTCCAGCTCCTTCTGTGGTCCATGCAAGTCTTGCTGCCCCACGTGGTTACTGTAGTGTTTGGAAAAGCATCTGGGCCTGCCTGCCTTCTGCTGTGGGGCAGTTATACATTATCTTACAGCACAGAAGCCTGCACTTTATCCAGGATATTCCCACTGGGGCTGGCAGTCATGGATATGTTGCATGTAGTCTGGCAGGATGTGATACAGAGCAGAAAGCACAATTCTGGATCACTGGTGCTCAAAGACCTTCCATAAAGGAACAGCGACAGCACGTCAACATAAATCCAAACCCACCATGGTGCATAGTTGCCAGGTGACGTCGTTTTCTTCCCCGTTACCCTGAAATGCCCAAACTCTTAGCACATATGGTAGCTAAGCCATCTTTCTTTTCACTAGGTTTTGAAAGTGAAAATGAGGCAAGGTTTGAGCATTTGTGACAATTCAGCTCTCTTTCTTTTCCAATATACATTTAATTCCAAGCAATAGAATGAAAAAGAGGACACGTTAATTTGGTTTTGTTTTTCTAACTCCATACATGTTTTGCAGCACTCTGACCTATCAATGTTTGTGTAAATGACAGCTCACAGATTGCTTCATTTTACATGTTTACTTAGTAAATCTTCACATATTTGCCTATGATATTTAATTTTAAAAAGTTTAAAGAAAAAGCAAATGAAAAACTGACCCCCTTGTTCTTCTCTGATATTTTCCTTTTTCCCCAGGCTCGATTGACTGCACACTTGCATTCTCCCACCCTGCATGGTACTGGGAGAACCTCCTGAAAATCTGTGTGTTCATCTTTGCCTTCATCATGCCAGTCCTGATAATTACTGTGTGTTATGGGCTGATGATTTTACGCCTGAAGAGTGTTCGCATGTTATCCGGCTCCAAAGAGAAGGATAGGAACCTGCGGAGAATCACAAGGATGGTTCTTGTAGTGGTGGCAGTGTTTATTGTCTGCTGGACTCCCATCCACATTTATGTCATCATTAAAGCCCTGGTCAACATCCCAGAAACTACTTTCCAGACTGTCTCCTGGCACTTCTGTATTGCTCTAGGGTATACAAATAGCTGCCTTAATCCAGTCCTTTATGCATTTCTAGATGAGAATTTCAAAAGGTGTTTCAGAGAGTTCTGCGTCCCCACTTCCTCAACCATTGAGCAGCAAAACTCCACCCGAATCCGACAAAACACTCGTGACCATGCTTCCACTGCCAACACTGTGGATAGGACTAACCATCAGGTATGACTAGCAGTGGAGATGTCATCTCTGGATCCAGGCCACCTGCCTGGAGATGACATGTATTCTGAAGTTACTGTCTATACTGATTTGTAGCTATCTGAAGGTCTGAACACCTTTGAGGTTATATTTGAAACTTCTGTATGCATACACAGAGACCCCAGTCCTGCATGGTGCTAGTTGTTCTCTACCCTACTTGATGTTCAGAAGTCAAGGGTTTTCAAGGTTACCTTGCCTGACTGGGTCCCACATGCATGCATGTACAAAGCACACAAAACAGCATTTCATTTGCAGGATGTTTACCACAGGTGACTGAAGGTTAATCACAGATTTCTCTGTTCATACTCCTGGTCTTCTGATAGAGACAGGAGTGCGACAAAATACAAATCTCTCTTCTTCTCCCATTGCAGCAGTGAATAAAAAGATAAAAAACTGTGTGTGTTCACTTTTGACTGATGTACAAAGAAGGCCTACCTGGCCTTGTTTTTCCTGAAAGACATGCAAGAAGTAGACAAAAGCTTGTCTACATGCAGTTCTTATATCAGATATGTGTTGACTAAGGTGGGTTTTGATATAGATAGATAGACAGATAGATACAAATATATACATACATATTAAGGACTATTGTGCCATTTTGCCATTTTAGCTATACTAAGATACCTTTTCCATGTAGAAAAAGCCTTTAAGAAGCAGACATTTTATGACACATCAGATACCAAGAGAAATAGATTTATTTTTTTTTAATTCAGCCTTTGGTTGCTTACTTTTTGCAAAGAAGCTCTTTTGTAAATGTTCAGTGTCCATGGTCCTGTAATTAGTCCAGAGAATTTCTAGTCCCCATCCTTAAGTGAACATCAAACAAAACATGAAAGCAAATCTTAACATTCATGAAAGTCATTCAAGCACATCACAAGCACTAGAAGTTTGAGTTGTCTCTGTAGTTCCTTAAAAAGAAGAACTAAAGGCATAAGCCTGGTTCATTCCTTGCCATATCACCTTTCAGCAATATACTTAAGGTTGCTCACACACCAGTTTCTCACTGCTGCCACTTTAGCCACAAGCTGGCTGTTTCCTTGAGGTGCAGAACTCAGTGGCTTCTTGTGAAAGCAGCTGCAGACCTGCCGCTCAGCTGCTGCCAGAAAGCATAAATCTGAACGTTACCATCTCCAAACAGACTAAACAGTAATTGCACCAGAAAAGAGGAGGGACCAGTCTAAAGGGAGAAGGGCTAAAGTGAGCTTTATTAAGCATCAGCAGTTGGTATTTTTATTCACCACTGTCTGATTCATACATGCCAAACCATGGCCTGTGAAATCAGCACCTGCTCAGTCTTACACACACTTTGGTGGTGGAGCAGAACTGCCAAACTTGGCACAGGCACATACATATATGTATGTATGTATATACATGTAGCATTCACTAGGTGTAGCAAATTATTAGAGAGACTCATCTGTTAATAATCTATTTGTAACCCTCGGTGGAGTCAATTTTGTGCATGTGTCCGACAACAGGATTGCGTCTCTTATGTAGTACAATTCCAACTTTCTAAAGTGTGGTGTGTATGTACCCATTTTCTAAATTTACTTATGGATCTTTATATTACTTTTAGGAGAGCTGTACACTTCTACCCATAGCAGAGATTAATGTGGCACTGGCCAGAGGCTGGTGAAATAAAGTCTATTTCCTTGAGCACTGAGCAAACACAGAATAGAATGTTTTGCACGAAGATCTTTCAACCTACACCAACAAGGGAGACAGTCTGCAGAGGCAGGGATGAACCAAGCAGTGAAGTGAGCTTGAGAGTGACAATAAGAAGGAAGCTAGTCTCATAGTTGCATTCTTTGTTGATTAGGGATTTTTTTTTCCGTTCAGGGAATAGTGATGAAGTTAGTTAAGAAGAAATAAAGTATATGTAAAGAGAAGGGAAAGGGAAGACACTGAAGGAAAAGGAAAGTGAGAGGAAGAGTGCTGGGAAGAAAGGGGAATGTCAGTAATGAGATCCAAGTGAGGCAGTAAGGATGGAAACTGAAGCAAAGAGACAATCTGCATGGAACAAAGGTGTATACAGAGCTATAAGAAGTTCCTTGACTGGTAGCTCTTCCTAGCAACTAAGTTATCAGTTTTCCCCAGAGCCAAGGAGAAGAAGACCACACTTGGAATCTCAGGTCCTCATAGATGGGCAGATAGGTCTCTTTGCGTGGTCAGGTATTTGAAAGAATTTGGAGTGGATAGTTTCGCTTCCCTCACCACCATCCCTGCAGTCCCTGCTTGAGCAGCTGCTGCTGTTGCCATTGGTTTACTTCTGCCAGATGTGCTCACTGAGTGATGACCTGGGCCTTCTCCCAGGACTACAGTTCAGCAGTTGTTTGGTGCAGTCTTTCTCACTCTCCACAATGTCTATAGAATACATTCACAGCAAGCCATGTTCAAAGCTTAATATTAAACTTAATTTATCTTTTTTCTCCAGCAAACATTTCTGTAAGAGGTAGTTTTGTTGTTGCTTTTATCAGAATGACAGATAAGATTGTAGAACTAATCTACACTAAAATGGTTCTCTGGAGTAGTACTTAAAAGAGTAACATGTAATATTTTTATATTATTATTTTAAACAGAGAAAGCCCTAGAGCAAATGCAGCTTTTGCTCTCAAAAAAGAAAAAAGAAAGAAAATAAATCCCCAGACAAAACAATGTTTGCTTAGACAGTCAGATTTTGTCAATTCTATTGACAGGGTATTCTTTTCACAGGTAAGTGAACAAGAAAGCCTTCTGTACAAGAAAGTCTAGCTCGTATATCTGTATTGATCGAAGTATACTGACAAGCTCTTTCTTGTAAAGACGAGGCCTTGGAGAGCATTTGGTATGAATTCTACTGGCAGGGCTGTATAGTACTAGGCACACTTCACATAATTTTCTAAGAAACAGATGTTCTACAAGTTCCTTTTTTGCCAAGTGAGAATTCTTTTCTCCTGCTAAAGTTAATGAGAAATGCAAGGCTCAATCACATAAGGCCTAACACTTAAAGCACTTAAAAATAAGCATTGACTGGTGGAAGGAACAACTGTATTTTCTATCAGTTCAAAACTCCTACAGAAAAGCAGCATCTTGCAAATGCACAGAGCAACATCTGATCCGTAACACTGATGGTGTGAGCATTTATAGAAATTGTATATGCCCAGTAGACAAACACAGCTCTGAGGGATAAAAGACAGTGGCTAATCAGGCATGCAAAAAACTGGAAGTGTTGTAAGATAGGTGTTTCACATCTGTGGGGGGATGTATGCTGTGTTACACTCAACTAACTCCTGCAGTAAAATGCGTAGGGTACATCTGTTCTGAAGTGAGCATAAAGGCTCAGCTCACTTTAGTTCAGGGAGGCATATGCAGTCTTATAAGTGTATTTGCATGGAGAAGGAGCGATGGAATCCTGAAAAAAACGCTCAAAATGCAAAACTGCTTACTTTGAACTTTTTTCTGTATGACCCAGTGTTGCTAGGGTAAGGTAATAAGGACCAAAGACTAGCTTTTGCAAATGGTTGAGAGTTTTTGATGTCATTGGCATTAACCTGATTCGTATAAAAGACCTTGGCAATTATTTTGAAATAGCTCTTAATTCAGATGCTCAGAGACTATTTGCATTACTTTATCTCTGAGATTAAAAGAAGCTTTATTTTTTTTTAATTTAAAATTGATAATTACTTTTCCTGAAAACTATGTTTTCCAAATATATTAAATTTTTGCTATGTGTTAATACCAAAAAATAGAAATAATTAGGAAACTCAATTATTAATAATTATTGAAATCCAAGAAATTTGTTTCTGTGAATTAGTTTCTTTGTGACGTGTTTTTATGGCTGTTTTTATAGCTGTTTCACCTGAATGTATCGAAGCAACTAAGCAAATTATGTATAGGCACATCTTCAGGACTATTTAGTCATCCTATGTAACTATATTTTGCAATTTTAGCTTCTGATGCTTTCTCCTTAACTACTGAAGCGTCTAAATGCTCTACTGGAAGCTGCAAATCCTCCTCATATGCTGAAAATGAGGCCTCAGATGTGTTCAGTAAACAAAGGCTCAGCCCTGAAAACTTTGCCCTTGTTGCTTGGATTGGCAGCCACATGTAGAAATAAAAAGGATATTGGATTCAAGAAACGCTATTTTTAAGTTGAAACAAGGAAAAATTGAAAGCTAGTTTCACTTTGATTAAATAAATGAAGAAAGTGATTTCTTACTTTTCAGTTTTCTCAGTGCTATATGAGAGATTGCAAACAAATATGGGAAATGGTGGTGAGTCCTATTGCGGAAATATGAAAAAGCTGGGCAGTTTCTGTAACTCCAAACCTTGGCAGATTCACATCTACCTGTATTAATAGAGAATGACCTTTCTGTGTATTTTTAGAAAATTGATGTATCTCCTTTGTAAATTATACTTTGTTTCAATAATAATTTAAAGGTATTGATTTGTTAAGAAGCCCATTTCTGGTAAGATAGTGACATCAATGAAACACTTGTTGAAGTTCAATAGACCCTTAAAATCAAACTTTCTTTTGTAGCTGATTCGTACTGTCATGGGCTCTTTGTGAATCTTCAGGTTTCATCTGTGATTCTTCTGTCCATGCCATAAACCCTTGATTTGCAGTGTCTCCTACCCTGTTTTCAACAAGTTCTAGTACAGCATTTACTGGGCAGCAAAAAGGGATTCTGGACTTTCAGGACATGCTGTGCAGTAAGCAGGTTTTCTTGATGAAAACATCTGTAGTGCTGTTGTGCCTGCATGCAAATTAAACCTAACATGGATACTGTGGACACCCAGGGCTGAAAGGTTGTTGGATTTGTTTGCTGATGTAAGTCTGTGTCACACAGCATTTAAACTGGACTTTAACTGAAAATCCAAAAGTCAGACAATATCCTGAAACATAGAATGTATCAGCTAAAATACCAGCTCTTCTTTGACTGCTACAGAAAGCATACAGGGAGGGAGTGATATCTTTCCATACTCGTGAAATTCTATCTTAGAGAGTTCCACTCTAGAAAGAGAACAACTGGCTTGATACAAAGTATTCTAATTCTAAGTCAATTTTCTGACCTACTAATGTTTTTTTGTCTTTGAAGGCCAGACATGAAACTTTTCTGTGTTCTGTTACTTCATGGCAAAGGCATGGTCTTTATGCCTTACTCCCTATGTGTTCAGCTTTATACAGCAGGACAGTAGATGCAAATGAGAAATAAATTCCTCTTAAAAGAAACCTGCACACATGTAGACACACACACAGACTTGTGGGTGGGAAGATACTAAGCAACTGTTCATTGTATTTGCAATTTCTTTCCTTTCAGTTGGAACTTCAAGAAGCTGAAACTACTCCACTGCCGTGACAGGGTCTCCTGCTGCATGGCTCTCAAAGCAGTTGCACACCAGTGCCACAGTGTGTCTGGGCAGTATGCTATGGGAACGTGTAGGATATACTTTCCCTCAAAAAAATACCACAGAGGAAAGCATCTGCTTTTCCAGTCTGTCACAAATTGCTTCTGCAGCACATCTACTTTGCACAGAATAGAAGCATGAAATATAACAGCAAGCAGAGCCAAGAGATACGGGGGCTTGCCAGGCTCCAGTGTTCGAAACAGTCATGTTTACCAGGAATACGTACATGAGTCTAAAACACAGCTATTGTACCTGTAGCAATCTGACATGCTCTTGATAAGTTTACAGTGGTGTTAAAACAGGTTGGAAACAAAAATTCAAAGGCTGGACAACTTACTTTGAAAAATGAAAGTGAGCTTTTAATGATGGGAAATAATGTGATATGAAGTTTTAATACTGTTGGGTACACTCTATTTATTCTTAAAATTTGTAGAAGTGTTTCCTGTGCAGGTTATTTGCGTGCTGAAGCCTAACAAGGTCATCTAGAACAACACATTTGCAGTTCAAGAGGTCTTCTCTTACAGGATTGCAATTTCAAAGGAAAAATATTTCTTTCAGTGATTACTTAAAAAAATCCCCAGAACTTCAAGCTTCACCTTCTGCTTCTGTTTCTCATGTAAGAAAAGAGTAAAATCAAAACAACAAGCTATCATATTTTCTAAAAGAGATGAGTAAATGAAAGTATTCCATGTTATTGATTGTCAAATTATCCCCAAAACACTACATTTCCATAAATTCCTTTGTGAATAGAAATGTAGCTATAAGCCTGTCAAAGCTTGCACAGGCTGATGATGTCTTCTCTTTCAAGTAGTTTCTCAAATTTCAGTTGCTCTATCAGCAACATTTTCAATTTGTTAGTCATCAACAGCCCCTATGTGAAGTGCTTGGAGCAGTTAATGCATTAGTCCTTTTTTAAAAAACAAAAACAAAAAAACCCCCAGACAAACAAACAAAAAGGTTACATTTTGCTAGATATCTATTTTTTCTTAACCAAACCCGTAATATCTTTGCTTTTCTAACTAGTGTAATACAGTCTGCATCCGCATTTTGTATTAGCTGCTAAAACACATTAAGATTTCAGGAGAGAACATTGTACTGCAGTAAATGCCTCCTTAGCTGTTTTCTAGTATGAGAAATAGAAATATCCATGTAGATAATTTGTGGTGCGATGGTATTTTCTAGACATTGTTTGTTACTTGGTTTGTAAATAAATCATCAGTAGTTAACCAGGGGAAAATGTACTTTGATGAATTTAAGTGTATTCTAAAATACAACTCTATGGAACAGGGAGGTTTTTTTGTCTTTTTCTTTCTGCAGCCAAAATGTATTTCTTATTTTAATTGTTAAAATCTATGTAACAATAAGCGTTTAATGTGAAATTGTTTCTGCCATAGACTGCATAATAAATATTGAAGGCCAAATACTTGCAAGTTGTAAAGTAAAGGATTATTTGAGTTTCATCACTGTGTTCCAGCTAAATGTGTAGTCTAGATATCAGAATATGAAACTAAATGTAAGGGAAGTGCCTTATTTTTTTTTTCCCTTTCTGTTGAAAATTCCAGTTTGTTGTCACATGGATTTAATGTTTAATTTTGTATTAGTTTAGCTGTATCATCTCATAGTCATCATTAAAGTTTAAAACAGAGTCATTGCCATTCTAAGAGGTTTTGCATCTAATTTTTAAACAGCATAAGACAGGCACTTGGAAGAAATTAACATATTGTTTTACACCACACAGGAGTATGACTTAAATAACAAAAACAATATAAAATACACCAGAGATGTAAATAGATTAACATCATATGACACCATTACTGTCTGATGTGTTTGGAGCAATTTGACATGCTCACATACAACCACCTTACAAAATTTAAAAATATTGAATGACTTTTTGAAAAGTCTGATGGATCAAAAAAATGTTTGAGTAAACTTAAAATCATAGATTTAAGACTAGTCAAAAGTTCATCAGCTTTAACAAAATTTACATAATTAATTGAAATCAGTATTTTTTCTCTACTTAGAATGGAATGAAGTACACAGGCAAAATATTGTGGCTTGCCAACAGACAGTCAAATATTTTTAAAGATTTTCTGATTCTGTTGTCCAACAATTAATTGAGCAAGCTGACTGTAATTATTTCTGGCAGTATTAATGTTTTAGCCTTGATGGTTTAAGGATATGAGGAAACAAATTTTATTAACAGAGCATTAGCAAAAAATAAGAAAAAGTCGTTGTTTTTTTTTATTTTTCCCAGAAGGCTTGAATGTTCATTGGTAGTGCTTTACAGTAAGTAGGATATTATTACATAATTTCTGTGTCTGCATTGCAAAGCTTTAATAAAAGTGTGTGTGTTTCTTTTATATTTGCAACATACTGTATTGAACTATATGCTGATTAACATGTTATGCCATATATTAGTAGTTTAGCTTTAAAAAATGCCGTGTGATCAACCAATATGAACACAACTACCTTGGAGGTTCTCAGGTTAATTACCCACCTGCCTTAAAGAATATGTGGTAGTTTTCATTTAAAAGAGGGGAAATCCCAATAGTTCAGTATTTTAAAAATATTTTCAAAAGATTCCGGGTAGTATTTGGGTTTGTCCCTCCTGTGCTGAGAACTCGCTGTAGATACTCAGCTCCAGGAGAAGGCCAGCACGGGAGCCTATCTCTGTTAAGAGAAAGACTGGGTGAGCAGAGGAAGACTTTCCCTTTTCAGCTTCTGGCAGATGGAGGCTTCTCAGGCTCTTACCTATTAAACAGCATGGGCACATTCCCAGGCACTGAGACAAGCTTGCCTGTACTTCTAATCCCAGCGGCAGGGTACAGCCTGGCATTATTGCCTGGCTCCCTGCTGACCTGTATGCTCCTAGACAATTTTGGAGGCAAAAAGGAATTTACTAGCTTAAAGGCAAGCTGTTTTGTCCCAGTGGGTTTCAGAGTCTTGACAGCGTAACCAGGCACATTTTCTCTATTGTTCCAGAAGTATTCATAATTTAAAAAGACTTGGTTGAATTTTTCTTTATGGGGTGACTGAAAGAATTCCTGAATCTATAAACTGATAGAAGTTGTTACCTAAAACATGCTCTAGCAAGGAGTCCCATGGTTGTGCTGAAATATTCCTGTTTTGTTTCTTCTAAAAGTTCTGCCAGATATTTTAGTTGGGCATAATTATTTCTTATATTTGGGGGGGGTAGGGGGATGGTAAAGAGGGGAAGTGAATAATGGTCATTTAGTATGACATTTTAACAAGATGATATCAATAGGACTATTCAGTAAAGAATAATCCTGACTATTTTTCTTCTCTTCTTCATACCAGTCATGTTTTTACAGATTTTATTGTATAACTCCTCAGTTTTTTATTTCCTAGCATGCTAATTGGTATTTTGAACATTCTTGAGCATGCATGTTTTAAAGGGATTACCCACAATGACTCTTAAGATCTTTTGCCTGATCAATAACATCTCATTTATTACCCATGTGGTACATATGTGGTTGGGATTTTTTTTCTCCACAGGCACACATTTTTTTGTATATGTATCAACTTGGCATGCCATCTGTCACTTGATTGACCAGTCACTTAGGAGTTCTTTGTGATATATGGCCTAGCTTTTACTATATTAAATAACTATGTGTTTTTATAAGCATTGTTATTTCACTGCATACCCGTCTTAACATGGGACAGCAACTTTCTGGAAAATCACTGGAAACTTCCCTTCCACTTATTATTTATTCCTACTGTTCATTTCTGACCTTTCATTCAGTTATTAATTAATGAAGGATTTGTTTTCTTTTATGTCATTATAGATTAGTTTCTTTAAAAGGCTTTGGTGAGGTACAGCGTCCAGCAGATTTTTCACAACTGGTGCACACCGTGTCTCAGCTGGTTCACTTTTTCCACATTCTCACCTGCTCCTCCAATGACCTCTGAAATTCTTAGTCAGTTCTTCATTCTGTCATACTTGCCACCTGTCTATCCATTCTGCTCTTCCACCTACCTGGCTTACTGAAAAATCAGTCTCTTCTTTTTTTAGAAAGGCTGCCACTAATTTTGATTTGGGGTTGGGTGGCATTCTCAGATTAGGTGACAACTAACACTTGGACTAGAGTTAGCCCATGTGATGACCTTTGCTGTTTAGTCTCTGCCCACCCTAGATATTAGTGCCCTAATAGACGTTTTTGTCCGTAATAGCCTTAATTTGGTGTTTCTTTCTAGATCCAGCACTACTGCAGGGTCATCAGCCCTTAGTTACATGAGTTAGTCCTAAGTAGACAGAGACTGAATGCTTCTTCAAAGACCATAAATATTCCTCTAAGCTTTTATTGCAGTTCCAGTGTTTTACCACCCTCATTGTAAAAAATTACTTCCATATATCCAGTCCAAACTAAAACCAGTCTACCATCTCTTAGTTTAAATCCATTATCCCTTGTCTTATCACAGTAGGCCCTGCTAAAAAGATTGTCCTGTCTTTCTTATAGGCCTCCTTCAAGTACTGGATAGCTGCTATAATCCAGGCTAAACAGCTCCAGCTCTCTCAACCTGTCTTCCTAGGAGTGGCGCTCCAGCCCTCTGATCATTGTCATGGCTTCCTCTGGACTCTCTCCAACAGGTCAATATCTTTTCTATTCTGATGATCCCAGATCTGGATGCAGTGTTCCAGGTGGGGTCTCACAAGAGCAGAGTAGAGGGGCGGAATCATCTCCCTCGACCTCTGGCCACACTGCTTTTGATGCAGCCCAGTTGGCTCATGTCCAGCTTTTCAGCCACCAGCACCTCAAGTCTTTTTCAGCAGGGCTGCTCTCAATCCATTCATCCCCCAGTCTGATGGGTTGCCCCAACACATGTGCAGGATGTTGCACTTGGCCTTGTCGAACTTCATGAAATTCCTAGGGTCCCATGTCCCACTTCAAACTTGTCCAGGTCTTTCTGGATGGCATCCCGTCCTTCAGGTTGTCAATGTACCACTCAGCTCTGTGTCCTCCACAAGCTTGCTGTGGGTGCACTCAGTCCCACTGTCCATGCGTGTGATGAAAACATTAAATAGCACAGATTCCAGTACGGACCGCTGAAGGAAACCATTTGTCACTGATGTCAGCTGGACATGAAGCCTTAGACCACTAGTCTTTGGATGTGACTGTCCAACCAATTTCTCATCTACTGAGCTGTCCACCCGTCAAATCTATATCTGCCCAATGTAGAGAGAAAGATATTGTGAGGGACCATGTCAAAGGCCTTACAGAAGTCCAGATAGATGACATTTGAGGCCCTTCTCTGGTCTTGGCAACTACATCAGCCAATTTCCTACTTTCAGGAGGCTATGTGTAAGGGAAGAGGGAAGTTGAAGAGGTTTCCTGCTTAAATGTCCTCTCTGACAAGAGGTGTTTCATCCCAGAGTTGAAAATTTTCCACTGCAGATACAGATCCCATGAACTCAATTCTCCTTGTGTGATTTTGTCTCTCCTGAAGTGAGAATACAGCTGAGTGCAACTGCAGATGCCTTAGCAGAAGAAATACACAGCTGAGCTGGCTTTGAGCTGGCTTATGCCGGTTCACTCAGCTAACAAAAGGAGGAGTGAGCTCAACAGCTGAACTCTCTGTCTTTTTGGCTTTATTGTTATTCAAGACAAGGCAGCATGAGTAGGCTTACCTGTGCTACAGGCATATGACTCTCCTTTTGAATAATGGAAGGTTACTGTAAAAATCTACATCAGGCCTTTCCACATCTCCAAATTAACAAAAAAGTAGGGCACTAATGGCACTAATTAACACAAAGTTTTCATAAGGATTGAGGTAATCAGGAAAAACTCTGGAGATCAACTATGTGCCATCTGCAGTGGTGAAAATATTACTTTGGTGGCCTCAGGGGGGTCCTTGCCCCAGCATGGGTTGCCTGCAGACACAGTCCCTTGGTGTCTCTGTCCTTCTTGCTACTTATTTTTTACTGGTTTTGGTGGTGGTTTTTTTTTTTTTTTTTTTTTTTTTTACTAAAAACGGTTTCTATATAGGGTCAGTCTTTTGCCAAATTTACACAAAAAAAATTAGCTGTGATTTTTCCAAAGACCATTCAGTAATTTTCTCCAGTGACTTACTTCTGAGATACTTAATTTTCTCAAAACTATGTTTTTTAAGATCACGTTCTCTTGAAGGCCTTTTCCTACAAACAAACTGAAAGGCCTTCTTTCAGTTTTTGCTTTCTATCAAACATTTTCTTTATCATGTAGGATCAAAGTGATAACTTTTGTTGCAGGACTGTTAGCTGATCAGAAAATATATCATCTAGGAGTTACCAGTACTGAAATCTCCAAACTAAGTGATAAAAGCAACACTTTACCTTCTACTGGTATCCAATTTCTTATTTGACCAGCTGCTGTTTCTCTTGATCTTTTTAAAATTCTCTACTGATTACTGCTTCCATGTATTACATTTTAGCAAATAAAGTGAAGGCACAAGGCACAAGTGTTTGTACTTTCAGATATTTTTGGCTGATTTTTTTACCAGACAAAGGATCACATCCTTTATTCCTTCCCTCCCCCCCCCCCTCTATTTCTAACAAGTAGTATTTTCTTTTGAGTTTTTCGAAGACGCAATATATTTATGAATAAGGTGCAATTTAGTTCAGGATAATCTGAATTCTCTCTCACTGCTTAACAAGTCTGTGAATGTATATATTCAACCTCTAATATTAAATGTTTGCATGGTTTACTGAATAATACAGAGATGATACAGGCTGTTCAAATTTAATTACTTTTTTTAATTACTTCATTGGAATATTTTCTTGTATCTGATGTTCCAGAGAACAGAAGACAAAAGAACAGGGAACAGGCAGGCTCAAGGCATACACCATTCATATGTAAATGATGCATCACTTCGGTGTTTCTGCATATCAGTTTACTGTCAGAGCCTCCTTCTATAAATACCTATTTTATTTTTCTCCTGTAATGCTGTCAGTATGCAGCATCAGAATTCTTTCTTCCCAATGCATTGAGTCAGAGGGATAAATACAGCCTAGTGGATCCAAATGTGATAGCGGGTCTGGTAATGAAGGCAAGAGTCTAATAATTTCTTGCTCTGAAAGATTTACAAATCAAGATTGGTTCCATGTATCATAATGCAATTAGATAAAAAGAGAGAATGGTAGCATCATAACGCTGACTAACATAAAAGTGATCATACAATGTTCATGAGATATTTTTTTTTCAAGAGAAGATCAGATCATATTGAAGCATCCGCTTGTGATGGATCAGAAGTTCATACTTTGACATTAATTCTTGGTAATGGAGAAGATGAGTATCATCACCAGATGAACTCTGAACAGGAGGCCTCCCATCAGTGTTGCTAATAATTATAACCTCCCTCTGTGCTGATGGTCTCTGGCTTAATGCAGTTCATTACAGAGCAACAGAAAACTTATTTTTTTAAGCATTTGATAGAGCATTTATGTTGCCTTTTATACTACCATCATTATCTCTGTAATTTGGATTTTGAATATGAGATAATTGTAAGAAAGTTTTCTTCGCTCCTAAGAAAATCATGGATTAAAGGTGGCAGAGAAACCCCATGTCAATCATATGAAAGCAGGAGAAATAGCAGCAGAATTACTTGTGGACAGTCACACCACCTGTATTTCTATCTGTTGGTTGAGCTGAAGTAGAATCACAGAATTCTGGAATCATTTAGGTTGGAAGAGACCATTAAGATCTTGAATCCAACCATTAACCCAGCACTGCCAAGTCCATCACTAAACCATGTCTCTAAGCATCATACCTACATGTCTTTTAAATACCTCCAGGGATTGGGACTCAATCCCTGGGTGGCCTGTTCCAATGCTTGGCAACCCTTTCCATGAAGAAATTTTTCCTAATATCCAATCTAAACCTCTCCAGGCGCAACTTGAGGTCATTTCCTCTCATCCCATCACTTGTTACCTGGGAAAAGAGACCAACTCTCACGTGGTTATAGCCTCCTTTCAAGTAGTTGTAGAGAGCAATAAGGTCTTCTCTGAGCCTCCTTTTCTCCAGGCTCCTCATAAGACCTGTGCTCCAGTTCCTTCACCAGCTAAAAGTTTTAGTCCCTCTAATAGCAGGGAGTCTTGAAACAGAAAAAGAATTGCAGTCAGCAGGAAGTGAAGCAATGTCCAATTCAGGTAGCTCCCTTGTGAAAATATATGTAGGAGAGACATGTTTTAGACAGAAGTATAGTGAAGGTATATAATGGGATTTCAGATTATTGAATCAAGAATACCTTCCCCTTTTCTTAAAACAAAACATCATACGTTGGGATCATATAGATTTGTAAAAGACTAGCAGAATGCTTTTGTAGAAAGTCTTAACAGAAAGCTTTATCATTTGGTTTTGGCTTTCAGATCTCTGGATTGGTGAATTTGCCTGTAAGGGACGAGCAAAAGACCATCTGAAGAAACCCTTGTGGTGTTTTGGTTTAAAAGTAATAATACGGGTCACTAGTAGCAGTAGATTTTAGGTAACCATGGCAAAACTTCAACAAATTTATTACAGGCCCTAAACAAATATACCTCAATAATAAAATACAGTTTAGAAGTGAGTTAGAAGAAGAAAACAAACAGTATAAGTAAATTTATTGTGCAGGAAAATTCAGTGAGATCAGGATTACCTATATTGGAGTAAAATTTAGGGCAAATTTTGAATACCATGTAGGTGGATATTTCCACAAGCTGTTTTACTAAGGTTTCCCCTTCCCATGCACCCACCCCTTTCCCTTTAACATGCTGCCTCTGCCTTGTAGTTGTTTTACCTTCTGTCTGGTGTAAGTTCAGCAGAACTACTGCTGCTTCTTCTCCAACACAGCAGCAATCTTCTTTCCTGTCCTATTCTTTTCTAGAAATGATTGTTCCTTTTAAGTGCATAGTTTCTAATAATGTATTTGATGGCTGCTACTGGGCTTTTCACAGAGATATCAATAAGAGTGTGAAGAGGACCATCACTTTTTTCGTCTAAGTTTATGATGAAAAGAACAGTGAAATAAAACGTTATATAAAAAGTGTTACAAGGAACAAAATATTGTGTGTGTTCAATAATTTACAGGCTTTAGCACACCTTTCTTCAAGCTCAAGATGTTTTGTTGCAACCAATATCAGCACCTTAGTCTGTGAATCTGTGGGTATAAGCAAATTTATGTGTACTCCAGAAAAGACTGCTGGATTAGAAGTGATTAATTGGAGCAATACACAATAAATGTCTGTCTTTCATCTTTAGCCATACTACTTTCCTATTCCTCACTAATGTAGCACTTAGGAATTTAGCCTGATATTGCAACTACAAATTACTCCAAAACTTTCACTGAACCAACAGAGAAAAAATATATTCTGTTTCTTCAGCTAATGCAAAAGGTGAGTTTGGTGCCATGGAATTGATATGATGCAACATTAAAAACTGAATATGAGTTTGTGTATAGTTACTGTGCTGATCCTTGCTATAAAATTTGACAGAGAAAGCAGGAGTAAGAAATGGTTGCAAAGATCCTTGATCAAAGAAAGCCCTATGTCCTGCCCTTAACCCAATGAATCATTTTACTGTGGGACTTTGGAAGGCTGCAGATGACATGATGTCTCAGAGATAGCGATGTTTTGCTAGTTGGCTGTGCGGTGTCCCTGCAGCTTCCCTTGAATCATAAACAGAATTTATCACTGTTTCCTATCCAGGAGGTAGGTAGTACATCAGGGAAGGTGTAAATCTGTATGGTAGGGTTTCATCTCTTTGAAACCAGCAAAATCATTGGAAGATAGAAGGCAGTAGAAACTGAATTGTGAACATTGCCAAAAGTAGCATCATGGTTCAGGCCACGCTCCAAAGTTCAGGCCCAGAGTGCCAACCTGTTGCAGCTGCCTACTACATACAAACACGTCTTTGGGAACTGAACCTACTGTGGTTTCTCTCATGTTACCTTCCCATCCTTTCTTGACACCAAGACATGTTTTACTATGTCTAGATGCTCTGCTTCCCTTGTCAGATGGTGTCTATGAAACACATGGAACTTGGGAACTGAGGCAGTTTTGCATCACCTTTTTTCGCTCTGTGGGATCCTCTTGCCTTGTGTCATTAAGCTAGTTCCAGGTGTCAGCTGATGTGCTGCCCAGTCCTGCCTGGGCTATGGCCCAACCAGCTTGCCATGCAATTCTCCAGAGCAGTCGTGCTCCTACACCACTAAATACCTTACTGCATCTGAACTTTATTTCCAGGGGTTACTTCACATGCCAATTTTTGTATGAACAGTGCTGTCACACAAACTGCCTTCATCATTCCTCTGATTCCTCATGGGACAGGCTTCCTTCCTCTCTTTAATGAGTGAAATTCCCACATCCTCTTTTCAAGACATAATTTGTGTCACTGTCTCCAAAGTGCTGAGCTTTGTGTGCTGTCTCAGTCCTAAGACTCTCATCTGCTTCTTCCAAATAATATTAGCACCATAAGTCATTATTTTTCTGGTGTTAGAAAATACATTTCAGAAAAACAGTCACCCAAATTGCCTCAACTTGTCATCAGCAAGATGAATAGAATAAATTATTTCCCAGAAAACAAATTATGCTCATGATGAAATATCACATCTATCTGGAAAGGTAGTGTATGTGTTCTACAACAGTATGAAATCTTATTTAGGACTCCTCCTGGCATTTGTAGAGCAAAATTTCCAAATTTCACAGGAAAGGACATCGCTGTCAGGATCATCTTCATTGCTACTGTAATTTATGAATTTAAGTGCTAGTCAACATGAACTGAATTTACTGTCTGTAATAAAAATAAGACTTAGTAAAACACACCTTGGAAACATACCTTCTATTTCAATGACAGGAATCCAAGAGCACAGGTAGGCCTGTCAGTTACCAAGACATGGCTGCCATTGCAAGGGCTGAGGACATTGGAGGTGCCTCTGACTTTTCAGATCTTTTCCTGCAGCACACCATGATGGTGGCTTTGGGGTTTTACCAGACTTGAGCAGAACATTTCACAAGTGACAGAAACACACTATGGTCCTAAAATGCAGCATGGGGGCATTTTCCACAAAACAATCTATGACCTTTCAGCCCTTATCTTTTAGGGTGCTCTGCAAAACAGCTTTCATAAGTTGCTGGATGAGATTTCTGGAAGTTAAATAACCAACTACTAAAAATCATCCCCTCTGAGACTTCTCTTGTATGGCTGATTGTAGGTTTACACTGATCTCATGCCACTCATTTTCCCATAGGCAATAATTACCCCTTACCCACTCTCACCCCCCCTCCCAAACCCTCTCTGATTTATCATCTCTCCTCTCTTTGTGCCTGCCTTCCCTTGCTCTTCCTCACAGAGCATCTTTATCCCCAGACTGAGCTTGGTTTCATGTTACTGCTTCTGTTTCAGGTCTGGAGCGGGGTTGGTGTGCCAGACAGCATCTCCATTTTTCCACCTGCAGCAAATGCTGTCACCTCACTGCAAAACATGTTCAAATATGGACTGAGACCATCACACCCACAGCAGTAACACTATTACTTCCCCTCTCACATACAAACCTGTGATTTTCCTTGCTTGCTGTCTCACCAGCAGCCAGTAGGCTGTGCTGAGGGATCAGTTTTCTCCATCAGAAACATACTGAGACATTTGCAGAAGCTGTGTTTTCCCATCGGCAGTACACGAACTTGTTTGTCTGCCCAAGACAGTCACCACTCTGCAAGAAGTGGAAAGAGGAGAGATACGTTTCACCATTAAAAATAACAGAGCAGTTTGTCACCATACACAGTATTCCATGTACTGCCACGGTTTCTGTCAGACAATTTTAAATATCCCCTACTGACAACTAGGATATTTCTTGAACACAGGAAGATAGTACAGGAACTTTCTTACTGAGAGTAGGTACTTTCCTCCAGCAATAAGAAACAAGACACAGTAATATAAGAAGAATGACGACTGAGCCATTCCAAAATATGCAGTGATGAGATAGGGTCACATGCCAGGAATCATGCCTTTGTCCTCTGTGTTGCCAGTGAACATGCTGACCCCAAGCTCATAAGGGAATGTCAGGAAGCCCAGTGAAGCTCAGCAGTTTTTTTAAGCAGACAAAAGTCAAATGTCCAAATCATGATGAACAACTCATTTCTATTCTTATAAAACTTTGGAATCATTTATGTGTTGTACCACCACAAGAGGGTGTAAAACAAGAGTCAGCCCAACCCAAGGTGCAGTGTCATGGTGGACGTATGGTGCCCCGGCCCCCACCACTGCCTCTCTCCGGTCAGCATTCCGGCAGCAAGTGTGCCAGGAAGGATCCTAAGGAAACATATCATTGGGAAGTTTGTACAGAGTTTGGCTTTCAGGCCCAGAAACAAAATGTTTGGCCATGCATTAGGCACAGAAAGCAAGAGCACAGGCTGAGATCACATGAAAACTGCTGTCTCAGGTTGTCTTCACAATTCCCTGTGTTGCAGGGGGAAAAAGGGGAAATCACTGCTTGGTGAAAGGAAAGGTAAAACTTTGTGGGAAATTGAGTCAGGGAAAAAGGAAAAAGTCACCCTCTTCCCTCCCACTTACTCAGCTCTTCTTCCTTCTGCTTCTGCCTACACAATCCAGCTGCCTTCCTTGTGAGGACTCTGTCAGGCATTGAACCTCTCCATAAGGCAATTTTATTCATCATCACCGCAGATGAGTATCCAGCTTGCTGTGTCTGTTCCCTGCTGCGTGACTCAGCTGAGCTGACAGAGGTGCCAAATGACAAGCAGATTAGCCCTAGGCAAGCAGTGGGAGCATGTAAGAGATTCATAGAATCATAGATTGAGGGAACAGAGAGGACAGGGACATTCTTCCTTCAGAGAAGAAAGAGCAGCTGAGCTCTTAGGACAAGCTCATTTCCTAGGAAACACATCTTCATGGTACTGCTACCTGGCTGGCCTATCCAGCTACACTGAAAACCTTGGGAGGTCCCAAATCTCTTTTAATTGAGCTAAATTCTCTGTGAGCTAAAAATAATTCAGGAACATCCCTTCCAGTCAGAGGAGACCAACTTTTCTTAAGGGTGATTACAATAACCAATTAAAGAGAGTTAACTAATTTAACAGCAGTTTCAAAAATTGCATTGCCAACTAGTGGAAGGCATTCCTCAGTCAAACGATTCACTGTCTCTTCCTGGTTCCAGATTATACAATTTAATAGTAATATTATTTTTTTTAAGAACCAGCAAAACCTTATTTTATTATATAGCAGTAAACTCAAAAATCTGCAGTGAAAAGAAAAAAAAAGGCTGAGGAAAATATTCTCTCATTTCAGTGTTTAATTGACAAGTGCAAACATAAGGCTCTCATTCTGCAAGATGTGTGTGTTATTCCATGAAAATCAATTCGCATGTGTGGGCAACAAGCAGTAAAAAGGCAGCGCTGAGTGCAAACATTGTGCTGTGAATTTTAAACCAGTGAAGAAAAAAAATAGCAGGTAAAATACCGAATTGGGATTCCATATACCTTCATGGTGCTGCGGGTGCTGCCCCTGCCTAACAGATATCCTTGCAAATATTCCTCTGTGGATGGCTTTTCCTCTCTACATGGAGGGTAATGGAATAGGCACACTCATACTTCCTTTCGGCCAATTCTCATCACTGAAAGCTTTGCACAAGAGCACTGCTATTAGTATGCCATTTCACCAGGTGAGTAATTTTCCTAAACAGTCATAAATAAGGTGACTTACCTGAATCTTTGCTAGAGCAGTGCTAGTTTCTTTTCACATGAGAGCAAGAGATGTGTTTTCATATCCTTTTTTATTTTTGTGTGGGAGAAGGTAAAACTGCCATAAGCGGCTTCAACTGTCAGAATAATTTGGGTAAGTCCTAAGGCATCTAGGACACAGGGATTGGTTACTAAGCTATGGTATGATGACACAAGCTGTTTCCTTGTAGAAATGCTGTATACCTGCATCCTCAAAATGAACCAGATGGGGTGCATAAGCCTCAGACACTGGTAGCTACAATGCTTTCCCAAAGAAATGGATTTTCTGTGTTATAGGCTGAGTCATCTAAAATCAATCATTTTGAGATCATACATCAAGGCTGCTGAACTATCAATGAATTACATGCATATGTCATTTTTAACTTACTGCCAGCTTATAAACCATTCCCTTTGCATTTTTACCAAGAGGAAATAAATTAGAAAAATATTTTTTTTCCAGAGCAGACAGGTGTTGGAACTTCTCCCATGGCAAATTTCAAGGAATGTGGTACTCTCTTCAACACCTTACCATCTTTTGTCAGTGTTGAAATGCTCAGCTTTTGGCAAGCTTAGCTCCTATTACCCATATGCAGAGACGAGAATTTCAGCCTGATCTTAGCTCAGAGCTTTTCTATGCTACTTTTCCTTTTTTCACATCAATTTTTGTTTCAGTTCATAATGAAGCCAGTTTTTAAAAAATGCAAGAGTACTGCAACTTGAAGCAAAACAAAATGGTATAAATCTTCAAGTGTCAAGGAAATGCTAACTAACATCTTAAAATGTCTGCTGCTTTGTAATGCCACACACAAAACAGGAAATTCCACTTTGGCTCTACTACTGTAAGAAAACCACTCTGGCTTCCTGTTAACAGAAAGACATGTTTCATATAAATGAAGTAAGCCCAGGCCCTCGTTACAGTTGGTTACTTTTGTATGACTGAACAAGCAAAAGACCAAAAAAAAAGCCCAAACCCCAAACCCCAACCACAAAACAAGGAGTTCCTCACATAGAATTATGCTTACATGGACTCCTTTGCTACTTGAAGAGTTAAAAAACCCCAAATTTTCATATTAAATCTGTAATAGACCTGTAAGCTTACAGGTTGACACAATAGGCGCAGCATGCCTATAGTTTTTCCAAGATAGAAATAATTTTAAATGCTGAATATCTAGAGAGTTTTAAATCAAATACTACACTTTTTCTTCTCCTCCCTCTTTTGCTGTCTCAAAACAGCCCTTTCTCTCCATTCAAGGGCTTCCTCCAAAATTAAGATTATTTGCAAAAAAAAGAAAAGTAGCATATTATTTATTCCTATTTATTCCTGTACCAGGTAAAACTCCAGTATTGATTAAATCATCAGAACTAGATGCAGAAATGATTCATAATTCCTACATGAAATCTCTCCCATCATAAGAGAAAAGGAAAGGAAATATGTATGATCCCACTTCATTCTGGTAGCTCCTGAGATCTACACCACCAAAAGAGAGAGATTCAATTTCCAAAAAAGCTACCAGAGATAGGCTGCAGAAACAGTTGCAATTAGATATTCTTATCAGTAATTCAAAACATTGCATTGCACCAATACCAAAAGGCTTTACTGACAGAGAAATGATTGTGCATGTGTACACATCCACACACACATACTTTCTCCTGGAAAAGTACAAAAAACAAGTCCTGTGAGGCAGATGGTTAAAGAATTCTGGACATTCACATACTAGGGATGCACAGCTCCCTACACTATGAGTCAATAGTGCAGGTCTTCCAAATCCAGCCTGACAAATACCAATTACTCCAAGCATCACT
The DNA here is from genome assembly GCF_036250125.1 of Pseudopipra pipra. Classification (NCBI taxonomy): domain Eukaryota; kingdom Metazoa; phylum Chordata; class Aves; order Passeriformes; family Pipridae; genus Pseudopipra; species Pseudopipra pipra. The sequence continues at coordinate 52,777,762 of NC_087551.1, forward strand.
GAGCAGAGCATGGAGTAGTCCAAATTTCTCTTGCTGAGGTGGGGCCCCGCTGCTTCCACTGGCTGTAGCTGTCAGTTTGTGCACGTTTCTATCTCTGATTGTGCCTTTCACGCTGTTGCGCAGCCCCTTGTGATGAACCCAACAATAGGTGAAAACTGTCATAATAATTAGCAATGCTAGAAAATTAATCCTGTTTTACTGCAATTTTCACTTCACGTTTTCCATGCTTTCCATTTGTTTTGGGTCTAAATAGTAGTTGGAGAGAATGGAGTTAAGCTTCCAGCACTGTACTTGCATAAAACTCATACATTCTTTTTCTTGAACACAGGAATTTGTTAAAAATAATAACTGGATTAAAGTAAGCCCATTCAAGACTTTTCTGTTCTTTTCTAAGAGGGAGATACAGCACATTCTCAGCAGTTCTCCACAACCTTGATAGTTCAACAATAAGTATCTACTGACCATCTGAAAGACAGTAATTTAAAAGCTATTTTAGGCTACGTGATCTGTCAGAACCAATAGTAGAGTTTGGGCAGTCCAAGGACATTTGTCTATCTCTGTATTTGGAAAGCTGTTTTGTATATGCTTATACAAGCACAGTGTGAAAAGAGCCAACACGACATGTACAGGCCACAGAGTGTTTTTCCTTTGTATACTGCAAATCTACTTCAGCAAATCGAGTTGACTAGGACTTTGCTCAGAACTGCAAGGCACTGACTTGTCTGGCCCACCTCAACAAGCCACTTAAGCATGTGCTTGTTTTCTAGACCTAAGTGAAGATGCTTTGAAGAAAAATAGTGTTTACATGTTTCGTTTCATGAGAAACTCGCACGCATGATAGAAAATGTACATGTAATTTGACCTCCAATATTTATCAGTTACTCAGTACCAGGTAGTTACAAGTGAGATGGACCAAGCAGATTAATCCCTACACTCCTAATTTTCAGTGTGCTCTCAGCAGTTAATTGACATCATGTCAATATGAATGGTGAAAGATTAAAACAAACAAACAAACAAAAATTAACAAAAAAACCCCCAACTTTAAAATGGGCACAGTATTTAAGATGCAATTACTCTAAACCAAATTGCACCGGGTATTAAGCTTGCTTAATGTCTGTCAACTTCTAGTTAGAATTAGTGAAGTGAGGAAATCACCACTCATATGACGATTTCCTGAAAACAATAGTTTTTTAACCATACAGGGTTTTGTATCTTCTTCCCATTTTAGTAATTGTCACCTACTTCCAGGTCTCAGCTAACATTTGTTCCCCACTAGCAGACCAATCCCAATTATTATGTCCTGACCCAATATCAGTCCTTAGCCTCAAACTCCAAAACCCCTTTATACCTGAGGCAGGGATGCTATACCAAACATAGGCCTGCTTCTACATTCAACCCATTTCCCTGATCCTCTTCCACTAAACCCACTATCAAAGGAGTCTACAACCTTCCCTCAGTTTCCCCTTTCTTATAGTTTGCAGTCTGCTCCTCAGTTTTCACACTCAACATAGCCTTAGCTGCCATTTTTTTATGCACTGAGACATAATTCCATGTCTCTATTTTAATAGAAAAGCTAGTGAGTATTAAAAATGCAGTATCAACAATTGAACTAATCACTACATAGATGGAAAAGATTTCACATGTTCTCACTAGCACTATTAATTTTTGTTTTCTCAGTCAAGCTGTGATAAAACATACAATGTATAAAGACAGGTGACAATGGCTGCATCTCTATAGTGTACTTTGTTTTAAAAGATAAATTGTATTGAAAGCTAATGACAAAGAATATCTTTATAAAATAGCCAACAGAAGATTGTCACAGTTCCTGTAGTGGCATTTGAGAATGGTGGGCTGTAGCAGGTTGACCCTGGCCAGATGCCAAGTACCCACTAAAGCCACTCTCTCTCTGCAACTGGACAGAGGAGAGAGAAAAAAAAACAGCTAAGGATTCATGAGTTAACAGCTGAGAGAGGTCAGTTACTGATTACCTTCATGGGCAAAACAGACTCAAAATGGGGGTAGTACTTAAATTTATTACTAACAGGATAAGAGCCTAAGAGTGAGAAATAAAACAATCTTAAAAACTCCTTCCCCCCATCCCTCTTCCTTCCATGTTCTCCCTCCTCCCCTCCCAGTGGTGCAGGGGGACGGGGAATGGGGATAGCAGTCAGTTGTTGTTTCTGCCACTGCTCAGAGAGAGGAGTCCTTCCCCTGCTCCCATGGGGTCCCTCTCACGAGAGACAGTTCTTGATGGACCTCTCCAGCGTGAGTCCATCCCACAGCCAACAGTTCTTCCCAAACTGCTGTCCCGTCGGTCACTCCTCCGTGGGGTGCAGTCCTTCACAAATGAGCTGTACCAATGTGGGTCCCCAACAGGGGCCATAAGTCCTATCCGGGAAAAACCTGCTCCAGTGTGGGCTTCCCTCTCCACGGGCTGCAGGTCTCCTGCAGGACCCCGCTCCATCCTGGGCCTTCCACGAGGTCACAGCCTCCTTCATGCATCCGCCTGCTCCAGCACGGGCTCCTCCATGGGCTGCAGGTGGGTCTCTGCACCCCGATGGTCCTCCATGGGCTGCAGGGGCACAGCTGCTCCACCATGATCTGCACCACAGGCTGCAGGGGCCACAGCTCCAGCACCCGGAGAACCTCCTGCTCCTTGTTCTGCACTGACCTCGGTGTCTACCTTGGTGTTCTCATGTTCTCACTCTGCTTTTCCTGGCTGGAACTCTTTCTGCTCATTACTTTTCTGTTCTTAAATATGTTATCACAGAGGCATTACTATTACTCCTGATTGGCTTGGCCTTGGCCAGCAGCAGGAAGCCTGTCCTCGAGCTGGCTGGCATTGGCTCTGCCAGATAGGGGAAGCTTCTGGCAGCTTCTAACAGAAGCCATCCCTGTAGCACCCCCCCTCCCCTCCCCGGCTACCAAAATCCAGCCACAGAAACCCACTACATGGGCTAATTCTAGCTTTTCAAAATTCAGCACTCTGCAAAATTCCTCATACTTGCACACCTGCAGAAGGTGGGAAGAATAAAAACCTAAACCTTATACTGAGGACAATGAAGCCAAAAAAATGTGATCCTGCAGCAAAACCTCTAATTTTTGTTTCCCCAAAGAGAAATCCTGAAACTTTCTAGAAAACTTCTTTTCTGGCCATAAGTTGCACATATTTTCTTCATCTAAAACTCAAAGTCAGAAAATCAGAAGAAAAAGTTAAATCAGATGTCTCAAGGTAGTCTCAGTTGTAGAACCATTACTGTGATTTATAATGGAACAAAAAACAAAGAGGCATTTGAAGTCAACCTATACACACTTGCATGTGGGTGGGTTTGGTCCATGCGTGCCTATTTATATTAGGAAATTAAGTATATATAAATATATAAATAAAACATATATATAGTACAGTCACATTCACATAAGCCATAAAATTACATATATTTACAAAAATATTTGCAGCTTTGTTTTATACATTCAGGTCCACATTAGGAATTTAGTTATTTAGCTTCTGCCTCGTGAACTTGATCACCTTCCCAAGTAAGACTCTGGGATAAACTTGTACCTTATATATTCCCAATTGTCAAAAATAAGAAAGAGGAAAAGAATCTTCCAAGGAATTCTGTCAAGTTCATAAGAAAAGTTGAAACTTGTCTCACTGAAGAGTAAGTTACCCGTTAGCAAAAATTAAGAGACCTTTTCTTCATGTAGAAAGACAGTGCCTTGGCCTGGACCACAAATAAGTTTGAAACTCAAAGAACATCAGTCAAGGCCCAAACTGGGTGCCTGGTGGCTGTCTGTTGTATAAACTCATGCGTAATTACTATTCTATTTGTCTCAGTTTAAACTGGTATGTTGATGAAAGTGAATGAATGAAGATACGAAAATGCATATATCAGGTCACCTTAGAGGGTAAAAAGGCAGAGCAGACTACATCCTGTTGGTATTGGTTTAGCTTCATTTAAAGGTAAGTCACATGGTTAAAGCAATCCCAAGGATCTCACATTTATATGGGACATATTACACAGTTCTGTGATTTCCGGGAACTGGACATCCATAATTTTCTTCTCCAAAGACTGAAAAACATTTCTTCACTGCTTCATTAGTCTTCTTAGATATGCAGCCCAGATGATTCAGGCATGCATTTTTGGGGCATTTGCTCTTTTGGAATGAAATGAGTTTTGCAAGAGAAATCGAAAATCTGGAGAAGGGGTTGTTTTTCTTCTGAAGAACACTTGCAAAAAACAAACCTTAAGATACAGCAGATTAAAGTCCCTGTACATGAAGACCCATGGAGAAAGATTTTGCCATGAACCATTGATCATATTGCACTTTCAGTGATTAGCTGTGGAGTCATCTCTTGCTCCTCACCATTCTCTGTGGACACATTCAGGATCTCCTGTTGCTGATAAATATCTTGGACCAACATGATGTTTGTGCTCCTCCATTCTCTGTACTTCAGTGCTGTCAACTTCGGGTCCTCTAGCAACTGGTTAATTGTGGCCAAGTCATGTTCCTTACACTAGGAAGAAAACAAGTGGTTATTTCCCACAGAAACTGTCAAGCTCATTGTCCATAACAAAAACAGTCTGGGAACATTAAAGAACCATGTCACAAAGAGATGGCAAATTATCCATCCTCCTGGAAGCTTGTTCTCATTTTTAAAAGCATAGGTCATCAAAGTTAAGTCTGCTGGAAAAAATCCATCCCAGTTGAAAGCAAGTTATGATTTCATCTAGATTTTTTTATAGGATTCTTAGCAAAACTTCACGAGGGAAGATTCATGTGAAAATTACACATTGTTATGCTGTCTCACAAGTTAGTACTCGCTAAAACTAGACACAACAACATTTATTTCTGTAAGTCAAACCAATTCTCACTTTCTCAAAAAATACTTACTCCATAGCCACACTATAAATGTCTTTTCTCTGGGAGCTAGACTGAATATAATTTTGGATATGATTTGTGCACTGGCAGTAGAGTGGCTAGAGCACGTGTGGCTGCCATCTCCCACCAGCTAATAAATCTACCACCACTAATAAATCTGGTGTGTACTTTTAAGCAAGAACAGCTCAGACCACACCTCAGAACCAGGCACCCTGGTTCTCTTGCAAGACATAAGCAGTCACTGATATAGGGATACTGAGACACTGTATGTCACAGAATTACAAAATGGTTGAGCTTGGAATGAACCTCTGGAACTCATTTCGTCTAACCCCCTTCCTCAAGCAGCACCACCTACAGCAGGTTGCCTAGGACCATGTCCAGATGACTTTTGAATACTCCAGATGACTTTTGAATACATCCAAAGATGGAGACTCAACAGCCTCTCTGGACAGCCTGTGTCAGTGCTTGGTCAGCCTCACAGAAAACAGGGTTTCTTGATACCCAGAGGAAACCTCCTGTGCTTCAGTTTGAACCCATCATTTCTGGTACTGCCACTGGGCACCACTGAAAATAGCCTGGCTATGTCTTCATTACACCCCCTCTTCACATATTGATGTTCATTGGTGTCATCACATGCTGTGACATTATGAACCACTTTGCTTTTCCAGCCCTTTCGGCCTATCCATGCAGGACAGAGAAGCCCACAGGATAGAGAAACCCTAGTTAGCAGCTATAATTTCTTCATGAAGGCACCATGCTGCAATAACAAACCTTAACTGCTTTTTCCTGGCTCCATCCCTCCAGTCTGTGTGTGAAAGCAATGGAATAGTTCTAACCATCTTCTGCTGCCACCAGTTCATCACACCTGGGGACACTCTGTGCTGGTGGCTGCCTTGAAAACAACCTGAAAATACTCCCACACATTTATTTCACTTCCTAGTAGTAGAAATCAGCTGTTTATACATCCATATTGCACTATTGCTGTCATGAACTTTCAACTGCTCTAATCTCTGTGATGGCTTAGCTGCTTTATAAACACAAAAGCTTGTTCAGCTGTTCAGTGCCAGCCCTTATAAGAGGACTGCTGGCATTGATGCAGAGGAATGTGCAGTTAGCCTAAGAGAAGAAGAGTGGAGATAAGGAAGGAGAAGGGAGAGAAGAGTATTTACACTGGACAAACTTGGTGGCAATAAGTCATACCATGGAATTTTTCCTGTAGCACTAAATCTATTTCCCACATTCACTATGACTGTGATGCATTTGCACATAGCTTCCCTCTCTTCCAAAGTATCCAAAGCATGTTTTGTTAATGATATATTGTGGCAGCAACATTAATCTGTTGTTAAAGATGTGGAGTCAAAGGTCAAAAATTAAAATTGCAGAGAAACTTGCGTAAGTCACTTTTCAAACTAATAGGGTTTTAATTTAAGCAGAGTACATATGGAACAGAAGCAAAAAAATGCTGATTTTAAATTTCCAGTAGATCATTTCCAATTATCTTATGTCTCTACTATATGTTAAGAAAATAGACTTTAAAAGCACATAATTCCACTGATGTAAAGAATATGGCATTCTCCCACAGCAGGCATTTGCCTTTCAGACAGGCTAACTTACACACTGCTGTGTACAGAACTCTGTTCGTGTCTGTGCTACATTTCTCTGGTCAATACTCCAGTTTCTTAGTTTGAAGAAAGCAAAAAAAAAAAAAAAAAATCGACACATTTTATAGATTATGACCACTTCAAAAAGGATTTTTGAATCTAACTTGTGTCTAACACAAGTGTTAGACAAGACTCACTTTATAAGCACTATTAATCACAACTTATACATACTCCCATGCTAAATCAATGCACGGTTGTCCTCCTTGCTCATGTCTGGCAGTAAGGCTTCCATTTAACTCCATGCTGATGAAAGTGATTGTCTCACAAAATACAACTCCATTTTTTACTAACTGGTTCTTAGATTTATTAGTGAAGCTCCCATCAGGGAAAATTTTGCAGAATGTTTCTGTATTTAGCTTCCTATGATATAAAATAGGCATATTTTTTAACTCTCAGTTATGTGATGGGCTCACTTCATTTCTGATGCAAATGAATACTGCTGTAGTCACTGCCATACCACTGAAGACTCTCTGATACTGAGGAGAGACTTCATCAGGTCTCATATGGAACCAGGGAAATGCCTAAATTCCCAATTGTCTTTTCAATTGTGTCTTTCAGAAATTTCAACACATGTCAAGGTGCCAAAGCCAAGCCTCCCATTGCAAGTACTAGTGAAATCAATGATTGTGCTGCTAGGATAAGTTTTTAGAATCACAGAATCATAGGACCATTAAGGTTGGAAAAGACCTTTAAGATCATCAAGACCAACCATTTTATGTGCATTTCTCCAGCTTACAATGCTTGAAGTCAAATACATGCATGTGAAACACGATACTCAATTCCTGCTTCTAATGCATACAAAAAGAAACAAGTAAAGCATTGGGTTTGCGTTCATTCTTTCCTCTCCTTACCATATAAATGCTATGGTTAAGATTTCTGTTTCCCTCAGTACCATTCAGAAGCAGGCTTTGAAATCCCGTGACGCTTGATGCTGGCGAGTAAACAGCATCATAAATCCCCATATTCCAGACAGATTTACTAGCCCTTTTATGGAACGTCTCCTGAACCCCTACACCCCTCCAGTTTGAGATATATTTCCAAATTAAAAGCAGGATGCTTTTGTTATGAAAAATATTTTAGTTACAGGAGGTCCTTTACAATAACTTTGGCATATCCTGTACATTCTCTAATAATCACATAAGGAAAACTTTTTTTGGCTCAGGGTCATTTTCATGTCCTTTATCATCAACATACTTTGTCTGCTTTTCCTTTTTTAAGGCTCCCCTGTTTAGTGCGTTCAGCTGAGCTTGCAAGTTTTCCAGCTAGCTAAGAGAAGCTTTCTCTATTAAATTTTCCAAATAGGCTGGAAATTCTGCAAGAGTCCCTTCTGAACTATTGCCTCTGCTTCCAGTTCAAATTGAACAACAAAACACAGATCAGTAATCAAAATGAAGCAGAAAAAAAAAAAAATCAAAACCCAAATTCTCCGGGGCTTTCAGTAAATATGTAATTAGAGTTTGGCTGAAATCTATGCAGCTTCTTTTTTCAGCCAAACTGTTTCTTTCTCTTAAGCTTGTCCTTGACCAGCTCTGCAAACTCACCTTTAATGTGCTGTTCAGCATTCGAATTTTGTGGAGTTTCTCATTAATGGAGGGGTTTTTGCTGCGTTTGATAAATGACTTCCTAAGTTCCTTCTTCGTTGACAGACGACGATCACCAATGGGAGACAGGCTTGCTTGCTCTAATGACTTGTAAAGTCTCTCCATCTCATCATCATCATATTTTTCCTGGTCTGCAAAGAAAATAATCAATTGGGTATGAGAACATGAGTGCAGCAGCAGATAGCAGAAATGTTGTATTCAGCCACCAGGAAGGCTCCTAGCCAAGTCAAAAAGTAATGGTACCAGAGTTAAAATCAAGGGCAATTTTAGGGTAATTTCTAGGGTAATAACGCATATCAGAAAGACATACTTCCAAACTCAAATGTTTTTAAGAATCAGGAAATGATCCAAACAGATATGAGCCTGTATCTCCACTAATAGAGCGCTGCTTTAATGCTCTGAATATATCACAGACTTTGTACAACTGCCAGTAATTCTGTGTTTGAATGAAACCAATTTTGATAGCATCTACACCCATTTGCCCCTCCCTACATGTTACAGACAGTGCATCACATTTCTGCCTAGTGACTCACAAGCCAAATTCTATTTGGTGTGACAATTCATTGCCAGGTTTTGGTAATTACTGAAAATAGAGTTTAAAAAAAATTGAGTGATTAAATGAAATATAGGAACATTTCAGGGGCCCCAAGAGAAGGTCCTTAGGAAACAGATTAAAGCAAGAATGCTTAAGGCATTTAATGCCTAGCCCCTGAGTTGCACAGATTGCAGCAGAGAATTTGCTTGTAGTGCCTCACAACAAAACCTTGATTATCTCCACCTCAATTATTCTGATGGCTCCCAAGCTGCAGGACCATCTTCCATGACAGTGAGGACATGAAAGGAAAAGCAAGTAAAGAGCTGAGAATAAAATAAGCATAAAATAAGATGAAAATTGAAGTGAAGACATTTCTCAGAATAAGACAACTTAAAAATGAACGGACAGAGGCCAAAAATGTACCAGGCATATGTAGGGGCATTTTAATAGAAGGCCATTTTCAGCAACAGACTGCACAACTCACTTCTTGTCCTTCAGTCCACACTGCAAGCTTTTCTACTTCAGTGATTGCTAAAGGAAATCTTAAAGTTATCGCTGTTTTCAGGGTGCTAATGAATCCATCAAAATCCACTGGAATAACATTTGTTTTTATTTCACTGAGGGTAGTAGTGCTAGTTCTTCCCAACTGCACTTCTCCACATGCCCATTGAACTGGCTGGGCACTTTTTTCTTTTAACAAAATGTTAAACGTTTACTTTTCTAAATCATCTTCAGTCAGCAAATATTTTCTGAACAAAAGGAAGAAGTCTTTTTGCTCACTCATGCTGCAGACAAAAAGACTTCTCTAACACGTCAGCACACTTAGAAGGCTGCTTCTTATCTTTTCCATGTTTTATAAAGTACATCATCCTTCTACACCCCTATTCTTTCTAAACATTTAGGTTACAAAAAAGGTTTATGATAGGCTACAAATATTTGCCTTCACTGTGTTGCTGGCCTATTCTTCACTACTGTGTGGTTATAAAAAGCCTACTGTAACTTCACAAGAACTAAATATAACTTCCAACACTATTACATTGCTGAGGGAGGAAAAGGAGAACTGTTGTATATTTAACAAGCTGCAGGAAACAAAAAAAAATGGAAGTGTAAGGCATAATACACAGCAGTAGTATTTCCTGAAAACAGTCGGCTCATACCATGAGGCTCATAATTATAACTAGTTTCCTGCCTACTTTCTTGAGATGAAGAAGCTGTTTGTTTCCTTAGCCAGCTCCTGAACAGGACTGGCTGAACTCTACTGTAGACATCACCCATCAGGACTGCACACACTAACATTTTGAGAGATAAATTGACCTTTATCAGCTATCCAAGAAAAAGTGTATAAGAGGAAAAAAAAATTGCTTCAGTCCTGTCCAGCAACTTCTAAATATAGTCAATCCATGGGGGACATAAGGTTCCTTCTCCTTTTTGAGGTTAACTCACAACATTCCTCAGTGTCCTAAAAGGGTTACAAAGCAGCAAGCATGAGAAAACACCCTCAATGAGCACTCTTCTGCCATGCTAAGTACTCTGATATCTTTATACACTTGTGGGTGACTGTAAGGAGGACAGCAACACTAAGCACAGAAAAAAAAATGGAGCCAAAATCAGAAAAGCCCAGCAAAAGGCTCCCAGATGATGGACTTGACCAGCAATGTGCACTCATCTCCTGCAGTCTTTCAACACTTTGAACTTATTTCTTATTCTTCCACCATTCTCATCCCCCAAAGGATTAATTAGAATCATATAATTTCAGGAGGAAAGGAATATACCAGATTCTTCAGATCAGGTGGATAAAAGGAAGTGACAGTAAAGCAACTACACAGAATTTCAGCAAACTGTTGCACAATGAGGGTGAGTGAAACCTAGAGGTTGTGCAGAGCCAAGTATGAGTTATACAGTACTTTTGTCTCCATCTTTGATGAACTTCAACCACAGTTAAAAAGCAACAAATGAATACTTTAATATTGTGCTTTTGCATAGAAGCAGATACTGTTGCTGTTGACAGAGTATGTCTGCCAATAAATGTCTATAAGTTGAGGCCAGACTGTCTGCTACCTATCTGAAATTTTACCTTCAGTGTCCTGAGTTCCCCCGAGCCAAGCTCAGGAAGCAAAAGCCCACATTTTGCAGACTTGAAGCTGCCACTGAATGCATTAGATTAATGCTGTAAATCTGAGAGGGGGAGAGGTAATGGAGGAAGGGCAAAGGCTTTATGTTTAGTGTTCAATCAACAAACCCAATAAAATGACTTGTGATAAGAAAATATATTTCTTCTCACTCACACAATGGTGTGTTACAGTATTTCACAAGCCTCTTAACACCACAAAAGTAAACTAAGAAAGCACTGCCTGTAGTTTGCTTGCTTGCTTTTCCCATGAGAGAAAATTAATGTTGGATAACAGAAATAAAGCAACATGACTCAGGGATTAAGCACAGACTGGAGTTTTTCTCTAGATTCAAGTATTCCCTGCACATTTGCCCAGAACTTGGTATTGCTTGCACCTGGAGTCAGAGCACTGACCTGCGGAGGAGCAAGTCTCTAACAGAGGCACAGGCATTCACCAATTATGTATTTTTAGGCTGCAGTGACTTGGATTCTTCCTATGAAAGAAACCTGTGGTGTCTAGACCATACTACTGGATTGTTACAAAATATTTGCTGTCCATCAGAAATTAAAAATATATGCAAAAAGCACACAGTGATACAAAGTCACAGCCCTGGTGTAAAAATGAACAGATTGTCTGTGTCAGCCTAACAAAGACAAATGTACCACCCCTACTCTGAGGTTTTTTAAACTTCTGAAGGTTTATAATGATGGATCTATTCCACTGGCAAAAAAATCTTAATATTATGGACAGGTTGGGCCCCACTAGTATTGCTCTGGAATGAGTCTTTCCAGCGAGGTCATGCAGCTAACAACAGACACTTTAAAATAACTTCAGAATAAAATACTGCAAGGTATCTCTCCCACCAGCCACTCTTCAAGCTAAGCACTTTCTGTCTCAGTCATGCAAGTTAGGAAACTGAAATGCTACTACAGCACTTCTTTATCTCATCCTATTTTAAAGATAAAATACATTCATTTTTCTCTCAGGACCGACCGAAGGATTAGTGGTGAGGAACAAATGTCCACATTGGAAGAATATTACATATTGTGAGTGCTTATGATTGTGTACATGCAATCGGGGGAACACACAAACTGTGGACTTTTCCCTTGCCTTGGGCAGTACTAACTATAAGTAATTCTGTTGACCAATGCCACTGGAAGGATCCGTCTTCCTGGGATCCTGCACCATGCCCTTCACTCAAGCCTCACAGCCTGCTAAATCTTCAGAGCACTTCTGGAAAAAATTCTGCAGAACTGTATATCTCTTTTAGCTTTGTCAGATTCCACAACAAGGAAAGTGGAAAAGAAAACCTGTCAACAATAAAACAGGTTGTCCTCAGGATAACTGGGCTCCTGAGCTGGTAGGCAGGGATGGGGAGCAGAATAGCACCCTTGTAATCCAGGAGGAAACAGTTAGCGGCCCTCTGAGCCACTTAGATGCCCACAAGTCTATGGAACCAGATGGGATCCATCCTAGAGTGATGAGGGAGCTGGCAGAAGAGCTCGTCAAGCCGCTCTCCATCATTTACCAACATTCCTGGCTCACTGAGGAGGTCCCAGATGATTGGAAGCTGGCCAGTGTGACACTCATCCATAATAACGGCCAGAAGGAAGATCTGGAAAACTACAGACCTGTCAGCCTGACCTCAGTTTCTGGAAAGGTTATGGAGCAGATCATCTTGAGTGTGATCACACAGCACCTACGGGACAGCCAGGGGATCAGATCCAGCCAGCATGGATTTAGGAGGGGCAGGTCCTCCCTGACCAACCTGATCACCTTCTACGACCAGAGGACCCCCTTGCTGGATGAGGGGAAGGATGTGGGTGTAGTTTGCCTGAACTTCAGCAAAGCCTTTGATATCATCTCCCATAGCATACTCCTGGAAAAGCTGGCAGCCCATGGCTTGGACAGGGGCATTATCTGCTGGTTAAGAACTGGCTGGATGGCTGGGCCCAGAGAGTGGTGGTGAATGGTGCTGCATCCAGTTGGCAGCCAGTCACTAGTGCTGTCTCCCAGGGATCAGTGTTGGGCCCAGTCCTGTGTAATATCTTTACTGATGATCTGGATGAGGGGATCAAGTCCACCCTTAGTAAACGGGTGGACTTAGTAAATTTGGGGGAAGTGTTGATCTGCTGGAAGGCAGGAGCGCTCTGCTGAGGGACCTGGACAGGCTGGATAGATGGGCCGAATCCAGTGGGATAAGGTTCAACAAGGCCAAGTGCCGAGTCCTGCACTTTGGCCACAACAACCCCCTGCAGCGCTACAGGCTGGGGACAGAGTGGCTGGAGAGCAGCCAGGCAGAAAGGGACCTGGGAGTTTGGATTGACAGGAAGCTGAACATGAGCCAGCAGTGTGGCCAAGAAGGCCAGTGGCATCCTGGCTTGTATCAGGAATAGTATGGCCAGGAGGACCAGGAAAGTGGTTCTTCCCTTGAACTCAGCACTGGTGAGGCCGCGCCTTGAGTGCTGTGTCCAGTTTTGGGCCCCTCAGTTTAGAAAGTATGCTGACGTGCTGAAGCATGTCCAGAGAAGGGCAACGAGGCTGATGAAGGGTCTGGAGCACAAGTCCTATGAGGATTGACTAAGGGAGCTGGCATTGTTTGGCCTGGTCTCCCAAGGGAGACCTTATGACACCCTACAACTACCAGAAAGGAGGCTGTAGCCAGGTGGGGGTCAGCCTCTTCTCCCAGGTGACCAGTGATAGGATAAGAGGACATAGTCTTAAGCTGCACCAGGGAGTTTTAGGTTGGACATTAGGAAGAAGTTCTACTCAGAAAGAGTGATTGGGCATTGGAATGGGCTGCTCAGGGAGGTGGTGGAGTCACCGTCCCTAGAGGTGTTTAAGCAAAGACTGGATGTGGCACCTAGTGTCATGGTCTAGTTGACAAGGTGGTGTTAGGTATAGGTTGGACTCGATGATCTCAGAGGCCTTTTCCAACCTGGTTGATTCTGTGATTCTATAACTGGTCCTGACCTGAGTAAAAGGGAAATTCTGCACTGAAATAGTTTCACATTCAAGAGAAAGAGGCCTTCTATGTTGGGGTAGTAGTAGTATTTCGGGCAAGGCACAACTCCTGACAAATTCCGTTTCAGGGGAAGTAAAACATAATGTTGTGGCTTGATGCCACTTATCTGGAATTTCCATCTAAATAACAGGAGATATCACAGACAAGAACAACCTGCCAGAGGTTCAGCATGCCTGCTCTTCAGCTCCTCAATTTTCAGCTTCCATCCTCCTGTTGGCCAACTTGCTACAGGTTGGAGACATTAAGGTATTAAGACTCCCCACCTTGGAGCAGCAATACAGAAGCCTCTCTGAAATATCAACTTTAATGCTCTTTAAGCCTACAGAAGTGAAACTATCCAGAACTTTTCGAAAAGCAGCTGTGAAATATAAAGCTTACTGTTTCCCAGTGGTAAAGATACAGAAATTGGAAATGTTTGGCAGAAAGAGCATTTTTCATTGAAAACCACCTCTGAGGGAACATATCTTACTAAATCCAGGCTGAAATGTAAATATTTTTCTCCTGTTCTGTAACTGAGATCTCACAGATCCCCAGTTGTGTATTAATCCCAGGGAAAAAAAAAAATCTGCTTCTTCCTCCTGTCCTTGCTACTCTTATGAGTTTCTTGTAGCTCTGCCAGCACCTCTATTTCTGATTCTGTCAATTTTTTTTATGCCAATGGAACAACACACAACTCAGCTGAGGAGAGCAGAGGAAAAAAATCATAAACCTCTTTTGCTCTTACCTACCTACCCACCCACCCCCTTTTGAATAGGAATATGATGTCACCTCAGGAAATCACATTTCCCACGTAACTATGAAACAGAAAATACAGGAAAAATTTTAATTAGGTGAGCATAGATTAGGCAAACTCCTCACTGGCAAATGCAGAACTAAAGATAGGAGAGACTGGAAGAAAATAACAGGAAAAGTATGTTACCACCAACAGTTAGCTGCTCTTGTCTATAACAGTATAGTGGACTCAGAAGTGAGGTATAGAATTTTAATAAATGGACTGAACTGGAAACAAAACAAATAAGTATCTCTTTTTCAGAGAGTTCAGAAAACTATAGCACAACAGTTTTCACTGTTATTTCTAAACCTTTTTTGATGAGAAACAAAATAATTATTCAAACACAATTGTTTCTCTACTCATTTGTTCTCACCATAGGCATATCACTTGACTAGTCTCAGCCACGATCTAGCCATTTTCTCTAACTTTTGCAGAAGGAAAAAGGGGCTAGAGCACACCAGAGGGTCTGTTCTGGCTATTATTGGCACAGGCAGACTCCAGAGGGAAAGAGGATGTCAGTTCTGAGAACAGAAGGAATTGAATGCATCCAGCTCCTATTTAACCCACTCCTTCCCACAAAACCAATCCAGACAAAATTCAAGTGGTATTTGTAAAGTTGTCCAGGTTTCTGAAAATATCAGCACACACTAGATCTTCTATCAGCTGCTGTGAGCTAAGGTAAAATAAACCAGAAGTGGTAAAATAAGAATTCCTTACCAAGATGTATGAACTCGATATGATCATAAAACCCACATAAAATGCAAGGAAGAAGAGTTCTTAATGCTATAGTAGTAGATTCACTAATAAATACAAACCAACCTTCCTATTATCTTACAGTAACCTTCTGGTTCCTGTGGCTTCCTTTCATTATGACATTTTTTGATGATAATGGTGGCAGCTCTTAGATACTTTTCGTTCTGGTGACTGCCAGAAGAAATACAAAGGATAACCTAGCAATCCCAGAGGGAGCAAGGCAGCTTTCGGATACAGAGCCCATACACAGTCAGATAGTTGTTTGTATTCTCAACTCTTTCTTATTTATCTTTCAGTTTCTTTGTGTCATTGGCAACTTAGAATCCTTTGTCACTGCGCATGTAGCAAGCCTCAACACCAAAATATTAAATATTCCCAAAAAGTAAGTAGAACCATAATGCTGATCACCTTTCAAAAGAGAAAACCTATCAACTCCCCTTCTTTGTACCTGTATATTACTCTCTAGTATGAAAAGTCTCCCCAGTAATTGATGCTGAGAGTTAAGCCTGAGAATGTTCATAACACCACTGAGAGTGGCTGGAAAGTTTGTTAAAAATATCATATGTTACAGTTCCTTGCACCAGACACCCACAGTTGCTTAGCAGAGTTCATAAAATAATTTTCGTTGAAAAAATAATCCATTATCATTTAGTTGAATCTGAGGCTTCTCTTACAGAGTTTCATCTATCTATCTCTGAAAACCTTTTCATTGTGTAACTCATCACTAAAGTTTCTTCACCATTTTTGTGCTTTTTCATGGTAAGCTCTACCCATAAAACCACGGCTACTCTTTCTTCCATCTAGGTACCAATTTTTCTTACGTTGGACTCCTTTTCTGACTTCGGCCAACAAAAGTGCTCTTCAGTTCTTGAAAACTTGCCCTTCAGCTCTAAGTTCTCATCAGCTACAACCAAAAACTCCTCATGGTGTTTTACCTTGTAGAATGTGGCCAGAAAGCAGAGTGTGTGACAGATTATTTTAATCTTCACAAGGAGGAGAGAGTATGGACACACCTCTAGGTTCTGTGGGGAGTGGGATTAAGGACCACACAGCTTTTTCAATGACAGCAGGGCCATCTTTACACACAGGGAACCAGTAATTTCTGGACAAATGCTGCCAGAAAACAGACTTGTCTCCTCCTGAATGCTGTCTCATTATTCTGAAACATGTCAGAAATGCACTATTCAGACGGTCTGTAAAGCAAATAGTATGGACTGCACTGATAACAGATAACAAGGGTGTTCTCACCAGTTTTTGTAAATCATGAGATTTTGCAGCTACATTTTACACCACAACTTGAATTCATCTCACAGTATTTGTGCACATCCTTATCAACTAGCTGGAGTTTGGGGGATAAGCCTTAGAACCAGAATTGTATCATTTTTGATAACAATCATTTGGAACTGAATTGCTATTTTACATTAATCCTTTTTATTCTACCTCATTCTCAAAGAGAAGTAGCTTAACCTCCTTGCAAATTCTTTCCTAAATTTTTTCAGTGGCCATTGCAGGGGAGGGCTCCACGCACCAACAGTCTCCATACCCTCCCCATAATATGCAGACTGATAAAGGAAAGAAAAACCTGTGTATGGTGTACATATTACTTGCTCAACAATGGGTTATGATGCAGACAATAACTAGTGAGATTATTCAGTTTCCATAGTGACTGTCTCAGTGAAATTATCTATTTCTGGAATTCTGCCAGCAATCACCAGGGTGGTTAGGATAGTTCTGTGTTCTGCCATCAGGGTTGCCCATCAGCTAAGCAGTGAGCAACAGAAGAATGTGTTTCCACAGGAAAAATCTTAGGAAAATTAAACCACCTTGCCAACTGCAGAAATATTCCAAAATGTATACTGATTTACATTTAATCCCATTTTTATTGGGTAGAATAATTAAGCCTATTAAACTATACTTCAAATTATTATGAATGTGCCATACTAATTCTATGACCATCCATAAAAGTACCTCACAATTACCTGGAAAAAGTTACCCTTACAGTTATGATGGAAAACATTAACCTACACATTGTTGTAGGATTGCTGACAATACCAGAGTAGCATATGCTAAACAAAAGTTTAGATTTCTGGAGGGCAACCACTGAATCTTGCTCAACAGGATCTAAAGCCACTATGCCACATGTGACCTACATTACAACAATCTACATGAATGTCCCTAATAATGTTTTCCAAGGCATTACTTTCTCAAATTTAACCCAGAAGGTTAAAAAAAAAAAAAAAAATGTATTTACTATGTCTTTGTGACATTTTCATTAGGGAACCCTTTTCTGCTAGCCCCAGCCTTTTCACAACTTGCAAAGCCAGAGGGGAATTGGATTCCCCAATAACTCTCCCAGAGCATAGTACTCTTTTCCACCACAGAGAAATAGGACATATGCTCATTCTGGGTTTTAATTCCTGCTGATATTCACTGCTACTGAATTTTCTAGCAGAGCACCCTAGAAGGCAGTTAATGAAGCTGAGCACAAAACACTGAGTTAATTTTCATTTTTGTTAAAAGCTATACTTTGCTCAATTTCTTTTTTGTAAAATCAGAAAAACAAATGACAAAATGAAGGAGTTCTAGCTGTTGATATATATAAAACAATAGGGAGACTGACAACACAACTAATGTGGCCTATACTATCATTTTTCAAACAGCGTTATGTTCACCTACAGGGAAATACCCTGAGTTCCCAACGACTCCAGTGCTGTTTCTTTCCACCTTTGCATTACCTTCAGCCTAAGCTTTTAGATACATCTTTGTTTTGCTTTATGCTGAGGCAACCCTGCTCTTTCAGCAACAAAGTACTCATCTGAAGTCCTTACAAGGATTTGGAATCATGGGAAGAGATGATGCACAAGAATGTTGTTTCTTCCTTATGTATTACCTCTATAAGCAGACTAATTGTATACCATGAACACTGCTTAGGCTTCAACTGCTTTTAATGCAGAATGAAGAAGCTTTGCTCAAAAGGCAGGAGATTGCCTTGCTACACAGGAGAGTTATGAACAGTAATAATGACAACATTCTGGAACTATGCCAACTTTTTCATTTCGTTTCAGTAGGAGGATACCTGTGCAGAAACCTATTTGCTTAGACAAAATCCAGTCTAATGGACTTTCTGATTCAATATTGCAGTTGTTTTCTCTTGATTACAATGAAGCTTAATGAAACGAATAGGAGTATGTACTTCAAGTAAATACAACTGCTTTTATTTTTAAAATTAGATTGACCTAACCACATGCTCCATTTTGCTTAGAGTGTCTGTTCTGTGACACACTTTCTTAACATTTTGATTCAATCCTAATGAATAAAAGACATCTGCATTGAAATAAAGACAGTTAATAAAACCATATCTCTGTTAGATTTATATACAGAAGCTATAATCTAACATACAGGTAAAATTTGAGAAAAGTTGTAAAAATACCTATCAACTAGATACTAGGTTATATATTTAATGTGCAACTAAGTAAATGTTTGTTTAAAATGATGTGCCACTGGAAAACTCTTCAGTGAAGAACATAAAGGAAAGAAGGGAAAAGGAAGTTGAGGAAACCCCTGAACTCTCATATTGTTTGACTGCAGCAAAAACCACATCTCTCATTAGCTCACCTTTGGCTAGTGATCTCTGTCCTATTGCATCTGGCACTGCTAGACAATGTGCATCTGCACTTAAGTTACAGTTTTGGAATCCATTCTTGGGTTGGGAAAGCTGGACTTCCTGGCTTTCTGCTGCTTCTCCACAGACTACTTCTGGCGGCTCATCAGAATGAATCTGTACGCAGAAAGTTAAAGGCTGATCACCCTCTTCTGTGGCAGAGCTGTTAACTAGGTCAAGCCAGGACTGCCTCTCAGAATAAACCACTTTGGATGCCAAGGAAGATGATGACTCTTGTGAGTTGAAAGTGCTTTCAGGAGAGGAGAGAGAACAAGATGCTTCACTTGACAGAGTTGAGGTGAAAGATGACTTCTGCTGATCCTGCTTTCCAGAAAAAAAAAGCAGAGGGGAAAGAAAAAAGAAAAATTATTTACAAGTCATTCTTTTCCTTAGGTTCTACATGTTATAGGTATACAGCTGAAATGCTAAATGACAAAAAATTGATGTAATCTGATTAATTATCCATTCAAACAAGCCTGAGCTATGGCAGCCAATCTCCTACAGGGCAGTAGGAGTAATTAGTAGCTTCAGCCACTAAGCCTCAAGAAGGTCAGAGGCAAAAGAGATACAAACCTGACAATGTCTAGAAATGAAAGACCAAGGAAAAATCTTGTGTTGAATGTAGCCTTCCATGCTAGTCTCACACTCTCCTTCACTCTTTAATTTGTGTTCACTTTACTGGTCTAACCAAGAGTGCAGAAGTGAAATTCCAAATTAGCCGTTGAACGTGAAGTTTTCTTGAAGCATTCAACAATTCCACCAATGCAACAAGCATAGATTATTGGTACCAAGCACTGAAGTACACTGAAGTACAGTAAAAATGTATTTTACCTGGTCCGTTCAAGGGATAATCATTCACCAAGGCAAGAAGGCTGATAGGTAATATGATGGCAAATTAATGATGGAAAGAAAAAACAGATAGTTATGGGACAAAAGGTAGGAAATGGGGAATTGTACAAGATTTGTGTTTGCTTGTTCACCTGCTAAGATTCACCCTTCAGCACATGATCTGGAAAAGGATCCAAACTTCACAAGAAACACATCAGAAATCATTAAGACATCCTAAGGCCCTCAATACTCAATAGGCCCCTACTTCTTACCCTGCCTTAACAGAAACACATACAGCCAGAGAGGTCTCAGAGACATCTAACAGTCATCATTGTTAGTTAGGAGTTGAAATTCCATTTAAAGGAAGGTTGAGACAAAGAACAAAGTTTTGAGAAGTATTTAGCTTCCCAGTCAAGTGATTAGGCACCCAGGTCTTTTCCTACACTAGAAGTTTACATTGATTGATTTGTACTATTATCTGGTCACCAAAACCAACTCACACAGGAAGAGCTATCACTAGGCTACTTCTCCCCCACCAAACAATATACAAGTAATACATATAAAACCCACAAATATACACACAAATACCCAGAACAGAATCAATTGACAGTGATAAATAAAGTAATGGAAGAGGAGGAAAGACAAAGCCTTATAGTGAAGCTCTTAGCAGAAACTATCAGAAATTGTGCTGAGATCATCATGATATGAAAGCCAGAATACCAGACTTGATAGACCACAATTCTGGCAAGTTTATGTTCTCAATATATATGTAGAATAGATCTGTGCAAGGAGGAAAACAGACGATAACTAGACAAAGTATTGGAAATCACTGAGAAGGTGTTGCTAGGGAAACCTGGACAAGTTGCAAACACAATAAAGGGAGCAGTCAGGAATACCTATTTATGACCTGGTAAACCAAAATTAAGATTTATTCAAATAAACCAAACCAAGAGTGACAATTTTTTTGATCATGATATATAAAGTTCTGCAATTCAGTGTTGTATAGCGTAATGTATACTTCCTTTTTACATTAAAAACAACAAAGTAGATTTGCCTTCCTGTGTTTCTAATACAGCTGTATCATATAACTACTACTCAATTCAGAAGATGAGGAAGACCAGTATCAGATTGCGGGTACCATTTGTTTATAACAGTTTCTTCACTTTTGTAAATTTTCAAGGCCATTCATAGTATAATAGAATCATCAAGGTTGAAGGAGACCTTTAAGATCTTCCAGTCCAACTACCAACCCAGCACTACCACTGCAATCCCTAAACCACATAACCCAGTGCCAGATCCAGGTGCCTCTTGCACTTCCAGGGATTGTGACTCCACACCTCCCTGGGCAACCTATTCCAATGCCTGACCACTCTAACAGTGAAAAAAAATTTTCTAGCATTTAATCTGAATTCTCCCCTGTCTCACTTTAAGGCCATTTCATCTAGTCCTCTCACTGCAGGTGCTGTAGAAGAAACAGGGCCCCATCTCAGTATAACCTCCTTTCACGTAGTTGTAGAGAGCGATGAGGTTCCCCCTGAGCCTTCTTCAGGCTAAACAACCCCAGCCTTCAGCTGTTCCGCAGAAGTCTTAAGTTCTCTAATTCTTTCACAATTCCTCCAAGACTTTCCCAAACATGGCAGGACTCAGACATTTACGTTCCTCTTATGAGAAGTACAACATTGTGCTTCTGGTGCATTTTTGTTTTTAAAATGGAAACCTTAGCATATGCATCCTAAAGCAAAGGACAGACAGAAGCCATCACTAACTATACGGGTGAGTGCTAAAAACAACCACAGGGAACACAGGTGACGTTAAGCATTTCATCTAAGAGCACCTATCACAAAGACAAATTTTTTGAAGTATTTGTAAAGTCAAGTAGATCAACTGAACGGTAAAGGCTCTTGCTTATATGGTGTGAATGGTCTAATTTCAACTGTTCAAAGCCAGAAAAGGAAGATGTTAGATATCACCTCTATTTTTCTGGCATTTTTCCATGCAAAAAAAAAGGCTATTGAAATTAAAACTGTGCTACACTGAACGGAATATATTTTTGTTTTCATTTTCATTGTGTGTTAAATAAAAAATGTGGGTGAAAATAAATGACTGCCAGAAGGTGTTTCTTTTTCTCTACATATGTGTTGTGTTTTGTTTTTTTCTTTGGCATGACAAATGTTTACTTAACTTATTGGAGTGGTTCCTTTGGAATTTTTGCAATCATTCATATAAAAATAAATATCCATTTGGGGATATTTTAAAAAGCAGATCATAAGCATTCCACTGGAGATCAGTGAGTCTCTAGACATTTTTTAGAGAAAAATTATGACTTAAACAACTCAACTGCTTTTTGGGGATTGCTGCAATCTATTGTCTCAACATATCTGCTGATTTTTGAACTGTAAATCCATTCACACATGGACAAATTAATGCACGTGGTCAGTTTAACTTTTGTCCTACAGATGTTAAAATTTACTTGTTCCTCACTTGCTTTTTTCTTCCACAGTACACAAAAGTATGGATGAACATGGAAAGCTCATGATCACTACTTTTTTCAAGTTTCAAAATGGTTTGAGTCAGCAGAGAATAGAACAGCCAGTATAAACTGTATGCTAGAAGTACAACAAAATGTTTGCTGCTCTAAAATGTAACAGAGCCTCCTCCTGAGTGTCTATTAGTTTCCAGATTAATAATTTTCAGTTTGGAGTTGATTTCAAGAAGTTTGGAGGCCTTTCTGTGTAAGACAACATTTGTTTGATTTTCCAAAATGTCCAGGCCTCCTAATTCCTATTTTGCAAAATGGCTTTGCACTCAGGAGGAAGAGGTGCAATTAAAAACATAATAATAAAAATAAATTAACTTTAGTCAATGCCTCTGGCATTCTTGATGCTGGGCTGAGTTTCACTTCCAGTTGCAATTTGAGAAGATTAAACCAGGCCAACCAAAAGTTGTACAGAGTACAACTGTACTGTACCCACAGAGTATCAACCCAAATCCAGCACATTACCATGTCTGGGACCTCACAGCTTGGTTCAAGAACTCTACAACAAATAAACATGCAACAAGCAATATTTAACCAGCCTTCACTGAGGTAATCATGGGCCCCACTTCTGGAACTGACTTCCTCATAGAAGCTGTGCCTTCCCAATCCTCCCAATGGTTACCTTGCTCCAGCACTTGTCCAGAAGCGAAAGGGACATTAGATCGGGCATTTAAAAGAAGACTCTGGCTTGCAGTCAAACACAACTGCATTGGTACCCAGCTGTTCCTACTCACTCTGTAAGCAAGCTGAGCGCACGGCAGACCCACAGCAACTGGAGCTTGTTCCAGTGGCCAGTTCTGGGGTGAAAAGATGACAACTTTGCTCAGGAGACACTAACCTTTGTCCACAGGGAAAGGGATTTTAAGCTGGGATAAGAAGGGACATCAGCTGGGAAAGGTAAAGGCTTGAGAGAAGATAATCTTTAAGGGAAAGCTTGAGAAAACATGACCCCTCAGCACTTGCACAATTGCCTGCACAATTTGCCTGTCCCCTGCTAAAATGTGGAGGCCAGCACTCAAGAGGAGCATATGGGAAGGAGACAACCAGAGATCACCCCTTCAGCAACAGACCAACAAGGAACAGGAAGCCAGAAAAATGGAAAACTAAAAAACAACACCTGTTTAAAACTCATCATCTGGAAAAATGCGAGCATTCACTCAGAGGGGAGCAGACGGAAAAAACATCTACAGTCTCTTAAAAGCAAAACACTGAGGTATAAAATTCAAAATGCTTTATTATTGACCCTTGGCCCAGAATAACTGTTGGAGATATAATACCAGAGTTCTTATTTTCTCTGATATTTATAGCCACTCAGCCACATTTAACGTCTAGTTAATACAGGCCATAAAGAATCACGTTCTACACAGTAGTGAACACCCTGCACCCCACAAGTGCTAGACAGGTTGTTTTACAGTGATAAACATTACACAACTGTTTCAAGAGAGGAAGTGAAGACTGACTTATCTGACTGAAACAGAGGGGGGTAAGTGGGTGACAGTGTGACATACATTCCCAGCTTTATGTGAGCTAATTATTGTCAGACAGGCAACCCTGTGTATGACATCTCCTTTTATTAATGCCTATCATCACACAAGTTTCTCTAGCTCATCTGTCTATTTCAGATTTGCTACTGCTTCATTGCCTCTGTGCCATATAGGAACCTGTACCATACCAGTGAGGCAGCAGACACTTCCCTTCCTTGAGATGCAAGGAGACTATTTAGTATATTACTGCACACCTCTCGATGTTAACTTTCAGCTAGTGAAGGAAAAGGCTTGAACTCAGGATTCCTTATTTGGGCTGCATTACCACCCCAAACCAGATTTCTAGACAAAGAATTAAGTAAATCTCCCATTTTAAAGCACATATAAGAGAGCTGAGATCACTGGGAAAAGCGATGATATAGAAACGATGAATAGGACAATATGTGGCTAATAATTAGGTGAGTCAATTTGGTTAGACACGAGGCTGCATAGTACTTTTTCTAATTTATGAAATTAAGTGAGACAGGAAGGAATATTCTGGGCAAATATGCTATACTTAGAAAGAAAAAATGCATAGATTTTGGAAGGATGCCTATTTTCTTTTTTCATAGTCTATTTTTCAGAGGTAGAGGAAAAGAACAGATTTTATCGCTGTTAGAAGAGGCCTCTTTCCCTTCACTTCTCTTCACTGCCACAGAAGCAGCTTCAAATTCAGCAGTCTTAGAAAGAGCTCACTCAAATAAATAAATACAAAGCTGTTGGATGATGCTACCAGGGGCACAAAAAGAAAGAAATTTCAGGGTGGATTTAAAAAAAAAAAAAAGAGAATATTATGAAAAAGTAGCTTATAGCAGTGTGTTGAAAATCTGGTAAAGAAAATATAAAGTGTGTGTATGAGGTAGACACCTTCCTTTCTCCAGCGAGACAAATATGCCTGCATTGGAAGGAGCTGATCTCTTACGGTGTGAAGCTCCCTGCAGTGCAGGATGTGATAACTGTGTGCTCTGCCATAGGACAGGGGCAGTCAGTGCATCCACATTTCACAGGCACACAGGGTGAACATTTCCAGACACTGTTGTAGGTTATTCTTAAAAGTGCACCACCTCAAGAGAATTTTGTTTCAACTGGCTTGCAACAAGAAACAGGCTAATTACTGGAACACTTACCAAGGGAGGAGGTGAGGGCTGGACTGTGTAGGGGGGAGGTGGCGTGTCCGTTATTTCTGGATCATCGTGTTCGCTTTCGCTGTAACATTCTGAGGCAGACATGGAAAATGAGCAAAAGAGTTAGATCAAAACATTTATTCCTCACAATGCTGTGGTAACCAAAGATCACCAAGCAGGATATTCTGGACTGAGAACCACACTTTAACAAGCCAGTGCCTCCTAACCCACTTGTGGTAACGCTTCATTACTTAATGGCAATACATTTTTAAAAAATTTTTTTAATTAAAAAAAAAGTGTTAATTTGCTATGACAGGAAACACTGCTCTAGATAGCTTCACAAGTAGGTTTGGGGTGGGGTTTTTTTCCTCTCTTTGCAGTGTTTAAAGTAAGAGTTTCATTTATAGTAGAAGTTAGGGAGAGCTGTAGCAAGTAGCAGAGGCAGTTCCTTAATCTTTGTAACCAGTAAGTTTTCCTGGAGCTAGCAACAGGTATTAGGGTTTTGGATGCAATTTTGTAGTAAACAGACTGCTCCCATCATGCTTTGGAAACCACAGAGCAGCCTTGTCTTTTGTCATCACACAGTAACCCACATAGGCATGACATACGACATGGCAGTACATGTGCAGAGGTAAAAACAAAATACTGCAGGGCTATACAACCCGTTTATCTTTTTTTATCTTCCTTTTTTTGTTTTGTTTTTCTTTTTTCAACAAAAAACAAACTGAAACTCAGTATATCTCTTGATATGTAGCAGAGGCAGTCATGCTGTTATTTCTTTCACCTATCTGTGTAGCAGGTGAAAACATTTTCTCCATTTTTTTTTTTAAAGTGGATTAAATGAAGTGATAATCATTGATAAGACACAGAAAAATGGAGGCAATATGTTGGTGGTTCCTATTCCCAGGACCTGCCTGTAAACTTTGGGCAAGATCATAGAATCATAGAATAGTTTGAGTTGGGAGGAACTTTTAAAGATCCTATAGTCCAACCGCCTTGCAATGAGCAGGGATATCTTCAACTAGATCAAGTTGCTTAGAGCCCCATCCAGCCTGACCTTAAATGTTTCCAAGAATTGGGCATCTACCATCTCTCTGGGCAACCTGTCTCAGCTTTTTGCCACTGTGAAAAATTACTTGTTTATATCTAGGCTAAATTGACCCCTTTTTAGTTTAAAACCATTACCCCTGTCCTGTTGCGAAAGGCCCCACCAAAAAGTTTGTCCCCATCTTTCTTACAGGCTCCCTTTAAGTACTGAAAGGCCGCAAAGGTGGGTTTCCTTTGATAAATCTCCCAGCACGTGTGCAACCTTTACAGGAGCAAGTGCTGACACCACATGCACAGAGTGACTGCACCCATCCCCACCTCACTGAGCTGGGGACACCAGAGTTTGCGAAGACAAAGCCAGAGCTTAATGAGGACAACATGAGTGAGCGCCGAGGGTCACCAGAACAGAGACTGCCCTTGTGGTCTCCCCAGGATCCAGCACTCTGCACTGCCGCTCCCTCCCTTTGCCGGCAGCAGCTTCAGCTGTCCAGGAGCAGCTAACAGCAACCGTCCAGCTCTTTGCCCCAGGGGGCAGGGGTTGCTTATGTTCTGGGAGTATTTTGTCAGAGCTGTGCTTCGGGGGTTCACACTACTAGAAGGAAGTGTATTAGCACGATCTCTGGGCAATCACCTGTGATGAGCTCATCTTGTAGTTAAATTAATACCCACTCACTTTATTTTTATGAATATCATTTAGGGGTTTTAATAAGCACAAAGTGAGGGGAATAAAGTTGTAAGAGAGAAGAATTTTATACATGAGAGAGAACTTTCTAACATTGATAGCAAAGAGACTGATTACCTTTTCTCCCTATACTGTTTGCAGAACTATAGGGATTTTGAATAGCATAGCTGCTATTCTGTTTACTGGAAATATGTGCTGGCACATCTAAGCATAAAGAACTGAGACTGGCTGCAGTAAGGGCTATATCAAATTCTAAGACTCTATTAATGCCTTTTTGAGTAACTCCTAGTAAAAAGCTTACTGTTTCTACGTCTCCCCTTTTAGGCACATAGAAGACCCCAAAAAGAATCAACAGCTGTTTCTGATACTCTAAATAAGCAAATGAGGTTGGAGTGGTGGTGTTAAAATGCATAAAAAGTACATGAATACACAAGAAATGTCATAACAAGCGACAAGACTTCTGAAGAATTATGGGGTGTGATACAGAGGGAAAAACCGGATCAGCAGGAACAGAAGTGACTGTGGGTACTGACAGTGTTTTTCTGAAGCACAGCAATGCCTCTGCAAGGGCACATCTACCCAGGCACATCAGTGGGTGCTGCACCCACACTCAAGACAGCTGCTTGATCACCTGTGACAAAACATGCATGAAAAGATAAGGAGGTGTTTGACACCAGAATCAGAAGGCCTTTTTCTGAAGGGGAGATGGGCCACTAGCTTTAAAACCTCAAGAATTCTCAGCTATGTTATGTTACTGAAGGGTAATCAGACAACTAGCTGCAGAGGTTATTGAGTGGATTATTTTGTATCTTTTGGTCATATTTTTTTTAATTAAGATTAGTGAAGTGACTAATTTTGTATTGTTTTATAATTCTCAATTCAGCCAATACAACAAATACTACAATTTTTGAAGCTTAAAAAAATTGTTCTCATGTATAAAATTTTGGCCATCCTCATTTTCCATCAATCCCTTCCTTTGTGAAAACATGGACAACATATTTGCACACTTCCTCACTGAGTACAATTACCTTGCAGTTCTTGCTACACAGCCTAATACTGAATATAGCCCTTTATCCTAAACTGATTTGATACAAAACTGGGCTCAAAGAGGACACAGGCATTTAGGAGGAACTAGACAGTGTAGGAATTAACAAGTTTCCTGACAAAAAACAACCGTGAACTGAAAAAAAATAAATTGATGAGACATGCTGAGTCAGTGGTATCTGTGTTTACCAGCCCCAAAGCTCCTTTAATGCTACAGTATAAATGGAGCCAGAGTATAAACAAAGTCAGATCAAACTAATCAATAATGGAATTACATGTCCCAAGCATGGGCATAAAACACAATCTTGAATTCTGGGAAAAAGCAGAAGGGACGTAAAGAGGAACATTTCAGTGCTTAGACAAAACAGGCTGCATCACCTAAGTGTTCATACTACTGCAAAAAACAGCTTTTTCTTCATAATGACAGGTCCTTCACAACCTGAACAGTTCTAAAAAGGGCATTGAGTACCAATACTCTAAAAACAGAGGGTCAAAAGCCCAAATGATGGTACATATTCCTCATGTTAGAGTCCATCCCTGGTTTGGTATTATGTTACCCAAAACACTTCTGTTTCTAAATCCGCTCCCAGCACATGTGTCCCCATGAGCAGCTTTTCCAACTGCCCTGACAGGTGACTTGCTTTGTCCTCTGCCCAGATTTGTGATTTGAACACAGGTATACTCCCATCAAAGAGTTCTATTAGGCCAATGTGCAAATTCAAACAGTAAATAAATTTCTTGGGAACTTTTAAAGTTACTTATTTCCTGATGAACTCCTGGGCCTGGCTCTGAAGGAAATTGTAGGCTTCAGAATAGTGCTACCAGCCCCTTGTTCCCCTACATTGATCTTGTTGAAACGTCCAGGAATGGACGAGACATTAGGGATGAGTCTACAGTGCACAAGTTGTTCCCAAGCCTGTAAGCTCCTATGCTGTTGCACAGCTCCTGTAATATAAGTCACCAGCTCAAAACCCAGAGCAGCACAGCTGTTTCTCTTCACACTTGGTAGGCTTAGCAAGACAGCAAACTGCCAGAAAGTAGTTATACACTTCTCACAAGATCACAGTGTCTCCCTCAGTCACACTGTTTCTCACCATTTTTTCTTTTTCTGTGATTACTTTGTGCCAGGTCACTGTGGTTTCTCTGAGCTCAGACAGCAGACAGACTCAAGATGACAGTTTAAAAGAAAGAAAATAGCTGACAAAAATTTGGTCAAACAAAAACTGTGAAGAACACAATGTAGTTACACACTGAAAACAGTTAGCAGCATACCTTCCTCATTCTTCCCGTTTGGTGCCTGAGGGTCTACAGCCATCCCCAGCTTACTTAGCCACCTGTGTTTGAAACAGAGGGAAAATAGTCAGGGGTACTTGCATGCTCCTCAGACAGACAGAGTTTTGCTCCTTTCAGTTGTGTTCTACATCACCACATCTATTTTCATTAGTCTGAAGACTAAATGTCAAATTTTCTATTTCTTAGATACTCTTCTAGAAAGACACCAGTTACCTGAATACTAATATTCCCTGTGGTGAGCAGGATTAATTGCCTTGGACATCTTCTTTACCTGATCCTGGAAAAAAAGCTCTACTGATGACCAAGAAGTTGCATTTGTGGAAGCTAAAGGAAAAGTATTTGTGCTATATCACCATGTCAGTGATTTAGTCCAGCAATTGAGGTGTCACCTTTCACCTCAGATGAAGCAAAGGCATGGGAGCCGTAGAAGATGATGTCAGATGGCCTGGCCAAAACTATTGCAGCACCATCTGAGAATCTGAGTCATTTAAAACCAGACTTTTTGACCATAATATTCTGTTCTTCAACTTCCTATGTCCTTTCAGGTTTAGTAAGTCTTACTTCCTGTGTTGCTTTAAGCTACTAGTAATGTTTTTTTTAATTTCTCTTTTTAGGTGGCTGCATTTTTCTAGAGCTAGAAACATCCCTTAGATATACTTTTTGTGTATTGTGTTTGTCTGTATATCATTCAGATCTATCCATGTTTTAAGAAACTAACGGCTGAAAAAGCTCAAGCCTTTCAGATTAAAACTCAAGCCTGAATAGGGAATGTATGAGGGACAGGAATTAAAATTCATTACTGGGTGGGGGGGAAACCCAAACCCATTTTGTTTTATCTTGGTTCTAATAAAGCTATAGAAAATTTGCTAGCAAGATCAAAGTAACTACAGTTTTAGAGTGCAGTATGAACAATAGAGCCACCTAACAATTCAGAAAAAGTCATTTCTGTAAGAGTGGTTTATTGACTCTTTTCTGACAGTTAATCATAACAGAATGATTTTTTAAATGAAAACCCACCTTAACGGAAGAAAAGATTTGCTAAAAAAATTCTAGGACTTCATTAATGACAACGGAAGAAAAGTCACTAATAACTATGTACAGCTGGCCAGCTAAATGCATGCAGCTAGTCAGCATGCCTTTACTTTTCATGTGTGCATGACAATAGCAAGTATATGCTAAATTAATGAAGCAAATGATTGTATTAATAAATCCACTGTTGATTTAATAGATATACATGTAGGCATATGCATATATAGATACATGCATGAAGAGTTACAAAAGGTCATGATCCATCAAGCACTGACACATGCCAGTAACTCAACACACACGAATGCTCCAGTGAGTTCAGTGGAGCCACTCACATATGTATTTGCAGGACTGGAGCCAAGAGAACAGACGTCTTTTAGTCTGTTTTGACATATGCGTGAGCATGTGTGTACTTTATGTATTAAATGCATGTATTTTATACTTTGCAAAGGAAAACATCATCAGCTGCAACAGTGAGAAATTAGTGCAGCATAGTGCAAGCTGCTTTAACACTAGGTGAAATAGTTCTAAGCCAAAATGAAATTTACACAAAAAGTGGAGTTTGAAGAAAATCATTCTGGGGGCATAAGAGCTGGGACATCTGCGTAGGTTTCAATCACTGACTCCCATGAGACTAAACATGTCTCACATGAGAATTTCCAGCTGGGCTACAAACTGGCTGTTAACACTCACTAATGTCCTCCATTAGCTCTAATTTTCCTTCTCCAAACATCCTTCCATCTCTTAGCTCTCAACCAGGGTTACTCTCTCTATAGAAAGACTCCTGTCCAGCAGTCCCTCATTCTCAGTCATCCTCACCCTATCTGCCTCAAGAACTGTCACTCCATTCAGGAGTTCTGGTGGGAAATGCAGGAATATGGAAATGGATGGTTATCTCCCCACCAGAATACTCCATGCTTCTCCAAGTTTCAAAGGGCAATGCATTCTTTCCTTCTATATTAACCTGCATACATCTATAGAGTACAGATTTATTTATATCTATGCACATACACTACTGTAGTATTGTACATTTCTGAATCTATAGGCCTTTCAGGAGGTCACACTCATTCCCTCAAACTCTATCCTTTTCTATTGTAGTAAATATGCATGAGGTCTCCTATTTATAGAGGGAAAGAATAGTCAATGACCTATGAAGAATCTCACAAAGATCACCAGCAGAGCTATGATTAAAATCCTGAGCTGACTACCATAGGATCTCCCTTCCTATTTAAATTGTACCACTTTGTGTCCAGTATTTGGCCATTTAATGCAATAGCATTGTGAATAGACTGCAATCTGAAGTAAAAAAGACAAAGAAGATATGAGATATATCTGAATCAGTCAAAATTGGACCAGTATAAAATCATATCTTTCTGATAGCTCTGTGACTTCCAAAATGGCAGTATTCATATCCATTTTTACTTCTTGCATTAATAGAATAACTATCTGGTTGTTCTTCTGCTGGGCATTTGTGGAAAGCAAATTTCTGATCTGTCACGAGGATTGTTCAACTGCAACAGTTTCGCACTACTCTGAAAGCAGATGCTGTTATATTCTAGTCCTGGTTCACTTCTGGGACAAAACTATATTAAGCCCTCACTTCTCCCAAGGTGATGAACTTACTATCAAATCTTAGCACCTCTCTATTGAAAGGAATTTTACCAGCAAATGTTGGGAAGATTAGTATCAAAATTGGGTTAATTATATGATTCTGATTTCAAGTATCATTAGGGAACAAATTTCTTCAGTTTCCTTCCATTCAGCGATCAGAAA
Source organism: Pseudopipra pipra (assembly GCF_036250125.1). Taxonomy (NCBI): domain Eukaryota; kingdom Metazoa; phylum Chordata; class Aves; order Passeriformes; family Pipridae; genus Pseudopipra; species Pseudopipra pipra. Next base: position 52,809,638 of record NC_087551.1, read on the forward strand.
ACAAACTAGACTCAGTAATTCCCCAAATAGCTTTGTCAATAACCACTTGACAGTGAAAGAATGAACTTTCAAAGGGTGTTCTCATGCATAAGACAGGATGAAACATGACCAGTCACTCCTACTTACGTGTTCATTTCCAGAACATTTTCTGCCGCAAAATAAAATGTCTTGATCTGTGGGTGGCTGATCTTAATAGCACTTTAGGAAAAGAAAAATATAAGAGACAAAAAGAAAATTAGTTTATATAAGAAAGAAAAAATAATAGCTGAATGAATTATTTAAAATATATATTCAATCCACTGTATTAGTCCAGATTAACTTGTCCATCCATATAGCTCTTCCCTTAAAACTCTAATCTATTTTTAGCTCACTTCCTTGGCCACACATTATTCAGAGAGTATAAACCACAGGAACTAAAAAGGAAGGAATAAAGAATTAAAAAAAAGACTTCCATTGTTTCATTACATAATTCTGTTGCATTCCCAAACCTCAAATACTGTGTGCAGTTTTGCTTCCTCCAGCTCTAAAATTAAAGCAAGCCTGAAAAAGTTCAGAGGAAATACCAGCAGTGACCCAAGGCATTGAACAGCTTCCATGAGTGATTAATCAGGCTAAGACCCCACAGCATGGAAAACTGATGGCTGTGGGAAGGGACATGTGACACAGTAAAGTCACAAGTGGCACACAGTTGGCAAACAGTGACTGACTCTTCAATGACTTTTCCAAGACAAGTTTTAGGGGGGACCAAAGAGGCAAATAGATGGCAGGTGTGAAACAAACAAAATGGAGTTAAGTCCCCTGGCTACCTCCAATAGTTAATCTGTCAGTCTCAGCCCCAAACTATGCTTTAGTTGAATATCCACCACTAAGAGTTTTCAGTGCCTTTTTTTACTTAAAACATAGTGTCCAAGCCTGAGACTGTGTATCTTCACTCTTCTGTACCTCATTAGGTGACTGTCCAATGGAAGCACACACACATAGTTGGCTGGGCCCTAGCTGACCCAGCAGTACTGGTTTTCCTAACTTATCCAAACAAGTGATGAGAACATTTCCCTCCCAGCCAACAGCCACTGAAGTGAAAGACATTTTCTCATGGTTCTGTACTATGTGACTCAACTTCTTCTCTGAGAAAACAAAATGGAGTGCCCCATATTCAAAATAGCTGCCCCCTTTCCTTGGAGGAGTCCAGCCCACAGTTAACCTCAAGAACACCTACAGCAATTGCAGCATGAGACCCGAACAGAAGAATGAAGGCTTTCTTTTGAGGGAGACACAATAAAAATCATGCTGAGCTTTATAACTTCGAACAACAGCAACACCCCTCCAAACCTTTGAAGTGTGATCAGAAGCAGCTGGAAGTCAGTGCTGCATAGAGAGTTTGGAAACAATATTTTCAAATATGCACCCTGCTAAACAAAGGTTTTATTCCCTGCACAACCAAAGGCTTCAAGTACAGCCCAAGCTCAGTTGCACCACAGAAGCCTAAAGAACAGTCTCAGCTTGGAGGGAAGTGGCACTACTTGCACCACTGCTGACCTCCTCAACTAAGAGGAGCTATCTGAGACAGACTACAAGCTTACTCATAATCGCTGTACGAAAAGAAGGAGGAAAAAAAATCATTTGGCACACTGATCTATTTTTTTTATTTGTAGTTCTAGCAAAGCACATCTGGCAGAGATTTTTAAAAAATATTTTTGCAATATGGTTTCCTTTCAGTAGCTCAATTAATATCTCATTATTTATACAACACAAAAGAACTCCCCACATCTTTGTCGTCAAAGACTACTGAGATTCATTCCTTGCAATGTTGTAAAAATCATGCAAAACTGGGAACAAGAGATAAACTTACTGCTTTTTTTTGCATTCAATTGCTCGATCCACACTGAAGTCTGGAAGTCTGATAAATCCTTCTGCTTTTTCAGCCTTAAAAAAAAAAATTAAATATCACCACATCAACCAATTAGCAAGCTAGCAAACTCCAATGCTGAATAATATTTAGCATGCAAGTTCTTGTTTTTGACAGCTTTTTATACTGTAAAAATACATGCTCATCACCATGGGGACAGATCAACACCAAAGAAATATTCCTCTGTGATCTATATTTGTGCAAACCCTGGATGCTAGAAAGCCACCACTCTTGTTGGTGCAAGTGGCAGAGTGTGAGCATAGGTTTTGTTGATTAATAAGGATGAATAAGGGTTATATCATCCTTTCAGGTCTTGATGTTACATACAATCATAAAGGAGTGTTTGTTCCATGATGAAGCATGTATTTGTGTTACACAGATGTGTAACAGCACCACATATAATGATCCACATATAGCTGAAAAATACAATTCAAAAGTGACCCAAAATGATTCTAAGCAGAAACAGAGGAGAGTGTCCCCTGCATAATTGTAGCATGGACCATTTTGCAGGATCACCTACATATGTCTGTACATGAGCAAAGCAAAGGCAATACAGGTTACTCCCACCCCACAAGGTGAAATGGTGCAAGGGGATGATCCCACACAGCTGAGCTCTGTCGTTAAACACTGTAAACCAGCCTCAGGTGGCTTTGGCCACCCAGCTATCACTCCCCCCCCGAAATTTTCCCGCATGGTACAAGAGGTAACAAAAGCCAGGCAGACATTTACAGTACACTGTTTATATCCAGTCAGTCCTTTCTGAATGCAAGAAGGTTTACTGAGCAGTGACATCTCTGTTCTAGGTGACCAGGACCCTCTGTTAGAGAGTCGCTCCAGCAAAACTGAGGTGACCAGTAAGCCTCAAATTCTTGTTCTTGCTGCCTGAAACTGAAACATCTGAAGTGGAAACATCTTCCTTTACGTCATCTGTCTACATACACCTAGTCATCTGCAATGAGACTAGGACTCTTCCTAAGATGAGCAATATATAATATAGACAAAAGTCTCTAGCATGTAATGTCAGGAAAAAAAGTACTTTCCAAGACATAGAAAATGTTCATTCCTAAATCCCATTTTTGCTGCACCCAGCCACTATCCCTAGGCACATTAACATTCTGAAAATGAACACTGAGCTAAAGCAGGTAAAATATACACAATTACAAAGGCAGAGGGTAAATGAAGATGACTGACAGTATCTCAAGTCTCATTATGCATGAATATGATGTGACTATAAAAAGATGTTCATCAAGACAAGTCTTTGAGCTTTAATTCTTGGAAGTATGAACCTCCAAGAATGGAAATACAGATACAGAATGGATATTTCAGTGGGTGGCTTCCCCGCAGCTCTGCATATCTGTTCTTTGGTATACAATAAACCATGGCATAACCATCATTCCTGTCATTTACATGTATTAAACATTCAGAGGAGAGGTTTATATTTTTTGCATCATTGAGAGTTGCTGCTCCACGACACACACACATATACACATAGAAAAAAAAGCAGCAGTGGAAGGGCTTTTTGTTATTTTCTTTAGGTATAGGAGAAACAATGATGTTTTTCCACATCTGGGCTGAAAATATCTTGATTTTGCAGTGTTTGTATAAAAAAGTACTTATTTGCTATTGTGGGCTTTTAACTCTCTCTGATTGTATTTGTATCTGTAAAAATCAGTTCGAGGCTGGCTTGAGGAGCTTTTGTTTACATTCCACAGGTTGGCATTTCATGAGACTAAACTTATTGAGATAAAATAACAAAAAAATAATTGACAAGATTTTGTTAAAGTCTTTCTTTTTTTTTTTTCCATAATGTGTATGTCAATCACTTAGACCTTAAGCAAGTATTACCATTCCAGATCCATAGTCTACTAAGTATATAGGGATCAGCCAATGAGTAGGAGTGAGTAAAGAAGGAGCTCTATTCATGGGCTGCATTGTACTAAAGATAGAGAAGGTATTACCTGCATTTCTGTACCAGAAAGAGTGGTCACTTACTGGATTGGGTCAGCAAGAAAACTGAAAATCCTGTTTCATTCCCAAGACTACTCTAAGAACACCAGAGACCAATCTCAAAAAAGCAGTCCCTGAGGTATCAAAGTCACTATTGCATGCATTGCTGGATGAAAAATTTATACAATGCCAGTTGTTTCTCTGCAGTATGAATCAATAAACTCAGTTTAAGAGCAAGACCCTGTGTGAAGGAATACACTCTCACACACACAGCAGTAAATCAGTGGCCTGAGCTGGATAAGCCATCAGATGGGTGAGTGAGTGACTTGGGTCTGGGGCAGGTTGGCCTTTCTTACATGTTATAAATGAAGAGGATAATGGTGTGAACTTTTTAATGCAGTACTTGTACACATCTGAAACGTGCCATCTATGTAACAGAAAAGAGGAATCTGATGGGTATGTAGTTCCATAATTATCAGGGAAAAAAAAGGAAGGAAAAAAAGGAAGTCACAACAGTAAAACCTTATGAGTGTTATTATAGTCAGCAAATAGAATTCCAAATAAACCGTAGGAACAGAACATGTGGAAGTCATCTTTTTGGTCATTCTTGGGGGAAAAAATAATTTTAAAACATTAAAAGTGTATAGAAATCATAAATGCTTTCTTTCTTCAAAATGTTATCTTTAACATGACTTTAGCATGCTGTTGTTTGACTCACACATTTCACTCAAGCATCCTCGAGATTTTGATGCAAAGCTGTAAAATAGCCCTAAAAAACTCAGATAAAAAGAACCTCGACCTGTTTTCTACTTGATCAAGTTGTTTAAAAGAATAAGCTTTTATCTCTTGTGGTTTTTATGAAGGCTAGCCTAACACAAAAATCTGTACTTTTGCTACACTAAGTTGTAGAAAAATAATTTCAGTAATAACAACAGTCTCTGCAAATGCTTGGGGCAAAAAAAAGTGACCATTTTTTCACAGAAAAAGCTTTGCACTCCAAAAAGAATTTGTTTATGAAACATAATGCATGAATCCAATGAAAGAAGCTAATGTCTTTTTCAGCTTTCCTCAATATGTTATCTAAATGTTGTGGCTCTAGGAGATTTAGTAAGTCATTTAAAGTGAGTGTAATGTTACAGAAAGATTTTTAAAAATAGTGCCGTAACATGAAATATCTTGTTATTGTGGAACAGCTCCGGTCTGCAAATCAGGGTACTCCTCATGGCTTCATCAGTGTTTCAGCACTGCCCACAGAATACCTTGTGGATGTTGGAGGATCACTTCAGTCCTCAAACCTTTTCAGTCTTTTTTCTCTCTGCCAAGTACATGAATGAGGCAACCCATAGAACTGTGAATAATTTGTGTAAGATACTGGACCAGAGGTCCCCAAAGCTCTCAGCACAATCAGCCGACATCAATGACTTTTTCTCGCCCATGTGAGCGGCAACTACAACTCAAAGGTAAAAGATTTTTGTTTTAAAAGATTGTAATTATACAGCTTCCAGAAAAGCTGCTGGAGTGAGGACCAATTTAAATGCAGTAAATCGGAAAAACCCCATAACCAAACACAAAGATAAACAGTGACAGTAGATCACAGCCTGCAACCCTTTAATTTTATATCTTTTTTTTTTTCAACGTAGTCCCCATGACAACCATCTTTTACACATTGTGCAAAACTCTATTTCAGCTGTACTTGGAAAACCAGTCAAGCTATCCTAATGACCCACCAGAAGGAGGGATTTAGTCTTTTGTCCCATTCCAGCCAATACTATCCAACACAGTCAAAACAAGCACAAAGAGCTGGGAACCTGGGTTTATATGTGATGATTCTCACCCTCCCCACCCCCCTCTTCCTATAGGAGTACTGATTCCCTCTGGGGTTTCAGTACAAGAACTAAAGTATTGCTAAAGTATTAGACAGGATCTCACACTGTCCTCTTTAAACGCTTGTCTTCAAGGCAGCTGCCTACAGACAGCTGTGCTCAAAAAAGGGATCAAACGCTAATGAAAAGCAGTTGTCCAAGGAGTCTGGTGTTCCTGTACGCACCCAGAAAGTCTGACTGCTCAGATCCATTTTCTGACATTTTCTGTGTTACCATTGCAAAGCCAACCCTTCTGTTTCCTCTTAGTTCAAACAGCTTCCCTCCCGAGATTATGAGTGCATCCATGCTGCAAACAGAAATTTACCTGCCTCATATTTTATAAAGAGGAAGGGTGTTGAGGAGAGATTCCAGGGCAGCCTACCCAAGCCTAACTAGACCACTGGGCCCTAACTTCACTGCTTGCAGTACCTCAGATAGTTCATCAAAGGCTTATACGGATTTGCGTGTATTCTCTAGTTTGCTTTCAATGAAGAAGCTTGACTCTCAGGGTGTCTGATCTGCTATTGCTGATCTGTCTCAGAATTTTATTATTTTTTCTCTTTCGAGCTGTGGCATTCACAAAGTATCTTATGTTAAATTGAAGAAAATATCATGCAAATGTCACAAGTGTCCTATATCGCGTCCCCCTATCTGTCTCACATGAAAGACCCAGAACCAGAGTAGCTTAAAGGCAAATTAAACCAGAGTAACAGAAACATCCAGAGCTTCAGAGGCACCTGAAGACAGACTTCACAAAGAACATAACGTCAGCTGAGGTTATCTATCCAAATCCAGGATGATGCACGTTCCTGTACAAATTCCACCCACTCCCTATTTTCCTCTTCTCCATTAGAAAAATAGGTCCAGCACCCTGTTGCTATGCTACAGTTACCAGTGATTGGTTTTCACACATCCACAAACAAAACACACTCGTTTCTCACAAGAACAAAACTGGTCAGGCAGAGCTACAGGCAAACAGTGTGCCATGGTTCCTTTAACCTCAGCCCCACTCTTTCACCACCACCTTTTGCTTCAGCCTCTGTAAGAGGGCCAATAACAGGAAGCCTCAGACACGTGGTAAGCAGGACTCCTCTTTCAACAGAACTCCAAACTTTAGATTGCCATCTTGTATGATCCACTGAAACTGAGGATTAACTTTACTGAACACAGTGTCAGAGAGGTAGTACTATTGCCAGGCCAGAGACTTAAAAGAAATATCAAGAAAGCAAGTGAATATGTCACTGCTATTTCTCCTTCACCAGTCTAGAGGTGAAAACATTTGTGAAAATGCATCAGGTCTAATTGATCTCAGATCTCTGAGCATGTCTCTGGTCTCACAAATTTAAGAAAGCAGGTCTTAGCAAAGGACACCTTCTGTCCTTTCTAAACCCTGTAGTTACTGACATTCTGCAAACATTTCCTTAATCTAGTTACATAGAGGCTGCACTGTAAGTTGTCCAAAGAAACCTGGAGTTTTCAATACAAAATAGCATGTGAGAGTTGGCAGAAGTTGAAACCAAAGAGACACTACCAGCTAGCATGTTAAAGGAACAGCTGTGATAGGTGAGAACTCAGGACTGACACAAGCCAACAGTATTTTGCAGCTATATGAGCTCTTTGGAGCAAATAAAATAAATTGGAATGAGGCTGACACTTGTTCATTTGGGGGCAGTCAGTGACAGTCAGAAAGGCATGGGCTGCAGGATGAGTGCTGTCTAGAGCACTGGGACCATCATGATCATGGTTTCTCTGGATCCCAAGAGCAGTATTTAGCCAGGCCACAACAACCAAAGGAAGTGGAGGGCTTTGCACCTCTCCCCCACCACCCTTCTCTTCCCAGAAGGCAAACTTTGCCTGGTTGTGCTTTTTTATATTTCCTCCCAGCTTGATTACTCCTCAGAATTACTCCTTTCTGATACTTCCCATGTCTAAAGGACACATCAGCCAGCCAGCTCACCTTTCTCAAAACTGCTTGCCCAGAAGTACACAGATTTCTAACAGCTGATTTTGATAAGTGTTTGCAAGGTATTAATGCTACTGGGGAGTATATCTACCAGGCCATATCTTTCAAGCAAAGATATTGTAAGTATTGGAGGGGAAAACGGCTTTTAAATATTTTTTTCTTTCCTAATTTTCCTATTCTTTTCCTTTCTCTCATGCACGTATCTGATTTAGTCTTGAAGGAAGTCTATATCAGATTACCACAACATCATAAAAAAACAACAGCCCAAGACCAGCTTTCACTTGTCCCCAGAAAGGAATAGCTAATACCATCTTTAAGTACCAGTCAAAATTTTTATTCTGATTTAAAATAAACAAACAAAAAATTAAATAAATCAATCAATCAAACAAAAAAACACCCTAAAAAAACCCACAAAAAACAATAACACTATACCCACAACTAAAGGGAGAATGTGGAATACTCTGCACAGGAGTTAAGCTTTTTTTTAGGGTATGGGAATTTTTTTAATGGCTTAAACTATTTTATTTGTTCCCTGAAGCAGTTAGCAAGATTTTTAATGGGGATTACTGCAACAGAAATAAACAAGTGGAAACAATCCAGATAGCCTTTGATTTTTTTTAAATGCTCTAAGAATTAATAAGGGTTTCTTTAAACCTTCATCTTTTGCTGGGCCTGGGAAATGCTGATTTTCAAAGAAGCTCATTTCTATTTAAGGAACCTGATGTCCATCCACAATTCCACACTGAAGCTGCTGAGTTTCAACCTATGTTTTTGCTGGCATCCCCTAATCCTCTGCATACCCTAATTCTGGACTCTGCCACTTCATCATTTGATTGTGATAGGAGCTTTTTAGAGGTAGTGATGCAAGAGAGCAAAGAGAAGGGAATAATTCTGTCTGAATCTTCCTAGAATGGGCAAGACATCCTCTCTGCCCAATCGAACCAGTCTGAAGTAAAGCCAGCTATTCTCTAGCACTTGAAATGAAAAAAGAAAAAAAAAAAAAAGAAGAAAGAAAAAAAATTAAGAAAGGAAAAGAGAAAAAAAAAAGAAGAAAAAAGAGAAACCAATCAGACAAATAAACAGAATATTCTCCATGTGGAAGGGGATGGAGAGAAAAACAGGAGAGACACTTCTGAAAATTACATTTATCAGAAGTGAAGAAGAATTCTTGTTTTGAGTCTTGATAGCAAGTGTCCGCAAACTGCTCAACCCAGGAAAATCTTTTCCAAATTCAAAGACCACTAGTGACTTCAAAGAACAGCTTTTTACAGGGCAGAACAGACAGCAAGTTAACATTTCACAAGTACTTGCTGAACTAGAAAAAGCAGTTTTCTGCATATGTCACATTCACATATACACTTCCCAGATCACAGGAAATGTCAGGACTGAGAACTGAACCCCATTATTTGTACTCCTTCAGGGTGCATCTATACTGTAACCACAGCCACCCTTGTCTCAGTCCCAGCAGATGCTGTTTGTCTGGCACCCGGAGCTGGATGTGCACTGTACTCACCAGCTGACTGCTGTACCAATACAGTGATGACTCCTTTAGCACACACCAGAACTTTTTCCATTTGTTGCCAATGAAAGCTCCTTTTTCCTTCTTTTTGTAGAGCCATCCTTGGCAATCGGCCTGTCCCAGCTCTTTGCACGATATCCTCCGTCGGCTCATTATAAAGAATCCTGTGCCATTAAAAATACAGTGTTCTGCTTTCTTAAAAGTGCATTACCAGGAAAGAGGTTGCTGCCAATTAAAGCTGTCAACCTTACTTAGCAATCTCAGAAAATCATCCAAGCATATCTTAAAATATACTTAGAAGTCGTTCAGTTTTATAATGGCTGTGACAGTAACACACATTCTTTTGAAAGGCATGCTGATGTTCAGAAACAAAATAGTAAGCTATAGATAATGCAGACACTAATTAATTGTAAGATACACAAGATGTAGTAAATTAAAAATACATCCTTTGATCCTTTTAAGAGAAGCATGCATATATTTTCCTTCACACAGCTGCACTGAAAAGAATACATCTATTTAAGTCAGCTAGAGAAAACTATTATGCCAAGTACATGAAAACCGCTAGTGTGTATCTCTATGCAGGCAGCTGATTCTAGCTCACTGATTACCAGCTTTGATTCAATTAACATACCACAAGGATTTAGTCCAAAGGAACAGCCCGTTGTCATTTTTCTCAGAATCAGTTCAAGAATCAGTGGAGTTAAAAAGCAGCCTTCCACCAGCTGAGTAGCAGTACAAAATCCTCACCCTCTCAAGAATAAGACACACTAAGAAAATAACAGAGGAATCCGTGAGAGAAAAGAAAAAACAATCTCTCATTACCTTGACTTTTCTTTTTTGCCTTCTGACGCAAAGGAACCTGTAAGAAATGCAGGAAGGAAAGAAAAGAGGAAATTTCAGATTGTGTTGCAACATTTGTGTAGAAAGGGGAGGGGGAAGATAGAGAAGGACGTGGTGGTGATGCTGGTGGTATATGCAGGATGGAAACACATAACCCACTCACTGCTGAAGGGACGTTAGTAGCTGAAGCATAAAATATGTTAATTAAAATTGATGTACATCTAGTTGAGCAAGAGCAAACATAATTCTATTACATGTGTCTGTCTACTAGTGCTTCCTGTTCTGCACCCACAGGCAGCTTCTATTTTGCTGTGTTTGCCTGAATTGTATTCTGCATTTTGAAGTTAAAACTCCAGCATTTTAATGCTTCATTATGCTCCATAAGCCAGATTTACAAACATGGAAACACTGAAATACGTGCCAGGTGACTGATAGTCATTTAGCTCATTCTAAGAAATCCTGAAAAAGAAAAAAATTTTTTTTCCTTTTTTCTTTTTTTTTTATTTTAGTGTAAAGCGTGTGTTTTTTCCTCTGTAAGAGTTTCATAATATTTCTTAACAAAAAAAAAAAAACACACAACATATATGGAAGTTTAAAAATAACAAAATTGAATCATATTTACTCATTTGCAGTCTGTATATTTCATCCTGCATAAACACATGGAAAATGAAACTAAAACAGAAGACCACAGACCAAAAAAGGAGGTCATTGAAAATGGAAGGTCTGGTTTTTGGAGTAAATTCTCCCTAGACAGGCTGGTTAGTTGTGTGATTGTGGACAAAGCACTTGACTCCTCCTTGCCTCAACCTTTCCATCTCTAGTGTGGCAACTACATCATTCACCTTTTTCTATTTTTAGGAAAGTTTTGAAGCCTCTGGATGACAAATGCTGGATAAAATGACATATGATTTAATATGCTGGCCACAACGTTGCTATGCAAAGCTGGTAGCTACCTGATCTGCTGCAGAGCTACGCTATGAACATCCCTAATGTAGCTCCTTTGCCTTTCCAGCTTCTCAGGAAAACAAAACCCGATTTCATATCATTCTTGAAAAATTTGATGGCTCTTCTCATAGGCAAATTAAAGGTGAGTAAAGCTAGACTGTCTGCAAATAGTAATAGAAGAGATCCCTGCCGCCAGTGTTTACAAGAGCTACAACTTTCCCTAAGCAGTGATCTTTGCAGCATGTATCACACAGTGCAGAATGTATATTGCCATGGTGTGCTTATTTGGTGCCTATTTGAGACAACCTGAACAACCTGCTTGTGGGAAGCTTCATCAGGAATGAATAATCCCAGACTCCTGCTTAATCATTGCATATTCTTTTTTCCTTTTTTTCCTTTTTTTTTTTTAATTCTACCACTGCCTTTTTCTCTCTCAGACTATTCTCCATGACAACACACAAAGAAAAGCAGTAAGAAAACACATCAGCTCTGTAAGAGTCTCTGTCATTTCCCCATCCTGTGCAGGCCACCCTTTGTGCCATTCCAAAGACAGTAATGCCCTGGTGAGGACACATGGAAATAATATATGGCCTCAGGGAATCAGTGGGTCACACAGACAAACTAATTACTTTCCTTTAGAGAAACCCAAAATGATATTAAGAAAATTAAATCTAAATCAGCTCTCCTTGCACAAAAACTAAGTAGTAAAGGCAACATCACATCTTTGCCATGATACTGTAGTGAGGTCATTTCATCTTTAACCAACATAAAGTTGTAAAAGACCCGAGACAGGATGTGGCTCTCTCTACACAAGTGAGGAAAAAGCAATCTTTCCACTAACCTTGTTGATGATCTAAAGCAAAATAACATGGTCTATAGGTCACCCGTCAAGAAAGAGTTAAATACCCATATTATGCAAATCATCTGTTAGAGCCCCATTTATATCAGATTGAGGAAAAAACTGATTACCTAGTAAGAACTTGGGCTTGGTAAAAGAATTTACAAATTTGCATTTATTATTCAGTGGCAATGATGATATCCTGCTACAAGTGGATACGGGTGATGAACCCACTTTTCTTCATATTTTATGGGAAGATTTGGGAAATTAATGGTGGAAGAAAGGGAATTTTCTTCAGCCAGCACTGTATTTAGTTTGTCTTAATAAAATTAGTAATAAATCTGTAACAAAATCACTATTGAATGAAAATTTTTGAATTAAGATACATTTCCAGTTGTCTTTCCCAATATTCCTGAAAAGTGAAGTAAATATTCAACAAATTAATACTAAACCTGGAATTTGGCAACTTTTAAATGTGTCTTAGTGTTGTTCAGAAACCCAGCTTCATCCTATAAAAAATAGCTGTTTTGCTCTGCACAAGAGAAAGCTTTTATCCCCAACTGCAGTAATAAAATCTGGCACGATTCACAAAATTGCCTTCCCAAATATTGTTGATTTATAAACAAATAAAAACAACCTCTTTCTCCAAAGCACAGTGTTTGGAGTCAGATAGATATTTTATGAAATAAACAAACAGTTTTAACTGTTTAACTATTTTCATCTCAAACCAATAGGAAACCTGCATTTAAATGAATTTACCACAAAATTCATAAAATGCCTCACCAGCAGAGTTTGGATTCAATTTTTCACAAGAATACAACACATTAGCAAGTCTCCAGTGGCAAACCTTTCCTCAAGAAGTAAATTAAAGTTTTCCTCCTCTGAAAACTGGTTTATAAAAGTTAATAATCTTTTGTTTCAGTGAACTCGGGTTGAATATTGATTAAGAGATACTTTTAAGTTTCACTCTTATAGACATTCTTACCAGTGCAGAACAGAGAGAAAACTGTTTATGGCAGAGTTGCTACCAATAAAACCAGTGGTACCAGGGGCACAACAGCTGTTTTAGATATGAATGTACTCTAAGTGGCAGACATAGTCACTGGAACAATCTGAAACTAATGGTTTTGCTTCTGACAGTGGTAGATGTTTTTCTATAAAGCTCAAAATGGGAAATTATTTATTTCATTATCACAGGTTCAACTGAAAACAAACCAAGAACAACAGATCTATTTCTATCTTTTCTAGTTACCAGGGGAAATCTAAGAGCAATAATTCTCAGAAAGCTCTTGAATAATTGAAAAACATACATTTTTGTGCAAGACTGGCAGTAGAGAACAGGTTTAACCTTTTTTGGTAGGTTTGGGTTTACTGAGGGCTGAACAGGATGGGATAGTGATCCTGCAGAACAAGAGAGACTTCAAGCTTGCTATCCATTACTCCTCCACTTTGCAAATACACCCGTGAGCCAATTACAAAGGACTACACATTATTCACAGCCACTTCTGTGCCAGGCAGGCTCCAGTGATGAGCAAAAGCATGAGAAAAGATGACAACTTCAGCAAAGACTTCTGTCAGTTTAGAGGTCCTATTTTTCCACAGAATCACAGTATGACTGAGCTTGAATGGACTTCAGGAGGTCATCTAAGTTCACCCCACACCTACAACTGGTTTTCCAGGACCATGTCCAGACAGCTTTTGTATATCACCAAAGGCGGAGACTCCACAGTCTCTCTTGACAACCTGTGACAGTGCTCAATCATCCTCACAGTAAACAACTGTTCAGAGGAGACCTCCTGTGTTTCAGTTTGTGCCCATCACTTCTAGTCCTGTCACTGGGCACCACTGAAAAGAATGATAGAATTCTTAAGGTTGGAAAAGACATTTCAGATCATCAAGTCCAACTGTCAACCTGGCATTACCACCATGTCCTTTTCTTCGCACTCTCCCTTCAAGTATTTACACATTGATAAGATCCCCCTGAGCCTGTTCTCCAAGATAACAGTCCCAGCTCACTCAGTCTTCCCTTGTACTGTAGATGCTACAGTCCCTTAATTGTCCTTGGGCCTCACTGGTACATCCATGTCTCTCTTGAACTGAGAAGTCCAGAAATGGACACAGCATTCCAGGGGCAGCCTCACCAGCACAAAATAAATTATCACCTCCCTTCACCTCCTGGCAATACTTTGTCTAATGCAGCCGAAGATACCATTTGCCTTCATTGCAGCATGGGCACGTTTCTGGCTCATATTCAACATGATGTTCACCAAGACTCCCTGGTCCTTTTCTGCAAAGCTACTTTTCAGCTCTATGGCCCCCAGCATGTACTAGTTTCCACTCGCAGTATTGTTTGTGCTCAAATGGAATAACAATATGGGATAGAGGGCTGGATGGGCTTTGTCAGTCTCTCCACAAGATCCTGGATCCTGGCCCCCACCAGGCAGCAAACCTCTCCAGATGGCTGGTCAGGGCCTACAGAGGGATGTCTCTGTCTCTAACAGCAGGGACTCCCCCACTGCAGTGTCTCACCATTTCTTCTTGGTAGCCTTGCATGGTTTACAGTTAGGTAAACTAGGTCCTTTGCTAGTAGGCACATCTGGCTTCACTTCAGTTATGAGGGTAGTCAACATATTTTGCAGTTGCAAGTTCTTAGGAGAGGTAGGAGCCTTTGTCTTGATACAAGAAATAACCAACTTCCATCCTTCCCCTTCTGCAGAAGTTTTGCTTACATTGACAGTGGGGGTAGACAGTGCCTACTTCTCAATTGCAGGTGGGGACTGATGGTCATCAAGCTATTTTGTCTCAGAGAAGACCCTATCTCTCTCCATTTCATTTACTGTGATGCTGCACAGTCTGCACACTTCTTCCTTTGTCTCCTTCACTTGCCAGCACAGCTCCTCCAAGATGGCACAGCTCCCGCAAGACAGAGGGTCATCTCTCCTGGCCTCAAGGAGAGGTCCTGACACCTCCTGCAATCTGGGACTTGGAGGGCGTCAAACCCCCTCAAAAAAAAAACAGTCTGTGTGGAAGCCTTTGCCCCAGGAGGGGCAGCTGTTCCTACATCTACCGGGGGAAGCTGCCCTGTTACCAGCATGCCTGAATGCAACACAGTTTCAATTGAGCCCCCCTTATTTCGCTCCTTCTTCATGCTCTGCTGCACAGACTGGTGGGTCTGTTGGCTGCACTCAGGGTAGGTTCCTCCCTACCACCAGTTAAAGGGTAATTGACCCTTCCTAATCATGGGGAGCTGTGTCAAAGGCTGTAGGTGTCTTGGATCTGGGGCAGCTGCCAGGAACAGCCAAGGATCACATCAAGGGATGCTTCTACCTTGGGACTGAAGGGCTTGCAACATGCAAAGTCCCCAGGAGAAAAAAAAATAGGGTGAAATAGGTGAACGAAGCTGTTTCAGAGGAAACAAAAAAAGTTGGTTCTACAAGGAAAAGCAGGGGCATTGGGCTAACAGTGAACACCATGTCACATGAAATTCAACTCACAGTACATGAATCTGAGAAGGCACCAAAGGCAGCTAGGATCTACAGTTATATTCTACAGAGCTATACTTTTCTTGAGCTTCCTAGGGGCTAGATAGATGTGTGGCTAAGAAAATCCTTTGCTAAGCTCGCATCTTATGTTACTGTTTTCTCATCCACTGAAGGGTAGGACTTGGAAGTGAGGGCATCCCTGGCATCAGGCACATGCAGTAGATTTAATTTCATCCTTAGAGCAGAACTGGGGTAACCTCACCACTTGGCCTGGCCTAGAAGCAAGATCTTGTTTGGATATTGATGCTGTTCACGTATGCTATTCTGTTATGCTGCTCATAGTCCTCTGTGATTACAAGGATACAATCCCCAGATATGACCTCTTCAGCTGATCAATAACTCTGACATAACTTCAATTATACTTACGAGAACATTGCCATCAGCTTCCATGAATGGCTTCAAAGCTTAATGGAAAAGCTGTAAAAAGAGAAAGTTTTGTGTACTTCAGCTTTGTGTTATATTTTCATACAACGTAAATCTTGGTAGTAGAGTAAAAAAAAATATTTTAATACATTTTGTTCTGCCAACTCTATCCTCCAACCCCCAAAAAAACACTTTTCCAAAGATAATGCTATGTTATGTGAACTGATTTTGCTGATTTAGAAGTCAACAAATGGTAAGTAACACTAACTCAAAACTATCCAATGTCTTCTATGAAATAAATAGAATAAACTCATGGGTGTGGCTGGGGGGTTGCTTTTTGCTTGGTTGCAATGGTTTTTGGAGTTGGGTGGGGTTGGGTTTTTTAGGGTAAATGCAGAGAGAATAAATAATATTGGGGATTAATTATTTTTGTTCATTTTGGTTTTTAATCTTAAAGAAATCTATAGGATTTTGATTGCTGTTTTGGTTGAGTTATTCCCAGTGTTTTCTGGGAATGCAAATTAGGAAACCTTCTGGTTCTCCTGAATGGGATGAGACCTCATAATGGATTGTAATTTTTTTATTCCTGTAGACCAAAATCTGTGTAGTCCAACAGTAGACACTAGAGTTTATTTTCCAAAGACATACCAAGTTAGTGGTTATCCATTTAGGTGAGAGATCAGGTGACTTAATTTTGTTAACAAAAGCACTAGTCAACTCTCTACATGATTTTCCTTTGGTTGGTAGAATGGACAGATGATGAATTGGTGCAGTGTACAAGATGAAGGAAAACATACCAATGTTTTGGTGCCAGCAAAGTTCCTATAAAACTCACCCCTCTGCATGTGAAAGAATCATTGAGGGAAATGGAAGAGGATACAAGACTCTGCTGAAGCAAACAAGAAAGGATTTCCAGAAATAGAGCCACACTTCAGAAGAATTTCTAACAAGAACTTTTTCCTTTTGCTAGAACAGATTATTTATGTGCCACTCCTCATACATAATATTTGGTTTAGTTTGAAAATAAAATCTTCCTACATAAAATAAAAACCCACCTACTGGCTTCCAGCAATTTCAAACCAAAAATAGAAAGGCAAACAAATACATATTTTTCTGGCTCTCTGTCATTTCTGCTCAAAAATAGAAAGAAGTACTTTCCATAAGTGGCTCAAGTTGAAGTAATATCATTATGAGGAGAGATGTTATGGCCAATAATTTCAAGGATGTTTAGAAATCATACCTAGTATAAACAAGCAGAGGAAACACCTTTCGTTATACAAGCACATTAACAGTGAATCTCAAACACAGAGCCAGAAAGCAAAGGAATAACAGATCATATTATTGTAATTGTTGAGACATGTGGCCTTTTCCCTGTCATTTCTTCATTTCATGTGTGCCTTGGGTTTGGGGAGGAATTGCACAGCTTTGAATCAGACACGGTACTAGGAGCAAGAGGAGAAGCACTAGTTAACTGGCAAGGAAACATTTCCGCCTGTGTGCTTTGTGCCAGAGGACCTGAAATGGATTTCAGCAATCTCTTCTCAGTGACTTTAACTCAAACTTTTGTTTAGTTTCCAGAAACTGGACAAGCAGTCTTTGAGCCAGAATCCAGTTTTCAAAGGAAGCACTGACTTCTGTCTCATTATAGAGGAGTATAATTTATTATTCCCTGTATAATGAAAGATATTGTAAAAATTACATGTTCAGTACAGAAATAAGTCTGAATTTATTTCTCCTAAATAAACCCAACCTGAGTGAGACCAGTTACACTATGTAATGGCCTTAGGATTTTTATATTCACTCAACTATACTCAACTGTTGCAAAACTAACATTTCAGAAGGGCATAACCTGTTTATCTTCACACTACATTAAAACAAGTCATCCCTTTCAATTTTATGCAGGTGCACAGTGGAAAAACTATATATCCTTTCTAAACAGTCAGGTAAATTAGGAGAAGGAGCTGGATAAATGTGGCCACTCAAATAGAGCTAGTTGATACCTGCCTTACTGGATGGTCCATCATGAAACTGTAGGGGCTGTCTCTATGAACCATAATCCCCCACCCCCAGTAATCTCCTCACACAGGCTGCAGTTGGCATCCCCTGATGAGCAGTGCATCTCACTTTCCCTCTGCACAGCAGTAGGTGGTCACACTGTGTCAGCCCAGAAGCATGCTCAGGGTTGGCAGTTTTGCCAATAGAAAGGTTTCCCACTCCACAAAAGCTACACCTGAGCTCAAGACCTTTGCAAGCCAGTGAGAGGTTGGTAAGCGACAACACTTGAATTCATACCATCAGGAGGGTGTCCTAACTGGAGTAGCTGCAGCAGGAGAAGACTTGGGTCAGATCACCACATTTCACAGAACTCATAGTGCTGTATTACAGACTGGAGACACACGTGTGTATCCTTGTCTTGACTCAGGTGGACACTGAAATTGAAGTGGGGTATTACCCCCAGAGGTGAGTGTGAGATTCTAGCTGTCTTCTAAACCCCTTCATTTGCAACAAGATAAATTCTAGGAACAGAAGGAAAGGAAAACCCTCCAGCCTATAGATTAAGGCACCCACATGGAAAACATGCAACAGGATTGCAGTCTGCTGTAATGAATGTTCAATTTGCTAAAACTGAGAAGTGGAACAAAACAAAGAGAGAAAATAAAACAAGGCACAGTAAAACCTCTCCCACTTCAAAGGACTTCATAAACAATAAACCAGACTTGAATTTCTCACTTTCTGGAAGACAAAACACAATGGATGTACTGGATAAAAGCAAAGGGGATGAATTTACATTATCAGCTTGTAAACCATACCTATATTCCTTTGGCTTTTCTTACAGGTGCCTAATATAACTCATTCAATTTCCATCTAAATTGAATACATTATGTCAAATGTGGTTTCAGCTAAAAGATTTCTAAATCAAGTTTTTGAGTGCTTTTTTGTTTTGATTTAACAACTGAATAAATTATCACTGTGCATAGCTTTATTAGTCTCACTTCTCTCCTGCTCTTCCAAGAAGAGTAGTAAACAAGTAGGTACATGAGTAATGGCTGACGCAACAAATGTGGAAACAGAGCAAGTGTCTTACCAGAAATATCTTGCAATCATAGATAGTCAAATTGACTTCATCATCTCTTCGGAAATATATAGAAATATCTCTGTAAAGATCAAAGGTAATTTGAAAGGGTGGAAAAAAGGAAAGAGATAAAAAAAGAAAACAGCGAGGTTCCAATGATTCTAGTTGCAAAAATCTATCTTACTTCATTAGTAATATTCCTCTTGGGGAAGTCAAAATCCACAAGGCCTGATGCTGTCTCTTACCAATTACAAGCTACAGCGAGTACATCAATATGCAATGATAGTGGTATAAGCCTGCCAGATATGCCTTCCAGGCATCCAACAGATGACATCCAGAGTGGACATACACCTTCGTGTTTCTGATCAAAATATTTGAGACACGCAACCTGACTCAAACTATTTGTGTTGCTGAAGCACCTTAGTTGTGTGTAGCTAAGCTCCTATTCTGATGGCATTGACATAGACTACTCAAAAAGAAAATTTCTGCTTTACCAAGCCCCAAGCCAGGGCTGTAGATAACCTGGAAAAAGAGCTTTAAACCTTCTGTTTAAATTTCTCACACTGGTCACCAGCTTTAACCTCTATGCTTTTCTGTTTATTTGGCTGCCTGCAAAAATCTGCACTTCAATGGGCAATGAATTGACAGGCAATATGAAACTAATGACAGCATTACAGAAGTTTCCCCCAAAAAATCAATTATTACTTAATCACATATCTCACCAGACATTAGGAATTGCATTGCCCCAATTTATAGCAGCGCTTGAAGCACTGTCCTGTGGCAAGGAGACAGCCTTACATAATAGTCCTAAATTATCGCATTACCTCTAACTGGGGTTCTTGTAACAATGCAGGGGGAAAATAATCAGAGTGATTGCAAGCTCATAATTGTCCTTTGGCTTACTAGAGATCAATTTAATCTGACAGAACCTTACCATTAACCACTAATTAGTCAGATCTAGTCAATTACTTAACCGGTTAATCAGCTGTCTAAATCAGCTGCCTAAATCAACTATCTAACTTGTACCAGGAGTTTCTAATCTGCAGATTTTCTCTCTCTTACTGGCTCACCAGGGAAGATGGATATTAAGCTTTGTGCTTTGCCTCAGGGCAGTGACAAATAGACGTTAAGGCACTTTTCACAAAAGTTCATGGACCATCCCATCCTGGATAATGTATCCCATCCACCCTGGTCCACATGACTCTGTGTTTCCAAATTGCGGATGAAACTACAGATTCACCATTAGCATCAGAAAGAGCAAGTCCATTAAAGATTAGTCATAAGACATAATTGTCAAAGTATACCTTCATCTTTGGCCACAATGGATAAATTCAAGCTTATTGAACAAATGTTACACTTGGAAAAGACAAAAGGGTTCTTTCACAGGCTTAACAGCAAGAAACTGCATTTTTCATATCTAATGCCATTATATTTTAGAATACCATTGGTTATAACCTTATTTTCAAATGCATTTCCTCAACTGCAAACAATTCAAAAAGATAACTTCTGACTCTATTTGGGAGAAGGCCAGGAAAAACTGGAACAAAAATCACTGCTCCTGTGTTGGAGACAAGGAAGGGTCTGGAGATATCACCCTGCTTGGATCATAGCCAGATCCTGTCAGTCCAGCTGGGAAGCCCAAGAGCAGCAAGTTACACATGCTGACACCTCTGAACAAGCAGTTGCAGGAGTCAAACCTCACTGCCTTCTGGAGGAGAGGGGCTGGAGAGAATGAAGAGGTTCAACAGAAGATATGTGCTCCAGCTGCCTCAGTGGCCTCATAGACCAAAATGAGAAATCAAAATGACATGCTTAACAAAGTGTGTCTGTCCCAAACTCCTTGAAGTGTTGAACTGTTTCCTACTGCTGCTATGTTTGAAGGCCAAGGAAGAGTTTGCAGAAACACTGAGTGCAACACTGCAATTCTTACTGTCTTCTAGTTGTCTTTGTGTGTGTGTGTGTGTGTGTGTGTGTGGTACGCAATAAAAGCAGGTAAAGTTAAGTTGGCTGCAGAAATGGATGAAGAGTTAGTGCAGTTAAGGTGTAAGTAAACATTTCAGGACTAGAGAAGCACTTCCCTGGTGTTCTGCTCTCTTCCAAAAAAATGCACAGATTTCTGCTGCCTCAGAAGATGAAACACAGAAGGGAGGCAGGAAAAAAGAGCACAATGCCTATAGCCCCTCCTGAGACAACCATCTAAGGGGTTTCTCGAAGCAAATCCCTTGCAAAAAGATACAGATGAGGAGAGAAGGACTGTCATTCCCTCCTCTGTTTTTTCAGAACAGTTTTTCAGCAAAGACAATTTTGAGGGAACACTGCAATGCCCACCATGTAAAGAAAGAACAAGGGCATGTTTAGCTGCAGCACAAAGGTACAGAACTGCTGCACTACTTGCAAACATGGATTTTTGCAGTGACAAGCACCTGGGACATACTCACTGGAAGGCAGTTCTGACAAATGTTTGCTGTCATGGCATTGCTGAAGGTTTATGAATCCAATGGAAGTTAAAAATTGAAAAAATTGTGAGTTTGGAGGACAAGGTTCAGAAGAAAAAAAGAAAGAGAAAAGATATTGTTATCAAAATGAATCAGATTTCCTAAAATAAGACTAATAAAAAAAAATTCTGCCAGATAGAGCTGACATAGGTAGGTTGCCTGGCACACCCCAGATTTCAGCTCTGCCCTGTGCCATTTCAAGAATACACTGACTTTAGGGTCCTTTGCCCAGCAGAACACAATGGCATTTTCCTTTTGGAGAATTTTTACTTTTTCCCATCCAGTAGTCATTGCAATGAAAACCCTCCTGGGAGGCAGGACTCCTCAAGGTGGGGAATGGCCTCCCTACAGCCTCACAGCACTACCAGGCTGCCCCAGGAGGGGATCAGTCCCCACCTACACATTGCCAAAGGCATCTTCTGAGTGGGGATAATTTGATTTCAGGCAACGAAGCTAAGGCTAGAGCAGAAGCTTTAGCTCTTCCTGCATTTACAGGTGTTCTCCAGGGCACTGTGGATGGTGGTTTCTCCTCTGTCCAAAAAACCCGGTTACCTGAGCAATATTTCCTGAGCTGCCACCCTGTTGAGTGATGTAACAAGGAAATCCAGTCCCTTTACAACTGACACAACTGCACTGTAATACATCAGTATAACAGGAGCATGCTTTTGACTTCTGCATTTGAGACCAAAAGGCCAGCAAAAATTGCTACTGTTTGCGCTCTCTGAAGCTTAGAGAAGAGTCTTCTTTCTCCCACTCAGGCACAGTTAATTTTACCAACAGCACTATACAAAAGGCCAGCATTCACACTTCCAGGGAAGTGCCAAGAAAACAAGTTTTAAAAATAAAGCAAAATCATTGTGTTGATGATTATGAGGATGAAATGGAAAAGAAATAGCTGGGGTACTTGCTGCTTCTTCCATCAAAGGCTTCCCCTCCACATTCACAAAGTTCTCAAGAAACTGAAGTCTTCAGAGTTGTGTTTGGTTCCTTATCAAAAGGTCAGGAGCATTGAAGAGTTTGTCTTCTTCCCACCCACCGCAGCACACAAAGTACATGCACTCAAACATCACCTCTGCAAGACAGCAATCTCAGTGGGGAGAGATATAGCAACGACAAACTGCCCTGGCACGTTTCACCAGAGGAGGGCAGAACTGCTTCTGCACTACGATGCAGTCTGGTCAGCCATACAGATTTGCATGTGGTCTTCTTTTCCCCACAGCTGAAAGGCATTTCCCCAGGAACAAGAGAATGGAGAAAACTTGACTGCTGACATCATAGCTTCTCCAGAGAAATTTAGCCAGCGCCCATTCCTCAATTCAACATCCAGGTCCACATGATCTTATATAATACAGAATTTCTCCAAGGTCCAGGCCAGGCAGGCCACCAAGCTGGACAGACGACTGAGAGCCCAGTGCTGTTCTCATATGTCTGAGTCAGAGCAGATATGGACTCATGAGAGGCCAAAAAAAAACCCAAACATCTAGGATGAAAGCTCAGTGATATGATGAAAAGTTGTTCTTAGAAGTACGTTGCCCTGGAATCCAGTTTAATTATCAGTGGCTTGCTTTCTTCTAGACTATTTCAGCAGTAGATATGGTTTCCTTTTAAGCAGATTAATTCTCATTTTAAATTGCTACCAGCCATATTTACTTTGACTTATGTCTGCAATAAGCAAGAGAAGAAAGCCTGCTTCACCACACAAAAAGAGCATAGTAAGAAATACCTGCTAGAAGGTATTTCCCCTCATCAGTGTGAAAAGGGGGTCTTGTCCAAGGTGGGTAACATAACAAGCTGGTTGGCCCTGAGAGCTGCAATAAAACTTAAAAAAACCCCAATGACTGGTTGCAAATGATTGCTGCAGTACTTATCTTCAGTCTTCAATGCCTCTAGGCGTTCAAGATTTACTATAATTCTTGCTTCTTAAACCCTATAGCCTTTGCCAGAACATCTGCACAAAGAAATAAAACATTAGAGATGACTATTTGTTATTTCTGCAAAGGCAGATCTGACTACATCAGACACTAGTTTCTTGAATCTTATAGAAATGAACACTTCTGTACTTCTTTTTCTATGGTGTTGCCCTCACTGTAGTTAAATCTGAAACGAAAACAGTGAGCCTTTTCTGAAAGGAAAAATCAATATGGCAAAGCTATTTACATAGAACTAAAATTGTTCTTTCACAGGAACAATTTCCACAATTTCCCAGATGATCTGGATTTTTTTATGTCATAGGCTGTATTTCATCAAACTTTTGCCCTTAAATTCCACCATATTATGGTTGTCACAGCACTCTACACAAAGTTAATCTGTGTGTGTCTTTCATTTTTCTTCTGAGGAGAGACTTCCTCTCTTCTGTTTTTCTTCTAAAATGTTCCCAGCTGTTTATTTCCTTTTATATTTATATAAGTGTATTCCAACATAGAGCATCTCCATTTTTTGAAGTAATTGTTATATGCATATCTTTCCAGTTTTATATAAGGGAAGCAAATAGTCAAAATAAAGTTTAGGCTTCTCAGTGATAAAAAAATAGTAATCAATACAAATTAAGTTTAGTATTATCACCTATTTAATGGCAATGTATATCTTACAGTAACTGCAGCCTCAGCAGTTACTTTCACTTTTATGATCCTCTTTAAATAAATTATTTTAACTTGTTAGTTCAGTTTGCCCTCTCATGCCATCTGCAATTTGGCAACAGAACCCCCACAGCAGTAAAAATAATTAATGAGAGGTAAATGCTTGGAGAAAATCAACCCCACACTTGGTATTTTAGAGCACACTTGGTATAAATTAGAGCAGAGCTCTAATTTATACCAGTTAAAGAGTCTGAGGCTACCAGAACGATTGGAAATGTCTGTAATTTAAATTGTCCTGGTTTAAATCAACTCACTTGAAGGCACAACTTTCAAGACTTTTTCTGACACTGGAAGAAATGCTGTATTTGTCTTCCCAGCTGATCTCTCAGGCTTTACTCAAATAAGCGCCAAAATGCATCCTGTTTCTGTTGTTCTCGTGCCTTCTGACCAGATATTATAAATTAGCACATCTCTTTTGCAACAATTCTCAAGCACAATAAGGTTATAATACTCCTGTCTTATTAATGTCTTAGAAAAGATTGGAAAGATTGAAAGAGCATTGACAAATTTGGATACAACTCCTCTAGGCACATCACTGGCAGAACACAACTGAATTTCCACCTCATGCTGGGTGGTGGTGCCTTTTAGACATGCAGACATGACCAAAAACATCTCAGTGAGAACACAGAGGTCCAAGGGGACCATCTGAATACAGAAGTCCCACTCAATACCAGTAAGCATTTCGCTTTTCTGGGAAAGAGCTATTACTGCCACCCTCATTGTTTTTTTCAGGGATGAATAAAAAACTTGAGGTAAGTCTAAATGTGAACAAGATAAGCATCATGCTTAGATGCCTTTAACATGCCAGTATGACAACCTTATATCCCATCACCTAATGTGAGATACATTACACTAAGTTGTTAACATCATAACCACGACCACAGATTTCTCATCTTCAGGTTATCATTAGTTCTACTTTGTACTTGTCTTCCGTGGAAAATCTCAGACAAACCAATTTTTTCATTAAAAAAAATTGCTTTCCACAGAGATTTTATAATAGAATATATAACGAAATTTTTTAGAAACTATGAAGTTTTGAAATCTTGTTTCCTTACCATGAAAGAAAATCAAACAGTTTTTAAAATGAAAATGTAAATTAGATAAACTGTCTAACAGCTAAATGTTTATTTAGATAAAAATACTTCTTCCTGTTTTATTTCTTTACAATATTAATTCCTTCCTTGCATTAATATTTATTTT
Source organism: Pseudopipra pipra (assembly GCF_036250125.1). Taxonomy (NCBI): domain Eukaryota; kingdom Metazoa; phylum Chordata; class Aves; order Passeriformes; family Pipridae; genus Pseudopipra; species Pseudopipra pipra. The sequence continues at coordinate 52,834,767 of NC_087551.1, forward strand.
TGCTGAAACCTATAGCCCAACATAGGATGACAAAAACATAAAATGGAATCAAGCCACAATATCATCTGGCTTGACAGAAAGTTTAATATCATGGTATGACATAAAGTTTATTATGTCCTGATTTTAAATATTTATTTTTCAAATCATATTACAGTCCTTAAATTTCAATTTTATAACTTAAATTCAATTAAGCAGTAATATAAAATTCACCCAACTTCATAAGAAGGTTGGCACAAGAAACCCACTTCTCATGAAGTGGACAGACTTTTGACCATCAATTTGTGATTTATTGAGATAAATGAGGAAGAAAAAAATCCATGCTATTCCAAACCACACCAGAATACTCACTCTCAATATGCTTGTGTTGTTGGTTTTTATTAAATGTCTGCCAATCCAGTGTTTAAGCCCCAGTTCTTAGTAGAAGAAAGTGAGCTGACCGCAGTAATAGGATAAAAGTATGCTGAAATGTTGAATTCAAGGTAGCCAAGGCTGAAACTCCACAGAGCTTTAGAAGTCAGGCCAGAAGGTTGAACAGCTGTTCAACTGGTTGTCAATCAAGTTTTCAGCATATTTCATAATGTGTTGCATGTGCAACAAGTATGTTCCTACTGTGACACATCATTAAAAGTGGAAGCAGGGGAAGCAGCAGCAGAGGAAAGGTATGGCCTCTAACTGAGCACCCAGTGTCCTTGCACATCTACAGGCAGCAATATAGGACCCAAATATAATATCATGTGATATAGTATGAAGTTATATTATGGCCCAAAAATAGGAGCAAAATAGCTCAACATGCTAAGTAGCTGTCTCTAAAACTGTACTAAGGCTTCCATCAGGACACAAACAGGCTAGAATACAACCACCATCTGAAAGTGTATCTCATCAGAAATCATCAAAGTGGAGGAACTGGAAAAAGCCCTAAGGACTCAGCAATTAACCAGTACAAGACCAAGATGTCTGTTCTGTGGTTTCAGGAACCCAAGACCAGAGCTGAATAGGTGTGATTCACCATATTTCTAAGATTTTATCTTCACAATGCATCTTTGCTGGAAATGCAGTTTATGCTGGGTGCAGACAACACATTCAGAAGACAGAAAACTGCTGGAGGATCTTGCTTACTCCTGCAGTGGCATGTACTACACAGCAATTCAGAATACAGATTCAATCTTCATCTCAACAGGAAGAAAAGTGCTCTAAGTGTTCTGGTAGTACACTTGGGCACAACCCACAAGACTCCAGATAGAGAAAACACACAGAAATCACAGCTGAAAAGAACCATTCCATGTCGGGGTTGACAGCAAGCCTGTCAGCAGCCTGGCATTTATCGATGGAGCAGTGGACATAAACCGGATTACAGTATACCCCTGAAAGGAGGAGAACACAGCATGCAGAAGAATGTGGGCAACTTTCAGACAGGAAGAAGATGGAAGACAGAAATGGACTTCCTGTACTTTTTACAAGTCAGGATGACTTGACAAAGACTGTGTTTACTATTTTGCAACCAATCCTGGTGTGTGTATACATAAAAGTGCCAATGGCAGGTTGACATGTGGATGACCTGATGGCCTGATCTATGTGTACCAATAGCAGGATGACATGTGTATGGTCTGATATATGTTTACATGAAAGGCAACAATAGAAAGTTGACATGTGTGATATGTGAAAAGTATAAATGTTTGCAACCTGTTACAATAAAGTGATTACAGCCTTCTTGTAATCCTGTCCCTGCTTTGGAAGAAGATCCTATGTCGCATTGTCCATCCTCGAAATTAACAGTGACAATTCCAGTGCACTAAATTCTAGTAAACAAATAAAGAAATAAAGATAATTTTTGTTTCTCCGTTCCAGCCCCCTTCCCTTCCCTCCCAATTTCCTATTTTGCTCTTATATAAAGGGATGTTAAACAACCAATGTGGGAAATGCTGCTTCTTACTAAGTACAAACATCTTCACACTGTTGCTTTCTAAGAAAATTTGACTATTTGACACCATCTCCTTTCCCCTTGCACTTAGTAAGATCCACACAAATCATTTAAAGACTGTATTAGGGAGCTACAGAAAACTCAAACACATAAGCAAATTACTGAGTGTCAGCTGAAACACATTAACTACAAAAGACCTGTAAGATGGACTGAATTGCCTAGCAATTGCTTTTGCTTTAGATTAAGAGAAAATAAGCACAGTTAATATGACTCAGTTGGTACGATATTTTGATGGTGCTTGTACCCAGAAGCTGCTCCTGGAAGAAATTTATAGACTTAAATGCACCACAAAATAAGAGCATGAGTTCTCTTGAGACTTTGCAAGGAATAAGGATAACAAAGAGCTACAGAATGTAGCAAAGCAAGGAAATATGCAAAGTGATTTACAGCATTACCACTCAGATATTGTTGAAGAAACTTTTCTGAAGTATTAGCAACAGGGATTGCAGTGTGCTTATTTCCATTATAATGGGCCGTGTGACAGGTACTGTAGTAACAGGGAAGAAAAGATAACTGGTCCTGGCAGATTCCAATATAAGACAGGATACAACAGTAGGATGTAGACAGGAAGCAGACAGACTCCAGGATAACAATGAGACAACAACCATCAGGATCATATATTGGGTCTTAGCATGCTTGAGGACAGACACTGCCAAGGTTTGCATTAGTCCCATAGCAAATGGCTTTGAAAAATAATGAAAGAGAATACATTCAAATGCTTGTACAACTAAGAGAGGGATGTCAGGGAGGGAAGGATCTCAGAGAGTTGAAAATGAGAATTAAGGCTTAATGTGTTTAAAGCTACTCAGAAATGTAAATAAATAAGATGGGAGATTCATCAAAGAACAAAAGCAAGAAAATTAATCTTGCAGCAAGTTTCCGAATTGATATGAGGTGGTAGAATTTCTTTTGTTAATGCCAGAGAATAGGAGATTTCAGTAAAAGATGAGATAATGACAACTTGGATAACAGTATATTTCTGTGTATGGAGAGTGAAGATATTTGAAAGTTTGTTCAAAATTTAAACAATAGTTTGCAAATGAGGACACAGAACTGCTCAGACCGCGATGTCATTGTCAGTAATGAGCAAGTATGACTTAGGAAAGGCTGATGTTGATCATGCTGGCTGGGTCCAATTAAAGGCTGAACCATGACATATCAGAGAGACAGGCCAAACTCTACATTTGGTTAAAAAAATGTGTTTAGGAGTAGATCTGTCCTTCATAGGAGGATGAGCCATGCTGGTGTTTGTGAATAAAATTACTTGGATAAAAGGTGCAGAAAAGAAATGGATCAGAGGACAGTATCATTTATTAGACCATAAAAAGTATTTTGAGGTATATCACAACCTTCTGAAAGGCATTTTGTAAGTGTTCTGGGAAAACAGGTGGAGAACCATCGGCAGACAGAATTATAGAGAGTAAGGTTTGGAGAGGAGATTTTCAGAAAAACTGAAGGTAAGTGCCAGAATAAAATTATGGCAGACCAGAGAGGGTTTTGTCCACTGATTGTATTTAACAGAAGAAATAAAAACACGCTAGCTGAGAAAGAGAGAAAAACTGAAGGAGGTTCTGGAGAAAAGCAAGGTAGGCAAGTCAAAGGAAGATGAGCTCTATCCAGATGAGGAAGCCATACCTACAGGAGGAGCATTTAAAGAAGTATTAGGTGAGACAAAGCTATGTTATTATGCTGATTAGTTTTTTTTCTTCCCTCTTGGAAGCGATCCACAAGACCTGTTTGGAGAGAAAGGTGACAAGAACATGGAGAAAACTGAAAGCATATGCACACAGAAAGCGTGACTCAGCTAAGCCAGAGGCAGGGTACAGAGTTAGAAGAGGACAGACACAGTCTATTAACAGGACTTATGCCATAGATGCCCCATAGCAAATGTAAAAGAAACAGACACTGGAGGACAGCCAGACTGTAACTTGATGATAGGAAAGAGAAGTGAGCAATTAAAGAGTAGAGGAGGCTGCAAAAGGGAAATATTTTTAAAAATATATGTCACTAAAGCATAAACACAGTGCACATGCTTTGATGAGCTATGTCTTTAGTTTCATGTACTGTTTTTCAGAGAAATTCTTAAGGGAAAAAATGTGGCTTTGCTCCATTTGAGAAGGAAACTGCAATACAGAAAGGGGTAATAGGTATAGTTTCACATGCAACATTACCTCAGTGCCCATCTCCCTGTCTAGCGATTGTGTAACACGCAGCATGATTTTATCAGCATTAAGTGACGCATCAGGAAGGACATTTTCTGCTTCATCTTTATCCAAACTGGTCCTCATCTTACTAACCCACAACCACATCACTATTAGTTTAGGTAGATCATGAGGGAGTGTGTAAGTGATGGATCTGGGGGACAAACGGAAACATCTAGAATTAACAAGGACAAAACAGAGCGTCTTAAAAAATGAGGAAGCCCTTCAACCTGTGTTGGCTCAATGCCTTCCACGGTCACCTTTCAGGGACTACACAGAGCTGGTGGAGAGGATGCCATGCTGAGCATTCAGCCCCCAGCTACCTATTCAAGGAAACACACTCAAAGAAGTGAGATGCAAATGTTGCGTTCTGGCTACCAGACAGCTCTGCAAGAAATCACGTCTCCCAGTATGCATGGGAACAAGTAGCAAAAAACTTGTACCAAAATTGAACATGAACATTAATAGCCTGGCATCAATGGCTCTTGCCATTTGTGAAGTGAAACAGAGCTTTCCATCACCCTGAGATAGAAAAGAGGCAGCAGTGAGACAGCATGCTGGGCAAATGCATCAAGGCAATGCAGCATCTGAAAGCAGAGAGCTTCAGCATCCCTGACCCGCGGCACACAGCCTCCTCATCCCACAGGACTTCTACCTGGTCACATTGCATGCAGCTCTGTCACTGTGGGAATCTCCTTCCCAGAGAGGCAGTTTTTGCCCCCAGACAGTTTTATCACAGGGGAGAGTACAGAAAGGCCATTCTGTAAGAAATTACAAAATAGTTTCTCTCTCCCTTTTTGAGTTATTGAATGTTGGCATAACTGGCAGACAGGAAAATCTTGCCAAACTGAACTGAAGTTCCCGTGCATAGATAATAAACCTTCTAAGATATCCAATTCATACAACTAAGCTCAGTAAAGAAAGATATCACCCTACGCTCCAAAAAGAACTTGCTGAAAGTAAGTAGGTAAGTGAATGATTATACAAGCTGCTAATCTCTGTTTTCCCTAAAGGCACATTTTGTTGAGGAAAACTTGAATCCAGAGCTAAAAAGCCAGGGGTCTGGGTTTCCTGTTTCAGTGCAGAGGACAGGAAATTTTAATTCCAGCTGTCCTTCTGTTCACAGTATTTGTAAGCTCATTCACATAGTACTTTTACCACGTGTTTACTCATTCAATTTCATGTGCATGAGAGAAACATTAAAATTAATGTATTCTAAAATTCTTTTTACATTAAAACCAGAAATAATTCTGCTCAGTGCTGTCACCACATCACATTACAGTCTATTCCCATATTGCACCTTAAATTCTCATTACATGACACTAATTTTCACTTTTTTTTCTAGAAACCTAAAATCAATAAAGGAATTGCTTCAATTTCCATATTAAATGTTTGTCTTCACAAATATCTGATTTATACAAAACAGTCATGACTAGACTGTCACCATGTCCTTTGATGGATCTTAAAACATAACTATATTGAACTTGTCCAGAAAAGAATCATTCATATACATGTTGTCCTTTGTCCTCACTCAACAAACAAACTTCATTATTTCTAATTATTTCATTATTTTTTAGTGATCCATTTGCATTTTTTAGCCAATGTGGAAGGCAGGGAGAGGGGGAAACGTGAGATCTTTTACACAGGCCTTTAAAAACAGGCAATTACTTGCCAGAGTTATACTAAGTGAGCCTTGTTTCTCATCAGCTAAAATTATATTGTCTTTTTAAAGAAAAAGAAAATAGATTTGACTAGACAGAAATAACTAACACCCATCACTCAAGCAAAAAGAAAGAAGCCACAGCCTTACCAGCAAGGAATTCTGATGAACAGCTGCACTTGTTCCGTCAGCTCCATATACCTTGACAAGCAGAGAGGAAACACAGAAAGCAGTTGCAATGCTGAAATTGCCCAAGAGGAAACTGATGCCTCTTTTACAAACTATGACTACACAAACCACAAGCTAGGCTTCAAAGCAGGTGCTAAAAGGCATGCCTGCCAGAACTCCTAATGCTAGAACCAAGCCATATAGAAATGGGGTAGAGGATGGTAATAAAATATTAGAAATATTCCCAGATAGCTTGTTTTAATATTTTTTTATGTTTGCTTCACAAATGAAAAAGTGGTTTAAAAAACGTTCCTGAGAAGAGGCTGACAGTGCATTGTGGGAGACAGAAGAAAGCATACTATAGGTACCCTATAACAAATGGCACTCTCCAAGTCTCAGTGAAGCCTCTGTTGCTAGCACATTCCTCAGAGCACCCCTCCAGTCACAGTCTCCTGGGAGCCCCCAGAGTTCAATCCTGGACCCCAAGGTGTGGGAGAACTCATGTTGCCTGAACCCAGTAACACCAAGGCCAGAGAGCCCTTTGGACAAAAGAAAGGACAGGGCATTAAGTGCTGCCAGTTTGGTTTTTTCTTGGTCACCTGCAAGGTATGTCCCAGGAAACCCCATCCAAGCATGGATGACAGCAAAATTTGCAGACAAGCACCTGGGTCTAATGGCTTCAAATGAACCATCTTTAGTTCCCACATTTCCTTTTTGACTAACTGATGCAGTGGTAAGCCAAAATTAATAACCCTATTAAAAACATGAGACAGATGCTTCTGTAAGTCACATTTTTGCTAGGCTTGGGGACCAAACAAAATTAAAAGTCATGGCCTTGCAGTTTTGGGTACTTTTCTGGCTTGTGTATTCAACAGCTTCAGCCACAGGTATGTGGACTTCAAGAAGGAATAAATATCTAACTATAGCACAAACATCTAAATAACTTTTCATGGCTTTGTCCACACAGCTCTTTACTTATTTTACATATCACATTAGTCTATAAAGACAGAGCAGGTACTCTATTAAATTTCATCCTTCTTCAAAGTGATAGGCATTGCTAAAAATAAGGCAGGTCTCTGCATGCTTTGAAGTGAGTTTTTCCTTTTTGACTCACTGGAATATTATAGACTAGTTCCCTCAAAGGAGGATGGAGAGATTCTGCTGCCTAGGGATTCTCCTGCATTTCTTCAGATCTGTCTCCCAGCAAAATTCCAGGATACAAAGTCGGGTAAAGGAGACATCCAGAGATCTCAATGCTTTACTATTCATGATACTGAAATTAGAGTGCCACCTGTAGGACACCCAGAAAAAAATTCAGTTTGGGCCTTGGTGGTGCCACGAATGCCAGTTGTTATAATTATAGGGCTTTCTAGTTGTCTTGGCAGAAGTGTAGGAACATAAAAGCCAGATGACTCATGTCAGACTCCAGGGAGTAACTTGAAAACTTTGTTTTAAACATGCATTGTTTTAAGTACCTCAGGACATCCAGAAGTGGATGTTTTGCTACAAAGATGAATCTTCTGTGGAAAGAGGATGTGCCAGTAGAATGCATTCATAGTCCATCCACCTCAGAGCTTGTGCCAATGTAGGCAAGAGAGATTTGCCACATCCTCAAACACTTCCAGCTAAGACAGACATCACCCTTGAACAGCTGAATCTAAGGAAAGTTTTCATTGTAGCTGCACAATTTCTTTTTTTTTTTTTTTAGCTTTTCTATTCTCAATTTAATGTTTAGCTATGGATCATGTATAATCCATATATGGCACATCATTGACTGGTATTTGCATTGCGTGCATATGGTACTTTGCACCAACGCTGGGAAGCACTCTTGTATCCTTCAGAATATACTAATAAGCTTATTTTATGTTGCTTTATCTTTTGTTTTCCTTTTTACCAAGAGAGTAATTTTCCACTTTTCTAAGTGGAAAATAGCAAAGGCAATATCTGTAAAGATTTCTCTCCAGTGTATCATTTCAAGATGCACAGTAAAACAAAAGTAAGTATATGCACCTTAGTTGCTAAATTTCCATTAATAACATTTAAAGTGGAAAGTACCCAACTGATTTACTTAATAACTCTGTTGCTGCAAATGAACTTAAAAAGAGGAGGTGCACAACATGTGCAAAGGCAGCTTCTGCTTAATGTTCAGCTGTGGTCAAAAACAGAACAAAATGTTCAGACAAACAAGGAAAGGAATAGTGAATAATATAATGGATTTAAGAATCCTTTTGTTTAGATCAATGGCAGTTTTGTGTGGGATATTATGTAACAAAACCATCACCAACAAACAATAGAAAGAATCTGGAAGACTAAAGAGCAAAGAGTGAAAAGAATGGTCAAGAATTGCCAGGGGAAAAAAGCTCTTGTAGGAAGATGGATTTTAATACAAACATGGATTTTAATACAAACAGTGCTTTGTAGTGTGGCATAACTGATAAGGGATTCAACATAAATATTTTAGATTATGATTTATATAGGGAAAACACAACTCTTTCTCAGTCATGTAAAACAAAAAGGGAAGGAACAAACAATGAAAGATAGTAAAATTAAGAGAAGGAAGTGGGTTCAAGTACACTATTTGGAACTCACTGCTTCAGTGAACTGAGAGTGGAAGTTGGTGCAGAATTGAAAATATTACTCTGTCAAACAGGGCAAATACTATATGCAGAAAGCAGTAAATGAGGTACTTTCCAATAACATTAGGTTGAAACATTCATGGCAAATTTCACAGCATAAGAAAATTATTCTCTTAGCTTTACTAGTTTCTTATGGCCACAGCAGTGGCAAAGAGTAAGAGACCTTCACTAACTTTTGAGGTAGATGCTGCACAGCACAGGAATAAAAATTGCAATAAGATAAATGATGCAGACAGTTAAAAAATTTATTTATATAATTGTGCAAATACAGGTTGCAGAAATCACTAGGCTTCCACCCAGAGAGGTGTGGGAGGCTGGAGCAGAAGAGAGATATCTGAAGGGACTTCCTGCCAACATGGCTACAAGGACGCGAGAAAACTTGGGGGGGGAAGGCAGTGGTGGGGAGGAACCAAAAACATTTATGAATTTCCAATTCCCATTTATCTGGTAAGGTCTCTGTGAGGAAGTAAAGGATTGTTGAAAGCAAAATAACCAGAATCATAGGTACCAGGAACAGGAGGGCAGCTCACAGAGATGAGTGAGATTTGGTGAAAGCAGGCAGGTTAGACTATTTCCCATTGTGTTCCCACAGAAGATTTCAAATCCATTGAAGCTGGGAATTGCACAGCAGAAAACATATCTGTCTGGTTAAAACTTCAAGATATAGCATTGAATTTTCTCCTTGAGCTGAACAGCAGTTGTTACAAAAAAGAAAAAAAAAAAAAAACACACAAAAAAAACCCCAACAAAAATCAACCAGTTCACAGTTTATTTACAATAAAATCCGATTAGACAGTCTTTTTTATTCAGAAATGGTCTGTGAGTGCTTGTTTCTTACCAGACAGGGAAGTAAGGTATCATCTGAACTTTCATTTGCCTACTCAGCCAACTAAATAACCGATGAATGTACCAAAAGGTATGGGAAAGCCACTGAAAGCAGATAACATATCACTTACCAACAAACCCTATTGGTTGCATGACTCCTGCCACAGGCTATAGAGACCACAAGTAGGATGAGATGAGTCTCTGTCAACTAGTATGATTCATACTTGCCAAACCCATCTGTTACATGCAAACCAGTTGTTGCTGGCACTTAATATTTATGATTGAAAGTTACTTCCACTACCATAAAGTTTTCCTTCTAAGCAGTAAAGATGTTCCAGCTTCCTCTGTGAAGTTTCTTTTCTATTTTAACTTGTTTCTCTTAATGAAGTGTATTTGAAACTGAGAGCTTTAACCAGTCCTTGAGCACTCTGAGGGAACAGTGGGGTTTTATACACAGCACTTCAGTTTTGTATTTCTCTCTCCTCAGATCAAGTCAACCTTGTGGGAGCATTATAGGTAAGGGGAGAAAATCAGCTGTATATTTACCTCTACCACTTGGCTAAATCTGAGTGTAAGACTTTGAGAATAAAATGCTGATGGACAAAGTAGGACTGGCAGCCTTTGAGCAGGGAATGAGTATTCAGAGGCTCCAGCTCTGACTCTGGCACTAACTTACCACTTGACTTTGAACCCACCTCTTCCACAGCTTTACCTCTGTACTTTCAAAAAGAGGTATACAGCGATTACCAACACTGTAGGAATTTTATGAATATTTAATAATTAATTCCTCCAAAGTGTTCAGAATTTCTGAGATTAACTGCTCCACAGGAGGGACACATATGAGCTACCCTTATAAGAACAGAATTATCAGAAAAGAAAAACACCTTTAAAGTGGCCAGAAAATTGTTTAAACATCTTGAAAACAAACAGTTGCCAAAGGTAAGCATTAGAAACTAGTTTTATTGCAGCACTATATAATCAAGGACTTTAAATCTGTACAGAATCCTAAATCCCACCCTTTGCTCCAAAGTAATTTACTGCACAGCCTTATGCCACTGCTTTCCTTTCATGTTTGATAAAAAGCCTTCAGCAGTTCCTGTCACATTAACACTACTGCTCCTTGTTGGGGCTGTATATGTTTAAAATGATTGCCAGAGAGTCTACAACAGCTTCCCATTGTAAATGTTGACATGGACAATTTCATCAGTAACCCAGTGACAGAAACTGGGTGTTCCACATGCACTGGGAGTGTGGTTGGCTTGCAAGATGGCCAGCAGGCTATATAGACAGAAGCACTGCCAGGAGATCAAGGGACACGACTTCATTCATATATTTCATTTATTGTGTCAAGTCATCCAAACCAAAAGTTTTTAAAATATATTTTTTCACACACAGAAAAAGGGATAAGGCCTTTATCCAACTATTTGATGTTTAAAAAATTATTCAAGAAAAGAGGAGAGTTTCTGGATGTAACACTTTCCTTCAGAAGAAAAAATTTAAGCAGGAAAAATAAACCAACAGCATGCCCATGTTTTGCATTCTCACTCAACCATTTCTGTTTCAAATGTAGAGTCATTTAGGCTAAGCAAAAATTACAAAGGAAAAAAACTATTATATTTCTTGAAAATGAAAATATCTTAAAGTGCTTGGAAGTCTTTAAAAAAAAAAAACATTCTTGTCACATATCTCAAGTTTATTTTTTCAAATATTTCTGGAGTTGTGCTCTAAAATTGCTAAGGCTAGCCCATCTACTTGCTTATAAAGAACCCAAAAGATGGATGCCCCATTCCAGCTGTAAGATAAATAGATAAAAAGCCAATGCAGCCATTGACTTACATTATCAGATTGAACAATCCATCAGCAATTCATTATAAACTTTAAGCACTTTGTATATAAGTCACTGAGAGTGGATGAATTCAATTATGCTTCAGGGTCACATGAGTTCCATTTAAATTCAAACACTGTCATGATACAGCTGTCTGAAATGCAGAGCCTTCAGAAATGTGTAACTTGCAAAAGATCAATTTTTTAAACATTGGTAAGAAAAGCCTGGCATACTATGTTTCAGTTGTTTGGGGTTTTTTGCCGTTTGCACATCTATTTGTCAAAAAATGGCTTTTCAAATTATACTATCATTAGGTATATGCACATAAGCTGTATTCATTTGGATTAATTGAATTTGCCCAAACAAGTTCTCTCTCAGCTTATTTCCTTTGTGGGCAACTTTGGGCTGAGGGGAGCTGACTGCTGAGCTCTCACACCTCCAAGGGCCAAAGGAGGTCATGAAGTAACGCCAATACGTTCACAAGGAAGAGCACCAACGTCAGCTGCCAGTTCTCATCAGCATTTTCTGCTGAGATTGCAAAGCATCCATGATTGCTACTTCCTCTTTCTCTCTCTTCCTCCCCCGCAGCATTTGTCCCAGGCACAGCAACAAACCTATCAGGGTGAGGAGGTTGAAGGCTGCTCTCCAGTCATCCTTTCTGCTCAGCTATGATTTTTACCCTTATTCCACTTCCCTGGCTTATTTGCATTTTTCATCCTTGGCAATCAGTCATAATAAGGTGAGACAAGGGAATAAAAGCATTTTGTGATACATCTCAGTAAATGTTTGAGTCACTGTGGTCTAGTGGTTAAAATCTCTCTCTTTGTTTTGAGTAGGCTCTTATGTTAGTACCTAAGCACCAGGCTTCAAGAAATGCATTTGGGACTCTCTGTTCCTTTTGCACCAAGTCATTTTTTTTCTAGGTTCACATATGCCTCAACAGCGCACTTCGCCTCAATAAAAACTTAAGTTGGGAAATCTCCAAACATCATAAGGAAGACAGCTCAGTCTTAAGCTCATTGTATACATGAGGAACATGAAAATGTTATGACAAGATTGCACTCTGACTAAACGAAACCATACGAACCCCTAAGAACTTGTGTGACACATCTACCAACACTTCTACATTGTTAGTGACAGCATTTCTGTGTAAAAGGTGCTGAAACTTCTCCTGCAGGCACACTGAGGATATCCCACAGGGTTCCTCTTTGTAGGAAAGAGCGATTGCTTAACCAGCTCTCAGGGAGCATTCCAAATAATCCTTGGTTAAAAAGACAATGTTATCAACTCTATTGTCAATTCTAACTTTCAGGCTCATCATCACAAGCAGAAATTTATTTTCCTTGTATACCAGAGCTGAACAATCTTTGGTCAAGCGCCTCTGCAAGCACCCTGGCTGAACAGGGCTCAGGGTAAAAAAGAGAGTTTATGACCTTCGGAAGAAGGGGCAGACAATCCAGAAAGAGTACAGGGATGTCTTTAGGTCATGTAGAGAGAAAATCAGAAAGGCAAAAGGTCAGCTAGAACTCAATCTGACCACTGCTGTGAAAGATAATAAAAAGGGTTTTTATAAATATATTAACAACAGAAGGAGGCCAAAGAAAATATCCATCCTTTATTGGACACAGAAGGAAACATTGTCACCAAGGATGATGAAAAGGCTGAGATACTTACTGTCTTCTTTTCTTCAGCCTTTAACAGAAAGACCAGTTATCCTCAGGACAACCAGATCTCCTAAGCTGGTAGACAGGAATGGGGAGCAGAAAAAACAGCCTGAAGTCCAGAAGGAAGTAGTTAGTGACCTGTTGAGCCACTTAGACACAAGTGTATGGAGCCAGAGGGGATTCACCCAAGGGTACTGAGGGAGTTGGTAGAAGGAGTCATCAAGCCACTCTCCATCATTTATCATCAGTCATGGTTAACCAGGTCCCACATGACTGGAGGTTAACAAATGTGATGCCTGTCTACAAGAAGGGTTGGAAGGAGGATCCAGGGAACTACAGGCTTGTCAGCCCAATCTTGGTACCAGGGCAGGTCATAGAGCAGATCATCTTGAGTACAAAAACAAGACACGTACAGGACAACCAGGGGATCAGGCCCAGCCAGCACAGGTTTAGTGAAAGGCAGGTCCTGCTTGACCAACCTGATCTTTTATAGCCAGGTGAATCAAGTAGTGCATGAGGGAAAGGCTCTTAACTTCAGTAAAGCCTTTGATACTGTCTCCCAGAGTATTCTCCTGGAGAAACTGGCAGCCCATGGCTTGGATAGGTGCAGTGTTTACTGGGTTAAAAACTATCTGGATGGCAGGGCCCAGAGACTGGTAGTGAATGGAGTTACATCCAGCTGCAGCTGGTCACAGGTGGGATTCCCCAAGGCCCAGTCCTGTTTAATATCTTTACTGACAATCTAGATGAGGGGATCAAGTGTACCCTCAGTCAGTTCACGGGCTACACTAAGTAGGGCAGGAGTGTTGACCTTTTGGAGGGTAAGAAGGCTCTGCAGAGGGTTTTGGACAAGCCAGATCAATGAGCTGAGGGCAACACGATGGGGTTCAATAAGGTGCAGTGCTGGGTCTTGCACTTGGGTCACAGCAACCCCATGCAGTACAACAGGCCTGGGGAAGGGTGGCAGCCTAGTGGAAAAGGATCTGGGAGTGCTGGTCAACTGGCTGAACATGAATCAGCAGTGTGCCCAGGTGGCCAAGAAGACCAATGGCATCCTGGCTTGTATCAAAAACACTGTGGCCAGCAGGACTAGGGAAATCCCTCTGCACTCAGCACTGGTGAGGCCACATCTCGAGTACTGTGTTCAGTTTTGGCCTCTTCAAGAAAGACAAGGTGCTAGAGCGTGTCCAGAGAAGAGCAATGGAGCTGGTTAAGGGTCTGGAGCATGAGTCTTGTGACGAGCAGCTGACGGACCTGGGGTTGTTTAGCCTGGAGAGAAGGAGGCTCGGGGAGATCTTATCACTCTCTAAAACTACCTGAAAGGAGGTTGTAGCAAGGTGCAGGTTGGCCTTTTCTCCTAGGGAACTAGAAACAGGACAAGACAAAATGGCCTCAACCTCTGCCAGGGGAGGGTCAGGTTGGACATCAGGAAGAATTTCTTTACTGAAGGGTAGTTAAGCTTTGGAACAGACTGCCTAGGGATACTGTGGAGTCACTGTCCCTGAAGATGTTCAAGAAGGAACTGGACATGGCACTTAGTGCTTTGGTTTAGTTGACATGATGATGTTTGCTCAAAAGTTGGATTCAATGACCTTGGAGGTCTTTTTCTACTTAAATGACTTTATCATTTTATTCTATGAAAGCATCAAGGTTCAAGCTGTTGGAAACAAAGCAGATGAGAACCTCTTCCACTCTCCTCCACCCTTGTGGCCAGCATGACTCAGTAATATTATCACACACATCCTTTGACACTTCAAGCAGGGCTCTGAGCTCTCCAATCCCACTGCTACTCCTACGCATTTGTTCCACCACTATAAACACCTGCTGAAACCCAAGCAACTTGTTATGTAAGGCTTTGGACTTCGTAGCACTGCAACAATTTCTTCACATTCATGTATTGTAAGTTCCAACAGTGCCCACTATAGAGGAATTCCTTGTCTGTTCAAAAAAGAGATGGAGGGGAACAAAGGCAAACAGTTACAGGAAGAGTGAAAAAGGGGAAGTGAGAAGGCAAGAGAGAAGATGTGATTAGACAAGCCAGTGGTACAGATTCGTGCTTTGCTACACACGTTTTCTTCAAAAGCCTGCATCAGTTCTGTACTGCAAAGTTCAAAGGACCTTTGAAACTTAGAAGAGCACCATATATTTTAGTGAGCCCTCCACAGTTTCTTGAGTAGTCTCTGCTTACCAGGACACCCATCCACCTGGTCTTACAATTTCAGCTCTCTAAGGATCTCTACATGTTTTCTCCAGAGTCACCAGTTTAAAGAAGTTCCCTTTCCACGCTACAGCCTACTACACCATCTGTAACCACAGCTGTAACACCCCTGGTGCTTCCCACAGTCAGAAACTATGAAGGTACCCTTTGGGTGTTCTTGCTTGTCTTACTCCTTGGAACAGTACCCCTCCACCTGCCCTGTGCCACTTCCCCGCTACCACTGAGCTTTGTGCTAAATACCCAGGTCAACATTGTTCCTAAGGCTGACACAGACACACTATGAGTAAGTCACTTCCCACAGCTGAAAACTACAGTAAGAGTCTGCAAGCAAGGTTGCAGGTGGTGCACAAGGCTGAGAGGCCCTGTGCAAACCTTCACAGCACCAGTAGGATCTCCAGAATTAAAGCAAGCTCTCTTGCATATTGCAAGACAATGCAACATTTTTAGAGAATAACACGTGTGCCAATTTCATCCCTGACACTTTCTAGAGAGCTCAACACAAGGCTGCTACGTAACAAGAAATATGAATAATTTGAGTGTTCCAAGGGGATTTAGAGATGAAGTACCTGTATCTTCAATAACCAGCTGGAGAAAATTAATCTCATGAATTATTAGTTTTTCCTAATAACTTAATTACATGCCAGATTTTGAAAGAAAATAAAAGTGGTGTTTTTATTCAGTGCTCCAAACTATGTCAGAGTAAAGGTAAAGTGGCCAACAGCAAATACTGAAACAAAGCACAGGAACAGAGACAATGTGAAGTGAGGCCTCCATAAGGAATTCTGCTATTCCAGAGTCTGGACAACTCCTGAAGGAAAATTAGCAGAGCTTCATTGTAGACAATATTTCTCAACAACCAGTCCTTCCACAAACTTTTCTCTTTACTTTTTGATCCCATTTATACATTCAGCAAAATGAAACCCACACTAACTCACAGAATTTAATTGTGCAGTATGTAAAAAAGTACTTCCTTTTAGTTTAAATTTACTGTCATTTTTGCTGGGGGTTTTTTTGGGTTTTTTTTGGGCTTTGGTTTTTGGTTGGGTTTTTTTTTGTTTTAACAAATGATACATACTAGTATTCCTGTGGGCAAAATAGGCATTCCGTGTCATCTTGTAACCATCTCTGTGCCAGTCATAACTTTTCCATTACATCTCAATCCTCTTTTTTGCACTGAAACTCTAGTTCCCCTTTTCTATATCTTGTTTCTGACCTCCACTTCCCATCATTTAATTAGCTGTTAACCCACAAAAGAGCTGTAGCTGCCTAGCTGTCACAAGCCTTTAGAAATAGCCCTGTCTAAAATTTTCTGGAAATCCAAGTTCACTGCACTGATACAGACATGGGCAAGCAGTGCAGTAAGCTCACAACAACAAATTTGTAGAGCAAAATGTGCAGTGCCAAGGATCTGACACGCACGCAAGTATTGGAAATGAGTATAGGTAGTCCAGTCTCATGGACTGATTAGCAGTCCACTTCTGGAACACACTTGGTTAAATTGATTCAAAGGACTCATTTTGTGTAAGAGTCATGGCAAGATCAGTCTGCCATGTGAACTACAGCAAGATAAGTGGGGATAATGTTGAAATTTGCTTCAGAAGCGCACTCCTTACTTGAATTAACACACCCATGGGACAACATCCCCTATCAACTGGATGTACCTTCAGATCAGGGGAACTCATAAATCCAAAGAATGCTGGGTTTCTGAAGTGTCATCTTTACCCCCCAAAAACCAAAGTCAGTATTAGTCTCTCTTAATACCTGTGAATTCACTTGGTTATTAATTTGTCTCTTATTCCTTTGGTACCCTATGACTAATTCAGCTAATAAATTAGATGCCATAGTATCTACTTTAGCATTTCCTTTTCCCAGTTGCTTCAGAATTCTCCACGAACATTGTCAGGTGCTGATGATCTACAAGCTTTTTTTTTACTTGTCTTAAAATACATTCTTGTAGTAGTTCACTTTGAGACAGTTCTTTAGATGTCTTCCACCAAAAAAAAGGCTCTCATCTAGAAACATTTAGTCCAAGGGCTCATTTAATACTGTTTCTTACGGTCTTGTCATTTTTTCCCTTCTTTTACAACTCAAACAGTATCAAAATCTTTCTCTGGTTTCTGTTTCTAGTGATCTGAAAGGATTTTGGTGTGACCCCCTCCCCAGTCCACTTTTTATGATTTCGGCAATCAAATGAAAAAGACAAGCTATTTATCAGAACTTGCAATATTTTCCATATTATTCTATTTTATGACTTCCATTTTTTGACAAGCATCATCTTATTTCTAATAGACTGTTGTAATTTGATGTTTACATATATCGTCTTTTTCATTGTATTTCTGGTACTTTTTAAATCTTCCTTGACAGGTGATAAACATTTATTCTTAGTTTCTACTAATGGCAGAATTAAACAGCCTTAATGCCATTTCAAATAGCTTATCTTTTTAGCTGCTCCTCTTATTTTCCTCTCAACACACATTCTCACATCATTTAAGTCCACTTTTTAAAGTTGCTATATTTGATTTCTTAACTACTACATTGATGCTGAATTTCACAGAATATACCAAATTGGAAGGAACCCACAAGGATCATCCAGTCCAACCCTTTGCCCTGCACCATCTCCAAGAGTCACACCATGTGCCTGAGAGTATGATCCAAACACTTCTTGAATTCTCTCAGGCTTGATGCTGTGACCACTTCCCCAGAGAGCCGGTTCCAGTACCCAACTACCCTCTGGGTGAAGAACGTTTTTCTAATATTCAACCTAAAACTCCTCTGACACAGTTTCAGGCCATTCCCTCGAGTTCTGTCACTGGTCACCATAGAGAAGAGATCAGTGCCTGCCCCTGCTCTTCCCCTCATGAGGAAGTTGTAGACTGCAATGAGGTCTCCCCTCAGTCTCCTCCAGCTGAACAGACCAAGTGACCTCAGCTGCTCCTCATCTGGCTTCCCCTCAAGGCCCTTCACCATCTTTGTTGTCCTCCTTTGGACACTCTCTAACAGCTTAATATCTTTCTCATATTGTGGTGCCCAAAACTGCACACAATATTAGAGGTGAGGCCGCACCAGGGCAGACTAGAGAGGGAAATTTGAAGTCACTGTAGTTTCCTATACTTATTTAATTTAATCAAAATGAAGGATACAATGCTTTCTTTGTTGTTCTCCCTAACCTCTGACAGATGGAATGAAAATTGTATCCAGGATGTTTTCTTTTTGACAAATACTTCCTACTAAACAATCTTTGTAACTGAAAAGCTTTTCTCCATCCTCAGAAGGAAAAGTCCTAGAGATTAAGTAACTATGACATTAGCTTTCACAGAAATCCTGAGCTGAAAGATTAACAGTAATAAGAAAAGTAACAATAACAATTTCACCCCAAAGCCAGGGCAGGGGCCAGGGAAGCTGCAGGGAGTAACAGGACACTGCTGTCCCATGCTCTGGGGCTGGTGACACCTGGCAGGAGAGGACAGGGGTCAAACTGCTGGGAGAGGACAGGGGTCAAACTGCTGGGAGCAGCACTATGTCCTAAACATATACAGAACAGCTGCTTGTCTCTCCTGCCAAAAAAACCCACTTGCTTAATAAATACTAGGTATGCATGCACACGTTAAACATACAGCAGCGAATTTACAAAAGCCTTTCTTTCCCACCCCTTGGGCTGTCTGCCAGAAACACTCAACTGTAGCAGTCCGAGGTTTCCCTATAGACCAACTCCACATAAAAGAATCTGAACTAGAGTGTGACCCAGCCTCCACAGGTCACAGAGTGTTTAACTGTTAACTACTCATTGAACCACAGCAGATTTTTATTAGCAGCACTCTTCCTTGTCCAGCCACTGTGCTAGGGTTAGATGAAGTGCTGGTTTAAGGAGCAGAACATGACAGCTGGAGTGCCCTCCTCCAGCAGAGGTAAGCAGGGATCTAGGCTTGCATGCGGGACTCAGGTTTCAGTGAGAGGCTCCCTTGGACTTCTTATCCTCTGAGACAAGAAAAGGAGAGTCGAATAAGACATCTAGTTTCTGTGCGTGACTCCATGAGCTCTATCTAACCAAATCACAGTAAAAGTTGGTTATGCTGGAACAGAATTCACTTGAGTAAAATGTTAGAGATTACAGTTCTACAAGGTATTCAAAAAAGCACTAGTTATAACAAATTTTTACTCCCACAAATAGTAGTCAAATAAATATTTAAGTATCCTTTACCAATCCTGACTTATCACATGTTTCTCTCCTTTTGGAGAAATCCAAAAGGAACATATAGCTAAAAAGCTTTTGGGAACTATGAAGGAAGATATTTTAGAAGAACTACCACATATAAATCTGACTCTACCAAAACCTGTAGGAGATGACAGCTTAATTTCAATGACCACACTCACCAGAGGCTCCTCCTCCTGCAGCTATCTGCTCAGTCTTCTGCTGCAGGAGACAACAGTACAGGTATCTTGTCCCCAAAGAAACCATGCTTTGTATGCACACAATGGAGCGGGCAGTGGAAACACCCCAAAACACAAACCCTAAGCCTCTCTTTACACAGCTTTCCCATATCACAGCTCAAACCATTTCCTTCCCCCTTCTCTAGTGAAGAAAACTGCACATATTAATTCAGAAGAATTCAACAAATAAGATTTAGACACTGACCATTTCTGGTACCGTGAAAAGAAAGTGGAATCACTCCAAACAGATCAGAGTCATGATTAAAAATCTTAAAAAGAAAATTTAAACTCATTCTGATCAGAGAAATATCCAACTGGATGTTTTTCTCAGGGCTAGTTTGCAGACAATTTTTTCATGTTCTTCACTAAATACAGTTCAGATGAGTCTGTTGCAGGCACAGAAACCCCATCAAGTAGAGGTCATTTCAAAGACTGAATAACTGGTAGCGACCACTGCCATGTACTACAGAGCTATCTACAGACACTGAATAGTTAGGAGATTAACAGCAGGAAAAATAGACCAGCTGCAGAAGAGCACTTGCTTACAATTCAAGGGCTTTCCATTCCCCTATTTGCTTAGCAGTGCTGAGCAAGCTTGGTTTACCTCTATCTTCATTCCTTATATCACCCAAGGAAAGCAATGGCTGTCCTCTCCTGTAGATGGAAGTGTTGTGAAGAGCAGATGTAAATTCACAAAACACTAGGGAATATCGCTCCCCAGATGTCAGGACTGTTGAACCCAGGTATCCAAAATCAGTAGTGGTTATTAAATGCCAATCAAGATCAATCCATCCCATTAACAGCAGTAGTTGGCCTTTCAACCAGAGAAAATAAAAGTATGTGAACACTGCAAATTTCTGACCAAACTCTCATAATTTTAAGTTAACGGAGCTGATGACAATGCCATAGCTACAATGACACAAAAGTCAGCTCTTGGAGCAAAAACAGGAAATACTCTCCCACAGAAACACCTCTGGTCCAAGTGCTACCAATTCTCCAACATTAGTGCCAATGTATTCTTGACAGTCATTTTCCTTAGGATTATATGAAGCATCTGCTTATGTTTTGACAGCAGAGCCTAAGGATAGAACTAAACTTTGTAAACCTACCCATCTCGGTCCCATAGAAAGAGAGTTCCCTACACCAAGCCTCCATTACAGAATAACTTCCTCATATTTTTCTTTGCAGAGAAACCAGGTGACAGAGCTGAACCTGTGTGTTCAATTCTAGTTTCACAACATGCAGTCTCAAGCAAACTCTTCCTTTTATCCCTGCTATGTAAAAGTTTCAGACATCGATAGATAGTAAGGAAGTTTCCTCAACTTACATAATGCTTTCCCTTCTCCTCTTCTTCCCTTACATCCTCCAAGTTGACCAAGCACAGGACATGGGCAGAGCTCCAAGAAGTCTGCATTAGGAAGAGCAGCAATTCTTGCTACATTCTCACCAGTTGTGCTACAGACCTCCCAGACTTGAGTAGTTGAAGTGAGTGCCAGACTTTCTCTACCACGTGGGATGCTCCACATGACAGCCAATTACACCTCTACTCAGTGAGTCTCTTCAGAGAGACAGAAAGGACAACTCCAGACAAACATATACAGTCTCTTTGCTTTCTCTCTTCAGACCTAGTGACACCCTCTTTTCTTACTATGCAGTTCCAAGGATCGCATTTTACCTGCTATGCTTACTCCAGTTCCAGGAACGTCTGGGGCTGAGAAGCAGCCAATCATTCAGGGTAGCTACTTTTTCCAAGCCTCCATTAGCCCAGCTGCAGCAGTCTGAGTTGTAAGTGTGACAACTGAGTGGGGAGAGAAGCTCTGGGAGCTTGCTGTGGCGTAGGCTAAGGGTGGGAGGACTGGAAGAGGAGTGACGTAACAATGCCTGTATAAGGCCTTGTGACAACTAGCAGTTGTCTCAGTGGTTTTACAAGTATCAGTTGTATTTACTCAAGCTGAAGTGTTGCTGTCTGAAATAGAAATTCAGGTTTCCTATGGCTGCTTCTCAATTCAACATTCATGAAACAGCCAACACCCTTGGTCAGGATCAAGGGCTCATCATGGTAGATACTAGGTAGATAAAGAATATGACATCATCCCGTCCCAAAGACTTGGCAGAGATAAAGAGGGAGTAAGATGATGACAATGTACTTGGAAAGGGAAAAAACAAATCCAACCATGCCCCCTCTTGGCCTCTATCAAAATAATGATTATGTGTAAAGCCGTGATTGTATGCATGCACGTAAATAAAATTCAAGACTCATACTCAGCACCAGGAAGTTGTTTAGCTGAAGTCTGCAAGCTCCTGCCTGTAATAACCTTCCTGCCTTCTGATTAGAGCCAAGAAAAGGGTTTAGTTTGGTTCCTCTTCTCTAATCTAATATTATTTGTAAATGTGTTTTTCCTGTCTCCTATCTTTCCAGTTGGTTTTACTTATGTAGACATGCCAATGTGGTAAATTTCAGGCCTATAATTTGTGGCTTCCTGACTTAGGGATGATTCTGAAGTAGTTCTTATGTGGCTGTTCCTCCAGCTAAATATTTACACACATATGCACCATGCATGGCTTTTACTTATGTGCATGAGCAAGGGCTCTGCAGGCATCACATAACTTTTCAGGGTCTACATGTGTTTCTGATCATGACAACACTCTGAAAATATGCGCCTACAAAACACATTTTAAATGTATTTATACAAAACCGTATGTGCTTACCCTTGAGGTGTTTTCTATATATAGAAAAGCTGACGATTAGGCTTCCTGTTCTCATTTTTTCTCTTCAAGTTCTTCCCTTGTTATTCATTGTATCCAGGTTTCCTTCACAACTCAGCTATACATTATTTTTCACTGGCATGGAATCAATCAAACCTGAATTTTGATAATACACAAGCGCATGATAAAGCATGAGACTATCGCCTAAGGAGATAATTGGACTTTCACATTTCAGTCAGTTCAACAACAACGATGGCGTAAGAATGAGCATCATGCTCCTGCTCAGTGTCTGCTGAGAGACCACAGCTTACAAGCCTTCAAGGTATAAAAGAGGAGTATAGTTATAAAACATTATCAGTGCTCCTTGTCATCATATTGAACATATGAATGCTTTAAGTCTCTTTTCTTAAAAAAAAAAAAAAGGCAGTAAATTAATAAAATCAATCTTTTCTACCAGAATGGTTTTTAACAGTGATTTAGTTGCAAAAACCTTTTTATTTGGTTGTTCTAGCTTGTGAATGAGGCCAAACAAGCCATTCTAAGTTTTATTCCTGATGGCAAACTCAAAGGCGTTTATAAGAAATTTTGCACTCAAACCTTGCCATAAGCTACATCCAGTATAAAAAGTCAGTCACCCTGTGGACCCGAAAAAGGAAACACAAAGAGCCACAGCTGGTTCTTCATTGCCTCACACTTCTGAAAGTATTCACTCTTACAAGACTTTACAATATTAAACATTACTTTCTGCATCATGACCTTCCTTTTCCTAAGGCCGAGATGCAAGAAGGCAGGCAGGCTGCAGCAGCTGGGACCTGCACTCACAATTTGCCAGTTCCCAGTTACTCACCTCTGGGATGGCCTTCCCCTGCCTAGGAAATACAAAATACATATGACCACAGCCTGAAAATGGTTACATATTAAACTAGATGAGATTTCACAAAATGACTCCGTGTGCTCCATAGTCTTTGGACTAATCTTATAAACTTGAGCAGTCCTAAAAGTCAACAGTGCTACATAAATGTATTCACACACTGAAAAATGCTTGCAGGACCAGGGTCTAAATTAAATAGATTCTACAGATCTCACTATTGTCTGGATTTACAGCAAATGATCCATTTGACTTATGTATGTTCTTTTTTCATCATCATTATCTTGAAGTATTTTTATTTACATGCATGACTGGACAATCTGTGTTTTGTATGAATACTGGCATTCACCTACAGAGGACAATAAAACATCTTTTTCCCCACTGCAAAAGCTTGTCAGGGAGCAGACACACACGCAGCTCAGCCAGGCAGTCAAATATCATTAAAAAAAACAAATAGGAAACCATGGAAGCAAATATTTTTTAAAGGACTTGTATGCCAGGCTGTTATACATTATCTGCTTGTTGCAGTGTTACAAACAAGTCAATTTATACCATTTGGAATATTTTTGCAATCTATCTGAGATAAGAAAAAAGAGGGGGTGGAGCAGACTAGAAAATCCAACCAGCGTTAGTCATCACTGACAACACCTCAGCAGCCCAGCTAGCTGAGTAGTTACTGTGGTGTCCTCCTACACAGAGTCATAGAGACAAAAGCCTGATAACCCCACCAGTCAGACTGCAAGCGCCAGCTGCTTACACAACACTGGAAAAAAAGGTTAAATAATACAGCAACACAACATTGTTAGAAATTCCAGATGAGGGCTAGCCTTTTGCATGGATCCATTTGAAATAAATCTAGAGAACATGAAACGAGAATATGCTACATAAATAATACATATTTTGGTAGTTGCCATCTGCATGCTCACACAGAAGTACCCATCTTGGCCAAAACCAACAGAGACTGATGTAGGATCTGTCAGGGTTTCCAGTAGGAGATGCTGCAGTCTGCAGAAAAGCACCAGACCTCTCCAGCTGTACCTCTCACATCCCCATATGCTCTGTGGAGGGGAAAGGGTAAGGAGGCTCTATCAGGCACATACCAAGCAGTATTGCATCCAAGAGAAAGACCTTTCCCATACAGACCTTCTGACCAGTGCCACAGATGAAAATGCCGCCGGGCACCAACGCTGGGAATTCACTTGGTACCAATCTTGGAGAAGGGAGGTTCAGTGGTGGTACCACACTGTGCCTGCTTTCACCTCACGCGACGATAGTGCTGTGTGGATGGACCCTGCAGACATCAAACTTTCTCTGGTTCAGGCTATCTTTCGCTTTCCTGTGAACTACAATTCTCTGGTATTACAAATTCAATTCAGAAAAATCCACTTTTTCTGTTCATTCTGATGATAGTTTCTCAGGAGAATAAATGGATCCTTATTAGAAAAGGAATTGAAATAAAACATTTTTTAAGAAGGTTAAGTGGCATCTGATAGTCTACAATCTGTCAAGTTAAGCAAACAAAGAGAGGGGGAGACCCTATCTTGTAAATAAGGCAATTACAAATCTAGTTTCTACACTCTGGAATGAGGCCAGGATCTAAGTGTGAAGGATTGAGAAGAAAATCTGTTGTAAATTCCTTCAAGTGAAAGTCTCTAAAAGGCAGAGAATACCAGTTTTAGAAAGGTCATGAAATCACAGCAGTTTTTTTCAAAGCACTCTAAATGTTAATTTGACCTCTTTCTAGAAAGGCAGATACAGACACAGCCGAACTCAGAGTGCAGCTTACACTACAACAGAACAGCAATGATCAACGATAGGTTTTGCACTGAACTTTGTGTAGACAGACATGAAAAGAATTAAATACTTACTCAATAGGCATCATAACTTCAATGACTGTGAAAATTTATTGTTGTATATTCTCAGTTTAAGGAAAAAAAACCAAAAGAAATATATGTCTTATATAAGCATAAAGTGACAAGTTACACACAAGCTGCATCACTAAAGCTTTCACTTGTGCCTGGTTTTATCCGCTCAGTAAGGGGACTTGCTGTGTGGACAGGGAAATATGGCAACAGCAGACTCGTGTGCCTTGACTAGAGTTTTTAAGTCTAATCTCTTTGAGAAAGTTTTCAGCAAAGGTAAAAGATTGACTCTGAAAGACAGAGCTGACAAGCTGTGTCATTACATCTCTGATAAATATTATATGAGTAGTTTAAACAGAATTTAATACATGGGTATATGCATATACTCAGACATATACACATGTAAATACTTACATACTTTTATAAAGCTCAGGCAAATTCTACTGAAACTAGGAAATCAGACTGGAAAATCCAGTTACATTACAACTTTGCATTTTATTCATCAATTAAAAAGACTGTGGGTGTTGTGACTAACTGGCAGATAGTAAGGTTTACCATGGGGTAAACTGTTGCTTCTCCTGATTTTTAATTGGAGGTAAACTTTGGCACACTCCACTATAAACAAGTCCTGGCACTAAAAACAAAGAGACAAGGAATTGTTTCATGGATGTATTCCCATAGTCCATTCACCACTTACATCACCCAAATATATTGTCAAGTTGATAAACACACATATCAATAACAATAGTCTGATATTCTGCTCCTCATCACAGAGGCACCCAATCCTGCTTTCCAAGGTAAGCAACAGTGTAGTGTGCAACTGCATTCAAAAACACAAAAGATCTGGCTATAATTCTCAAAAGCCTTCCTAAACAAATATAGCATAACACTGTACCTTAATCCTGGCCTCCATTTCAATTCACCTTACACATAATGGCACATACATACAAAAGTGACTATGAAGTAGACACAGAATGACCTGGCAACACTTCACACACCTCCTACAAGACACCAGAAGGCCTCATGGCCTTACTGCAAGAAGGAAGGGTCCTGGCAGAACACTGATGACAAATTCTACAGCAAAGCTACTATAGTCCCATAGGATATGCAGGTAGACTATAAAAGTGACCAACTGGAAAGGCTGCCACATTTCAGGCAGTACATATTTAAGCATCTCCAGCTTACTCAAAATTATACTGTGGTTCAAGCAGACGTGAAGAGACACAAACATCTCATTTGTAGCTTTATGCATACTTTGAAAAACATAGCTTATTAGTGATTGTTTTTTAGCTTATCAGGCTGCTACTCTCTTGCATTAGTACTTTGCTTTTTATGTATATTATTCTCCCCAAAAAAATTAAAACACAACGCCCTTAATCATAGGTTGTTCTCACTAATAAATTACCTATTTAATGTTTATATAGGTTCTTCTCCACAGTACGAGTCATGTTGAAAATGCCCTAATTAAAATATTTCCATTTATTTGCATGACTAATCAGTACTTATCAGTAACGTGGCACTTTATATCTTCAAAGCACTGTAACTGCATATAAATGGATTATCTGAAAACTTGCCAAGAATATATTTTGAAATCTGATGCTATTGCTTCCTAAAATAACTACTGGCTTTACATGTGCACTGAATTGTAGTGAGGGCAATAGTGACAGATCCAAAGAAGCATATGTGTTACTTATGGAAAGAATAAATAGTCCACAGAAGAGATAAGACAGCAGACCAGACACTGTTTCGTGATGACATGGAAAAGCAGATGGCTCAGTCCTTTGAGTGGTAGAAGAGATACAGTCTATCCCACTTCCCACCCTGTTTTTTGTTGAAGAGAGCTGTCGCACTCATGTGCAAATGAAGTCCCATATCCCCAAAACTGCTCGCAAGAGACTTGCCACCATTCTTTCACTTCCTCCTCTTTGGAGATTTCAACAGACTTGAATGCCAAAATATTCAGGGCATCTGGTGCTGCTTTCTGGAGACTGGCCACTGACAAATCGCACTGTGTGAGAAATTAATTTCTCGGTATAATTCACTCTGTGTGCCTTTCCAAAGTTCATATCCCTGGGACACCCACTGACTGAAAGAAGATGAAGGTGGGTTATCTTTTGCTTCACAGTTTAACAGGGAACTTATGTACACAAACAAGATACTTCCAAAAGCACAGAACTAACCTGTCTGTCCGCAAGTTACTTTCCTTTTTAAAAATTAAGGATTATATTAGAAATGGCAAGGGTATGGGAATGTGTCTTTCAACTCTATCATCTCAAAGGAAGCAGTATAAAAGAGCAGATTTTATAAATCTGTTGTTTTCATTTTCAAAGGCTAAACTATCTTTTACATCTATCAAAGTGCTTTCCCTTAAAATTCAGAAGTGTAGTAGCATCCCTAACACTTTCCTTTTATTAAGCGAAAAAAACCCATAGTTCTTCAAAATAAATAGCTATGCTTTTCCAGTGTTCTGCAAGTACCTCAGCTGAAGGAATGACAACCATAATTGAAGAAGATGATGATTTTATTCTAGATAACTACAAAACCGCAAAATTAATAATTCTGTATGTTACTGCTCCCTATCCTTTTTTCCTGTGTGGTGTCACTGAACTGAATCTTTTCATGCATTCATTTGATTGCTTCAATCTCCTTTAAACATCAAAACTTCACTACAGTTATGGTGAAGCATGTATGGTGACTTTTATCCAGAAGGGCCTGAAAGTTCTTGATGAACTCTACCAGGATGCACTTACATACAGCCTACTCACATCTCTGCAAATTCATGAGGTTGTAGAGACATCAAGAGATCACTAAGTCTGCTCCTCCCAGCAGGATCAATTATACTCAGGCTATTCTTGACAGAGGCTGCTTAACCTGTTCTTAAAGACATCAAATAATGGAGGTCCCACAGCTCCCTTCAGTATCTTAAACCAGCGCTTAACTCTCCTTGACATTAGTTTTTTTGACCAAATTCAAGCTCTCTGCTGTAATTTAAGCCTATTGTCTCTTGTCCTATAAAAACTGGTCCAATAAATTTCTTACATAAATCTTTAATGTTTGTTCTTAAGACACCAATGCAGTCACCTTTTCTTAAGACTATGCAACATAATTTGATTTAATATTTCCTCAAAGGTCAATGTTTTCTAAGCAAGGGGGCTGTTTCCCCCTAATTAGAACTACCTGTACTTCAGGTTATTGCAGGCATTGCCAGTCCTAAAGCGACACTCATCAAAAGGAATGGAAGTGCCCCCCTAGTAGAGTCAATTAGAAGCTCTCTTGAAGAATCTGCTGAGAACAAGAGCCCTGACCCTTTTTTTTTTTCTCTGTTCTGTGTTGGTTAGAAATACAAGTAATTTGCCATCAGTTCCCAGGCAGTTCATTTCTCTTTCAATCACAGAGTTTGGTATAGATTCAAAAGAAGATTTGAATGCCTGCTGGTTGTGTTCCTCTTCAGCTTTAGGGAAAAAAAAAAAAGAAAACAACCACAAAGAAAGGAAAGTCAGGTTAACGAGATCTGAGTAAAGCCTCTCTGCATTGCTTTTTCCATTCTGCTGCTCCTTAGACCCTTCAAACTGTACTATTAAATACAATAGAGGCCAATTAAGTCCCTGACCCAGCATGCTCAGGAAGTTACAACTGCAAGATGTGGCTTTCTACAAAAAAATTTTTCTTACAATCTAAATAGGTAAGACAGACTGTTATGAAGGGATAGATCATAAAAACCCCACTTCTTCACCAGTGTCAACATAAAGAAAATATCCCATAGAAAAATAAATACATCCTATATGTGGAAAACTAAAGATGTAGCTGCAGGGATTATGTGTGGGGGTGTCTGCAAAATTATTGTTCCCCCCCAGCTCTGTCACCTGTCTGTCTCAGACAGACTCCCAACTCATTAGCTGGGGGTTTTTCCAGCATTAAACAGCCCTTCACTACCATTGAGCTTCAGTAGGTAAACATGTAAATTGGGTATTAAAAAGTTTACAACAGGGGCAGCACGAGAGATAAATTGAGTTACCATTTTTTGGCTGCTGACTGAGGCACCAAATCTCACAGCTCACCTCCTGATTTCAAGAGGGGAGCAGAAGGCAAAGAAGCCATCCAGTCTGAACGATCCCCAGCTCTAGCACAACTCCCATATCTTCCCCATGAAGCACTGCTTCAAATATAACAAGCAAATCATGCTTAAAAAAAATGTATAAAGCATTATTACTTTAAAATAAAACACTTTATAACACAATTGCAACATATATTGCCTCTTCATTTCTCTAAATATAGTTTTAACTTACCACAAATTTAGAGATCTCTCAGGAAAATCATAAAGTTTGCACATATGAACCAATAGGTCTCCCCCCCACAGAGACTCCTGTCTTCCTTTTCCTCCCCCACCCAAGCCCCAAATACAGGAAGAGAGATCACCAGCTGCCTGCTGAAGAAAACAACTACTGAATAGTGTGCATCATTCAGATGGCTTGGATGATTCAGCTTTTCCACGTGAACTTTACTAAGTGGCACACAAATAGCACTTTGTGCATTTCTGAAACAAATGTGTATTTAATAGTCCAAGTACATAACCCAATTTCTATTCAAAGAACAACTTTTCATCTTAAATAAAGCAGTGTATCTGTTACCTTACAATGGCTCCAGTTCTCAAACCTGTAGATAGTTACATCTCCCAGTGCTTATGTACTGCAGCATCTGCAGCCTTTAAAAATCCATTTTATATTGTTCTCAAAAGTTGCACCAAACAGGACAATGAAAAGAGGATCTAGTGACAAGCTCATAATTTTGAAAGTCACCTGACTTGATGTGCACTGGTTTTAGAGTGGGAGGGCTGGGAAGGAACAGAAAAGCCAGATGTTGCAAGAAGTCTGCTCTTCCAGAATACAACAGCACAATAAGGAGCAGCTTGATCATAAGTTTCCCACAGTTACCTGCAGCTCATTGTCTGGAAACTTGTAGGAGAATAATCTTAAGAGTTTCCAGAGAGTAGGCTGAGATAAAAAACTCACACAAATGCAAAACACATACACATTTACTCGGTGTATTTTATGTTTAACACTGCTCAAAAATAAAGAATTAGTGCCTGGTTTTACTTCTCTAATTTCCTTGGCCTTTCCTCATTTGTTCAAATGTTCACTTGAGTCCTCTTCATCAACAAGATTCATTTCACCCCTTCAGTCATAAATCAGAAACAGCTCTTAGTAAACTAACCAGATTTGACACAAAAAGTAGAAAGAAAGATCAGACTTAGTGCTGCAGACTTCTTCTGCTAAGCCCTGTTAACTTACCAGAAGAAATGTTTATTTATTCTCAAGTATAAAAGCAGCACAAAGCACGTTGAACACAACATTGCCTTCTGCACGCACACAAGTGTGACAATGCAGAAACTGCTCTAAGGTGCTCAGCAAGGGCACCTTGAGCAAAAGGAAAAGGTGGCAACAGACTGAATGGACTGGTCATCACTGGAAGTCACTCAAGACACATAGGAAAAGTAACAGAAACATTGCTTGGCCTGGTGCTTTGAACAACAAAGGGGGTCACCTAGTGTGCCACTTTTCATTAGGGCACCACCTGGGACTTTGTCTTAGAGGTGCAAGCTAGGCAAGAATACTGGAAAGCAACAGAAAACCATGTTTTGGCAGCATCTCTTCTTCCACTAATGGTTTTTGTACGTTTTTTGTGATTTTATAACTGACTTGCACTTCCTGTTAAGATGTAGATCTGTTACACACATCCAACCTGAAAAGCTTGTATCAAACTAATCCGCTTGATGCATCTCTCACCTCACAGCTCCTGCCCTGAGTCAACACTACCAGAGTTGGCCA
Source organism: Pseudopipra pipra (assembly GCF_036250125.1). NCBI lineage: Eukaryota > Metazoa > Chordata > Aves > Passeriformes > Pipridae > Pseudopipra > Pseudopipra pipra. The sequence continues at coordinate 52,865,631 of NC_087551.1, forward strand.
CCCTTGCCAAGATGTCTCCTCTCACAGCCAGCTATGTGAGCAGTAAACAGTGAGACCAGAGGGTACCCGAAATCTTCTACATTTTGAAAACATCAAATATTTCATTGTAAACTAGACCAAAAATTCCCATTTGCAGGAGTGACCCATAGGAGATGTCATGTGCTTTGGCTACCGTGGGTGGTCCAGGCTTTCTGAACTTCAAATTTCTGGTGATATATGTTTTCAATCCCTGCCATTTCTTAATAGCAACAAGAGTACATCTCACGACAGCTCCCCATCACGCCCCCTGCTCTTTGGTCAACCACTGGGAAAATGAGTCATGATACCAAAACCTGAGCCTTTTCTACATTCTGCTAGAGAAGTTATTTCCTACATAGAAACCACATCCATTCCAAGGACAGCAGCCAGCCCCAGGCAGTAGCATGTCAAACACATTTCTTGTGGCCAGATTCACCAGGGAGTGAGCACCTTGGGGTGTCTGCCTCACTGCCTGTCTCCAATAGGCCCAGCTTACTGGTCCACTTCACCTTAATAAAAGCCTCTCAGTGCAGCACCAGGTGAAACGTGCCTGTGCCATACCTGGAGCTTATGTGCTGCCAAGCCTTTTTGGTTTTTAAACGGCTCCCTCACATTACCTCTGCGGTAACACTGTGCAACACATTCATCCTTCTACAATGTTCCCACACTTCCAGAAGAAAACAAACTTTGCAAATCAAAGAACAACTCATGTATCTTGTCACATTAGCCTTTTATTCTGGTGGGGTTCTTTTTGTTTGGTTTTTTTTTTTTTTTAGTTTTCCAGTCCCAGATTCATCTGCTATTCAAGTATACCCTTAAACTAGTTCTGACCTACAACTCATTGGGACCACAGCCACAGCAATCAAGTACAGTTTATCGACCACAAGAAATGAGAACCAGGTGTATGAGCCAACACACCACACCAGCCTCTCCTCTCTCCCTACTAATGGGAAGAGAGTCTCACCTGGCTCCCAGTTCACAAAAAAAGCCACACGGGGAGAGGAAGGAAATCCCATACTTAACTACAAGGCAGCAGAAAGCTGTCAGTAAAAATCCAGCCCATCCCTGACAGAAAGCTACAGAGCTGCCCGAGTGACAGCAGGAGAGGGCGCCATGGAGCCTGCTGCGTCAAGGGTTAATGGCCAGCCCCACGCAGCAGCATCCCGAGGGAAACAATTACGTCCACTTGATCCTAAACATTCGTATTTCCTGTCTTTATTACTTCTAAAAACATACCTGAACAATTACTCATCTCCTCTGTAACCAAAACCAAAACCTTTCTAAACATGTTTTGAGAGGTGAATCAGAGGCCTGCCACTCATCTCCTAAGCAGGAAGAAGGGAAGAGAGGGGCTGCTACTTTAGCTTCTGGATTCCTCCTTGCCTTCTTGTCCCTCCATCCCACCTAGCCACTACACAGACAGCAGGAGAGGGCAGGCAGGGAAAGACAGAAGACCTCTGTGGTAGGTTGGCATCCATCTCTCCAATGTGACCTGCAAATCCAGAGTTAAAAAACTCCAAGCAAGGAAAAAACACAGACCTTTCTTCCCGTCCAGCAATAAGCCAATGTGTTTGGACCTAAAAGGCCAAGGACTGCTTGGGGTGGTCTAAGCAGCTTCAAAGTAGAATATAAGCCAACAGTTTACTAAGCAGAGAGGAATTCTTAAAAGAATCAAGAGCTTGGAAATACTGTCTTGGGGGCCGTGCTATTTTTACTGGAAAGCTCTGGCCAAAACTATCTCAGACATCAAAACAAACTAGATTATGCTATAAATATTAAAAGGATTTATAGCTCTTTGTTTGTGCAATAAATTCCTGGAAAGTCCCTTGGCCTTAGTGTAAGGAGGAGAATGTCAAAGAGGAAGAAGGACATACAGAAAGGGAAATAATTAATTTTGGACATCATGTATTTTCTTCTCATCCTGCTCACTTATAGCAACTTATATCAACTTCTCACCAGAAACAAATGGTCAAGAACTATGTCAGATGATATTAAGACTTCTGCATATTCAATGGGACATTCAGTGGGCTTAGGGAAGACAGTCTTATGAGAAGCTGCATTACACCTAAGAAAGCCTTTGGTCAGGTTCTGTGGAGACACATTTAAACACCTTGCTCTGCAAGAATCTACAATACCTGAACTACAGGCCTCACTTCCTACTGTCATGTAATAAAATCAAACAAATCACGCAAGATGCAGCCACTAAAGTCTGGCTGATCTTTCACCTGAGTAAAAATCCTTAGTTTCATTATTATTCATAAAGTTGTTATTCACAAGGTAGAAAAAGTGTTTCTTCTTGTGTTTTGGTTTTGAAGTTTTGTTTGTTTGGTTTGGTTTTTTGTTGTTGTTTTTGTTTTTTACAGTTTAAAATATTATGGTCCATTTGTGACTACTTGGAATTATTAACATTTACACTGGAAATATGGGAGGATTTCCTGAGAAACATTTGTACTGAAAACAGCTAATGGGGGATGGAAGAGGAAAACCCATTATTAGGTAACATTGAGATACATGATTACTTTGGGAAAGAACATTAAATACATATATCAGTTTAGACTGTGGCATTTTCTACACCTCTCAGTAAATATTGCCTGAACAAAAAAGTCCCTAAGCAAAAGTCACAAGGTCTGAGGCTCATTACCTGCAAAGGCATTCCCAGAGCACATCTAAACACATGGCAGCTTGGCCTCATCAGCAAGCACAGCCCACTGCTTCATCAGGATCTTGTTGTGTTTGCTCCACAGGTACATCTCAACAGTTCCTACTTTGGCCCATTTTTACTGAAGGAGGGCTACACTTATGGAGACAGGGAAGGGAGACAAGCAACCAACCAAAAAATCAAAACCAAAGAAGCCCAAACAACTAACCCACTTTGCTGAAGATGGCACAGTAAATTGGACTGGGCTGTTCTCTGATTCCTTGGCTGCTGCCTAGCTGCCAAACTGTAACCCTGCATAGATGCATAGTGAACCGTTCATCCTCACCAGAGCCCAGGGAACAAACAGGAACCACAGTCTTAAACTGATCCCAAGGATTCTCCCAATAAATCAGTACTCTCCAGCACTAGTTTTATGCTTAATTCCTCTGTCTCCATACCCAGTTAATCAATCATGTATTTGTCTAAGAAAAGATATCTTTGTCCTCTCCCAAAAAAATATATTGGGCTAACTCTATAACCACTTAAGGGAGAAAGTCAGTGGCTTACATTATCCTGAACAACTGAGGTGGCCACACAGAGAGGTTTAAAAAGAAATGTTTACATCTATTCTATGTCATGCTAAAACAAACACATTTCTCACACTGGCAAGAACTGGAGGACACCCAAAGATCTGGAGTTTTTACCTCCACTGAATATGTAATCCTTATTTTTCCTCCTTCTGGCAAAGTACATGCAACAGACAGCTCCTCCCTGTTTCATATTTAGTATGTATAAAAAAGAAATCCCAACTCAAAGTAATACTGTTTCAGTAATACTGTTTTTAAATTTGACCTTCTACTTTTGGACTAAGTCCAGAAAAACCCAAACTAAGCTTTCGGATCACTGCATGAGGCCCCATGGGAATGACACAATCTCATCACTATCACAAAAGAAGACAAAACTGATGTTTAGGGACTTGCCAGAGAGCTGGGTCTGCATTGTGCAGGCAACAGGATAAAGAGGGCATACTATTTTAAACCGATGTAGCAGCAGTGTGGGCAGCAGAATTTGGTGAAATTACATATTGACAGCAGCTCTTGACTGCTTTTGTTATACATATTACAGCTCAAGTAGAACTATATATAACTATATATAGTGTGGAACTATATATATATATATAACTATATATATATATAACTATATATAGTGTGGAACTATATATAACTACTTTGAATGACTGTTTCATATTCTAGCATCATACAAATGCAGCAGAAGTACATGTGTGCTGCACTTGTGTGAGTTGCTTTCTTTGAGAGTTACTGCCATGCAGCTGAAACAGCGTTCAACACAACACAGACCAATATATGTAGCTTAGCCTGGCCCCTCTTTCTTCATTCTACAAGCTGAGTCCTTTTGGAATGCTCTTTCTGTATTTTAGTGTAAGTCAATGGCTTTCTTGAGAGCTCTTCTCCATTATAAAAACCTTACATTCTGCAAGGTGACAAAAGCATTCATATGTGATTGCCTCAAAAAGCACATGCTCCATCACCACAGCATGTGCAAAGAAAAACTCGGGCTACAGAGAAAAAAGAAGCTACAGCTGTACAGCAGGACAAAGTCAGAGTACTCCAAAGGACCTAACACTTGTTTCCAGTTGTACACAAGTATTTCTAACTCACACTCTGAGGTGGTGCACTAGGACGTAGAGTGGAAGCTAGGAGAAGTAGCACTTATTTAAGCGCAGAAAACACAAGCAACACAAACAACAAACACCTTCCTTCAAGATACCAATCCTGCTGGCAAAGGCATTTCTGCATATGCATGCACAGAAGAGCCCTGCTGTCCATCATGTGTAAGATATTCCCAAAATTGACTGATGAATGCAGAAAAACTCCTAGGGAAGCAAAACCTCCCAGGGAAGTAAAAAAAGGTTTGAGCTTTTTTTGAAGTTGAAGCCTGATGAGGGGTTTAACTCGGTTTATTCAGGATGTGGCTACAGGTATAGAGCAGTTTGTGAAGGCTGTGTGCTGGCAACATAATAAAATAGGACATAAGATTTGGACAAAAAAATATGCAAGAAGAAAATTCTTTATCCTCTCCAACTATAAAACTAGTCTTCATCATCTGTTTCCTCGTTTGGCTAAGTTTTAGATTTTTATTTTTTCCTCTCTGTTCAATGAGCACACACCTTATGAAATATGTTGTTTTTAAAACAAGCCCTGCTTATGAGGAAGAAAAGGTTATCAGTTAATTGATTAGCATAAAATTAGTATAATACAGTAGTCTGTTCACCTCTTTTGGCCATCCAGAATTCAAACACTGATTAATTTAATTATCCATAATAATAGAGGAAACACATTGCTTGAAGAATTGCCCTGAACTCTGTCTCTACAAGCCATTAGTATTCGTATTTATGTCTTATTTCCTCTTGCACATTACTATCTAAAATAGTATTTTCTTGCAACAGTTATGTAAGGGAACATTCAAGGTACTGCCTTGCAAATACTCTACAGACTAAAATAGAAGCCTGCTCTCTATTTCTGAAGTATACCTTCTTCACTATACATATATGCAGGAGTACTAAATATTCTTTTTCATTTTCATGGGATTTATGATCTTTTCCATTTAACTGTGTTGTTTCGCTGCTGTGACAGAGTATTCAGAGTAGTGTGGACTGCTGTACCACGACAGGATATCTGGATATGTATGTTGTACTAATTAGGGAAGTCAGCTTAGGCATAGTTTTTGATAGAACAGATACATGTACCTTTGATACCAAGAGATAAGCCAGGTTTCTGCATAATAGCAGTTTCTAACTTGTTACCTACATTTTTCTCAGGTTATGCCAGAAAGATATTGACTGTGATTTATTCCTAGATCTGTGGGACTTTTTTTTTACCCCTAAACTATAGAGCACTCTTAAACTGTGGAAAACAGGACACTGGAGATGAGCAAAATTTCCATTTTAAAAGTCTTGTTTAGACAACATCTTTGATCTAGTAACTGTGATTTACTTTAAAACAGTTCAGTCAATTTGAGGTTGGACTATACTACATCACAGTGCCCACAACATGGCAGTTTCAGCCTTCTTCTTGGAGGCAGAACCAAACCGTTCTAGGGTTCAACTGCATTGCAGCAGTGTTTGGTCACATCTCTAGCACAGATTGCCATCTCGGGCAGTGGAGAAGAGTGCCACAAGATGGACATATTATAATCTGCTTTGATTAGAAAGGTCCAAACCAGCCCCCACCTAAATCACCACTCACAATCAAACATAATTAATTGACAACTGAAACACCCTGTCTCTCTCTGCGGGGCTGTAGCACAACTTCATAAGCTTGTTGCAACAGAATGGTCACATGTTCACAGCCAGATTATAGTGTTTTTAACGCTCATGTTATCGCATGTGATTCCTGCCCCAGTCCAAAGTGAAAACTAGTACTTAATTCCCCTCTTTACCCACCAATTATTAAATACAAATCCTTCTTTTCAGTAAGACCAAAGGAGTAAAGGCTGTTGGCAATGTATCATCTACAAAAATAGTTAGTCTCATAATTAGCAGGGAACACAAAAACTTTTCATTTGACTAAGCTGTGCCCAGTGCTGCAATACAGGAAGGTACAAACAGTATCAGCTTAAGTGTAAAAAATATATACAACTATATTTAACACTTAAATTACTTTAAACTTTTTTTAAGTTTGCATACTAGCAGTCCTATGTACATTCTGTTTTGAACAATACCTCTTTAATATCATCCTCTTTTGTTAAACAAGTTTTATTTTTCTCCCAAAATACCCAATGCTATTTCAAAGTTCTGGAGGTGTAAAGATTTGAGCTATATAGGAAATAGCAGATGTCTTACAATTGTAGTGTATGATAGCACATATTTTTCATAAAAACAACACATCATTCAAAAATTGAACCATTGTAAAAGTTCTCATAAGTCCAACAGGACTGTCTTTAAAAGGTTACTTTGGTTAACAGCAAATCATTCTTAAACAATTAAGGAAAAAAATATATATTCTTTTACCACCTCTACAGATGCATTTCCTTGGCATGTTGTAGCAATCCATATACCTTTACAGACAAGCACTGCAGTTGTTCAGTGCTCTTTATTTCTACTGTGATTTCAATAAAATAGTTTATATATCAGGTTGGATTGATTTATAATTAAATTAGTCCAATTTCCTAAAATCTCTGAATGAGAGAACTCTCTTCCTAAGCCTTCATAGAATTTCTGGTATCAGAGAAAGAACAGCAACACTGTTACTGCTTCCTCACAAGGTTGATCTCACGCAGTATTTGCAACAGCATCAGTAAGCTGCACAAAACCACTGTTTCTCTGCTTATCTTTCCTGGTCAGGAGAGTAACGCAACGCAACTTGTGCTGAGCTCTGCATACTCTGACACCCAGCCAGTCACACCAGTCTCTGAGCATTCAGACAACTAAAGTGCCACTGGACTCCACGGTAAAACAATTCTTTCTTCTGAGTCACTACGCACATTCCAGGTCATGTGTGGCCTTTATCTCACTGAATTCTACTTATTTCCATGGGAATAAATGCCTTCAGCTTTTGGCCAGGAAGAGGAACTTGATCTTTATCTTTTTTCCCCTCCTTGCACTATGACACCCTCTGATCTGTCAAAAGTCACAAAAAGGCAAAAATGTAAGGTTCTCCAGGAAAAGAATACCGCATTAGTCACTATGCGTCAGTTAAGCCGAAAAGTAGAGAAGTCTGATCGATGAGCAAAGGCACTTGGTAACAGCGCTGTGGACAATAGTCAGTGAGTCAACAATTTCAGTCTTGTGATCCAACTGACCAGCAGTGAGGGTTCTGCAGAGGAGTGTTTTGTGGATGATGTAACCGACGATTTTTTAGCACCTTCCTCTTGAAAAGGAATCGTTGCACTGTTGTGGAGGTCTGTATTCATAAAACACCTGCTGCCTCGAATATAATCCGTTCCCTTCACTAACTGCTTGTCAGACACTGGCCTGGAGAGGGGGTACTGCGTGGAGGGGCTTTCTTCAATGATTGGGGGTATCCTTTCATTACTGAAGTACCTGCAGAGGACATCTTCACCTGTACAAACAGGAGGAGGAAAAACAATTATTAATGACTTCAAACCCCTCCATTAACACTTTCTATTTTTATAAAAAATATTCTGGTTACACTTGAAATTCCCTAGATTTTGGTTATTTTTCATAACCCACCTCAACATAAGCAGCTATCAATAGATTCATAGCTGTTTGCTTCTTTAATATTTTTTTAAGTAACAGAAATAACAAGAAAATAAATCCATACACAGAGAAGATACCATTTGACTGTTAAATTCCAGATTCACACACACCAAAAATGCTAGTTCAGACTACCATCATGCAAATCACTATCATGGGTGAGACCTAGTAAACTGTCTTGTAACATGTTATTCAAAATGCTGAAGAGACCAGAGTTGAATCCATATTTTTCTCAATGTAACTCATGAGTAACTTAAAAGATACAAATATTACTCTGGACAAAAGAAATTAATTTTGATAATTGGTTTTGACCAGTGATTTGTGATGCTTTCTCTGTTTTTACTCTTCTTTAGACAGCTGATCGTGGCAGTTGTTGCTAGAGGCATCCTACTGGACTAGGCAGGCCTTTGGATGTGATTCAGTACAGCTTACATACAAGCCTTCAGCACTTAGGTACATTTCAAGTATTAAAAAAAGTCAACAAAAAAACAAAAGCAAAACTAAACAAAAAAACATATGCACAAAAAACAGCCCTGCCACCTGGTGATTACTCTGTTAGACTTGTTACTTAGCTTGTTTCTAATATCCCTTCAGGTTTATACTGCTTATGGACTCCTATTTTTGCATTACAATAATAGAATTCAGCATCTATTTTACGCAGAATTACGCATTAGCTTTCATAAGTCATTTCAAGAAGAAACTACTCATCTTTATTTCCCACTCTAATAGTACCCACCCCTAAATCACCACTCTTCAGATGCAAAAGGGGATGGGAAAAGAAGGACAGTGTAGCAAGTAAAAAAAGCCACCCAACCTAACACCCAATGTTATGAGCTTCTGTCTCTCCCATTCAGAGATGTCTGCAGAATATGTTGTTTTCTAACAGGAGTCACAGTAAAAAGCAACTTCTAAAAGGCCCTACATTTTACATTTAGAGAACAAGCTTGCTTGTACAACAGCCTCCACGGTGAGCTAAAGAAACAGAAAGACTTATTAAAAAAGTAGTTTTACAATCAATATTAAATTCAGAAGAAAGGGAAAGAGATTTGCGTAAGAACAATACTTGCCTATAAAGAGACAAGTACAGATCTGCCCTAGTCATTCTTGCTTACTTTTAACGCTCACAAGAATTCCAAGACAGGAAAAAGTTTGAGTCCCAGCACTGAATAGCCTCACAAATTTCACAACTACCATCTGGCATTCCTGCTAAAACCAACAACTGTCACCTTGGATCAGCTCAGCAATATGCAAACCATAGTCCTCCGTTCCTAATTTAAACACTTTCATGCAGTTCACCCCAAGGAAATTTTGGAGAGTAAGGGAAGAGAAGGAGGGATGACACCTAAAACCTTGCCTTTTCTCCCTAATCCTCGTGGCCTAGAGAAGCGTTCTGCAGCTCCTATCCAACTTCCATCAGCAGGCATTGACAATGGACGAGGTTTTCCTAGAGGCAACATAGAAGGTTATGAGGAATTACAAAAGGTTAAGGAAAACAATTTTTAAATTGATACTTTTCACAATTAAACAAAGGGAGAGATACAGCAATAAGGAGTCCAAATTGCAGAAAAAAAAATATTTGAAGATACTTCCACTGGTGGTATCAATAATAAGAGATCAGTGTGCTGAGATTGAACAGCTTTGATTGAACACACTTGTTCATTTACAGCAGTGGACATAATGTTATAACCAAAACACACATGGAAATGGCCATCTGTAGCAGCAGAGCCCAGCTGAACGACACTCATTACAGAAATAACGGCATTTAAGTGAAATTATTTCAGATGTGTAATTTCAATTACAATTTGCAGAGAAGGCCCACCCATCAAGTCTAATGAACAGTTTTCTAACACAAATCACTTTGAACTGACCAAAGCACTTATCATAACACTGATAATGAGAGAGGAATAAACTCACCATAGGACTGTGTTTTTTCCCTCATCTTGGCTGGTAGGATATTTACTTCCAGAGGATACCCAGGCAACTGATCTGAATCAGCAATAGTAAACCTTCGTCTTCGACTCTCCTGATCCAGAAAAGAATTGGGAGACTCGGCCCCCTTGGACCCAGTTAATGGTTGACTGTGTTTGTTGCCTCCTCCATACACAAAGCTCCCCTTTTCATCTCTGAAAGGACATGTCACCTCAGTTAGTAACTTAAGAGTTTAACACTACAGACATGACTAGGTTTGAAACACACTTCTAGCACCCAGTCATGCTTATGACAACTGGCACTGTGCTGTAAACAAGCTGGGGAAAAAAAAAAAAAAACAAACCAAGTCAGAAGAGAAAGCTACCTTCCTTATGCCATATTCACCGGTAACGAGCCAGGAATTTAACACACAGAGAAGTTTAGAGGTTCCACTCATGCAAAAGATTTTGATAAATGAGATCTTTCTGACCTGAGGGCATCAAAGCCCCTGATTCGCTGCCTGCTCAGTATGCAGCTGTGAATCAGGAGTGCTACACAAATTTATCCATCTCTGTGTCATGGCAACACCTCTGAGGGACTATGGTTTTCAGTCACTGTAGGAGACCAATAACTGTCACTGAATATTTACCACTTTCTCTCTCCCTCCTTGAGAGTTCCAATAATAGATTCATAGTGTGTATATATATATATATACACATATATACATACGTATGTGTATATATATATACCTACACACATACACAGATATATATGCATATATGATTTTGATTAAATTCTGCAGGAACTCCCTTCCCAGAGCAATCTCTCATTCCCAAGGCCAGGAACAGCAATTTTTAGAACATGTCCCTGCAAGTACTTTTGCAAGAGAAGCTACCCTCCAACTTAAGATTTGCCTGTTTGGTTTTTTTTCCTTTCCCTGTACATGCTACAATCCTATTGCTTGAAGCAACCATTAGCCCAGTCAGGCATCAAAGTACACAGCTGGCTGCCTAAGCACATATATACCCCAGTATTCACAGCAGCCCCCAGTCAGCACATACCACTTTTCCAGCCCTCCACTAATGGGAAGGAGCTATTTATGGAAATTCAGAGACTGCAAATTGGACTCAAATGTTACATCACAACTGTATGTCTATGGAGAGCTCTCCTACACCACCACCACGTGGAGACTGTGCCATAGGGAGGGAAACCAAACACTGCTCTCTGCCTCCCAGCGTGGACCAGAGAAGATCCACACCAGGAAGGGAAGGGAACAGGATGATGGTGAGGGGAGGAGAGGGGGAAAGCAACCACCACAGAAATGCACCACCGTTTCAAGAAAAAAATCAAAACATGCAGAGGTCAAAATAAAAAGCCAAACAGAAAGCAAAAGAACTGCCCTTTCTCCTCTTCCTGCCTGCCACAACTTCCCACATTTGCTTTCTTTAAAAGTCAAAGTTAAGCCCCCTTTCCATGCATCATCCAGGATAAGTTTTACAGCTCGCACTATTATTTCCTTCCTTGTCAACAGAGATTCAGCTCTAAAGGCATCTGAAGCTCAATATAATTTTGTGCCTCTTTAGGAAAGATAAACACATGCATGTAACTAACCAATGTGCTTGAAATTTAACGAAAAGACTAAGACATTCATCTGCTAAATCTATATGCTTGTTATTATGCCAAAAGATTTGAGGTTTTGGGTTTTTTTAAAAGAACTGAGGGCATACAACCAGGGAGAGAGCATGTCAAGGTGCATCCCACTTCATTAGAGACCCTACCTTGGAGAAACTCTTCTCCCAGTCCTGCCCCAAAGACTGCAGTAATAGAACCTCTGTCTCTGTCACAGCCCTTATGTGACAGGAGGCAAGTGCCCTCCCACAAGTCCTGCAGCAAAAGGTCAGAGTTCCTGTGCTGGGCTGTCTACATGTAACCTAAAGTGTTGGCGCAGGCCAGAAAGCATGCCTGCCTTTCATGTCTTGCCTGAAAACTTTTTTTCCATCACCTTCCAAGATCAGCTGGCAGGGTTCTGGCATGAGTCAACATGGACTTGAGAACAAACAACAGTTAGCCTTACCATACACACCACCCCCCGCCTGCTGGGTACACAGGTCTGCAGTTTTATAGCTTACACCACAGCATAAAAAAAATAAAAGTTGATGTATTGACTCTCTCTTCCCTTCAGTGGGAACATTCCTGTTTTTAACAACTTGCAAGTTTAACAATTTAATGTTATACGCATCTTAATGTGACATTCTTTTCTGTCCTAACTCCCACAACAGTTACTTAACCTGCTAGAAAAAAAAATTCAACAGTGAAAAAAGTTACAGATAAAATTTACTTCTTGCTGCGGTGGATTTAAACAGAACCTGAGATGACATCTGTTCGTGTTTTGGGAACAACTCTGATCTATGTGGCACACAATAATCTTCTAGCAATAAAACCTATTACAATCCTGGTAGTGTATGCATTTAAGCATAAGTTTAAGCAATACAATTCATTCAGGCAACTAGAAGAAAGTCTGAGATTTACAGTTTCCACAAGCTAATCTGCACAGAGTTGTAATAGCAAGCCAGCTCAGAAACAAGTGTAATGAAGGAGTTTTTTGTTCAGTAGTGCATGTTTATTTGCATACCGAGGAGAATATGGAACAGCTGGTGGAGGGGGTATGTACAGATCCAAAATGGCTGGCTTCTCTTTCTTCAGTGAGGTATCCACGGTGCTTTCTGGTGACTGAGTTGAAGTTGGTGGAGGACTGGTCTGAAATGTTAGACAGCTATCAGACATCTGAGCATTTATTTATCATTCACAAAAAGATAATTTAATAATCAATAGTACCATTTTCATCCCCTAGTGAACTATTATCTCCATGCTGTATGAACACATTAAAAACTCCTAGAAGTTACATTTTCCTTCACCCCCCAGTTTTGGATAGCTTTGCAGTCCCTCCTGCAGAAGTCCTATCATGGGTAATCCACTGCTCAAGAATATTTTGCTGTTTCCAGTTATATTTTTCCTGTAAATTCCAAAAAAAAGCAACTGAGACAAAAACCCTTCTTCTATTTTTAAATGCATTAAAAGAACATAATTTATTTTAAAAAATATGTGATTGGCAAACCTTGCAAAGCCAGCCCACGCTACCTTTATCCCATACAGTCCAAAGCCTGAGGCATAAACAGGAATATGGTAAAGTTCACCATAAATTGGATCAACAGATATAACTACAGTCAGGGAAGCAAAGAAAAAATAGATTTGGCATTGCTCATCTTTGTGGCTCACTTCTATATTCTCAGTATCTCCTGTCTGTCTCCAGGAGAGAAAAGGCTTCAAAGACCCTTTCACCTTTGTCAGGCAAGAGAACTGCACTCTCCCTTTTTTGTAAGGACGTGTCCAGGCTTTCACTCTGTCCACTTAGTTAACAGCACCCCTGCACAAGCACCCGCCTTTTACTGGTCAGTGTGCAGAACTCCAGAAGGGTCAACAGGCTTCTCCAATCTCTCATTCCCCTAAGGAAACACCGCTTGGTATAGCCTATATGCCAGCCCACCTCAGCTCTTCACGCTGGTAGCACATGTCAGGCATGATGCCACAAAAACAAGACACAGGCATTGGTGAAAGGAAGGATGAGAAAAGTAGTCAAGTACGCATCTTCTACTCAGTTTGAGAGAAATCTGCCTTCATCAAGACTTGTCATAGCCACTGGTATTTCATAGGTTGATAAATTACCCTCACAGCTGTAGGGAGACCTGTATCTCAATAGAAGTAGGAATGGGAACTCTCCCTGATTTTATTCATTTCACGTAATCACTTTAAATTCAGTTCGGTTGTTTCCTTCTATAAGCATTAAACCTTAAGTTTCCTAATGCAACAAGCCATTCCTCAACATGGTCATTTAATAATTATTAACACACTTTCTTTGTCTGCTCAGTAGCCAATCTGGGAATCTCCCAACGACCTAATCTTATTTAAACACGTAGTTTAAATGACTTCTTGAAAAACACTCCCATCTAAAAAGAGGACAAATATATGGAATAATCTAAGTTATTTCAGCAAAAACTTATTACTGTGCTAAATAGAGAAAGTCTTTATTGCTCCATGCTGATGAATTCCATACATATCAGCAGTTTCAGCAGTTTCTCCTCAGATAAGTTCTCCCAGTGACACGTAGACTGATTAAAATGTTCAGCACACCTAGTCCGTTTGTGTACCAAGAGGGCATTATCTGTTTTTAAGGAAAAGAGAGGAAAAATAAAAAAGCAAAAGGTAAGAACATTTTCCTTTTATCTAGGAATCAGAAAAGGACAGCCATTTCACCTAACCTTCCTTGATCTGTAGTTAAACTTGAGTACCTGAGAGCATTTCTGGGATTTCTCTTTTTTGAGCTGCAACCAAGGCATTCCCATCCTGAGATCAGAGTGGAGCTGGCAGCCTCTCACCTGCACCAAGGGTGGTTTCCAGCGCAGGTTCTTTAATGGAGCAGGAGTAAAATGGAAAGAGCCAGTAGGACGTTTTTTAAGCAGCAGCCTAACTCCAGCAGGATTTTCTCTCAACTTTGCCACCAGATTTTTTAGCTGCCATCCAACCTGGAAGACAATAAAGACATCTTTTATTTGGTATTTCTTTTCTGAAAGCAAACAAACAAGAAAAAACCCAAATCTCCCAAGCCAAACTGTTTTAATATGAACCTAGAAGAGATACAAGAGATCAAAAAAAAAGGAAAGCTTCTTTTTTGCACAGTTCTTCATTTTTGTTTCCAAGAAAGTTCTCTACTTAAGCTGTAAACTAAACTGAGGTATCAAGCAATGCTCTTTATACCTCAGTTCTGGTCCTAGAAGGATGCATGGATGTGCTCAAATTGACTAACACAGGGATTCACAGTGAACTATTTTTGCCGTATTTCTTTCTCCCATTGAAAGGCATTGCTTACCTGTGCGAAGCAAAAATGTAATCATTATATCCAAGTTCCCAGATGCAAACGATTTGACAATCATTTGCAAATGACTGGGAGTTTTTTTAGCTAGTTTTATCTGCATTTCAGTGGACTCTAAGGAAGATTTTAAAACTGGTCTTAAATACAACACGAAGGATTTTAATATGATGCGTACAGCATTTAAACATGAAATATTGCATATTTACTTTATCAAAATATTCCAAAGAATAAAATCTGTCTGGAAAACAAAACATTAAAAAGCCTCAGATATTTCATAAGGAAAACACCAGAACCGCCTCCTGATCCCATCCCCTCAGCACCTGTGGGGAGCAAGCCTTGCAGAGCAAGGATATGAGAAGGTTGGTAACATTGTTAGTTACTAACCACAGTTTGCCGATTAACCTGGATCACTTCATCACCAGCATGAATCTTCTGAGAGCGATCAGCAGGGGACTACAAAGAGAAAAACAAGAGTCATGTGCTTCAGCGCTTTTCATCCCTCCCATAACAACCCCCACCATGCTAAGTCAAAGGTTGCATTAGCAATGCTCTTCAGTATAGATAATTTTCACATCTGCTGATGACTTCAGAAATGCAAATTAATTCATCAAATTATTTATTTAAGAAAGAAGGCATAGTAGCCTACATCTGTTACAGGCCAAATGGTACTTAAGTCATGGGACAGTCTCTACTGTCCTTTTGCCTCCAGTTTGTACCTTAGTTTTAGACAGTAGTGGGAGAGGACTGAAGAGGGTTTCTGCCCTAACACAGCAACTATCCTAAACAGCTTTCAAATAAATGTACACTGATCTAAAAAAAAATACATTAAGACTTTGAATGTACAGAACAAAGGACCAAAACCCATCCAATCCACAAGACAGATCCATTGCACTTTTCCTTTCTGTTTCCTAATGTAAATAAAAGCTTCCAACTTTAATGTCAAACTGCCTGCCTGCATCAAGGTCAACAGATAAAAATACATGTTTGCACACATCCAGTGTGCATAGACAAGTATTTTTCAAATACCTATCTAATAATAATACACCTTAAAATACAAGTTTCCTGGAACAAAACCTAAGCTCTGGGGAACCATCAGCAAGGAAGAGATAAATGTGTCAATATTTACATTTATCAAGAGCTGGTGCAATGCACCAGCTATTGCTGCAGTTATTAAAAACAGTCTCACTGCTATAACACACCAACTCTGATCAGCCTTGACAACACCCAAAGCACAAAGGGCACCAAAGCACAAACCTTGGTATGTACTGCACCCCCGTCACAGGACAAATCCTCCACCCATTTCCCCCACCCCATGACTAACCACCTGTCAGCAGTCCAGCTCTTCCTAGTGACTCTAGCACTAAGCACTGGGATTAAGGACTTATCACACCTTTAGAGCTCCAATAACTTTCTTATGAGAAAGAACTAAGAATAAACAGTGCAACAAGGGAAGAAAACGTGTGGGAATTTATGGGAGGCTCCGGCTATCATGAGTATCCCCATTTCTTAATTGTCTTCTTGCTTCCTCTGAAAGGAAACGCCTCTGTGGAAAGCTGCATATATACGAGTCAACCAAGATCATGAAAAAATGATGGGCCAAAATCAAGTTTAGGAAAAAATAAAGCTCATTTCAAGTTGTCCTTTGGGTGACCAACAGCTCATCTGAGGGAGGGTGGGGGACCCTTGAACAGAGAGCTCTTACAAGTGGCAGGTCACAGCACAGACACTTGGATCACATGTGAAAACAGAGGAAAGAACAAAGTTCAGATCTAGGTCAATGTGATGCAGGAAGTCACACGTAAGATGGCACAACTCAGGAATAATCTTGGCTGACTGGTACCAAACAGACTTCCCCAGTCCTTCCACTGTTCAGTACTGTCAGTTTAGGGATGCAATTCCACTGCATTCCCATACACCAGCTTCTGGGAATAGCTACTAAGATACCATTCCAAACCTATGAAGAAAACTGAGCTAAGACCCAGCCTGGGTCATCTAAACAACACCATGCCACCATAAAGACATCAGTTGTTTGCAGATCTCAGTCACTTCAAGTTCTGTTGCTCCAAAGGAAGAATCAGTGTTGATAGAAAAAGCAGACATTTAAGTCAACACTCAAAGCTACAGAAGAAATACAACCCCCAAAATAAGATCCACATGCAGAGGCAGCTTGTCAGCAGTCAACATGACATTCTTTCACATTCATTGGATTGATGAATTTGAAATTGCTGTCAAAGTGGGCCTGGTCTTTGTGGCAGATTCTATACAGAGTTATGTCATGACAGTAGCATAAAAACTATAAAAGCTTTCACTCTGCACTCTGAACTGCAAGCACAGATTTCCACGCTCTCCTCCTGGTCCCTGGACTTGGCAGGGGTAACAACTAGAACCACTGGTTCTTTCCTATTCACAAAAAAAGGCATTGCTGCAAAAAGCCAAGTTTCTCTGCTCTTCTTTCTTTCAGTTGCTGCTCCCGTACAGCAGCATATTTGACTGATGCTGTGATCCACAACATCACTTGCCAGCCTCAGCTTCTGGCTAGAGGTCCACTCCGTCCATGGTTACCCAGAAGCCTTCAATGAATTCTCTGCTACAAAGGACTCAGTGTACAAACAGAAGAAAAAAAACCTAATTGCCTACCCTACCAACTATTTCCTTCCAGCTGACCACTCTTAAAAGTCTTACTTGTTCATAGTCTTTCTACTCTGCAAGGTAATGTTGTCCTGGGACAGCTCATTAATTTCATTACTTATTACTGAATTTAGCACACTACCATCTAAATGTTCCCATTAGGGGAGATTGTCTTTGCCAGCAGAGAGCAAACACATCCAAGACTGTTAAGCAAGATACCATAAGGGCTCAGAACAGCAGATACAATATCTTATGAAAATAATTATTTTAATGCCAAGCATTTGAACTAACTCATGTAACTTGCAGAAACTGGTTTAATTTGACTAACACTGAAACATGCAGACACAAAATATTTACAAATTATGGATAAACAAACAATGCATCACACAGTATTAGAAGCGGTAATACCATACAAGTCATATGTAAAACAACAAAAACTAAGTCAAACTAACTCAGCAAAGCTACTGCCTGAGTTAATCTACATTTACTTCACTTACATTTTCTGTAGTTCCAGTAATTACATGCAATCCATCATAAGTTGATTTTATGTACATTCCCTAAATATAAAGAAAAAATGAAAAACAAGTTTAAAGGCAACATAAACCACATAACTTATCTGATTAAACAACTCCTGGCAATAGACTCAAAACATTATTAAAATCAGTTAACAATTCATATATTTTCCCTAGAAAAGTGTGTGGTCTAATTTTACATTAAACTTCTTCACAGATCACTTTTACTATAATTAATTATAATATTTATTATAAATTAAAACACCAAATATATGGAATGTGACTTAGAAACACTGTTTGGTTGGTAATACCAAACACTGCTTGTTTGCTGCCTTGTCAGTCTTTGGCCTCAAAAAAACCTTTATTTCCTTACTACCCAGTCTGCACTAGAGAATTACAGGTTTTACTAGGTAGCCACTAGTTCTCCCCATACAAACCTCACTTACACAGATGGGCTACAAATATTGCAGACATATTCTTTTCCAGCTTCTCTTGGCAAGTCAATACACAGATTTCCCCATAACCACAATGCTGACATAAGCAATAAAAGCTCCAGCAGAGTGTCTGTGGCTCGGTGTGTTAACACTAAGTGTGAATACAAGAACAAACTCAGATGAAGTGGGTGTTGACCATAAGAACACCAAATTAAAAATCACAAGCCAGCTATTAACTAATAATTACATAGATTTCCCCACAAGAGGTAACCAGTACATTGGTTCCATCATTTATGAACAAATACATATCTACTTTTCCTATCTACATCTGTTGTTAGAAGCACTCATGCTGAGCAGTATAGAACTGGATGTTATTCTGGAGCTGAAAGCAGCTTAGCTTAAAAGTACAAGGAAAAATAGAAGATTTTTTGATCCTTCCTATCCAGCCAATTCCTTCCCTGTTTGCCTGTCAGTTTCCAATTGTGTGCACCTACCTCTTCCTTTCTTACTTAGTCCAAGCTAGACTGACTTCGCTTTGTTGTAGCTTGCACATTAACAGAGGTCCTCATAATTTCAAGAATGCATGACTAATTCAGTCAAATCCATTGGTGTAGGTAAAACTATATAGCATAGTAAGACTGTGCAGCTTTCTCTTTAAGTGTTCATCTCTTCTGCCTTCAGGGCCAGGGGGTGAATACAAATGCACTTAAGAATTTAAATTCCCTCCAACTCATTCTAACACATCTGTTTGCTAGACAGAAAAGCCACTAAGATTTCAAACTAAGTTTCTCATAACCAGCACTCAGCTAAGCAGAATCCACTGAATGAACAAGAGTCAGTCACTGAACATTTAAAAAGTTCTCATATTCCTGCTAAATGCAAACCTCAAAAATTCTCATTTTCTTCTCAGTCTTGCTATAAAAACAAATAAAACCGCATCTTTCAAAACACAAACATCATTTCTCATTACCTTCTCCCTCCCCCTAGAAAAATAACTAGATAGAGTAACCTGCAAAAATAAAACTACTAATTTCACAAGCATTTGTAAATTCTCCAATATCCTCATTAAGACAAAAATCTTCAACAACTTACCATTAAAAATTATATTTGGGATCAAACCTATTAACATGCATACCTGCCTCTGGCAGCCACTCCAGCACACCACCTGACCATTAACCTTTAGAGTTCCTCCCCATGCCTCTTTCTTTTCTCCATAGGTTATTATTGGTCTTGAAATAACTTACTATACATAAACACTTGCATTGGCTCACAAGACTACCTTATAAAACACTGGGGACATCAGGAGACTCCAGTTCTTACCAGGCCTTCCCCAGGTTTAATGTTGGTTAAGTGAACCTCCTCCAGACAGGCACACTGGCTCATCAATGGATCTGTAGTTGATCGAATGGCTTTATCACAAATGCCATTTAAAGTCTTGGCCTACAATGAGAACACACAAAAAACAGTTAGGAAAATTCTCCCCTGGCTTCTTCCTCTTCCAGTTCTCAAAAGATGTAAAGGAAATGAGTTTTAAAACCATCGAAATAGCAGATTCATTTGTACAAATCTATTTTACAGTATGTTTATATTCTTACTGTGACATAGTAAAAACAACTTGTTTCCATTAGTGCCCCCTCCCCATCACTAAACAATAAACACCAAAAATACAGCAAAAAATTGCGTAGGGGCTTATTTGCTTTAACCAAAATACAACCCACTAAAATACTGAAACATTTTGATGATTCTTTGTGGGAACAACTGACAGTTTTTCATGTTGTTCTTTATTTCTGCTATGAGAATAAAATTGGCCATGTGCTACAAAAAGTGATGTGCTGGCCACTGACTTAACTGCACAAAGCTTTACAGTATAAGGTAGGACACCTAGAACTTAAGTGTTTCAGGAGTACTTCTTTCCACTGTGCCTCTGAACTGACCTCTTCTGGAATGCTTACGCAGGCAAGGTTCACATTTCCTTTTGACTGAAACATAACTGATCCTAAGCCAACATTATAACTAAAGGCTAATTCTGACCTTGGCGTGTGTGTCAGTATAGTTAGAGGTAGAATGGTTTTGCCTTGTAGAACATTTAACTATTAGAAGGACTAATTAAACATGAGGGGGGGAAAAAAGTCAAAAAATCTGTGCCCTCTCTACACTCACAAATTTCATTACTTCCCACAGTGTGTTTTCCATCTTGACATTAACTGAAGGAATGCTGAAACTCAAAGTCAGTTGCAAAAGCTAAAAGGGGAAGGGAGAGAGGATTAGTACAGTATAGTAATAAGTTATAAACAGTTTGGGAACCAGCAAGTCACCTTTCACAAGGGGTTTGAATCCTCCAGTCAAAGTAGACATATGTAATTACAGGATGAGGGGAGCTGTGTCATAGGAAGACAGTGGTTTTGATTACAATGGTCCCTGGAAACAATAGTTCCAATGTTTTCTGTTTTGTTTTACGTCAGATTTATAGAGCAGCAATAAAATAAATCAAAACAATGTTTAAGTGTGAATGCGAGGAACTGCTCAAACAAGGGGATTCCAAACAACAATACCTACTTCCAGAGTGGGTGTGCAGAAATGGAAAAAGAAAGATGCAGAAAACTCCCTTTTACGTGGTCTCAGTATTTATGGACAAAATTATTTTTAGTTATTTTGCTGCTAAATTCCTAAGCATCTACGAGCTACCGGAAGGCCTTATCAAAGAGCACAGCCTGGTTCATGTCAAAAGCAGGAAGCGATGATTAACTGTTACAAAATATAAAAAGCATTCCATTACACTCCGCGTTTGGTCACAAGGCTGCTTCGAACAACCCTGAAAACTCAAGCTCAAGTACAAACAGAAACAGAACTTCAGCTCTGTGGCAGGGCAGTTCTTCAACATGAAGAAGTGTAATAAGGCATAGTGTCTGCTTATTAAGGTACTAACTGCACTTCACAGGCATAATTGGTTTATTTAGCCTATGAACATTCTACAGTACTACTGCTCCCTTGAAAATCTGAGGTCTAAATCCTCTTGGAAAAATAGCTGTGGAATGAAATTTCAAGGAATACTTGACTCCATGCTATTACACACACCACCCATCTGTTCCAATTTCATTGATTTCCTTTACAGTGAAGAATATTCACAAAACAACCCACAGTAATGTTTACTGGCATGATATGCTTGTACATTTGGGACTGAAAAGCTGTTGTCAGTACAGTCAGAATAGGAGCAACTGAAATAAATGTGAAATGCAAACAGCTGAGTTTCAACAGAAACATAAACTTACCACAGTCTGGACTTTATCTTCCATGTCAGCCACAGTGCAATCCTAAAAACAAAACAAGAACAAAAGCCCTGCATTAACCAATAAACATATAAACAAGTCATCTCTGAAAATGCTGCAAAACTGCCATTTTTACCTTGAATAGAAATAGTTATTCATGCTGCAGGGATTAATCAGATTAGTTTCACCCAGTAGGGCTCAAATAGTTGTTAAGCAACTATTTTCTGGCCCCGGTAGAAAGCAATAATAAACCTTGAAAACTAAGAGAATGTGGGATTCGATTACAGCAGCTGACTTTTCCAGAGAAGCAGAACCATGCAAAATAAAGTATTCTCACAAGGCCAGGCAGATGAGTTTGCCTTGCACTGGTAAGGCACTCCTCTGTCCCAGGCATCAAAATGTATATAAAACATATTGTTGAAAACAGAATGGAAAGTGATTTTTTTTAAATATGCTATTGATTACATTCCTGAAGAGCAGAGGACTGCACACAAGGCATTGTTTACACAGCCCAGGTACAAAAGTCTTTGAACTGAAACAAGTTCATGTAAGAAACCACAGAAGTTATCACTGTTTTCTGCAGGAAGAGCTGAACTGGAGAATAATATTGTGTTCAGATTAAAAAGTTAATACAGCAGATAAATAATGAAACAAGGTTTATAGGATCTATAAGGAGAAAACTCCCAAACCCCAAGCATTTTAACAAGGTTAAATTCCAGGATATTTGCCTTTGACATTTGTATTGGGTTTGCATGTCAAGATTTTGATAACAGGGATGCAATACGTGTGGCTTCTAAAGGAGCTACTAGAAGCTTCCCCTGTGAAGCTTCCCCATGAAGCCAGTGCCAACAACCTCCAAGATGGACCTGTCACTAGCCAAGGCTGACCCCGTCAGCGACAGTGGCAGCACCTCTGGCATAACAGATTTAAGAAGTGGGGGAAAAAAGCCCTGTGTAACTGCAGCCAGAGAGAGGGGTGAGAATACGCAAGAGAAACAACTCTCCAAATACCAAGGTTATTGAAGGAGGAGGGGCAGGAGGTGCTCCAGGCACCAGTGCAGAGATTCCCCTGCAGCCCATGGTGAGGCAGGGTGTCCCCCTGCAACCAATGGAGGTCTGCAGTGGAGCAGAGATCCACCTGCAGCCTGTGGAAGACCCCATACTGGAGCAGGTGGATGCCCAAAGGAGGCTGTGACACCATGGGAAGCCCATGCTGGAGCAGGTTTGCTGGCACAACTTGTGACCCCATGGGGGACCCATCCTGAAGCAGTTTGTTCCTGAAGGACTGCACCCTGTGGGAGGGACCCAGGTTGGTGCAGTTTGCAAAGAAGTGCAGCTCGTGGGAAGGAGTCTTGTTGAAGAAGTTCGTGGAGGACTGTCTCCTGCCTTTCTTGGCTAAATACATCTGCATGACTCAAGAGGAAATGTCACCTATCCTGCAGATCAGTTTCTCAATATTGCAAAGTCCTACTGCTCCTACTCATTCAACCTTAAAGTTTGCCACAGAACTTTAAGTGGAGTAAGTTCTGGTCCTTGAGTCTTTATAGCTATCATTAAAATCAACTAGAATCTCCTTGCATTCCTGCCTTGCTTCATTATTCACCCACTTTTATACATCATTTATGATTATGCAGAGCACCATTGGTTTCATGAGAGCCATCCTGGTCTCTTCTCCACTATTAGAACTGACCATTTGTTCCTATAGTTTATACTCCAATAAGAAATACTTTTGAAATCTAAAAGCCCTCCTAAAAATTTTTCGATTGTGTCTCTCTTTTTCACATCAGTGGACTCCTTGAGACCATTCTAACATATCTGCAGTGTCCCAGTCCAAAACAGAGTTGGTTCTTCCCCCATTAATGCTTTTCCTTGCCTGTACCAATCCCATTCTTTATTATAGCTCCTATCAAATTGGCAGAGAAGTAGTTTGATGCCTTTTAAAAGGCTAAGGTGTAGTATTCACCAACTTCCATTCCTCTGCCATCAAAGGCTGACTTAACCGAAAGATTAGACACCATTTTTAGCAGTTTTATTAATATATTCAGCAATCACATATTTCAGTTCCTGTAGCACTTTTGGGTGAACACCATCTGCTGCTAGAAACACTTATTGTTCTACTGCACAATCTGCAAATCTGTAGCTGTAAATCACTGATTTTGTGCATTTGCACACACAGTGCCCAAGCATGAAGGGCATCAAGTAGCAAGACAAACCTATGTACCTTAGAATTTAAAGTACCCAGACACTATCCTTTGAAATGATACAACTGACATAATTGGGTGTCATCATAGCTTGACAACTCATAGGATGTTTCTGTCCTTTGACACCATCCCTTCAACATGGGGAGAGAATCACACATGTCACAGGACATGGTCCTTCAGAGTTTGAAGAATATATGGCCATGGAGTAATGGTTATGAGCAAGTTCGGCAGTAACTGAACTGTGCACACAGTGCTTCACGGCCAAAGCAGTGGTATGCTCTCAGAACAGTTTTGAAGACAGGCAGTATTATTCAGAGAGCAAAAAAAACGTCATTTGCCAAGATGCTACGTATTGCTGCATGTCCTTTCAGCTATTATCTGTACAAGTACTCCTCACACAGCTGATAAATTAAAGTTTTGAAAAATACTGGCAGAAGCAGCCTGGCTAGTGCAATTTGTATTGTAAAGGTGGCAACTCCTTCCATTACATGCAGCATTTCCCATCTGATGGCTAAACCACTCTGTTATGGGACCAGACCTATGAAGCCTGCAAGTACAGATGTAAAAATCAATGGAGCCATATTTTTGTTTAGAGTTAGCACTGATAACTGTTTATGAACATGTTGTTTGGAATGTGAAGATCTTCAAATGCAGATCAACTATTTCAAAAACTAACCCTCTTTCTCATAAAGCTCAAGGAAATATAAGTAGCCTTTAAACTGCAGTCACTTCAGATATAACCAGCAATGAAACTGGGGTAGGAACAACAAAAAACTCCCACCACTCAGAAAAACAAACAACTGAAACTGACCTTCATGTACCTTCGAAGTTTAAGTAAGCTCTCATTCCCAGATCTGCCTTTCATGAGCACTCAGCACACAGCAAGCACATTACTTCCCCAAACACCCCCTTTCCCTCCCTTTTGGAAAGCAAAAAGAAATAAGCTGACCTTCTGAACAGTAGTAGTGAGATCCAAGCAGAGCTGAATGATTCTGTTCTTCATTGATGAAAAGTCAGCAATACCTGTAAATGGGGTCCTGCAACAAGAGAAAATTCCCCTTAGATCAAAGGGACCAGCCTTTTCCAATCCTATCCTATCAGTGACCAAGAGCATATGAAAGTACACCCTGAAACTCTGACATTCACATGGGTATGAGGATACAGTTTTACAACATAAGAATTCCCGACTGCACCAAAACTGGAAAATGTCTATCCCTGTGGTAAACAAGTTCAGAGAACAGAACCAGAAGAAATGGTCAGTTTTCCAAACTACAGTTCTCTCTACTTGCAAGCTCAAGTCACGCTGTGTTGTTAAAATCATACACTTGGCTTTGCCAGTGAGTAGACCTCTAATTTTCTGACTGGACAAAGAAAAAAAAATTCTCTAAAAAAAGAAAAATGGATTTTCACATTTTACACACAGAGACTTAAGAAGAATCATTACAGGTAGGGCAGCTTTACAGCCTGTGGAGTACTACCTCAGATCCTCCAGACAGCTGCAAAAGCTAGAAGAGGGGTTGAGAAGTAACAACAGTGGGTTTGGAAATGGACAAGCCAGCAATTTTCCTGATGGTGATTTACAGAAAAAATCTAGGGTGAGCTGCCAGCAACATAGTGAAAGAAGAGGACCAGGTGACAGGTACAAGCTGTTAACGTCACTGCCTGGACACAGACCAATTCCTTGCTTGAGAGCAGGAATACTGAAGGATAAAAGTGCTTCTTGCTGTCAGCTCCTGTGCAGTTCTCCTCCTTCTCAGGAAAGTTAGCAAGGGGTTTGAGAATTTATGTTCATCTGTTATCATGGACTGCATCCCTCCCAGTACTTGACCTGCTATAGCTGTCACAAAATAACTCTGGCTCTTTCCAGACAAAAAAAAGAATTAAATAAGTCAAAAAAAAAAAAAAAAGAAGAAAAAAAAAAAAAAAAAAAAACAAAAAAAAAACAACAAACAACAACCAGAAAACAAAACAGGCATAAGGAGAATCTCTCCCACTGCTCAGTTTTCATATAACATAGCTAAGGCCGTGATTTTAGCAGAACATTAAAAATTCTTTTAGATAGGGACTTGCCAATGGCAAGTAATTTATAAGGTGGAAGGGGAAAAGAGAAGAAGTCACATGCATGAGAAATGACCTAAAAGGGAAGACTCCTACTTTTATAAATACCAGTTTGTGTGCAATATAATAGTTTTGCTGGTTTTAGCAAGAGTGGAAGTGCAAGAGTAGATTACCCCAGATTAAATTTGTTCGCTAGAGGCCTTCTGGCAACATGAAAAAAAGAGTGACTGAGATCGAGATCTTTACCCAGGCATCTAGGAACTGCCCTACAAGGAGAAGCAATTCATTAGAGTAGCAAACTAAAACATAATGATTTTATTCTTACCTGTCCAACCATGCAAGCAAGGCTTTAGCAGCACCAATAAGCTCTACCACAGAAGTAAGGAATTCATTGGGGGGCTTGCGAGAGGTATTTCCATCATAATTTGAGCTTTTCCTACGGCTGCTGATGTAATTTTGCAGGTTGTTGGATGACGCTCGCAGCTTGAGAACCAGATTCTTCATGTTGTCTGTTTCAAGGCCATAGTTCTGCAAGCAGTATTATTAAGCATCATAAATAAGCCAACTGAGTTCTCCTGATTATTTATACAATAAGTTGCAAGCTCGTATGGGACGAAAAGTCTGAAGATTCACACAGTTTTCTTCTGTTTTTTTGGCAAAAGTACCTTCTAAGATTTGTTCTACACTATAGCCACTAAAGAATACTTTTGCCAATACCACCCCCAGTTTCTGACATTGAGATTTGCGGACACAATCAGAATGAAGTCCCACTGTCCTAACACATGTCATTTACTTGTTAATAACAGGATTGTGTTGTTTTTATTTTTGTTAAAGGAAAGCCAACACTGTTTTTTTCTTAAGATGTTTTCTATACTGTTTTCTATACATAAACACTGAACTAACATTTCATTCACAACTAAAGGTAAGTTAAATCTGGTGGGAGATAAAAACATCAACAGGAAGCAAATGTAATTTTGCAATCAAAATCTTAAGTAAATATTTGGATCACAAGTTTTCAGGAACTGTGCTCTTTTACTACAACAGTGCAATTATTTGCAAGTTTGAAGACTGTATTAAGACTACATACACTAATTAAAACCATTTTTAGACATTTTTCATTCAACAGCATCTTTACAAAAATTCACAAAACCTAAAAAATTCTCTAAGTCTTGCCTATAACTTCAACTTTATAAATTCAAATACAACTAAGCCACATTCCATAGCACTAAACCCCAATTGTTTTAAGTAACACATTGATCATCTCATTCCAAACATGTCAGAAATGCTTCTCTCTTCTGAAGGCAACTCAGTTTTGTAATCAAGAATTTCTTTTCTCTGTTAGTGTGCAAAGGTATGAATTATGTAGCAATATGTATTTATCTGTGCTTCTGTGTTATTCCACCTTGTAAAACTTCTGTGTAGGTCTCAGGCAAGGCTTAGCTCTTTTAGAATGAAAATTCTTTCTTTTCTTGAGAAAAGGCAGGGGAAAAAAACCTAAACAAACAAACAAAAAAAACCAACAACACAAAAGCAAAAAGACACTCCTACCAGAACAAAACAAACACCCAAAAATACAAAAAAGTCCCACCTTTCTCTGTTCTTTTGCTGCTGCAGATTCTTGCAAACAACCTCCAAGTTCCATAGTTTAGTCAGCTGTACTATCTACTCTTTTTCCCTTCCCACTCAAAAACATAAAACAACTAAAGAAAATTTTAATTCCATTCAATACCTAGTTTTCAGGGGTTCCCAATACGCAGGCTGAAGGGGAGCTCTGGAGGTTTCAGACCAACCTCTTGCTCACAGCAGGCTCAGCTGCGAGTTCAGAGCAGCTTGTTCAGGATTTCATCCGGTCAGGTCTTGAAAACCTCCAAGGACAAAGACTGTACAACCTTTTTGGACAACTTGATTGACCGTCTGACTGTCCTGAGAGTAAGCAAATGTTCCCTTATATCCAGCCTGAACCTCATTTCAACTTCTGCCCAAAGTCTCTCATCTTCCTGCCATGCAAGCCCAGATCTGTCATCCTGCCAGCTGTGTTTCATACCACGGTAGGTGCTGGGGATCTGCTGTTGGGCCTCCCTGGAACTGTCTCTTCCTCAGGCTGAAGAAGTCCCAGTCCCTCAGCCTCTCCTCATGGGCAAGTACTCCAGCCCTGACCAACCTGACAGCCCTCCACTGAGCTTGCTCTGGTTTCTCTATATCTTTCCTGTACTTAGGGGGCAGGGGGCATATTCAGACTAATGAATGACTAGTACAGGGTGATAATCACTTCCCTCCCTCTCCCGTTTACCGTTAATGCAGAGCAGGATGCTGCTAATACACGCTGCTGGCGTGAGGCTCCATTCCCTCCACAGTCAAGCATCCATAAAAGAGTCTGGAATATTTTAGATTTAAGTAATTTACAAAAGAGGAGACTGAATCTTTGACCCAAAGAAACACACCAGTGTATGGAGAGGTTTCAGCTACACGACTACCTTTAAAATGCCTGCTATGGATAAGATCCTAGTGGGTGTAAGTTACACAAGTGCCTCCCTCCTCCACCTCAGGGCTCTTGGCAAGGAAGTACCCTAAAGTGCAGCCAGGAGTAGGGGTTGAAAGGATATGTCCAATTCAAAAAAATACCACTGTTGCAACAGCAAAGGATATCCTTAAATTTTCCAGGATCACAGAAAGGGAAATATCCATATTACTGAACAACATTAAAGTACTTGCACACTGTCATGTGTGAACTTATCACCTTTTAACTTTAACAACAACAGCAAAAGAAGAAAACACCACAAGAGCATCATTCTAATGCATTTCTTGTAGTCAGTTTTCTCCTCCTCACAGAACATCACATATTAGTCTATCATTGAAGAAATACTTTTTCACAAACAGGCCTGGATGTGGGGCAACTTCCTATGACCACAAGAAAGTAGTCACACATCAGGAAATCCCCTCTTAAATTAGGGATTTGGAGGACACTGATCCCCTCCTTCCTTAAAGGGACAGAAAATACAAAATACCTTTTCTGTGCAGAGGTATAATCACCTAATAACTCTGATCAGAACTTGAGTCTTCATATAATTATCTCCAGGTCTTTCTGTCATTCAGATGCAGAAATTGTGCCAACCATCTCTAGGTATTTGAGATTAGAGACGGCACCACCATTTAAGACGACACATATTGATATACCAGGTAAGATTTTGGTTTTGGCCCTAAAACATTCACATACTCCTTATCACACCTCTTATTCAAATTCCTTATTTACACAGCATTTGAGTCTGGTGTAACTTTTCCAGATTAGGTAGTTCTTAAATAAATCTCTCTACCTCAGTTTTGAGGTAGACTTCATCAACACAAGTGTTGCCCCTAGAGATGCAGGGGCTGCAGCTCATAATTGCAACTGGTCTGCCCAGTATACTATCAAGAGCACATCACAGCCAAGCTCTAACAGTCACCCCTCTAAGTTCTTCTACAACTTCCCCCAAAGAGTCTACAGAGCACACTAGAGATATGTAAAACAGCAGCTTGTGCTCTAGGAAAGGTCCTGAGTAAGCACTATGCCTATCCAGCACAAAGGGGAGCGTGCAGCTCTTCAGTATCAGGAAACCAAATTATCCAACTATTGATCAGCCCTGATGGATGAACTCCCCCAGAACAATGCATCATCACAAACCAAGCCACCTCTGCTCCAGGGGCAAGGCAGTCTCCTCACTTATCTGCTCTAATAAACAGAAAGCATTCTGCCTCTTCATCATATAGCAATGCTTCTATCCAAGCTGACACTGTCTTGAACACCTCACATATCACCAACTATTTCTGTTCTTTTTTTGCTCCTTCACTTGCAGTGTCCAGTCTGTTGGGAGGGCTGGTCTGGAGTTCTAAACCATTCAAAGGAATCTAATCCCTTTTTACCTTCTTACTGGTTTAGCTTCCTGAAGTAGCACACTTCAGGGTCAGGTGAGTGCAAGCACAGATCACTAATCAGAGGACAGGAGGTGGTGGAGGCAGCAGGTGATTTGGATTAATTTTTCATGGAACTGTAGCCTCGACTCAGGACAGATAGGAATGTTGATATCGTGGCAGCACACCAAACAGCCTTCACAGTGACACACAGTCAAAGCGCAAAGCTCAGCAGGCTTTTCTTGAAATATTTCTACAGGACTGAGGCTACAATAGTTAACAAACTATTATTTAAGCAACTAAAAGGTTTTAGATGTTGCTCATGAACGAAAGAAACAGGTTACATTTTCCTATCACTCCTGATTTAAAACATCAAAGTTTCTTTAATCAAAACACAGGCTGAAGCCAGCAGTCAAGAGCACCCAATGTCAAACATTCCCAGGTTATTACTCATTAACCTGGGGAGCCACATGCAGGGCTGGAGCGAGAGGCAGCACCCACACGTGCACCAGAGAGCACATGCACACAAGAGCATGCTCTAAGTTCCACCACATTTAATGAGAAAAAGTAATCTGATCAAATAATTGCCCAAGGTCAGGCAGCCAGCATAAAGTAAATAAAAAAATGTAGCTAACTGAAGTCAAAAGAGCACAGCAGTTGTGTCAGAGCTGATCTGGGCTGATACAGAGCCCTGCCACTGCCCAGGGACAGCATCTCCTGCCCTTTTACAGCCATGTTCATATTCCACAATGTGATGAGCTGGATCTGCTGGTTGATCCAACTGAAAGCCTGTTCTGGGAAAAAGATGAATAAAACCAGACTGAATGCCTGCTCAGAAGCTGATCCAAGTCACTTCATGCCTATATAAACACTAGAGTTAATGCAAGGTAATGTCACAGTCACTCATTCTTGCTCCTTTCCTTTTAACAACAATGCATCCTAAAGAATCCTTTGGAGTAAAAAATCCCCTAATAAACAGCACTCAGTTTGAAACCTCTAGAAAATTGAAATCTCATGAGGCAGTGCACAGATATCCTTTAACAAGGATAAGTCATCATGTATGCATGTTTTATGTTGTGATGTTATATTTTGTTACAGTGCAAATATGCTGGCAGAACATTACTATGAGTGAAATTATCAAAGGCAGAACTATGTTCTTTTTTGTTTATGAGGTTTCTAATGGGTTTTTTTAATTGTATAAAACTAGTATCTCTTAATTCTAACCTCAAGAAAAATTCACTGCTTTTTTGCTTTGAAACTCTCACATCACACAGTGTAGGTAAAGATTCAAAAATCAAATCCAAAGAACACATTAAAAGTGAAAATATTTGCATAGTTTCCTGTTAACAAATATAAAATAATGCAAGCATTAAGCCCCAAAAAGTTTGTTTTCTGGATTGCCCTCCCTGTTTTTGTGGTTTGAAAAGCACAGTTATGTATGTTTGTTCCTCCCTTCCCCAAATACTTCGGAGTCAACTCAGAAATGTCTTTCTTCCATCCCTTGACCCCCCCAAGCAAATACTGTTGACAAAAAGACAGAGGCACTCAAGTTGATGGGTTTTTTCTCCCTCTGGAGAATTCAGATCCTTTGATACATCCTCTAAATTCCTCAAATATGTCTTCAATACCTGTTCAGAAAACTCTGTCAAACCAGCTGGAGAGCAACAGAAATGTGTGCTCAGAAGAAACCTTCACTTTTTAATCCTAGTCCACACTCTCCTGCCACCTCTTCAGGATGTTGTGTATATGGCCACTGCTATGAGGAGATGAGGGAACGCTGTTTCATCACCAAAGCAGCAGAGAAAGATGAATTAATTTCTCTTTCACACCATAACTTCCAGACACATGTTCACCTTAGCATTGACAAATAATATTCAAACCCCATAAAAACTAAATAAAAAAACAGGCGTATTTGGTGTCCTTCCTCAAGGAAAGGACTACCTTCATACTTCATGTATTTTTGTGACTGATCTACTGAGGCTGAAACAGAGGTCTGTAAGGTGAATGCTTCGAAAGAATTCAACAGGAGAAAGATGTTCCAAATAAGCTGGTAGCTTTAGAGCCACGTGTTCTTGTGGTGTGAGGGAACCAAAGCACTGATCTGAAGGAAATTCATTTGGAAAACTGCCAAGGCAAAACTAGATAAAAAGGGAAATTCTTCTTGAGAACGCCAGGTCTGGGGAACTACCAAAACCCCCCCCTCAGCCCTTCTCTGCCAAGAACAACAACTTTGAAAGCGTGACCTCAGACTGGCTCAGCCAATGCCACGTTTCCAGAGTGTGAGCTAATACCACAGTAGAGATGCTGGGGGACAAAAAGGAAAAAGAAAAAAAGATAAAATCCAAAAATATTTCCTTTACTTTCAAGACCCCAAAACTCACGGAAATATCACAATATGTACTCACACGTACACTAAATGACACACATTCCCACTTTCAAAGAATTAACACAGGTGGAATCCAGAAACCTTTCTTCGCACACAAAACCAAGAGAGAACAAAATAAAAAACTGGCTGCCACTAGAATTTAGCATCCCCTTGGAAAGAAAATCAACAGTGATTTTATACAATTCCAAAAATTCAAGGGAAGGGACATCAATAAGATGGCAAAGGGCATACCTAAAACATGGGAATTCTTTCTCCACCTCTGAAAAAGGGAACAAGGATGTTTCAGCTGTAATATGCAATAGCTGTCTAATGTATTAACTTGAGTTGCATTTCACAAAGGATTTCCAGAAATGGGTCTGAGGTCAAAACTTTTGTCTACAAAGGAAATTAGAAGGAAATTGTAGGAGATAAAACACAGCTTTAAATTCTGGCAGTTGTCCAGCTTTGTTCACTTTATTCTAATTTTTTAAAAGAAAAAAGTGCCTTCAGGAACTGCCACATAGATTACTTCAGTCAGGACTGTATGCAACCCACAGTACATTTATTAACTCACCGGACCCCTTCACTTGCCCAACAGACTATCCCTTCCCACACCATAAACTGCATTTCAGCCTAATTATGTTCTTCTATTAGATTTTCAAGTAGATGTTAATTTTTGACAGATCAAATATGTAAAGGAAATAAAATGTTTTTCAAATATAAGAGCAACTCTTTGCAAAACATGCAGATTGTATGAAGAGATCTCATTAAATATACTTCTTTCAGTACAGGCTATCCAATTTGTTCCTGGTCACAGAGTAGGAATGATCCTTATGGCACCTCTCTGCAGCAAATAAAGTATATCACAGGTAATAAAGACTCTCCATTTTAAGAAGAGTATGCTCAGTGCAGCAAGCCTTGCCTAACAAAGTGAAAACGAGCCAGTGCTGGCCAAGGAATTATTGGGTAGGCCTTCCCACCCTTCTCCTTGATGTAATTATATATATACCTCTGGTGCTCACTGACAGCATCACATCAAATATGCCTTCAAGAATGTGTCGAAACTATGGCTTTTAAATAAAGCCTGAACTAGCGAGACAATCCAAAATATATTTATCCTCTACAGAGTGTTTGTTTTAAAAGTATCTGCAGTGATAGATCAGGAGTAAGACAAAGGAACAGTTTAAGTTCTGAATCCAATGAGTGTTCAACTAGACTGTAACTGAGGTAGCAAAACATCCCTCATTTCAAGAATTAATTTTTCTTCACTTCATATGTTTTCTACAGAATTGCCCTAAACCTATTTCAACTGATGTGAGGAACTTCTGGCTTCTGTCATTTCAACAATATGCCTTCAATCTTCTAAGACAAACTCACTCTAGCAATTTTAATCACTCTGTTCACTAACAGGAGCCACAAGATCTAACAATGCCACTTGGACAACTTCATTTGCTGGAAGTGCAACCAAATGAATTAAAGTTGCCTCTTATTAGAAAAAAGTTAAACAGCTATTAATACAAAACTTGCAAGAATTAAACAAACTCTTACTGCTTCCTTTTATTGTGATCTGTAACAGAAAGCAGGGAACAAAGGTATTCTGGTTTTATCAGTCTCGCCTTGGTTATTCACCCAAAAAAGCACTGGAAGAAATACTTTACATGTCAGTTCACCACTTAACTAACCAGTGCACACAGGAGATCCACAGCCTCTAGAACCAGTTCCTGATGTCCAATCCGTGAGATACCCAACTCTTCAAGGTCCTGGTGAGAAATCTGTAGGAGTTGTTCACCATTAATCTTTTCTCGTTCAAATTTATGGACATATTGCTGCAGGCAATCATCCAGGCCTACCAAAACACAAAAGAGAGAGAAAGGGACATCAAAACCAACCAACCAAACAAAACAAAAAGAGAGAAAAAAAAAACCCCACCACCCTATAAAAGGCAGAATCGCAAGTTCATACAATATACAATGCGAAATTATGAAAGAATCTTGCACTGCATCTAAGGTTGTTGCATAGAAGGGGCATAGAAACTGAGCATATAAGTGATGTGGAACTTTGGGTCACCTAAGTCAATGCACAACCTTCCTGCTCCTTGTGGATCAAACTCAGCAGTTAAGAATATGCCTCTGGTGTCTGCACAGGCAAAGTGACCAAAGGACATACATAGAGTCAGCTACCAGGGTAACCCAAAACCCTGAAGGGTATCCAAAGCAACAACAACAAAAAATAACAATTGACCAAAAAAAAAAATCCAAGTCAAGGCAAGAACAAAGATCTTATCCAAAGCCTAGTTAAACAAGCAAAGCAACAAAAGCACAAAATGATGAGAAAGAAAATGAAAAAAATCAAAGGCAAAGCAATCAAAATGATGTTTGGCTCAAATCTCATTATTCCCTTGATTCATGAGACCCTGCAGCTTCCTGAAGCAGCCATTCCTTCCCCTTGCTAAGGATCAACAACACGTACAAACAAGAAATCTAATTCATTTTTCTATCTAGAAGTATTTTTAAAACAGCTTAGAGTATTTTGTCCCAGCAACATCCCCCAAATCCCCACTTTAAAATGTGATTCTATAATCCTGTTCTCCACAGTAGGTTTTCCCCAGTGATTACAGAGAGGGTTTCTGGTTTTCATCTTATTTAACTAAACTTCATGTGTTAATTCTGTTTTCGTGGGTATTCTGCTCATTTCCTCTGTTGTTAAAGATCCTGTGAGCAGCAACAGTCTGGGAGGAAAATCTGGATGGATGTGTTATTTTAAAGATGATGCAGTGCTCTTGATGCTCTGTTCCCTTTCAATATATTGGCTAGAGCAAAAGGAACAGACCCAAATAGATCTGTTTTAAAGAAATACACCATGTTCATTGAAAACAGTTGACTTGAGCAAAAATTCAGATAACGCGTTTGACATCTACTTTGTATCATCCACAATAGCTACATTGTTTCACCATTCCATTAAAAAAAAAAGGCACAACATTTAGCTGTATAAAGGATGTTTATCCATTATGCTTGTTCAAAAGGAAACCACTGAGATGGACAGGATATCGAACACAGCAGATGAGAAACACAAACAGCATCCTGAACTACAAAGAAATGAGAGCCAAAAGAGAAGCACTCAGTTCCACTCATGAAGTTGCAGTGGCAGTCTGGAAAACAAGTACTCCCAGCACACTCTACCACCAAAAAAACATTTGACGCAGATCACAGGGGGGATTCAGAGCCACATGAAATATATTCACTTCATAACAGCAGCACGAGCAGTCACTGCCACCTTGCAGTGCCTGGTCACAGCAGATCCGCAGACGATGGACTCCAAAAGGCGTGGGCTGACTTAACGTACATCACTTGCCTTTCAAACGCTCACCCAGAAGTTAATAAGGACAGATGCCTCTTTACACATCCTGGGCAAGCTTAATTATCACAGTAAATCAACATCTGGCTTGGTGAGCTTGACTCTTTGCCATGCAGAGCTACCAGTGCACACAGCTTGATTTTTAAGCATAATTATGAATGGGAAAACCCGCATGCAAGATAAGCAGGGTCTCCCAGGGCTACAGTTGTTTGGGGACACTCTTGTTTCTTCCCGTCTGTCTTGGCAAAGCCGCATAAATTTTGAAAATTGAGTCCACTGTTCTCTTTCCCACAGGCACCAAATTCTGCCTTAGTCTATACAAACTCTTTTCCCAGGACAAATAATAAAAAATATCTGGCCTTCATTGTTTAACAATTTATTTTTTCAAAACAAATTCTCAACCGAGGCTACACACAGTTCACATATTTGGCATTCCCAATTTTTATTGCTGCCTTGCAGACCACTGTTTCCCATCATTTGCCCTTGTAAGCCCATGGTTTCCATCACAAATTACACAAACACCTAAAATAAAACACTTCATTCAGCATTCAGTGTAGTTTTTATTTTTTAAGTTTTTTTGATGCCTACTATCCTTTGTGTGTTGACTCAACTTTCTAGAACCTCATTCTCTGCCAAAACATTAGACTGAAATGTATGTATCCTCCTGCAGAAATACAGCTATAGCTTTCAGCTTGCCTGTGCTTTTTTAATGCATGCTTGCCTATGCCTGAAGGTCTATTAAGACTTGAAGAGCTACCTCTAAATTTTTTTTTTTAAATAAGAGTCCTTAAAAACAAGACTGACACTATAGGACTATATTTCGCAATATAAAATATTACAAAATTGCACAAATGTTGACTCAAAACAGCCAACATAGTGGCACAGCTGCTCAGCTAGACATTTTTTTAAGTGACTAAAACTATGCAAAGCAGTAAGTGAAGACAGACCCACAAACTCATGTTCACTGATGGTTTAAGATGAGCTTAC
Source organism: Pseudopipra pipra (assembly GCF_036250125.1). Classification (NCBI taxonomy): domain Eukaryota; kingdom Metazoa; phylum Chordata; class Aves; order Passeriformes; family Pipridae; genus Pseudopipra; species Pseudopipra pipra. The sequence continues at coordinate 52,902,047 of NC_087551.1, forward strand.
TAACATTAGCGCTATTATGTTTACTAAGGAACATATGGTAAAATATTAAACATTTTAATTGAGATTGCAAGCACGTTTATAGCCTACTGTTTAATTTTCCATCATATGAATGAAATGTTTAAATATCATATGCAAACAAAACTTCAAAAAGGGAAGGGAGGAGGGCAGGAAAAAGGACTCATAACCCAGTTCAAGAAATTTTAATAATATTTAAATAAAGTTTTAAAAGTCAGCATTCAAATGTCACTATAATCTAAATGAATTGCTCATTTTTTCCTTCTTCCAAACATCTATGTTCTTTCCATGTATTTTCTTCATGAACTTTGGAACCTCATGGAAATTTGGTATTGCCCATTAGCACTGTCTGGATATTTTTGAGAAACTTAGATGAATTAAAGACTATAAAAAGCAAGTCTACATTACTTAGAGAGACACTTTCTTACATGACAGATCATTTTCGACAGTGCAATATTAGCAGGTTCAAGCAAGAAAGTAGTTTTCTCTATTTCCAAAAAAAAATACAATTAAGACTGACATTGGAAAAGGTATCTATATTTATCTCCTTTACTCACTGACGAGCCCTTCTGAAAGCTAAACTATTCATTTTATGCTCAAAGTGTGTTTAAAAAGCACTTGGCTTAACTGCATGTGCAAACTCTTTATATTATTTCTTGCACATACATCAAAACCATGCATGAAAGAAGGTCCTTCCTACCTATGTAATTGCTAGAGAATGAGGAAAGGTGGAAACAGAAATAGCAATTGCTGAATGTTACTCAGGTTTTACAACACTAGTAGGCAGTGATTTTTTGGGGAGGCAGAGCAAGTGAGAGAGAGATTAGTCTAGTTAGTGTTATTCATACTGTGAAAATCCTTCCAAGGAACCACAGTGTAACTTGAACAAAACTCCCTCCCGAATTTTGGCAAGTGTAGAGATGTCCAATAGATCCTAAGAACTGTCTAGACTTTTCTGTCTAAAATAACCATCATGCAAAGCCCCCCAGAAGACATTCAATACCTTGCATTCATGCAAAAACATTAGGACAGAGCTTACACTTACAGATCTGTACTGATACCAATCTCAGTCTGTTTCCAAGATTAAGAAAGTTATTTTGTGTAAGAATTGAGAGCAACTTTGAGGGAGTTAAGGGGGAAGTTTGGGTCTAAGCCGTAACTATAAGTTTACTATTCAGAGGGAATTAGCATTTCTATTGTTGAGAGATGTCAGCCATTCAGCAACGACATATCTTGCACCCTAAGAACTAGTAGACTTGTTAAGCAGTTTCACACCTTTTGCTCTACTTGTGTTGGACACTACCAAAGAATTTACCTACCATAAAGCAACAGTTAACTAATGTCTTACAGTCACAGGTCAAAAACCAGCTGACTCACCATTTCTTTTTCACTCCCACCATCCCACTCTTCCTCATTTTTTTCTCTTGTGATACCAGAGAGTCTACACAGAGTCTATATACTCCAACATGGTGGGGGCAGAGGAGGCAGAGAGCAAGGAAGATAGATAGGGCAAGAAACTGAGGAAGGACTGACTAGGGGAAACTAGAATGGCACAGGGTTACTTTCTATTTGTTCAGGAACTTGAACAGATTCTCAGGATAGCTCATAAAATGTCAGAAGCTGACACGAGGGAAGCAGGAGCACAAGACACTTGAAGAGAGGAAGAACTCATAAGTACAAGACCTTTTCCTTCACGTAGCACTATCATAGGAATCATTGCTCAGTGTCAAAGATAACAAAGCCTTATTATTATGATCATGTACCCTCCTCTCTGTTGGGCAATTCTAACAGACAGCACCTGGCATCTCAGTGTAAAACTGAGGTTCAGCTACAGCTCTCATCCCACTGAGGGGCTCCTTTGGACCTTGGACAGCTGGTTAAGTAGGACCGCCAAAGCCTTTTTTGCCTCATCACCTTAAAACTGGCCTTCCCACCTAAGTTCACTCTTATCCTGGTCTCCTCTTCAGGGTCTATTCAGTTGCCACTTTTAGTATTCCAGGGTTCCTTGCACACATCAGCTTCAATCCATCCTTCCCAAGCTTCGAAAGATCATCAGTTCTATGAGAATCTTTGACACACCCCACTGTACGTGCCATTATGCTATCATTTATATTCAACATCATTTTATAACGGTTATTGTAATAGCTTCCTCCCATCATTTTCTCTATTTCCAGGAGTGAAAAAAATTAATCAAAGAAAAAGCAGAAGGGAGTCAAGGCAGCAAATGAACACTAGCTAGAGAAAATAGCTACTCCATAAGCAGATGAATCAACCCCTGAGAAGGCAAATGAAAGTTCGGAGAAAGGGTCTGCAAGGCAGCTCTGAAAAGCTGAAGTAGCTCAGCTCAGGACAGCTACAGGGTGAAAGGAAATATATTAAAAAATTCAAGAAGAAAACAAATATAACTTTATTTAATATAGAATGCAGTGGGAAGGTCATTACACTGTAACATCATAGATGCCATTCTCCTCCTGCAATATTACAAACAGAACCAGAGATGACTTTAACAAAGGAATTCAAAGGTTCTTTAAAAGGATGGTAAAAAAAATAACTCTAGAGCAGTCAGTGGAAACTTATTTCAGTAATAATTTGAGCCTAAGTAAGAACTGACTTTCTAGGATCCACATGCCTGATTGTTTCTTACCTATCATGCTTCTTAGTAATTATCTGTCCAAAAGTTTCCAAAACAAAAGTTTAGTTATCAATTGGTGTGAGCCACTTTTAGGGGGCAGAAGACAGTTCAAAGGTCTTAAGCTTGCGAAGCAAACAAAAGCCTTCAAGAGAACTTTGCATTATCATCTAGTACAAAGGTAAAAAAATCTTCCTCATTCCATTTTTTTACTCCTGAGTAATTTCACAGATGCTCATAACACTGCCACCACGTGAAGTATCAATTACTGTCAAAAAAAAAAAAAAAAAAAGAATTCAAGAGCAAGAGCTGCTTCTTATCAGCATCAAAAAATGTCTCCTATATGAACCAGATTGTTTATAAAGTAAGTTCTTACGTCAGCTGTAAGCAAGTCCTCTACCTTTTTGTCTAAGCATCTGCACCCTAATTAAGTAGGCACAACCTGTTGCCTCACCAGGCATTAAGTACAGCTTTGCTAAGCACTGGCATTGCCTAGAATAGCCAGAATAGTAGTGAAGTTTCTTATCTGTCTCCCACATCACACTGGGATGGTACCAGACAAATTGCTGGGCTCTGCCTGCCAGCAGGGATGCAAAGGGCAGCTCTCATTAAGGTCACAGCAGGACAGAGGGAAATGGTGAAGCCTTCAACCTTGATAATGAGTGCTTTACTGTCCCCTCTGTAATCCCTCTGACTGACAGTTGCACAGAAAGGCTTTTGCAACATGTTTCTATTTTCAGTATTTCCAACTAATATATTTAGCCTGGAAAAACAGACTACATACACATGCATTCACGTTACCTCAAAATAAATCCATTCATTCCATTCAAATCCATCCATAAATCCCTTAGCTTTTTTTTTTGAACACAAAACTGAAAGCTTTGCCTTGTAATAAAAGAACTCACAGGTGAATCTGTGTTGTAAACTATCCTGACCAGAAGGGCTACAAAGACTGTGTTTAACCTTTAGTCGCTCAGTATAGATACAATCTCAGACTGACAGGCCTTGTGTTATGCTACACTTTTTATCAGTCCTCCCTACAAAGCCACTGATTGAGACCATTCTGGCAGTACTCATTATCATGGTCCAGACAGTAAATCTGAGAACAACTGTAAACTTTAGCACTTTACAATCATGAAGTATGATCAGGAAGAGTCAAAATAGCTTGCCGAATCCTTCCAATACTCCAAAAGTTTTATAAAGCAAGACCTCTCTCTACAAAAGCCAGAAAAACCTACTCATATTTTTCCTCACAAAATATTTTCAGGAAACGTAGCAGACACGGGGTACATATAAGAGAAGAAAATATTTTGTGGAGAAGGACATGATAAAGGCCTATAAAGTCAGAAGTGGCATAGAAAAAAACAGAAAGAATACTGTATATTGTCTCTTGCAATACAGGAATTAGGGAGAGCCAATGAAGCGAGTATGTAACAGGTCCAAACAAGCAATAAAGGAGTGATTCTTCACCCAGCAGTATGCAATGAATGCTCAGCGTCCATACAGGTTCAGGGAAAGGTGAACAGGTTCATGAAAGGAAGTGCCACCAAAGTCATGTCTAACACTGAAAGACTCAAACAAAAATGTCTGAAGGCTTGAGGAAGCCTACAGAAGGAAACACAATGTGTCATCTTTCCTGTGAGACTGCTTACCTTACCCCTTATTGCAAACATTCAGGATGGAACACTTAGCTAGTTGGCACAGAACAAAGAACTTCTACAGCTGTGCCACACATAGCACCATAATGTACATGGCAGCTTCCCTTTTAGTTACTTTTAGAATCATAAAATGGTTTCAGTTGGAAGGGACCTTAGAGGTCATCTATTTCCACAGCCTTCCTTGTCCCCTCACTGCCATCGGCACAGACCCCTTCCACTAAATCAGGCAGCCTGAAGCCCCACAAGCTGGCCAAACATTTCCTGGAACAGGGCATCCACAGCTTCTCTGGGCAGCCTGTTCCAGTGCCTCATCACTCTCACAGTAAGGGTGAGATCTTATCCTAGGACTTAAGAAAACTGTTATCTCTTTGCTAGTGAAAGCTGCTATCGGTTTTACTGTAATTACTGTTTATTTACTGCAATAGTGACACAAGATTTAAAAAAAAAAAAAATACAAAACCCTGTATAGGGTAATTAGAGTTGGAGGGGTAGTAGGAAAGAAGAAAAAGCTATACACTGATATTGAACTGTGGTATCAATTTCAGCCAAAGACACAACCAAAGCTTTTGCAGACTGGTTAAAAAAATACAGCAAAAAATAGACGCTAGTAATACTAGGAAATAAATCACAGTGAATCACACAGCTGCTCCCATGAGTTTAGTAATCCAGCCTGAGATATTAACATCAAATGGAAAAATTGCAAGAGTAAATTAACTTAGAAATTGTACCTTCAGCTGATAATGAGTGAACTTGCATCAGAACTCCAAAAATACATTTGACAAAAAATGAATAGTAGCATACAATAAACTGGGATAAAAGCTATTCTGTAATAGCTGAAAAGTTAATGGTATTTAATTTGAAATTTTCAGCTAAAACTCAAATTTGAAATTTCTTTCTTTTTAATAGATCTTTTTCTAGGAATTCATGAAAAAATTGGAGTGGGGAAGAGAAACCCATTTCTACCATTTTCCATAGGAGGGCTCTTAATATGACATAGCTTTAATGCTTCAAATTAAAGGCAAAATTAAAATGTAATGATAAAGAAAAGCAAGCCGTGATGGCATCTCATGTATCTAGGGAAAGAAAAAGGAAAAAATAATCAGGACACAGCATAATAACATACACGTTTAACCAGAAAAATCTCCCCTTATAAAGGAAACACAAGCATGAAGACAGTAAATCAAAATCACTTCACTACACTGAAAAATAGACCACTGTGCCAGAACCAAACAGAAAGAAATGAAAGCCTTGTCCAATTGTACAGGGCATTCCCCCTAGACATGAAAAGTAAAGTATACCAGGAAACAAAAAAACCTATTTCATTATATTCCCGATTTTTAGGCAGGTGTCAGAACACAAATGCAGTCGTGTTTTTCACGAGCAGAACTGGACTGGACATCTGTGTAAAGCTATGGGGCCCTGCTGCACTCCCTAGGCCATAATCCCATGTGGCTTTGCTGCCACACCCACTTCCCTGAGAGAACACAACAGACTCCTCTTGGGAATATTCAGACTATTAAGTATCATTTGGCTTCTAAGGTTGAAATTTTGACTCACCTAGGAAAAAGAGGGAAGACATGAGACATCCCCTTGTTCAGCAGTTACCACTCAGCCCCAGCAGCCAGACTCCACAGTGGTACCCCAAATACTCACTAGGAGAAAAAATGGGTTTCCAAGAAGGAAGAATTGGAACCACAAACAGAGGCTCATATTCAAGGCCTCAAACACCCGGCAGCATGATATCTTGCTGGCAGAATTTCAGCTATAACTCTTTGCTAATCCCAGCTACCACCATAACAAGACTGCTGACTGCAGAAAGATTAAGGATGAAAAAAGAAGAAAACTGATGCACATCATTTTCTCCTGCTGGCTTTGGTGTACATTCTCTGTATGCATCAAGGATTAAGTTCCATGTGACGAAGTAGCTTCACACAATGCAACACTCAGGCTTTGGTTTTCTCTTTTAAGAATCAGCTCAATTGACCAGCTATGCTTTGCGAAACCAATCTTTCCATGTTTTAACAGATTTTGTTTGGCAAACTAAATGAATGAGATGGAAGTAAAGCATATCCATATGTTCTGTGCAGACGGACCTGGCACTCTTAAATTTCAACAGAATATGCGATGAAAGTCAACATTCAGCAAATGCGTGCAAACACATTTATTAAAATAGAGAACACACCTGCTGTAGGCAGACAAACCCAAATAGCTTCCTAGCCAATACCACAGGATGTCTTCAGGGATGCTTCTGACAACATCCTCCCCGACTTCACAGTAAAAACAATATCCTACTTGTGGCAAGGTGCAACTTGTGTTTCTCTGCTGGGTGCTGAATAAGCAAGGAAATATGAACCAAATAAAATGGCAGTATGTTGTAGCTGTAATGAGGCACTTTTGTTTAGTCAACACTTATTGCTCCAGTGTCACTTAAGAACTACTATAAACTCCAAACTGAAACAAAAAAACATCTCTTTGCCCAATACACTAATATGTGCAAAGGTGTGCTTATTTATGTGTCAGTTGCATTTAAAATACTGGTAATTAAATGGGTTTAGAATGGCTCTCAACTGAGACAGCAGCGCTTCAGCAAGCAAGCATGACCCAGATCTTATTATTCTTTCTCGCCCTAATTTTTTACTATTAAATCTAGCAATCAACTTATCCCACCAAAAAAATTATTTTAAACCCACAGAGCTTGGCACAGCATATTGTAGTAAACTACTGCATTGGCAGTAAAAAAAATGCACATTTTTTTAATAATTTTTTTAAAATAAAGATTGTTCTTGAACTAATTCATGCAAATTCTTTTGACAGTCATCATGTCCAGTGAACATAGCCTAATGTTTGTCACAACCTAATAAAATCATTTTGGTAGTGAAGACATAACTGACAGGGTCAGCAAATACAGAGCTTTTAGCATAGTAATAATCACTCAGTGTGACTTTAAAGTCACATATATGCATTATGGGAGGCAAGAAAGACAACTAAATGGTTGTGCTGAGAGACAGATGCAACAGGACTTAAAAGGTCTAGAAGCACTGCCAGCTTCTTCCTACACCCTAAAAAATTGTCTTCTTTAGTGACTTGCAACTGATAACATGACTAATCCAAAGATGTTGTTTAAACAGGGCGTCAACAAAAGTTAGTTACTTTAGTACACCAGCGTAGAGTGGCTTCATTAATTCCACCCAAGCAATGAGTACACAATGGTTCCACATCCATCAGGATATATTAACTTATCCTACAGGCTATTAGCAACATAATGCATCATCCTCATGTACTGTGTCAAAATTCTGACAATGAAACTTTCACCAAAGTTTCAACGTGGGGAATCTGTTCCACTCTGGCCTTGAAAACCACACTCCTCTTGGATGCTCACACGTTGTTTCCCAACAGCTCGAAGAACCACGAAATCTTTCTCCAGCAGAAAATAAAAGCAAGTGGTAAAATCAAAACCAAAAAGTGGAGAAAACCAGATGAGTCCAGTATTCGTTTTCTTTACACTAAGTACACTTTAAGACCTCCTGGCCAATACATTTTAAATTGTACTCAAACAGGAATTAGCAACTTCTGAGTCACAATAGGTCTGCTCACTGAAAAATTGTTTGTTTCATTAATGTAAATAACAGCTTTGCCTAGGCACAGTAGGGTTTTGGCAGGAATGAAAGCACAGTGGTATTCAGCTACTGAAAGTTGCAGTTGAGAAGAATCTACACACTAGACCTTTGTCCCTCCCTCCATACAGTGCTAGGCTTTGTAGGGAATCCATCCACTTCACATGCTCTCTCCAGCACAGAGCACATGGGAGGACTACTTCAGAACAAACCACCAAATGCATACCACAGCATTTGTCTCTTCGGCAGCTAGGTGGCAACAGGAACTGAGGTGGGAGAACAATCACCATTTCATCTTCAGGCTGATCCAGCAGCCTGACTCACTGTGTTAGTAAACATGCCACATGTAAGAGGACAACATAACCTCAAAACATTCACTTCATTGGATCCCAGATGGCACAAGGAGATGCATAGTTGGTTACTGGAAACTTACTTTTTTTACCCAAAACTGAGGTAGAGTTAGCCCACACGAGAGAGAAATTTGTTCCAGCCACCTCATATCAACATCTTTACAGCAGAAGGCAAGCCACACAGGTGCCCCTGTGCCTCCACCACTGCAATAGAACCTTTAGAAGCTCAACTTCAGCAGCAGCTTCAGCTAGTAAAATGGGCTGTAAATTGCGAAAATATGTAAGAGGACACAAACCAGTCTGCCATCTCTGTTGTGGAATTACTGCAGACAGAAGACAAGGGCAGAAAGATGCAGGGGAATGGGGGATAAACAGCAGAAAATCACATAACTATGGCCAGGAGAGCTCCTCTGTCTGAGACCTGACTTGTACCTTGTGAGACCCCACACAGAGTTCTTAGTTTGGCTGCAGATCCCACTTGGAGACATGTATTTCCTCACATTCATTAATAGCTCCAAAGAAAAGCCCAAAACAAATCTTATTGCTGCTACCAACAGATACAGATGTTTTCCCTACACTAATGCAACCGCAGAGGAAATGCATTTCCCAGAATTTTCCAACTCACACAACCATGCTGAATTTGTCGTGTGGTTTCTTTTTTTATACAACTATTCTAACACACACATTTCACAGGAAAACTTTTACTCAAAACAAGCCTTTAAAACACTTTACCATTTTTCTTTCAGAAGTATAAATAGCACTGAACATAAAATAGTCCCAATGCTAGCTGTGGAGTCATTCACAAGATTACAAGAGCCAGATTTTTTTTTTTAAGGGAAACAATTTGTTTTATTGTTCAAGTGAAATACATAATGTAGCTTAATCCATAGCAGGACTATGAAATTGTTTCAGTCCCCAGAGGCAAAAACTCTGGAAGCTGTGGAAATTATGGAATTTGGACAATCTGTAAATCATGACGTATAGCTGAAGACCACCTCTTTAGTCTCACTCTTCCCACTATCCACTTCACTTTTCTCTCCTGACCCTTATCTCCTTCTTACCTCAGAATCACAGAATGGGTAAGGTTGAGAGGGACCACAGCAAGGTCTTCTAGTCCAACCTACCTGCACCTTGCCAGAAAACATTCCAGGTCCTCAACAAAAGTGGTGACAAAGCAAAAGAGAGCAAAACTATGGGTGGAGAGGGAGCCCCATCATGTGCTCTGGCTGTGTCTGAGCATATTCTGGGAGGCATGTCAGTGCACCAGAGAAACACTGCAATTAGCAGGCTGGACAAGCTCCATATTGTGGGCCAACCATACACCTTCCTTGGCACACTTGTGTACCCCATGGCATCAAATGACAGCCTGCAAGGCACAGGTTTGTGCATAGGTTTTGGGATATGTATCAGAGATGCTCTATAGGAGGAACCAGTCAAAGGGCTATATTTGGCACCAGGGACTTCATGAATATAAGAGAGCACTTTAATGACTGATGGGACATTGGTCAAAAGACAACATATAGAGGACAGAGAGGAATACAGTGTGGTGTGGGACAGAGGGTTGCACAGATAGCATGTTAATATATGGCCCTACATGCACAGGTTAGCTAAACAATCCCATTTGACCCTCTAAATATTTGTTTGGAAGGGACGACACACAATGTAGATGAAGAAAGTCTCTGCAGTGTCAATACTTGACATTAACAATAAAGTCCTTCCTGCATAACACTGCACTTGCCATTTCCCCTGATACAAAATATTCAAGACATCAAGTGCATTTACTGCTTGAGTGTTCAAAACTGGCTATGCTGTGCCACCTCAGTATCCCAGGTTGCTGGTCAGATTGGTCTTCTGGGACCCAGATGTTATTACCATCATTTTGGATAATATGTGACATAATATGTATAAAGTGTGAAAAAAACATTTCACTTCTTATCAAGGGCTATGTCCTTCAGCATGTTCCACCCCAACCCTCACATCTCCTTGCTCCAGTTTTCTAAGTAGCAGACATATGAAGTTAAACTTTCCAAGAGGCAGCTCCCTACCACTGTACTTTTCCATTTTCCTAACTTCATTATTACTATACTTTAAAGTAATTCACAACCAAATTTAAACAATTTTCACAACAGCACTAGACATGGGAGCACTCATGGACAATTTAATGAGCCATTTCACTTATAGAGTCTTGGTATTTCAATTGTAATTTTACTGCATTCACAGTAACACACAGTTTATACCAGCATCATCACAAGATGAAATTTCAAGGTGTCAAAAATTCAAAGTTGTCTGAAGAGGAAGTGTTTCTGTTTCTCAGAGAGTTAACCTGAGTAGAGTAGTCACCTCTATTTCCACCTATGTTATCTTGCCTACTGACACTTCAAAGCAATGCTTCTTCAGCTCGTTATTTTCATGCATTTAACTATTCTCTTTGTCTACATGGCATCACTGATTTCTTAGGAATAATCAATTTTTCCTTGTTCTGAGATTTTTCTATGCCACTATACAGTTGGGTGGGGTTTTTTTGTTTGGTTGGTATGAATTTTTATGGTTTTTTGTTGTTTTGGTTTTTTTTTCTTTTAAGAAAAATGTTACTTTTAAAGCTTGTTTTAGCAAAATATCTTATTTTCTCTATGTTGATTTTTTTATTAGGGTTGGCTTTCATACCAAACAAATTGATCAATTAAAAAAAAAACCAAGCCACCATTCCCATCCTTGTCTCAGTTAACACAAATTCAATAGCTGAAAGGATGAGAGCTGGTAGATAAAGGAAACCCTTAGATACCTTCTAAAACCCGACAAGTTGTTCATGCAGAAAAAGTGTTAAACCAACAGTTAATCCATCTTGTAAGCACTATATTTCTCCTGCATCTCAAAAACTACTTTAATTCTCTGTTTCAGTTTGTCAAACTTCACACCAGTCAACCAACAGCTGTACAGTAACCACAGGGAAAGAGTCTCTAAATTGGATTTTAAGTAAGACTAAATGGAAAACTTTTGTGAAAGTGGTACATAAGCATTTAACAGTCCCAATTCTAAGAGAGTACTAAGTGAACTATCTCCTCTTAAGGCTTTGAGTTCTGTATTTGCAAAACAGATGCACGAAGGGACAAAAATCCCATAAATGGTTTGCATTCTTAATGGCTGACACAATTTAGTCCTTTGGGAGCACATTACATGTGTACGTGCGTGTGGGAGACTGCATGCAATTTTTTACAATAAGGCCCTGAACCGTAACATTACTTTAAACACCAAAATTAACCTACTGTCCTGCTGTTGCATTAAAAGCAGTGACCAAAATGTCACTTATTAACTTTTGCATCACTCATAGCGTCCTAGCAAATCCAGTTGTTCTTCCTCACTCTTCTTAGTTGCTTTCTTTATAAATAAATAAATAAATAAACAAACCCCACATATACTTCTTGTACACTTATGTTGATGCTTCAGACCATATCAAAGTTTCCTGAATGTAGAACCTGCTCTAGCTTCCCCAAGAACTTAATCACAAGGATATTTCTATTTAGTTGAACATCAGCAACAGAAGATAACTCTTCAATGCAATGTCCCTTGTCTAGGTTATGAAGGCATATGAGAGAAAGTGCAAGAGCGGGGAAGGTATGTCAGAAGTCTCTGAAACATGTGAAAAACAGGCTAGAAACAGATGGATGCAAATGCTGTCCTAAAAACAATGGGTGCAATAATTTTTACACCCATTTTTTAAACCTAATATGCTCCACTTCCCAATTTCTATTTCTACGGTCACCTAGAAATTAATTTCTTATTTTTCTTCTACTTGCTGCTCCACTACTTACATTTCAAATAGCACTAAGTTTAAAAAAAAAAACAAACCTCAGATATCCTCTTAGTGCTCAGATTTTTTTTTTTTTTTGCAAATCAGTACCAAGACTATAAGTAATGAGAAGCAGTAAATACAAGGTTTTGTGTGAAACTGTGTGCCTTATATATCTTTGTGACTAACATTATACTTGAAGAATGGGTTAGAAAGAATTAAGTTATACTTCATCAGCATTGTAAAATTTTCAAAGCCTTGCCTGTCCTTGAAATACTGAATATTGGAAGAAACCTAGCCTCTTTATCCTAATATTTGCATTATTTTTTAAAAATGTCATCTGATGGGCATAAAGGCTGTTTGAAACTGAAGGGCATGGAAGCTTAGAAGCAATAGATTGCCCACTAATAAAAAGATATTACATCCAAAGAAGAAATATCATCAGTTGTATTTAAATGCAGTTATTTGTTTGTTTTGACCAACCTAAAGTTGCCTGAGCACCCTCTCTCCTGGATGAATACTGTATCTCAGGTATTACTGTGCCTTATTTCCAAGCTACCTAAAGAGATCAAATAACTTCTTTGAGTCCACAGCTTGGACTTCTGCAAGTTGATCTGCCTCATGATTAGTACTGTGAAGCAAACTCCAGTCAATGATCAAATTTTCAAACTTCCAAACCATAAGAAATTGTTCACTGTGCCCAAAGTATGTATTTGGAAACAAATTCAGAAGTAATACATTAGCGTGATACTTTGGAAGGGAAGAGAGAACATGCAACCAGGTTGATCCTCTTTAACCTCTGAGACTATCCCTATTTGTTAACTGTCCAGAGATGGACTTTTAAGGTGGTGATTTATGGAAGCTTATTTGATCACTCTTCATCTTTATTCTTCTCTTACAGGCACTGTAGTGATCTTATTTATACCCAAGTTAATCATTAGGTCTTACAGAGGGTAGGGAATGGTGAGTGAAGGGAAGGGGTGGGGAGGAGAAAGAGAGAAGGTTTCTTTTCTAAATTAAAGGCATTAGTGATACTTAGAACTTACTGAAAAAGCAAAGAAAGTGTCTCAGACAGATAATCTCTCTTTACCCAGAACTGGCTTCAAAACCTTAAACAGAGACCACTACTGAGAGAATAACACCTTCCCCATGTTCTCTCCGCTAAAACTTCCTGAAAATGCACCAACTCTAGCAGTGCTCTCTGCACAAGTAATGGAGAGTCATAAGAAGAAAACTGTGAAATAACAACTTACTTATCAGCCTGCAGAAGAGGAGGCTCAGAGGAGACCTCATCACTCTCTACAACCACCTGAAAGGAGGTTGTAGCCAGGTGGGGGTTGGTCTCTTCTCCGAGGCGGCTATCAGTAAGACAAGAGGGCATGGTCTTAAGCTCTGCCAGGGGAGGTTTAGGTTAGACATTAGGAAGAAATTCTTTACAGAGAGGGTAATCAGGCATTGGAATGGGCTGCCCAGGGAAGTGGTGGATTCACTGTCCCTGGAGGTTTTTAAGATGAGACTGGATGTGGCATTTAGTGCCATGGTCTAGTAACCACGGCGGTGTTGGATCAAGGGTTGGACTTGATGATCTCGGAGGTCCCTTCCAACCCAGCTGATTCTATGATTCTATTTGCTTACTGTCACCACAAAAGCCACCAGGCACTCCTGTCTTCTGTTTACCATTAGCTGGAAAAGAATGAGGGCTCCCCACACAAGGGCTAATGCCATTAAAAAAAAAATAAAAAAAAAAAAATTAAAAAAGTTTAAAAAATTTTAATTTTTTTTTTTAAAAATTAAAAAAAAAAAAAACTTGCTGCTCTTTGTCACTTCTATAAGCATGTTCTTCTTCACTGAGGGAAAAAAGTCCAAAACTCTCTGAAAACTTATAAAACAGCCATGAGACAGTGAGACTACTCCTACCTACCAGTGTGACAGAATACCACCTGGCAAAGATCACATTAACAGGAAAATACCAGGAATAAAGGGAAATGCAGCCACAAGAGGAAAGACTATGAGATAATACTATTGAAAGTTTTCACTGGAGACATTCACCCAACAGAGACCATTTAACTGACCTTTAAATAGTCATGCTGCTTCAACTGCAGTAAGCAGAAAATTTTTTTTGCATTATTCTCCTCTCTTACCGTTTATTTCAAATTGACAGAAGTAGCAGTATCTCAAAAGCAACCAATCCACAGAAGGGCATTATGAGTATATAATAAACAGGGCAACATAGAAGTCGTCTTATTCCAAAGGTACTTTCTCTAGACATCCCATCCCATTTCACTCGTGAAATACGACAACATTTATTTTACTCCCAATGTTTTCAATTCAGACAAATATAAAACTGTCATCAACCTCTTGGTCTGCAGACACTAAACTTCAACTACTGTTTCCCTCTCTCAAGCACACACACTAATCCTGCTGAAAAGATGCTGGAATGAGAGCCACAGATACCAAAACCATGTATTTACTTGCAGACCAGAGCTGACAGCAATAGCTCAATCCCTCTTCCTGGAGGGGGAAACTGGTCAGGCCTGGAGAGCTTACGGACAGAGGGGTCAGCCAGATCCCCACCCACCTCGATGCCGAAACCTCCAGCAGGGGAAGCCTTTAGAGATGACTGCACAGCAAAACTTCCTGACAAAGCAAAACTCAAAAAACAATCAACCCATCCCAATTGGAGACAAAAAGTAAACCTTCAACCCATTTTATTTAGAGCTGGATCTTCCATTAGTCCATACATCTCATTACCAAGCCTCTGCCCATCTGCTTTACTGTTGAGAAGAACTTCACAGCAGCATAGATAATTACTCTTCCAGACGAATAAAATGGAAGTAAGTATGAGCACAAAATTTATCACATGCAATATTAATACTATTATTAATCACAGTATTCACACAATGACTACAGGCAACACAAAAGCACTGTCCCCTTCAATACATGCCTCCTAAGGTGACTGCCTCCATGGCTTGTCAACTGTAATAGGTTATGGTTCTTTCAGGAGGAATATAGGTCAGCATTTTTGCAGCAAGAGTAATTTTTATACTCATTATCAGCCTTTGCTGGCCCTGAAACAAATACCATCCTTCAACAGGTCAAGCACAAAGTTACTTAATTTTCCAAAAGCAGTAACAGTACACTCTATATTACTTGTGTGTCTAGCACATGAAGCCTGTGTGCCTGATAACTTTATGTGCTTAATACAAAGTAACAACCCCTTGCCCAAGGCCAACATGTAATTAAGAGCTTGCCTTTTAAAAGTTAAAAGGTTTTTGTGGTTGAAGGAGTAGTTCATTAGTCACAAGAACTTCTTTTCTTGAACTCCAGCAATTAACACTCTGTTGCCTGTTCCCACAGTAGAAGAAGAAGAAACATTGCAAAACTGCCTGCCTCTTGGCTCCCAAGGAGAAATGGGGTGATACCTTTAATCTGGTTTGGCTGCCTTCTCGCACCACCATGTGGAACTGTTTTGGCTGATTGCAGCAAGGTCCATTACTCACAGCTGCCTCTCCTTTGTGTATGCACCCTTGCAAACTCTGTGACTACTGCTACACCCATGAGCTAGTCAGGGAAGAGTCTGCTGTAGCGCAACAGCTGATGTAGTTGCCAGATAGCCAACCATTTGGATGACAACCTCCTACACTGTTATGAAACAAGGATGTCTAACATTTTACAATCCAACAGTCATCAGGGAGGAATACATAGAGGCACATGAGAATTGCCAGCCATCAGCACCTGCTAATGACATTAATATGTCACAGCAAGCTGAATGACATTAACAGAAAAATGCTGATGGTGCGTACATCTTTCTCTCATGGACAGAGTCACTACTGGATTCTCCTAGGAGACACTACTGGATTCTCCTAGGAGACACTGCCATTACTTGGAGAATACATTACTTCACATTAGAAAGCCCCACAACATTTGCATCAGGAATTTTTATATAGCAATGAAAGTCCTTTCCAATGTGCCAGGATGTATAAGGATCCTCAAGACCAAATAACAGAAATCCCAACTCTTGTCCAAAAGGAGCTCAAAACAAAGAGAGACAAACATAAGACAAATAATGACACTCAAACCCATTGGACAGGCAACCATTTCACTGCACCAGCCATTGCCCTTCACCTGCAAAGGTCTATAGAGACTGATGCCACCACAGCTGACAGCTCTGGAGAGCTTCACAGCAACATGAAAAGGATTAAGCTTAAAGGTGTTCCATTAAAGTAGCCCTTGGGTTCCCAATAACAGGTGAGGAAAGATGTGCCCGGCAAGGCTAGGAGAAGGCCTAGTCACAAAGATCTCTGAGAGCAAAAGCAGCCAGCACACATTTGAGGCAATCAAGGTGGCAGCAGAGAGGGGGGAAGAAAACACTGATAAGATTAACATACCTAGCTAGGAAAACAAAACACACTGATAATGTTGTCCCAGCGACAGGAGAGACCTGCCTTGAGGCACCCAATACAACAGGCATTTTAAAGCACATCACGACTGAGACAAAAAACAAGGTTTGTCAACTAAGCAGTCAAGCGCCAAATCTTTCAACTTCTCCATAATTTTATTATCACTTTAAACATCTAAAGCAATTGCTTCAAACAATTACCTGCCTGACGCATTTTCATTATTCCACGTTGCTTTTCAGCCCTAGTCATGAATCTACTTCCTAAAATAGCAGAGATCAAGTGCAACACCCCAACCATAATAAAGGCATCTTAAGATCATCAGAGGCAAAGCTGACCAAGGGCTCTGTCTGAATCACACAGAAGTCCAAAATACCATCGACCTGACCAGGAGCCCTACCTTCTTCCTAGACATAAAGAAGAACAGAGGAGGGCAGAGAAGAGCCCTATACGAACTCCAGCCACTCCATCTGACAGCTTCATATTTTGTGATGGTGAAAAGGCAAGAGTGTAAGCAGACAATCTGCCCTCCTAATAGGGTGGCATCAAGATATTTCTGACCCTCTGCTAAGCTCCAAGCAAGTCTCCCTGATACTTTTAAGCCACAGCAAAGCACCATCAGATATTTGTAGGGAAGTCAATCAGTTTGACTGATGGATATTTGATGCTTTCTCACAGCTAAACTGGGTTTGGTTTTGGCCTTTTTTTCTTTTTTTTTCCAAGATCTGTTACAGAATACATTTTTTTGGTGCAGCTTCCAGACAGTGCATAATTTCTAGGTGCCAGAAGCATTCCTAGGTGCTATGCATACATGGTTAACAAAGCTGCCAGGGGGATGCTGCAGGCAGAACAAAAATAGTTTAAATAGTTTAAATCTTAACAGAAAACTAGTTTTCAGAAGTTAACATATTTTTGAGAAAACCCAATGACAGGAAGGAATATTAAAAAGCAAAATATATTTCAGTAAAGCCACAAGAGAGAATTAACTAAGTTTCCAGATATTATTTCAACACTCTCTTAACCCTTGGAAAACTAAGGATGATATTGGACAATAAAATTATATGCATTATGCTCAATTATACATATTCTAGAAACCACACAGTCCATTCAGTATTCTGCAGCAACCAAGACATATTAATTTGAGCAAACCTGTAAGTGTACATACAACTTGACAATCTTGGAAATTATTATTTCTGTGAATGACAGCTCAACAAAAGTCTCCAGGCATGCCTAGCATAGGACTGCCTCTACTGAGAGCTGGAATTCCTCTCCAAATATATCACCTTGAGAACACAGTACTAATCTTACATTAAAAGCTGACACAATGTTGCCAGTGGTACACATTTGCCACATCCCATTGCCCAATCGTCAATTGCCTTGTTTGAAGAGAGAATTTCATACAAAGATGCTAACTAGCTTGGAACCTAGACACCATGATGTGGTCTAAGAAGGCAAAATATTAAACAGCTTCCCAAAATATACAAGACTAGTTACTTCACCAAAGGTTTGCAGCAATATCAATGGAAAACATAATTTTCTGTTTCATTTTCCACCATGAGTAGCACTCTAAGATAGGGGGGTTTCTGCTGTAAAAAGATCCAAAGTAGCCCCAGAAGACTGCACCAAGTGTTTATAAATATACCACAAAGATCTAAAAAGTATCAGCTACCCCCAATTCTACTATGATTGTTAGATGCCTCCTTTTCATGCAGTAACATGTGTTGCTGCTCATCCTTCTATGCAGCATTACAAGGTGGCCCACTGATTGAAGACAATGCACTGGAGCTATACAAACTACAAAGGCCAGAAGTCATCAGTTACTATCACACTGGCATCTGCTATAACTCTCATGCAATTTTTTAAGAACTATGTGTTAAAATATACCAAATTTTTCATCAGATGATGAACAGCACAAGATGTAATTACAGCTCTGCAACATACAGATTACACTGATTACATTCAACAACTCTCCTATATCAGATGCTTGTTGACTAATAGTATTCCAACAACGTTAAATGCAGCAATACTCTTTTTTTCCTCAAGCAAGCATACACATAATTTTTAATGAACCCTTGCACCCCAGCATTTCTCAGGTGACTGTTGGAGAAAGGAGAATCCAGTCAATACAACACTGAACCAGGATCCGCAGGTTTTCTTCCTCTGCTGCAGATGTCATGGGATGGACCCAGTTGGCAACTGACATGCTTGAAGTCCCAGGATACTCAATAGAGACCTACTCAGCACTCACTGGAGCCCAGAGCATGATTCAACTCACCCTGAAACAGACACTGAATACAAGATCTGCTGAGCCATTCTCTACGCTCCAGTGACTGTAACAGGAGCACAGACATCTAAATTAATCATGTCTTAATCCCCATTTGAATGTCATCCACTGTATGACCAGTGGCAAATCACTTTCTTTCACCACAAGCCCCACAATGCAGAGCCATAAGTGGACTCTTGAAATAGCCCAAACAGACGTTTTGGGACTTTATAAGCAACGCAAGTGCATTAGGAGCCAAAAACAGCCAAGACAATCACACTGATACAGTTTCTACTACACAGATAACCAACTTCAGGTTAGTTGGGCCTGTGCTATGTAAGGTAGGTACATCCCAAATTTCTCACAAATCTTTATTTTTAAAATAACAGCAAATTCCTACTGAGAGATGTGCTGAAAGAATAAAGACTAACACCAGGGACTCTGTGATGATGCGTTAAGTTTAAATCAAGACAAGAATTACATAAGGCGCCAAAAGAACATTTCATCAACTTCCAGAAGCTTTGTTTCTCAAGGCTCTGCTCCAGTCATCTTGTCCTGATATTTTAAAACCTGAATACAAGTACAACTAATCAGAATCCTACCAGTCAGCATCACTCTGGTACACATAGTCTCATAAAGCAATAAGGAACAAAATATTTAATAAGCATGAAACTATCATAAGAGCAAGCACAAAAACAGATCCCCCCACTACTCAGAGTACCTACTGCCAGCAAGTACCTGCCAAGTAAGCACAGCATCCATCTCAGTCCATTTTAATGATCCAGCTTTGGCACTGCATCATCAAACCCACACCTACCTTTACAAATAAACAATGAAAACTCACTCCCAGTCAAATACCAATATCACATGTTCCTCCAAGATTATCTTTAAATTATAAACATAATAGAGGGCAAAATATGTTCTTAACTTGTTTTAATGTGGTGATGCCTAACATTATGATGGGGTAAAACATAAACCAGCAAGAAATAAAAATGTTATTGGCAGGTTTGATTTCCAAGTTCTTCTTTCAATCACACATAGATTTGTTTATCTAGTGTTGTTGCCTAAAATAGCGTGAGTTGAGAGAAAAGATGAAGGATTCTTTCGAAATACAAAGAAAGATGACAATATTTTTATGTTGACACAGGGATTATATTTCACAAGAGGTGAAATATACACCCTCTGGTAAATACAGCCCAAGTCCAAATACTACATGAAATACTACAAACTTTGAAGAAAAAAATACAAACACACAGAATTTATAGCATAGTTATCTTTGGTCTCTTCTTTCTTCCACAGCTTGCCTGAGGAATGCCAACAATTTACTAAAATCTAATGTTTTGCCATAATACTTCTAAAATTCTGTTTGGTGAAACTAACAGAATATAAACAGAATCCTACACTTTGCAAAGGATGGGTGAGTGAAGCATATCATGACTAGAATACATATCATGACTAGAATAATCGGGGGAGGAAAACAAAAATAAAATAAAAATTTCACTAGGTTCCCACCTTTCCTCTGCAATACTTTCTGGGCACAACTCCATCCCCTGGTCCCTACACGTTTTCAGGACACAATCTTCAGGCATGTCTGAACTTGTTTTTAAGAGCCCTCCTTACTCAGGGCAAGTCCTACATACTAGGGCTGGGGAGAGGAAAAAAAGTCTTCATCCCTTATTTTTCCCTTCCCCTCCCCATGGCCAAGCACACATCTTCTCAGCAGTGCAGTGCTAAGATACCTGTCCAGGTACAGCGTTCTGCCTCCTGCAGCAGTGGGATAGCAGCCAACTCTAAATTAAATTTTCAAGGCACTGAAGTTATGATACTGGTGTCCCAATGAAACGAACTGATAGATTTTCATTCTTTTATTTACATGTGTACTTGTCACCAAAGGGTTGTCTTTTGGCCATCACAGCAAGGACAGAGCTCTTCCACAATGCTAGTTCAGGAGGAAGAAAAAAGTACTGCCAAGACTCACAGCTCAGAACAAAACATCTTTGGCACAGGCAATAGCAGTAATATCACAACAGAAGGCAGAAATACTCTCTTATTAGGTAGGGTCTTTTACAAGCTACAGAAGCTAGAAAGCCCAACAGAAGCCCTTAAACCAGTCTGCCTCACTGGCCCACTAGACTTGTAATATATCCAAAGGAATCAAAACCTTGAGCCCTGTCTTTCTCTTCTGGCTTGGAAATCACCTGTATCAGATGAGGTATCTTTCATTTAATGACAAAATGGGCATATTGCAGACCTTTTCATAAAGCATTCACCCAACGAACTTCATTTCAAATGAACAAGACTCTGTGAGATAAAGAAAGATAATGATAAAAGGATGGCAACCTAAGCAACATTCATTTTGCACACACAAGACAGAGGCATCAGGATGATTAGCCTAGAAGCATGTACCAACACTTGCTTTAGCAGAAGCCTTAGCCCTTAATGAGCACTAATTAAGTTCTTCCCTTTGATCAAAGAGCAAGATAAGATCACACTTATGCCACAGAGCTTTGATTGCAACAGCACACCATACACCTTGCTTACCTACACCTAACTACTAGTATAAGAACTAAACAGTCAAAAAAAGATTGTCATTACAGTGATAAAAAACATTCTTCATATAAAAGGGTATTTCAGAGAAACACATGTAAGAAACTACTTTAACACAACGCGGATGCAGCATTATAACAGAATTCAGCCAGATGCTGAATGCATGACTTTAGACCAAAGTTGAAGGTCAGTGACTTGATCTCACCAAATTAAAAACAGATGCTTGGTTTTGTCTGGTGTGTGTGATATTTATGGTATTATGAAATGCAGCTAATTTTCATCCAATATCTACTTTAATAGGTAGTGAATGTTTAAAGCCAATGAAACAGATCAGGCTGATTCAAAGTACCTCCCGCAGATCCTCCAAGCTGTAAAATGTTATTGCTTGTACTCTGAAAAGTTGGAGGCAGGCATATGGAAACCTACAGGCAATTTCCTCATGCAGAGGAAGCATGGTCCAGGGATCTGAATGAAAGGCTAAGACTCCAAAGCCATCTCAATCATGTAATGAGAGCTCAAATGACAGAAGGACTGTATACCATGCCTAACGTCAGTCAGAGATACACGGTCAAACAGCATTTTTATTTTAATCTCCTATCTCTTACTGATTTTAGTGTGTGCTGGGTGCTGAAGAACTACCATAAATATGTGAGAAGTTGCTGTAGAGGCCCCAGTTCTATTAACTCCTCAACTGTACCTTGCAATCATCAGTGCTCCACTAACTCCTCCTTTTGACAGCACTTACATATTTAAGGTATGTGGAAGACAAGGCAAGACCTGTGTGACACCGTTAGGAAAACCACTATCATCACTTCTATGGAAAAAAATACAACTATAATCAACTTTTTCAACTTAATTCACAGAGGCACTGTTTAGACTTATTCATTAACACACCTTCTGTGTGAAGCTTCCCTATCAGTGAAAATGTTGTTCTAAGTTGATACAGCAAACCGAAGACTGAGCAGTTTTGCCACCTCTTCTGCAATTTCCTGTCACTAGTCATCATCTGTTTGACATCCATAGAAGTAGCTCTATTACTTAAATCAAGCAATCCAAAAATTTAGATTTAAGAAATCAAAAGGAACAAACAAACACTACCCAAAAAACCCCACATACTTCTGAATACTTGAAAACAGGCTATAGACATACATCACTCATAATTGCAAATCATCGAGTACCACGTGTTGGGTAACAGCTTTTTGCTTAGGTCTTTTACTTAAGAAAACAAAACATCATTACAAATTTCAACATACTTTTCATCCAGTGTCCTGCACTTTGTCTTTCCTTAGCTCTTGCAGTGTGCTAAACAGCATAAAAATAGGGGAAGGCACGATTTGCTTTCAAGAAGATTTACATGCTGAAAACATGGGGTCCCAGGTGGAAGTACAAGGAAAGAACACATAACAAGAGTTCTGAAAATCTGGAGCAATATTTCATCAAACATGAGGCTTTTTCTACAGAAATCTCCAACAACAGATACAAATTACTTCCTGTCCCTCTAGGAAAGGCTTTAAAGAAAGTAGGAAAAAAGCAACCTACCCACTGACCAATCTCTGCACCTTTGGATAAGCAGTTAGAAGAAATGTCTCTTCATGAGCATACCACTTTACAGCTTTTTTTTGTTGGTTAATCCTGAGCAGGCATCTCTGCTCTGAACACTGCATACCTAAAATTTATTATCAGTTTCACTACATTCTTCTATAAAGTTGCAATCAATTTTCCACTACTGCCCATTGTGATTTTAGCATTTAAAGTGTTGCTTTTCCAGATATTATCCTGACATCATTCAACTTTTAGACTTTCTGATGTTTAGTTAAAGTAGTTTGAACAGCAACTTAATGGCAAATAAACAGAGCTGACTGTGAACATGAAAAGATCAAGGGGGGGGAAAAAAAATCACAACCCACAAGCAGCTCAAGAAAGTGCAACACAGCAAAAACCACGAAATCATGATCTAAACACGTGAACACAGCGGCCAACTTTGATTTATTTTTTCATATGCATTCACTGATCTTAACGACAACGCATGAATAATTTTAAGACTGCAGTAATACAAGCTTGTTGTGCAAGTTTTTACTTTGTTTCAGCCCACAAATAAATATAAACAGATGTATGTAGTATATTCACCTTCTGCTAGTAGAACACTATGGGCCAGCTAGATTTAGAATTTCAGCTCAGACCTGCAAAGAGTGGTTATTCAATACCACTTTCTGTTCTATTTAACAAACACTCATTTAGAGTATTTTTTGAGTAACCAAGAAAACAGATGAAAGGGATTCTTCTGTTGCCCCAGTTATGGGCAGCTCTCCCTGCTGTTCCCCACTGAAAGGAAAATACTCCTGTATTAAAAAATAACCAGGAAGTTTCTTAGTGTTAGATTTTCCCATATAATTTTAACCCCATAGCATTAATTTGAGAGTGCCTAAAAAAAAAAAAAGGAAGGCTAAAAAAATAACTCCAATCCTAAGCATCACCCATAGCTGTTTCTAAAATCCACCTATGGTTTGCAGCTGCCAGCCCACGCAGTTAACACAACTGACCTTGCTGAAATCTCCCTGGATAAGCAAGATAGCTCTAAAAAAAGAACACCAGACCCTCACGATTAATTGCTAACTATTAATAAATTAGCATATTTTTCCCTCTTCTCCCAGTATAGGCATACCTATAACTGTAGTTGTCCAACAGCTTTACCAGGAATGGAAATCTGAGTATTTCATGACATAACAGATGCAGGAATAAGTAGTGTTCCTGAACTACTAAGAAAGGGAATAACTGAACCTGGAGTGCAATAAGGAGGCCAAAGCAGACGCGTGATCCCCAGCCAGCCGACTCTACAGCTACAGCGACAAAGGCCAGACTGTAATGGAGCCTCACAACAACAGAAGTTTCTAAACCACAAGCGCGTCAAACTGTTCTTACCGTGTAAAATTTGGCTTGAAGTTACAACTCACATAAGTATGTGAGGCCTGAGAGTAGGGGGAAGAGACAGATCAGGCTGCAGCAAACAAAGAGGAGGCACAGTGATGTTCCCTAGCAAGAGTGATATTTCTCACACAGGAGGCTCTATGCCAAATGCAGCTTTCGTCTTCCTCACATCTTTTGAGGAATGATCGTAGCTGAGGGGTTTCCAGCAGCCAGGGGACTCTGAGACCTGAAAAAGTTTCTCCGCATCATCAGATCCCTCTGTCTCCTTCAAATTGTTGCTGCACCAGTAAAACTAAGTCACTTTTGTGCAGTGTACTACAGATGTCCTACAACTTCCATGGCCACTCACCTGCTCCACAACCACCTGAATAACTCCTGGAATACCTCTAGAGGAGCTCTGGAGGAATTCAGGCTTGTGGGCACTCAAGGGAGTGCTGCAAGATACAGGTGAGGGCTTTGAGCCCCCAGACATCTTAGACTGCACAGAAGCAAGACCACAGGTCAACTGCAACACCATCCAGATGTTAGCTTATACCTCAACAAGAACCACCAACTCAAAAAAAAAAAAAAAATCAAGACCCAAACACATCTTCTCAGTATAGTCAGGAAAACAGTGCAGACAATATTGTTTAAAGAGCATAAATCCAGCCAGACGTAAATCATCACAGCATCCTAGCCAAATACGTACCTTTTCAAGGCCAAATATGACCTCTAAATACTATCTGAATTTGTTGCACTGGAAGAGAAACCTAAAACTACGTCATCACTTCTTCCAGACAGAAATTGAGGTGGTGCTTAAGAAAAAAAAAAATCAGGTACAGTTTTCAAACATTGATGCTGTAGCTAAAAAGTTATCACATCCTTGGTCAAAGTTTGATAAATGCTTCATGTACAAAGAAAATTGCTAGCAATAAAAGTACAACTCTTCCTCTGCAGCTTCAATTTAACTAGACCAGTTGCACAGCCCACTAGTGACAATACAGTGCACTGTGCCAGAAAAAACACCCTTGTTCACAAAAAATAGCAGCACTCTAGTCTGAGTTAGCAAGAGAAAACAAGCAACTGTGTTTTGTATCAGTTCTTGTTGGTAACAATGAACAGAGCACTTTTTATTTTGAACCTGACTACAAATATATATTTATGTTCTGCTTACTAACTTTTGATAGGTTCTATTTTAAATTCTACATAAATGCTATTTACAGTATTTACCAAGGAGTGAACAGCTCAAAATCACAGAGCAAAACTCATCAGAATAAGAATTACCTTGTTAAAAAAAAGTTAGTTCCAAATGACTATATAAAAGAAAAAAAAAAAAGGTAAGTTGACCAAAAGCAAATAAGCTGTCCAGAAGTAGTTATACAGCCTACTTTAGGATTTTACTTTCAGGGATTTGTTTCATGAACAGGGGGAAAGTTCCATACTTTTTCTGGTTTGGAAAAGTTATTAAAAAATAATTTATCAAAGTTTGACTGTAAAAAGATTTGGAAGGGAGGGAAAAAACAGGTCCTAGACAAATATTCTCAGTTTCACAATGAACATTAAAACAGATTGAGACCACTAATTTTCACCACTCTCTATATTTCTCCAAGATATTTTTATCATTGTACGATAAGCAAGAAGCATTATCTGCAAAACCAATCTCCCTACTGAGAGCTGGCATATCCCACCACAGTTATTTACGTCATGCCCCTAAAAAAGATCTCCATGGTACCACAGCACTAACTACTGGTAGTGGATATCAACAGCCAAATACCTTACCCTAGAGTTTGACCAGTTCAGTGAAGATCACGGTATTACTCTTCAGAGATGATATGTGCAAGAAAGCAAATGGCATAAGCTCCCCTCCAACCACTTGTTTTATAAAACCAACCTTCAGAATTAAATGTAGTATTCATAAGGTAAAATACAGAATATTGGTCTTGGTCAAGCATGAAATCCAGTGGTTGTGAACTACATAATAAAAAGCTATTTCAGATTAAAAACAAACTATGAAACATTGTGCTAATAAGGCTGTTAGCTAACTATTAAAGTGTCTATTTTAATGTGCAGAGATGAAAGCAAAACCATAAAGAAAAACTTTCCACATCTCATTTCTTTATTACAGTCTTGTCATGCAGGGAGTGACATAAAATGACTCTGTGCACCAAAGAGGTTGAAACCTTACCCAGAAACTGAAAAACAACAGCACAAACAAAAGTCATCAGCAGTCTTCAATTTATTTCTTTACATTTCAAAGGACACGTGTTTCCATTAGTCAGAAGACCCACCTCCCAACTACGGCCAGCCCTCAAATCATTCTCCATAACACTAATTTAAGGTCCAGCTAAAGAGTTACCTGTTCAAGGAACCTGCGAGTAAAATAAATTATGCAAGAAAGGAAGCCAAGCATGCTTAAGTATAATAAAGGCTTTTAAAATGATTAGCAGGTTTACTCTTTGATCTGGCAAGCTAACCAACTTTCAGCACCCAAGAGAAAAAAATACAATGAGGGAAAAGCTTTATATAAATATTGCACATACCAAAGCAAAAGGCTTATTACATTGGAACAATGCACTCCTGTTTAAACCAATACCAAGCATAAAGGAAAAAGGAGAGAGATCTTTCTCTGGAAGTTATTTATATGTTAATGCATAACTTCACAGCACGTTTGTGTGGAATTCTCTCCTCACAAAGGCTACTTGGAAGGTCCCTCCCTGGCACCGGCTCCTTCACGCACATGTTCACGTTCTCAGGAGGGCTGGGAGTATCCATCTCTCCCTGTCTGAAGACATGAGTCTGCTTTCCAAATTTGCCTCAGTTTTGAGCCGCACTACTGCCAAGTGCTGACCACAGGCATGCACTCCAATCAGCATTATGGTCCTGAGACAGAGCAGTAATGGCTGCTGTAAGTAAATGCCGCTCTTATACAAGGAAACTTTCACCTCTGAAAACATTCCTAACTTCTCATCAACTTCAACTCCAGCAACGCCTGTGAAAATACTTTGTGTAACATAAGAGGATCATGCTAAATCTAGTCCTACAAGAAAAGGAGACGTACACTTCAGAAGTCATAAATCCCTCGCCTAATTCATTGCTTTATTTCCCTTTTAGTTCATTCCCAGTAGAGCGGGAACTGCAACAGCAATACCCCAATCGTCATTCGGAAAGCACTAGCAGTGTCCAACCAGAACTGACAGCAGGAGGATTAATCTGCCTTTAAAGAGAGACCCGATAACACCCAACGCTGCCAAAATCCCCACGGCAGGAGCGAGGACTCCTGGCCCCGCCGCCTCCGTCCCACCAGAGACCCCGGGGCCCGGGCGCAGGGGCGGGCAGGCTCCACACATCGGTCTCGCTGAGGCTTTCGCAGCTACGTCAACACTGTGAACAAACCTCGAAGCAGAGGAGGAAGTTTTAGTAGGCGGGGGAGGGAGAGACACAGGCATACTTGCGAGAGATGAGGGGTGGGAAGGATGGACGGGCGGACAAACGGACGAAGGGGCCGCTATTTAACTCTCCGAGCGAGAGTCTAGCGTTTCAATCCCATCACCGTTAAACAGTACTGAGTCCTTGCTTCCTTGAGCTACTTTATAAACTTTTAGCTTAACTTGCAAACCTGAAGTTTTTTCGAACCGTGAATGGGTTTTGCTTGAGAAGCTGAAAGCTGACTTTCGTGGGGCTTTTCAGACCTAAACGCCTCTAAGATTCCGCGATTTTACCTGCCTGAAGGAGCACAGTTACCCCCTGTCTATGCAAGCAGGCTGGCCAGCATAAGCACAGGAGAAGGGGACCGAGCCATGAGTTAGGACCCCAGTGTATATACGCGTACCTCGAGTCAGCCATCCTCCTTGCAAAACTCGCTTCAAAACCTTCCCCTTTTCCCATGTAAAAAACAAAACCAAAACTAAACAACAACAAAACCACAAGGCGAAGCAGGCACAAGCGCACGAACAGGTAGGGAGCCAAGGCAGGAGGGCGCGGAAAGCCGCCGACTCCCGAGCGCCACGCCGGGCAGTCCCGGGGCTCAGCCGGGGGCGCGGCCGCGCAGCCGGGGCCGGGGCTGGCGCTGGGGCTAGTGCTGGCCAAGGCCCCGCTGGCCCCGCCGGGCAGAGCAGCCGCGGCGGCACCGGGGCACCCCCGAGCCCACCGCCGGAAAGTTCCCCCGGGGTCCAGGGCCGGCGCCCTCTTACCCTTAGTCCAGTCCACCACTTGCTTCGGGCTCCACCTGGTCACCGGCTCCATGGCGGGCTCAGCCCCTCCAGCAGCAGCCCCCACGACCGACCCGCAGCCAGGCTCCTCCGGTCGCGAACTCGCCCCCCGCCACTCTCCCATCCCGGCGGCGCCGCTCCGGGCCGCCCCCTCCCCGGTCCGGCTCCTCCCGCCGGCCAGGGCCGGGCCCGCCCCGCTGCCGCTCCGCCCCCAAGTGCTGTGACCCGCCCGCCCCGAGCCGGCTCTTTGCTTGGGAAAGTGCCGAGGAGAAACTTCCTGGGCTTCCCGCTCCAACAGGTCCGGAGGAGCGGCGGTTCGGGAGTCTCCCAGCATCCTGCCCCGGGAGCGGCGGCCGACCCGTGTGGTGGAGCGGCGGCCGGGCGCTTCACCCCGCCTCAGTGGTGGCTCTGAGTCACAGCCTTGTGGCAAGCTTAGCAGCAACTGAGGACTGCCTTCAACCACGCTTGTCCCAGTGTTGGCATTTGGGATTGGCAGAGGGATTTCTGAATCCCTCTCTTAAAAGCGTCTTTGGGTGTGGAGGCCGTTTCACCGTAAGAGGTTACTTCTGTCATGCTGCTCTTGGCTGGGAGCTGTATTAAGCCATCAGCTGTATCTCAGGCTCACTTTCCTCAAGGGAAATGTGTCACTGTGTCCTGTCTGCCTCCTGAAGCCCATGTAAGCCTCCACTGAATGCTAGCCCCTGCTCAGAGATTAAAGGGCTGACTTCCAAATTGTGTGCCCAGCACACCAACCTCCACCGTTCTGTACCACTGAGCATGTAACTCTGCCTACAACCACTTTTCCATTAACAAAGCAGCGAGAGGAGACGTGGAGAAACCAGTTTTTATTGGGTCTATCACAATACTATCTGGTTCAGCAGCAAATTCCAGCCTGAAGCCCTTTTGTAACATGCACGAAGGTCTTACTGCTCCTCTTCCTCAGTGGAAAAAAACAGAGTAAACTCTGCTGTGACAATAAGACCGTGAAATTTTAACTTGGCAATATTAGAGACCGAGGAAGCAGCTGGGATTTCAGCCTTTCCAGTATCCCATTGTTTTCATCATTTCTCATCTCTATCCATCTGTTATCCCTAGTCATGTACTTGAAATGTAAGCTCTTTGGGACAGCGGCTGTCAGTTTTGTGCATGGCTGTGCAGCACCCAGAGGTGCAGCGCCCAGCTTTCCCACCGTGGCACAAACAGCTGCCTTCTGGCACACACTGCTTCAGGCTCCTGCATGGAATCAGGAAGAGTTTTAATTTTAGTTCTAGTTTGGGGAATCAGTAGTTTTAAAAAAATTATCTCTTTGCATGTATATCTAAAAAATAATAATTTGTTCATTCTTTTTGTTACATAGTGATTGAAAGTGTAATTTTAGTTCTTTATTATAAGGTCAACTCATTTTAGCTGATTTATTTATTTACTTTTTAGTTTGTGAAGTATAAAGCCTATCAGCTAACCTCTCTGCCTATTTGAAAATTAAAATGCAATTCCTCACAGCTTTAATATTGGTGCAACAATCAGAAGTTTCCTAATTCCTCACTGAATTGTGTGCCATTCATGCTTAAAGAACACCCGAAAAGCAACTCTCCCCCCTCTTAGAGGCCTGAGTAAACAGATGGGCCTTGCTATGTGCCCTGCTAATGGTTTCACAAGGGTTAAGGTAACAACGCTTCAGTCTTAACTACACATGAAGCTTCCCAACATTACGGGCTGGAAAGCAAATGTCTCTCCCTGTTGGTGTTTGGAGCAGTCATCTGCTGTCATCCTTCTCTGTCACACATCTTGGGCCAGTCCCTCTGCCTGATTTGGATCAGATAAGTACCATATTTAGTGAGTAAGGCATGCTGAGATGGTCACTTGCTAGCAAATTGCCAATCCAACAATTCCATTATTAATTCTTAATATTTTTTGTAATTTTCTAAATGACAAATACATTTATTTTTTTTAAGCAAGACAACATTGCAGTGACTCTCTGTTCTTTTATTACATGATATCCTCCCATACCAACTGCTTTACAGCCTGCTCTGGACACATAAAATGGGACTGACAGGGGAAGGCAGTGTGTCAATGGTTACTCAAAGGGATTTGTAGCCATATTGCTTACCTGTGCTACTTTTTCCAAACCTAGATTGCAACTGCCTTTCAGTTGATTTTTCTCGTGATTTCTTCATCTCAAACTTGTCTTTATTTGAGATGAGATTAACTAGTAGTCAATTGGAATAATGCAATTAGAAGTTCTGTTTATAGAATAAGACATTTTTGTTAAAAAAAATACTCATTGACAAAAGCAATAATAATAAAAAAAAAAAAACTCTGTCTGATTTCTAGCAATGCCAAATCAAAAAATAACACTGCTCCTTTGCAAGTCTTTAGATGCTCTGTGAGTTAGTTTATGAGTTCTGAGCCAGTATCAACTATTAGGAAAGATGTCCATTCCCTTTCCCTGTTTGCAGCCTCATGTGGAGTTCATTGCTGTACCAAAGACCAGACTACAAGCTCGCCAGAAGTGCATAGTTTTTCTTTTGTTACAATTTTATAGTGATAAAAGTGATTTGATTTGAGAAGGAGATTCAGACCAATTGTTTGTTGATTCCCTATTCTGTTTTTTTTTCCTTCTCTTTATTTCCTCTTTCAGGCCAGGTTTTCAAAGGGCTATCAGGCTAGCTTGCACGGGCAGCCTGACAACACAGAGCTCACCATGGATCAGGATCATGGTTTCAGAGTCATAGATGCAGCACCCTGAACTCTGCCATCACCCAGCAGAATGACAAAGTGTTCATAAATCCACAGCCATACCCTGTCAGGCTGGTAGAGGAAGTTACACAGTGTTTGTCACCTTCAGGTTTCTATCCTGGCAGCTAATTAACAAAAGGAGGTCAGGTGATTCCTTATAACAGAAAGTCTGCTGGCATAAATTATCCTTTCAAGAAAAAAAATTTAAAAAGTGTATTTGAATAATTGGAAAGGCTTAGATTCATTTCGGCAGCTGGATTGACTCTAGTCTGGCTTAACACTGCATTTACCATTTTATCTAAACACAGTCTTGTTGACCCCTTTTCTTAGGCCTTAGTTTTCAATACCACCAGCTCATCACATAGATCCAAATTTTGCTTGATAGATAGATGGTCACATTCTTGACAAAGTAGCCAAAGTGGACAACAAGGATGGTATTCAAATTTTAAACTAGCATGAGGATGAGAGACTATGGTTGATCTAGCACAAAGACCTGCTGATACAGAGCGAACACACCAAAATTCCTTGAACAGTTTAGAGTTTAGTGAGTTTGGACTGGATTATCTCTTCACATCCGTAGATACATGTGTCTCCTGGCTACTGCATTGCAGTCTGCCTGTTGCCAGACTTACTACCACCCACCAGAGCTATGGCCCAGGTCCCATGGCATTGTACATATTTGCACAGGCAGCAGCAGCACTGCACAGCTGCAGAGCTCCCTGCCTGCATGAATGCAGGTTTGAGTCTTAAGCCTCTTTCTCTGGGAGGTAACTGCTGTTACTCATCTCTAGAGGGATGAATAAACAAGTGTTTAGCCAAAGGTCACATACCAAGTTCAAAAAGTATGGTTTCTGTTCAGGGCCACAAAAAGTTATTTTTATTACTGAATCAATTTTTTTAGAGGGGTCAGTATATTGCAGTTCATACTTTTGAGTGGAAGGGATGATTATGCTGTTTGGCAAAGCATGGTCTAAGAAAGTTTTACATTACATTACATTACATTTTCATTACATCATTCATGAAAGGCTTAGGATTTATTATTTAATATTAGCAGATGAAAGCTGTAAAAATTGACAAATTTAAAGTATTGGGAACAAAAGCCAGTATATGCTTGAAAATCCACCGTTTAACTCTACTGACAATCCACAGATGAGCAGTTAGGCCATCATCCCTGACCTTTTGTAACTAGTAATTCTTCAGAGTCCATCAGTACTACTTTCATTACAAAAGAATTTAAGATTTACATATGACTTTCCAAGCATTACCTTAATCACACACACAGGGCACAGAAATCAATAGGACGTTTTAGACAATAGCAAGAGAATTTTACCCTACATAACTAACTGAAAGCTTCCCGGTAAGGTCAGTGAGTATTAAAGTTCTTTTGGAAATTGCAACAGGTAACTTAACTGAGTCAGAGTGAGTCAGGTTCAGAACAGGGTTTGGTTCTATCAGCATGTAATTAAAAAATTCACACTAATGGAAAACTTTTGTTGCACAAGAATCAACACCCTACTTCTCTCCTTGATACTGATATTGTTAGTGATGGATCTCTTCTGTATATGACAGCGTGGGAGATCTCGATGTAACCTGATGAGAGAAATAGGTCTGCCTAGTCCTATTTTGAATACAATGTATTCAAAGGGAGTATTTTTCAGTGGATTGGGTAAGGAGAATAGCTGAGGGGGGTCTTCCTGGCTTGAGCACTTACTTTGGAAAAACAGTGTACTGGCCATGGCTTCCAACTGTGTGCTAGAGAGAATAGACTGACCAAAGTGTAGTGTCATTTGATGTAATACTCTAATGAATTCAGGATGATTTTGATAAAACAATTAAATTTCCCCCTCAGTAAAACAAAAATAGTAATTTCAGATCGGACTAAGTATATAAAAAGTCTTGCCCTAGATGAAATACTGGTTGCCAAGAAAAGGAAACAGGAGAAAGGTATAAATTCAGGCCCCAGTGTTTGTGCTAGTTCCCTTGGTGACCTGGATCAAATATTTTAATCTCTCTATTTTCATCTCTTCACCAGACAAAGCTTAATAATCTTAGATTGGTGACAAATACCCTGTTTTTATTTACCCAATATATCTATCCTTTTAAAATAACTGAAATAGCTATAGCAATAAAAATAAATTGCCAGCTCAAGTTACTGAAAATACTTCTAAGCCCTGGAATATTTTTAGGTAGAAAGGAGTAAGAAAAAAATAGATGAAGAGACAGATGCAAAGAGTCAGATGCAAAGTGGTTCTAATGACTTAGCTAAATTCATTTAACTTTATGTGTATCTACAGCTGGTCATAATACAACATATATTGAATAAAGAGGGCTATGGTTATGGCTGGTTTATCAGTAACCAAAGCTATGTTAAGAAGACCTGCATATATTACTCTATTTATAGTATCTCTATCAGATTTATTGTATATTTATTATTTTTCCCCATAATAAGGTTCCTGCACTACTTATTTCCTAAGAATAGAGCTGTATTGAATCCTGTACTTGAATTATCCCCGTTTTCTTCCATTCAGCTTTAAAACAACCTACAAAAAGTTCCTAGTTGGGTGAAAGTTGCCACTGCCTGCTGCTATTAGTGTGCATATATATATGTGTCTACATATATGTTTGTATATATGTACATTGATCACACTTTGCTAAACTGAGATAGGCCATAAGGAGAAAGGTCTTCTCCTGAAGTTTTTCCTCAAAGCAAAATCCTATAAACTTTAAGGAGTATATTTTCTTCCTTTAAGTGAATCTCAAATCACTGCACAGAAATCATTTCCTCTACTGCACCTTGTGCTAAGGTAGCATGTTTTAGAAGAGGATTGCAAACCATTTGTGAAATATAAATGAATTAAAAATGTATTTTATAATTAATAGAAATTAGGTTATAAATTGATTTTTACCTGCCTCAGGTCCCTTTACCTGGCTAGGAAACTATCTGACTCTAAGGTAAGCAAAGCACAGAAGTGATTTGTGTAAAATTACAAAACTCACCACTATCAATGTATAAAGTGAAACTTAAACTCAAATGACAATATCTGGGTATAGAGAAATAGAGAAACGATTTTACCTGGTCCTAATTTCGCTGTCCAAATGACACACAAGAGGAAAGATTTATCTTGAACAGTTTGGTCAGATACAGAAGATTTACACTCCCAAACAACTGCTGTGAGTTTAGCACTAGCAAGGAGAAGTTTATGCTAGTAGAGCAGGGAAAGCACTTTGCAAAATTCGCAGAAGCAGCATCTGCCCCACCAGCTGCGGATGTTTGTCCAGCTGTCATTTATCACAGGCACACATAGTCTGGTTCACCCTGCCTCTTGGGCCATAGTTCATAGTTTTCAGTACCAAATCTGTGTGACACCAGCTCACCAGTTTAGATCCAAATTTTGCTTGATAGATAGATGGTCACATTCTTGACAAAGTAACCAAAGTGGACAACAAGGATGGTATTCAAATTTTAAACTAGCATGAGGGTGAGAGACTATGGTTGATCTGCTGATGCAGTGAGAGCACACCAAAATTCCTTGAACAGTTTAGAGTTTAGTGACTTTGGACTGAGTTCTGTCTTCACATCAGTTACTGCTTGTGTCCTGTGGCTGCTGAATCGCAATCTGCCTGTTGCCAGACTTACTACCACCCACCAGAGCTGTGTCCCAGATCACAGAAGGACACAGAAACAGAATCAGACCCATTGTTGCCTGATACCTAGAAAGGTGGAGAGAGAGAGATGTGGTGCAGTGCAGGTGAAGTAGACATGGCAGAGCCAAGTTCCTGGTTCAGGAGTAGAGGAAGAGGCTGAAGCACCATTCAAGCACCACACTACTCCAGGCTGAGGAAGAGTGAGGAGAGAAGCTGCGGCAGCAGGTGGTACAGGAGGAGAAGGGGCACCAGAGCAGACGGGATGTCCCTACCATTCCTGAAGTCACACAAGGATAGTGGAAACCTCCTCCTCCTCCTCCTGCTGAAGGGCTACATGTGGGCCAAGGCAGGCAAGACTGTCTCTCATATGTCAGTAGTGGCGTCCTCACAGCCTATTCCACATTCACCTGGAAACTTACTCAAAATAAGATCTAAGAGCTATGAATTTACAGAAGGAAAACCAGAGTTATTCCTACACAGAGCATGCTGATACTTCTTTGAATATCCTGTTTAAAGACCCCGATTCAAGAAGCCTGTGTTCTACCTAAATCACACTAACTCTTCCTCACCCTCTTACTTTAATCTTGAGACCTGAGGAAGCAATAGTGTGCTGGTTTAAAGGTAAACCAGCAGGGGAAATGAACTCAACTCAAAAGAGAGATTATAAGTCAGAATGATAATTTAATAAAGTAATACAATAAGTACGATTATACAGACAAACAATTGGTTTTAACCCACAAAACCCAAATATATAACCCAGCACCCTGGGGCATGAACGGAGTGGTGTTCTTTGGGCCCCCTGAGTCCAAAGGAAAAGGAGAGGGGAAAACCTGTTGGTGAGAGTGCTGTTGCAGTCTGGTCAAGAGTGGTGATTGCAGTCCGGTCGAGAGTGATGGTTGCAGTCTGGTTGAAAAGTGGTGGTTGCAGTCCAGTCGAGAGTGGTGTCTGCAGTTTGGTTGAGAGAGGTGGTCTGCAGTCTTCCTCTGGATCCCACGAGTGGTTAAAAAAGTTCCAAGACTCCAAGATTATATATTCTCCAGTTCAGGTAGGAATGTCCAGCACTTCCCTCAGGGTGGAGAGCTCCACAAAGGGTGTGAGGACAAGAGCATCCTCCTATCTCACAGGCCTCTTAATGCCTAGTTTATAGCCTGAGGAGTCAGGCTCTATGTGAAGATGGTGTAAATGGTTCATTGATAACAGTTTCTGGGAAATGGCATGGAAGGCTATAGAATACACAGTTTTGGGTTACACCCATCCAGTGATGAACTGGTCCCAGCTGTCCTAACTAGGACAAATAGCCAAAGGGATTTAAAGCCAGGCTGTCTGAATGTGCACATGCAGCAGTGGAATCACGAACTAGAAACATTTTTCTTTAAAAGCTATGTGGCCTTAACAAGAAGATAGAATTTCTTGCTCCCTTTTGCAGTCTTCCTCTTGCTTCTTCTTTTTCAAGGATGCTAGGTACACAAATATTTGAATCTGACCTTTTTTCTTAATAGCCTAAATTTGTCTGCAGACTCTGAAATGTAAGAAAGGTGTAATAGCTCTATTTGCTAGAGCTCTACTTGCAAATAGAAACTATTTTTTGGAAGACAAAAAGAGTAATAGGAAATAAACAATTAATTTGAATATTTGCTTAGCTTTAAATATAATACCTGAAATCTGAACAGAAGGCTTGATTTTTGTTTATTTTTTTTTTTTAGGTATCATGTATTTAAAACTTTTAAGTAGAATTGGCAGCAGTATCACAGTTGGTTACTGTAGTTAAGAAAATCCATCTAATCAGGAATGGAAGACCCCAGTAACTTGAGCAACAGTTTCTCTAGAAAGCTGAAAAGCAAGCTACTGTTGTAGTATCTTTCATAGAATTCTCAAATCTTCAGATCTTAAAACACACTGCAAACATTAGTAAGCAGTCTCACAAAATACCTGTGGTCTTGTGGTTAAGACAGCACAACACAATTTCAAAAGAAAGAGGTTCAAAGCCTTGCTCTGTCATAGCCCAGCTCATGCAAGACTAAGAAAGACTCTGATCCTGAAGTGCTTTATGATTAGGCATGAGACTAATTCTGATAAATTTAGCAGAAGACATGCTTAAACGTTTTCAGATTAAGGGGATTTAAGGGTACCTTTGGGTTCAAAGTCCAAACAACCCTCCTGCAGCTGCTAATAGCCTCATCCCCAACTGTCCATTGGAGCATCTGAGAAGCTTCCAAAAATAATTCCACATACTTCCTTGCAGAGGGAGGATCTGTGGCAGAGGATCTGCTGGAAGAAACAGAACAGGGGTAGGAGGGAGAGCAATAATATCATAAAGCATGACTGTTTAACTACTGCCACAGCTGTCTTGTCACACATCTGCCCAGGCCCTCCGTCCAGGCTTGGCTAAGCTCTACAGAGTAATGACTGTCTTTTGACCAAGAGCTTTTCTGAGTTCAGGTGCTAACTTTGTTCACTTCCCTGTGGCACGTGGGGATTCTGAATTAATAGGCATATTCAGAGTAGGTCTGATCAAACCAGTTAGGTGAAAACATTGGGGCTTCATCCACCAACTGGGTGAGCCGCAACCTCACCCAGGCTGTGGGGCATCTCAGTTCAGCTCCCTGCTTTGCCCCACAGGATTTCGATTTGCTTCCAGGGCCCGTTTATAGTTATAGGTTTCACCTCCCCAGTCTAGCCCTAGAAATATCTCTTAAAAGACTGGCTCAGCTAGTTCTCCCAAAGCTTTCTAGATTTCGTGGCTTATAGCCTGTATGTGGCCAGCTTCCCTCACGTGTTGTCTGTGCAATCTGAGAAGAAAGCACATGCCTCTGTGGCCCTCGCCCTTTCAGCAAGTGCTGTTGGTACTGGCAAAGTACCACTATTTTAAATCACAGATTGAAAATGAAATGGTAAATCACACTCAACTATTTGCTTTGAAAATTACAGCTTTTTTATCATCATTGCTGAGAAGTGTATACCTGTCATTCCTTCATCAAGGAGCAGCATTGAAATATTTCCTGTACATTCACCACAAGCTTATTCCTTTAATAAATTACTCCATTATGTATAATGCTTCCTTAGACTGTATATTACTCTTGCTTCTGTAAAGAGTTGACTCATTGGTTGTGTTGAGCCTGGGGTGCACAATGAAGCCTCAGGAAAGAGAAGCAATGAGGAATGGAGAGGAAAAAGAGGTCATTTATCCCCTGAAAATACGGCTTTCAGAGACCAAATAGTAGGTCTGTCCTTTGAATTAGTGACTACTCTGAAAGCAATAAAAGTCACAAACAAATGTTGGTACCACAAGTGTTGGAAGACCTTATAAATCGTATGAGAAAGGTTAAAGCAACTATATGACAATAGTCCTTCTTGAAACATGCTGATTTTCAAAAAAAAGTTTACAGCCTCCCTTCTGGACAGTAATCTTCATAGCAGAAGTCTAACAAAAACTTTTGGAAACTGCATTCTGTAAGTATTCTTTGTCTCCACTCCAAGGATAATTATGTTTCCTTTCCCTTGCTTTCAGAATTTTTTCCTCAAAATTTGATAATTTAATTAGAAAGTGTAGCTACAAGCAAGGAGTTCACCAGACTGGAATTGCAAGTTTCTGCGAGAATCATGCCTATAGTCATCTTTTACTAAAAGAGAACTTTGTTCACCTCTTCTTCAGTAACGGCATCCTATACATGAAGCTGGAAGACTTGAGAAAGGTATAACAAAAGACACCAGGGCATATGAAAATTTGAACATAACAAAAAAAAAAACAAAAGTCACGGAAGCAACTTTAAAACAGCAGATTCAGTGGACAGAAATTAGGCCAATACATCAAATATACATTGTTTGTTGTTTATGCCTGAGGCCACAAAATTATTTGGAGTATTTGGCTTTCTGTGTGTACAAGATGATGTCAGAAACCAGAAAATAGGCTGATGTCTGTTCTTCAAACCCAGACACTAGATGAGTGGGGTTGTTGTTTTTAGGTATTTAGTGTTTTGTTGGAAGTCTGGCACCTCTCATATGCTCCTTGAAAGAGAAACAGCACTACAAGAATCCGAATTTGTCTCTCAGTTTTTCATCCCTCACACACAGACAGAGCTATTTGCAACATACTAGTTAGGAGCCTACTTTTTTATTGTGATCTGGGTTTAGATTATGAAACTATATATTTTTCATGGTCATGGGAAGATGTAGAGACCAAAAGCCCTAACCGAGTGAAGCACGGAAAGATATGGTATGATGAGCACAGTGGGAGCCTTTGTCACAGGTTCACGTCAAAGCTGTTTTCCTTACACAGCCTTGCCAAAGCACAACAGCCCTGCAAGGTACAGACAATTATTTGTAAAGGCCTCTGCTTATGTTTTTCCCAAAATGACATACCATTTCAAGGAAGCAGAGGGGAATTGATCCAGCCACTGGGAGATGCTCATTTTATTACCAAATCTTATGTGAACATCTGAACATCAGTATTCAAAAGAAGTCCAAGAGAAAGACTGATCTCACCTATGGTCAGCCTTTCTTCATGGCTCCCCTCTCTGAAGTCAAGGGGAGAGATCACCAGCTTGCAAAAGTGTTGTTTGAAAGGGAGTGGAATGAATTCCTCCTCCACTGGTTTATATGCATAGTTCCTGTCAACAATTAGCAAAATTTGTTCACTTAAGACCTTCCAGTGTTCTTGAAATACTTCTCTTTAATTTACAGCTCAATTTGGGACATTTTCTGATGGTTTCAAGGGAGAACTAAAGAGATTTTGATAAAAATTTGTGTAAGAAGAAAGTGAAGCTGATGTTCCTCTATGTTGTTTATTCTGTCCTCCACGACTGCGAATGGAAAGAGTGAACAGATATCTCAAAGGTGAACAGCTTCAGTTCCCCTGGGACCAAATCAGAGGTAATTTTAACCATGATCAAAAAGATACTACCAGATTTAAGCACTAGAAGTGGAAAGAGCATATTTCCTTGCAGGATTCCCATTAGTTTTCCAGGGTCAGTTCTGGATATGGAGGCCAGGAGCAGCTTCTCCAGTCACTGACCCTTTGCGTGATTAGGATTTGCCCTATAAAGGCCTAATAGACACTAACATGAATAGATTCTTAATTCACTGCCTACAGCAGGTTTGTATGAAGCCTGCCTCCTCTGGAACCCTGGCAATTCCCTCCGCAGTGGGTGCGTCGAAACACAAACCTCTTCTTAAAAAGGTGAACATAGATACTGCACATGAAGGCAATCAACAGAAACCTTTTTCCCTGAAAAAGCAGAAGAGACGCAGGCTGCACTGTTCATCCTTTGTTTATGTTCTGAAAGGAGCCAAATTCAATGGACAAATAAAACACATATCCCAAAGGCTTCGTGACTCCCTTTTTATTCAGTGTCACTGTACTGAAAAATTCTTTTATATAGCAAAATTTTACTATTTTTTGATAAAATTCTAGCTTTATTGTGATCGATTGCTCTGGTTTTATTGCACTATTATATGTTTGGTATCTCAATCTGTAGTTAAGGCTGCTTAATGTTTTTGAACAAAATAGGTTTAGAAATGGACCACTTGACTGGTGAGGCTTGAGGTTTTTTCTATCTCTTTAATTATCTACTAATAGACAGAGTTTCACAGTACCGTATATTTGGCTGTTTATGACTAAGCCCTCTGTTTCCTGTCAGTTGAATCATGGAGTTTTCCCACTAATTTTCTTGTTTTGAAGACCTATGCTTTAAAAAAAAAAAAGAAAACTAAATGTGATCCAGAGCAACACAAGTCTGCTAATTTTGCTGAAGCTGCTGATTCAACAAGGTCTCTCAGCATTTGTAAATTTGGGGGCGTGACAGATGGAGCTATTTTTGAAACAGCATCACTAGTCATACCTTTAAAGTTACACTTGTGTGTAAATATTTTGGGAAACCAAACCTAAATCTGTGGATTAAACTGAGATGACTCATTTAAGGGAAAACATCATATATGTGAAAAATATTCCCACTTCCTGATAAGTCATCAAATAGTAGCTTTTATTAAAATTCCAAAGATGAACTTCTCTTAGTTGACCATACAGTTGTAAGTCAGGAAGCACAAACCTCAGTAATATCATTAATACAAGGTGTAAGAGGATTCAACCCCATAAGCAGAATTAAAACATGACCAATGTAAATTAGAGATATCTTATTAACTTCTCAAGGGAAGTCTCTCTCATGGCTGATTAATGAATTTATCTAACTTCAGGTGAACAAACAATTCTGGAAATGTAAGTTCATGGCTTTAAGTAACGCAGAAGGCCAAGCAGAAAGTATTGATGCCAGATAATTTGCCCTTAAGTCCATGAATTCTGTAAACATAGTGTAGTGTTGGGTGCTAGGTGCTAAACATCCTGAAACCTTCATCAGCAGTTCGTCCATTGGCAGGTAAATTTTTCAGATGGTCTTTAGATGTTCTATTATGTTACTCCTAATTGCAAGTTCCTCCTCTATATCTTGTCTTCTCTGCTGCTTCAGTGTGAAGAAAAGTAAAGTCTTTAACCATCTTATCTATTAAGCAGCTGGTACAACTTGTGTAAACAATTCTTAGCACTGCATTTGAGAATGTTTACGAAATTGATAAGGCTCCAGCGGGCATTTTACTCTTAGTATTTATTTTTCTATACAAATATTTCAGAAACAAAAACAGGTAATGCATTCCCAGCTCTTTCTGACTGCATGTTTTTTCCATGAATGCCATTTACAACAGGTAGCTCTTCCTAACATTGTAGCTGCAGGAACAAAAAATGCAGATGAACAACAGCAACAATAACCACAAAATGGAACAAAAAAAAAAACCAAAACAAACCAAAGAGAAAGCTGCCTGTTTAAGTAATACTGTCTTCTTCTGCCAAGTAAACCAAAGTATCTAATGGCTGTAATTTGGGGCTATTTTTCACAAACCTCTCTAAAAAAACCCAAAAGTACAGGAATGTGTCCGTGGAGCTAGTGGGATTTTGAGTTTAATTTATCCTTTCTTTTTATGGCAGCAGAGCAACAGCATTTTATTTCTTTTTTCTTTTTTTTCCCTACCCTCTTCAATTCTTTACTTATTTTTTTTATTACCTTCTAAAATTCTACTTCAGAAGATTTGTTTATAAGTGAACCTATGGAGTCTTTAAGATATTTGGAACTTTTGAGTGACTTCTTGTTGATGCATTTAACTGATCGATCTAACAGAAATAAGACGAAATCTGCTGAAACTCAGATGACTCTTCCCCAAATATATACCACTACATTAAATTTTCCCATAGTCCATTTAAACATTCAGTGTTCTTGTGCTTGTACAGGCAGTTTTGAAATATCATATGTGGTTTATGGCAACTTCTATGTGGAGTCCTTGGGGTATCTGGATCCCTGTTAAGACTATCCTGGGTATACAGACCTTTGTTAAAATACTAAGCAACTACTATTTCTGAAGATCAATGGCCTTATTTGGATCCCTTTAAATTAACTAAGCCACATTTGGTGCTAATCTCAGATATCCCATGTTGGTCTTGGTATTTGCCAAAATCCTCTGAAACTTAGTCAAAGTTGTAAGTAGTGATTGTGACATTTGCTGTCACAATTTGGGATAGTGCATACATCAGTATTTCAAATGCTGAAGTAAGGATATTTCATAGTAGTCTCTGATGATACAAAAGAGTGTTTTGTATAGAAAATCAGTGAATGATCTCTCACTGATTTCAAAATAAATAAAATTAAATTGAGCAATTTGGACTTCAAAAGGTAGTTATAGCCAAATAACCAAGTTATTAAGAGTTTATATTGTGAACTAAATGGAGCCTCTGAATATTTTGGGAATCTTTAGCTATCATTGGTTAATTATCTTTATGGATTTCCCACCTATTTATCTTCCCCATTTAACTCTTTAGTCTTCTGATAGCTGGCCAATAACTGATATTAAAACCTTCCAAATCTATTGAGATTTTGATTTCACTTTGCCTGTGATGTATTGCTTTTGTGGTTTTAACTGTGGTACAGAGTTTGCTTCTATTCACAATCTTTTTCAGCAGGATGCTCCAAAGGGCCATGGCAAACCTCGATGATCAGGACGGTATCTACATTCGTACTGATGGAAGCCTTTTCAACCTAAGGCGACTGAAGGCCCACACTGAGACCTTAAATCATCTTGTCCAAGAGCCGCTTTATGCTGATGACGCCGCCCTTGTCGCCCACACAGAAGCAGCTCTGCAGCGTTTAACATCCTGCTTTGCAGACACTGCTGAGCTCTTTGGGCTGAAGTCAGCTTAAAGAAGACAGGAGTTCTCTATCAACCTGCACCTCAGGAAGTCTTCCATCATCCCCATATCATCATTGGCCAATCAGAGCTCAAATCAGTCCAACAGTTTAATTACCTCGGTAGCCTCATCTCCTCAGATGGTAAGACTGACGGAGAGATAGACAACAGGTTAGCAAAGGCATAGAGTGCTTTTGGAAAACTCCATAAAAGAGTATGGTGTAATAAACACTGGAAGAAAAGCACAAAGATCAGTGTTTACAGAGCCATTGTGCTGTCTACTCTTTTATATGGTTTTGAATCATGGGTCATCTACCACCACCACCTGCAACTCTTAGAACGCTTCCATCAACGCTGCCTCCGTACAATCCTAAACATCCACTGGTCAGATTATGTGACCAATACATCTGTTCTAGAACAAGCAGCAGTCACAAGTATTGAGGCCATGTTGCTGAGAACACAGCTGCGCTGGGCAGGGCACGTCTCAAGGATGAAGGACCACCGCCTCCCTAAGATCCTGCTTTATGGTGAACTTGCCACCAGCTGCCGCAAGAGAGGAGCCCCAAAGAGAAGATACAAGGACCCCCTGAAACAACATCTCAGCCTTGG
Organism: Pseudopipra pipra; assembly: GCF_036250125.1. Taxonomy (NCBI): domain Eukaryota; kingdom Metazoa; phylum Chordata; class Aves; order Passeriformes; family Pipridae; genus Pseudopipra; species Pseudopipra pipra. Next base: position 52,945,629 of record NC_087551.1, read on the forward strand.
CCATATTGATCAACATAACTGGTCTACTCTGGCCTCAAACTGGGAGGCCTGGAGACACACCATCTATAACGCTGCTGCTTCCTTTGAGAAAGCACGCAGGATCACTCTTGAGGAGAAAAGACAACACAGAAAGAATCGTGCCTTGCAGAATATACCACCTAGGGAGTCTTTCTGCTGTGCCTTTTGCAATCGGACATGTCTATCTCATGTTGGCCTTATTAGCCACCAGCGTGCCTGTAACAAATGTGGATAGAGCCTTTCTCAAATCTTCGTTCACGAAGCCTAGCCGTGACAGAGTTTGCTTAAAACAGGAGGTGGCAATAATTACCTCAGTCTTCTTGGTGGCTTCAGCAGGGACATGGCAGATCTTTTTCAGGAGTTATATATAAGTGACAGCATCTCTAGCCAGGCGGTTCCTGTGCAGTCCTGATATGTTCTTCTTATCTGGAAGTCTGTAAAGGATTGATCTGTTTTTATTTGTCTAAATATCTGGCTATTCACACACTTCAGAGAAAGAAAAAGAAAGAACTTGAGGCAGCCAAAGTATTTCAATGAGTCAGTCAGGGCAAGCAATGTATATGCAATCTGTACTCAGCTTTGAGGAGCTGGATGAATTTATATTCATTTTTTATATATTTTCTCCATACATGTTAAAAATCAGTTCAACTTGACTTATTCCTCTTCCTTCAATATGACTCACAATTCCTTAAGCACTTTACTTCTGCAACCTGCAGCTTGAAAAGATTGTAACACCATAATAGTTCCTGATTTTTGTGGGCTGGTGTTACTTTTGTTACATGGTGCTATGTACCAGTGGTGTATTTGGGCTGATACAAATAGCCTAAGGTTACCCTGTGCCTCAAGGTATTCTTCTAACCAGACCAAGATAACAACCAAACTGCAAGAACTTGCCTAGCATTGCAGTAGAGAAGTCATGTTTTCCTGAGGGTGGAGGTGTCCAAAGAAGAAGGCAGGATTTTTCAGTTTAGGTTAGTACACTGGAGCTGGTACTGGTACCTGGTAACATTTGTGTGTTTTAGAGAAGGAAATGAAGGCTCATGGGGTTGGTGATCACTGTAAAAGGGTGTTCTGGCTGCCAGGGACAGCAGGAGAGAGGAATGGAGAAACTCTAGGAAAAAGAGCAGCAGGGTCAATGCATTAAAGAGTGTAAATAAAAAGCATGTAAATAAAATCACAAATACTGCAGAGTAAATTAATAACACCTATAATAGGGCACCTGGGCCCTGCAATGCTTGCTTTTTGACAACTTAAATTTCCATGTCTCCCAATAGCTACCCTTTGTCCTCCAAATCTCAAGCAAAGATAATGGAAAAGTCTCCAGAAAGCTCCCACTCATGTATATGACTCATGAGTATGAGGAGTGAGCAAGTTAGCCATTTGGATTACATCTCATAATTCTGAAAATGTGTGAAAAAAAAAATCTACAGAGAAAGAAAGGAAAAAAACCACAGGGAGAATTTGCTTTTTAATAAAGTAGATAATAGAATAATGTTTGTCATTATCCTTGAGCATTTATCTGTATTCAGTTTTTTCTCAAAGGTAATTTTGTCATATTGGGCTCAGCAATCCTGTGAAATATAATTAGCTTTGTCATTTGATGCAAGACAGAATGTGGTCCAAGGTTAAATAAGACAATGGCTTTTATCCACTTTTTTTTCTCTCAAAATGCATCAGCAGTGTTGACACAGACCAAAATCTGTATTGCCAAATAAATACATGGAATTCCTTATGCTAGTGGAAACTGAGCAGGCAAATTCTTATGCAACAAGTTGAGATGGACATCTGTATCACATGTATATCAGCAGAGAAGAAAGAAGATTCATATAATCACAATGTCACATATATTTTAGTAAGAAGAAAGAGGGCTTTGGTTCATCTGTTTTATTCTGACATTACAAACATGAAGATCATCTGCTGAAATCAATCCTTTTAGCAGAACATCAACTTTATTATTTTTATTGCTAAAAGATATTTCAAAAGCATTATTGCAAAAAGCACTTTGAGGTCTCACTGACATTAGCAAAAGTTTGGTTTCCAAAGGAAAGAAAAAATACAATGATGATCTTGTGAGGCAAAGGTAAGCTGAAAGAATATGTCCTTTTCACTGAATTATATCACCATACTGTATTTTGATTTGTCCTTGCATAGACTTTCACCTGAGGAGCTCAAGGAAGTTCACGAATAACCGAGTGGCAGAAGGAATCACTTTCAGTTCCTTTCACTGAATTACGTCATGATACTGTATTTTGATCTGTTTGTCCTTGCGTAGAGTTTCATCCAAGGAATTGAAGGAAGTTCACAAATAACTAAATGAGTCTCAGAGAGTAGAGAGAGTGATAAACATTGACTGATTCATGCACAACCGTTCAAAAATCAATAGCAGAGAAAGGCACAGAGCTCACATTTTCTGGCTGCAGCAACAACCATGTTGCTGATTCACGAACACACTGGAGATTATGTCTGGTTTCAGTGTGAAAGTTTGTTTTGAACATCAGGTGCTCAAAGTAGAGAAAATACCTAAGCACATTTCTGAATCGTGATCTAACTTAATTTGCTAGGGAACTTCATGAACCTTGCACCGCAACAGACTTCTGCACCCATTCAGTCAGCAAAAAAAAAGCTTCAGGCTCCGGCCTCATCCAAACACAGTCATGACTTCAAGAGACCAAAGAAGACAAATCATCTTTATTTCATGAGAGTGGCCACCATCTGCTGATAACTATAGGTAATGGTTTAAATTAGGACATTGAAGTGCATCTCAGCCCTAGTTCAAGCCTTGTTCACTCTGGAACAGCCCAGGCACAAGCACTCAGGAGGCATGGCAACTTTGCAGCAGATTAGATAAGCTCTAGAAAGGTGCAGTGGATGGCTGATGGGGGGACACAGAAGGGGAAACAGGTTTATTCAGTGCAAGGCATCTGTCAGAGCCTTAAGTGAAGACTGGAAACATGGAAACTGATGATAGTGTCAGTCCCAGAAGTGCCTCACAGGGTGCTCTATAGGTTTCATACAGCTAAAAAAAAAAATGAAAAATGGGCTAAATAGTGTTCTAGATTCCTAGCATCCCGTACAACTGTCTTGTTTTAAGCTGCAGTCTAAACTTTCCACTTGTGTTCTGTTTTTATCAAAATAAAATTTCTACAGTGATATATGCAACACAGTTCATTTAAATCAGAGATTAGTTGGTAGAAGGAGCTGTGAAGATCAGTTTCCTTTGTCTGTGTATGACATGTGATTTATTTCCTCTGTAACCAGTGTCTGATCAGAGCAGTTCTGAATTTCCATCATCTGTCTCCCATGTGGCATTTTCTGGTGGCTGGTATTACAGTTGAGCTCATTTATAGAAACTACCCTTAATAGGGGTGCAAATTTTCCTCTGCTGTACCAAATAACTTCAAAGAGACTTTGCACGTAGATGAGAACTTTATAATAGAGACTTGCATTTTCAAAAGTACTTACCTGTCTTGGTCAATATTTTATTTTCAATCATCTGCCAAAAAATCAGTTTGAGGGTTTTTTGTAGCAACATCTGGAGTAAATTCAAGCAACTCTCTGATGCTATGACCTTACAACACTACATTATAATACTAAATACTAAAATTCTTTGTATTCTCCTAAGTACTGCCTATTTACAAGAACAAGCTAATTTTGTGAAGACAAAACAGGTCTTTGCATGTCATAGAAGACTTATTTTAAAATTTACTCAGTTACATGGATCAGTTTGCACCCATTTCCATCAAAAAATAATTGAAAAATATCATCAGACAATTTGCTCCAGATTTGTAAGCCCTAGGGAACTAGATTTCAAGGGGAAAAAAGGGATAATGAAAGTAAGTAATATTACAGATTACACTGAGCCAAATCTGTTTACACTCTGTTTCCAGATTTGCAAGTGGAGGGGGAAGAGTTCCCTTATTTAATAATTAGTTAAGTCCTAATTAATTTCAGGAGCCTAAGGAAGGGAGTAAACTAAAATCCTAGATAGAGAGGAATTTATGTAGACATTTTCAGTAAGGTTACTAACAAACATGAGTAAGCATTGCAGGAAAAGATTAATTTGTGTGATGTAGGTAGAGGACCTACTTCCAAAGCCCTTCCAAAGCTTCCAAAGCACTTGGGAAAGTACCCTCTCATATCTGCAACTATCATAGCTCTAGTAATATATTGTTGCTGCTCCTGTACTAACAAACTGCATTGGCAATACTCTCTATTATGCTTTGAAAAGACAGTTATTATGCTTACCTGTAAAAGATCCACCTGTATCCTACAGAAAGTCAGAACCTACACTGACACGCTGTATAGCATCAAGACAAAAGAAAAAAGACATCAGATTCCATTTTTTAACTAATCTGAAGACGGCGACAACAAAATATGTGCCAGTCTGCCTTGGAGTCCACTACATTCATACAAAGGACACATTGACCAGGCTGGCATAAGAAATTAGAAGAGTAGTTCTATCTTCACGACAGCTGGAAAGGAAAAGGCCAGGCTGACATGGTGGTTTAGTGAATTAAAATTTTATCCCATTAGACCCCAGTGGTATAGCTAGGTCAGCACTATTTTTGCTGTCAAGTCAAGTCATGCCCACATAACTTCTGTTTCTGGGAAGGAAAAAATATTTGCATCTATTTAGCTTTGCATCAAGAAGCAAAAATTCCCATGAAAACCATGAATGACTTGTTGACTGACTTTAGCAGCAAGAATGCCTAACTGTGAAGTCAAATGTGTTGCACAAATTTGTTTATTTCTCCAGGTTCACCCTGATTCCATTTTGCATTATTCCCTGAGGTGGACAAAACTCTAAAGTTTGAAAGTAAAATTAGGGTCAGAGTAGTATATACAGTCATTTGCATATGGATCCAAGTTTCACAGCATGGAAATCCCAGCTGGTTTGAAAACAAGAAAGAAATACTATGAGAACAGATTATTTTTTGACTATTGGGTGTGTTTGTTTTATCTCCCTGGGGAGAATGTGGGTTCCCTAAACCACACTCTGAATTTGGATTCTCTACCGAGAAACCCTAGAGAGGAAATTCTAAATTATAGCTTTCTGCTAGCTGTATTTGGCAGCTGCATCTAGGAAACCTGCAATGTCTGGGGCTCTCCCTGAAGCCAACAGGATTTCCGCAATGGATTGAAGGGATTTCCCACCAGGGCTCAACGAAGATGTTACCAGTATAAGTTATGATGGACAACTCTTATTCTAAACATTCTCCTGTGCTTCTGTCTTACAAACAGGGAAAAGCCACCTATCTCATTTCAGGAAGAACAAGCACAATGGCACTGATACAGGTTCATGTATACCTGATTAGACCAGGTGTAGAGATGAAAGGCTTTAGATAGATACTATGATTTCTCTCAGTGATTGTGCATCCTTTCTTTATGTTCTTCACTAAATACAATAAAAGTTGGGAATATTTTAACTTGACACCTTCCCTTCAGCAGTTTTAAAGAAACAAATACTATTTTATTTCTGGTTTTAAAGGGACTTTGGGTAAATCAAACACAAAATTCCAATTAATTCAGAAGTGCTCGACACATCTCAGCTTTCAACTTGTTGAAAGAGAAGCCTCGATGTTCACTGGCTACCTCAAAAAACTATTGTCCTGTAGACTATTTTGTCATTTGATTTGATAGCTGATAACTCATATTTTTAGGCAGCATATTTACCTACTCTTCTTCATAAGATGTGTATATCAAGAGAATCATAGAATCAGCTGGGTTGGAAGGGACCTCTGAGATCAAGTCCAACCCTTGATCCACTACCGCTGCGGTTACTAGGCCATGGCACTAAGTGCCACATCCAGTCTCTTTTTAAAAATCTCCAGGGATGGTGAATCCACTACTTCCCTGGGCAGCCCATTCCAATGTCTGATTACCCTCTCTGTAAAGAATTTCTTCCTAATATCTAACCTAAACCTCCCCTGGCACAACTTAAGACCATGCTCACTCGTCTTGCTGATAGTTGCCTGGGAGAAGAGACCAACCCCCACCTGGCTACAACCTCCCTTCAGGTAGTTGTAGAGAGTGATGAGCATCCTCTTCTCCAGGCTGAACAGCCCCAGCTCCCTCAGCCTCTCCTCATAGGACTTGTGCTTTAGTCCCTTCACCAGCCTAGTTGCCCTCCTCTGGACCTGTTCCAGGACCTCAATATCCTTCCTGAGGAGAGACCCTGCCTTTCCTCTAAGATTGTGTGATTTTTTGAATTACTTATAAGAAAACAGGAGCATGACTGTGAGTCATCTGCTGGAGAATAATGAATGATAATTACATACATCAATATAATCATCAAGTAACATCACCTATTTTAAAGGTAAGCCAAACTCAGTCACAGCTAGAGATGAGAGATGAAAGGCAGAAATCAGAGGTAAGTAAGAAGATTTCAGGACATAAATTTGCTTCACCTGAGCTCATTTCTCTCCACTATGCAAGCTGAAGGTTACCATTGGGAGGGGGGCTGTCGTTCTGGACATCTTTGGTATTCCTCTGAAACATCTGGACCTCTGCAGTGTGACCTGCCACAGTTGAACACCCTGCAGAGCCACAGGAGTTCTCCTGCAGATCACCACACAGTACATGCATCCTCAGTGAGGTGTAGGCTGAAGTTTTACCTGAGAGCTGTTGCTATGTGATAATCTCTATTTCTTCTTCTGGGAAAGAAAGGTCTGTGGGTCCTATTTTGTGGCAGAAGTCTCATTTATTTGAGCACAGATGAAAAGCTGAATGAAACTAAACTGTGTTTAGCAGCATTAATATAACATGAAAATCAATCAATGAAAACATACAGGAGTCAACTTTTACTTAGGCTAGTTTGAAGTTAGTGAATAGATCAAAGCTGTTAAAACAAAAATTATGACTTACAAAGACTAATGATAGAGAATAAGAACCTGTACAAAAACAAATAAAACACCTGCCTGAACTTGAGGGTGGCAAGGGAATTACCCACAATGAAACATATTTCCTGAAACATGTTTACATGAAAATTGCTTGGGGGTTGGGAGCACAAAGTAATTAGCTGAAAATTAACTAGCTGGGTGAGGTCAGGAGATCTGTTTGTCTAGTCAATGTTTTAGGTCCAATGCAATGGGAGCAGAGGAAGGGAAATGAGGGCACTGCAGGTAAAAAAAAAAAAAATAAAAAAGGAGCAAAGGACATATTTTCTTACTTTCCAGAATCAGTAATACCCCAATCAAGGATCTCTCACTGTACATTGTACTCTCAATACATTTCCAACAGAAAATGCAGTTCCCATAAAGTTGTTGCTTTCCAGAGGAAAACTATATTTAAATATAATTTTGGGGGAAAATAGTATTTTGAGTTGTTGAACTGACTTGAGATGTTTCATTTAAAGTCAGTTAGCTAAACTGTTTTTCCTTCCTATAGAAAATTGCCTCATATGAACTCTAGACCAAGAACCTTGCTGTCTTAGGTCTGTGCTGGATGCTGAGGTTTTACATCTTCAGTGATGCAAAAAAGCCATTACCTGACTGTATGACATGGTGCTTCATAGAATTCACTTGTACAGAGTTTGTCCTGAGAGGTATAACTTAATTAGAAAGTGTGGCCCTTCAAAATGGAATGAATGTTAACTATCATGAGGCAAACACAAGGTTCAGCTGCACCAAACCATGTTGGTTACATACCATACTGAGTGTTTATGGGCTGGAGTATTACAGGAATTATGATCAGAGCTCCTGCAACACTCAGAAAAAACAACCATAAAGTTTCTGAGATTCAAACACAGACTGTCACATATGACAATAATGGTCACATGAGTCTGCCCTTTCAAGGCTGAGTTGAAGCTTTTCCCTTGTGAGTTTTTCTAACAAACAACTTTATACAAGAATATGTTATCCTAAAAAGGTAGCCCTGATAAAGGCATTGATGGCATTTTAAGAAACATCAGTTGCAACCTTTTGCATCCCAGGTAGATGTTACATCATTTTCTATGCAATGCTGCTGTATACACCCCAGTCTTGTGGAGTGTTGTAAGCTTGCAGACACTTGAGCAATTTCAGGCAATGTCACAAGAGGATAAATGACATAGAAGTGTGTGATACAGGTAGCATTTACCATCTTCTAGATACTGCTTTTAAGGCCCAGCTATTCTTTTACTGACACAGAATGAAACTTTTCTTTGCATACTGTTCCCTGCCTACAACTAATCTAGTCTTTATTATAGGAACACATTAACTATTCTTATAGTCTTTACTATACAGCACCTATGCTCTTACACTGAAGTATGTGTTTGGCAAAACATCATGAGGGGACAGCAAGTCTTCTTCATCCTTTGGTGACCACACTGTCAGCATTTTTCCAAGCAACCACACTGGAAATAGGTCTCTTCCCCTCTGTTTTTGGCCATTTCCAAATGTCTGCTTGGAAACCCAGTGACTCCGGGTGCAAGAGCTAATCTCAGTGAAAACTAGTTGCGTTTTCTTTCTGAAGACTAGACAGCAATGCTATGGCTTAGGTAGAAGGAATGAAACTTAGCAAAGTCCCACTTCAGAAAACAACCATATGCTTAAACTCCACTGACTTAAATTTAAAGCCTTCATACTGTCCTTGAAGGGAAACCTTTCCTGAGCAGGGGTTTGATACTTTAACTAACTTACAATGTTGAGCTGGTTTAATAGGCTGCATAGAGTCCCTGCAGATGACTATAGGCTGTGAGTTTAACATCCTTTCACCATAACAGAGGTCTTCTTAGAAACTGACCCCCTTCATCACTATTTGTGGCTATTCTCTCCCATTATCATAATGCCATGATTGGAGAGTGCACAGTTAAAGAAAAACAAACAAATGAAATTGCCAACTGATGGCAAAAATCCAGCCCCATGTCACCATCTGCCAACCCCACCCACTGATAAAATAAAGTCCTGGCATTTTGCCAGGAATGCTGGCATAAGAAGTGTGAAATTAAGTATTTCTGGCTGTGCATACTGAAAGTCAAAAAATCTGGACCCTAATGGCAAAAAAGAGGAAATGAGTTAACACCCCAGGGACTTTCCACTAAGAACCTTCTGTTGCAGCACCTGGCATTGAAACCTGAGGAGTAAGGCTAGAATCATCCCAAGAAATATTATGGGCTAGCCCAGGTCGTATGAAAGGAGGGACGCTCCGAGTCCCTGAGACTGACACCAAAAAGGTTGAAACACCTTCCCTGAGTTCCTGGAGGAAATCAGTTAGATGCAGGGGCAATCAGTAGTTTACGTCAGTGAGGGCACCTGGGGGTTAAGGCTGTGGGAATTTGTGGTGGACAAGGTCATCCTCTTCTCCTTTCACTTTTGGTGTAGAGTCTATCCACAGACAGAGCAGATACCAAGTCTGTCTCAATCTGCAAGGACAACAGCTGTGTCAAAGGGCAGACAGGACTTGTAACTCCACTGTGACAGTCTGCAGGGACAATGGTAGCAGCCTTTCACAGCAAGTCTCACAACACCAACTAGGTCAAGGCAAATGCCATTAGTGCAATGTCCTGTGGTGTCAGCTCCGGCTCCTTCAGAGGGGAAAGCTGTGAATGACTTTGTGCATTGCTTTTCCTTCCAAGCAGACTTTCCACAAGCAGGGACAGGGATCATTCAGAGCCCACAAAGGCACAAGCAATCCCTGTTTCTGCATCACTTTCTTCTTTTGATAGCCAAGCATCAAACATGAGTAGAACCCCAGAATATTTTTTCTATCCATCTTTCACTCTGCTGTTTTACATCACTGTAAGAAAAAGAGCAATCAGACCTCCCATTTCTATTCTATGTATGACAATTATCATCTAAACAGAAAATGTATTTGATACATAAAGGGTTCAGCTATCAACTTTATTTTGTACTAAGAAGAGCCGCTTTTAGTTGTTACCAGGAATGTGTGTCAAAGGGGAAGGAACCAAAAATAGCTCTGGATGCAAAAAAAAAAAAAAGAAAAAAGAAAGGCAGCACTATAGTTGCTATTCTAGCAGCACATGTATGTCTGTGAACCTTAAGGACTTGCCAACAGTAAGGGCACGTTTTAACTAGCTATAAAATGAATATGCCTATGGGCCAGATTTTTATCTTAGTTATAAGTATGTAAAACAGAAATAAACTTCTTTGAAGTTGTTGGATTTATTTTGGATTTAAAGTACACTGAGATCAAAATCAGAACTGTGTTTTAAATTGAGATGAGCAGAACAATGAAAGAGGCATAAGATTCAGAGGGCAATGAATACAACAAGATCTCTAGCATAAAGCTCAATTTTTCTGTGCACAGTGTAATGAAGCAGGGGAACATGGCTGGCTAGATGGTTAGTATTACTACGTAATGTAGTCAGTATATAAATTATTCTATGCAGACACATACACTCTTATATGCTATTTCCTTGGCTTGCATCTTCATGAGTTTCTTTGTTCTGGAAAACAAGTAATAAACCAAATATAAAAGTGAATAATATGTATCCAAATACATACATATTAAATATATTTGGAGGCATAATGATTATTTTTTAAATCTGTTTTCCTTATTAGGTTCATCATAGACTACAGAAGACAAACAAATACATATCTTTCCCTTCTTCTGAAAAAAAAGAAATTCCAAAGCCTCTCTATTCCAAGAACCCTAGAAATATGTAAAATATGTAAAATATGTAAAATGCCAGTATATGTAAAGGGAATGCCTTCAGCCAGCGTTTTAGAACATCATAGTACCAACATGGTGTATGCCTTTTGCTCTTTCCCATAAGAAAAGAAAATTAATTAATAATAGGAAAGTACTGATGATCAGTGAAGCATCCCATGTAATACACTGACTTTGTCAATGTTTTGAGATAAATACAGAAGCTAAGACAAACACATAGGTAAAGACCATAATTAACGATAGGTGAAATGAATTTTAACATTCTTTTATATAATAATGATATATAAAAGCACCCAAACAAAAATTGTTTGTTAAAAAATATACCTCTTTGACTGAAATTGACACCTCTAGTTATTTTGCTCTTTTAGAAAGAAATAACTGAGAAGCTGAATATTTCTAGTTCATTTAATGGCATCTGAATATACGTGGTCCTTCAAAGTCAAGCTTACTCTGTTAAGGAACTATGGACTCAGAAAAGCATCTTTTCCCCAGATAAATGAACCTGACTCCTAGAAAAGTAACTTTTCACTCAGCTTCCCAAAGAAGAAGCCTGTGGCATACAGAAATAAAGACACCAGAAATGCAGTGATGTTCTGTACCTAATGCACATAAAGGATCCTTTTCTGCATGTTATTTGTCAATTCCCAGTGTCAATTTGGATAGTTTAAAAAAAAATCTGTTGAGGAGATACAAAACCATCCCAGCAACAAGGTGGGTTGTTTTTCATTCAAACAGCTGCCGTACCCTTATGTTCTGCCAGGAAACTTCTATTGGTGGGTACACTATTTTGGAGAAACTCAACCACAAAATGCGTATTGTTTTGAAAAGTTCATATTTCTGCTGTTTGCAGGCAACTGGCCACGGCACACACTGTTCATAAGGAAACATCTGTCTATGGGTTTTCACAGTTGCAAGCATTTTAAAGCATAATAATGATTCTAAGAGCAGATAATGTTGAAACAGTTATATGCAGGCAGGTTTTAATGATCAGATAGAAGTCACATGGAAAATTCATGTCATCAGTGAAATGTCAACATGCTGATGCACAGGAAGACAGGGAAGAACATCCAGCCCAGTAACTGCTTTGTGCTTAAAGGCCAGAAAGGTACTTCTGTGCAGCGGATACTTTAAGCAATTGCAAGGATCAACAATAGTTAGACTAATGCACCCTTGCACAGATAAGCACTGGCTTTCACCAGAAGATCAACACAGGATGTAGAAATAGAAGCCCAGTGTCTCAGTGTTCTCACTTACACAAGGGCACTGTACAGACACATCACCCATTGTATCAGCTGTGGCTTCTCTGAAGCATTCTCATACAATTCCTACTGAAAAAAAAATGTTATCCATGTCACCACTAAGATTAAAATTGATTTTTCTATTCCTCATCTTTACATTTATACGTTTTGTTTGTGAAATTAAATGGATTAGGAATCAGCCACATTTTATATATTTGTGACATAGGGAGCCGGATGCTGTTCTCAACTCTGTGACTTAACTTTGAGCAACTCTTGTAGTCTCTGTCCTGGTTCTTGCAGACATCACATGATGACAACAGCTACTTCCCTGACAAGAAAGTTGTGAAATACTTTTCATTAATGTTTATAAGGTTTTAGAATTTCATGCAGAAGCTTTTCATACAGACCTTTTACAGGTCAGTATTATCACAGCATCGAAGTCCTTCTCCTTTGCAGAACCTGTCTCATTAAAGAGGCAGAAAATTACATCCAGATGTTAACAGTTGCATTGGAGGGGTCAGAGAGGATGATTCAAGTAATAAGATTTTTGCCCTTACGCTTTCAAATGATGATTTTACAACACTTTATTGTCTCAATCACCAAGGGGAGAGCCTGCCTATGGAAGCAGATGAAGCAATAAGAAACAGTGAATTCCTTCCTTGGCTCTATGTTTGAGAACAATTGAATGTCCTCTCATTATGTGGTGATAACTGTTCACCCCATGGACTCAAGAAGAACCCTGGAAAATTTAGGTTAAAAAAGTAACAATTGTCTGTGAGATCTTCTTCTTTCCCCACTTGCAAACAGTGGCTGAACCACATATCTCTTCATGGGAGGAGCAGGGAGGCTCTAGTTATTCCCAGTATAACTTTCTGTGTTGCTACTTGAGTTCACTTCATGACAAAGGTTTTTTTGTGTTGAGAAGGTCACAAGTTCTTCACGTGCTTGATCTATGGCCAAGCCAAGTCTTTGGGTTCACTGACTGCAGAGGACTATAACCCTTTCAAAGCAATGAGACACTTCCACATAAAAAAGGCACTTGGAAGTGCTATGCTTGAGTCCAAGGTTTGCACACTCTGCAGTTTGCTATCCCACTCCCTGCGTTCTGCTGCAGGAAACAGGCATGAAACAAATAGGTTCATTCACAGCCTGGCAAGTTGAGGTCTGTGTCCTGAGCTCTACTCAAAATCCTCAGCTGAAAATAAATACTAGGATGTGTCTCTTAGTGTATTTTTTTTTCTTGTCTTTTAACCCCACAAGTATCACAGGACAATTGGAAGGATGACTGAAAATGCCATTATGGGCTTGTTTTGAAATGCAATTTCCATCTGTCTCTCTCTATTTTTTAAAGGCATTTGTAAACCATATCATCTGTCAATTACAATGGGCCAGTAGAAAAGCTAGGAACTGAGATTTGGGTGATCATGGTTTTCCTCATCCGAACTGCCAACCATGGGGTGTGCCTAACTCAGCAGTGCCCTTCAGCTCCTTGTCTTTCTGTCTGATTTGGCTCTTCAGATGACAGGTTCCTTGGAGATACTGGACGTGTGAACACTGTTGAACACAATATGGTCTTCATTAGCGTCCTCAGGAAATACCATATAATGTATATTAACTATTTTGCTAGCAGTTCCCAAACACCACTTAAAGAAACAGACTGAAGACTCTCTATTGGATATGAGTGTTTATCATTTCAGTGAGGAGTATCTGAGTGAATATGCTTTTTGCTTTCCTTTGGTAGATGCCCAGCAAGGGAAAAAAAGAGAGTTATTAGATAGTTGGAGGGTGAGCATAAATGAAACCCCTTTTCTTCCTTAAAGAAATACAGTATCAAGCATAGCACCCCTGAATCCTGTCTTCCATCCTCTGTCAATCAAAGAGGTATTTAGAGCCCCACAAGCCATTGCCATTGGATGGGAAGTAAATCTGAGCCTCCCACAACGGACCTGATGTTATAAAAATATAAAGAGGCTACATCAGCTTGTTCATGTTCTGTCCCCCTGAGCTGCATTAATTAAGAAAATCAAGTCAATAAAATTGACTAGATTCTCAGAGGTGAAAAAAGAATAAACTGGCAACTTCATTGCACTCAATTCCCTTCTCATCTGTCAGTGAAAGGATGGGATGTTTCCAATGCCTATAAATAACATGACTAAGTGTGCAAATGCAGGCTTTACAGACTGCAAATAGGAAAAAAGGACCTGCAACAGCCGAGATAAAAACGAGCCACAGGATGAATCATATCAGTGGCTGTGGGAATGGATTTCAGGATTTTTATGAAGCTATGTGACCTGGCAAGAGCCCAGGTGGGGTGAGGGAAGAGCTGAGACAAAGAAGATTTGATTGAGGAAGACATCAGTGACATGTCTAGTATTATACATGAAAGTGGGAGAGGTTGGAAATAGATTTTTAGTGTCATTGTCACAAAGGTGGCAGCTAAATCTATGGGAATAACTAAAGTAATCTTACTTATTCATTTATCTACCCACACACGTACACATCCTTGCTGACTTCCTACTTGATGTTGTGGCCAGGGAAGAAACACTGAATTCAAAGAGAGGCTATTTGTATTTTATTTCTAATCCAGCTGTACCCAAGAAGTGCCAGGAATCTTGTGAGAAAGGCTCCTTTCAAAAAGAAATTGAACTGTAATTCAGTGTGAATCATGGTCCTCTGAAACTTCCAGTCATTCAAAAAGTACTTTTTTTGCTAGCTCAGGCAGCATGGTAACTTAGCCTGATAATGTGCTACACTATCAGATAGAGCAATTTTTTAATAATTCCTGCACTGTAATATTTTTGAACACCAAAAAGTAAGGATTTCATTAAGAGAAAATGGCTGAATCACATTTTTTCTTTCTAAATTTGCATTTTTCCAAGACAATTTTTTACAGCTTAGCCTTTCTGTTACCATTTAACTTACCCACCATCTCAAAAACCATGCTCTGTCTCTAATAGGTATAGAGGGGCAGTAGTATCATGTCTGGTCTGAGCTGTCTCTGTGCTGGCCTGCCAGCTGCTACCCACATCACTATTAGTCAATGGACACGCTTATGTTCCTTTTCCTCAACAGGGACACCCCTCTCAGTCTTATTCCACTCTCCAAACACTGGCTTTCCTTAAATGTGTAGAAGTTTCATACCTCAGAGATCTTTATGCCTTTTTAGAATGTAATTAAAAAATGCACAAAAGAAAAAAAGGAAAAGGTAATAGTTTTGTTGAAATTGGAAGTCTTGAGTTTAAATGTCCCACCTGGTTCATGCCCTCACCTTAAAAAATATATTAACATGTAGTTCTTAAGAAAAACAAAATGCAGTTACGTCATTTTTTAACTGAAATATAGTTCATGATTGTCAGGTACCCCAGGCAGCTACACCATAAGACAGTGCCTATGCCTTGCCTTCAGGGTACATAAGGAAGCAAGTACTTCTGTTTGATTTCAATATTAGTTTAGCTTACATAGTCTATTTTTTTTCCTGTGGTAAAGAAAAGGTAAGTATGCATCTTAGATTAAGAAATAGGCCACTCTTTAGTGGGTGCAGTCACAGGTCCTTCTTGCCTAATAATTAGCATTTATCAGTCTCTTGTCAGATCTGTATGATCTGCTTTACATGAAGTTAAGTCCTCTTCTGCCCTGCTAATGCCAGCTCTATAGTGGTGTGTGTAAGCAAGGGAGTACTCGTTCATCATTGACAACTGATCATCATTGACAACTGATCCAAAATGACCAGCACAAGCATTTCATTCCCTCAAGAACTAATAAAGGTAATTCAATAAAATTCCAGGGTTTATTTTCATACCTTCTCAAGCACTCTGTTTTATTTAAAAGATTTCCATAGTTAGCACTAGAGGATAATTGGAAGTGTCTGATACAACATAGTTGTTGCCACTGACAAGGGAACAGTTGTTAGGCTACAAATAATGGAGATGGCTGTCTAGCTTGCATGGGACTGGAAGCGCAATAGTTTTTCATCTCTCTTGGACATTTCTGGTATCTTGTGATAAGTTATTTTTTTGTTCCTTTCTTTCATAATAAGTGTAGCACTACTCCAGCACCAAGGGGTTTCACAGGAGCTGGGTGTCCAGAACCTTGGCAGCTCCCCATAGGGGAGGCCATGCAGGACTCAGCAGTCAGGAGCCATCCCATTGCCCCAGCCAGGAGCAAGCATCCAGAGGCACCAGGGCAGCTCCAGACTCGGGCACTGGATATCCCCCTGGGAAGAAGAATGGGCTGCGACTGGTTGGGACAGCAGGTTCCGTAAGCAACTTGGTAGAATTCAACTGCAATATCAGTTACTAAATTGCTTCATCTATGAATTGTATTCTATAGTATTATTCTGGATATTATAGTGCTATTCTGGATATTACACCTTGTAAACAGTGGATGAAGATGTACAGAAATTAATTTTTCTGGTTTTACAAGTTCGCTGTATTTGTTTATTTACAAATGCAATTTCCTGTAGCATTCTTTGCATAAAACTCCAGCTTCTCAACACAGAGACTGTTTTCCTAAGAGGTTTCTCTTCAAGACATTATTCATGTTTGATTAACCAGAGTCCTTACTGAGCTTACAGCAGCTAGCATGTTGCCATTATTTTCTCCAGAAGATTCCTCCAAATTGGAGGAAGAAGAACCTAACTAAAAGCAAGCTTTGCCAAATTGTTCAGCTGGACATTTTGACCCACATTAGTCACTATGTATTTGCATATATTTTAAGGTATCAGAATGTAGAGGGAAAAAAAATCTAAAATGTTTCTGCCTCAGTAAACTCTTCTGTTGAGTACAGAAATAGAAAAAGTAGATTACTTCATTAATTGTTCCTGACTTAACAGGATTAACATAGCCTGTGTCAATATATTCTGATCCAAAGATACTATTCTTGTTATTAGATGTCCTGCAGCTGCTTTTGTTAAAAATCTCAATATTTATGCTCTGGGAGGTGCCGAAGTGAAGTCTTGCTGAAGTGCAGTAATGTAAACAACATTATACCTCCCTTCAGCAGGAACTATTCACACACCTGTCCTTTTTGGAAGAGTTTCAGTTCGCCGTTTTTATTCCCCAATGCTTGTGAACCCAGTAGGTTAAGGACGGGGGGGGGGGGTTGTGTTTTGGTTTGGTTTTTCAGGATTTTTTTGTTTTTTGTTTTTTTTTTCCTTTTTGATACATGTGCCAGCTACACCTTTCCTTTAATCCTTACTTGATCTGAGGGTAGGCGTATCTAATCACAAGAGCGTTCAAGGACCTCAGGGTATAGTGAATATTTTGCATGCTCAACCTATTTCCACTGTGCTAGCTGCTGTTATCTTAGGCATAACTATTACCTCAGACTTGCCAAGTATTAGGTATGTGACATGATGCATATTTTCCCACAATGTCTTGCTCTTCCTCACAGATGTTAATATCTCACTCAACCGTGGGAAATCCTTCTTTATGCACTGGCATATTGAGGATAGGAGTGAATATTGTAAAATTGGCAATTCCAATTGCCTGGAGTCTCCACGTTTCACTATAGCACAAGTCTGACTCATTGCATTTTGCTTTGTCCTTCTAGGATTTGCAGATGTCCCCACTGTACTCTCCAATATGTCTTTGCAGGTGAAGGTATAGAACAAATTGCAGGGTGGGGCTGGTGGTCCATTCCACCATCCTTGAGTTGGCACTTTTTTCAATGGTAAACCAAAGAGTCACAAATTACAATAGATTTTATTTTAAAAAATGCTTTCAGCAATGAAATTTCCCCTGACAGCACAGTTAACTCCATCTATCAGATCAAATCCAGACTCCTGCCTTCTGGGGGACAGCTTGGAGCCACTCAAATGCTGTGAGTACTCTGTGACCTCTCAGGTTTTTGACACTTCTCACCATCACTTGACAAGTACAGGCTGGCACAGGGACATTATTGCTAGTGCAATAATAATACACTTGAGTATTTTGTAAAGGTTGTGACATGTCTTTTGTAATATATTTTCAAGCTTCCATAAAGACAGCAAAGCATAAACATGCATTGTCATTACTGTTGAACCCTAGAAACAAAAAGTTTACAGTACAAACTGTACTGCAGCACATGGTTAAATCCCACCAATTCATATCTGTTGACAGAAACATTGGGGCATATCAGTTCCCTGGAAATGGAAATATTTTCTCTGTGTTGTGAGAGATACCTGAAGACCAGGACAAACCTATGTGCCTTAGAGCTGGAACTGTAGCAAGGTGATTTCCTCAGAGATAACCTAGCCACCCTCTTTGCCCTGCAAATGCTTCCCTACATTTTTGGTAGTTACCTAATCTTATGGTAAACGGATTATTGCGGTAAATATGCAGTAATCTTATTATTCTAAATTTAAGAACACTACATGATCAGCTTTAAGTCTTATATATTGCAAAGTTTGTAGTATGTCCCTAATTCTTCCCTTGCCAGTCAAGATCCCTACGTTAGCAAGTGACATAAGCAGGCCTTTGGAGACCACGCATATGACAGATGCACAGGCGAGGCACTAACTGAAGATGCAAAATGTCACAGTTTTCTAACCAGGTTGGATCAATATCTAAAACGCTCTGAATTCTGTCACTGAAAATGTCATAGCAAAGCATAACCAGGCTTAGATCATTACAACATGGATATGATACTCTCAGACACACGGTGTGGCTCTTGGGGATGGTACTGTGCAAGGCTACGGGTTGGACTCAGTGATCCAACTTGGCATATTCTATGATTCTGTGATGCTTACAATTCTGTTACTTAACAGTCATGAAAGAAGAATTATTTACAAGTGATGAGCTGCCCATCTAGACAACATATTGGCAATGTTTTAAGTTAAGCACTGGAAACCATCTGAACTTGGTTTGTGTTACTGCCACCAGTGCTAACACCACTGGAATATTAGCTGGATTTGAGGCAGAGGAATTTTTCTCGGGGAAAAAAGAGTTATTGTTGGCATAATTCTTACATTAGGAGTGAATGTAAATTGCTAGAAAAATATTTCTCATATCCCTCGTGAGACAATGAACAGCAGCTCTTACATGCCAGTTCTGACACCTTTACTGAAAGACCAGTAAACCCAGTTTTCTGTAACTTTATCACATAAAATAACTAATTTCTGAAGATTGATCTTCTGATTACTATTATGATTTACAAATAATAATGCATAATTAAAATTGGTTTACCTCTAAAGTGATAAGGGGAAAAAAAGCATTTTCTTTAAATTATCTTTCTGCAAACCAGAATTCACTGTATTTTTTTCTGTATAGAGAAAGCAAGTAAATAAATAATCCAACCAAAAAATGAAATATCACTGAGATGTTGTCCCAGTGGTATCTTCTAGAAGGAGAGTTTGAAATTGGCAAACAGAAAACTTTCATAAGAAACATCTGCTAAGATCAACCGTTAGGTCTACTACTGCAAACATGATATTTTGCTTACACTCTATTTCAGAAATGGTATTTAAAATTATTGACAGAGAAGTTTTCTGACACAAGGAGGGAAGGAAACCTTTTTAAAACTGTAACTGTCTGACAAAAAAGTTAATATTAAATGATTAAGTATAGAATTTAGCTATCAGGCCACTACCATAACAAATTTAATCCACTGCAGACTGTAAAGGACAACTGTAAGGAATGGGAGAATGGCATCTTCCTCCAATTACCAATAATGGTTTCAGAGTATCAATAAATTCTGAAAGAAAAATTCTGTACTGTACTGATTTGGGACTACACATTATAGCAAAGTGAGAAATATTTAATATATAAATAATATCTAATGTGTACATATATACAAACTCATGAACATACGAGCACATCCACATGAACACAAACTGAGTAACACTCAGCACTGAAATCTATGAAGAATATTTGAAAAGAGATTGATTTGCTGCTGCATGTTTCCCATCTTATGCCCCTTGTTGTTCTCTTGTCTAAGCATGGGACTCCTATGCTAGAGTGGAATTTATAGGAGTCTAGATATCTCAAATGCTTAAATCTCAACAGCTTTGCTACAGGTTTGTAGTTAATGTTTGGGCAATCAGGAAGCCTAAATGATTGTGCAGTTGCTCGGAAACAGGGAAGCAGAAAACGGAGATCAGGACATCTCAGCTCTTAATGAAATGTATTCCTGATTTCACTTTTAGATGTTTTTAAGATGTAGCAAGTCTCTTAACTTACCTTCATCTTATCTACATGCTGAGAATAACGCGTGCTGTACACTGACCTACACAGGGAAGCTGTCCAGACATGAAATGTGTGCATCACAAGATACTGAGGAAGGGCGTCTTCTTTCTCTGTCAAAAAGATAAACTAAATTTTGATCATTTGAAGATAAAATTTTAGTTAAGGCATTTAAACAATTCTTATTCTGCTTCAAGTTTTTTTTTAGTTTTTTGAGGGTGGGGTCATTTAAGAATCAGCCTTTGCTGATCACCATATCACACTTTCAATTTTGTGTTCAATTTCTAGGAAAGCTATTTCTTACGAACTATAAAATAAATAATTGTTTCATTTGTTATTTCTGTCTTTACTTTCTTCTTTTTTGAAAAATCAACATGAAAATAAAGTCCATACATTAAAATTACAATTTTCCAGGAGCAGCACTTCCCATGTCACATTTCAGGTAAGAATTATTTTCTTCTCAGACAAATTACATCACCTCATAAGTGATTTAAAATGCCAGCAGAGTCCGGAGGTAATTTCCTTAGAACCAGAGGGCAATCAGGAGCTAATATTCAACAGTGCTCCCTTAGGGTACAAGTTTTAGTTACATTTTAGTAGGAAAGCAAACTGTAAAAAAATAGATTAAAACATTTTTTTCCAAAACATATAGCCTTCAGTTACAAGCTAATTACTTAAAGCCTTGTTTCAGAGACTAAAGCTGAAATTAGCCCAAGATCCTGCAACATGCTTCATTCCCCCATAAGCAAATACTGCTCTGAGGTTCCAAACAAGCATAGTAAACTTGGTATAGAGCAATTGCTGTCTACAAGTCAAGGTATGCAATCTCCTTCACAGTCAAAAATTAATATTCCACTGTGGTTTTTTCTTCTTAAACTTATCTATTCTTAGAGTGTTATCATATCCCCAGTGGGTTTTAGTTGCCACTGGGGCTCCAGAAAATTCTGAGCATCCCCTAATACCTCCATAAAGTAGGGGTTTTTAGACTTTCAAGGGACCAAGGGTGGAAGCGTTACCAAAAAAAATCATGACTCAAGCATTCCTAGTGTCACAATTTCAGGGAAGTAGTATGTGAATGTCACAAATACTAATTTTTTTTAATAGTGGGCATACAGAATTATACTCTGTCTATATAACAACTGTATCAGGAACGCTAAAATGCCTTAGATACTCAACTAAATGTTTTCATATATTCTGTGCCCAAAACCAAATAATGAAAAAAACAATAATGAAAAGGAAGAAAATAAACTGCATTTTTTAAACTACTGGAATATAAAAAGAATATTTGCTTTCGTAGTCTGGCCTTAATGCTTAAAAAGTGTAAGCAATGAAAATATGCCAAGACCAATAAATGAATGAAAAGGCAAATGCTGAAAAAAAAAATGAACCCTGCTTTTCCTTTTAATAATTGAAATAAGGTTTTTAATATGATGAAGCATTCTCTCAAAAAAAATTATGAGCCAAGTATCCAAGGAAACTAGGTAAAAGAAGGACAAAGAGAACAGTTTCTTAACGACTTATTAATTCATTAACATGCATCAATTATCTGTAAAGCTAAATAGTTTTGGGACCTCAAATGTGTTATCACCAGTAAGTTGCTACATACCTGTAGTGTTTCTTTCTCAGTCACCTGAAGGATTTTGGTTTAACTGTTGTCTCTGTTTCTACTTCCTTCACACATCATGTTTGGTTATCATACTGAATAAACAGAGCAGAAAACACAAGTCTTACCTTTCCTTTTATAAATTCAGAAATATTTCTAAAGTTTGGTCCTACAGATTTCTGTCCCAAACCTTCACAGGTCTAGATAGGCATTGCAAGAAGAACTTAGTGAACCTGCTTTTTTTTTTTTAAGCCACAGCCTCTGACCTGCTTACTTCACAATGTGTGGAAGTAACAATTGTCAAAGCAGTTTCAACAGTACCTGTATGACTTTTCAGACCTAATTTCTCCATGTGGAGGAAATGGTATGTTTTCTTTTAGCAACTGCATTTTTTGTACTATGATTAGTTTTATTTGTACAGCGATTAGGAATGGCACCCTAACTTCCTAATTAATAGGGGATGTTACTTTTCAGTTTCTATGCTTATCAGTGATAGCCACAAGTGTGGCAGTCAAATATGGAGAATTAGAGACTGTGGCCATCACTAACGTGAAAGTCTTTTAGAGAAACCTTAAATACACAAGGGTGATTTTTATCTTGTAAATACCTGTGAGTAAGTTCACGCTCCTGGGTGACTTTGATTTAGTCATAACTCTTCTTGCTGTGGTTCCATGAGTGTCAATGCTGTGTGAGTGGAAATGCTACTTACTGGGGATTTCCCAGGACCAGCTATGTTAGTAAACTTGTACAGACCTTTAACAGATCTAAAGGACGGTACAAAGAGAGAGTTCATCTGGCTCCATGGTATTTACAGGAATATAAGTATAAAGAGGTTCAGTTTCAAGAGTTTTTGTTGTTTACATGGTGTTTTTTACATCTTTCCACCTATCTTAAAAGTAAGAAAGAGAGGCATTGCCTTTTTTTCTTACATGGCTGGGTTGAATAAGAAAGATATGTACATTTTGCATGTATCATGTAGGTCTTATTTTGTCTGAAGTATCTTATTCTTGCTCTGCACCAGAAACTAAAATGCAATTAAGCTGTTAATAAGTGAGTAAGAAAGAAGGTGCAATGTGAGTACCTCTGAAGAAAAGAGGTCTACTCCAGGCTTACTCCTTTCAGGCAGAGAGCACTGGTGCTTCTTCAGGCCAAGAGCTGAGGTCAAAGTGGGTTTTACACATTAAAGATGCTGACTAGGCAAGAAGGAGGGATGAGCTGCCACTAACAGTGACCAGAGAGGAGCTCTCGGCAATCAGGCAGTGTAGCAGGTATCAGGCTTCCCTACCAAGCTGGGGCAGAGCCAGACCTACAAGCAGGTCAAGCTAAGCTATGGCTCTTTGTTGCTTAGGCCACTTCTTTGGGTACTCTTTTGGCAAATAAACATGACTTTGTTTTGGAGAAGCTGTTTTCTGAGTCACTTCAATTAACTACTGTCACAACAGAAATAAAGGGTGTGTATGTGCCAAATCCAGTTAGGCCTGTTGAGTTAACCCTGCTGGTAAGCAGGAAAGTTGAGATGTAATCTGAAACTGGGAGCACATAGGGTTCCCCCGAGAGGGACGAGGTCTCCCAAAGGGAGCATTAATGGGAGACAAAAAGAGGTCACCTTTCTGGATGTCCACAACTGCACTAGGGAAAAGAGAGATCTCTTGCTGTAGCCTTTAGGCAGGAGAAGAAAAAAAATGTTTCCTCTTCTTAAAGGGTGAGAAGTTCAGGAGAAGACTATGTCTTCTCCTACCAGTTGGAAAAGGAAGGCATGAAGAGGTGTTTCTATTCGTCTGTCAATCGGTTATTAAAATGACAATCCATTGTGATTACATCATGGATTATTGTCCTAGAAAAGAAGCTTTCGCAGGTGTCAGCAACATAGTGGGTGTGAAGAGGAATCAGCATGGTGTGAACCAACACACTACGCAGTGAGGGTGAGGACAGGTCTGACTCCACTGCTGCCACCTTTTAGAATTAGTTGGGTTTGTCTTGAAATAAAAAAAAAAGTTTTCCAAAGATGAAGTCAAGACTAACTACTCCAGAGAGCTGACCACAGTTCCATGTACTACCACAGGAACAAGTACAGTTATTTCTCTCTTTGTCTTTTCCTGGTACATTCCTCTGTCCTGTTAGTGACATGTACTTGGATTTTCCCAAGACCTGAGACTCTGTGCATGGTGGTTGGACCATTGGAGCCATTTGAAATATATGCAGATTATTTCTACCAAACAGTTGTACAAGAACTGCCAAGACCTTTGCCATCTCCATGGAGATCAGCAACACTCATGAATACTTGACATTTCTCCCATGGAAGTTGATGTCCCTGCTTTGATGTTTTCATTTACAGAAAGGAGGGTGCCGGTTTTCAGACAGCTCTGTGCCTCCTAAATTCTATGAGTGCCTCCCAGCTCAACCTCACAAAAAGTTAGTCCCCTTGTCTGGGACAGAAACTGCATGAAGCTTTTCAGTTGTGTAGGTAAACACGAATTTTGCAACCTCTAGTGGGAGGGACTAAAGCTACTTCTATGGAAAGAGAAGAGATATGGGGAAAGGCACAGAAAACGTAGGGAAACTACAGTGAAGTCAGGAAAAGGCAACAAGAGGAGAACATCTGAAAGCCAAGATTGCTGCTTCTCTTGTCACAGAGGGTGTGGAGGAGCTGAAGGTGTCAAAAGGTGTAACCCTTTTGACATTACTGCTTCCCTAGATCCCCTGATATTTTGCCTGGACAGCAGCAGTGCTAGCCTGGCTTTCAGGTCTCTATGCCAGGCACACCACCCCATCAATCTGCAAATGCAGCAGCCTCATTTGCCTTTGCCTCAAACCAGTCTGACTCTCTTTTTACCTCAGCACCTGCCAGCACGTGCTCCTTGCTACTGATTTTTCTTCTCTCTTTTTTTTTTTTTAAATATGATTCTCCCATAACTGGATTTCAGAAACTGGGGCTGTTACAAGAGGCTGATAGTATGACACTCACAACAAAGCCTAGTGGGTTGGCAATTATGCTTAGACTATAGACTTAATCCTATGTAGATGTCTTCTAGTGGGCCCAACAACTGATTTTCTTAGATATGGCTTTTGGGAAGGGTTAAAACTTTTTTGTTTCAAAATGACATTAATTATAAATGATTAGTGCTGTTAATTGTCACTGAACTGCCATATGTAACTTTGCCAAAGCATCAGTCTCTAATTGTTCAAGCCTATGCTTCTGCAAATTTGTGTTGTTTTGCTAATTGAGCTTTGTCTTTATTTGGCTGAAACTTGTTGTGACATGAATGGTTATTCTGGGACTGTACAGAAGCCAAAATATGGAGGCTTGATTCCAGCTGGGAACTATAATTGTTATTATTATCTGCAATGCAAATAACTATAACTCAGTGTACTTCCTCTTTAGTAGGTTTTCCTTGGCAGGATGATTTGACCCTTACTGCTGAATTATTCATTTTCACCCCACTTAAAATATGCAGCCCATTTCTTTATTCCACTAACATGGCAGTCTATTCAAAAGCTTAGCCAAATAAGGCCCAATTCATGTATATTTTGAACCTGTATAAAGCATCTCTCCTCCTCATTGGGACCTGCATTGTACAAAAAAATTACTGTCAAATTTTGTAAACAGATAGCAGATTATGTATTAACAAATCAGTTAATCATATGAAGATCACAAATTTGGTACTATTTGCCAGTAAACCTACTGTAATCTGAATGCAAACAAACTACAAGTGAAGTATGAACAAGTAATAAATCTGCTTGCTAGGGATAAACAATCTTGAGGTGAACAGACTACAAATTAGGCAAAATAGAGGAGCACACACGGGTTACAGACTGAGGACTACAGGAAGACAATATGCTCACCTATGCATTCATGAGAGCATTCGCCTCAGCAGCACCTCCACCACCGCAAGCAGAGCTCAGAAACTGGGTTGCAGATTGCTCCTGTAGGGTTAGCTTCATTCCTCCTGGTACAGAGAGATAGTATTGCCACTTCTGTACGGAGACGGGCTCTCACTATTTGGGAAGGCAAATGTTCTCAAGGAAAATGACAATTGCTAATGCTACAAAACTTTCTTCTCTGAGCAATACTGGCTTCATCAAAACTGGTAAAATTTGCTGAAAACTAACCAAGTTTTATATTTATTGACATTATTGCCTTACGTTGTGTCACTGGGTAATAGCTGGTCTCTTCACAGAGTAGGAGGTGACCTCAATACAGTGTTGCAAATGCCTGTAAAGCAGACTTTCTCCTTCCATGGGCTCAGTTTTATCTGTGGGAATCTGTCTGAATATAGGGCATCTGCCTGCAATTTTATTTCCAGTGAAATAGAGATTAACTTCTATAATTTTCTTAGTCTGCTTATAGACAGTTTGGGGAAGGAGAAAGAGGGTTCCTGTTCCAATAAGTGAGGGATATTTTGCTGTCTCTTTTTGTTTCCAGTTGCTAAATCATCTGGTTAAACTACATTTATATTATAGTACATACTATATACATACTAAAATGTATCTCTAACTTTTTAAAGGGAAGCCAGCACTCTTCTAGCCATAGGGGTGTTGCATGATAGAAAACTGATTGGACTGCCACACTATTGAAAGTAGGAAACATTCAGGGGGGTGGTGTCCTGCAGTAGTGCAGAGAGACCTCAACAAATCAGAGGACTGGGCAATCACTGTTTCAACAAGGGAAAGTGCTGGATTCTGCACCTGGGACAGGGCAACCCTGGATGTACATACAGACTGGGGAATGAGATGCTGGACAGCAATGCCACGGAAAGGGACCTGGGGGTCCTAGCCAACAGCAAGTTGAATATGAGTCAGCAGTGCCCTGGCAGCCAGGAGGGCCAACCGTGTCCTGGGGGGGCATCAGGCAAAGCATCGCCAGCCAGTCGAGGGAGGGGATTGTCCCTCTCTGCTCTGCACTGGTGTGGCCTCACCCGGAACATTGTCTGCAGGTTTGGGCACCACAATGTAAGAAAGACATTAAGCTGCTAGAGAGTGTCCAAAGGAGGGTAATGAAGATGGTGAAGGGCCTTGAGGGGAAGCTGCATGAGGAGTAGCTGAGGTCACTTGGTCTGTTCAGCCTGGAGAAGAGGAGACTGAAGGAAGGCCTCATTGCAGTCTCCAACTTCCTCATGAGGGAAGGAGGACGGGTAGGCACTGATCTCCTCTGTGGTGACTGGTGACAGGACCCGAGGGAATGGCCTGAAGTTGTGTCAGGGGAGGTTTAGGTTGGATATTAGAAAAAGGTTCTTCACCCAGAGGGTGGTTGGGTACTGGAACAGGCTCCCCAGGGAAGTGGTCACAGCACCAAGCTTGACAGAGTTCTAGAAGCATTTGGATGATACTGTCAGGCACATGGTGTGACTCTCAGTGATGGTCCCGTGCAGGGTTAAGAGTTGGACTTGATGATCCTTGTGGGTCACTTCCAAATCAGCATACTCTATGATTCCGTGAACTGAGAGAACACACAAAGAGCACTTCAGTGGATATCCCTACCATCAACAAGAGCAGACATTGAAGGGAAATTTGGCAGGATATCCTTGGTCCTCTCCTTCACTGCAAGCCCCTTACGTTCCAGAGAGGCTGGTTGCAATGCCCTGTCTCATAGACTCCATCTCCAGCTTTTCATGTCCCAGTGACCAAGAGATCAAATATCACCATTGCTCTTTCTTCTTCAGAACCTCCCAGTATTTCCTAAACTGAATATTCAGGCTTGCATTCCTTTTTTTTTCAATGCTCCTCCCATATACAATCTCATCATCTCTGAAAATCCCTTCTCCAACCCACCCAGGCCTAAGTTTACTATGGACCCCATACATGCTATTTCATTCTCCTTGCTGCCCTAATGCACTTCCACTTTTCAGCTCCCCAACTCCTGCTTCATTTCTGCTTTTTTTCTGACCTGCTCTCCTTGATCCTACCTCAAAGCACCTCTCATTCACAACCCCTTCTCCCGTCACAACTTTGGGCATTCCTATTTCTCTCAATTCCCAGTCCTTCTCTTCTGTTGTAAGGCTCCCAGATGGAGCTTCTACATTTGCAGTATGTGCATGAGGTGTTCATCTTCAACCTGCTCTATGACCCCTAGCCATCGGTGCTTCCTCCTATCTCCTATCTATCTGACAACAGCCTGGCATTCACAAACTTGCTTTGCCTGAGTAAGACTGTCAAGAAATAACAAAAAAATAGCAGGCAGGGACTCAAATATTAATTGTTATCCACATTGGGATATAAAGGATAGAAAAGGAGGTTCTGCCTGAGAAAAAGGGGGCTATGTGGTAGCCACAGGAATGTGGAGACAGTGGCTCATTTCATCATGAATTCTGCCTGTTGAAGCAAAATAGGGCCCCTGAGGTGTATGCTTCAGGGAAAGAAAACAGCTGAGGAAAATAGCTCCTGGTTACATACCAGTATGTATTAGTTTCTAGAACACCAGCAAGTCAGAAGCTACACTCAGGTTTCTTTGCGCAATGCCAGCTCTGAAAGGAGCAAGGGTTTGGTTTGCTTCTGCATTTCTTTTCTTGTTGCACTAAGACATCATTGCCTATGAAAGCCTGCTCCTGTGGTGGACAACAGGAAATATATGCAAAATAAGAAAGGGAAAGACTGAGGACTTTCCTCTCTCTGCCATTCATGTCGTAAGGGCTGTGCCTTCCTTGAATCTTTCTACTTTCACAGGAGAGGCCAAAGAATTAATGCTCAAGTTGCCCTTTTGGTGGCTTGCTTTGAGGCTTCCATTTGCAGGTTTCCCTCTTTTCTTGGCCAGAACAGTTTTCCTCATTCCTTTTTCTTCATGACCTGCCCTGCCAGGTGCTGGACATTTGTGTGCAATGAAAGTTGAGGACCCTGTCAACAGCACACCCAGAATATCTTCCTGACAGATTTGCTAAGGGAAAGATGTTGCTGGCATTACTGAGCTGGCGGTAAACATCACCTACGCATACCAAAAATTTCTAGTCAAGCTGGAGCTTTTACAATCAAAACTACAAAGAAAGAAAAGCCATTAGCTTTGCAGAGTGCTTTTAGTGCCACATGCTAAGACAAACAAGTGCACACCCTGTTAGGTTTTAAGTCTTATTGGATCATTAAGTCCAGATATTAGAGCATCTGAAGCTATATTAGAATATACTTCTCCTGTGAACAACCAGCTGGATCTCCTCCTCTGCAGCAGTCTGAGATCAGGCCTGCAACAGTGCTAGAAAGCAATAGGTGAGCATTTCAGCAGTTTGCAGGTGAGATCAAGGTTCAGGGGGTCTTCATGGGATGCATAGAGAAAGCGAATAAATGTTCATCCGCAATTTCCATGTCTAAATTCTGTCACGTGAAATACCATAACTCTCCCATGGATCCATCATCACTCCTGACAATCTTTAGTTAATAAATTTGTTAAGATTAATCTTCTGTAACTAATCATTTCAATGAGTGATGAAGTAACTGTACTACTGAGAAATACCAAGGCACCTGGAACTGGCAGAATGTTTTGAAGCAGATTTTTAAACTTTACTAGAGTCTGTTGGACAGAAAGAAACAGTCAAAAGACAAAACACCTTAGAGAAACCCAACACATATATCCACTGGGAATGTTATGCTCCATCCCAGTCTCATTTCATCTTACTCATGAAGGAATGTTTTCAGAATGGGAAACAGGCATTAAAAGTTTAGGGGTGGTTTGAGATAAGAGAACAGTAACAGACACTGGGATGGAATAGCACTTTTGAGTACAAGTGCTATGCTTCCCTCATAATAATCTCGCTCAGTCTGTGTTTGAGCACATTAGACCATGAGGGTCTCATATCCTGCAAGCCCATAGTAATCTGCATTAACTACCTATGAGTAAATTTCATCCCAATTGTACATAAACGCTAAATAAAAATGCACAGGGAAGCACTTCAAGCAAATTGAAAAATAGTTTGGGGTAGGAATTGCCTAACCCGCAGGAATGAGAGCCAGGAGCAAGAAACACTTTCTTCTACAAAGGCTTTAGCTGAAAAGGCAGAAACAGAGAGCATTCTTCCTCTAGTAATCATTTCAGCTCTAGTCTTACAAGCTTGACCTCAAAAGAGAGGGTAACAAAAGAAAAACTAACCCAATCTATTTCTCCATTGGTAAATGACTTACTCGTTAATGTTATAGTGGAAATAACTGAGATTGTTTACAAAGAACCAGAACCACAGATTACAGTTTTTTTAAAAAAACAGATTCCATTTTCTAAAACAAGCACAGTTTTGTGGCATTTGGCCAGCATTTTCAAGATCAGGTGCCTGATGGTAAGCACTTAATACCAGGGGCCTGGTTTTCGGAGTTGTTGATTGTTTAACGAATCTCATCTATGTCTGTAGTTTGCCATGCTTCTTGCCATTCCTGGAAATCAGACTGCTTATCTGTATACTCAACACTGAATATGGGTCTCTGACCCAAGGTCCTTAAGTTTGAAGGGGTTTTTTTCATGACTTCACACCTGAAAAATCCAAGGATGGGAACCAGGTGTACCTTTCTCCTATACAAGTATGTTCATTCCCTACCTTGCTAGTTTGCTTCCAAAGGTTATTGAAAATGTACCTGCAGTTCTGCAGTTAGTGAAATGCAAGAAGGTGCCACAAACCTTCCAAGGGCTCCAGCCATCCAAATCACATGCCACGTGACTGCTTGTATATTCAGAGCTGCTTTGCTGAAGCAAATAGTAGTACAATGTAATTAACAACAGCAGATATTAGCTACCACTTTCAGATTTGTACAGCTCCTGAACTCCATCGTCATTTAAATGAGCACAGAAACATTTCCTTTACAGCTGCTGTACATAGAACTCCAGACTTTCAGTATATACATGCAACAACTGTGATCTCCTGTATCTGCAGTATAATTTTTGTTCTTGGACCATTTGTGCACCTGCTCACAAAGTCTTCATTTGATTCATAATTTTCATATTTTCCTTTTGACTTAATCCTGTTTTTCTTGAGTATTCATAGCATATATTTATGATAACATCTGTCTCTTTCTGCATTTTTTCAGCCTCTTCACCTAATAATCAGCGCTGCTTCAGATTATTTCCTTCCTCCCTTTCATATGCTCTTCACAGCCTATCTTACCACAGTGGCTCAAGGGAGTCAGTATCTCCCAGCCAGGCCATGCAGACAAGTGGGTTTAGGGGAATCTCTCAGTACAAATTCTGAAACTGAATGCAGCTAGTAGTTTCATAATGAAATGATGATTAACACGTGGCTTCTTGTCTCTCAAAACAAGCACAGCAATGCCTGCAGGCACTATGATCTATGTTCACTCCATTCTCATACCGAAAAGCAGGGCTTGGGTGCTCAGAAACATCCATTGTAATACACTCTCGAGACATCATGCCACAGAAAGTGTCACTAAACTGATATGAAATAAAATGGCAGAGAGTTAAAAAAATACATAAAGTATATTTATCACTCAAATAAATATTTCCTTAACTGAGCAGTTAACTAATGCAGTCATAAGAAAGCCTTCATGAGACAGCTATCCCATAAAGACTTTTTCTCCTTCTTGGGATTCCAGTCTTTTTCAATACTGAATACCTACAAGATTATATTAAGACTTCTATAACTGGTTAGAACTTGTGCAGGGTGCTGTGTCTTATTTATGTACTAGTGAGGGGGTTTTGTGAAGAAACAGTTCCAGTTGAGGGAAGTTCAATGCTGTTACTCTGGCATAAGAGACTAGTCCAAAATCATAAACACTTTGAAAGGATAAAATTATGCAAGTACAAAGCACTCTGTAAACATCTTTTAATTCCTCAAATGTTTCTGTGCCAGTTTCCCCTCCCTGCTTCATAAACCAGTCTGTTCAAGGCCACACAACAAGTCAATAGCTGAGCCAAAACAGACTTCAGATGCTTGAATTCCAGTTCTGAAGCCCCAACATTTCTCTGCTTTTTTATACTTCACCTCTCTTTCTACACTGTAACTGCTACTCAAATCCCTCTTTTTACTGAAAAATATGAAAAGAAAGGTTATTGGTACCTTTTGATACCTATGCCTCACAAGTCCAGTCCTGGGCTGCCCAGAAGCTTTGCAGAACCCAGTGCTTAACGGTTTTGCAGTCCCCGCAAAGTAACCCCATCAGATATTAGATGTTAGTTTCTATTGTCATAGCCCATACCGGCATGTGAATTCATATAAATTCCAGCCCCTTAGCAACAATTTTGTCTGTGGACTTGCTGGGAGATGAGCAATCTTAGGAAGAACAGACTCCCAAGAACACAAGTAAGCAGTAAAACTAACAAAGCTGCCAAAAAGGCAAATATAGCATTTCCCAAGTTGGAGAGATGTCTAGGTTCACAGTCATGCTGCTATCTTCAAAGACGAAGTCACTTGACTGTTTCTATTCCTTCATCAGGAGTAGGAAGCAACAGCTTCCTTTCCTCCCAGTCCAGCAGTGACATCTCCGTGTCCATTCCACTGCTGAGGAATTCTGCTTTCCTAATTGATCCCCAGCCAAGACTGCTCAGTTGCAAGTGAGGTTGATTCAAACCTTTGGATAAACAGTCTTCAGTTCCTGCATTCCTGAATCTGAGTTAGATTCCTCCAGTAGCATTGCTCACTAGGGCTAGCTACCATCTCTAGATCCCAAATAGTATTTGAACTAAGCTCTCTTGAAAGGATGTCAGTGTTGAGATATGCCATTAGTCCAAATAGTGGTGAACAATTTCCAGCTTTGATTCTTTAGTAACAAGTAAGGCTGTATATTTCTTGTCTGTATTTATAATACAGAATTTTTCTTTAATATCCTTCGTTCTATTTCATTCATCAATGACGCATATTTTGATAAATGAAAAGCATTAATGTGTTGCCTTTTGATGAAGTAGCTGGTATATCTAGTTTCAGTTTAGCCTGACTCCTTTAATTCTGACCACAGATGCACAGAAATAAAGAGGATGATTGGTTTTTTACATTTGGAAGGCCCACATGCTCTATCATTCCCTAGCATATTTGCTGCATTTTCTTCCTCCACTGTTCTTCCACCTTTTTCCTCAAAGTGTCTATCTAAAGTACACTTATTGCACATCTCAGGTAGCCCAGGGGAAATCTGTTTGCATTCCTTCTATGGTCTCAAGCTAGAAAGAACTTTTCAACATGTGCCTATCCCATAGGCATGAGTAGGACGTTTTCTTAGCGGAAACTTTTTACAGAGCAGAGAACCTACTGTGCTTGATGTGTTAGAAAGGCATGTGGATGAGGCACTTGGGGATATGGTTTAGTAGTGAACGAGCTGGGATAATGGTTGGACTCAATGATCTTAGAGGTCTTATCCAACCATAATGATTCCATGATTTTATGAAAATAGTGTAGCCAATGCTGGAGGTTAGAAGTGGGCATTCAGTCAGAGATGGATTTGTCCAAAGCTTTCTGAAAGACTTACAAGGGAAAGAAAATGCAAGGCAAGTGTGCTGGCAGGAGCTTCTTCAATAGCATTTACACTAGTAGGTTAGAGATTTTAGTTTCTGTTTCAAAAGAGACTGTTCGGAGCAGGGAGTTTCAAAGGCCATTGGAGCTGGTTGTCAGAGGTCAGTAAAATGAAGCCTTGGTGTTATCATCAAAGGTGTTCTCCTGAAGATTTTTTAACCTCATTTTAAAAATTCATGACCTTTGTGGCACTGTATTGTGGCAGTTGACTGAGTGGGCTATGAGAATAATGTCTGTGAGTCTGTTCAAATACATACAGATTGTGAGGTTTTTCAAAAATTCTTTGTGCTTCTTTTCTCCCTGCTTCCATTTGCCTGTGAGTAAAGTACTTGATGATTAGCAACTGCAGAATACATTTATCTGAAGGAAAAAAGTTAGTCTTTGAAAGATATGGTGGTGATGCACCCTACAGAAACACAAACTGGACTTAGACATGTGTATCTATCTCATATGGAAAACTTATGCACCTACATCACTGCTATAGCTTTATCAATTCCTGGAACTAAAGAAAAGCAAGCCTTTTGAACAAGATGAGATTTAAATTTTTTTTAGAAAAATGTATTTATTCCGAAATAATGTTTTTTATTATGTATTCGAGATAATTTAGTTCAAATTAAAAAGCTCTTCAAGAGTAGCATGAGACAGGAGTCACATCCAGTGTTAATGCTGAAAGAGCATGGGCAACCAGAAGTCCATTTAATAAGAAAAATGGAAACTTCACACAGTTTAAATACCTTCTTATCGTCTGTTATTGAATGACTGACAAAAGCAAGGGAAGTTTCTCACTATCATTGAAACTGGAGGATTCATACATGTGTTAATACTTTGTTCAGGTATGAGAAGTGTTTAGGTATAAATTATTCAGGAAAGGTTGTTTCCTGACAAAGAACTTGGCTTTTTGTGTTCAAAATGTCATAACCAATCATAACAGATACCACCTGTATGCAGAAGAAGGATACATTGCTGAAAATTTAATTTGTTGCTATCAATCTACTGGAGAAGGTTGTTCAAAATTATAGTTCTGAAAGTGAAAGAAAATGTAAAATCCCAGCAGTTTTGGTGCCTTGGCCGTGCATAAGTACAGGTGACTGTGAGGACCTAAAAAATGTTACCAGCATTTCTTCCAGCAGATATATCTCAGTCTACGTCAAAATCATTCACACTCTTCTTGAAATAATACAGGACATAACATCTAAGTTTTATTTCAACTTTAACATAGTCTTTTACTGCACTTGCATGAAAGGCTGGGTTTACACTGAAGTCAACTGAAATGTAAGACGTCATGAGCATTTTCAGAAGTGCAGCACAGGCACTCAAGCTGTGCAAAAGGCACTGGTGGCCAAAACAAGCATACGAGACACAGTTCACAAACTACCACAAGTGCTCACGTGCCCAGGGCCCCTCCTGCCCTGGAGAAACCATGTCAATGTTCTACCAGCCCAGTTGAAAGCCATCCTGGGACCACGGATTAAAGAGCTTCCATCAGTTGTTGGGAAAGCAGGATTCAGTGGAATTCACCTTAGAATTTTAAAGGGGTAGAAAGTGATTAACATTAGAAAGTGATTAATCTTAGCATAAGCTCCTAACATACTCAGGCACCAGCTGGATGCAGCCATCTGCATGGAGGCTGGCAACAGCTGCTCCTACAGCCTGTCAGAGGTCTGTCAGAGCCCGCAGAGGAGCCTGTGAAAATCAGGAGTATATGCTGAAGTGCTTCTTTCCTTTGCTATGTCTCTACAAGGAGAAAGAAACTTATTGTACCTTGTAAGGGAAGGAGGGATGCTAAGTATCTCACACTCTAAGCCTCGATGAGCAGTTAAAAAAAACAAACCAAGGGTACTTTAAAAAACAGCTTGAGCTGTAACAGAGGAAGGAATGAATTTGATATCCCATGGGTAACTCCTGAAATGAGTTACCATAGGCTCACATCCATCTTCCAAAAAACTCAGACTACTGACCATGAACTGGAAGACCTTTTTTGTTGTTCTTCTTCTGTTAAATTTATTCTTTAAGTCATCTTCTCGAAAATTACATATATCAGGGTGCTATAAGGATTCTGGATAACTCTTTGGAATGTCATCATTGTTCCCTGTCTCTGAGGAAATTACAATGTCTGATTTTGCTTTTGGTTTCCAAGTGGACTTATTTAAATGAATCATTGAACATAGAGTCTTATATCCCTCACATCATATCCATCCAGGTACCTCAGCAGGCTCCATGGACTTTGGTCTCAATGGTATGTTTGTTTAATATGGATGAGAGTGAGTTTTATTCCTTGTCTCCAATAAGAGCCATTCTTCAACAATGTGTCCAAAAATTCACACTCTAGACATGTTCTTTGCCCTCACATATTTAACTTTCACAGTAATATTACCCATGTAAATAAGTTACGTTTCCAAGTACATGGCATAGATATTCCAATGAGAACAGTCTAATATGATTTCCAAATGACCTTCACCATTTTTAGAGGCTACAAAACCTTCTTGTGTTTTAGGGATTTAAAATAAAAAAGGTCATCATCTCCATTGCCTTGTCTCTCTGCAGATAAAGACTACTGGTACATACTTGTACAATGGGTGCATGTTTGCTATAAGAAGTGTGGTAGAAATTCCTTAATTTCCTCTCAAGGAAGGTGTCAGAGGCCCAGCACAGGCACCCAGAGCACCTGTGCAATCTTCACACAGAAGGTGTCAAAGACTCAGCCAGACTCACTGAGGTGTAATGGCATGACCTACTCTTTGTATGAGAGATTGAACTAGGGAGTATCAGAGATGTCTCCCGAGTCTTTAAGATTTGGTGGTTTTTCAGTATTAATTGCAGCTTTTTCTCAAGCATGTCCTTTACAGCTATGAAAGGTGCCCATCATAATGACAGCCTCATGCAACAATAATATTTAGAGATGGGGAAAAACTCATTCTCACAGTCTAAAGACAGAAAGGCAAGACATTAAATGAACTCTTCCCTTCTTTCTAATTTCTGCTTTTAAAATGGATTTGTTTCCCTAAAGGAGAAGAAAAATCTGCAAGTGAGACGTGGCCAAATTCTTCCTAGACTCCTTCTGCCCTAACTGCCTGAGTAACTTTCTGAGAAGAAAAACAGTGAAATGCTTCCTTACTTGGCAAGCTCTTCTCATCATTTTCCTTAAGCAGTACACATACCCACAGTGCCTCCTCCTCCTTTCAACTGGAAATCTCAAATATTCTAGATTATTATGTGACAGAAAATAAGGCAGGAAATCATGATATCTGACAAGTAACCTGGACTACTCTTTGTCTTCAAATGCTTCTCTGTCCTTGTTCGGAAGAGATGTGGCTGAGCAGACCCCACACGGCAAGCACCCCCAGGCCCTGCAAGGAGACTCTGCTCTCAAACAAGAGGGATCATCTGTTTTAAACAGCAGTTATATTTTTTAATTCTCCTCTGCAGTACTGTTTTAATCAAGCTATTTTCAAAAGGCTTCTTTTACTTTCTTTGACAGTCAACAAATTTCTTCAAATGAGCAAACCACCTCATAGAGGCAATGTTTTTCAACTGGATTAACCCAAATTAAGCATTTAACTCACAAAGAGGCATTGAAGAAAATCACCCTGTTTTCTGAAGAGCTCTGAGGAACTTAACCCATATAGGACAAAAGAAATTCATGAAACAAAGCTTTTTATTTAAGTGCTCCATTTTCAGAATTTGAGTGCTTAAGTTTGGGCTTGTATTTTTCCTTACATTAAAAGCAATCTAAAGTGTCAAGAGATGTTGCACACTGGCTAATGTAAAGCCATCCAGATCAATTTGTCCTGCTGTACCATATGACGACACATTTTAGCAATCTTGTGGGTTTTGTTTGTTAAAAGTTGTTTATAATTATATCTAAAATAACAAAATTAATCCTCAAAGCTCTTTGCTTTAAAAAAATACTACAAATCATTATCCTGTATTAGTACAAACCAAATTTTGCTGCCCATAGTAGAAGTTCTGGGTTGCATAAAGAGTTGCTGTCCCCATGAGCACTATGAGTACAGCTGACCTAGTGGGAAGCTGCAGCAGTTAGAAACAGTGAGCCCTGCAGGTGCTCTGGCCACTGCATTGTCTCATCATCCAACAGAAAGGTAATTTAAGCCCTCTGTTTTATTCCTGCCTTTCTATAGAGGAACCCTTAACTCTAGATTCATCTGTCAGACAGAAGCTTCACTGATTGACATGCAACTCTGAAAAGGTGGGCTTCGCTCACTTCCAGCTGACTAAGTTCTCTGCTAAGATCTAGCTGATGCAAAGCTGTTTCCTTGAGGAATACAATTCAATTTGGCCAAAGAGCATTCAAAAGTGTTGGGCATCCTTGAAGGGCCAGTAGCCTAGCTCAGTAAAGCACTTAAGTACAGGTTTGGGAAGCACATGCCACAATGCATACCCCACCATCTGCTCAGTGTCTGCGGGCTGGTGGCAGAGCAAGCAGGTGGGATTTACACAGTAACGCAGCTGCTCCCACTCACTTCCCAGGAAGTGAGCTCAGAGCCTTACTCAGAAATTATTTAAGGTTCAACTTCAGCCCCTTCCAACACAGCCATCAGCAGGTATGGAAACACCAGCTCCCTTGATGAATCTCTGTGGGAGGCAGCCCTCAGCAGAGGGAAGACCGGCAGCAAAAGACAGCACGTGTCTGAGCAAGCTACTCTTACCAGAGTCCATCAGTGGTGAAGCCAACTGCTGACATTACTGAAACAGGTCTTGTGCTGCACGTAAGACTCTCAATTGCTGAACTGCATCACAAAAGGAAAACAGGGGTCCCAAGGAACTAAGCGCTAAAAATCCACATAAGCAACCAATTAATTATTTTTTTTTTAATTTTGTGGGTTTTTTTTGTTTTTAGGACATGAAAAGAAAATACTATGGCTTATTAATTTTAGAGGTGAATCTAAATTTAAACGTCACATTAAAGGAACAGATCTGTGAGGACATACTGACCTGCCACACATTATTGCATTTAATAAATCCATATGCATAAATCCATATGCACAACCATCTCTGGTTGTTACTTCAGGCTGGGATCTGCCTTTGCAGCTAAGATAGTACCTCTAACTCTTTTCTCCCTGGAAATTACCTCATATTAAAAACATTTGAAAAGTTAAAAGTGCAATCAGCAGAGTTGTATCAAAAAAAGCATAAGCAAAAGGAAAA
The DNA here is from genome assembly GCF_036250125.1 of Pseudopipra pipra. Lineage (NCBI taxonomy): Eukaryota > Metazoa > Chordata > Aves > Passeriformes > Pipridae > Pseudopipra > Pseudopipra pipra. Next base: position 52,983,841 of record NC_087551.1, read on the forward strand.
AAAGAAATGAAATGCTCTTTTTTTGGTATGAAGGAAGTCCTCCAGGATTTTTCTCATTGAAGAAAAGGGAGGGAGATCAGCAGTAGAGAAGGATGCTGATATCGAATACAATATGGACCAGTGTCACAGTGTGTTGTTGTCCTCCTCATCCTCCTCCCTCCAGCCTGACTCAACAAGGGCAGCTGCTAATCATTCCATTTTTAGAACAATGCAAACCTTTCTCTGTTTACTAATCCATCACATCAGCAGTATCAGCTGATGTGTGGCCCTTTCTCCTACAACTGCAAACCCCATCAGTCTCTGCCAGCATGCCTGATCCTGTATACATCTCCTGCCCAAAATTCAGTGCCTTGAAAGGTTTGTGGGGTAAGCAAAACACTGCCCCTTGAACAGTGCCTCATGAGAACTTAGGCAGCCTGAATTTTAGTTTGTTTTCTTTAAAAGGCAGTTTAGTAGAATAGAACTCAGATTTACAGGACAAAGGGATAGAAAAAACCGTACTAACACTGTCATTAATCTCACTGCTGTGGTGGAAAGAAATTCCATTTGTGTTCCTAGGGAGGGTCTTTGCTTTATGGTCCAGCAAATGCTGCGTGCTACAAGGCTGTTTGAACTTGTGCCAAATTCAATAGAGACCCACAGCAGTGGAAAACAAAGTCATTTAATTCTACAATTAACTAAACTTCTACTACAAATTGTAGGTATACACACTACAATTAAATCCACAGCTTTGGCACTTAGACGCTGTATAAATTTGAATCCACCTAAATATTTTATATTCGGTAACATGCACAGAAGGAAGAGCTGTAGAGTCCAGCAAAAATAGTTTTTCTTTGGTCTTCATTCATCTTAAGACTCTTTTGCACCATTTTGGTAATATAAAGGGCTGAGTACTGATATAAATATGCAATAAAGGACAACCTAATGAAACTGAAGAAGGTACACTTAACACAAGCTGCATGCAACAGTATAATATGAAAAGGGCAGATCCAGTACTGGTTTAAAAAAACCAGCCAAACAAAACAAAAAGCAAACAAACAAAAAACCCCAAACCCTCAAACAACACTACAACACTCTCTACCTGACAAAAGGAGATCTATATACAAGGCCTCACATCCATTTGTTTGGTCCTGAGAAATTGTGGGACACCCTGAATTAGCTCTTATATAATGCATAGCATAAAACACAGCACATAATTCACTCACACAACACCTTAAAAGCATTTGAATTTTTAAATCCTGTGTCATATCAATAACATAAGAGGCATTTAACCTTTACAAAGAATGAAATGTACATTTTAAATTAAATTTACTTTTATTCAGATATAATAGCCTCTTTCCTATGTCCAGAATATGGATTGTTCCTCCCTCATCCATCTCATTCACTTACCCCCAAGGAGAAGATGACTGACTCTCCAGGCAGCAAATGTCTCCTCTTGTGCTTCCTAATAGCTTGCTCAGAAGCTGAACTAATGCTCCTGCTGTACACATGCAAGGACATGGGCTGTAGACACATGCCTGCACATACATAGGGTACTGCAAAGCAGTTGGAAGCTGCTTCTGCATCTTTTGCAAACCCTAGAGGAGATCGTCTTGAAAGTTGGATATGGCCTTTGCTACTGATGGGGATGATTACTCAGCTAATTTAGGGATAGCATACTGCATATTGCTGCAAGTTGACTTGCACCATGGTGTGTACCAAAGGGGTTTTAGTATTGCTATAAACAAAAGCAACCCAACCAGGAATATGTGGGAAAGTGTTTGAGAGTTGAATTATATCAGCTCTGAGGTGGGACACAGTAGCAGTAGTTAGAAACAAAACAATCTCAGGAGTCAGCTTAATAATGTAATCGGCTTCTGCTTTAGATCAGAGTTGCTACTAACCTCACCAATCTGTGAAGCAGAGACAGATTTTCTATTTGAGTTCAGCTTTACCCAGTAAGCCAAAGGAAAGAGGAGTACAGAGGATGTAGACATAAAAAATTCTGGCACCTGCTTTGGAAGAAAGCAAGCAAAATTATGTTATCTGAGAAACTTCCTACAGCATGATTTTTGCAAGATAGTCATATTCAGCTATTGGCAATACAGAGTACTACCCCATTACCTTAGAACAAAAATACTGCTGACACAATTGCACCTTTACAGTTCAAATTGCTGTGCTAACAAGTGAAAAATAAGAAATAATGCATTGAAAAAGTGGCATAAAAGGTCATAACCATAATGTAGAGAGTGATGCAGTACAGAAGGTGTTTGCAAATGTGGCATTGTATGTACAAACACGGTACTACCTACTGAGGAGTTCACACAGTAGAGTTTACCCCAATATCCTTAAGGTATGTAGAAACTGTGCAATGCAGGACCTATCCCCTTGTCAGGTCAGGCTGCATGTACGACAGAAAATACTGTGCTGTCCCCCAGTCTGCAGCATGAGGGAGGAGGAAGGAGGGAGGCTACACACCCAGCCTTGCCCTACAACTGCAGGGAAAGGTGTCTAGCACACACAACCAGACTCAGAAGCTCAGGGGCAGGCACGAGGCTCACAGGCTGAGAATCAGATTAAAATCTGTTTGCTAAAAGCCTCTTCAGATAATCTTGCACAGAGCCTGGTACCCATGGGGAGTAAGGAGGGAACTCCTCAGTGACCATAGGAGCACATCCATTCCTGGCATGGGGAAGTGATCTCAATACTATATTTGTTATGCAGAGAAAGTGAAGACAGCCCTGGACAGTCACACTAAATACAAAATGTCTTTCTCGAGTCTCCTTTTAAAAAAGTTTCATTGTTCTTTAAGGAGGGGGGGGGAAAAAAAAGAAAAAATAAAAAAAAACTTTGCGGACTGGTGTAGGGCATTCTGCAGCTGAAAAGTCTCCTTCATTACTGGCAAATACACATTATACCTCCACAAATAGAGGCATTTTCCCAAAACCCAAAGGCAAGAAAAGTCTGCCTCTTCTAGCCAACAAGGAGATGAAGTATGCATGGGTTTAGGATTTACAACTGATCAGCATTTTTTAAAGGAAACAGAAGCATTTAACATGAGCTTCATTTAAACAAGAAACAAAAGCAAGATTAAAACTGAAATTAAATTCAGTGACACAAAAGGACTGAGTCTGGGCTGTGATACACAAGTATAAACAACGTGATTCTTAACAATGCACAATTCATGTTTCCTTTCTGGAAAAAAATCTTTGTTTTCTTTTTTAAAATCAGTATTTGTAGGAACATATTGTCTCAGTAAAGAACATTTGTTACTTTTCTCTTTCCCCCACTCCCTTCCCACCCAGTTACGTGCTTATAAAGAGAAAGTGATTACAGCAAATTCAGTGCCCGGACACTTGAGAAGATGTTGCAGTGAACACAGACCACCCACTGACTTCATCTGCTTTGTTTTTGTAGTCCGGAATTTTTACAAATTTTCCAAGCCATAAGCCTTTTCTTTTCTTTTTTAATTGTTAAATATGAAAAGGCAAAATGCAAGGGCAGGTCAAGGACAATTTCTTAGACGCCAAAAAATCCAAGACATCACGCCACACATTGCCTTTCCCCTCAATTGGTGTGTCATCAGTCATAGCATCCTTCTTTCTTTTCCTCTCACACTGTAGCTCCAAGATCCAAACTGGCTTCCCACTTAGTTTGCTATCACAAGGCTGCTAGACATGCACCACTGCAGTTTGCCTTTCTCAAATGGAGCTTACCTATATTAAAAGTAAACTACAAAGGTAAAACAGAAGTTTAATTAGCCCAGAAACAGATCCATTTTAATGTGATTCCATGGGTCAAAGCCTTTATAGAGCTTTCTCTCCATGGTCCACAAATTCTCTAATATTTCCTGATTTGGCACAACAGCTTGCAAAGCATAGTTTGATGTGGGTGCTATCACACAGAGCTATGTTCTTGGATAGGTAGGCAAATGGAAGCTTACTTGTGACAGGAACGACAGAAAGAGACAGCTTAAACTATATTTCACTGTTGAAAAAAAATCTAGCTAGACATGCTTGCTAGTTGTCATACTAGCTTTGCTGTTTGCTTCCAAAGGTCACTTTCTTCCCATTGTAGAGCCTTCTGACACATATCTGTCCGGTCTAGCTTTTTTTTTGCCAGATAGTTTTTGTCAGATTAGTTTAATTATTAACCCAAATCACAAAAACAACCCCACCACAAAATCCTTTTCTTTTACTTGCTAACTGGGTACATTACCTACAAATGCTGAACAAGCTTAATCTACCATAAACAGCAGTCATGTGTTACATTTACATAGCTTTTGTCAGCCATGCTTCAGGAAAACACACACAAATAGGGATCACTTCATCCTTCACTAAACTTAATCAATTTGGAATTCTTAAATGTTATACAGAGATGGTCTGTACAGCAAAGGGCAGAGCAGAATTTCACTGAAGTACACATGGAAAAAATATTTTAAGAAGGTCAGGCTTCAACACAAACTGAAATACATCCCAAACCAGAGAAGAGGCCCCTTATAAACAGGGCCATGTAAGTTTTACTGACTGCAAATAGTCAGGAGCTTTGATTTTCTGCTTCACTGCAGAGGGTCCACCAGCACATCTTATTTCACCAGTAGATAAATATCCACCTCAGGATAAAGCTCAGTACCACAGCTGAAGCCTGACAGCTTGAATGCTAAATATCCAGACTTACTTGAACTGTGTGGATATCTTTACATGATTGTCTGTAAAAGATACTATGAATTTCAGTCTTAAACCAGTTGTCTAATTTTCTTCACTTGACTTACTACTGAATTGCCTACTGCAATTCTGAAGCTTTCAGTGGAAAAGGGTTGATTTCTCATGGAGAAACACAAGCTAAATAACTGAAAAAAAACCACAAACCACCATCAAATCCCCACCAGCATAGAGAATATATCCTCAGCTAAAATTTCCAAAGCAGGCATTCTGAATATTGCATTGCTGGGACCACTTGCAACAGCAATTAGGTTTAAGAAGCAGAGCTGGATGAGCAATTTTTACTTCTGTACTAACATTGGGTTTGTCTTTTTTTAGAAGTTCAGGGAGTTTGGGAATTTTATTTCATTGATTTTTTTTTCTAATAAAAAGTTTATTTTTCTTGATGCATTCCTCAAAAGTTTAATGAAGGCAACATTTGGTTTAGCCATTGTCAACAGCATCAGGTAAAGATGAATCTGGCAGGTTTCAGTGAAACACCAGCAGTCTAAACACTCTCTCAGGGTGTATTTGCACACACGGAAGCTCACGCAGTGCTTGTTCCTGTTCTTGAGGCAACAGGGGCTGCCTCAAGTGTCTGATACAGTAAGCATTAGGAAAATACCTAGAAGACACTTGAGAATAGATACCAAACTATAATTTAACAAGACAAGAGAATATTCGGGACTCCTGGCAAGAAGATACTTTCTCATAGTAGGTGACAGCTCAGTTAACACCACTAACTCCAAGGCCTTGCTCAGCTACAAAATCCAGCTAACTAGGGTTTAAATTAGCTTTCTTACATCTCCTGGATAAACTCTGTCAGCACCCCTGCCAAAACACACTACTCTTCTCCTCTGTAATCCCAAACAATCCCTCACCATAGGTATTTCCCCTGCACTTCCTCACAGTGCTATGCACGTAGTTGTATTGCACAGCCACACCAAATGATTGGAGGAAAAATGAAATGCATAAAAGTGTTGGCTGTGTATCCTGGGAATTTGGAGAAAGCTGTTAGCCCTGTCTCAGCACTTCTCCTCCTAGCTCCTCTCCCCCTTGATCCAAAAACTAGACCAAAAAGGAAGAAATATTTCCAGGGTCAAAATTGAGCTTCTGCCACCACTGCCTGATGGGTCTCAGCCCAGTCAGCCCCTAATCACAGTAGTTATTCACACTCATATCAGGGACATGCTGCAATGCCTGGAGCGCTATTCGTCCACAGGGAGGGCAAACCAAAGCTGCTGTGGGAATTTGGCAGCTGTCTGGAGGACAGATAACAACAGGATGTCATTTATCCTCAGCAGCAGGGTTGGAGGTCTTGCTGAAGCAGTTAGAGGTCAAAATTAGTTACCAGGCAATGGCTGCTTAGTGATTCATGCAAAATTAGTTGTGACCTCAGCCAAAGTGACTGTGGAGAAGTGTTCATGTAGCATTAAGGCACTAATTAGCACTGCCACTGGATGGCTCCATGCAGGTCACAGCCAGGTCTGGATCATACGGTGAATTACCCCATCCCACTAATGACGCCACTGTTAATGAAGTGAAAGTTTGCTCTCCTGGAAAGGTTAAGTCAGAAATTACTGCCATATCTGATACAAATACAACAGGGAATGAAGGCTCTGCCCACTTCATTAGTGTCAGCCAGTACCTCTACAAAGAGGGAAGGCAGGAACCCCAGCCCAGAAGCTGGACCCCTTTCTCCCTGGGCCCCTATCCCAATTGCTTTTAAAATTAGTCCTTCCTGTCATGTTTCTTAATCCCAAAAAGGCATGATTTTTATCCTAGAGTATGGGAGCAAGCAGATAACAAGCAATGTATGAGATTAGTAGTGAGTGCATAGCAAAGATATAAGATTTGGTACCACAATCAAAAAACACCCATACTGAGTTTCCTCACTTGCTTACCACAGTGTAGCTGTGTGCAGATGTGAGCAAAGACTGGATCTGCTTTTCATCACACTATAAGGGCTCCAGAAAAAGTTTCTCTTTTGACAATGCAATTTCCTTGAAAAAAAAATTAAGTTCTTGAGTTGGATGTATACAAACACATCAAGGAAAAAACCCACACCACTGCTTCCATTCAACATTAAACTTAACCACAATGGCATTTATAGATCTTTAAAAATTTAGGCTTACTTCATTTCTAAAGAAATCAAATTCTCCACCCACTCTCAATTATTTAAAACATTAAAGAATCACAGAGTATGCAAGTTGGAAGGGACCCACAAGGATCATGGAGTTTAACTTCTGGTCCTGCACAGGACCATCCCCAAGAATCATGTCATATGCCCGAGATTATTGTCCAAATGCTTCTTGAACTCTGTCAGGCTTAGTGCTGTGACCACTTCCCTGGGGAGCTTATTCCAGTACCCAGCCACCCTCTGGGTGAAGAACCTTTTTCTAGTACCAACCTAAACCTCTCCTGACACAACTTCAGGCCATTCCCTTGGGTCCTGTCACAGGTCACATTAAAGCTCATGAGTAGCCAAGGAGACACATAGTAGTGGGTTGGATATTCTTATTTGATGGTCTGGAGAGAAGACAGAACAGAAGAGAAACTCTCGAGGACATCCCAGTTTTGGAGAAAGTGTAAACCTAGAGCAGCTAGGCAAGTACCCAGAGCAGCTGAAGTGTAAGTCTAGACTAAGCAGCAGGGAATGACAGCTGTGACAGTACCATGGGATGCAGCAGAACTCCTGCTGGAGGTCAGGCAGTATGCTAACAAATCCTGGCCAGAAGACTGTACACCCTGCTGCAGAGGCCCATGTCCATTTCATTTCAGTAGAAGACTTCACTTTCTTCAGACTTTATTTTTTTATTTATTAAACTTCTTAAGATTTTATTTGGCAGAGGGAGAAAGGGTCTACAGCAATTCCCAGCAGGGTAACTTCAAGCCAGCCAGTGAAACTTGATATGTGTTTTTAATCTTGTGTTGACATCACAAGCTGCGAAAGTGGAGCCAATGATCAGGGGAGCTGAAGTTTGGATTACACGAAGTACTCTCTTTTTGTTTTTCTTCCTAAGCTGTCACTGCTTTTAGTGCAAAAGTAAAGAATTAAAAGAATTTTTAAGGGACTGGGGAGTTGCATCTCTAAATAACAACAGCATCCAAAGGTCTGGATTTAAAGTCAGTCCAAAAGCAAAGGCAGAATTAAGAAGGAAGCCAGAGATACAGAGCTGGACTAGGAAGAGGCTGCAAGCCTCCTATAAAAGAGGACGGCCAAATAAAAGGGATGAGATCCTGCAAGGGTTAAGGCAGCCTAAGCAAAGACATTCTTTCTCCCTGACTTCAAAGGAACAGGTAATACACAAGTTGGGTAGAATTGCACTGTTTGTCAGCAAAGTGCTCATACAGTGTGACACTACTGCCCATGATGTCACCAGCTCTAGTAGTGCAGCAGCCTGGATGGTGACAACCTCGATTCTCATCCTGCATGCTCTGGAGTGCCCCAGGCTTCCCAGCTCCATTCAAGGAGATGGTCTGGAGGTGACCTCCCCCTCCTGGGCTAGGCCCTGGCTGCTGCCCTGGAGAGGAATACATTCCCCTGGACTGCAGTTTTGGGGATTAGCCACTGCCTAAGCCTTGGCTCTGGGACTCCAGGTACCTGGCTGAGGCAAGGGATCCCCAAGCCTGTTGACTTTTTGGATTTATTTTAGTTAGACACATCTTTTAAAAAGCTGAGGAGCTGACTGTGCACTGTGAGCAAAAAAACAGAGCACTGGTAGTCCAATCCTGCTCTTAGTGATGTCAAATAAGGGCTTTATTGTTTACTACAATGGGGTCAGGATGGCATACTCAGAGCTGAGCAGAGGAAATAAGACAAAAAAGGTAAAGCTTTTGATCCTATATAAAACAGCAGATGTTGAATTACATCTTTCTAAGCAAAAGATACTGAAATCAAGGGTTTAAAATGCTAATTTCCAATTTTGAATGCAGTTCTCTCCAACAGCCTATTTGGATACATCAACTTACAGTGAGGTTATAGGACTCTCAATCCTTTTACATAGATTGGGGCAAGTTAGAACCTTCACATTACTTGTTCTTAGACATAAGACACAGAGGAGGAGGGGAAGGGGATAACTTAACAGCAGGAATAGCCTTCCATCTTATTCACATTGTTTACCACCAACGTTAAACACACAGAAGTTATGTGTCCTGGAAGTTCTTACAGCAAAAACATGATGCCGTAGCATGAAACACACCTTCTGCTCCCAGGCCCAGCACATTCTGCTCATTCACAGAAACAGATGTCCTCACTGCCTTTCCAGGCTTGACAGAGACATATACAGAGCCTGGAAATCAGTAAATGACACAAAAAAACCCAAAGCTCAGTTTTATAGGCCTGATTTCAATTTATTGACACGTAACAATGTCTCTCTTGAAAGTGTTCATCAAATATTTTAAAGAGAGCACAAATTTCTTTCATTACTTCTACAGAATAAAACCCACAGAATAAAACCTTATCAGAGTGGCAGAGGGCAGGCCTGTGCCAGTAAAAGTTTAGACTCTGCTAAATGCCCCACTCTTGCTATGTTTGGCTTTTATTTAGTCAAGTGAGTGACTCCAGACAGTACTGTATGCAAACCTTAATCAAGGGGTAAAACAACCGTATCTAATCACAGGTAACTGAATACTTTTCCTGACCACTCAAGTAAAACTCTGGGCTGAAGCCTATTATGGTTTTCTCAGTGCTGGGAAGACAGACAAACATAAAAAAGAAAACAAACCCCCCCAAGACTGTTAACACCTGCTGAGAAAATGTTTGTCCTACTACAGAACTGATCAAACTCACTTTTTCCTCACTGCTAAGGCTGAAAACTATTCATTCACCTTTTATGCTATAAGTGGGGTCAAATGGAGGTAGAAGGCTGAAAAGCCAGAGCTAATGTTAGCAATGTATATTTTTAGGACCTTTGATGTGTTTACAGAATACAGAACTTGTTGTCTAGAAGACTTTCTCTCCCTGCTGAAGGGGGAGGGAGCTGGGGAAGAGGATTATGAACAATTCTCTGCTGGTGCATGAACACCAGAACCAGCACTCCAGCAATTGAGGATTATTTACCCCCACCCCACACTTCACCCCAAACTAATTTAAGAGCAGACAAGAATTGTTAAATACACACCAGCATGTGACTGGGAAAGCAATATTACTTTGACAAAAAAGGCAAAAAAAGCAATTCTTCGTCTTTTGCTTAAATTTTGAACACAGTTTTGGAGCCCACACAATTCTATCATTTCTTATTCTGGACAACTAAATACAAGATAAAACAGTACAAATAGTAGTGCTTCTGCTGCAGCAGCCCAGTTTTATACTTGTTCTTTCTTCCTCATACAGGAAATGTTCCTACAGAAGAGCTATTCCTATTCCTTGGCTGTAGATATTCCTCATCACTTCATTTTCATCAGCCATATCCAACACTAACTAAATGAGGAAATGTTGCTTTAACAAGCTCTTTGGCACTCTAAATGAGCTGTGCTTCTTAGTGTTGTTTAGAAGGAGCCTTTCTTGAGCTGAAGATCAGAGTTATTACTCTGGTTGCTTTCTGGCCAAGTTAATCCAGAAGAGGGGGACAGAATATATTTAGGTTGTGCTACTACCTCACCAATTGCAAAGGCTACTGTAGGGAAGATTCTGGATGCAAAGGTCTGAGCATTTAGACCAACAACAACCAGAGCATTTGATATTAATGCAAAATACCACAACCCTCCACAGCTGAATCTTTAGCACAGACCATGAGCCAGCAGTTTTGCCATTCTGACATCTAATTCCTACATGCCTTGGTTTTAGCAGCGTCCTGGCTTGCCAGACCTGTGGTTGTATCATTTTTGGAAAAGGCTGCTTGTCATGGGAGTAGAAACAGACAAAGGGGTCTGAGACCTAAAGAGAAGCCAGATTGACAAAATCAGTTCACATTTCATTGTTATTTGAACTGCAGCAAATCCAGCCCTAAGAACAAGGGAAATCTGGATGAAATCCAGTAGATTCTTTGGCCTGATTAAACAGTGCTGTACTGGAAGCTGAGACAGAGAGAAAAGGCTTGAAACAATGCCTGCATCCTCTCCCTCCTCAGACTGACCCAGCACAGTGATAGGTGTTGGACCTTTTGGCCAGCTCAAAAACCTGTTTTCACAGAGCCATTAAAGTACTCTTATCATGACACTGCACATTATGTCCATATGCAGCCTAGTGACTGCAGGGAGTGTTTCAGCATTGGACCTGAGGAGTGTGTGAATCAAAACATTGAGTTTACAAAAAATCCTGGGAATTCTAGTTAACTGAATAACAACAGCAAGTGCTGTTTACCAAGAGAACCCTAATAAAGGGGAAATGCATAGAGAGCTCAGTGGAGAATCCTGAAAACCAAATCATGGTGTGTGCAGCCTCATTTCTTCATTGTCTATATTTGGTGACCCCGATGTGATAAGTGTTATGGGAGTTTTCGATGACCACGACCCGACAGGGAAAACAGAATTAGTTCTGCCTGGAAAAAGACTGTCTTCAGTTGAATTCATTCACTGCAGACCTCCAGCCCTTCTTCTGTGCCACTCAGGCTCAATGTGTTAGTGCACCTACACACAAAGTAAGCCTCTGAGCACCCTCCCCCTCTGAGTGGGAATGTCAAAGTCCTCCTCACTGTCATCTGCCAGGCATACCCCCCCACCCCTACCCTGCCCCACTCCCACTCCCTTCTTTGCAGTGTTTCCTCTCACCTCTAGCCTTCAATCCCTCTTCCTACGTCAAATCTGGTTTAAAACCTTCCTTCCTAAGTTAAAAACTCTGTTTGCAGTATTTTGATTGAATTAAGACTAAGATTTTAAGCATTTTGTATGTACACTAATTAATTAACACCAAGTATGCTTTCATTTACACTGGTTTATACTTTAAAAAAGTCACATTCAAGCTGCTATCAGACAGGTCATTCAGCCAACCCTCATATACACCCCCCTTAACTGTGTCTTTAAGAACTTAGAGAATTTTTTCCTATGCAGCAGTTGTTGTTCAAAGACATTTATAAATTAAAGGATTTTATTAGAGCTGAATCATTGGAAAAACCAAAGGTTTGTGACTTTTTTTAAAACTCAAAACCCAAACCAGGCATTGAAAAAGAAATGGACTAACATAAATTTTCCAACTACACTTTTATTGTCAAAATAAAGGCTAAGAGGAAATATAACACTGAAATTGTAAAGAACAAATTATTCTTAAAATGACCAGAACAGCCATCTTTTTTACATTCTTAAATAATAATGTATTGCAAACAAACCAGAAAACTCGTATGATCACCAGAAATAACTATAATAGATAGCTCAGTTTGGCTGGAAAAGCAGCACATACCTTTCCAACTAGTAACTCACAAGTGTTACCATGTATTTCCAGTGTGCAAGACCACAGGGCAGCCCTTCTCCCCTTCCCTGTCACTAAGGCATACCAGTAGACTTCCTAGTTGCCTGAGCACAACCAGTCAATCAGCTATGTTCCAACCTGAGTACATTTGAAAAATATTTGTCATTAGTCTTGCCAGTGTTGCACATGGGCTGTAACAGCATAGATAAGACCTGTCACACAAGGAAGTCTTGCCTTCAGTGTTTCATATGCATCTTTGGGCATCATCTTGCAATATCATGGAATACTGGAGAGTTTCCACTTACCATGTCTTTTTTATGACATGACTCATCACAGGAAAGGACTGGAAGCCCCTAATATAACAAAGGATACCTCCCATCATCAGCAATGAGAAGGAAATAAAATTAGAGTTTTTCTTTCACATACTCTCTCAGTGAATAGGCATTGTGTGTTCTTCAAGGTTACAGTTATTAATCAGTTGACTGTTGAATCCTACAGGGACTGGCATATTTTTTCACTTTCTGAATGATCATGCAACAGAAGTACTATTATTTTATAGCAGTCCCAGAGCAGCCTTCAAGTCGGTGCTTCTTTGGAGGTGCACTTCTTTCTCAAAAGAAGTAATATAAGTATCTTTGCAGACCCTTATTATGGTGGTCAGGTTGCCTATACCAAAGCCTACAGACAGCCAGAAATTCCATTAGCTGAAAGCTGGCTGTCTACTCCTGCAACAGTGTGGGGATCACTGGATGCTCAGAGCAAGCACCTCATGATGTACGTGACTGCTCTGTGTAGACAAAAAGCGTGGCCCAAGCTAACACAAGTATGAAGTGTCCTAGGGAATGACAGCTCCCCTGAAAATTCCTTGCAGGGCTAAAAGAAGGATAGGCTAGTGGTCCTGGAGAATACTCCACACCGAGTCACAAGGGGAGAAGGACAAGAAAAGTGGGATGCATCAGCACCATAATGACAACCACCCTTGCTGTGATCTATTGGCACAAGATCAGAGAAGCAGATGATGGAAGAAGAGAGATTTCTGTTATCAGTCTGAAAGAGCAAGTCTGTTTTCTGATGTCCAAAGTAGGAGGTTTGATGTTTTGTAAAAAGCAGTTTCGACATCACAAGGCAGTTTCCTTGGCTTGTAGGTTCAAAGGAAAAATGTGACTGGTCAGGATCAAAAGCATTATTCAGTCATGGCTGATAAAGATGTGCTTTATGGCACCTGCCCTGTAAATACAGTTCTTCACCTTTCAGAGCACACTGTGGCTGAAGGACCACTTACAGCAGGGAGACATGGGACAGGCCATCTTCCTGTTTACTATGGAAATAAAAAATAATGAGGAGCTGGAACTGCAGGTACCTATGAAATGTACTTTAGCCTGAGCTTTGCATTCTTTCAATAGGCCAAGGAAGCCTTACAGGTTAGTTCTATTAAGGTTACAAACCCCTAGAACAGCTTGGTTACAGCAACACAATAAGAGAATTTTCACTTCTTTACTAATATTTCCTTCTTCCCTTCCCTTAACTTTTCATCTTCTGGTCCTTCTTTTCCCCAGTATGAGTAACAAACAAGAGGAGCTGGAAGCCATCGTGCAGCAGGAAAGCTATGATGTAGTCACCATCATGGAAAAGAGGTGGGATGACACTCATTACTGGAGTGCTGCCATGGAAGACTACAGACTCTTCAGAAGGGATAGGCAAGGTAGGAGAGGTGAAGTGGTGGCTCTATAAGTTAAGGAGTCTCTTGACTCTGTAGAACTCGAAGTCAGTAACGATAAGGTTGAGTGTCTGTGGATCAGAATCAAGGGGAAGGCCAACAAGGCTGATATCCTGGTGGGAGACTGTTATAGACCACCAAATCAGGATGATGAGGGTAATGTATTATTCTACAAGCAGCTGGCAGATGTCTCAATATCACCAGCCCTTGTCCTTGTGGACGACTTTAACCTGCCGAATGTCTGCTGGGAACTCAACACAGCAGAGAAGAGGCAGCCTAGGAGATTCTTATAGAAGATAATTTCCTGCTTCAGCTGCTACATGAGCCCACCAGGGGTGGGGCCCCACTAGACCTGCTGTTCACAAACAGAGAGGGGCTGGTGGGAGATGTAGTGGTTGGAGGCTGGCTGGGGCACAGTGACCATGAAATAATAAGAGTTTTCAGTACTCAGAGACACAAAGAAGGCCATCAATAAAACTCCTATCTTGGGCTCCCACAGGGCAGATTTCAGCCTACTCAAAAGACTGGTTCAGAGGGTACCTTGAGAAACAGCACCATAATGACATAATGAAAAACAAAGGGGTCCAGGAGGGATGGACATGCTTCAAGAAGCAAGTCTTGAATGCACAGGAGCAGGCTGTCCCAGTATGCTGAAAGGCAAGCCAGCAGGGAAGATGGCCAGCCTGGCTGAACAGGGAGATTTTAGAGGAAATTAGGGGGGAAAAAAGAGCTTACCTCCTATGGAAAAAAGGGCTGGCTACTCATGAAGAGTTGAGGAATATAGTTAGGTCATATAGAAAGAAAATTAGAGAGACAAAGGCACACTTTGAACTCAATCTAGCTACTTCTGTTAGGGATAACAAAAAATGGTTCTACAAATACATCAATAGCAAAAGAAGGGGCAAGGAAAACCTACATTCTTTGTTGGGCATGGGGGGGGAACATAGTCACCAAAGATGAGGAAAAGGCTGAGGTACTTAACACCTTCTTTGCCTCAGTTTTCAACAGTAAGACAGATTGTCCTCAGGACAACTGGCCTCTGGAGCTGGTAGACAGAGACAGGAAGCCGAATAGCCCTCCTGTAATTCAGGAGGGAACAGTTAGCGACCTGCTGAGCCACTTAGATCCTCACAAGTCTATGGGACCAGACAGGATCCACCCAAGGGTGATGAGGGAGCTGACAGAAGAGCTCACCAAGCTGCTCTCCATCATCTACCAACAGTCCTGGCTCACTGGGGAGGTCCCAGATGATTGGAAGTTGGTGAATGTCACACCAATCCACAAAAAGGGCTACAAGGAGGACCTGGGAAACTACAGGCCCGTCAGCCTGACCTCATGCCTGGCAAGGTTATGGAGCAGATCATCCTAAGTGCAATCACACAACAGCTACAGGATGGACAAGAGATCAGACCCAGCTAGCATGGATTTAGGAGGGGCAGGTCCTGTCTGACCAACCTGATCTCCTTTTATGATCAGGTGACCCACCTGGTGGATGACTGGAAGGCTGTGGATGTGGATTATCTGGATTTCAGGAAAGCCTTTGACACTGTCTCCCATAGCATTCTCCTGAAAAAGCTGGCAGCCCACGGCTTGGACACGGGCACTCTGTGCTGGGTTAGGAACTGGTTGGATGGCTGGGCCCAGAGAGTGGTGGTGAACAGGGCTGCATCCAGTTGGCAGCCAGTCACTAGTGGTGTCCCCCAGGGATGAGTGTTGGGCCCAGTTCTGTTTAATATCTTTATTGATGATCTGGATGAGGGGACTGAGTGTACCATTAGTAAATTTGCAGATGACACCAAGTTGTGGGGGAGTGTCGATCAGCTGAAAAGCAGGGGGGTTCTTCAGAGGGACCTGGACAAGCTGGAGAGATGGTCTGATTCCAACAGGATGAGGTTCAACAAGGCCAAGTGCTGGGTCCTGCCCTTTGGTCACAACAACCCCATGCAGTGCTACAGGCTGGGGACAGAGTGGCTGGACAGCAGCCAGGAAGAAAGGGACCTGGAAGTTTGGATTGACAGGAAGCTGAACATGAGCCAGCAGTGTGCCCAGGTGGCCAAGAAGGCCTATGGCATCCTGGCCTGGATCAGGAACAGTGTGGCCAACAGGTCCAGGGAAGTGATTCTTCCTCTGTACTCAGTGCTGGTGAGGCCACACCTCAAGTGCTGTGTCCAGTTCTGGGCCCCTCAGTTCAGGAAGGATATTGAGGTGCTGGAGCAGGTCCAGAAAAGAGCAATGAGGCTGGTGAAGGGACTTGAGCACAAGTCCTGTGAGGAGAGACTGAGGGAGCTGGGGTTGTTTAGCCTGGAGAAGAGGAGGCTCAGGGGAGACCTCATCACTCTCTACAACTACCTGAAAGGAGGCTGTAGCCAGGTCTCTTCTCCCAGGTGACCAGCAGTAGGACAAGAAAGCACAATCTTAAGCTCTGCCAGGGAAGGTTTAGGTTGGATATTAGCAAGAAATTTTTTATGGAGAGAGTAATCAGACATTGGAATGGGCTGCCAAGGGAGTGGTGGATTCACTGTCCCTGGAGGTTTTTAAGATGAGACTGGATGTGGCACTTAGTGACATGGTCTGGTAACCATGGCGGTGTTTGATCAAGGGTTGGACTTGATGATCTCGGAGGTCTTTTCCAACCCAGTTGATTCTATGGATCTATGATTCTATTATTCCTCCATTACATAGAATTATTTTTTGGTAAAATGTTTAAGTTATTTACATTTCCAAAAGTGCAGATTATTGCATTTTTTCCAGCTAGTTGGAGCTACATTAGAGCTAAAATGCCTCTTACACAATGCTTGACCTCCTCATTCCCAAGAAAATCCTTCCAGTTTTAATGAAGGAGAACCATTGTGCACAAAGCAGATGACAAGTACTGAGAATACTTGATTGTTTTCCAACTTCTGCCATGTGCTTCTGGGATGTTTTCCAGGGATTCATTTTACTTTGCTGTGCCTCAGTTCCCCACATAAGAAATGGAAATAACATTATCCAACAGCATGATATAGGAAACAGGTATTATCATTATTGCTAAACCAAAGAAAACATTCACCACTTGAATTTGTGGGTTTAATACCCGAAAAAAAATAAGGAGAGGAGTGAGAGACATGGTATTAATCACAATGTAAGAAATACGCATAGAAAGGGCTTGATCACAGCGATCTTAGCATCATGAGCAATCGTTACATACACAAAAGAAGTCCATAAGCAATCACTATGCTTTAGTAGCTCAAGGGATCTGCTTCCCCTCTAGAGAAAGAAAGCATTAACAGTAACTAAGAGAAAATTATTATTTCCCTGGATGCCATATACAGTTCTATAGAATCATCTACTACTGCTTACTATCCTCTTGTCCCAGGGCAGCTAAAAGGTTCATGTTAGGAGCAGCATTCAATAAATATTTAGTTTTTTTTAGAATGGACTTTCAGTGATCAAAAATTTCCTTTATATGGGATGCATCTTCAGTCACATTGCCTAATACTTCACATAATCAGAGAACAGACATAAGTTTCAAGTTACTACGAATTAATGGAAATAATAGCAGCATATGGGGGAAAAATAATGTTTCCATGAGAAAGCATAACATGCAGCTTCCTGTAATAGGACCACTATTTCACATGCAGTGGAAGATAATGGATCTCTTCAGCACTTACTAGGCTGCCCGAAATGTAAAGATGAAGCAGGCAGAAGCATAAAACTAACCACTGTCTTATTACATATTTCCCATAGAAAACTGGACATAGGCAATGCTTTTGCAAACTGGGACAAGCAGACTGACACCGCGGCTTTTCCTTTTCTGTGGTGCCTGTGCGGTCCACACACTCCAGTCCTTCTAGGGAGCCTGGGGGACCGGACTGCTGTGCCTCCACGGGTCCCGTGATCTTCTGGCAGAGACAACACTCTGCAAAAATGGGCTGTGAAGACGCTTTGGCTCACAATTGCTCATAGCCCAGGCCAGAGCTTGCAAGCTCCCTCTCCTCCACTATCAGGTTAGAGCGCGTGAGGAAAACAGGATTTCGCATTTAAAATAAAATAGGGGGCGAAGCATCTGTCCAGGGCTGCCTTTGCCTGCGCTTTAGATGCAGGAAGCCGCTCGGCGCAGTGTCAGCACTCAAACCTCACGAGTTTTTCCAGCAGGAAATGTTCCAGCTGGGCAGCTGCGGGACAGCGCTGCCCCCCAGCGCCGGGCGCCCGCCTGCGCACAGGCCCGTCCGTCCGTCTGTCCGTCCGTCCGTCCGCCTCGGCCGAAGGGCAGCTCCGAGGTCGTACCACGGCTTTCCTGGGATCATATCTATAGGTAAGGCTATGTGGAGATGTATATGCTCACAGATCTAGATATATTATATTAGTATGTCTATAGATATAGTCATAGAACTAGATACATTCTATGAATACATCCACAGAAATATGTATTTTTATTTTTATATTTCTATACATGTGTGTGTGAATATATCTATATATTCCACTGTGCAAGTAAATATTTACACTTATTCCACACAAAAGCACATTTCCATCCACACAGTCCATTGGTATTTTGTCCTCGTTTGTAGATATCAGCATAGCAGACAAACAATAAAGCAATAAATGCATGAGGGTAAAGTGCTAGGCTTGATGAAGAAATACTGATAATTCAAAGAATTCTCATATCTATGATAAATGAAGGTCCCTACACAATGAAGATGGTGGTTTACATCCCCATTTCACTTTCACAACTGAATTCCAGATCAACAAGGAACATCCTGCTTTATAAATGTGTGCTCTCTCCCTCTTCCCTCCCACCTCTGGTGCTCTTCTCCTAAGGTTTTATGATTATTTTTATTCCCAGCTTTCCATAAGGTAATGACCTTTTATACACATCAAGAAAGCCATAATTAAAGCTTGACACTCCCTTCAGCTACCAGCTTGTGTTCCTGAGTCACATTTTCCTCCATAAAACACTTGTAGGACTTCTGAAACACTCCAGCAACACTTCTCAACAAATAATGTGACTCCTACTGGGAACAGCAAAAGTGCACCATTAGGAAATGCCTCCTGAATTCTGGGTCCATAGCCACACTCCAGAAAAATTGCATTGATGATCTCAACTGGATGTCACGCTGCTGAAAACACAATCACTTTGCAGTGACCACATGGGCCCAGTTTTCACTTGTAAGTTAACAGTTTAAGACTGTATTCTGTATTGACTCTGACAAAATTTGCAGAGACTGACACCTTGTTCAGGCCGTGGAGGAAAGTGTTTTGTCTTCTACCTTCCCCCAGGCCACCCCCATCCTAATGTGCAGAGTCCTACAGTCGTGAGTGAATAGCTTGTTTTCCAAAGATATGACCTAAAGTAGGTCTAACTTTCATTATTTTAAATATAATCATTTTATATTCTACCCAGACAGGACTGACCTGAGATTTCCCAGGCCTTAGCTGGGCTCCAGTGCGTCTGACACAAAACTGCACCCTCAACACCTCTGCAGGAGGAGTTATTATACCAAGATTTTACCCCAGCCTTCAGAAAGATCTCACACCAGATCCTAAGGATGACTCAGCGAACAATCCTTATCTCCCCTACACCCCCTCGCAGAAAGGAAACTAATCCAGAGGCCTAAATTAAGAAGACAAAAACCTCAGAAACCATTCAGCAATATAGCAATACAGAAAATAAAGACACATGGAAAAAATAGAAGATCTGGAAGAGAAGGAGCAGTGCAAGGAGTTAGGGCAAAGAACACAACTTCAGGGATACCTCAGACTTGTTGCTTTAATTAGGAGATGAAATGACAAAGTATATGGACCTCTGCTTTGATTTCATATAGTAAATGTAGGTTCCTATACCATGAACTGCATTAAAACAAGGACACATAACCTTTATGGTGTGTGACATACTTTAAAATAAACATATCAGGATTAGACAGCTGTTACTATTTATGAGCTTTCTAACATATTTATTAATTTTGACTGTGTTTCAATATCTGGACCACATCACTTAATGTTTTAAGTTCATCCAGATAAGTAAAAAATGTGCTGGTGTATATGTTTTCCAAATACAGCAAAAGAATCTTCCCGGTCAAGCTAAATATGCTGGCATACACTATACTCTCACAAGAAACATGGGTCAACAAAAAAAGTGGCTTTATTGCTTTCTTTTAAAAATAAAATAATTTCCTAATATTTTCTTAGCTGTTTAGGTACATTGAGTTCTGTAAGACAAAGCAAAAGCATTTTAAACTTTGAATGGTGCCTCTTTGTTAAAGTAACTAACTAAAACCAACTTATCTAAAGCAGGATTTGGGATTTTGCTGTTAAAGGGCTGGAGCCAAGTCACCCTACAGACATAATGGCCTGCCGCAGATCAATAAGACAATACCTTTATCCCCTGGACCTTCTTAAGCTAATTTTGGAAATCACCCTGCCATTCATAATGAAGCCCTTTGTCTTCACATACCCATTTTCTGCTGCAGCTAGCAGAATTTAGTACTTTTTGACACTCCATCACCCTAACAGTTGTTTTACTTTGGTTTTGATACTGCCTGTGGAAAATGTGACATTTTAAAGTAGCAAGAAAGAAAGAAGAAAAAAGAGAGGAAACAAGTGCTGAACAATGAAAGACTTTGCATTCATGTGAAGGCAGCTCCACTGGCATGGAAATAGACGGACTAGCAGATGTGAAATCAAGGGAGGCTTTCCGGTGATTGCTGAATCATTTCTTCCTTTGTTATCGCTACAGGGCTTCCTGTCAGCAAGTCAACAGTGCATTCAGAATACTGCTAAAAGGCCAGATCCTATTCACTGAGGAGCCCCAATTAGCCATGTGATGTCAAGGGACCTTTTCACATCTAACACAGTAACATTGTACTGAAATAAAGGTTATCCACTTCCAAAGATGAAGGAGTGAAAGCAAACTAGAGCACACCCATGCACCACTTTTGGGGGCTATAACAGATTTTTACCATGTGCATATCAAGATTCATTCTGTTCTTGCCTTTTCCTCCATCAGATAAGCACTAGTCAGCAGGATTTTATTGGTTTTATTTTAAGGAACAGAATGTAAGTTACATGCAGGCCCTTTGAGGGAATAAATACACAAGTTTTACTGAGAATAATGGACTGAATTCACAAGTGTAAAAGCCACCCTGTCTTTGGGGTCATTGGATGAGGACCTCCAGACTGAAACCCCATTCTGACCTACGCTGTGTAAGCTGCTTGAATTCACCCCCAGCAGCACACACAGAAAAATAGATGGGTAGGTGCTATGACTCAAGGGCTACAGTAAAAAATAAGACAGGCATTAGATGCAGTTTTCACTGACAGCTGGACTTTGGCAAAAAGACTCAGTTATTTAGGGCTAACTGATCAGAGCAGCCATCTCTGCCTCTTTCCTGAGCACTGGTCCCTACCCCAGGGCAGCCTGAAGCTTATGACAGCAGAGGTCTGACACCTGCACCCAACACTGTCCTAGGGGCTGCCTGGTCCTCGTCAGAAAGAGCTACACAGCAAAGGAAAAGTGCATTGTGACTAAATGTCCAATCCTAGTGCTCCTTAGTGACAGCTTACTCTCCATGAGAAAAGGAAACCAGCTCTCAAGATGACAAACCTGCATACATAAAATCTGCAGTGAAAAGGAAGTAACTGCTTTTGCAAATCTCTGTATACAAAGCTCAAACTCTACAAGGAGTTTGTCCATGTAATTAATAGTATAGTTGCAGCTGTGTTCCAAAAGGAGGTAACTGAAAAAAGGACTATATAAGCTTCTTTTTTTATTACCAAGATTACATTTCATAACTGAATTATAACTTTATTTTAACAGAAATCGGGTTTTGCTTGAATTAAGCTAGTTTCTCTATACTTCTCCTATGTTGTAATGAACTCAATTCCCTATAAAAATATTATTTCCTACATCAGACTTTCAGTATTTTCACTGAGATTTCAAAGAAAAAGGAAAAAATAATCAAATACTCCTAGCAAGTATTATCTCACAGGTAATGGAATTCAGGAATACTCAGGTTGAAGACAATATTGCCTTTGAAGATAGGTCAATAAAAAATTCCATGTGAGATGCTCTATTTTACATCAGGGAGGAATAGTTTTTTTCAGTTAACTTTTACTCCTCTTAACACATAGGTTATCATAAATTTCAGGGTTTAAAGTTTCATTACTTAAAACTTCAGACAGTCCCATCTCAGCTTTTAGAGATAATGGAACATGACAAATAGAGAGCGCACACAGACAGCTTAAGCAATGCAAACTAATAAAAAAAACCCTGAACCTTACAATAAAAGTCTGTCTACCATATCAAGTGCCTATAGACAACTAAAGTGAAAGTCCCAACCAGATTTTTTTAGTTGCCACACAAACTACATACTGATTAAACTACACAAAAGATGGCTAACTAAATAGCACAAGGGTTTCTGTTATTTTTGTACCTCGAATAAAAATTCTTTCCCTAGACAATCTTAATACTTCCCTTTCCTTGTTCGTTTTTCTTGCATAGCTCAATTTTTATAAGCCCCCTCATTCATTTATGTGAGCCTTTGAGAGAGACCATCCATCTTGTTCAGTGACAAGCAAAACGGCTACCTAGCAGCACAGCATGGAAGACTGCCAATAATACATTAGCTGCAAGCATTACTGTCTTATTTTTTTCTGTATAAGACTTACAGACTAACATATTCTTAAATACAGTCACAGTATGTTTTCCTCTGCCCTCTGAACTAACTACACCTTTCTAGTAGAAGTAGACAAACTACATCTTTTATTAAGAGGAGTATACATATCAAAACCCCTCAGCTGCAGAACTTCAGAATCAGGCTTTTGATTTTTAGCAAAAGAGAAAAATTACAGAGAAACAAATCAACCCACTCCCACGCTACAATAAACAAGCACTTCTAACCTCCCTACATGAGGTAACAAACCTTTTCCTTACCCTTTAAAATAAGTAACCATGTAATCTCAACGAACTAAGTAGGTTTCTGTCACCTGTCTCTTTTTTTCTCATCAAGCAGATTAAGTTAGCTATTTAAGATGGTTTTTTCCTATTACCACTTAGAAGACAAGTAGTAAATCAAGGTAGTTTATGTACCTAATATACTGTTTTGATCCCTCTATACTAAATGGGTAACGTACATTAGAATAAATCTGTAAAACGTTTGGTATGTATTTTGATTGGGATGAAAAATGAGTTGCTATTTTAATTACTGTAATATGCCTATATAAATATGCTAATGGTTTAAAGTGCTTCAACTTTAAAGAACTTTCAAAGCACTGGTACTTTTATTATGAGCTCTACTGCTGTTACAGAATTCATAATGCACTCTTCTGGTTTACCATCCAATACAGATGTACAAACTCAAAAAAACAAATGGAACTGAAATGGAAAACCAATTTAATTCTGCTCTTTGCCCTTTTCTAGTGGTTGCAGCCCTCTGGCAGGAAAAGCTGAACTTTGTGTAAAGCCAGGCTCCAAGAGCTATGGCTTACAATCTGCCATACTAAGGTCAAGCAGCATTTAATATGCAGTGTTACAAACTATTAGGCCAAAAGATGCTTATTTGTGACTCAGTAGTACTTTCCCCAAGGCTGGGACAAATAATCAGGATGGAATTATTTCTGCTGAGTTAAGTCTGCCCATGCTTATGAGTCAATGAGGTGTCTGACTGACATCACTGAAGTGATTAAAGTACCTCAAGTCCTTTGGGCGAAGCAGGTGCTGTTAGTAATCCATCTGTCTGAGGTAAAAAAAAGCACTGCATCTGCTCAGAGTGTCAAGGTAGTGATCTAAGTGGGTTTTTTGGGGGGGTTCTCTCCTGAGAAATAGCAGGACATAAATATTTGTCTTCTGTAGATGCTGCTATAAACATAAATTATGTAGAGTGAAAAAAATACAGGATTTTTTTTCTCATGGAAACTCAGGTAGAGTGCAAGCTCCTCTCTTGTGGCTAGGGAAGCTGTGACTCACTTCTTTTTCTTTTTCTACATTCTACTAAGGAAGCCTTTGTACTATTGTGATAGACTGGAAGAAGAAAAATGTAGCCGATGCTGTATTCAAAAGGATAGGGATAAAAAAAAGGCCCTGACTAGAGGTATCATAACCAAAGCTTTCAAATACAAAAACAGTTCTGGGAAAGTTTTTCTACATGTTATTTTTCTTTTTAATGTAAAGTGTATTTATGATTATGAAGCTATATGGCAATTTTTCAAGTGTCTACCTCTCTAGAACTAGGGCACTACAGTTCCTCTGTTCTGGATCAACCAGAACACCCTCTCCTGGTTTCCCATACTTCGTGGTAAATACTGCTGTATTTGTGACAGAGGGAAATGCTGCGTGACAGAATAAATCCTGCTCTTCATAGAGTGGTGTTTATCTGCTAGTATAGGGCATTAATTTTCTTACTTAGGAGAGGCTTTTTTTCAGGTAAGCGCTCAACCTTTTTAGGGAACTGCTCGAAAGAGAATAGGAAAAAGGATAAACACCTAGCAGGAACACAGTGATTATCCTGTAGTGTGTTCTTAACATCTTAGGTGTAGCTTTTGATTATGGCTTTTGTTAAAACAATGCTTTTTTTCTTTAAGCAGTATTTACTGTGTATACCTTAACTTTGCCTGGCTTTTTGCTTAGGAGGAAGAGCTCTTCCTTACATTCCTTACATATGAACAGATTAAATCTATCTCTTTCCTTTCCCCATGAAATTATCATATGTGCCTCTATGGAAAAACTGATGTTGTATTTTTCTTCTCCACAAAACCTAGCATTAACAGTATAGTTTGAAGTGCAATTAGGACTTTTGCTAGCCTGGAAATGTAGGATGTTTCGTTGTGGTTTTGGGAGTTGAGTTTTTGGAGAGGAACTGTAAGGCTATTAATGATGCTTAAAAAAAAACGTTGCAGGACTCTTTCAAGAAAATTTAATTTAGCCGTGTTAATAATAACTGTAAAATGCATGCAAGCCATTTTTATTCCCTTACTTGGTGCTGTGAAGTTTGCATAGAAGTGGTCTCTGGAGGGAAACAATACAGAATTAGTGATCTGCATACCATGATTTTTTTTATTGGTTTGGTTGGTATTTAACTACAGTCTAACCAGTATTAACCTGCTTTCTGAAGTTGTTCTTCTACTGTAGGATTTTATTCTTTTCACATTTCTTCAGCTCTCCCTCAAATCTGAAAGTCTACATCCAGTTCAGGTACTACAGAACGAACAACATGTAGTAAGTCACAGTAGATAAAAACTCAGTCCTAATTTCTTGGTAGGTAACCTCTGTGTGAAGGATTGCACTGGCAACTTACCAAAATTTTAAGGACTACATTTAAGTTTTGATAAAGAAACTGTATACAATAGCATTTATTGTACCTTCCTTATTAGAGGAACAGTTGTTGCTTGTTTTAGTCTCGCCAGCAACAGAAGCATGAAATTTAGCTTTGCCCATGACTGATTCCTTGTGTTCCAGGTCCAACCAATCTTTTCTCAAATAGAATTGAAGTCCTGGGGAATTGTCAACATCAGTTACAGTCCTGCAGAGTCTGATCCTATAATTGGATGCAACTTTGTTCCTTTCTGTAAAACATCAGAGGATTGCTCAGGTCCACAGACTCAAACAGACGATTAATGTTAGATTTAAGAAGAATTACTGTACTGACTTATTAGGACCAAATTTTTGTTTTAAATGCTTTTTCTTTTTGTTTTCCCCCCCTTTCTTTGTCCAGAGAGCATTCTAGTATAAGACAAGCATGTTGAGTTAGAGATATATTGTATTTCCTTTTCTCTTTCAAAAGTTTATTTCACTAAGGATTCAGAAATCAGGTAATTATCACTTACAGGTATTCAGCATGCCTAGAAGATTCAAATGCAATATATTATCATTTTACTAATTTATGAACTAGAATATGTGACTCAATTATTTTTGGACAGCAACATAGGCTTGTTTCCTTTTTATGGTTGCCTACATAGGACTTGTTACTAGCAATTCTTCTTTTGTTATTTTTATTACTGCTGGCAGTTTTCCAGCATCGATTAAAACTTGTTGGGTTTTGAACATATACAGAACTTGAGTTTTGCTTTTTTGTTGTACTCAGGTCATCATTTGCCACACTGCCATGAGATGCCACCAGGCAGAAATGATAGTGCCTGGATTCCTTTCATTAGAATTAGTATTTTAATTACAGGATTTTCAGACTTATTAAGTAAATACAGGTGCTACACTGACAGACTGTATGCCTGTGGTTTACAAAGCATTTATTAATGTACAGCCTCAGCTTTGTTATTACAAGTTCAGCCCTTCATGATGCTACATCAAGGAGTTGAGTTGTATAAAGAAGCCTGAAAATTCTCTGGTACTCACAACTAGAAGCTTTGAGAGGTCAAAAGCAAGACTGGAGTCCTGTCTCTGTGTGCTGTGTGAGAGGCAGTCATTTCCCTAGTTTTTAGGTAGCTTGTGACTGAACCAGGGAGCTCAGAATGTGAGAAAAAAATTAAAGAAGAGGAAACTTAAGCATTAAAATTAAGAAAGAATGAGTTTCTAAAAGCAGGTTTGAACTGTTAAGTTCTCATTTTGTATCTACTTATACTTTGTATAATTTCTTCATAAATGACTAGGAGCAGATAATGCAGGATATATCCAGCAAAGGTGGTTCGCCACTTGCATTCATTTCAGCAGAACTCTGTATGAACACAGTGATTAATGGACAAAAGCTGAGTGCACAAGTTATAGTCCTCAGCATGCAGGGCACACTGGCTACGAATACCTAAATGGAATAAAAATCAGTCAAAACTGTAGCTGAAGTGCAAATCTCTTGCTAATAATCAGGCTTGATTTTGATGTGGCACATATAATTAACATAACACAGCAGCATAAAAGTAAAGACAATCTTTTATTAATATAGATTGTCAGCAAAATAGTGGGTTTTTTCTTAATTAATCCCTTCCACCAGTGGTAAATGGTATGGGGAGATAGCAGGGCTTTCTGAAATAAAACACACTTAGCTAGCCTGCTAATGTTGAATCAACCACCTCTTTTCAGCTGCATTGTTAAAACCATGCTATTGGAGAGGATGCATAGATTTTTGGGAGGGTCGAGAGTGAAGGATGGTCAGCACCTGTGGGTGAGCAGGGAGTCCCAGTCTCCCAGGTTTGTATTGCAAAGCGCTTTGAGCCATCGCAGCGGAGAGCTGCTGATTCCTGCCTGCGGGCAAGACTGCCCTCGGTGGTACGCGTGGGGCTGGTGGGAGGAGGGGGGTTGGGCACGGAAAGAAGGAATGTCGGGGGCAGGGTAGGGAACCGCATTTTGCTCCAGAAGAACAGAGAGGTGCGAAGACACCCCCGGCTGCCCGAGGGAACGCGCCTTCCCTCGCCGAGCCGGCGCTGCCCGGGCCGCTCCCGGCCCGCCAGGCGGACACCAGGTGGCGCCATTGTGCCGCAGCCGGGCCGGGCGGCGCCGCCGGGAGCGGGATGTGCTCCCGCCCGGGGAAGGCATGGGAAAAGGCAGCAGCGTCTCCGAGGCTTGGGCACACGGCCGTAGGCACCGTCCGGAACGACGAGCAACGGGGCGGCCCGACGTGTGCCGCTGTTGGAGACGCCAAGCGCTGAGGTCGCAGCCGGGGGTTGCAGCGCTTGCCTCCACGGGTAACTGGGGCTGGCTTACAGGCTCTCTGAGGAGGGGAGGGGGGAGAAGCCTTCAGGACTGTAACTGCAAAAAATAATGTTTTACCAGCATCTTTACCACTTTTAGAACCGCCCTCAGCGTTATTCAGTTGTCGGTCGCGGATGGAGGTCCAGGGCTGGGCGCGGGCTGAGAGATCTGCACTGATGGCTCAGGACATCTTTATCCACAGAATTGTTTCTTCTTCATGAGGCTTTTGAACAAAAATTTTGATGGTAAGGAAGCATGACACAAAGTTGAGAAGAGGCTACAGACTATGTTCCCAAAAAGTCAGGAGCCAGGAGTCAGTAGGGGATTTTCAGATATTTAACCCATGAAGTGACAATTGCTGGTGCAAATTTTCCTTTGGGGATGCAGTTGTAAAGCATTCAGTGAACATTGTCAGCATACCAGGAAAGCTGTGGCTCAGGGAAAGAAAGCAAGCTTTTCATCAAAAGCAACTCTCTTATCTGAAGGACACAAGAATAAATCTTAGTACATATCTGTATGTGGATTTTAATACAACAAAACCAAGACAAGATTGCATTTGAAAACTTTTTTAAAATTTGGGCAAAAGTTAATATATTAAGCTTTTTTAATTTTTTATACTGTTTGTCAACTTCTTGCATTTCACTTATCTCTGTACCATCACCAGAGTGGTTTTAGATTGGACATTCAAGAGTGATATTTTTCCCAATTGTAGGTTAGCTTCTTGTCAGCTTAATTATACCTGAATAGGTGCATATGAAGCTGAATACTCAATTTGGTCAAGGTTTTTTTGCTACTTGGGCACATACCATATTTCTGGTTGCATGAGAGTTTTTAAATTATATAATCTCATTCTGTGAACTTCACAAAGTAAACATAAGATTGAGAAGACTCACCTGGGTCATAACAGTGGCTGGGCTCTAGTCTGGAGAGATAATCTTTACTTGTTACATCTTGTTCTGGGGCGATTTGGGTGAGGTGTGCTTTAAAGATTTGTAACATCACTGCTGTTGAGCTGGAAAGTTGCATGAGTACATCCAAAGCTTTCCTCTGTTGTGCCCTACTGTGCTTCTGAATGTCTCATTTAGCAAGTTGTGAGTGATTTGGACTTAATCGGAGCAATTTTTTGACTCATGCATTCACATCAAGAACAGATCAGATGGTACAAAATGTTCTTGAATGTTCATGTTCCTGTAGTAATACTATTACCTAGGCAAAACAATCTTTCAGTTAAAATAGAGTATACCAGTTTTACTTTCCTAAGGCTTGCCCTTAAAGAGAGTGAACACAGTAACACACATCAGACTCAACAAGATGATTTCTGCCAGACAAGATGATTTCCTCTGAGAGTTAACAGTCCAAATCTTACAGCTACAGAGTCTTAAAAAAGCTGACAAAGAGATTTTGAATACCTTGTTCTATAAGTTCTGACCAATGTAAGATCTACCTGTTATTACTTGGTAAAAAAAAAATAAAATATTTGCTTACACTAAGAATGAATCTTATTATAAGTGCATACGAAGTTTCTCAGTGTTTCCATTCTTATAACAGTAATTTTTCATTGGTATATCTGTAGTTTTATACGGAATTGAAAGGCTATATAGGCCATATGCCTCTCATTATTTACATTTAGGCTATAAATGCCCTTAAGAAGTCCAAGTTTTTAAAAGCCTGAGAGTTGAGGGTGGAGTGTATGTAGGGATATCAAGCATGGCAAAGCATACCTTGTTAGCAAAAGGTATTTACTTAAAAAGGCTAGGTGGATTACAAGTTGTCCTGTGTCAAAGCTAAAGCAAACAGAGTGGTTTGGACTGTACTGTGAAGTCCACATCAGTGTTCCTACAGAGGCAGTAATGAACTTTTGCTCTCTATCCCCAGCAATTCCACCAGTTCAGGCACCAACAGCCAATGTGCTGTTCCAAATATTATTTTATGCATTCCTGGGTTTAATGCTCCCAAGCAGGTGACTGTCAGGGTTAACCAGATGGGTGTTTTCTATACAGCTTCTGTTTGGGCAAGCACAGTCTTGGACTGGGAGACTGTGGATTCAAGAGTGTTAAAATTAAGTATACTCAAGTGGCAAGAATTTCCCTGCCTGGATGGAGTTTACAAATAATTTTTCTACATTACTGTTTTGTGCTAGTTATTGACCCTGCTGAGAAAGATAACTTTTACACTGACCTATGCCGCCTTACCCAAAAGGTTCCTGCAGATGATAAGATCATTATCCTTGGTGATTTCAACGCCAGAGTAGGAAAGAATTTTGAAGCCTGGAAAGGAGTATTAGGCAAGCATGGTGTTGGAAACTGCAACGATAATGGTCACCTTCTGCTAGAATCCTATGCGGAGCAACAGCTCACCATCACTATCTTCCAGCAGAAAAACAGTCTGAAGACAACCTGGATGGATCCCAGATCTAAGCATTGGCACCTCATTGATTATGTCCTGGTGTGACGGAGAGATGTCCGCGATGTCCACCACACCCGCGTGATGCCCAGTGCAGAATGCCAAACAGACCATCGACTGGTGCGCTGTAAACTTAACTTCAATCTTAAATTCAAACCTAAAAGGGGTGGTATCCCAAGGAGGAGACTCCAAGTTAACAATCTTCAATCAGCCACAGTGAAAGACAGATTCCAGGCAAATCTTCAAACTAGGCTCGAAAATCATTCTATAGATTCTATAGATCCCTCTCCTGAAACACTTTGGCACCATATTAAAAACAGCATCCTGCAGTCATCTGAAGAATCCTCGAGGTTCTCCTTCAAGAAGAACAAGGACTGGTTTAATGAAAACAATCAAGAGATCCAGGAATTGTTGAGGAAGAAGAGAACCACCCACCAAGCACACCTTGCACTGCCATCCTGTCACGTAAGAAAAGCAGC
Source organism: Pseudopipra pipra (assembly GCF_036250125.1). Lineage (NCBI taxonomy): Eukaryota > Metazoa > Chordata > Aves > Passeriformes > Pipridae > Pseudopipra > Pseudopipra pipra. The sequence goes on from NC_087551.1 coordinate 53,014,070, forward strand.
CTTTCGCCTTGCATGCAGCAAGCTCCAACAGAAACTCCGTGACATCCAGAACAAGTGGTGGATCGATCTAGCTGAAAAAACTCAATTATGCGCAGACACGGGTGATCACAGAGGATTCTATAAGGCCTTGAAAACAGCGTATGGGCCTACATACCAGGTCCAAAGCCCTCTACTCAGTGCAGATGGTCAAATGCTTCTGACAGATAAAACCTCCATTCTGAATCAATGGTCTGAACACTTTCAGACTCTTTTCAGTACTAGCTGTGTAGTGCAAGACAGCAATTCAGTCCATCTCACAACAACCGGTGAAGAATGAATTGGATATTGCCCCCACTTTGGGAGAAACTCTTAAGGCCATACAACAGGTGAAAATTGGCAAGGCAGCTGGGGTTGATGGAATTCCACCTGAAGTCTGGAAACATGGGGGCCAAGCACTCCATGCTAAATTTCACGAGTTTATGGTGCGCTGTTGGGAACTAGGTGAGCTACCATCTGACCTTTGTGATGCAGTCATCATCACTTTGTATAGAAGAAAGGAGCTAAATCAGACTGTTCAAATTACCGTGGTATCACTCTGCTCTCCGTTGCTGGCAAAATCCTGGCAAGAATACTTTTGAACAGACTAATACCCGCTATAGCAGAAGGAATTCTATCTGAAAGCCAATGTGGTTTCAGAGCCAACAGGAGCACCACAGACATGGTATTTGTTCTCAGACAACTGCAAGAGAAGTGTAGGGAACAGAACAAAGGTCTCTATGTAACCTTTGTTGACCTCACCAAGGCTTTTGATACTGTGAGCAGAAAAGGTCTATGGCAGATTTTGGAATGTTTAGGATGTCCCCCTAAGTTCCTTAAAATGATCATCTCACTTCATGAGGATCAGTGCAGCCAAGTCAGATATGGCAACACACTTTCTGAGCCCTTTCTAATGACCAGTGGTGTGAAACAAGGCTGCATTCTTGCACCAACCCTATTCACAATCTTTTTCAGCATGATGCTCCAAAGGGCCACTGCAGACCTCGATGATCAGGACAGTATCTACATTTGATATTGTACCGATGGAAGCCTATTCAACTTGAGGCAACTGAAGGCCCACACTGAGACCTTAAATCACCTTGTCTGGGAGCTGCTTTATGCTGACGACGCTGCCCTTGTCGCCCACACAGAAGCAGCTCTGCAGCGTTTAACATCCTGCTTTGCAGACGCTGCTGAGCTCTTTGGGCTGAAGTCAGTTTAAAGAAGACAGAAGTTCTCTATCAACCTGCACCTCAGGAAGTCTTCCATCATCCCCATATCACCATTGGCCAATCAGAGCTCAAACCAGTCCAGCAGTTTAATTACCTAGGTAGCCTCATCTCCTCGGATGGTAAGATTGATGGAGAGATAGACAACAGGTTAGTAAAGGCATATAGTGCCTTCGAAAAGCTTCATAAAAGAGTTTGGTGAAATAAACACTTGAAGAAAAGTACAAAGGTCAGTGTTTACAGAGCCATTGTGCTGTCTACTCTTCTATATGGATCTGAATCATGGGTCATCTACCGCCACCACCTGCTACTCTTAGAACGCTTCCATCAACGCTGTCTCCTAAACATCCACTGGTCAGATTATGTGACTAACACGTCTGTTCTAGAACAAGCAGCAGTCACAAGTATTGAGGCCATGTTGCTGAGAACACAGCTGTGCTGGGCAGGACACGTCTCCAGGATGAAGGACCACCGCCTCCCTAAGATCTTGCTTTATGGTGAACTTGCCACCGGCTGCCACAAGAGAGGAGCCCCAAAGAAAAGATACAAGGACTCCCCGAAACATCTCAGCCTTGGCCATATTGATCAACTGGTCTACTCTGGCCTCCAATCAGGAGGTCTGGAGACACACCATCTATAACGCTGCTGCTGCTTCTTTTGAGAAAGCACACAGGATCACTCTTGAGGAGAAAAGACAACGCAGAAGGAATCGTGTCTTGCAGAATATACCACCCAAGGAGTCCTTCTGCTGTGCCAATGTGATTGTCTAAATCTAATTTGTTAAGACTGAAGCAAATAAAAAAGCTTGAACCAAAACTACTCATTTTCTATGTTATTTGCTTGAGATAGTAAAGAGAAACTATGGAAATGACTCTTAGTGTATTGTGCTCACTTTTATTATGGTCTGTAATGAGTTAGCAGAGTGGGAGAAATAACTTTGCTTTTGCAGCCTTATTGTTGGAAGTTGGAAATTTGGTATGTATGGGCAGGAGACAGAAAGTAACATACTGTGAAGGAATGATCCAAATTGCTGATTAAGGTCTGCCCTTAATGCTGTCAGCCTGCATGTAAAAAGCATCAGGTAAAAATCTTTTCCTTGTTTTTCCTTTCTTTTTTTTTTTTTATTAAGATAATGTTCTCAGTTCGTCATCTCAATTGTTCTTACTGCAATCCTTTTGACCTTGTTGCTCTACAAACAGCACTACCCCAAATAAGCAGTCTTCTACTGTTTATAATGTCTGACATTTATTAATGAATCATCCTTGAATTTTCCTTGAAATACTTAAGTATATTTTAGAAAGTTTTATTTTTTAGTGCTGGAATTGAATTCTTCAAGGTGATTTCAGTACATATATGTATGTATAGATATATCTACTGAAAAATTATTTATGACTTTGTTTTAGTTTGAGCTTCCCTCAAAAGAAAAAATGGATATGTTTGTAGTTGGGATTGACTATAAAACATTTTTTAAGTCTTTTACATTATTTGCAAGCTGAAATCATAGATTGTTCTATCCTTGTAGTTCTGCTGTTACATTTAAAATGATGCAAGCATGGTATAATTGTTACTGCAAATGCATTGTCTGACCTTTATTTTAAAAGAATTGTCTTGTTAGGAGCAGAACTAAACATGACTATGCAGCTGTAGGAAACAATGATCACTCTACCTTGTAATTGTACACTACAATCAGAAACAGGATGGCACAATCTTCAGGACTAGAACCCCACACAGAATAAGAAAGCATTAATAAATGCTTTCTGGCTAAGCGTATCTTAGCAATGTTGTAAATGCCACAGTAGGTGTGACTCCAGCACATTTTTGCATCAGGTTATCCAAACCTTCTACAGGCAAATCTGACAAATGTTACTTAAAGGTAATTTCCAAGACTTTGCTCTCCTTTCCTGATTAAAGCAGTTTACTTTGAAATCAACACAGATTTATAGTGTGTGCCTCTGAGAGCCGTAGCTGGCCTGCAAATTAAACCTTCAATTGCTTTTGAACATGCTTTTTTCAATAAAGTAGTCTTGAGGTGGTTTCCGTGGTGGTGTGCTGAGTCTGACAATATTATGCCACGACAAGTGCAAGGTATTCATGGTCAGTCAAGCTTGACAAGCAGGAACTGTGTAGTAAACTAACTGGGGTTCCAAATTATCAAGCTGTCATGAGTAATGTGTGGTTACAAATGGTTCAAAAATTCTCTTGCAACCTCTGAAATTTTTAAGTACTTGAGAAAGAGCTCTTTATGTGAACCTATGTCTGTAAGAAACTCAGAAGTTCAACAGAAAATTTATTTTTCTACTTTTAGTTACAGTTTAAGCTTTCACAATGGTTATAGTGAAGGAGGACTGAAAATGCAAATGAAAGAGGAAGATGAGGTAGAGTTAGTGAAGAAGGACAGAGGGGAGAAATGTGCTAAAGCTCAGTAAAAAAGTAAGCAACTTTTTGAAAATGCACTGAAAAATTAAGTAGAGATAGGCAGTGTGCATGGAGGATAACTTGTAGCTGTGCATTCAAAAAAATTGTGGAGAGAGTTATTGTGAAGAAAACTGAGCGACATCCTCTTACCTGAAGCTACAAGGGACGAATAACAGATCTACTTTCCTGTGTTCTCTGCCTACTGGAACACCAGTTCTCCCTCCTGACAGTTGCATGTGGTTTTGAATCTAACACTTGCATGTAGTTTCCTCTGCTAAGAGGAAACAAAAGGGTATTGCTCACTTGGATGACGGATTTCTTAAGAGCATTTGCCAGTTTGATCTCGTTTGATGTATTGAGTCTATATTTGGACTTGTCCTTGTAAGAAGTAAGAAAAAGGCAGGCATACCTATTTCACCTTCTCTTATGGGGAAAAAAATGCACTAAACAGCAGATTAAAGACCTATTCAGTCCTACTTTTCTCTCTAATTGCAAAGCTAGGTGTTTGCATACACACAGGAAGCGTGCGCCATCATTGCAAATTCCACACTGATGTGTTGGAAAGCAACTGGGATCTTCATTTGCAAAACTAAAGCTTCTGGTAAGAGTTTCAGCAGTAGTGCCAAGTACTGGAACTGCAGAAAGCTTGTGCTGCACAGCAAGTTGACACTTACTCTGCTGTGCAGCACAATGAGAAATCTCCTGGCTTTGGTATGTTAGCAGTGATAGTGCAAGTCACTAAACTAGAAGCCTTGTGGGGCAAGGTGGCCTTGCCCCAGAATAAGCCAGTGTTTCTGCACTAATACTGTTTTCATATGACTTCATTTGTATGCTTGCTTAACTTAGAACATGTAAGTACAATCGGAGATGTATTACAGTATCCATTCTGTTACCTATTTCTCATTCTTGGATGACAGCCAGCTCCTTATGAGATCAGAGAAGTACTGTACTCCCATTCTCCTTTCTACTGATGGAATTAAATAGGGGTGTTAAAAGGCTTTGCAAACTCTTTAAGTGGTAAAAATATTTGTTTAAACGTCTGTTACAGACCTACAGCAAGTAGGTTGAATATGGGGGGAGGGAAATCACTTAGTTTCAAATTCAGACTCTGCTTTTGAGGCCAAGGCTTTGTGCATGTACCTCTAAGTGTAAATCCTACCCCTCCTTCTCTGGTTTCTCCTTTATTGGAATAACTTTTATGCTTCTGGAAAAAATTTTCTGGAAAAGCAATTGTGTGGTAGTTTTGTGATCACTTTGAAGCCAATTTCAAAACTTTTTCTGGAAAGTTTTTACAGCATGGTATTCTATCCATTTTAATAAGGAAAATTAGGCTTGCTTCAATTTCATCTAAAAGGAAAGCTACCAGATGCTGGAGGATTGTTTGTAACTTCAGTATTTCAGTAAGTTTTCCAAAGGAGTACAAAGTAAATAGTTTTAGCAGTTATTCTTGTAATACAATTAGTATAATGTAAAGCCTTCACAATAATTTGAACAGAATCACCTCTTCGTATTTTATTTACTCTTAATTCCCACGGGAAGAAAAAAAAAAAGAACAAAAGAGGAACAAGAGGAACAGAGGCTTTGTCCCTTCTGGTAAGCATAGTGTGCTGCTCTTAAATCATCTGTGAAAAGGGTTTACCAGACGGTTGCACTGAGCTATGCAGTTCATACAGTATCAGTGCTACTCAGATTGGAAGGGACCTGGGGAGCTCTCTGGTCCAACCTCTGGCTCAAAGCAAGGTCAGTTGTGAGCTCTGAGTAGCTTGCTGAGGTCTTTATCCCATGGGACCTTGGAAAGAGATAGAGACTGCACAGCTTTTCTGGAAAACCTACTTCACTGCTTGGCCATCTTCACAATGGAAAAGGCTTTCCTTCAGTTGAGAGGTCAGAACCTCTCCTGCTTTAAGTGAAGACCAGTGCCTCTTGACCTCCTGCTATGTAGGAGGTCTGCAAAAAGCCTTAGTCAATTGCTTACAAATGATCAAAAATGTTAATGAGCATTATTCAGTTATTTTGTTTTGCAGGTATTGGCTGCTAGTGGGTGCCCTCCCTACCTCATGGCCATCTTTCTTTTCAATCTGAATAGACCCTGTCCTCTCATTCTCTCATAACAGGGCAGTTGCTCTTGCCTCCTGGCCCTCTTGGTGGCTTGAGACTGCAACAGCAGTGGTTGTTAGAGGTAGGCTTTTTCCCTAAGTAAGCTGGTTGGGGGTAACGGTGGAGGAACTTCCAATTCTGTTCGTAAAAAGACTTAATAATTTCTCTTGTGTTTGTATAAGAATGGAGCTGTAGGATTCCAGGTCTGCCTCAGATGCTGGGCTTATCTTAATTTATAACTTACCTTGTTTTTGAGTAAAACTCACTTCAGTTTGTAAGGCTGTGGCTCAGGCCTGAAGTGGGATCTTCACTGTACATGAAGAGCCCTTATGGCTCTGGTCTGAGGGGTACTTGTGGCTCAGGCCTGAAGTGGGATCTTCACTGTCCATGAAGAGCCCTTATGGCTCTGGTCTGGGGGGTACTTGTGAGAGCAGGAAGGCACAGTCTATCCAGAGCCTGGCTTAGGGTTGTCACTGGAAAATAATGAAACACAATTCAAACGGGAGTCTAATTCATGCTGTCATATGTCTGCTGTGTCAGTAGAGTTGAAAGAACATAACCAAGCAAGGGGAAACAGCAGCTAAAGACAAACCTAAGGTTTCATCCTCAGTGGTTCTGAGCTCCTTCAGGCTCTCCCTTATTTAGGTGAGTCATGTGGCAGCTTTGTGTTTGAGGGAACAGACACCTATGCCCTGGATGCAAGTCTTCCTGATAGAGCTGTTGCTGCTGGGATTTCTGAGCTGAGCAAGGTGTTTGTTCTTCAGGGGGAGGCAGGCGCTCTGCTGGACTGGCATGGTGGTGCAGGTATGGGTGCCACTGCTTTTCATGGAACTGCACCCTGTCCACAACTTAACCTGGGAACACACCCTGGGTTGTCAAACAGAAATGCCTTAATGCCTAGGGATGAACTTGGAAACCTTTTGGTGTTGGATTGTTAAGTCATAATATTCATGTATTAAGTGCACTGGGTCTCGTGATCGATTTGCATTACGATTTTGTGGGTTTTCTTCTTTCCTCTCGATAAATAATATTGATTACTAATGGGCTTATTTAATTGTCGGGGGTTATTTGCCCTCCTACGTCTCGCTGATTCTCTCTCCCGCTGCTTTTCTTCAAGCCTGCGTGCCGTTCCCGGTTTCCCCGGCGGGCCTTGATGGGAGGAAGGTAACGCGAACCGTCCGGGCATCCGGAAACGCGAAAACGGCGTCCCAAGAACTCCTGGACTTGCCTCCGGTGACGACACAGAGAGGCGTTTAACACCGCGCTCCCGTAACCCTTCCCTCGTCGCCCGCTCTCGGAGGAGGAGGAGCACGGAATCACAGGAGGAGGAGGAGGGGATCGGGCGGGGCGGACGCGCCGCCATCCCGGCAGCGCCCGTGGCGCGGGCGGTGTGCGGGTGCCGCCCGGCAGGGGGCGCTGTGGCCGCTCTGCGCCGCTCCGGGTGCTGCGCTGCGAGGAGCCCCCGCGTGTCCGCCATATTGGCGCCCGCGCCGCAGCCGCTGCGCGTTGTTCGCCCATCTCCTGCCGGCGTGGCCGCCCGGAGCACAGCGCGCCAGGGAGGGAGGACGGGAGGGAGGGAGGGAGGGGAGGGAGCGGAGCGCCGGCGCGGCCGGGCGGGAAGCGGGGCGAGGAGGAGACGGAAACGAGCGGGGCCCCCCGTCTCCTCGCGCCCGCCCCCTGCGCCAGCCGCCATGGAGAGGAGGCCCGGCGGCCCCTGAGCGAGGAGCGCACGCACGCACCGACCGAGACTTGCCCCCGCCCGGCCCGGCCCGGCCGCCATCCGCCATCCGCGGAGAGAAGCCGCCCGGCCCCCGCCTCCGCCGCGACATGGAGGCCGTGAAAGCCTTTAACAGCGAGGTGTGTAGCCCTTTCTCCACGGCTCTCCCTCCTCGGGGCCGGGGAGCGGGCGGGGCCCCAGGGCCCGGCGCCTTCCCTGCCCCCTCCTTCCCGCGGGGAGGGTGCGAGAGCCGGGGAGGCCCGGGGGTGCGGGAGCGCTCCCGCAGGCCGGCCCGGGGCTCCCCCCCGCGTCGGGCGGGAAAGGGCCCTTGTCGCCGTCCCTGGGAAGCGGGCGGGTTGAGAGGGTAATGGAGACGCCCCCCCTTCCACCCAACTCCTTCCGCCGTGAGGCTGGGGGCGGCTGGAGGGGAAGAATGGATCTGGCGGCGGACTGGGGAGAGAGGAGGGTGCGGGAGGAAGAGGAGGAGGCCTCTCTCCTGCGCCTGGCCTGCAGTGGGGCGGGTGATGCCCGGACAACTTCACGCAGCGGCCAGAGGAGGCTGCGCGGGGCGGCGTGGGGGGCTCCAGGACCGCCAGGCAGGGGGACCGTGCCCTTCCCCGCCTTTCCTCTCCTCTCCTGCCACCCTCTTCCTCCTCGCTGCTTACATGTGTGCCCGCACCCCGCCAGCGCGCATTTTTAACACCTCGTGGAGCTGTGTTTTAAATCTGGGGATGGGAATACAAAGGCCTTGAAGGCTTGTCTCCGGGTTTGTGAGCGTAGTATATTCGCAGTGGTCGAGATGGAAGCAGACATTCCCTACGTGCTGCACAGAGCTCAAATCCTGCACCGAAGTACTGTGCAGAGAGCGGGCACTCAAGAACACATGCTTACAGGCTGAGGTATTGATACGGCACCTGGCTTCTCTTTTGTGCCCAAAGTTAATGTTTATTTTATTGCAAGATGGTTCTTGTGGCAACTCTTTGTTCCTTTCATTGTCAGTTTGTAGTGTTTATATTTTGAAGTTAATGTAAAAGCAAGGAAAATGAATACGTATTTTTCTTCTTACAGAGTCATCCGTGTCACAAAGTAGATTTTTACTTATATTGACCTTAGAAAGTATCATCTCTGATTACAATATATACTTCTACAGACCGTTCACATACTGGAACTCCGAGTTGCTCTCTCACCCACCCCTGCGAGGATGTAGTATGATTTTAATGATTTTAAGTAATATGGTTCCATTTGAGCTGTGGTGGAACACGTTGTTTCTAGAAGCTACAGTAAGATAGGTTTTAAAATAAGCAGGTACTCTCCAATAACTCAGGAGCAGTTATGCAGCCCTAACTGATGTGCAATTCTAGGTGTTGCACTTCATGCAATTTGAATTCTTAAGTAGAAGAAAACACATTGTGGCTGCTAGAAGAAAAATAAACTATTTTTCCAATTTTTTTATTTGATTGGCGTATATGGGAAAAGGAAGAATTTGGTCACAAGAACAGAAGAACATAGGGTATTTAGACTGTTTTCCTCATATACCTACTAGTATGAGCAGAAGTCTTCATTTTCATATTGAAAAACAACTTATAACTGGCTTGCTGAGTGCTCAGGTATAAGTACTGTAAAAATAATTAAGTCTGAAACTTAAGGTGACAACTGTACTGAAGAGGAGAGCTTTACAATATGCTTTACATTTTCTAAATACTTGAAAAACAGTACCCTTTGTGTTGTTGGAAAAGAAAATGCAGAATATCAGACAGACATTTTAACCAACTTATCTCTTTTATAATACTATTATAGTATTAATAGACAGCATCTGTAGTTTAAGCTGTATCTCTGTATTTGGATGCTGGGCTACACTGATTGGAAATTTTTAGAGATATCATGACTAAACCCCTGATCCTGGAAGTAAATGGTACAAGACTTGCTGTGTTTAGGGAATCCCAAGTGTCATTGCTAGCCACTCTTAACACTTCTGTACCCAGTGCAGAACATGACTTTAATTTAACTTTCCATCATTGTCTCTGGTCAAACTTACCTATACATATTTTGCATTTTAGAACTGAAATGATTACTAAATATTTAAAGTAGCTGAAATGTATGAGTCAGTAGATTGCTGTACCCAAATAGTTTTGATTAACTTAGAAAATATTTGCACTTCACTTGTAAAAATCCTTTACTTTGTTTATGTTATGTTTTAAGGTCATGTTATGCTCCAGAAATCGTGTCTGACTGCTGTTCTGGAGTTTTTTGTCTTAAAATAGATATACATTCAATTTCCTAGCAGATGGGGTAGTCTAAATCATATCAAAACTTTTACCATACTTTCTCTTATGCAGTTTGCATTTGGTTAATAATTTTATAGCAGTTTATGTAACTTACTGGTGAAAACAAGGTGATGCTTAAGAAAAAGCATTCCAATACATTTAAACACTTAAGTCTGTAGGTTGAGTACTTCTGGACTTGATTTGTTTGTTTGGGTTTTTTTTTAAAGAAGGAGTTGTGTTTGTATTCTGTAATGAAGCTAAAATGAAGGCAGCTGTCCTTCTAGGTAGTATAGCTTACTCCAGGCTTGTGTGTGAGCTGAGTAGTGTCTTGTTTTATGGCTATCCTATATAGCAGTCAGGATTGAAGGGATTAATGTAGACTTGTCATTAATTTGACTAGGAGGAAATATTTCACGTTTATTTGAACACTGACTACTGGAAATAACGCTGGCTATTGCAGAAAGCTGTTCAGCGTCTAGTGATGATACGTGGCATTGTCAGTGCTGTACCTAATAGTACATACAAATTAACCCTAACATTTAAAGTCTTGGAAAAGGTATATTTAAAGCTGAGAAATAATCATACTCCTAAATAAAACATGCTCAGTGTTGTTTTCCTGTAATGGTTGACATTTTGCTTTTGATTAAAACTGCTTGGCAAATGAAAATTAGGGTAATATACAACTGACTTAGTATACTGTTGAGGTAATTGGCAATGTTTTATACCATACAGTTTATCATTTGCTAAGCTGGCATCATGAAGGCTAACGATTGCAGAATCCTTTTCCTCCAGGTCGCAGTTCAGGCCCTGAGTTTTTTCTGAAAAGCACAAAATCAGAGTCAAGAACAGGTTCTTGACAGAAGAAAATTACTGAAATGTTTCAAATTCTTTATATGCTCTATAAAAAGAAATTGAAATGGACTAGAGGCAAATGCGTATCCTCATAGTTCCAGCACTCCGATGATAATGATTTAATTGCAGATGTATAATTAACACTCAGTATTTGTTACATAGTCAGTTCAGTGTTACAGGTCTTGCTGTCAGCTTCAAATCTAGCCATTGTCACAAAGATTTCAAGTACTGTACTTGAAGTTGGTTTTGGGTGCTACACTCTCCAGAGTTTCCTTGCAATACTTGTCTTTTTTGCAGTGGCAAGCTTTGTATTTCCAAATTATTTTTCACTTTATAATGTGAAGATTGTGTTCAGACAAGTTTGAAAAAAAGGGACCGATGGATGCTTTAATTCTGAAACACATTTAATTTTAAATTTCTTTCTATATAAATATGTAGAATAATAGTATATAGTTTTACAGGCATGTAAATAGTCATAGGACTGTAATTTATTTTAGGGAAATGGAGATCGCAACTTCATTTTTAAGTACAACACAGACTAGATATTTGAAGTTTTACTTTGTTTAGCCATATTAATTGTACCTGTAAGAATGAAATAATAGGAATCTCGAAAGAACATTTATTTAAAATGTAAAGGGCAAATTCAACTTAGATACTAATTTAAAAACTGCTGTAGTAATTCACTGATCCAGTTCAATGAAACATAGCATTTCTAATAATTACAAGTTTATCAATGTCTAATCACACACAGGCACACATCTCTTCATATAAGAGCTTCATTGTCTTGCTGTCCATGATATGATACTTTTTTTTTTTTTTGCATTCTCTTTATTAAAAACAAAGCAAAACCATCTCATGTATAAGCTACGCACACTTCGGTCAAATCACTGAAAATTACTTTCACTTTGAATTGCCGAGGCTGGCACTTACAACTTTGGTCTACAGCCATTTAGAAGGTTAGAGTGGTCAAACCTACTCAGGGCAGTTTGATGCATACCTGGTTTTGGAATTTACATTGTTGAATCCAATGCACAGTAGTTGTTAGCCTCCAATGTTACAGCTTTGAGCTGTTTTTGTGTTTGTCAGGCACGGTGTATTATGACATTGGAAAGGCGATTGAGAAAAGGGCAATCGTTCATTTGAGCATATTTTGTATAAAAAGCTTAATTCCTCTTGTCTGTAGAGTTGGGTGCTGATCTTTTCATATGAAAGTGGCTGTCCTTGCGTAGTTCATCAGAAAGTGGAGTCCCTGAGCTTTTGGTGTGCATAATGGTCTTGAGAGTCCTGTAGGATGATAAAAAGTACATGAACATTACTACTTTTGGGTTCACTTGTTATTCTGGAATTGTCAGTGGTAAGGATATAGCAGACATTAGACCATTTATTAGTAATGCTGTTGTCTGTATACTCTATTTGCATTTCATGATATGTTGGTCACCCGTATGACATTTCTTTAGAAGATATGTTTTAAATGTCAGTGAGGAACAGTTCAGTGGACTACAATTTCAGAAATGTGACCCTTGGAAATGACCCACATTTTAAATACTGAGCATTGAAGTACAGGTGCATAAAAGTACAGAGGGCTAATATTCTAATTCTAAAATATTCTGTTTTAGACTACTTTATTTAAATGGCATATTGCAAGTCAATGAGGTGGCTTTTTCATGAAAGAATGCCAGTTGAAGCTAAAAAAAGCTAAATGGTATGCCTCATGAAAATACTAAATAGAGATTAATGCTGAATAGCTGGGGAAGGTAGAAAAAAAGGGATGCTTTTTGAAATGAGGAGCCAGGGCTTTGATTAGTGCAAGTAGATGCTAGCAGTTAAGTATGAGGAATGGTGAAGAGACTGTAAGCTACTCCCTTTGATTCTGCTGCATGTTTCATGTTGGCTGAAGCACCTGAAACGTCTGCAGAGCTTTTTTCCCCCTAGCTGCTGAGACAATGAGAAAACCTCTGTTCCTCTTCTCTGCCACTATGTTTTACTACTCATAAAAAAAGTGTGATCTTCTTTCATATCCTCTGCTGTTTGAAGGACTCGGCAACTATGATAAGTTTAAAGCTTTCTTCTTTTTTGTTTATCTGGTATCACATTTATGATCTGATATTTGTAAATTTTATTGTAGCAAATTGGGATATAAGCTTTTGGTTTACTTATACTTGTGAGTTAACTCAGTGATCCTTAGATCTGCATGTGGACATTCACACAACTGAGAAGTTGTTTCTCTTTTTCGTTCTTAACCTCTGGAGTGAATGGGAAAAATGTCTTCCCTTTTATTTCACCGTATAATCGTGTAGTGCTTTTCAGAAAAAAACACTGAATCTTTATATGAATTCCCTTAAGATACAACAAAATATGTTAGCTTCCTGTTTGCTGTCAGAAGCATTAAGAGCAGTATCAGTGAAATGTATTTCACTGTTGTTTTTCAGCAAGAGTTGAACTTTGCTGGCTCGCAACACTTTTTTTCCTTTTTTTTTTTTAGGGTGTAGGGAGAGAAAGCCCTTTTCTCTTCAAGATACAGTAAATATTAAATTGGTGTTGACCTGATTAAATGTGTCTTCATGTATACTGAATAAATATTTACACTTTTAATATCACATTTTCAAAGACTTGTCTGACCTCAGACTTTCACCAGCCACAGGATCTTGACTTCAGGCCTTGTAAAGACATGATCACACAAGGCTATGTTAAAGGCCCAAAATGTTAGGGCTTGTTTTTATTGTTTTTGGTGCATATCTTGCTCAAGAACCTCATTCCTTTAGTAAAGTAGTATAGGGCAGACATTGATTAGTTTTCTGTCTTAGATACATACACTTTGAGTTTCTTCTTAAACTGTGGTCAGGATTAGATTCCTGTGAGTCTGGAGAGGTTGTGTAGATCTCTAGATTCTGCTGTGTCTCTTTTGTTGTAACTGGTTAGTTATAAGCATTGACCTTACTTGCTACTCATTTAGGCAGCAGTGAACTGTTTTGTAGTTTAAAACAAATGCACTTCTGAACTCTCATAACTTCAGGTCCTTTCATTTTCAACTGCTTACTAAGATCATGCCTGGGGCTATAATCTTTGACAGTGTGCTTGAAATTATCCTAACAAGTCTTATTTGAGTTTGCCGTCATTTGAGTTATGCCCCATCCCCTGAGGTGTTGCAGGTCAGATTGGATGAGGCTCTGAGCAACCTGATCCAGTGGAACATTTCCCTGCCCATGGCAGCAGGGTTGGAACTAGATGGTCTTTAAATTCCCTTCCAACCCAAACCATTCTATGATTCTATGATCAACAGTTTGCTTTCCTATGGCAGTTGTAAAAGTGGAGTCTAGTAATCCAAATGTCTTTCTTACAGGAAAAAACCTGCAACATTCAGAACGAAAGTATTTGATAAAGCATATTTCTTGTAATAGCCTCCTGCTTGTACTGTTAGGCTTTTGGCAACTGAGCTACCATTTGTACAAAAATGACTACTGTGGATATACAATTTATCATTATGTTTCCACTTTTTTTTTTTCCAAGAGTTTGCCTGCATAACTTAGGTGGTTTTACTAGATATAGTTTTTGATTGCATGAGGTTGTGGGAGTTCTTTTCTCCTATCTTTGTGGTTATATGAGCAGGTAGCTGATGGGTATTTTTCTGACGCTTTGACATTCAGAAATATAATGCATGTTTTAATATAATAAACTACATATGTGGAAGGTGAGGCTTATCAGCTTTGTTACTGTGTTTGCTGTTGATCGTTTTGAGGGCTGGTAGAGTGTTCCCATTTGAAGTGAAGGCACAAAAGAAGATGTGCCCCAAAGTGGAGTGGCAGATCTGATATCCAGGACTGGTGGTTTGGGTGGATGGTGGCTGAGCAGTAAAACAGTGTAGGGTAACAGCAGCTGAGAGGTTGAAGACACCTGTTTTGGTAGCCTCGAGCTTGTTTATTGTTACATTCTGTCTATAATATTAGTGTTGAAAGATTGGAGTAAATATTTTATAAAAACTTATGAGACTTGAACAAGGCGTACGTTTTTATGCAAGGAAGTAAACAGGTGTCTTACATATTTGAATTGGAACTTATTATTGAAATAGCATGCATTTCTGGAAAAGGTATTTTAGAAGATCTATCATCTCGCATGGTTTGGTTTAGGTTTCCTTATTTTTTTTCCTCTGGTTTTGGTACTTATTAGTTATTTTCAAAAGCTAAAGTAGAATTAATTATGTGCATTCTTTGCTTTCCACTCCTGTTATTCCATAGCTTGTTTCTTCTCAAAAGTACAGAGTACTATATATTCCACTCACTAGAAAACTGATGGTTTAAAAATTTTGGCACCATGGCATGACTTTATGGGGCTCTCAGTGCATAATTTAGAAATTAGTATGATAGATAGAAATACAATTCTAATATTTTGATATTGATGTGATTGCAGTTTTAAAAAGATAAATAGTCGTACATTGAAACATTTTTGGCTTTTCCAGAGGATAAGTCCAAAGAGCTTAGAATGTATTAACCAGATTGTTGTGAGCCAGTGGAAAGACCTGATCAGACTGAAGTCTTTCAGAATACTCAATCTCCTGTACATATTAACAAAACAAAACTGGTTCATGTGAAAAGGAATAGTTTCAGATAACATGTTGATCTTCATGACTTGGTTATCAGATATTCGGTAATAATTCGGTAATAACCACCTTAATTTTCAGAAGAGCGAAGTGGCCTACTTAACTGGAAAGGAAGAACATTTATATAACCAATATATGGCTTGGAAAAATGCCATCCAGTATAAACTGTGATTTATTTTTTTCAATTGTTTTTTGAAAATTTTAAATCATAAAGTTTCATTGTGAATACAGGGAGTTGTAAGCCATACCCAGGGAAAAAATGTTTTTAAATCAACATGACAAAAACGGCTTTTGTCGTGAGTTCTACAAACAGTTGGCTGAGAAAATGTGTGAGTCTGATTTTCAAAATGTTTAAGATCTGTTCCTATATTTCATGTCTCAGAATTGTAAAGATGTGATTGTAGTTAGACTTCTCTAATGCTTTTAACACTCAAAGTGTTTTGCCACACTTTCCCAAACTAGTTACAACAAAGGGTGTTTCTTCAGTGTGGGCAGCCCCCAAGCTCACATATGGAAATCCATGGAGACTGACATTGTATCAGAAGCTGATCCATTTTCCTCTTGGTGATCTAGAATTAGCTATAAAATAATGATAAAATGTTAATGATGGAAGTAAACCATACGGCAGGAAAGATGAGAAAATGGCGTAAAGTGAAATATCCCTGTTATGTTCCTGGTTTTTGTGTCTATTACTCCTTTATCTGGATCTTTTGATCTGTCTTTCCATTCTTTGAAGCTTGGACATCAGTAAAGCGCTCACTCTTACCTAGCTATTTCATATGATCCATTTAGGTTTCTCTAAGGTTTTTCTAACCTTTTTGTTTCCAAGTTGTAAACATCTTGAGTTACTATGAAGAGAAAAAATGGAGTTGTATTTTATGGCTTATAAATGGCCAGGAGCAAATGGAGTATGTTCTAGAGACTATCTGAAGTAAGCATGTTTCACAGTTCTTTCAGGAGACTGGAGTTGAATCTAGGGAATTTCTTTAAATTCCAATTTTACGTTCGTAGTCTATTTGTACAAAACAGACTGTACCAACAGAACTTAAAAACTCTCTTTGAGAGTAGTAATTACAAGGGTTTTAAGAGAATTGTAAATAGGCTGTTGGCTCAAATAAATGAAAACCAAAATGGAATTCTGTTTTTTCATCTCAAATTGTTCAGTAAATTTGAAAGTCATAGTTTTGTTTTCTCAAAAGAGGTAGGAGAAGGACTGTGCAAAGGCAGTGGTGGTAACACCTGACTTCTCTATGGGCTGAAATGTGATGGGCTGGAGAGACTGCTGTATTACCTTTGCATATTATTTCACTGAGTTGCTAATACATTAGTTGGGATGAATATTTAGATCTCCTCTTTAAACGTAAACATTGGTGTAAAATGTGACTGACATGCAGGAGCTGAGCTTTTCATGTGAGTGTTCGTGGTTGCTTTTCAATTTTTTTTTAATGAATCAATGAAATACAACAGTTAAAAGGAACACATGCACTTGGGTATCAAGCTTATTGACTATTATTTTATATTTGTTCATTAAGACCACGTCATGCCCTTTAAGTGGTTGAGAACAGTTGTATTAATGTAGTTGCTGTTGAGTTGTAACCTTTTCATTCTACATTTTTTTAATGTTGAATTTTGGCAACTTATATTGTCTTGGTTAGTTACTGGAAGAAAAGAACTTTTCTTTTTTTTTTCCCTCCAAATTGAAATATGCTGAATGGAGCATCTACCATTCTTAGTCATCCTACGTGCATATATATTTTAACACTTCTGTGCAACACAAAGAGCAACAAGGTGCTGACTGGGTTTAAATAACAGTTCTCACAAGTGAGTCCTAGTCAGCATCAAGGAAAAATCCTACTCACTGAGAGATGGGAGTATGTAATTTAAATAAATTTTCCTAGAGATGAAATTTCAGGAGAGCATGTAAAATGTAACATTATAGAAATTTGTTGATAGTGTCCTTTTTTAAAGCAATAACTAACAGTACTCTTTCCTTGTTCTTTGCAGTGTGGTGATATTAATATTTGGTAAGCAATTCAGTGATTATTTCTGTATATACAGTTGGATTTGATTTATTTTAATGCTGTTGAAATACGAAAGAAATTAACCTGATTTGTTAAGCTAATATGTATTTGGCTTGACTAAGTATTTATTTCATATTTTTTGCACTGAGATTGTAGATACTTGCTATTATACATGTCTCGTTAGTGTGATGTCATTATTTGATGTCTTTTTAGTGTTGTGTCCTGATAGCATACAGAGAAAGCTTTAAAAATATTTCAGTAGAGAGATGTGTAACTGATATTCCCAATGCTGGTCAAAATCTCATACTTAAGAGATTGGCTGAGTCCTGGAGTGTCAGTATCATGATGTTTATTCCCTTAGCTGCTGTTTCAGTGTTACAGGTATTTGTTTATGTAAATATCTGTTCCTTTGGATCACATGAGACTGGAGTTTTTTGTAGCTTTCAAGTCTTCTAGTGGCAAAATTACATGAAAAATTATTTCCTAGCCTTTCTTCTCTTGTGTTTATAAGATTTGGCAGAGGTATGAAAAAAGACATATTACTTATGAAGCTATATTTTAATAAAGTTACTATTTTGTTATGTTTTTTATTAAGAATTTTTGTAGGGGAACAGCTGTCTGGCTCTTTTGCCTGTTGAATGAGAATGCTGAAAGATCTTGAAATTAAGTGCTGTGCTTTGTGGAAGTGTAGTGAGCCATTGCCTTCCATGGAGATGTGTCATAACTTGCTTTGTAAGCAGCTGACCATCCTCAGAGGATGTAAATTCATGTGCATGGTGCCTGCTCTTCACTTGAGAAGCTTCAGACTGTAGCTTAGCATCACGTAGTGTACTGCCTTGTACATTACAGCTATTTGCAATAGAGTTTGCTTTTTGCAGGTATTTACAATGGATTTAACTTTAGGTACTTTTTGAATTACTGTTGTAATGATAAAACTGTGGTTTGCATTACTGAATGATGAAAATTTGAAATATGCTGATAAATTCCTTGACTTTCAGTAAGCCCTCTCTTGAAGACCACTTTTCTTAACAGAATTGAAAAAAAATACAGGTCAGAAATTCACTGCATTACATATAGCATCAACCTGATCTTTGCATTTTCCCCCAATCCCAGTGTATGATTTTTATAGCTTATTAAATCTTTGAGCAAGCCCGTTATTTTTTTCCCCAAAGTTTGGAAATAGTACTTACTTAAAATTATATTGGGGAAAAAGAGTATTAACGATACTGTTAACTTTTGTGTACACTGGAATATTGCATTTTGTGCAGTTTCTTATCAGTATTATTACTTTTTGATGTACAAATCGTTATTTTTTAAATCAGATACAGGAAAATACAGAATTGTGAATATAATTGGCTTTATTTGCTAACCTTGTCTTTTCTTTGGTATGTTACATAAATGTACATTTATGTAGTAAATCTGTGTAGCTTGTTGCACGTGAAGCAGTTAATTCTGAAGGAGGTATGTAAGAAATGCTTGTTTTAGGATATGGTATTAAAAACTGAGTCTTAGAGCTTCTTTTGTTTTTTTCCCCAATGTAAGAACGTACAAGATACCTCAATTGAAGGTGATGAGGAATTTGAATTTGTTTAAAACAGCTGAATATGTTAAAATAAGGAAGAATTGCTGTGACTTTTATGTGAGACAATAATGTCATGTAATAATGTGTGTATGAGAGTTCTTTGAGAAAATTAGAAGCACGTGGACAGGGAAGAACCAGGTGTTTTTACTTGGATTTCCAAAAAGTAACTGAGAAGATCAATTCTCAAAAGTTTGAAAAGAAATTGAATTGCTATGGAGAGTGCATCCTTAATTGATAGATGTCTGCTAAAAGGAGTGACAGGGGAAAAGTTCATGTGCAGAAATGATCTGTTTTTTCATGATGGAATGTTATATGGGTTTGTTCTGAGAGTCCATGTATTTCAATTTATTTGTCAATGCTGTGAAAGAGTGATAGAATGAGGCTAAGAAGTTTGTTGGCAGTATTAAGTTATTCAGGGCCTTAGTGCTGAAGGGCTGGCCGTGAAGGATTGCAAAAGGGCATTGCTGTACTGACTATGAGATGACAGCTTACTGTTTCATAAAGTTAAATGTGGTAGTGCAGGTAGGGGAGAGAGTATGAAAAGGGCAACCCTGGCTTTATGTACACAGTGATAGGCATTGAAATGATACAATTTCTTAATTGATAAAACCTTGCAATTGAAATGGAAATGTCTGTTCGAAGTTCAGTAGTCATAACAGGAATTAAGAGTCTTGGAAATTATTAGGAAAGAAACAGAGACCATTTCATCTTATTCCTTGTGCGGTCTGGTTTGTCCCTCATAAGGCTGTGTTGGCAGAACTGGGTTTCTCCTTTGCACCGATTTTGATTAAACTATGCACTTTTACTGAAAGATGTTGGATATGCTAAAGATTTACATGAATTCCCTATATGGTGGGAATTCAGAGGGTTTTATGAAAAAGATCAGTTGCTTCTGTCTCGGGAATCACTGAGCTATAGGTTGCAGGTAGCTAAAATAGTATTCAGAGGATATATCTCTAAAAGGGCAACTGTATGTTACCTTTCATAAACATCATCTATCAAATGCTGTTTTTGTTAGTTTTCTCTAAACTAGTAGCATTCATCAGTAAGTAACACATTTTTCTACCATACCCTAGCACAAAGAGAAGGAGGAGCAGTAAGGAGAGGAAAAAAACCCCAACAAACCTCCCTCCAAAACAACAACCAAGCAAACAAGAATTAAAAAAATGAAAAGGTGAATGTAAATTATTACGAGAAGGTAGAAAGGGTCAGAAAAAAAGTGGTCTTGATAGTAACCATCCCTTTTTGGTGCTGTCCAAGTAGGAGTGACTGCTGTGTCTCAGCTCAGAGACATGATTAGACAGGGAGCTTGGAACAGTTGCCAAATCTCTGTTGTCAGACTTCCTGCTGTTCCATACACTTGAAATAGCCAAGCTGACTAGGGCTGGGTGAAGTTTGAGAAGAACCAAGCAAGACTTTGGTGAGGCTTTGGATGTGGAAGGTAAATAAAAAGGGGCCTCTATATGCAATTTCAGGACATTTTGGAGAATATGGAAGAGGAATGTGGAGTATTTAATATCTGTATAGTGAGAAGGTCTTCCACCATTCCCAGGTAATGGCCATGAGTCAGGATCAACAAGCAAACCTGAGCCTCTGTGTCTCAGGTCCTCCACTGAGAATTTTCCAACACTACATTTCTGTTGAGCAATAGACTTGGTTAACAGTATAAGCTCCTACACTGCGTTTTTCACTTTCCTGTCTCAGTAAGTCACGCTATGGACTGTTTTGCTGTGACACGGGGCTGAGATGGAAGAGTGAAGTACAGTTGAATAGGGGACTTCACCTTTTTAGATGTGACTTCAAGGTGGATTGAGTAGGTGTTATACACCCTACTAAATAGACGTGGGGAGGAATTACTGGGAGTATTGGAGATCTGATACAAGTTTGACCATCTGTGTCTTGCTGTTACATTTCTGTACAGTTGAGTTAGCATACAAACTTATTGCAACATTTATTTTTACAATTCAGACAGTAACAAAACAGGTTGAAAGACAGTCTGAGAATCAACTGTTAACACTGCTACTTTGATCATGTTTAAGACTTTCAATGCTATATGGTATTAAGCTGTTACATGCTTTACTTGGACATTTGGCCAGCATCTGATTCTTACTTTGGAAGATCATGGCTCTGGGAATTGCTATGATTGAGACAGATTAGGATTTGTAGTAACTGTATCTTTGTGGATTCATTTTGTCCCTGAAGTGCCATTCAGATTCTGGCCTTCCCTTTTAGGTTTTCCTGTGATTTATATTCAGCATTTAATCAAACATGCACACTTCTATCAAAGGTTTACTGATTGTCTAATTATTAAAATGCCAGTGTGTGTAGCACATGACTGGATGGAATCCTCATACAGGAAAGTAGTTAAACAACTTTCCCACACACAAATTTACTGTAAATTTGTTCTGTGTTTTCTTTAGCTATAAGTGGTTTGAGAAGATTAATGTTAATTTGTATTTTGTAGTTTCCCATATCATTGGCAATATGTTTGGAGTTGAGTATGTTCAGTTATCTAGAATACTTGAGATAGGCAGTAGAGAGTCTTGCCCACAGATTTCTAGAATAAACTGTTCATTGACATTGAAATCAAATGTATGCTACTATTAAGTGTGCTGACTTGAAAAAAACACTGGCACTTTTTACAGTAACTTGAAAGTATTCTCTTTACTTTGGCTATGCTTTTTCTCACAGAGGAAAATAAAACTAATCCCAAAAGGTCGCACGGGAATCATGCATTAATGCTCTTTCTAATTTAATTATTTAACACTTGTTTTTTGAAAACCTGAACTAACAGTTTGAAAATGGTTTCCCTTACCAGTACAGTCACGCTCCTTGTGACTTGTCACTGACTGTGTTACACTTGCCTCATTGCCCGCTGCCCTCCCCACACCCCCATTCTCTAGAAGTTTAGTCTTTGTTCCTTCCTTATCCTTGTGTGATAATGTCTCACCTTTACTTTTCAGAGTAATGTGCCATAATTCAAGAATGGACACTACAAAACAAAGCTTTGTATATTTTTTTAATGGATATTTACAGTTTTGGGGTTTTTTTAATTAGGGTTTAACTTTTCAGTTTATTCCAAGTCACTCCGTCTTCCTGAAGCATTCTCCCAAATGTTTTATTTGTGTTGTGGTGACTGCTCAGGAGAGCTCTTGTGTCAGAATGACTCCTGGGTGAATACACAGCTCTCTCTGCATTAGTGCTCTTTTCCAGGCAAATATCAGGAGACCCTTTCTCCCCCTTAGATACTAGGATAGATGGGAGGTAAATTTTGATTTTATTTAGATTAGCATATTCTTTTTTCTGGTGCGAAATCAGTTACTAAATGAATAGGAAAAATAAATTAGTCCATCAGTGTATAAGGTGGTTTTTAAATTAAATTTTGATATGTAATCCAAATATGTATATCATCAACTGGTGATAGCTGTGTAGTGTTTGGGGAGAAATTCTTAGTGTACCTTTTAAAAAGAGCCTCCACAAACTGTACTGCTTTACACAGCAGTGCCTCAGATTTCAACAGGAAATTTCTGTACTTACTGATTTTTCACAAAAGAAATGATGCAAACTACTGCCACTGTGCAAATCCTTCCAACAGGGAACTTAGGAAGATAACTGGAAAAAATAGGTTTAGTTGGTGGTCAAATACCTTTTGATAATAATCAGACATTTAAAGAAATACTGATCAGTTTTTGTCCTTTTGAGCAAGTGTTTCATATGAGTTGATGTTTATCCAGAAAAGTAGGTAAATAGCTAGTGAATGGCAAATTTTCTTTATAATCACAGAATCCTATGGTAACTCAACTCTAAAGCATGGTTTTTTTGAGTTTTCATAAGGGTTTCTATGTCTGCTCTCTTGCTTTGTTCTTCCAGGTTGCATTGTAAATGGGACTAGCGTGCTTCAAAACCTCTGAAATTTTTCCTGGTTTTTATCTGCCACTTAAAGATTACAGTGTTTCACTTTCGACCCTCTAAAATGAACTGTATTTCTGCTGAGGAAAAAATACAGCTGCCTGATGTGATAAAGCTTAAACTTCATTTGAATAAGGTCTTTCAAATGGAGAGCTACATTTTACATGAACATACAGATAGCTGACTGTGTTTTATACAGTTATTTAAAAGAGTGGGTGTGTTTCATTATGGTATCAGGGTACAGAGTAAGTTGGTGATAACAGTTCCAGGGGTGAGTCAGTTCCCTCTGAGGCACACCAGAGCTACCCTTCCAGGCTAAGGACAACCACACTGGACAGTCTGAAGCCACATCCACCAGCCTGTCTCTTGCTCACTCCCTGTTCATCTCATGTGGTGTGCTCCTCCAGTCCCATCCTTCCCAGTTAATCTTCACGACTCAGATTGTAATGACATGTGCCATCTCCTTAGTAATCCTGTTTGCAGGCTGAAGAGTCCAAACCATCTTTGTTCTTCACTTTAAAGCTTTTCCATAATTTTGGTTATCCCTAATGATTTCATGCCAGCTTTGAGATTAGAGGGTGAGGCCAGAAATTCCGGAAGTTAGTAAGAGGCTGAGAGTGCCCTGCAGGTTATTACAGTCACCTGAATAATGTGATTCTAGAAGTCCGTTTGCTGCATTTACTACTGAGAGTTTTCTGGCTTACTCTTGAGTTCATATGTTCAACAGAATGCCTCATGTATCAGCAGATCCCTGTCCTGAACGGCAATAGCCAGCTTCAAAGCCAGCATCCACTACTTCATGTGCACTAATTGGTGTTTAATTTGTCTGCCTTTTTATTACTGAGGAGAGTCACCGATGTTCCTCTGCAGCTTTTGATAGTCTGACTTTGTCTTAACCAGAATATAGGTGGCAGCACAGGCTCAAGTGGGGCTCTGTTGTGAATTCTCTTTACCACACATTAAATTGTTTGCTGGCTGTATTTAAGGAGTAATTGGTTGGGTCATACAAGGGCCTGCTTAGGACAGCTTAGTTTCTTTGGAGCCTTTTGTGAGAAATCTTTGGTAAATGTGTTTTGGTAGTCCAGGTGGTCTTATATCAGTGATTTCTCAGTGTGCTCATTGAGTCTTTCAGAGAAGGACAGTGAGATGTGGCTTTTCCTTACAACAGCTGCATGGAATTATCTGTGTGCTCACTAACTCTTTTATTTTGAGTAATTTATACAGTTTTTTTCTGGTAGAAACATTTAACCAAACTGATCCATTTTTTACTAATTTTCACCTTGAACTCTAGTCAGAAATTCATGTTGCTTTTCCTGTCTCTTAGAGCTACAAATTGAGACTGTTTTAGATGAAAATTAATGAATCATAGCTACTAAGTCCTTCATTCTTGAGTTCTGTTCTAGTACTTCATTATTTTTTACGTTGTGAGCTTGTTGTTTACCTTCTTGTAAACACACTAGAGGAGAATTCTGCTGTGGGAAGACTCCGAAGTTTTTCCTTAGTGTGTAGATCTAAAAAGAGAAGGGGAGGGTTCTTCTTCTGTAGGGCTTTATCACTTATGAATCCTTCTGTATGTGCTGGTTGTCCTGGAGAAGCACTTTAATGGATCTGCTATTCCTTCTCTATTCTGAAAAGTGCTGTTTGTTTCTCAAACTTGATTGCATTGTCTTTTACATGTACGTTACCAGCCAAAAAGAACTTCTCCCCATCCCCTTTGAATACTACTACTGATTTTCTCAAGCGTATCATTTTACTTCAGATAGTTTCCCTGACTTCACTTTTTAGCTGTGTTGCCTTTTTTCCTGGTTTGTTTAAAGGCTTCTTCTATGTGAAGGCAAGCAGTTGTCTTCTGCCAATGAGAATGAAAACCTTACAAAACTAAGATCAAGAAATAATGAGAGCAAACTGTTCTAGCTAAACATCTGTACAAAAGGGCATACAGGAAAAATGAGCTAGAATATAAGCATAGGTTTTAAAAATAATATATGTATCTTTAAGTCCCTATTTTTCAAATGCCCAGTGTTTTAAAAAATGATCTATGCTAGATGAAAAATTGAAATTTTCATTACTAGAGAGGCAACCAAGTCTTGCTTCTCTAGTCAGCCTAGCAGTAGAGAAAATGGGTTTGATGCATGGGCTGTTGGTGAATGTGGAGCTGGCTGGATGTCAGCATCTGAAGAGTTGCAGTTAATGGCTCAGTGTCCAAAGTGTGATCCCAGTACATCTGTGTGAGTCAATGGTTCTGCCTCCTGATAGCTGTGTATGTCATAGTGAAGGAACTACTGTGCCGATCTTTTCTGGGACTGTTTTCAGATTGGCAAGGTGGCTTCTGGAATCCAGACTCATTTCATGTTCGCTCACATATCTGTGAATTGCTTTTACTAACTAGTGTTTTGGGCTTTGAGAGTGCTGAGGGAATACCCAAACTGATTCTGCTAAGAGACAGAATGTAAGCAAAATGTTTCTGTAGTTGCATATCATTTGGCCAAACAGTAGCCAGGATGAGTGACCCACAGTCTGGTAGTCAGCTGTGAGTAACTGAAAGCTGAACAGTGAGTTATGAGTATAAAACAGAGAAGAAGCTGATTGGAGAATTTGATTTTCTGCCTCTTCTTTTCCCTTTCCCCAGTGGTGATGAAGAGCACTTACATGTCTGCACTCTAGAAGTATATTGCTTTTTGTTGTATAAGCAGCACATAAGTAAATCAGAAAATTTTGCAACAGCAATTAGCATTAGTGAAAAGTAGTAAAAGTTGTTTTAAAAGTAGATGTCTAGCTGTGAACTGGTTATAATTTCACAGTTTTAATGGAAATCCTTTCAATCTGAGAAGACAGACACATACTTGGACAAACCAGTTTTTTTTCAGTTTGTCTTTTGACAGCTCTAGGAGGTTTTAGTTAAAACTGGTTTTGACAGGAAAGGATGGGAAAAAAGCATCTCGTGTTTGCAGAGAGAAGAAATCCTTGTCTCTTGGAAATTCAAATATGATGGAAGAATATCTACTTCTTATCTTCAGAGTGATAAATTATTATAGGCAACTGGGGGAGTGTGACCTATATTTAAGATTGTCTAATCCTTTCCTCTGATTGATCCTGTTTACTGTTGCATTTTACTTTATTCGGTGTAAAAGATTCTGAACTACATTTTCTGATCTAGCAGTTTGCCACAAATTGAGCAAATGCTAGGAGGTTAAAGATATTGTTACTATCTGTGTGGATATTAATCTGGTTCAATATATTGCATTTTCAGGCTGTGTAGGAGGAGAGGAGAGGGAACTTTTGGCTTTGTTTCTGTTTCAATGACCGTTTTACGGAAGAACTCTAATTCTTCCTGATTTTAGTAAGAAAATAAAAAATTTCTGTATGGATGATCATTCCTATTATCATGACTCTATTTTTGAACTTCTAAACGTTCTAACGAACTTCTGAACATGCTTCTAAACGTGTGTTGTAAACAAAAATACAATGTAAGTCAAGAATATCCTTAAGTCTCTTTTGGTGTTTTGTGTCTGGTCTTTTTATGTATGAAAGTAGCAAATACTAGCCAGTCCTTTCTCTGCTAACACTTAGGGCTGAAGGAGAAAAGAGTGGCATTTTGTTCAAAATTATATATTGTGAATAATCGGAGGTTTTCAAAGCAAGTAAATAGCCTTGGATGAGGGAGTCCGGATTCAGTGTGCAGGAACGAGTTGTTTCCAATTACCACCTATTAGTCTTAGCTATGAATTTAGTTCATGTAAAGTTTCACTGTGTAGCAAATTTCTGATGAATACCTGTCATTCTGGATTGCTCCTGCTAGGAGATGTATGTACTAGTAAAAACAGAGTTAGTAGTCTAGGGAGAACAGTGTTTCAGAACTCCACTACCTGTGCGCTGTGGTCATTTTGGTGGTTAGATATTAATGAAGTCATGAAGCTGTGTTTAAAATTGAGAACCCAGCTTGATTTTTGCTTAAGCGTTTGTAATATTTCTGATACATTACTTTTCTGAGTTAATGCAGGGAATGAAGTCTATACTTTTTGCAATTTGTTTGAAGTGGCAAAATTGCTACATTCTCATTCTTACTGAGCTTGATTTTTTTTTCCTAATGGAAAATAAAAAGATTTGATTCAGCAGGTATATGATGATGAATATACTGAGTTAAACTTCTGTTATGCTTCCATAAAGGTACTCAAGTATATTAATGTCTTCTCCCTAGAAAGCTACCTTCTTTGTGTGTTGTAACTTCATCCTGCAATGCCTGCAGTGTTTAGTGCTAGTAAAGCTAGGTATATATAGGAACCATTGCAAAGAAAAACCTCCTCTCTTTTAGGCTTTTTGGATCTTATATTTTATTGTATTGAGCTTTTTTATTCTTTCTTAAGTGGAAATGTCCTTTCTTGCGTAATAAATAAAATCCAATTAAATTTAAAAATGATATTTTCTTGTGGAAAAATAATGCATAATTATACTACTTACAACTTCAAAATGTATTTATGGTGACTCTTTTTCTTTTTTTTGTTGGCAGTTGTACTCGCTAAATGATTATAAGCCACCCATTTCTAAAGCTAAAATGACACAGATCACCAAGGCAGCAATCAAGGCTATAAAGGTAAGAAATCTTTTGACCTCTTTTATGCTTCTCATATATGTCCAAATAATTTCTTTTGAATAGTGTAAAGAATTTCCTTCTAAACTTTCCCTCCACCCTTGTTGTGTGTACAATTTCCAAGTTATGATCAAATTTGATAGCAAGGGGATTTTCAGGAGTGCAACAGAAGGCTTAATTTGTGGTGTGACTTTCATTTGCTGGTTGTCATATGTGAGAAAGAATTATACCAACTTGACTCTTTATCAGATCCGAAAGACAGGGCTTTTTCCTCAGTTTAAAAAGGAAACACTGACATGCCTGGGAACAGATGAACAAATAGAAAACTACAATTCACTCTTGCCTCTCCTCTTCCCGCCCCCCTGTAATATATGCATGCCTTTGGATCAATACAGCTCTTCATCTTTTCTAAATGCCTGGCATAATCTTTTCATGGATATTGTTCATAGATTTCAGTTTTCTTGTTGCTTGGGTACAAATAGTTTTTAAATTTTAGCATTAGTACACTCATTAAAGATTATTCCCATCACAAAAGGTAATTGCCAAGCAGCAATGGAGCAGGAGAAAATGTCACTGAAAAATGATGAAGGAAAGAAACATGCCACTAGTGTTAAGTGTTAAAACAAATGGAAACTCTGTGAAAGCTGGAGAAGTGAAAAAGAGGTTAATATAAAAGAAAAAAGACTGAACTTTTGCTCTTCCTATCTACGTTCCTTTGCTGAGAATGGAGATAAATTTTCAGATAATGAAATCCATATTGGTGTTTTGTGTAATTGGGAGAGAGCAATTTGATGTCAGAAGAGTGAAATTCACGGGTTTCTTTTAAATATGTCTATGTAAGTTAAAGCCTGTGTGTCGCATTATAATGAAAATGCTAAAAATTTGTACTGAACATAAACAAGTAGTAAATGATAGTAGATGGTTCTATTAATTAAGCATTTAAATTATACCAAAATATTTTACCATGAACTCAACTCGGAAATCCTGTTTCCGCTCTTACCATTTCAGTAACAACGTTTCATTGTGTAGAGTAGTTATTGAGATGATCCAGAGCCATTGTGATTATATGTGAGATTTTAAAAAAACCTGCACAAATCACAAGCCAACTTTAAAGAAAAAGTACTCAGTATATGTTACAGTCCTCCTACAGTCCTGTTTTTAGGTTATTAAAGTGAACATTTGGAAATTAAATGAAATGCAGAGAAATTATATGTTTAGTAACATTAAGCTAACATCTTCAGTCATGTACAGTGAAATAACCATATGTTTTTGAAGGAACAATTATATTATTCTCCTAGTTCTCACTAAATAAAGGCATATCATTGAAAAAATCCAGTGTAAAAAATATTCAGAAGGCAAGAAAAAGTGATATTAACTCTTTTATATGTTGTTCTAAGGAAGACTGCATACTGAGCTGTAGGTATTGGATTGCTGTTTAATAATCCAAAGTTTCCTCTTCTGATTTTGCCATCAAGATATCAATATTCTTGAACAAGTAATTGCATCTTCAAATAACAAGTAATGCATCTTCAGATTTTCTCCTCTGTTGAAGTACTGTTTTATTTTTCAGTTCTACAAGCATGTTGTACAGAGTGTTGAGAAATTCATTCAAAAGGTGAGTCAGTCATGGCTGTTTTGTGTTAACAAAGAAAATGTCCTCATTTTGGATTAGAAAGTATTGGACACAGTTGGGTTTTAGATATCCATATGGATTAATATTTCTAGCACATACTGGTTTATTTCTGGTTTTAGTCACATTCAGGTTCTGCTAGTGATCAGCAACTGATCCTAACCCACGATGCAGAAAGGCAATTACTTTGTTCTCAGTTTGTTCTTTGATCTGAATCACTGTGAGTACTGTTTTAAGACTACTGTATGTATTCATTTAATGTTAAAAGAGTCTGTCAGTGTAGCCCACGTGAACAGCTAACAGCAAAACAATTGATAGTGGTTTGGCTGGTGACAGTTGCTTTTGATTTTCTGCCAGGTTTTTCCATTGATTTTAAAGCTGAAAGGAAGATGACCGTTTACCCTCATCCTTTTTTATAGCAGAAGATGTAGCCTTTCAGTTGGTGGTTCCTGCTAGTAAATTAAAATAAAAAATATTTATATGGCTAGACTAGAATTACTTTTTGGGAAGATGGTAGTATTAATGTAAAGGTTCTGAATAACAGAGAATTTTATAGCACTTTCTTTTCTTGCAGCAGTTAATTATTCTTGGGTAAAACTGCATTTTGTTTCCAGTTGGAAATGCATGGATTCCAATTTGTGAGCCTTCCCTGCTTGTCTTCATTGTACCTGGTTGTTCAGTTGGTCATTTTGGTACTAAATTTGTTCTCTTTTTGCAAATAGGTGTAAATTATTATCAAATTGCCTCTTTGTTTTGACAAACAAACTAGAGAAGTTAGGCTGTTAGTGCTGCAACGTTGGATGCAATTTTCCTTCTGTTATCCTTTTTATAAAGCAGTCTTGATTACTGTGTGTCAATAACCTGTCTTCCTCATTAACTTTTATTCCTTGGTTCCCAGTTAATTCTGCAGTGCCCTTGGGCAGTGGCTGGACAGTGTAAACAGGTTTCTGCTTCAGCCTGGTGTTTTTAACTGTCTCAGAACCATTCATGAGTGAATTACTTAGGTACTAGTGCATCAGTCCTATGTGGAAAAGGTGTCATATGTATGTTTCAAGGCAATAGTAAAGACTAGTAGTATACCAACACTGCTGCTTTTTTGTCAAGCACTTGTCTTTTGTGCCATTGCTTCTGACTTCTTCCACCTCTGAGAAAAGGGATCAATATCCTCTGATCCCTGTTTAATGCTACAGATGAACACATAAGGGGGAGAGCAGGTATACATCTTATCCATCTCTGATCAGGGGCACTTTGCAGTTTCACATTCTAAAATTAGTTCAGAATTGTCTGAATTCCAGATACTGCTTTTTAGCTGTGGTGGCTCTGATTGGCAATTCAATATTCAAAGGCATGAGGGAAGTTTTATCCTCTGAATGAAAGAATGGCACTTTGTCAGGAATGGGACTAGTTTTTTGTGACCATTCCATGAGCTACTAAGAGTATGAGTTATCTTTACACATTTCCCTTCAGTGTCCAGTACTACTCAGTGAGGGAGTTCTGCACTATTTATTGGTGGTTAGAGAAGGCAAATAAATATATGTTCTTATTGATTACCTTGTTAATGATCACTCTGGATTAGATGATTCTCTTTGGTGGTCTTGATGAGGGTTTTTTCAGTATTTTATGAACAATTTAGTGAAACGTGGAACTTACTAGTAACATTAAATAATAACTTCTTACTTAAGTAGAATGAGAGATGAACATATGAAAGCCGATTTGATATGTAAGGACTTAAATTGTGTGTCTGGAAGATAATAGCATTATTTTTTTTGAAAGCGGTCACTTCAAGTTAAAGCTCAACAAGACTGAATTATCCATTCAGATCTTCCATAGACCTGTCCAGAGTGATGTCAGTGCCAATTATTTTACTGTTGATTCTTTACAGCTCCAATATTTTCTTTCCTCAGAATTAATCTCATGAGGTTACTGAAATTTCATTTGAAATAATGCGCATGACTTTCTTCATTTTGTGACACTTAACTCACTCGTCTATTGAGTTATATTTAAAAAGGGTGTATGGTTTGTGTGTTCAACTTTTTAATAGCTAGATTTTAAAAAGTTAAATTTTTTAGTGGTAGGAAATTGATTTTACACCATTTACATATCTGCATATTGATGTGATAATTTGAACATTAAAGACTAGATATTTTTGAGAGTTTTGTTTTCCAGGACAATTTATTAAGTAGAGAACATTTCAGTAATAATTAGACCCATTTAAAAATTAGAGAGGATTGTTCATATTTTCTCTACCATTAATGGATTCTGTTATTTTTCATATATGTTTATTTTACATTATCATTCTTTGTAGTGCAAACCAGAATACAAGGTACCTGGTCTGTATGTCATTGACTCCATTGTGAGACAGTCCCGGCATCAGTTTGGACAAGAAAAGGATGTATTCGCTCCAAGATTCAGCAATAACATCATCAGCACTTTCCAGAACTTGTACCGGTGTCCTGGTGATGACAAGGTAAACCACTTACAGATTTTTCTAATTAGAACAATCTTTAGTGTGTTACCTATAAAGATTTTGATCTCACTTTCCGCTTGCTGGAGGGGACCTAATTAGAGACATACACATGTAAATGTATTTCTTAATTTTGCTTATCTGAGTGTAGGAATTGGGGGAGACACGTCCAGTGAGATTAATTAGACTTTTGGAAAGGTGATGTCCTTTGATTCTGTGATTGACCAACAACTAAATAAGGTGTAACTTGAATAGTTTGACCCAATAATTCAGCTGTTCCCGATCACAGTAGTCAAGATAGCTACCAAACTCTGTTTCTAAAAGATTGGCTAGGGGTGGCACAGTGCAGGCAGTTTAACTTACTTCATATTTGTCACTCATCTTACACTAGCTAGTGTTTCTTCTTACTGAATAACTGCAAAAAGATGGGGACTGCTGAGGGCATTGTCTTCAGAGAAATTTGTGTAATAGAGTCATTAAGTGAAGTCGAAAGTGAGGCAGGATGCTACAGGAAGAGAAAGGTTATTTTTTGAATAGTTGCATGAATTCATGCTGTATTTTTCAAAAAAAGATCTGAAAACCCAAAGTATCCGGGCAAGGTGATTAAGGAAAATTCAGCCATTGTGGTGTCTTAGTATTCCTGCCTTTCTAGCGTAGTTAGGACCTCTGCAGGAAAATGTGTTGGGATCTGCAAATTTTGCTTGACTGATAAAGCTCTGCTAAGGATGTCTGTCTTCTGCAGCTGAGTTCTGAGGTGTTACTGAAAAGGTTATTTAAGTTGAATGGCATTTTCCTAGTCTAGTTTTAGGTTATCTGTGTGATTAATTCATGCTGCTTCAATTTCATGGTTTTATATATATATAGGCATGACAGTTAACATATTTTTATTCATTTAGTTGTCTTTCTTGAACAGTATTAGTGTGTTTTGTATAATCATTTAGCTTGCTACTTTGGGAGATATGCTAGTACAGAAATAGCCTGACTTATTGAAGAAGGAGAGATTGGAACAAGGGTGGGCGCAAGTACTCAGTCTGTGTCTGGTTTTAAAAAATATATAGTAAATTTATTGTAGGGTAAGAAATAGCACCACGTATCCTGTGATATTTCAATGCATGACAATTAATGTATTGTATTAGAGGTGTTTCATGTGAAGAGGGATAGTAAAACATGGTCTGTTTACGGTCCACAAAAGTCCTGTCAAGTTCATTTCTAGGATATTTTTCACCTCAGTTAAGGGAAAATGTGTTTTGCAATCTGAAGTCTTGCTGCTGTGCTACATGTGGATTCAGTATTACAGGAAGTTCTTTCTCCTGAGAAAGCAGTTACCCTGTATGTTGCCCAGCAAAATGTGCTGTCAGAGACCAAGATATATACCTGGTTTATATGGACGTTTATACCTGGTGTATATATATATATACATCTGGTGATTTTGATGTTTAATCTGATTAAAAGACATAATGGAGAAACACAACAGCTCTCTTTATATGAGCAAATGTGGAATTTGTTTTTAAATGAAGCAGAAGTGCAGTAATATTTCATTTAAAGTAGCAACAAAACCACCCCACTGATTCCTTTGTCTGGCCCAGAGAAAGTGCAAGGGGGAGATAGATATGGAGGCACAGAAAGATTTTTATACTTCTGTTCTGGATAGAAGATGTAAGTTAGAGCCCCTGATGGACTTGTCAAGGACTGCTTATGAAACAAACTTTCAAAGAAGGAAGGCTCACATACGGTAATACTGAGTGGAAGCCTTCAGAGATTTGTTTAAGGGAAATCTAAGTTACATCTTCCATGTAGTGAAAATTCAGCACTTCTCTATTACAGTTAGGTATCCTCCTGGAGTTTGGGGCAAACAGACTTTCTTCTTTGGTTCAAACACTGTGGTTAAGTACTCTATGTTCATGTTTTATGGAACTCAGGTAATTAAACTATCTTTCTGACAGCAAACACCAGATCTTATGAAGAATTTCCTGCTCTTTATAATACAACTGACTATTTCTCCTCAAAATAAAGCAAAATCTTGCCTTTGATAGGAGTGAAACTTAAAAAAGAGAACGTTTGTAAGCAGATCAAAACAGTGATCTGTTTATGATGTAATAGAATGCATCTATTGTTATATAATAGAAAGAAATAGAAATCCAAGCTGAACAATGACTTATAGCTAGCGGAATTGTATGAAGTCTTAATTTTGATTTATTTTTTTCCTTCCCCGTGATCCACATTTTTAACTACTACTGTGTATTTTCAGCAGGCAAGAAATTGTGTTCCAGTTTGAACTTTTAAATTCCTCACTTCATCAAGGGACCTTGCAAAATATTAGTCTGCTTTTCTAATAAAAATATTTAGCAATCGTACTAGTATATGCCCATTTTTCAGTGGATATAAATGATTTGGGTTCACAGGTAGATCAGAATTGCATTCATATATGTTAACTATAAAAATTTAGGAGACTAATAATTCACTATTTTAATTATTTGTAATGCTTTAAAATGCTTTCTTAAAATCATTTTCCTTCCATATCGACTAACAAGAGTAAAGGTACAAAAGAGCCAGATACCATTGTTTTCGTTTAAGAGATTTCATTTTCGGTTGAGAGGATGTTGTCACTATGTGTGTACTGGGTCTTCACAGTTGCCTAGGGTCAGCCTCCAGTTCGTAGTTGAGACATCTTTGGTGTGACCCAGACTAAGTGTTCTTACAGTTCTTAGTGTTTGCAAACCTAAAGGTGCTTCAATCTAGACAGGCTGACATTGCCAGTTAAGAATTCCAGAATCTATAACAAGACAAAAGATAAACATGATTCAGGTCTCTTGTTATCTTTTCTTCATTTTAGAGTAAAATTGTTAGAGTGCTAAATTTATGGCAGAAGAATAATGTGTTCAAGAGTGAAATTATTCAGCCTCTCTTGGATATGGCAGCAGGAATTCCTCCTCCCGTTGTGACCCCTGTCTTGCCCAGCACTACAGCTGCTATGAGCAACAATACACCAGGTAAACAAAAACAGATTGAAGTCATACTTTGAATCCAAACACTTCTGTCAGCTTTGGTATGTTGACTGTTAATGTGCTGAATTATCTCACTGATTTCCTTTAGATAAATCAAATGAATGCTAGAAAGAAGTCTGCTACAGCCACCATCAGGGAAATGGGGAAACATTATTATAAATGCAGACTTGGATCATTTTGTGCTCCAAGCACCTTTCTTACTTATGTATGTAGATGGCAGGGAAATGGATTTTCAACTTTTTCACTTTGTGGAGATTTTTTCATTAAAGGTTGGGATGTACGGGAAATTGTCCATATAGGAATTGAGTTTTGGCACCTGCTCTTGACCTGCTTTGTAACCCACCTTTTGCTGATCCCATGCTGAAGAGCAGTGAGGTGGACAAATCCAACTTAGTTTTCATGGGGAAAGTAAATATGTGAAAGTTTCAACTATTGGATTGCCTTGCTGCATCTTCTAGCTCAGTATTTTTTATTTTGATTAGTTTGACTACATTAAATTGTTGAAATCGTAGGAATACTGTAATGTTTCCTTAAATTCTGATGCAAATTGACTTTTAAAACAGTAATCTAGTCATATTTAGCATTCATCAGCATATCTCTACTTTTGAGCTAGAAGCGCAAAAGTATTTGCAGGGATGGAGGATTCTTCTGCATTATGGCATGAAACTAATTATCAGATTGCTGATTTTGTCTCAGTGTTTCTCTTGAGAAAAAAGAATAAAATGAGCAATCCTCATGAATCTATCCAGCTGTTGCAGGTTGAAATTCTTAGTAGAATCCTTAAGGCTCCCCCTGTGGTTAAAGTGTGATTCCAGTAAGATTCGGACTAGCAGACAAGTAGGTTGCTAACAATTACCTTTTGGTATATAAAATTTCCACTAAACATTCTGGAATAGTGTGTGAAACATTTTTACTTGGCCTTCATCGGTGTTTTTGTTAGTAGTCCCAATAGGTCAGTAGTGGAAAGAGCTGTGAACTACACTAACACAGACTAATTCTGCTACTCGAGGAATGTTGATGTGAGTTATTTTCGTGAGCTCTATATGTATGTGAGAAAAATAGTTTCAATTGATGTTTTTCTTCTCTAACACTATTTTTAAGTCTGTATGTAAAAATATTTTGACATACTGGATTTTCTTTTTTTTTAGGAACACCTGTGACTCCGGTTACTCCAGCCAACGTGGCGCAGAGTTTACCTGATCCTTGGGTATCTCAGATTGCTAACACAGATACCCTTGCCGCAGTTGCACAAATTTTACAGAGTCCTCAAGGCCAACAGGTAACTGTTTTGTAGACAGTTACACTATAGACTCTGTGATAACTTGTGTCTTTAAAGTACACTTAAAGTACACTCCTGAAATGCTTTCAGGAGTATCTCTTAGTTTTGTGTCCAGTATTCATATGAACTATACCGTGAGGTTGTTCATCACAAAAAAGTTCCTGGTCAACTAAAACTTTTTGTTACCTTTGGTAACCAACCCTGTTTATTCCTTAAAAGTATCACAGAAGATGACTTTTGCTAAGATGGTCTGTAATACACACTTGTCTATATAGTATTGCAGATGGCTAAATCAAGAGCAACATTAAGATTTCATGGATATAGGTATAAAATGGAATGTAAGTTAAATGCTGAATGCTCCAAGAAGAGCTAAACGTACAAAATTATATAATGGAAATTAATTCATTCAGGAAATGTATGCTTTGTTGATTCATTTTTTGTCTTTCTATCAGCTAAACATTTTTTTAACTGCAAAACAGTTTTTGTTTTGCAGCATTCAAAGATAAGGTCTTGGAATTTACTGTGTTTCTCAGTTTTTAAATGCTGAACTCCAAAAAATTGTCTTGATGTCCAGCATCACAAGGACTGCTTGTCCTCTTAACCCACAGTTATATAAGTTTAGCACACACAATTGACTTTCTGTAAAAATGTAGACCATAATTTTTCAGTCTATGCTAGAGCTATGGTACTCACATAACTTGACCATTATGATTTTTATGTGGACTGAGCAATGGGTTGTTTTACCTGCTGGGTTACCAAACAAAAATCCCATGCATACGAAGGAGAAGCAGTCACCAGTGAACTGGTGCTGATAATAACAACTTAATGAACATATTTTATAGTATTCAGCTAAGCAGAGTTGTCTGTAATTGTTCATAAGTCAGTTGTTCATAAGTCAAGTGGAGGGAGTATTTTCACCTGATTGCACTGAAAGAAATTGATGAGTCATTGAAAAGCAGAGCAAAATGAGTTTTTGGGATAATCTGTGAAATGTGGAGGAAATATAGTGGAATAGCTCGTAAACAAGGAAGGGATGTGAAATGAGAATGGGAAATACCTGGAAAGTCAGTAAAGTAATTTTAAAGATTATACCCTAGAGAATATTCATAAAAAAGAGAAGACTATGAAGCAAGATAAAAAAATGAAGATGAGAAGGGAATTAGGGTTTTAAAGACAGCAGTTCACAAAGAAATGACATTTGGATATTTATCTTAAAGTGGTCTTAAGCAGAAATGTGGAGACAGACTGGGTACACAATAAATATGTACATGAAGAAGTCTAGGATTAGTAGAGGAACTATGACATTTGCTTCCATCCTGACCATCTCTTTTCTTCCTGTTCTCTAAGACACTCTGTCTGCCACAGCCTCCCCCTGCTCCCCAGCTTCAAAGACTTTCATTTAATCTTACTATTGTGTTTTATGGGTGAGGATGCATGCAGGTAAATTGAGAGTCTAGACATAGGAGAGGGCAGACTAAGAAAGATGTGACCAACGAGAATGTGAAAACAGCAAGAATGGTGACCACCCAGGATTTTTCCACTCTAGGGCTTCCATTTCTCCTTCTTCAGTTTGATTCCTTCGTACTTGGAGCAATGCACAAGGTGAACCAGCTGTATTTGCTCATCTTGTGGATCAGCCAAGATGGGAGGGGGAACTCTTCAGCTTTGCCTATTGCAGTAATCAATGAAAGCTCTTGCTGAGGTAGAACAACAATTGAAGCATTTTCAGAGGCTCTGCTGTATAAGGGATCTGTATAACTGTTTTTAAAAGAATAGGAAGAATTGCTTCACGTTATCAGAAGGTAACTCTAAAACAACCTTGAAAGAGGGTCACATATTTTTGAAGCATTATGGAAAAGAAGTTCAACCTAATCAGTTTATGCAGTTTCTAGTGAGGCCTAGTAAGAAGGGAGGGATTGAACCCTGCAAGAGTTCAGTGGAGAACCCTATAAGGAGTTGCAATATGAATGTAAGGGTTATTAGGGACTAATGTCAGCATAGTTTGAACTAGCTGGATTTGTTCAACCTTTTTTCCACAAATAACTTAAGATAAGGCTTCAGGGATTTACTGCACGGAACATCAAAGGACTGCTTCCTGTAGTTCCACAGTGCTTTAGGAGAACTTTTTTCCATAGAGTTTGTATTTTTTTCTTAAGGTAAATGTGTACATTTTTATGGAAGCATCCCTATTCAACAGATAAATTGATCTGCACATGAAAAAGCCTTTATTTCCTCATTGGGATAGCTTCTCCAAAAGATTAGATACAGATAGGAATTTGTAGTAAGAAAATGAAGATACACCAGGTAATTGGATTGTACATTTGCTTTTTATGTTTTGTTAACATAGCAAGGAAATTGCATCCTATGAGCCCAGATCTGAGTTTCAGCATGAGATTTCACTTGTGACTAATCCAGAGATACCAGTGCAAGTTCTTCCTGTAGGCAGGTTACATCAGCTTAAAGTGGAGCTTGGCACAGTGCAGTTATTTTTTCTATACAAATGTCGTTACAACGTACAGAGTTTCCTAATATAGGTGGGCCCTTAGGAAGCTGGAGTAGGCTAACAGATATTTTTCAGGTCAGAAGGAATCAAACTGGAGAAACAGAAGAGGGGGAACCCTAGAAAGCAGGAAATCCTGAGTGGTGACTGGTCATCATGCAACCTGTCAGAGCAAGTTAGGAGGAAGACGCATCTGCATGTCTTATCAACCCCAGAAAACAAATTAGCCAGTAAGTGGGAAAAAATTTGCTGTAAAAGAAAACAAATTAGACTAAATAATGGCCATAGGTTAGATGCTACTGCATTCCTGAGGTTTGTTTTACTAATTGGAAGGGGAAAAGTCTATTGTTTCTTTCTCTGCTTAAAAAAAAAATCTTGTTCAGTGTGTTTGTTATCTTTTCTCTTTTAGCTTCAGCAGTTGATACAGACACTGCAGATACAGCAGCAGAAACCTCAGCCATCGCTACTTCAAGCCCTGGATGCTGGTCTTGTCGTCCAGTTACAGGCCCTCACAGCACAACTTACAGCTGCAGCTGCTGCTGCTAACACACTTAATCCACTGGATCAGAGTGTCTCTTTTAATAAGGTAGAAGTAGAATAGTAGAAATTTCAAGAAGTATTTATTAATAAAATATACGTAAGTGAAAAGTTCTTTTGGATTTTATTGTTTGACTTTGGGGATTTTAAAAATACATTATATACTATGAAGTTATAAAACAGTATTTTAAAAATACAAAACATGTCTATACAGAGTAGTGTAAATTAAAATATTTTTATATGAGTTTAGGGCTAAATGCACTTCACAGAATATCTGGAGTTGAAAGGGACCCATAAGAGTCATCGAATATGGTAATGGATTTGATTTAGCAAAATTAAACTGTTGTTACATACTTTTTCTCAGCCTTTGTCACACAGCAGTGAGAATTGTTTCTTACAAGGTAATAAAAGGGTAATATGCAGAAATTAATATACACTGTTTTCTCAGAAGAGTAAAGTAATTGGATTTGTAATTTTCTAACATTGTAAATTAAATGCCAAGAAAACTTCTATCTTAGCCACAAAGTGATGTAAGTGAATAAATAAGTCCATGACTGTAGTTAAGACTAGTCTTGCGACACTTTTTAAAGGATGTCAGAACATAAAACAAACCCAAACAAAGCAAGCCTGTAGGTAAAGAAACTTTGTGTTGCAAAAAACTCAAAAACAACAACAAAACCCCAAGACAAACTACATCCAATCCGCAAAAACAGGATGCTGGAATTTAAGAAAACTAATATAACTGAATGCCACATAGCAATTAACCATGCAGGCAATTGCAGTCATAGTAATTACAAATACAGTCAGCAAAATAAAAAAGGAAGAAATTCTACTCAAAGATTAATAAATAAATAAACCTGGTTCTATTATTTTGGAAGAAGCAGTTTGCAAGATAAACCTACAGATAATCTTGGTAGGATTGTCCTGGAATGAATAAATGGTAAAAATAAGGAAGTTGGAAAAGCAAAGAACCTTTTTTTTTCTTAACTCAGATAGTCTCCTTTTCAGGAAATTAGCCGCTCAGACTGACAAGTACTCAGTTTAAAGATTTAGGACAATTTATCTTATGTTTAAGAGTTTCATTGCTAATGAAAGTAATGCAGCTGTAAAAATAAGTCAGGAAGAAAATGGCCTGTACTCATCCTCTATAACAGCTGTAACCATCAAGTAGGGTATAATCCCAGGGAATTTAATGCATCAGTTAATAGGGACTGCCATATAAAAAGTAATTAAGAATGTGGTATTATTCCTCAGACTTCAATTCCAGCATTTACATGAATAGGTATACTTGTGCATGTGTCTATCTTGAATATTGGACAGCTTAACTGAAGCAAATTGAAAGAATTCACATTCTGATGAGATGTTTATATACAGCCATAAAAAAGCACCTTTTATGAGAAATAGAGTAAATATTTAAATCCAGAGGAAATTGTGAAGCATAGTTTTCATTCCGTGATATAATGTTGGTGAATTGGATAACAAGTATAAATAGCACAGGAGGATACTTCTGATGACTGCGTAAGTATCCATCTTTTTAAAAGAAATCCCTATTTTTAATACATTTGGCAGTCCTTTCAATCCTTTGTTTTGAAGCTCTTTAGTCTATAGCATCTTGTGGTAATAAGTTGTGCACATTAATATGTGTTGTGTGAAAAATCCTTTTGGCAACATCAGAAGTGCCTGTTTTCTGAACTTGCTGCATAACCATATCCTTGCGTTATGGGAAAGAAAGATTTTCAATCAACATTTCCTATGCATTTGTGCTGTTCCTTTTATTTTTAATTTCCAAAGAGAATATCCTGATTCTTAAGAAGAATTTTGTTTCTTTTTGAACAAGAACCTTTTTCCATGTCTTTAATAATTTTTATAGCTTTTTCTGAATATACTTTCCTCTTAGCTAATTAAAGAAACATTCATTAAGTTTTGTACCACACGTGTGTGGTACATTAAACTTGGATCCAATATTTAATTTGATTTAATTACCATTACTTTATTTTAGAGAGTATTCATTTACGAACCATGTAAAAATTAAGGTTTTTCAGTTCAGATTTTTCTTTTCTATATGTTACTTAAACACAAGCAAAAGTCATGGTGCACGTTTACATGTCTTGGCTGGAAGTTCTTTGGTTTTCTCTGGCCTCAGTTAATCCGAATGCTTCTTTTGCATATCATGAACTATTGACTACTTTCCATTTTTCTCAGATGTATAAATAGTACATATTCTAGTTTTTTCCTTTTTACTTTGTCATGATGGAAGATACATGATGATTAATAATATTTAAAGTTCAAGACTGATTGTTTTTCTAAAACACGTTTTTTTTTACAGCAGCATTTTGTAGGTGCTTCACTGGAAAATATTCCAACTATACAAACAAGGCAGTCACTTTGTTTTAAATGGATTAGATATATATGGTGAAAGTTGTTCTGGATTTTTAGCATCCCATCTCACATAAGCTTGATGGTCTGTGTTTCTGCTGTGTTTTCTCAGAGGCATATTCAGTCCTGCTTTCATAAACACTAGATTATTACATTGGGAAAAGTAGTTTTAAAAACTCTTGATTGATCAGTCTTCAAGTTAGGTTATGCTCTGCTCTTCTTGCTGGGCTCCATTACTTGAGAGTGAGTAGAGCATCTTGAGAAAGGAAATGGTCTATGGGATCATCATGGCTTGTTGCTGAAGCCGTTTTTTGCCTTGGTATTTCAAAGTAACTGTCCTATGATCTCATCCTATTGTTTTTTTCTTCTGAGATTAAGGTTTGAGAAGAAGTCATGGTGGTTTGTAGTATTGTATTAGCTCTGCTTTTCAGAAAACTTCCAGGGACATGGCTTTAATAGCACAGCTATATCAAGTAATAATTGCTGAAAAAAAGGCAATCTTGCTGACAGATAACATTTGTGGTATTTCTTCATGCATGTTCCTTAGTTTTGTCTTCAAGAAGGTAAACATTACTAAAATGCTAGTTCTAGGCTTTTTAAAATTATTAGACAAACTTTTTTAGTTCAGCAGAACTCCAATGTAGACATCTTTGTGGATAAAACAGGAAGTTTATCCACATTTTTCTCTGTCAGATACCTTTCTTTATATTCCTCAGAAGGCTTTTTCCTCTTACATGGTAACTGTTTGCTTTGATTTTTTTGCAGACTGTGTGAAAAGTTATTTTCAAAGAGCAGTGTATTTGAAGGAATTCAGGTTGTCTAAATGACGTGTGTGAAAATACAGTAATTCTTTGTGAAATAATCAAGCTGTGTGGGTCTTCTATTGATATGAGCAGAGCAGTTTGCTGATTGCCAAAAGATCAAATAGTTGGCCTCTTTGTATAATTTCTTCTAATTAAAGGTACTGTTACATGAAATTAATCTTTATTTAAGCTTTACTCCAAAGTAGCTGTTAATTACTATGGAAAGAACATGTGGTTGTATTTGTAGAAGCAGAGCTCAATAAAGCCAGGGACAAAATTTTATATTTCATGCGTTCAAGAGTTTTGTAGCAATAGCAATATGACATTTAATTTCCTATTCAGGTTATTTGCCAAACTTTTTTTTTTTCTCTTAAGTTGAAAGTAAGAGAATTTTTCTTTTGAAAAGTAAACATGCATAAAGGGACATATAAGAAATATTCAGTAATGTTTATTTTGCTTTCTCCTAGAAGCTGATGGACAGGTTTGACTTTGGGGAAGAATCTGAACAGAATGAAGAGCCTAAAAAGGAAACTCCCACTTCCCAGCTGTAAGACCAAGCTATGTTTCTTATGGAAAATGCTAAAATTTGCCTGACGCTAGTTGAACATCAGGATTAAATAAGGAAAATGTTTATTCAGAGCATAAGTACACTGAAACAGTAGAAAGGGGAAAGACAGTTTACTAAATTAAACACATACATTTTACTGTAAGTCTCTGTGACAGAACTTTTCATGACTTTATCTTAAAGTTAGCACATTCTTTGCTTTGTTAGTTGTAGAGTTAATGTGATAATGATGATAACAGAAGGTGGAACTAGTTACATTGTCCTCATTATTTTACATTTTAAACTTGAAACTCCGTTGTGAAGATCTATTTGTTAACTGTTTAAACCAAGAGAAAAACTGTAGTGTTGGGTTTTTAAAAATTTATTTGAATTATTTCATTATAGGCCTTTAGTACCAGAATCTGTGAACAACTCACTTTTTCACCAACTAGCTGAACAGCTACAGCAACAAAATTTAGAA
Organism: Pseudopipra pipra; assembly: GCF_036250125.1. Classification (NCBI taxonomy): domain Eukaryota; kingdom Metazoa; phylum Chordata; class Aves; order Passeriformes; family Pipridae; genus Pseudopipra; species Pseudopipra pipra. The sequence continues at coordinate 53,056,972 of NC_087551.1, forward strand.
CATCTCAGACAGCAGCTTTTGGAGCAGCAGCAGCAGCCTCAAAAGGTAAGAACGCCATCTTGTGGCTGTTGTAATAGTTATGTTCTCCACTGATAAAAAAATCATACTCCAGGACAAAAAAATTGTCTTGTTACCGACACTTCGCTTATAATGAAAGCCTTTGTCTCTAGATGACCATCTAACAGAGTCTTGTGGAATAAGTGGAAAAGAGTGCTAAAAGCAGAAAAAAAACCACAATGAAATGTGTAGTGTGTACATTTTGCTTCTTTTAGGAAAGAGTACTCTTTAGCTCTGAGTGATTGAGCTTTGGCTGTTCAGTTCTTTATATGGGGAAAAAAAGCTTTTCCCCTGCTTTCAGAAAGAATTAGGTGACCACTGAAGTGATTGTGCTCCTGTCTCTTAAAGGGAAGACAGAATAAAGATTGTGGATAACTTTATTTTCCTCCCCAGGTTTTATGTCTTGACTAATAACTGTCTCATTGTGTCAAAGAATCTGACTCTTCTTCAGAGTCACATATTTCCTTAGAAATTATTCATTAAGAGCTGATTCTTGAGACAACCCAAGGTTCTTTCTTAACTGTGTGAGTTGTGTCATCTCTATTCTACACTGAAATAACTTGATTTATTTCTACTGAGGTTAGTCCTCAGTATTCAGCTGTTCTTTTCCCCTCCTGATCCCATTAGAAAAAAATCCAAAAGTATTCTGTCTTGAAAGTGGGCTTTCTGTGAAGTATTTGGGTCTGGTTTCATAGTAAAATAGAAAAGCCAAGTGACCACAAACTTCACAAACACCTGTTGGAGATTTTGGGTTAAGATGTGCAGAGGTGCAGTCATAGAAGCATCAAGGTTGGAAGAGACCTTTAAGATCATTCAAGTCCAACCATCAACCTAGCACTACCACTGTAACCCCTGGATCACTAAACCACATCACCCAGCACAGATCCCGATGCCTCTTAAACTTTTCTTCAGAGATGGCAATTGCACCACCTCCCTGGTCAACCTGTTCCAGTGCCTGAGCCAGTCACTCAGCTTACAATCAAGAATGTAATTTGAGTTTTGAATTTGTGACTTTAATAGTTTATTTTTTACCTTAATCTACTGCTTTATATTACTGGTTTATTTTCATTTCTCATTTAAATGTGGTAAATGAGGGAATGTACAACATAGCTACAGGCTTAATAGTTTTGCATGTTGGTGGGTATCTAGCAATTTGTCTTTAAACACTGAAAAATGTTGTAAAGTAAAACTTTGAAGAGTGCATCTGTTTGAGGAGCTTTTGATGTGACATATCTAAAAGTAACTGTCTAATTTGAAAATAAAAATGTTGAATACCTAACTTACTGTAAAATAAACAAAATCAGAGTTGAAATGAATTTCATCTATGAAATTAAGTTACAATACATTTATGGGTAGAATATTTACTTGACTCACCCCCTACTATTTGATTTTCTATTCCAAGTCCTGAGGTTTTTTTCCTTTCAGATCCACTCAGCTTTTTGTCTAGTCAGTATGGAGAGAAAGTTTTATTTTCATCTTGACAGCTGCTAAAAGATACAAACTTCTGCTGGAACTACTTTGTAATGACTGCATCGTGTTATGAGGAATATTTTCTTTAATCTGTGTGCAAGTTTCATTGAGAAAGATTAAGGGAAAGAGAAGGAAAGATAAAGCGTAAAACAAAATTATTAAGCATTGATGAGGAGCAGAGGGAGAGGATAGAAGGAGCAACAACAAATGTAGGAGTTGATAACAAGAAACAGATTGTTGAAGAATAATTAAATATAAGGAAAATGAGACAAAACATACTGAATTATGGTGGAATTTTTTTTTACTAACTCCTTATAAGCAGTTTAAAAAATATGAAGATTAAATAAAATTTTTACAACTCATTCTGCTAACTTTCTGTCAGTCTCTTGGCAGATAGAACACCTAGCATTTGTTTAATTAAAAGCTTAGTTATAATGTGGATCAGTGAAATATTTACCTGCAATATTGGATTATAGATTTAAAATTACTTTTCAAAATTATCCTGGTAGCATTTCTGAGTATTTTAATTTCATTTATTCTAGTTCTTGAATTTATTTCATGTCTTAGAGATATTTGTTCCAAATCTCTACTTTCAGGCATTGTACAGGCCATTATAGTTTTTTTCTCTAGCAAATCAACAATGCATGTGGTATTCTACATTTTTTTTAACTTTGGTGGTTTTTCAGAACTGCTTGTTTTGTTAGATGTCTTGTAATTGACATATTGACATAAATATCTTTTAGTAAGTATTTGTCTTAAATCATGCGCTGTAAGAAAGTTTGGACTAGTGAATTTTTTTTAACTAATTCAATTGGTGTTGCAAATATTTTTATGATATTAGGATCAAAATAAAATTTATTAATGCATGTACATGGGTGACAGGTGGGTATCTTTCAAGGTCACTGTACATACAGCTACATTTGGTCTGTGAATATTTGCTTTGAAATCAGCTGAATTAAGCAACAAATTGAATCATGTACTTTGTACTGCATTTTGATTCAGCAAATAGATACTAATCTTTTTTATAATCAGGAATATTAGTGATTTGAAGGTTTTGTATTTAAGGAGGATACAATAAAAGTAATGGAGTGACATCCAGCTCAGCTTTCATATTAATGGGAAGTGGGAAAATAAGACAAACTTGATAAATAGTTTTTCAGAGTAGCAGTAGTATTACAGTAGTAATATTTCCATGTAGTATTACATTTTGACACAGGAAGTATTTTTAAATATGAGGAGTTTTATGGTATATTATCTGTTATGTAGGCAAGCCCTGAGGAGAATCAAGAAGGAAATTTTGGTTCAGAGCACTCTGCATCACCATCACAAGGGAGTAGTCAACAACAGTTTTTAGAAGTGGAACCAAATGTAGATGATTCAATGGATATCCAACAACAGGTAAAACTGTTTAAAATTTGATTACAGAAGTTGAAAGGAAGACACATATTAACATGATTTCAAGTCATATATGTTGTGAGTATATTTATTATGTGTTAGTGAACATCTTTTATGTCTGACCTCAGGACATGGATATAGATGAAGCTCAAGATATTGCTGAAGAAGAGATATTTGAACAAGAAGAAAAGAAATCAGCTGTTCGTTCAAGATCAAGAACTCGTTCAAGATCTCGTTCAAGGTTTCATAATTAACTTGAATTAAGTAAACAAATGTTTTCTGAAAATAAGTTCCAATTTCTGATTGTCAGTCTCAATTACATATCTTCCAAAATGGTCATGAGCAGTTTTTGGCAATGAAAAGAAGTGTTCTTTTAATATTTGTGTGCTAGATGCAGATTTTCTGTATGACAGTTCATTTGCTGTATCTGTGCTTTACCTGAAATTTTTTAAGACTTGTTCAGGTAACAGAAATAATGAACACTAGCCACCTGGACAGGCTTCCTGTGCCAGTGAAATAGAACATTTTGAATGTGTTTTGTTTGGTTTGGTTTTTTTTAAGGGTGTATATTCTATTTTTCACCTGAATGGCATTCAGTTTATCTCCTGAAGCAGTTTGAGTGTCTGGAAATTATTGAGTGAGTGGAAATGTCTGCATAGTGCTTAAAGTTTGTAGTTAAAAGACAACTCAGTTAGAATATTTTTTTTTTAACTCAACATACTAAAATTAAGTATCTTGTAGGTCACCAAGAAAACGAAGGTCTAGATCACGATCTGGTTCTCGTAAGCGTAAACACAGAAAACGTTCACGCTCAAGATCAAGGGAAAGGAAGAGAAAGTCATCTCGGTCATACTCCAGTGAAAGAAGGGCTAGGGAAAGGGAAAAAGAACGTCAGAAAAAGGGATTGCCTCCTATACGGTCAAAAACACTAAGTGGTAAGTGGCAGCTGCTTAGTGTTTTAATAATGTAGAATTAAAGGGAAAAAAGGCTTTGTTTTCACTGAAAGAACAAGATTTATCCTAAGTATTGTCACAAAATACAGTAACCATATTCTTATTTGTAAGTTTCATTTCTGATGTTTCATGCAACTTAGACAGGTACATCATGTCATCTCAGAGGAAAGCAAGTATCATACTGTTCTACTGATGTTTTTACTCACACTGTTGCACTAATGATTTTATTTCTAAACAGGGTGCAGCAGGGGCTGTCCCCAGTTTACAATCTACTTTCTCTTTAATGCTGTCTTTAATGGAGCATTTGAAGATGTTCAGCACTTCATCTGAAAATTGTTACACTGATAAGATATTAAAATTTGTGGTACACACTTTGAACACTTTGATGGATATCTTAGAGGCCCATGCTTTAAAATTTTTACAGTGCTTTATAAAGTCCTTTCTAAGGAATGTAGAGCCAAAGCAGGTAGAATTTGGTATCAGAAAACAGACCATCATGATTGTATCTTAAGAAAGTATTAAAAAATCAAATGGATTTCAGCCTCTGCAGAGTGTTGCTGTGCACTGCTATCATTTCTACAGAGAATTTACATACTAAAAAAAAGGAAGGTAGTAAGGAGAAAAAGAACTTATCTGCATAGTTACTTAAAGAAAATGTATTTTGAGAATTTGTTTAGATAGGTTATACACAGTTTCTGATGTAGTTTTGCATCTATCTTGTGTCTTAAACCTATATTGTTTATCTGACAAGATAAGCAGCTCAAAACTCATTTTTGCAAAGGAAAGAGTGTTCTGTTCTGTTCACAGTAATATTTTACGTCATTCCAAGCTGACTTTAAACTCGGGACTGTGCTACAGTTTAGATGCTTTTTTTTTCCTTCTCCGACATGTGAAAAAAGACAAATCGGTTTTATGGTGTATATTTTTCCCAGTAGTCCACAAAGCAGGGAGATGAGAGACAGAGATGTTAAGTAACCTGGTGAACAGTAGCAGCATTTGACATCCTGTAAAGTGTAAAGGAGATATTAAGAAGGCTAAGAGAAGTGTGGAAAACTTTGGAGGGAGGTAAATGAATAGATAAGTAGGTAATTCACCCAACAAGCATTCTACTTAATGAATTTTTTTCAGTGACAGCCACTATCATCACTTGCTGAGATCTGAAGAATTGTTTCATAGAGCTTAACACCATGAGATACAAAAGGGCCATCTACAAGCCCATGAGGAACAAGAGAATCTTAACATTCTCAGTACTGCAGAGTACTGATGTCAATTGAAAATGATAGTTGACAGAGGAATGCACAACTCTGCTTTCCAGTTTATTTCACCAGAATTGGTACAGGAAGGCTTGCTCACATAAGTAGGTTAATATTTGGGAGACAAAGGAATTGGTATCATGTATATATGGGAGAAGGAAGTTTTAGCTCACATGTCAGTAAGTGTTTGTTTGGCAGTGAGGACAGGTAGGCATTTGGAAGGCAGTTGCGGGGATCTGGGCTTGTGATGGAATTGACAAGAATCAGATGTATTGTGGACGTCTTCAGCTCAGTGGGCCTTAGCTAAGTTTTCTTTCTGGGATGTTCCCCAAGGTAAATTAGTAGTATAGTTTTTATTTCATTCAGGTGAAAATGTAGTGCATAATCTTGCAGTATTAAGTTCCTTCTGTAATACACTTCAAGCCAGTTAGAACTTAGTCTTACTTCGTTAATTTGACTTTAAATCCTAGAGGCATGTTTTTTTAATGGAAAATAGAATAGAAATGTGTTTTTTTTTTCCCGGAAGTAATTTATAATGCAGTGATAATCCACAGAATTTTAGTTTTTCATTTCTTTTGAAACAACTGTTTCCCTTAAAAGAAAATGAAACAAGAAGAGTGAACACTTGTAGTGAGTATGTTTGATGTTTAACCCTTAAACATTTTTGTAGTAAGTAACAGATTCACTTTCTTGCTTTTTTGATCAGTGGTTTCTGTGTAATTATAAAGCCTTTTGTATTCGTGCTGTAGAGGATTTAAGCTAACATTCTGGTATTTTGATTGATGTGAATGTGTCTCTTGACAGTTTGCAGTACTACTCTTTGGGTAGGTCAAGTAGACAAGAAGGCCACACAGCAAGATTTAACCAACTTGTTTGAAGAATTTGGACAAATAGAGTCAATTAATGTAAGTAAGCACGTTGTTTCTCATTTTCAGGAATTACAGACTCGCAACTTAGGCATGCTTACACTTCTGAATTCCTTTTAGCCACTTAAGCTTATATTTAGGAGATTTTATCACAGTTTAAAAACTGCAGCTATGATATTGCCTCTTGATTTCCATCTACTCTATTTTGAAGCACTAAAGACGGTACACTTCATTCTAAAAAGGCTTTTCCTAAGCTCTAACAATTTATACATTTTTTAAACCAAGGTCTTAACACAAAAGTTGTCTCTTTTTGTGATGTGGCATGGAGCAGGTATCATTTTTCCTTGGGCTAATGGACATAAACTGATGTGTATCCACATTGTTCTTGGTTACATTCCAACACAGGGTTACTTAAGTTTTATTCTGAATAAAACATTTAGAAGAAAAGAAATTGTACTGTAAACAAATGTTTGTTTTAAAATGTGACAGTTAAAAAGATGCTTATGTTCGGGAGATACAAATCTCATTATTTAATTTGGATTTAGGTGTTTAGAGCAGTACTTCAGTGTTGCCTATAATTCAGCTTTAAGAGAAAGTATTTTTCTCCTAAAATAACGTATCTACATGAGAGAAAATTGGGGGTTTCCTCTTGCTTCAACAATTTTAAAATGCATCTAATACAGTTTCATTCATTTCAGATAATATTTTTATTATTTTCCTGCCATGTTAATATATTCAAATATGTAATTAAGAAGGAATACTTTTTGTGGCATTACAGAATCTTTTAAAAAGCTTCACAAGTCAAAAAAATCAACCCCATAGCCAGACATTTAAGCCTCATTTTGATTTGCAGGGACAAGCAATTAAGAAAGCTAAAAGGAAAGTAATGTAACAACCATAAATGTCCCAGTGCCTGTTATATTTCAAAGACAAACCACACTGTAAATAGCTCATAATAAATAGCAAAGATTACATGCCATGTCATGCAATAAATTAAACATGGTAATGGAAATCACATTTCAGGAATGAGGACTCTGCCCTTAAAAACTGCAAGATACTTTTAATCACTAGTTTGCACCTTTGTGAAAGGTGGTTGCTCAGCTCAGAGAATTTGGAGCTTAAGAAGAGGTAGCAACCTCTGCTTTTCTGAAGTTGTCATAATATAGGTCCCAGGTTTTGCCTGTTTCTTATTGTTCAGATCTTTTATGTCATTTTTAGTACCCATTCTTCAGCTTGCTCCTGCTTCTTGTAAATGTTAAAACTGAAGTACCCAGCCAGTATCACTCATAAGTTTTTCTGATGCTCAAAATTCTTAATATTGCTGATTGAGGTAACAGCTGGTTACAGTGTAAGCCTTGCCTTTTATAATATTAGTATTCGCTTACTGTAGTTGTGTAATCCAAAGTATTGATTTTCCCACTTTTTAAGACCACTGCTGTTTTTCCATAGATGATTCCCCCAAGAGGTTGTGCTTATGTCTGTATGGTACATAGACAAGATGCGTATCGTGCTCTTCAGAAACTTAGTTCTGGGTCTTATAAAATTGGATCTAAAATTATTAAGGTAAGTTGATTTTAATCAAAGGATGCTGTCCATTTCAAGTACAGTACAGTTTTAATATGATGATTTGTCATTTAACAGCTGTTTGTTCAAATGTAGAATATGGAGAAGAAGAAGGAAGCAGTAAACTGTAAATTGCTGTCTTTCTGTGTAAAATGCAGCTTTTAACAGGTGATACGAAACAGTAAAATGACATTATGACTGGATACTTGGGAAATAAATAGACGTTGAAGATTGATCTGCAGTGACAGAAATTGAAGGAAATAATCTGAAATATTCCATTCCCAGATTATATGATTAAATACATTGTCTGGTTTGGGTTTATTTTCAGATTGCCTGGGCTTTGAATAAAGGTGTGAAGACAGAATACAAGCAATTCTGGGATGTGGACCTGGGAGTTTCCTATATCCCGTGGGAGAAAGTAAAATTGGATGATTTAGAGGGCTTTGCTGAAGGTGGCATGATTGACCAGGAAACAGTAAATACCGGTACAGACATTCTGACAATTCTGATAGCTAGAAAATGTGTTTATTTTTGTAATTGCAAATCCTCAGATAATATATTGTTTGGGAAATACATACTCTTGTTTAATTTCCATAAATTTTTCTGACTATCTGTTTGCAGTATAAATGGCACTGTAATCTGATTGTCTTTTTAGATTAGTAACTAGTTGATTGTCATGACAGTGAGGAACTGATGACAAAGGTGAATTAATTTAGGCAAGTTAATAAAGGTTAGCGTTTTTTGAGAGTTACAAATTTGTTGTGCACTCATTTCCAGGTATATAAAATATTAATTTGTGTAGAAATTATGATCTGCTTGTGCTTCTGAAAAGTCTTATATATTCAGGTATAAGACTGGAGTTGGAGTTAGAACTTGTTCAGATAGACACAGCTTCCGGTATTTCTTCAATAAAGTCAGAGAGACAGGAAAACAAGTAAAGTTAGACCTATTCTGAAACCAGTTGAGAGGTTTGTTAGGTTTGTGGAAGATTTACTTGTACTGTATTTTCTTGAAACAGATCTAGCATCAAATGATTGGACTATACTGAAGTAAACACTAGATTAATACTGTTTTGTAGCAGCAACAGTAGTTCTTCAGGTCAAAATACAGTCTTGCTTTGAGTAAAAATTGAGTGTAAATGACAGAAAAATTAAAACATGGAACATTACTGAAATATATTCACTATGTTACACTTGAAATACTAAACTTTTTGAGGAAGCAGCAGAAGTAAGGAATGGGTGTTGGTGTGAGGTTTGTTTTTACATGAGGATTCTTTCTTATTGTATGGTAGCCAGCTGATAGCACAGACATATTGGCAACAGCAGTTTCAGAAAACTGGAGCATACTCTGTATTAGGAACAGAATGATTGGCGAAAAAAAGTTGACAAGTTTTGAAAAATCAGTTTGTATACAGGCATATAATTAAAGAGCATTGCAGGTAGTTAAAGATACTTTATGTTGTTTAAAATACATAATAATAAATAATTGCACTTGGTTCTTTTTGTAATAAGTTTGAAGCTTATTTCTAATGAATCTATGTAGATGCCAGATAAAATTTATTGTTTAAGAAGGAAGAGGATTTTTTAGTATTTAAAGAAAAGTAACACATTAATTATCTTTTTATATTAAAATGCATCCTTTTTAAAGAATGGGAAACAGCCAGAAGCTCAGAAGCTGCTAAAGAAAATACTCAAACTACGCAAAGTGCTGCAGTTGATAAGAGTACTGTTATTACAACACAGACAGAAGCTTACACACAACCAGTCACTATGCTGCAGGTTGGTATTGGTCTGAGGCTGCAAAAGGCCCACAAAACTGGAGGACAAACCTTTTATTCAATTCCAGTAAACTTTAAGCTGAGTTGAAGTGTTTAAATGTTTTTGATTTAAGTCCTGCATCCATTATCTCTGAAATATTTTAGAGTAGAATTGGTTGCTGTGGTTGAGCATAATCTTTAGTTTTCTGCAGTTGTTTATTACAGAAAGTTTGTATTTATACTATTTCTGTTTCATCTTTCCTAATGCATATAGACATTTTCAGTGCTTGAACTAACATAAAATTATTTGAATGTTAATATATTTGCATGTACTTGTGTTGAATTTTGAGCTCTTTAGTTTTCAAAATAATTGTCTTCTTATTTCAACTGTCTCCTAATCTGTAATCTGTATATATTTAAATATACATGTATATATTGCATTTATTCTGCTGTTAATTACTTGTAAATATACTGCACTATAACAAACACATAGCTGAAACAGATGTTTGAGAAATATTAAGTAATTTTCAGAATTTTATTAGCCTTATAATTACATACACTAAATTCAATTTTCTAATACTGTTCTAACATACGTAAATTTTTCTAATGACACTTGAATCACTGTTTTAGCGAGACTAGAATCACTGTTTTCTAAGTGCTCTCAAATTGCCACACTGTCTGCATTTTCCTTTTCTCTCTCTGCATTTCTGCATTCACTCATCTCCCATAGGTAAATTTTTATCCTTGAATAGGTGCAGTGTTTAACTGCGTATTTTTCTGGACATCTGAGAATAAAGATAATATAAGATTCATCCAGTGTCCTTGTTTGCCTGTAGTGTAGGTACCATTTCAGAATGCACTCTAATTCTTCAGGGTGTTCGGAATATATACAAAGCCTTTGATATGTTTAATGCTTAGTGTGAATTGCAGCTGAATCAGTTTATCCCTTTTTTAATGTCCTTGAATACTGTTAAGTATTGAAGCTTCTTGTTTTTTCTTTCCATGAAAAAAGATTCCAGTAGCTCCAGCTGTGCCTGCTGTTAGCTTGGTTCCACCTGCCTTTCCTGTCACAATGTCTGTCCCTCCTCCTGGTTATAGCCCAATTCCTCCTCCACCCTTCTTGAGAGCGAGTTTCAACCCTTCACAGCCACCTCCAGGTAAGTTAGTAAAAATGAAACTGAGTATGTAATGAGTATATGCAGTTTGTGTGCCTCTGTGTACATCATAGTTTTCCATCAGCTACTAGTTACTGTTTGAGTTGACCTTTGAATCTTAAATTTCATATTAGATTAAAATTATTTATATCTGTCTTGGTATTATTTTTACCAGAGTGTTGTGTTAAGAGTAGGAATCACAGTAGATTTTTTTTTTTAACTTTGCTAAAAATTTAAATTTAAAAGTACTTAAAATCAATCTTCTAGGGTTTTAAAATTTTGAAACTCCTAATATTCTTCTTTGGATTTTATTGGCAGAAATCACTTTTAAAGATGCACATGCAGATCATCTGTAGTTAATGTGGGGTTGATTTTGAAAACAATAACCACAGTTGCCTCTTCCCATTAATTTGTTTGCTAGTCTTCAGTGGTGCAACTTTTCAGTATACATAATGTTGGCAATCTTTTACTGCATAAATCTATTTGATTTCCATGTAATTATTTGTCATGTTTTTCCACATAGGTTATATGCCTCCCCCAGTTCCACCTGTGGTTCCGCCACCTGTTGTCCCGCCACCTGTTGTCCCACCAGTTGTTCCAACACGTAAGTTTGAATCTTCTAATATTTTGTGTACCGTGAGAAGTTTAATTGTTTGATATACTCGTTATTTAATCAAAAGCACTTTATTCCTGGGTAATGGAAAATAGCAACACAGAAGTTATTGTTCAGCTGGTTTAAGCAGGCATTGAGAAAAAGATTTACAGAGTTTATAAAGTTGACTGAAAAATTATATTTAACGTGGTGTTACTGAAACAATTATGGCCAATTGTTTATCATTTATATGCATAGTTCAGTATTTGAACCTCTCTAACAAGTGTATCTGTCACTGGAGCTATTTGATGTAAGTCACTGAATAATCTGTAATACTTAGCGCTCTGACTGTCTGCATTTAACATTTAAAAATATGTTGCACTACTGATTGCTTAGGTTGCCACAGCTTATGATCTCTACAAAAACCCCTAAATATGGTTGAGGATAAGAAATTATTAGCAAAAAATGTAACACTAAGGGAATTAATTTCACTTCTTTGATTTATCAGCCTGACTTCTACCAAATTAATCTTGAAGGCTTGAATATATGATCACTCTGATACACTTCTGTTATTTCTCTACAGCTTTAGTACAGCCTCCATTACCAATTGCACAAGAGACAATGAAGGATGTTCCTTTTACTAGCCTTGTTCTGCCAGTTGGCACAGTTACCAGCAATCTAGCTACTCCAACACTGTCAGCTGGAAATGTTTTTAATCCTCTGCCAATCAACAAACCAGAACCAGATGAAAAAGGATCACATCTTACAGACCTTCAGATTTCTTCCAGTGAAAACAATAGATCTGGTAAGAAATATCTTTGTTGTCTGATACAGTTACATACAGGATGCATCATACTTTTGAGAGTTTTTGCAAATCTTAGTCCATTGCAATAATAACTACAGAATAGGAAGTTTTGGGCTGAGTAGGGTATCATTCTGAATTTAATTTGGAGAAGTGGTGGGAACCATCTTTGTCATCATCTAATCATTGATTTCTAGTAGTTTATGCTCAAGAATGTTTTTCTTCATAGTCTCGAAGGAAAGCTGAAACTGGGAACCCGTTAGACAACTTCTTAAAAGTGCATTTTTATTACACAAGTGGCAATGGAAAGGAGCAGGTGAGGGTAGGATAGTATAATATTTATAGAATTATGTCAAAGATTTTAATATTTTCATTGCACATATTGGGTGATGGTTGTGGGGGTTTTCAATTTTAAGCTGCTGTACATACTTTACTGTGTAGAGACATTCATTTCTGTGGCATAATGTCTGTGTATCACCAATGTGATTAAAATAATATGGTCATTATAGAAACTGAGACAGACCTTGTCAGCAATATCATCACTGCATGCATTAGCCGAACATGGATTAAGCTGCATTTTGTTTTGAATGCTCTGTGTTACACTGGTACTTTCTGTTAACTGTTCCTTCTTGTTGCTGCATTTTAGTGCAAGGTGATGTCTCGAGTAGCTCTGGACTTGTTGGAGGAGTGCAGCCACCCAGTGCCTCAAGCAATTCTGGGCTTACTGGAGAAGGGCAACCACCCGCTGTCTCAAGTAGCTCTGGACTTGCAGGGGGAGTACAGCCACCGAATGTTTCAAGCAGCTCTGGACTTGTAGGAGGAGTGCAACCACCGACTGTTTCTAGCAGTTCTGGTCTTGCAGGAGGAGTGCAGCTACCTGCTGTCTCCAGTAGCGCTTCTCTTGCTGGCGGGGTTCAGCCAACTAACGTCTCAAATAGCTCTGGACTTATGGCTGGAGTGCAACCACCAAATGTCTCAAGTAGCTCAGGGCTTCTAGCTGGAGTGCATCCACCCAGTGTCTCAAGCAGCCCTGGCCTTCTAACAGGAATGCAGCCACCCAGTGTCTCAAGCAGCTCAGGAGTTCTGGCAGGAGTACAGCCACCGAGTGTTTCAAGCAACTCTGGGCTTCTCATAATGCCACCACCCAATGTTTCAAGTAGTTCTGGACTTATGGGAGTGCCACCACCAAATATTTCAAGTAGTTCTGGACTTCTGGCAATGCAGCATCCAGCTGCAGTGCAAAACATGCCTCATTTAAATATTAGTAGTCAAAGGATGCCAGGAATGCCTCTTATAGATATCCGTCCAGGCCTGATGCCCCATTCTCCTGGACCAAGGTTTCCATTAATGCAACCAGGAATGCCACCACAGCGTACTATTCCTCCTCCTGCAATCCTTGATCCATCTCTTCACCCACCACCTCGAGGTCCTTTTCCTCCAGGAGATATTTTTAGTCAAACAGAAAGACCTTTTGCAACACCAGGAAGACAAAATATCGATAACATTTCTAATGCAGAGAAAAGACTACCACTTGGAGGCGATAACATTCAACAGGAGGGAGACAGAGATTATCGCTTCCCTCCAGTAGAAAACCGAGATAATCTTAACAGACCATCTCCAGTGGATGTCAGAGATTCTGTTGGACGACCACCAGTTGATCCAAGAGAGGGTATAGGAAGGCCTCCAGTAGATGGAAGAGAACACTTTCCAAGACCACATATAGACATGAGAGAAAATTTTGGAAGACCGGGTATGGATAACCTTGGCCGAAGAGAGCATTTTGGTTTCAATTCAGACAAGCACTGGGGACAGAGAGGAGATTATGATGAAAGAGAGCACCATGCCTTCCCTATTTATGGTGGCCCTAAAGGCTTCCATGAAGACAGAGAGAGGTTTCGGCATGTAAACTACAGGTTTGATAGTAGAAGTGGTCCCAGTTGGAATAGAGGATTTGAACAAGATGCTCACAGAGATTTTGATGACCGCAGAAGACCCTGGGAAAGACAGAGGGATAGGGATGACAGAGATTTTAATTTTTGCAGAGAAATTAATGGGAACAGGTTTGGAAGAGACAGAGTGTCAAACAACTGGATCCCCCCTCCACATCCACGGGTTTTTGAATATTTTGACGGGGCCACTTCTCAACGCAAAGCTGATAATATGCCCCAGGTAAATGGTGAAAATACAGAGACAGAAAGTCAGCCACCAACTGCACAGGTGCAGGATGATCCAGAACTTTATGAAAAACTGACATCTTCCGTCGAGATAAAAAAAGAGAAGAGTGACACAGAAGCTGATATAGAGAGTGAACCAGTGGTAGAAAGCACAGAAACTGAGGGGACATAATCATCACTCAGTAGGTAAAAGATACCTTTTGTAAAGTTGTCATCTCTCTGTAATAGATAAATGGCTGACTGGACCGTAGCAGTTCACTTTTGTCTGCCAGAATTAAGTTAATCCGATGTTCATGTTCATCTTTCACTTAAATAACTGTACAACTGACTTGTATAGAACACTGTTCTTAATTTGAACATGGTAGGTAAATGGTTTTTTTGGTTTTGTTTTTGTTTTTTTTTTTTTTTTTTTAATTTTATTTTATTTCTCTGGTAAAGCATAAACTTGCCCCCACTTGCTTTTAATTTCACAAAGGTAATTAACAGCTTGTCAAACAAAGACTTCCTATGGAAGAAAATGGAATTTTTTAGATACTACCCTTAGGTTGGCTGTCGAAATTGTTATACTTGAAAACAGGTGCTGGTGTATCTTGTCTGTGTTTTTAGGCTGCTGCAGAATTTTAAAGTATAGACAAAGCTGTGATATTTTATGTTCCTACAATTCGGCAGAAAAAGAAATGGCCCATGTTATTTCAGGAGCATAACACAGAGATTAAAAGTGATTTTGTAAAATCTACACTATAGTCTCTGTTTTCTCTAAATTAAGTGTTTGTGATTTGTTCCTCGTACTGCAGTGGGTTTAAAAAATGAAATAAGTACATTTTAATGTTGGGTGCATTTTGTTTTTAGATGCCAATAAAGCATATTTGTTTGATAACAGTGTTCTAGGTATTGTATTTTTTTAAAAATCTGCAAGCTCTAAAAACTTGGAATCAGCTATGATATGTGCTTAGCTAGTTGTTGCAAAAGGTTTATATTACCTTTGTAAAACCAATGCAACAGTTATATGTGCAAGAAGCATATGGTTTTTACATCAGAAATCATGCAGTCATATTAGTTTATGTAAATATGTATGTAAATATCTGTGTAAACTGTTTGTAGATACCACTTTTTCTGTGCGTGCCTGTGTATGTGCAAGCACTCACAGAATGTTGTAGGCAATTCAATAAAATTGAAATGAAACTAGGTTGTGAAAATTTTCCTTTCACCTTCTTTAGGTAGTAAGATAAAACTTATCTCACTGCAGTAATGTCAAGCTTGTATTTACCTGCTCATGCTCATTGTTACAATGTTCTTACTACTTCTAGAAGGTGGAACATTATATACTGTAAGAATATACAGTAGGATTTTAGCTTTTTAAAATGCAGATATGCATGAAGCCAAAACTTAAGCAAATATTTGCATTGTCTTATTTTGTAATGTATTTGGTGTTCTGGATAGATAGTGGTAGTGTTCGAGTACTTTGTGGTTATTTGTTTTTAGTGACTCAAAGTCCAGAAATGTTGCACAAAAAGTAAAAAGCTGTTGTTGGTCTAAAAACCCTACATGTTTCTAATAGAAATAAGGAGGGCTTTGTGTTTTGATGAAATAACATTGAAGTTGAACCTCTTTTTAAATTGCTGAGATGAATTGGTTCCTCAGGTAAATTAGTAGTGCTATTCTCTCCTGTTTCACCTACTTTGCTGCTTGTATATCCTTTTTCAATTGGTGGTGAAAGATTTGACTGTGGGATGATGTCAGATTTTCAATTTATTCCATTCAAGTGCATTTCACCAACTTCTTTCAACGTAACTTGTTACAATTCTGTGTCTGAAAGCATCCTTTCACTCAGTTTTAAGAAAGTTGTTTTTCTCTTGCATAATAAGATCCAGGGGTAGATTCTGTTACATAAATGCCCCTTTGGTAGTAGAAACATTTTTAGCTGAGATTTGAATTTTGATTTTTAACATTAAAGCATTAACATGCAAGTTTTAATTCCCCTTCTGCTTCCCTCAAAGGGATGAAAGTATGAAAACATCATGTGAGTGTAAAGCATTAGCACATGCCTTTGAACCTAGAAGCAAGTTACACATGTGTGCGTTGTCCTCTTCCTCTGGGAGGTGGGGTATTTTTCATGCTGTCATGGTTCAGTTTTTCAATTACAGAGACTTTTATTCAGCCAGCTTAATGAAGGTAGCCCTTTAAAAGAGTAGACTTGAATGAATAATTATCTATTGTGCAAGTAGTAGTCATTAGGTATGCATTAAATAACTATTGCTTTGTAATGAACCTTGCTGATGTGTTTATTACCAGAACGTGTCTCGGGAGTTGAGATGAACAATGTTTAAGGTAAATGTACCTTCATGGGCAGACTCTGGCTCAAAGACCTTGACCAATGTTGCTGCACCACCTGCTAGTAGTATTCTGGTCAGGCAGATATGATTGTGTCAGAGTCCAAAAGCTTAAAATAGCTCTAAGGATATTTTATGAACTTAAGGGATTTTATTTCATTTTAATGTGTGCAGTTTGAAAAGGCTTCAGTCATAGACCACAGAGGTAAATACTCAAAATCAAACACATATTGGCAGTAGCTTTACTTTTTAAACAATTTGCTAAATACCTCTGTAAAACTAAAAGTTAATCTGTTGTTGTTCTTCTGAACTGGGACTGGCAGTATGCCAAGTTGCTCATAGTATGATTTAGGTAAATTACCAGGTAAGAGATGCTGAGCAATTTGGTTGGTAGTGGTATAGAACAATGTATTTAATGAATCTATGATTTCTGTTAATATCTTTCAAACATTAATAAATTGGCTACTGTAAATATGTGTTACACCATCAATTTTTAACAACTTTTTTTTTTTAGAATAAAAGTTTGTTGTACAGTTTTCGGTTGCATCATGTTCACAGCTAGAACTGTTCTATTCTTATTAATGTAGCATGCAAACAAATATTATCAAAGCCAGCCATATTTAGAAACTCTGAAGGGACTTTTTATTAGCAGAACAGTATAGTCTCTTTATCTTGCCAGTAGGAAGTTTTTTAAATCTGTCAGAGCTGGAGTGAAGACTTTCATTTTTCACTGTAGATTTAAGCCATTGTAAGCCAACACATGCACTGAAAGGAACTGTCCTGAGGTCCAGACCAATTCTTTGATGTCATTCATGGGAGTAACATGTAATTTCTGCTGATGCAAAGGAAAGAGTGAGAATGGGACAGAAAGAAGATGAGGGCAGCAGTTCTGGCTTATACCTGGTAAAAGCTACCTTGTATTGATGAAAGGTTTCTTATTCTAGCAAATGAAGAATTTCATTTATGATTCACATAAGTAACAAACATAATTAAAAATATTTCAGGTAGCTTTGCAGGCAGCACAGTGTATTATTTAGGCTTGCACATTTTCTTGAAAACCTTATGCATCAGTAAGTTGTTTGAAACAGGCTGTGATCCTGATTTAAAACATTTACCATTTAAAACAGGCTGTGATCCTGATCTTTCATTGTGCTGCATTTGAGTAGAATGCTACGTCTGTAAAGATGAAACTTAGCCTTCATTTGCTATAAGGACATCACTTCTTTACTGAAGCCTTTTTCTGTAAAATATCGGTACACTTTCTTTTTTATGTGTAGTGCTTCCTTTTATTACAGACTTGAGGCAATAGATTCTGTTAGATTCCTTTGCTTCAGTAGAGCACTATACCATACTTAGAGCTAGTTCAGTGATTTAATCTTAGCCTGAATAAGTCAAGATGGGAGTACTGTAATCAAGCCTGAAGTGTAGCATGCGCAGACGTAACTTAAGCACATTTGGAAAATTATCAAATAAACTACCTATAGAAGGTATTTATGAGATGAGCCAATTTATTGCAGAAGTCTCTCAAAATATGGTTTCAGCGGTTTTGAACATGTGCAAGGATATGTTATGTTGGTCAACACTGGAAGCACTCAGTTTCTTGAGTCGTATTCTCTGAATTCAAATCTTTGGGTAATTGATTTGAAACTGATATAAATGGTTCCTAAATTTCATTCTCTTTCTTTTCATGTGTTTGAAAATAATATCATAATAATAAGGATGACTTTTTCATCACTTGATAGTGGGAGCTGAACAGACAGAGTCATAGAATGGTTTGAGTTGGAAGGGACCTTAAAGATCGTGTAGTTCCAACCCCCCTTCCATCTTCCACTAGACCAGGTTGTTCAAAACCCCATCCAACCTGGCCATGAACACTTCTAGTGATGTGGCATCCACAACTTCTTTGAGCAGCTTGTTCCAGGGCTTCATCACCCTCACAGTCTAGAATTTCTTCCTGCTATCTAATCTAAACCTGCTTTCTTTTAAAACCCATTGCCCCTTGTCCTGTCATTACATGCCCTTGTAAAATGTCATACTCCAACTTTATAATTTTAAAACCTATTCAGAGTATCAGGAGTCATCAAGAGTAACCATGACAATATTTTGTTATTGTTAATTCACATTATTAAAAAACCTTTCTTTCCCTTTTTTGTTATTGTTGATTCAGGTAATGAAATGATCTTTCTTTCCCCGTTGTGACATCTGCTGATTCATTTGAATTTTGTAGTAGGCACATTTTCCTAAGTATTGAGCTTTCTCAAGTAAGCATGTGCTGTGAAGCCATGTACTGATACAGTTAAGATACTGATTTAAAAGGTATAAAAACAGGATGTTCTTTTTTTAATTTGAAGCTGCTTATTTGAACAAGGATGACAAAAGCATCTTCCCACCATTTTGCTTTACTAGTAATTTTGCATCAGCAGAAACTTTGCAGTGGCAAAAAGACTGTTGTATTGCAAGACTTTCTTAATTGTAACTAGTCTTATATTTTCCCTTGAAGGCTTTTCTTAGTGATGTTGTTTGCTCCACTTAGTCTGTACAAGTTCTTTGGATATGCAATAAACATAATTTTATTAATGTATCTACATGATATTTCATAGTCAAGAAAAGTCAAGTAGAGCTACTGAAAGCAAAATGCATGACATCTCTTTAATAACTTCCGTATAGGATATGAAAAGTGATTCTTTTCAATAATGAAAGTCTGTTAATAGAGTTTTTGTCGAAGTTGGTAAGCTGTAAAATTGTATTTGCCATAATTTTTGTAGTCCCTTCTATCTTGCACAAACTCAAAGGGTAGTCTCATTGAATATCCTACTCTCAGTATCTTTTAGATGTTCTGCTACCAAAGGTTACAGGGAGGATGGGGCTAGTGGTCTGAGCACTCTTAAAATCAAAATCTTGTGCAGTTGAAGATGAACGTGTCTGGTCTCTTGAAGAGTTTAAAATGCACATCAGCACTTGCATAGTAACAGTGATAGCAGTGGTGTCACTGGTTTACTAATCTTAGTCTGTACTTTGTCATTTTTCTTTTAAAGTTAGCTCACTAGTGCTAATTTTAAATTTTCTCTTCTTGTCCGATAAAATCATACTAATGCCCTCAGACAAGGAACTGTTTTGTGCTTTGCAAAAAAAATAATCTGGTCAGAGAGTATTTTAACTTGTAAATAGGTTAGTTGAACATTTTTTCCTCCCTAATTTAATACTTTAATGCTGCAATTTTCTTCTTGAAAGATATTCTGTATATGTATCTGTGTCATAATGGATACATGTTCGCATTAGTATGTACCAGGCTTTCTGTTGAAATGCATGGAAATTGTGAGATTCTTTAACGTAGATGACTTGACGTGTTTCTAAAACTAGTGTAAACTTCATAACCATATTGATTTGTGTACTAGAACATTATAATTGTGCTGAAGCATTATAATTGTCTGCAAGCCAGTGCAAAATATCCTTAATAGGTGAAGAGTATTAAATGGATACAGAATTGCTAACTCGGATGTAGATTGGTAGGATTCACGTAAGCCATAGTTGCAGGGACTTCGGATCTGAATGTCACTTCCACACTAAAGGAGAGATCATATTATAAATAATATAGCTTTTTCTTGACAACAGCAGGAATTAAGTAGAAATAATCTCATTGTGTAAAGTCCTTTCTAAAAATGCATCCACCTTTGTCTAGTTAAAGGAAGCTCTATTGTTGTCACTTCAGTTGATCAAGGAAAAAATATGGCTCGTACGTTAATTAAAAATGAATACACAAGCCCCCCCAAACAACGACAACAAAAAAGCACTCAACAAAACTCAGGAAGACGTAAATATTTGTGAGATTATAAGGTTCTTGAAGAACAGTCTAAATCAGTGTGTGATACCTGGCCTCACTTGTTTACCAGTGGGACATAGCTGTTTCATTAGATCCAGCATTTCAAACTCTTTGTCTTGGGTGTCTCAGTTTCTTTTTCAGCGGCCTTTAGAAGAGCAGGAGGCAGAAGATTATCTGGTTCTAGTTTCTTTGATTTTTCAGCTGCTTTTAAGGCCAAAGCCTTTTAGGGGATAACTTTTTTCCTTTCAAATTCTGTTCCTCTGTATAAGTATTTATGAGCAAGCAGCCCTAATAAGGATTGTATTGGGATTCTAAGAGTACGGTGAAATAGGTGGTATGAAATGTCTGAAAAAAAATGCAGCATTATACTTGTTTAGTCCTGTGCTAGGAAATTCATGGAGTGAAAGAAGGCAAGCAAATTAAAACTAGTTAAATGCATTGGTCTTACCTTCTGGCTCTCCCAAAATGATTGTACTCTCTAAGTAGATCTTTTCACTGCAGCACTTCAGAGCAGCCCCTTAATATACAGTCACTGTTTTTTGTTCAGAATCCATGATGTCCTCTAGTTTACTTTTGTTCATCTGCATACTGCTTTTTTGAAAGGGTATGTTTTATTTAAATAGCACTTTTTTCTTAAAAGGATTTAAAGAAAAATTAATGCACTAGGTTAATAAAGTTTTCTTACTTCATTTTAGAATGTGCTGCCTAACTCTCCTCAATATATTTTCTTCTCAAACCAAAAGTTCTTATATTTCTGTATTAACCAGAATAGAAATAATGGATAACATGTAAAAAAAAAAGGAAATAAAATTTTTATTCAAAGTCATATATATCTGTCATGATACTCTGGTTCTAGCATGTTCAAGAATGTGACTGAAACAACAGTTTTCACACCTAGCAGTTTATACTCTCTAATGTGAAACTTGAAAAGTTATGCACAAGCTAGAGCAGCCTCAGGAGCTGTCCCATGCAATGCTTACATGCAGTAATGAATGACAAGGTCTTGCATATTTCTTCTCCATTCCTCACCCTGTCACCACATACTCTAATTTTTCTTATTCAGAATGAAGAAATTTAACCAAAAACTTGTCTGAAAGTTATGAAGAATTTCACTTTTCCCAACTTAGAGAATTTGTTCTAAATGTCTCTCATCTTGATACATTAAAGAAAACAAACTTAAATCCAAGAGGAACAATATGTGAAAGCAACTTCCTAAGTATTTTTAGCATTTTAAGGGTAGGAAGTCTGCTAAAGAACTGGAAAGGTTTTAATTCATGGGTTGTTTTACCATCTGATTGGCTTTTTTAAAAAAAATGTCTATTTGACAATTACATTTTTTAGAGGCCCTTCTCAAGAAATTTTGTTGTTCTTTTGTCTCGCTAATTTTTTTCTAAACTGGGACCTATTAAGCATCTTCTAGTGCAGCTCTGAAGTTATACATCTTGTCCTACAGTAACGGTCTAGCATTGACTTGAGCTACAAACCACAGGACACACAATACGTTAAAATTTATTGTTGTTGAACTATTAACTTATGTGTATATATACATTTTACAGAAGCTTCTGGAGAGCTTAGCTACAGTATTTACAGTCTAGAGTGTATGAAAGGAAACACAAACTTCAGTAGGAACTTTGCCATACATGTTACACTCACCGGTGTTCCTGCAGCTGACGCATCTTTGGTTTATCTTCCACCCTTGCTGTGTCAAAGGAGTCAAAGTTAGACATGGGGGTGTTCACATATAGATTTAAGTGCACATCATCTTCAGTTGATAAAAATCAGTTTAATATTTAAAAATCTATGAAGTCGGGGTTCTAAATTTAGCTTGCTGTGAAACATTTGGTTGATTGCACCAGATTTTTTTAAACTATTTGGTGGTTAGGATCTTATTTTTTAAAAAGTAAGTGGAACAAAATACTACTTCATATATAGGAAAGGTTCAGACTTGTTGGTGATTGATTTTGTTATATGAGAATATAAGGTTCCCAGTTTTATACTATAGAAAATGATGCGCTGGTGAACTGTGACAGACAAAACCTGAAGTACCCTAGCACTTGGCTGGAAAAACACCTACCTCAACTTTTCATCTCGGGCTATGAAGTAGCACAGAGAGTGCAAATGTGTCCAGGCAAACTGGTGTGCCTTGTCAGTGCAGAGGCCCACCTTGAGGGGAGGGGTTAGTCTTGAGCCATGTAGACACAAGGCTCCTGCTCACCCAGGATCAAGATTGTCTTTTCTACCTGAACCACAATAATGGTATTACTACAGGAGGCAACAGAATAGTCTTTTTATACTGAACTTTGTCACATAGTTGATATGTGACAAATAGAAGAGGTATTTAAAGTTAATAGTTTCTCAAAATAATAATTGCTAGCAAACCAGGTTTGTGAACCAGGTCCTCTACTTGAAGGGAACCCAGTTACAAGCAAGAAAGATGAGAGATGATTAAACCACTGTAGGTACCTTTTTCAATTGTTCCAAAATAGATTTGTGTCTGAAGATAGTATAGACATGTGATGGCTGCTTCAAGGTCTCACTTGCTGGGAAAAGGCCAAGAGTTAAATTCTGAAACTTTTCAGGGTTCTGACCTTCTGAAATACTGTTGGTAGGCTGATACCTCAAATACACCATTCATTGGTATCTGCTTTCCCATTCCTCATGTGGCCTTGACCATGCTTTGTAGTAGCTGGCACAAATGACACATCTTATTGTCATCATGGTTACTAACCAGGATGTTTGTAGGTCTCCTGGAGTGGCCTGTGGAATCCTTCAGATGCCATTGTTCTCCATTTCTAAAGAGTTTGAAATAGGAAATTTGGTTTGGTTTTTTTAGGTACAAAATCGCACTCTACTGGAGTGACAAAATACTTCCCCAGTTTATATTTTCACCCTCATGTCTTTTCTTTGTCAAAAGCTGTTTGCAGTGAGCATTTCAAAGCTGATTACTATATCATGGTTTTCTGTCTTTAGTCTGAAAGTGAAGCATTGGTGGGGTTTGAAGGAACAGTTTCCTTGTACTCTTACTATCCCTTTGTGCTTTTCCCACCTACATAAAGCAGTGGTGTCCAGCCAGCCACTGCAGCCTGCTCTCACCTTATTAAGAGGGAAAAGTCCAGTGTGTTCCCAAAACATACTGATGCTTTCTGCAAAGAGCAGCTTCTCAGTTATGTGCAGCAAGAGGAGCATGCAAAAAGAATGAGCCTGCCTTTCCAGGAGTCCTTATCCAGGTTTTGAACCCTTCTTTGCAGCAAGCTCCAGGATATAGGAAGAGGAGAATAGCAGCTGGCTAGGTTGCTCTCCTTGTTAACTATCATCGGTACTGGGGTGCAGGGACCTTCTATGAACTACAAAGCCAGGATCTGGTTATCCCTTTTGTGAAGTGTGGTGAGTTCTGATGTGTTTTTTCCAAACACTTGAAATACCAAGCAGAGCTCTAAGCCGTCCTAGCACCGGTGCGGTACCCAGATACTGGGCGCTGCCAGGTCTTGTCTGTGACATGTGGGAAATGCTCCCTTTCACATGTGCCTTTTTCTGTTGCTTCTTCAAAAACAAAATACTATTGCTCTTCCACTGTTTAATTCTCTCCTGCATAAAATTGAGCTAGATGAAGTGAAAAGTGGTGAGAGGAGTTCAAAGCCCCTGTGAGGTTCCTGTACTATACATCAGTGCCATTAAATTTGTTGTTTTCAACTGATGAAAAATTTAACAAATTTAACAGATATTTCTTAGATCATGCTATTTCTTTAAATGAACACATATTTTTCTGCCTGTACAGACTGCAGTATAAGAAACTTGAATTAGTTTCTTCTTTTATCTTTGTTCTTTGTATCCTGTGTCCCTGTACATTGGTTCTATGTACAGTGTTCTCCTTGAAAAAAATACATTAGTACTTTGTTAACTTCATTCTCTAAAAAAATGTATTTTCTGTATTTATTTCCATCTGAGTGTATCACAACCTAATGGACTTAGAGGAGGATGCAAAAATGAGCAGCCAAGCAACAGCAGAATAGCACAAGAACTGGGAAATCAGTTCTGGCGGGACTGAGGAGTGAATTGTATACAAGAACAGGAGAGATCTTTGAAGCTCAGTCACCTTACATGTGGTTATCCATGTAGTATTTTATTCTGTACTTTAAAATCATGAACACTTTTGTAACCAAATCCATAAGCAGTAGCAAGTTGTCAGGTAGCAGAGTTTCATGGGATTTTTCTTTCAAGATATTCTCTTTTTGTGAAAACTAAAATTAAATGGTACAGGAGCTCACAAAGGTGCAAAATGTTGCATGTTGTGAAAAATTTTCTAAGCACTTTCTGATTTTGTTACTGATGCAACAAACCTTTGATTTTTTTTTTCGGTGATTTGATATTTCTTTCATTAGTGTTTAGGTATTAGTGACCAAAGGGAGGTTACTGTAGTTTTGAAGAATTGTGAAATTGAAGGATTTGTGAGAGATACTAAGTGAATTTACTGGGGTTTATATGTGTGTTCACTTGGTTATAATGTACGATTGATGCCAAAGTAACTGGATCCTGTTGAGGGTTAATACTGTTATACTTTGGCATTTTGTTTTGATTTTGGTTTTGATAATTTCAAACATGCAGGAGTTTTAGTTATGTCACCATTGCAAACCATGGAGCTTCACATGTAATCCTGTCAACAGTCATGAGGGGTCTTGTAAACTAAGAAGAAATTGTTATTGTTAGCCATGATATTTATGAAAGTTACCTTAAAGGGAAAAAAGTGATTCTGAAAACAAGAAATGCTGAATGCTATGTTTATGAGAATAGCGTCTTTCTTAGTTGATAGAAACTGTAACAAGAAACAGCTGAAATAGCTGGTAGGAAAATATTTGGCTTACTTTTTAAAGAAAAAAAAAGTATTCGCTGACTTCAGTTCCTTTGCTAAGATCTCTGAGTTTAGTCTATGCGACTTGTCCTCTTGAAAAAGAACAGAAGACTGAAATCTAACAAATGCTGATTTTAAAGTCTTTTTGAAAACTGCAGGCAGACCTAAGCAACTGTTAAGAAACTTCTATAGAAACATAGGGCCTGTAATTTGCAACCTGCAATGAATACCTTTGAGCAAGGGTCACTATAAGTAATTAATTTTCTTTTTGCAGTTTCAAATTTAAAAGGTTTCGCAGGTATTCATTTCTTTTAGTTTTTGAAAGTAATTTCGACATTTCCTTTTACTATTGCTTGTAGTTAAGATGGCTGTCCTTTCCTGGATTTTGCTTTTACTTCATTAAATTTATTTCCCAAGCCCTGTGGCTTGCTGCTGTGAAACCAGTAGAGGGTGCACAGGATATGTGTAGTCGTGGCTGTTTCTTCACAGCCCACTGTGGTGTGGCTCTGCGGAAACCAGAGAGCTGCTGCTTTAAGCCCTGTTCAGGTGAAGTACTGTGTATCTGGAATTGGATTCTCAGGATAATTCACTCTTGTCCTTCAGTGCACTGTTCCATTCAGTTCATGTGCGTACATGCTCACTAGGGGTAGTTTTCCCCCTCTGTTGGATGGGAGGCTTGGGTTAATATACAACTTCCTACACTTTAAACACTTGCTATAATTAACAGGGATTACACAGTCGTCGTTTTTACAGACTGAAGCCTGCTCTAAGAAATGTTTGTGAGTCCTAGTTGTTTATTACCGTGATATTTTATGAGAAAGGTCAAAGAAAGTGGATGCTTATATACTTCTGTGCATTTTTGACTGATAGTAACAAAAACACTCCTGACACTAACCTGTGTTAATATGCAGGCCCTGCTAATGGCTGCCACCCTCCCTTCCCTCTCTCACCAGCAAGTGTTGCCTCCTAACCCCCAGTTCTGTCTTATCTGGCCAATTACAAAATAGTTCAAAGACTTAGATAACTTTTGAGTGTTTGTTCCTTTTTAGAAGTCCTGGGCTCTTTTTTGCAAGAGTGCTTCTGCTCTGCTTAATCCTGAAGCACTTTCTATTGTATTCATCAGAGAATGGTTAAGAAAGGTAGCTGAGGGAATCTGCGTTGCATTATAGAAAATTATAGGATCTTCAAATATTCAGAGCTGGAAGGGACCCACAAGGATTATAGAGTCCAACTCCTGGATTATCTTTAGAATATATTTTTTTTCACATGAAGAAATCCAAATCCTGTCTCTCTCACAGGGATTCTCCTTCCCCTGGCTGCCATCTCCTGCCTCTTGGCAGGGCTGCAGATGTCTCACTTTTCCTTGACAGTTGTTGCAACGCTTCTTTATGCATCCCATTTATGTGTTGGTTTTGATGTCCATCTGCATATCCTACCAGTTGCAACCATTCAGAAATGGGAAAATAGCTTTAATCCTACATTTTCAAAGACAAACCAGTCTCTAACTAATCAGTCCTGTGAGAAATACTATGAATGTTTTAAACTTTTTCATAGTATGTAGTTATTTATATGATGGAATGTAATGAATAAGACAGTGCTTTGGCTTTAATCACTTATGCATTTGCTCAAAATGGGTAGTATTTATTTTGCTACACTCATCTGAGAGATTTCTTAATGAAATCATTGTCTTTATATACTATTTTGACAATAAATTCATTGTGATAGTAAATATGTCATAAAACATGAAATTATTTATATATGTATTAGTATTTAATAATAGCATTCAGTACTTGGAGTATATTGAAAACATGAGTCCATTTTATATATAGTTTCATTAGCTTAAGGTAAAATACGTCGCAGGTACTATTTTCTACGACATAAAAGGCATCTTTGTAAGTTTAACATGTAGGCTCATACAACTTTGGCTCCCAACCGGCCCTAATTTAATTTCTGTAAAATTATCTTAAGGAAAGGAGGGAAAAAACAATCTGTAGTTTAGTTTCACAATGTAAATGTTAATATGTTAATGTAAATGTATCATCAGTGTGATACAGTTGCATAATACCACTTTGAAGGATTTTTTGGTCCCACAGTGAAGCAGTTCTGTGCTTAATTTTACATTTGTGGCTGGGTTGCTGAGTTTCTAATGCTGGATTGGCATAAGTGCCTAATTCGGTGAACTAGCCTTCCCTAAATCACTGAAATACACTAATTAGCTCTGTTTCCTGTTAACATGTTTCTGCTTTGTAATTTACTTCTGTTTGTTCCTCTTTTCAAAAACATCTTGTTTTTCCGGCATCTTCTTGGAATCACGATCATTATATCAAATACAACTTGATTTTTGCTTATTTCTAGCAAATTGAGTTCATTTCTGGCTGAGGTACACTGTAATGAAATGTCTTATGTTGGATCTCAAAGCTTTAAAAAAAATGTCTTTGTATTATTGCTTGTAAGAACAAACTTTCATCATTCCAATTGAGTCTTATTTTTGTACTTTTTATGTGAAAACAGAAACACAAAACTGCAGTTGCCCTGAAAACCTTTTGTTATATATATATATATATGCTCTTCCTCTCACCTCCCAGGTTATTGTTCTTGTAGAGGTAGGAAAATGTCAAACCAGTCCTAGAAAAAACATTTAGATTTAGGTAACTGGTGTAGACTCAAATTCTGAAGCTTCTTCAGCGTACTGAGATCCCTCAAAATGTTTTAAAGCTTATAGGTCACATTAATGTTAAGAGTTCACCTCCTTGTGTTGGAGTTTGCTTTTCTTAGGTACTTCTTTCATCACTCTAAACCATAGTCCATTGGCATCTTGGAACACAGTCTGGAAAACAATTACTTAAGCACCTTATTATGTGTATGATTCCAGCAGTTCTTTCTTTTCCAGATAAACACAGCTGCTGCCTCAAGGAATGCTCAGATGCCAGTGAGGTAGCTAAAGCCTGTGATGTCTCTGACTCTGGGGATTGTTTTTATAGAACCATGTGTTTTCTGTGGGGAAATGCAACATCTGGTTGCTCATACAATAGGTTTGAAATGTAACATTATTTGTACCCACTTACCGTCAGTCTCATTTATGCTGGCTTCCAGTGACTGAAGGTGATGAAAGAAGACTTGCATCGAAAGAACCACATGATTTGAGCTCTGCTTTGCTTTCCTAAAATGTTTAATCTCATTTTTAATAATTTTAGTTTGAGTACAGTTTGGGTCAGATGAGGTTTGCCTTCATGAGGGCATTGAATCTACATTGGTTTCCTTAGTCCAAATACAAAATCCAGCTACTATTCCAATGTATCTTAGTTTTTTCACATTGATTTGTACTCGGTACATTAAGAGCAAACCATGAGTTTACTCTTAAAATGTTGAAATGTGAAAGAAAATGCCAGAAAACTAGAGATTTTCATGTAACAACCTTCTTTGTGAGTGACTAAGTTTTTATTAATTTCTTTATTAAGATCTTTCAGAAGTTTTAATTTCTGCTTTCCCCCCTCCCATACTATAGTGAATATCTCTTCACTGTGTTCAAGAACAGTGTGATTATAGCATTCCCTACAGCTACAGAATATGGATTACATTATGTTCTTTACGGTGAATTAGAGGAAAGACATAAAGGAGAATTTTGTTTTATACCTCTTTGGGCTTTTATAGTATAAATACACTTTCAGTTTTTACATAGACATGACGTTTCATCAAACACAAGTTCAATAAATTGTTTCTTAAAGCTGTTGTTAAAAAAAAAAGCCAAGCTAGTAGATTTTCTTCATTTTGTCTGTTAAGAGAAAACCTAATTTGTCCCAAGTAGTAGGAAAGAGGCATTTTTGCAGTTCTTATCATGGCAGGTGAAGGAATATTTGTGGGCACACCAAAGAAAATTGTGTTGCCTGTGTAAAGCAAAAGACAAACTTAATTGCTTAAGTGACTACAAAGCAAAAAAATTGATTAGGTCTTCAGATATTGTTTACAAAT
This sequence comes from Pseudopipra pipra, assembly GCF_036250125.1. NCBI lineage: Eukaryota > Metazoa > Chordata > Aves > Passeriformes > Pipridae > Pseudopipra > Pseudopipra pipra. The sequence continues at coordinate 53,085,972 of NC_087551.1, forward strand.
AATGACTACATAAAGATTCAAAGGGTGAGAATTGAAGATAACTGAAAATTATCACCTTGAAAATAAGATACATAATATCTATAATTCTTTTATAAGAAATCAAGATCTCAATATGTATTAAACTATATCATTGCTAAACAAATATGATATACTATATCCTCTCAGCAAAAAGTGTAATGGTTCTATTTAATTCATTTTAGTAAGAGTAAACCTAGCTGCAGGAAAAAAACCAAACCAAACAAACAACAAAAATTGCAAATTAAAAACTAGATTAAATATATTATCCAAATACTCTCTTTTTTTCAAATTTAAACAACAAAAACCTTTAACAAAAAATGATTTCAATTTAAAAGTCTTTCTAAAGGTAATTTTATGTTTGCATCTTTTACACTGCCACTGTAAATGCTCAGCTTGAGGTTCCATGTGCCCATGCTGTGGATATGGCTGCTCAGCAGGTCTGTCACCCTTGTTTGGTACATGGGCTGTCCTGGGAAAATTCAAGTTGCTGTAGTGTTGGGGTGGGAAGGAACAAGAAGTTGTCTATCCACCTCTTTGCTGGCCAAGTAATTGTGAGTGCAGAAAACTCTCATTCCTGTCAGAGCAAAGGGCAAGCTTTCCTTGGGGTTTTCCAGGGGAGAATACACTGCTGGGTGAATATTCTCAGTTTTGAAAGGTCAGCTTTCTTAAAGATACTTCAAGTATCAAGAAAATACCCTTTTTCACATGCTCATGTCATTCGGTTTTGGGCCACCCACCTTATTGTTGCTCGTCCACCAGTGGACATGCCTGCAACAAGGCAAGGTGATGTCTCCCAAAGGAGTTGCTTGAAACAAAATCTCAGACTCATCCTGCTGAGAAACAGCTCTTTGGGCAACTTGACAAACCTTGAAAAAACTGCTTCTTCTCATTTTATTTTACAGCCCTCCTTGCTTTCTTTTACGATGCTCATAAAAATCTTGAGAGGCCCAGGAGAAATCATAGTATCATTTGGAAGAAGTCAACAAAATTACTCATTGTAGTATCCAATTCTCAACCTCCAACGTTGCAAACTTTTTACTGCCTAGAAATGGGAAAAGATTTTGAGAGCAGGAGCTGTGCATGTCTTCTGTAAAATGTTCCTAATTTGCACTGTTATTCTGAAAATTTGAGCTTTGGTGTATGGAAAGAATGGACACAGAAAAAGGTCTGCACTACTGAGGTTTTTGTGGTTATCAAGGCATCACGGTTCCCCATCATTGATCCAGGCATGTTCCATATCCCTAAAAAAGAATTTGTTATTCTAAAACTTATTGAAATATTTAATGCTGACACAACTAGAGACACTAACTTACATTAAGTCAGAGACCACTGTGAAGAGGAAGGCTTAGTTACGATAAAAGTTGTCCCTGGACTGGCAAGATGTCTACCTCACCTGTTTCCCAAATTCCTGCTTGATGTCAAATGAAGCAGTTGGTAATTTAGTGTGACACATGGGACCGTCAGTTCTGGTGTCAGGAGCAGATGCTCATCGTGTTCAGCCAGCTCCCTGAGAGGGTGAGGAAGGCACCCCTCAAACTGACCAGAGAGCTGAGTCCAAGCAGTCAGCTCTGACTCATAATCAGTACCCATCCATATTTGTTTCAAAAGAGTATGAAGTTAGTTTTAATAATAAAAAAATACGCTGCCCAAGTATATAAACACATAGATAGGAAAATAATCTTATGGTAGAATTTAGTCCAAATTAAGTATTTACAGTTAGATTAGATTCTCCCCTAGTAAAGATGGTTTCAAAAGTATTAGACAGTTCCTTGTCAGGGGGCAGGTCGACCTAAGAAAATTTATGACCAATTCCTGACAGTTCAATTTATGCTACTATTACAGAGCAGAGAGCATGTTTTTTCCTAGTGCCTTCTGTGTAAGTGGATAGGATGGATGCTGTTTAGGTAGCCATTGATTGCACATTTGCTTTGTGTATCTAAGGTCTCAGTAGTGACTATCTGAAAGCAATAATTAAACGTTACTTGAATATGATATATAATGTAAAGCTCTCCTGCCTTCTTTTCTACCCTTTTATTTCATCCTTGACAGTCTTCAGGATCAAAACACATTTGACGAGGTTGAAGGGCAACACCTCCAAAAAGATAGCATAAAAATAATCCACTGGAATATATCTGTTAGAAACATAATCAGGCACTTGCTTAGAGCATGGTGCTAATAACGCCAAGGTAGTAGGTTTGATCCCCGTACAGGCAATTCACTTAAGAGTTGGATTTGGTGATCCTTATGGGTTCCTTCGAACTCAGAATATTCTGTGATAATCTCTGTGAAGCTGTGAGAGTACTCATTTAGTCACTCAGCAGTGCTTTAGCTGTTATAATAATAAATGCTTTTGATTTCTGATTAACACTTCGAAAAGGGGATTGAACTGCTTCCTCCCTTGATTTACCACTTCTTTTTATGGATAATATGAAGTTTAAGAATCTAGATACTGATCCAGCAAAGCACATAAAATGTGACTAGTCTGATTAGAACAACTGGATGTGCTTACATTTAAAGCACGTGTGAGTATCATTGCAATAGTGCCTAAAGGAAAAGGAACAAATAAGGCAAATATAAAGAAACAGAAAATAATGTAACAACACTTATGTAAACTTTATCATTTGCTTCCTTAGTTGTAAGCATGATTGATAAAGCAGCGACAGGTTTTAAAGTCTGATATGTTAAAACACACCACTGGTTTGTCCTTTTGCTTAGTTCATGTTTCTAGTTTTCTGAATTCCTAACATTATGGTTCAGCGTAGAATGAGCTTGTGGTGAGATTGTTTTGTTTTTCTAATGAAAACATTTTTTTCTATCCTAGAATGTGAAATGTTATTCAGATACTTTTAAAAACTTTACATTTCTTGAAACTGGGTTGATTTTCTCAAAGTTTCATATTAAAAGTTAGGAAAATGTTATATGGAATCTACCCTCCTAGCAGCAAGCTCTTACTTGATGGAGTTACCTTTGGTGAATTTCAAAATATTTCACATGAAGGAGTTTAATCCTCTGAAATACTCTCTCCAGTATCTTTCACAAATCATTTAATTGAGATTATTCTTCCTCCTATCTGCTTTCAATGGCACTTATATTTTTGATAGAAGCAGAAGGCAGCCTTTCATTAGCACTGTGCATCTTTGGCTTTTAATTAGGTTTTCATGAAGCAAGTTTCCCAGGCTGCAACATTTTAGCTGAGACAGATTTTTAGTTTTATTTCTATATATTAAACAATATTTCAGTACCTACAAATGAGTGTCCTTAAGCCTGGATATGAGTAAATACCTTATCACCAAGATCCTTGAAGTTTTAATTGCAGTCTTCCAGGTATCTGACTGCTTTTGGTCCAGTATGATATTTAGCTTGATTCTTTTAAACAGACTAAAATTTACAGCAGTTTTAAGTGCCTATTGGACAATCAGGATACAGATGTAAATAGCTATGCATCCTTATTTTGTCTCTGTATCTGCTTTTATTTTATATGAACATTGAAACTGTATTATTGAATTACTGCACTGTTTAAACATAAGAAGGCTCAAACAAAGACATATTTTGTATGGAAGTTGCTATACAAAATAAAGCTGTCTTGTAGTTGCATCCAAAAATCAGTGTCATCACGTTAAAAAAGGTTTGCTCTACCTTAGTAGATTGTTTTTGCTTTGTAGGAAATGAAAGTGCCAGTTTATTCTTTGTTCTTGAAAAATCTTTTCAGCAAATGCTTCTAACTTTATTGGATCTTTTTAGCTTATAATTGTATAACTGTGGAAAGTAATCAATTACAAGACACAGCAATCTGGCCTTTGGTACTAAAAGTAAAATAATAATTTCAGTCTCAGAGGTTTCCCATGTCCATAATTCCCTTCCTTTGAGGATCTGTTCACCCTGAGCATGATACAGTGCATAGTATAAAAGCACAAGTTTTCAAAGACACAAATACTGTTCCACAGTAGGTGAGTGTAAATCCCAACAGAATTGCACCTAGGAAGTAAAGCAGATTTTGAATCAGAATGTTTGATAGTTCCTGGTAGTTGTGCTGAAGTCAGCCTACCTAGGATTAGATTAACACCGAATAAGCATTCTGTGGGTACCTGTAAATATGCATTTCCGTAGTCTTTCATGTTGTATTCTCTTGTCTCTTCCAAACAAAGTGTCTATTATGTTCAAGCATCCATTTATTCTAGAACTGCCCAGCTCTTGCTCACCATCACCTTATTTCTCAAGGCACTTAAGCCAGGACTTAACTTTGTGTCCAAAGATTTTTGGACTTGACGTAGATGAAGTACAATGCTAGAAAAGGCTGTATTCTTTTTGAATCATGGTCAGTTACAAAGACATGCTGTTTTATTCTTCAAGATCTTGTGCAAGGATATTTGTAAAATAAAACAGTAAAGTCACAAAATACAGAAATTTATGGTGATGGTTATTGTGCCTGCTGATTTTCTGTAAATTTGTTTTTCCTTCTCCTTCTTTTCCAAAGATCAGAGAAAAGTACAATATTAACTTCCATAAACCTTGATCCCTCATTGCAACTTTATTTTTCTCCTTATTGTATCTAATCACCTGAGCATTTTGACTAACATGCCTGTTTCCATGCTATGCATTCCTCATTTCAGATGTGAAGTGTCCCCGCTTTATTTCTTGTTGGAGAGCATCTGGGGCTCTCATTTAAACACACCAATTATATGATTTCAGAAAAGTCGGGGGAATCAGGAATTCCTACCTGTGTTGACACCCTGTCTTATATAAATCACTAATTCGTAGATATATGATCCATTATATGAATTATAGTTTAATGCAAGTTGGATTGAGTGCTCTGAAGTTAAGATCTCATGTGGCTTACTGTAGGCTTTCAGTGTGATACTGGGCAAACTGCTTTATGTCTCGGAGTCTTGATTTTCCATTTATGATAAAGGACAGAATTTCCTTTTTTTTTTTCCAATTCTTGCTTTTATCCATTTTGAGTGTGATCTCTTAGCTGAGGAACTTTTGTGTTAGGTTTCATAACAGAAGTGCTAGGAACAGACTTGGGCCTTACTGCCCCTACTGGTAACGGAAAGTTTTGTGATACCTTCTCATTTAATAACCTGTATGCTTTCAGGGGGATTTTGTCTAAATTGTTTAAGAAAGACAAGGACACTTTCATGTAATTTAGGAAGTTACAGACAACTCTTCTGTCTTTGGAGACTTATTATTATTCTCTATATCCTCAGTCCCTCGTTAGCATAGTTTCTTCAGTGTTTATGCCACCATAAATATCTGTAATAATTGTTCAACTTGCAGCAATCTAAAGATGACATGATGCTTAGCAGAAAGAGGAATATTTACTACATTCGTAGCACTTACCTAGTGCTGGCATTCGGTGGTGACAGTAAAGTAGATCCCCAATAGGGCAATCTTACAAAATGAAAGAAAGCAAGCATTTTCTGAGAAATTGATGACATCCCACTTAGTTACATCATTTTATAGAGAAGTCTCCTTTAGTCTTATTCTACTTAAGGAGGCATCATTACCCACGCAAATGCTGTCTGCAGAGACTCTGGAGTGACTGTGAAATCAAAGGAGAAAATAATTCTTTTGAGTGTTTTCTTTCTTGGTCCTTTCCATAATTACAGGTGCACCCTCCAGATGCAGTTAAGGGTGAAAACCGCTGTTAATTTTAAATTACTTTCAAAGGGTATTAGGCAATCAAAGAAATAGAGAGTAATCAGGATGTTGCATTACAAACATTTCTGTATAAGTATTGTACTGTTTCTTTTACATTTTTTTTCCTTGCAGGGACCATTAAAAAAATCAAACCTGAATTTATGTAAAGTGTACAGTCTCATTAGTTGTCTACAATTATAAGTAAAAGTTAATGTAATATGCAGTAATTTTGACATCATACCAGGAAAATTGTGTAAATCATCATTATAAATGTTTGAAGTATGATCTTTTTTTTTATTCTAACCTGAGGAAGTTTTTCAGAAAGCTATTAGGCTTAACAGGAAGGTAGAACAACTGAGTTATTGACAGGCACTGTTTAATCCCATTTATCAATGATTTTGATTTTGCCAGGGCAAGAACTATACTATGGTCTGCATTGTCATGCAAGAAGAAAGTTCCAACAGTACATTATCTGGTCTTTACAAGTGATGAAGCATAAGAACAGACCTTTGGCTATGTTTCCCTTGCTCTCCATTTTTTTTTTCAATGGAGAGTAGTTTGTTTTTATAGATAATTTTTTTTAAGGTTAAAACACTGACAAGAGAAGTGGAAATGTTTCGCTCTACACTCTGTGCATGCTGTTTGGAAAATGAGTTTGCTCCACTGGAAGGCTTCAAATGGAGGCAGGGCACCTTATTCCAGGGTTGCTCTAGTCAAGCACAGGGTGTGTGACTGTAGTACAGGGGAAAACCCATGGAGGGGCCTGGAAGCACTGTGCAAGACACATGCACACATACCCCAACAGCACCTGCTGGCCATGCAGTCTCTCCCTCTGTGAATCAATGAGCCCACTTGCCAGTTTACATAATGATATATTTTTTTTAATTCCAGTTAACGTCAGTTCAATTCTATGCTTCTTAACAGAAAAAAAATTATTAGTAGTAAGAGACCTGTTGCAAATCCACCAGTGTACACGGCGAAGGCACTCTGAGGGTCTGCACACTCAGGCTTGCCCTTCTGTGAGAGATTGGACCTTTCACAGTCTCTTTCCCTATCTTTACTCCTGAGACTCTTCTAAATGCAGCAGAACTTGAGGGCCTCACTCAGTGTTCCCACGAGGAAGGCTGTCCTCCCCTTTCCATGTCATACTGGGGTTTCTGATTTGATTTTCTCAACAGTGGGGAACAACAGCCCCACCGGTGGCTAGAATGGGTGGCCCCTGCAGCACACTGGCCTTGCACAGCCAGGGAGCTTGCTCTCGCTGGCAGAGATTTGGCACTGGTGGTTGCCAGCTGTGCCCCCATAGTGGCAATCTCCATGGTGCAAGCTGTTGGCATGTCACCCCTTTTCCTCTATATGCCATTTGCCTTCTCTAGATACAGCCTTCATGACCAGCCTGGTCCCTGCCAGGTATCACTACAGCCTCGGCCCTGCCTATTGCTTTTATAGCCTGTTCAACTCATTCTACGTCATTTACTAACTCATTCCTCCAATGGCCTCTCAGCATTGTGTACTTAAATACTCCGTATCAGTCCCTACACACCACTGAAAAGAGCTGTTGGCAGCAAAAGTGGAGTAAAGGTACGACTGAGCCATGAGCACGTTAAACAAGTAAAAGAGCATGCAGTGATTACTGAGTGGGTGCTCTCTGCTACTTCCAACCAATTGAATTAGTCAGCTAAATGGATTTGGGAGATTCATCCCTTGTCCTGCAGGCTCTGTCCTTCCTGGCAAGGATCTAGAGACAAATGACAGTCGTTTGTATCATAGTATTCAGTCTCTTTGATGGAAGGCTCTGGTCTGTGCTGTGTTTCTGTGGCCAAGCATGAGGCTGGACAGGATCTCACACAGGATCACCTGGGCTGTTCACCTGCTTTCAGGGAGGATCAAGTATACCTCTCCTCATCTTGACAGGTGTTTGTCTCAACTGCTCTCATTGCTTCTTGGGACAGCATTACATGTGATACCTGTAGATAGCCTGCTACCTGGCTGATTGTCCTTGTGTTAGAAAGCTTTTCTCCAAAACTGCATACTATGTTTTGTCTTCTGCATGATAAACATGGAGAACAATTAGTCATCATCCCCTTCTCAGAACAAACTTTTACATATTTTAAATATGTTATCATGTCTTCTCTTAGTCTTCACTTTTTCTAGACTAAACAATCCATTTCTTTCAACCTTCTCTTCTTCTACATCTGTTACCAATTTTTTGTGGCTTTTGCTTGGACTCCCTCCAATCGTCTTCTTCCTTCAACAGCCCAGGAGGCAGAGTTGTATTGCAGTCAGGGCCTTCCCGCTGCTGGTAGGGGAAAATAATTACTTGATTTGCTTACAGTATTGCTCTGACTGTATAGCAGGCTGCCTTTTTCTGCAACTGGATATCATCCTGACTGATGATGTGCTTATAGACTACTATAACTCCCCTGCAGATCTTTCTATGGTAATTTACTCTTCTCTTTGTGGATCTAATGCATTCATTTCAGAACATTTATCCAAGTTACTGCAATTATGGTGAATTCTAATCCAAACTTGTAAGATGCTTGCAACCTCACACAATTTTATATCACATCAAATTTTACAAATCTCTTCCATCACCAAAGTACAAGATCATCAGATACAGAAGGCATCAGAATTAAAACTAGTTTGTTTTGAGAAACGTAATGAAAGGCCTTTGTCTGATTGATAGCAAACAGAAGTTATGTTGTAGGATGTAGTCAAATTTGTCTCTGCCTGTCACTGTGCCAGCGTACAACAACCTGAAATTACTGACATTTTGGCCACCAAAGGCAATGCTCAGATGCTAAATAAGTCTCTGCAGAGCTACAGGTGACGGCAGCAGTATTGTCTCAGGCAGAGTTTATTTTGAACTAGCAAGGTTGTTCAGTGCTGAATTTCTTTTTCTAACACGTTTGCAGGGTTTTTTTCTTGTATTTCACTATCTTTCTTTTCCCTGTATGTTTGCATGGTGAATTCTTTGCAGTTCTCCCAGCAGGTGTACTTAACTTTTAAATTACTCCTCTGGGGCTCTAAGGTAATTAAATATCTCCTGGTATACATACTGTTCGCTTTCTCTGCACTGGGTTAATTTGCTGCTGTGCTTTAGTGCTGACCTTCTGTAAACTTGTCCTCTCATTTAAACTCTTTCCCCCCTTGGACTGCCTTTGCCTGGGGGTGTCCTTGGTTAGTCTCTGGAGCTGGCTGCGGCTTCATTCTCTGTGCTTGCCTAGCACTGGTCTGCTCTTCATTTCCTAGGAATCATGAAATCTCTCATTCTGTAATCACTTTGGTTTGATTTCCTTTTCATCACTAAATTCTTAACAGTTCTTCTACAAAACTAAAGTTAAAACTAGAACACCCTCATATATCTTTTATCACTATATGGCCTGCCAAATTACTTCTTCAGCAAATACTTGAGTATCTTTTCCTCCAGGAGAAATAAAAGAGATGTGTGATACCAAACTTCATCCATATTCTAATTTTAGAAGCCTTTTGAATTTTTGTATGCTTTCATGGAGGAGTTCTTTCATCTGGGAAGCCAAACAGAAGACTGTTTCAAAGGTTGTCTTCACTCCTTGAAGTAGCCAAGGGCATATTTTTATGACCTACTAATCTAATCCTTTCTGCAAAGCAATTGCAACTAAAAAACACAGCTTGCTCTGACCTCAGAAGCCGAATATTGTTTTAAAACAAACTCCAGCTTTTAAAAATACCTCTGGAAGACACTTCCTGAAGAAACTACAAAGGGTTCCTTGTCTCATCAGTATAATGGCAACCGCAAAGAGATGACATATAACCAGCTGTTATATCATATAAATATGATATGCTATATCTTGCCTTACCCTCGTGACAGGTTGTCAACATGCAGCATAATAAATATAATCTTCTCTGAGCAGCGAACAAAACATAGCTAAGACTGACAGAGACTTCTACAACCTATATAAATATAAAAAAAAGAGGTAAACAGTGTAAATCCTCTATTGATACAACACCCAATGAGAGCATTGGTCTCAGAGTGCTTGATCTGTCTCTTATGGGGCAGCTTACAACCCTACATCTGCAGCCCTTTTTTCCTTTAGGAAAGGATGTATGTGGTTCAGCTATTTGAGCATGTTTCTTGTTTTCTTTGTTTAAAAAATATTCCGTAATAGTTAATTCAGACATTTGTAAATGGATGACAAATAGGCACGTTTTGTTAAAACAGAACTTTCGTTATAGCCATTTCTTACCCTGCTATCAGAGCTATTTCAGTAGCTCTGTGGGTAACAACAGCATTTTTCTTTCTTTGGAGGCTCCAAGTATTACAATTATTTTAGGGGAATGGTTTTGGATTCAGTTTGTATTCGTACGGATAGGTTATATGTCATGGGTATTATGTAATGCCTGTAATTTAACACTCCACAACGAAAACAAAGCATTTATTATATTCTGAGACATTTCCAGGGAGTGAATAACTATGATTAACTGAATAGGCCATTAGCTACCACTCTTACTGCTCAAATGCAGCTGAAATAGCATTTATTTAGTGGCAAAAATATTTGGCAGCACTGCACTTGCAAAAAAAACCCCAAAACTTTACAAATTACATTTTTGGAAAGTCCTCTACATTCTTAGGAATCTCCAAAGAAGTTGTATTTAAAGCCACCAGAGTCAATTTTCCTAGGTTGTAACTGTACAAGAAATATAATAAGTATATAATTTAGGCTAATATATTTTAACAATTTTATACTGACATATGTAGGAATTCAATAATTAAAGTAGCTATGGGCATGAAGTTTTCTTTGGATTGATTAAACCTTCTCACTCCATTATCTCCATTTTATTGCACCTTTTTACTTCTGGTCAGATGTGTTTGTTCTCTATACTACATATGTTTTTCCAAGTATTTATATCACTGAAGAAATATGTTCTACAACTAGAGAAAAAAGTTTCCTTGTTCATTTTATAATAGTAGAATTACTAATGATTAGCAAGACTTTTGTTAGTGATCTGAGCCAAAGAGCACAACCTAACAGGTACTAAATTACTTACCGTATTTTACTTATGTTTGGTTTTTTTTAATGCTATCTGGGCATTGAAAAGGATTGCTCTTTTTAGTACATCTTAAACACCTTCTGTTGCAATGCTTGCTGTTACTTACTAAAAGCTTTGCTTATAGTAAAAGAATTTTCCTTTGTGCTGAATTTTTGTTCAAAACAAGAAACAGAATATGTGTTCAAGGTAACTTGAAGGGCTTTCAAGGGTCTTCAGTTTATTTTTTAATTTAATATTCTTGACAGTTGAATCTGATTAAAAACCAAACACCCTCTAAAGTTTCTTTATCTTCCTCTCTCAAATAACTTGTTAATATATTTTCATGCTTTCTATAATGTCAGATCTCTTCAGAAATACTGGTGGTAGTTACAGGAAGAAGATATTAGAGTAATTAGCAAGAATATTTCTCATTTAAATCCCTTGGTGAACAGGAATGATATGAATTTGGCTATGTTGCTCTCTGGAGATCCTCAGCATCCAGAGCAGGCTGCATTCCTCGGCTGACTGAAGCTGATGGATAACTTTTTGTAGATTGTGTGGTCTGTGATAGAGCTGAGGAGCAAAGACTAGCTCTAGTGATTGTCTTTTTTTTAGAAAAAAAAAATGTCTATTCGCAACTGAAGTTGAATTTTACTTTAATTTTCCCATTTCTTAAAAAAAATAGTGTCTGCTGACAGTAGTATGCTTGAAAAAGCTAAGAATTTTGAAGGACCTAATATTGACTGCCTGATAACTATGAAACTTCACAATATTTTAGAAGTAGGCATGTGCAAAAGAGATAATTTTAAGAGCAGTGGTATCCAGGGAATGCAACCACTACTGTTAGAAACAGATCACAGTCTTTGTCAGAGTTAATGGAGAAGAGTATCGGTGATGGAGATGTTTGTTGACATGAAGAGTATCTGGTTGTGTATTTCAGAAAAGAAAGGTGGGATAAGTAGCTGGTAAAATAATAAATTCTATTTTTGCTAATTATAATCGTTTATACAGAGCTATTGCAATTGGTTTTTGTTAACAAGGACATTAAAGATTTATTTTTTTTTAGGAGCTAGATTTAAGCCTGCCAAAATGTCTAAAATGTAATATGAGGGAGTGTAGAAACAAAATCTATTTAACAGTTCATCCAGTTAAACCTCCAGGACTGATTTAATAGTAAATCATTGGGAGACCATAGCTGGCATAATAGCAGCCAGTAGTCTTCAACAGGTGCAAGAGCTTTGAGTGTTCTCTGGAGCTCTGTTGTCCCATAATGATTATCTGATGCAATTTTTACATGTTGTGGTATTTGATTGAATAACTGAAATGGATGAGTGGTTGCAGCAATGTGGATTCAGTCAATGCTTTTAGAATTTGCAGAGGAACAGCTGACTAGAAAATGGAGGTAATGATCTGAAACAAAATGACCTGCAGAAAGATTATCTTCTGCTTATTTAGTGCTGGACTGATCTGCCATCAATACGGAGACATTTATAGAATAACAAGAGCATGGAAGTAAGAGGCATTCTGTTTACATAACTTATAAATTTTAAGTAAAGGTGCCAAAATATTTTTAATGCCAGGCACAATAAGACAGAATCACCACTGGAATTATTGGCTTTCTGATCAATAGCAGCTAAGGTCACAGAGATACCACAAGTAAGATCATAACTTGCACCTAAAATAAAATTATTTAAGGAAATAATAAAGCTAAATATATATAATTGCATTAAAATGTAGACTGATATTTTCAAGCAGTTTTTAGGACCTCTAAGAGAAGCTCCAGGTTGTACGGTTCACCTTTCATGGCTATTCATACACTTCTAATTCACCAGGGACATAATTCCTGCAACTGCAGCTATTGGAAAGAGTATTTCCCCTGCAAAGAGGGAACTATGAAGGGCATGTGGGAAAGAGGCTGATGGTCTTCACTGGATAGCGAAACCTAGAGAGAAGACTATTATTAGACAGCAGAGGGCATGTGGACACAGCAAACACATGCATTCTGCAGATGGATAAAACCCTAACAGGCAACTACAGATGGGTACCTTTCATCCAAAGGAGATGCTGCAAGACTGGGATAAAATTTGGTAGTACAAATATAAAGGCATTCAATGAAATAAACATAATTTCTGCAATTACTTTTTGGAGACAGCAAAATGAAGGAGAAAAATAAGTATTTTTATTAACTGTGAAATATCTCTGAGCCATCAGTGCAATACAACTGTGTAAAAAAAAAAGAAAAGGAAATGCTATCTTAGGACCTATCAAGCAAGGTAACTCCAGCAGAGGTAGTACAGTTATCAGTGTCTTTATCATAGAGTCATAGAATCATTTAGGTTGGAAAAAGACCTTTAACTTAGTCAACACCAACCATTAACCCAACACTGCCAAGTACACCACTAAATCCTATCCCTAAGCACCACATCTAATCCTCTTTTAAATACCTCCAGGGATGGTGACTCTACCACTTCCCCTATGCAACCTGTTCCAGTGCTTGACAACCCTTTTGATGAAGAATATTTTTCCTAAGATCCAATCTAAACCTTCCCTGGTGCAACTTGAGACCATTTCCTCTTGTCCTGTCGCTTGTTACCTGGGAGAAGAGACTGACCCCACCTTGCTACAATGAGGTCCCCCCGACCCTCCTTTCCTACAGTCTAAACAACCTCAGCTCCCTTAACTGCTCCTCACAAGACTTGCACTCCAGACCCTTCACCAGCTCCGTTGCCTTTCTCTGGATACACTCCAGCACCTCAATGTCCTTCTTGTAGTGAGAGGCCCAAAACTGAATGCAGCATTTGAGGTGCAGCCTCACCAGTGCCAAGTACAGGGTGACAATCACTGCCCTGGTCCTGCTGGCCACGCTATTCATGATACAGGCCAGGATGCCATTGGCCTTCTTGGCCACCTGGGCACACTGCTGGCTCACGTTCAAGGAACTGTTGACCAACACCCCCAGGTCCTTTTCTGCCAGGCAGCTTTCCAGACACTCTTCCCCAAGCCTGTAGCACTGCATGGGGTTGTTGTGACCCAAGTGCAGGACCTGGCGCTTTGCCTTGTTGAAGCTCATACAATTGGCCTCACGCACCCTGGATCCAGCCTGTCCAAATCCCTCTGCAGAGCCTTCCTACCCTCCAGCAGATCAACACTCCCACCCAAACTGGTGTCATCTGCAAACTGATGGAAGGAGTGCTCAATTCCATCATCCAGATCATCAATAAAGATATTAAACAAGACTGGTCCCAATACTGACCCCTGGGGAACCCCACTCGTGACCATCCACCAGCTGGATATAACTCCATTCGCCACCACTCTCTGGGCTCAACCATACAGCCAGTTTTTTACCCAGCAAAGAGTGTACCTGTCCAAGCCATGAACAGCCAGTTTCTTGAGGAGAATGCTGTGGGAAATGATGTCAAAGGCTTTATTGAAGTCCAGGTAGATACTATGCACAGACTTTCCCTCATCCACTAAGTGGGTCACCTTGTCACAGAAGGAGATCAAGTCGGTCAAGCAAGACTTGCCTTTCACAAAACCACACTGGCTGGGCCTGATCCCCTGGTTGTCCTGTACATGCCGTGTGATGGCACACAAGATGATCTGCTCTATGACCTGCCCTGGCACTAAGGTCAGGCTAACAGGCCTGTAGGTCCTCAGGTTATAAGCTGATCATGAATAAATGTAAGCTGTGAATTCTAGTCATCAGAGCAATGAACTACTGAAAGAGTAAGCAAAAAGATGTTAAAAATTAAACAGAAAATAAATTATAGGATAGAGCTTGGCCAGTTATTGCAAAGGAATAGAAACCTGCACTCTGTGACCTTTCTGTCTCTTGTTCCTCTACTTTGTACCCCTCCTATTCCACATCTTAAAGGGCTGTGAACTGTTTTGTATGCTCCAGAGTTTGCTTTCAGGAACAGTTGCTCATAGGTATTTAGTGAGGTGAGACACAACACTAAAAACTGAAGAAGAGACTTCAGCTGTGAGAGAGAAGAAAAATCTAGGGTCGTTGGTTGTCTCAGGATTGCCACCAGCCATCGGTGTGATACAGCCCTGACAAATGCTCAGAGAAGTCTAAGAGCTTCAAGTCCATTGCAGAGTAGGGATGCTGATGTGAGTTTCAGCTTGCTTCCTCCATGTTACTGGAAGCCCAGCCATCAGTTACTGCTTTGAGACAGTACAGGGAGCTGCTATGTGCCGCTGGCAAACAATTTCTTAGCCAATTCTAGATGATATTCAGTGTTTGTGCAGTGACTTTTTATTTACTTTGTCCCAGTGTGACCAGTTACAGGAATGCATCAGCCCCACAACTGGGAGGCAGCAACAGCCAACCTACCTCTTGAGTGAGAGAGGTGCTGCTGCTGAGCACTCCCCCTACTTCTGGCTAATGCCAGGGGAAAGCAGTATTTTGGGACAAATTACATTCACTGGGAGCCTGGCAGCAAACAGCTCCCTAAATCAGTCACAGACACCTGTAGGCTGACCCAGTTCCTGCAAGGCATGGAGGTCCTGGTGAGTTTAAGGCCTATTCTGCAGGACTGATGCAGCACAGGAGCAGTCACACTGTCAGCTCCCAGCTCTCCCACAGGATGTGTGGGCGTGGTGGGGATGCTCCTGCTGTGAATACCAGCTCTCAGCACCACCCGACTCTGAGCCTGTCCTCACTGCTTCAGTGCATACCAGAAGGGTTTGCTTGAACTGCCCCTGCTGTGTTTATGGATATGCTTTTGCCTTGAAGCAAACCAGAAGCATTCCCACAGTCAAGCTCAGCTGAGGAGAGATTAAGGCTGCTCTTCATTAACACCTTGAAGTGTTGTTTGCAGTTCCCAGCTCACACTGTCTGCCATACCATAGCCACACCAATGAGCACTGTTTGGCCTGAATGTAGATGAAGTGTTCTAGCTAGTATGTCAAGAGTTGGCTCATGGCCAGGTTTCAGTCACGTCACTGTGTAGACATACCCCCAAACAAATCTTTCTCTCCTTCACGGCAAGGCAGAGCAGGATAACTGCTTCAGCCTGCAAAGCTGGGAGGTAGCAGATTTGGATGTTTCTTGTTTTGCAAATGCCAAACATTCAAGAATTGTGCCTTCAAAAATTATGAGACTGGCTTTAAAGTGTTGAAATCTTAAGATTAAGGCTCTAAAAATCCCTTTTGTTTTGCCTTCTGTTTTTCTCAGACTCTTCTGAGCCTATGAGCACCTAAAAATCACATTTTGCACCTTTTCTGTGTATCTATAAACATAGAAAAATTAACAGAAATACAGAAACTCATATTCTCACATGAACTGCACTTTTCAGAAGAAGCTTTACAGGAAAACATCACATTGTGGAGCTCACGAGAAACTCTCTGGAGCTGGCAACACTGGATTTGATAAAGCCAAGGACTGAATTTGGCCAAAATTTGCACAGCTGCAATAAGGTTATAGTTTGGATTACAGAATTTTTGCTGAGAGAAGATATATATGGAGTAAAAAAAATAGGTATAGATTACCTGAAAGAAGGAGACGAAAGTAAAGAGGTCAGAGGGGCTACAGTTGTTGTCTTGTGCACTGCAGTACAAGCATTTTCAGTGAAACACCAGGAGAACTGCTGCAAGACTGTGAAATTCCCCCTCCAACTCAGAACTCACCCACTCCCATAAAAAGTTATCTAGTCCCAACCTGTATTTTGGAGGACTGGCAACTGTATTATTGCTTGGTACCCTGATCAGATCTTAACTACAGAATGTAGTGTGCCACTGGACTGTTCATTTCTAACTGATATCACATACACCACCATATTCAATGCAGAAAAGCTTTGGAAGTTAATCAGATTTTTAAATCATGTCACATAGGATTTTTTTCTAATAATGTTAAATTGTTTTACATTATAATATACTCTACTTTTTAAAACTATTTCATGTGACTGTTAAACTGGCTGATTCTTGTTTATTTAAAAATATATTTTTAAATAAATCATCTAAAAGTTTAGAGACTTTGTTATCCATTGTAATTAAGTATAATTTGAATTTAGCACATTGTAGCTTCGCTTCAGCCTTGTATCCCTGGTGTCTTTATGATACCAAGACGCAAAGATTGAGGTATTGCGTTTTCAGTAGTCCAGTCTACCCATAAACTTCCAATGAAATTTAAAGTCAGTTAAATTATGTAGGTTTTATGGTGCTTGCTAACATGAGGAAGTTTTGCACTTCCATTACTGTTTATTTCATAACCTTAGTCTTAATTACACTGAGTATTGGTAATCTTCCCCTTGTCAGCCAACACACTAATGTTGCACTGTTTAAATACAGGCTCCTGTTTCTCCTTTTGGAAAAAAGGCGTGGGACTCATCTCACTTTACTCTTGCAATACATTTACACTGCCAAGCTGACTGTTTTGTCTCTATAGTATAGAACGAGTGCTGTATAGTGGAGGAGGGACACCCACACACCTCTCATGTGCTCCTGACACTTGTTATAGGCACTTAGGCGAGCATGGGACAAATTCTGCTGCCATCACTGACTGGCTCCAGATAGTAGTGATTGGGTACCGACATTTATCATGGTTTTGCTTGCCTGAACAGTAGGTGTGTAGTGCCATTAAAGATGTCCTGATGGTTCTCATGCTAGTGAGCCAGGAAACCTTTAGGCCATCTGAAAAGGCACTAGACCCTAACACAGATAACTGATTCTCCTCCTTGGGCACTCAACTCAGGTTATGTGAGTGACCCTCCACCTCATTCCACATGGCTGAAGTGGCTTCCCTAGAAGTTTTCTGAGGCATAAAAAGAGATTTTGTGTGCACTGGAACTGTATCTGTGCGCAACTTCAGCCACTGTGGTGGAAAAGCAGCAGTCATTCCGAAAAAAATGCACTGGATGTTTCTAAAACATGCAGCAGTATTATAAAACAGTTTTGGACAACTGCAGAATTATCTTTATTTTCAGCCTAGGTGGTTTCAGGTCACTGTAATATCAATCCATCCCCCTGGTTTCTTTTTCCCGCAGATGGGGTGCACCTCTGACATCATGTGCCCACCTTTGCCCCATGTGTCTCAGGCTTTGGCTGCACCCAGCCTGGCCAGCCCTTGAGCCTTTGCGACGCATCCCACTGTGGTGGCAGGACCCACCCAGTGCTAACAGGCCAGTACCCATCCTTTCACTCCATTTTCCTCACAGGGATGTAATCAGATCCATGTTTCTTGGTTGGGAAACTCACTCAGGTGACCTCATATAGAATATTCAGTGGCCTTTAAGGAACAAAGCAGTATCCTATGCATGTGTTAGAGCTCTTCAAAGCACATGCAACCCCTTCCTGTATCATAAAGATATCCACACAGAGACGGGACAGGTCAATCACCGAGTGGGACAGTGCAGTCCCCCTTGTGATCACTTCTTTCTCTGACTTTTGACTTTCAGGACTTTTGACTTCCTGTAACAAAGCGAGTTTTTTGTGGGAGCCCCTCTCTGCCTTGGCAGTCCGACATGCAGCGGGCTGCATGTCATGAGCAGTCCTGGGTCAGGCTGGCTCGCCCATCCTTCTTTACCCTATTTCTTTCTTTTCTGCTGGCAAAAGTCAAAAGTGTTTGTGTGTACTCTTTATGCTGCTCTCTGTAACCACATATTTTTCAGAGCAAAGTCGGTTTCACTCTTCACTGGGAATCCAAGGGGATGTACTCTTAAATAGCAAATCAAACCAAATTTTGTATGAAGGTGGTGTTTGTATTGTATTTCATCTTCTACTGGCCTCCATTCTTCCAGTCCAGAAGCAGGTGGGGACTCTGTCTCCATCTCAGGAAGCAAATTATTTCACTTTTGTGAGTAACAGAGGTGGCACAAACAAAATATATCATAGAGTGAAAAGTAGAAAAGGCCTGCCAAATAACCCAAATTAGGTAAGAAGAGTGATCTGTGCTTCCTGTATTTATGGAGTTGGCTTGTGTTTCCATAAAGATTAATGTAAATGGTAATCTTTTCTTTGCAAGGCTCAATATGACCAATCCTGTTTGTGTTAACAGTCCTTGTTTAGTATGTTTCTGATCAAGAACTTATACAAGATAAATAGTAAACAGTAATTTTGCAGCTTGGAGTTTTGTGAAGCTGTGCAACTGATTTGTTTCAAAGGAGATACTGTAGTTGTATATGTTCGTTCCTTTCTCAGGGGAGCTTTTCATTGAACAAAACTCAATTTTAAGAGGCTATAGAAGATTTCCATTAAGTCTAAAGTGAACAATATTTCAGTAGAGGACATATTTCATAAAAGTAGCCATATAGATGTAAAATCCATTTTCAGCAAGACTGTGTTATCACTTTTAATCTTTTCTCCATAATGCTTTCATTTTGAAAGTCTATACAATTCTTAATTTTAAAAGATATTTGTGAGTATTATCTGCTTTTTTTGAACAAGACTGTATGGCAAAATATTTCAGTTGTTATTATTCTTATGTGTAGGGAAACCAGGCTAGAATAAATTATTATTATGTGAGTGCATAAATTATTTGAAAACCGTATGCAGAGGGTAGTTCTCAATGATACACTATTAAGTGTGGTTCTTCAAGTGTTTTTCCTTGTTCTGGTACTATTCAGTATTCTCACTGACAGCTTGGATGAAAGGTTAGAATGTACACTTAATAAATTCATAGAGCAGAACAAGCACATTGGAAGCAAAGAGATTGAAAATGATCTTGACAAAGTAGCAGAGCAGTCTAGGAAACAGTGGGTTTCCAGCAGTTAAATTAGGGCAAATGCAGAATTGTACATAGAGCTCAACATAATCAGCTGCACATAAATATAGATGGGTAACAACTGGCTAAGCAGTTCTGCAGAAAAGATCGGATCTCAAGCTGAAGTGCTACTTCAAACAAGGCCAGGCTACTGGAAGGGGAGTAACAAAGCATCAAATGGGATTGTTTCACTTTAGTCAGCACTGATAAGGCCTCAGTGGAAGAGCTTCACCCACTTGCAGGAACTGTAGCTCAGGTAGGATCCAAGAAAAGAGCAATCTGTGCTCAAAGATCTAAAGCACATATGCCTTCAAGGAAAGATTGAGGGGTTGTTCAGTCATGAGAGGATGAAAGGAAGATGTGGTAGCCACCTTCTTGTAGCAATGAGCGACTCTAAAGAGGAAGGGTTTTAGCTGCCATGTATGCTATCAGTAGAAGAAAGCAGTAATAGGTTAGATTTCAACAATGATGGTTTAGTATCAGCATCGGGAAAAAATTTAAGTGTCAAGGAAAAGTGGAGCCCTGGAATAGGTTGTGTAGGGGGAATTAATGGAATTTTCAACCTTGCAGATATTTAAAAATAGATTAGACAAACATCAGCAGGTATGACATTGGTCAGGGATGGGTGAGGCAATCTCTCAAATCACCTGCTAGCCCTACTCCTTTAGTGATTTCTTTTTATGTGATTATGATAAGGATAATAATTATACATACAAAAACTACTTTGGATGGCTCCACAAAATTCCAGGGTATGTAACAGAAAACTTAGCATTAATTCTGGAATTTATTGCATGGCCTCTATTCACATTAGATTGAAGCAATGATACTTTTTCTAATTTTGCCCATGTCAGTACTGATTAAAATTGCTAGGGTCTGATGGCTTTATGGATGATCTTTGTGGAGTAAAGAGAACACAGTCAGGTGCCTGTGGTAGGATATAAAGCATTCATAGTTGTAAGAAATTTTGGTCTTTATTCTACTTAGAGTCCATGGAAAAAAGATGTACACCGTCTTGAGATTACCTAGGGAATGGGTGAATCACCCTCCCAGAGGTACCTTTGCCTCTCCTTCTACGTATTCTGCAGCAAATATGTATCGGAGGTGTAATCTTGGTCTTTCCTATTCTCAGTCTGAGATACCAAAAGTCTTGATTTTCTGAGAACGAAAATGCCTAGACTTCACAGAGCACTATGTGGGAAAATTATAATTGGCAGAAAATCGGAGTGCATAATGTAGTGTGGTCTGTTCTGAGCCTTGGTTCTGTGAAGCCCATTCAGTATGTCATTTATGAAGGATTTATAGGTGTTATAAATACGTAATGGACATGACTAATATGTATTAGAGATAGTTGTACACCAAGTTTACATAAGCCACTTACTAATATGTTGGATTCTTATTTATTGTTTGTTAGTCCTCTAAATTGTTTACTCTGTATCTTATGTACAGTGTATGTGAGAGACAATATAGCTCTTTAAGCCAGAAAATCTGCTATAAAAAATTACTCTGTACAGGGATAATATTTTAATGAAGATTTTAAAGTACTAAGCTACTGGACACTTATTTTTAAAATAATAGTATGTTTAATCTTGGATAATGTTTTGGGAACCATGCAGTAAAAGACCTTTCTCCCTTATAATCATTGTGTGGCTAACAGAGAAACTGTAAAATTTATCCCAAATCTTTTCTTAATGAAACATTTGCATGACTAAAAAAAAAAACAACCAATAGAAAGGTCTCATTTATAGGGCTTTTTTAAAAATTGGAATTACGCTCCAGCAACGGTGATGACTAGTTATTGTTCCTTTTGTCAACAGGCAAGATGAAGGAAGTTCTGGCAGCTTACCATGTCCTGGGCTCTGCAGAGTTAAGTGAGAAGTGCACCCATGTTCTAGCATGCACCACATCGCTTCTTGGGTCTGGAGTGCCAGAAGGATCCCAGCGCTGCAGACTGAGACGGCTCTGAGCACCTCAGTACCCCGTTTTTGACAGAACCCAGGGACGGCAGTATTACATACCAATATTACCTGTCTGAGGCAGGTTTAATTTTATAAATTAAAACCATAAACTCTATGAGTTTCTAGAGCATATTTGTGCTGTTGAGGATGATCTGCTCAGATGAACAGTTTTGCATCCATCGGAGAGACAGGTTCTTCTGCTGGACCAGAAGATGACTGTGGACTGTATATTGTAACTAATACCATTTATAGCATCTCCTAGTGCAAAAAATTGAAGAACAGGTTGCAAGAATATCCTGTAGGGAATAAGACATGCTTTGTTTTGATCTACAAATTTTTAAAAAAGTTTTGTTTTTTAAAGATAACCACTTTTACATAACACTATGTGTGCAGTCTATGTGCAGCTCTTCACTGTGGCTATCTATATCCCAGAGATGATGAATTCCTTGTAAGGCACCTCAACTTTTTAAAATTTGTGATGAATACTTGAATTATGAGAGTATAATGAAAAACTAGAAGGGAAAAATTCTAGGGCTTTTATCTGACTAGGTGTCTCCAATTACTTCCTGTTATTGTCATAAAAGGAGAAGGAAAGGGCAGGAAGTAGAAATAAAATACAAAAAACCCACATTGTGTTTCTTTTTTTGGCATATGCACCTGTCTAAATGTGTGCTTGATCTAATAGCCAAGGGGAGAGAAACAGCTAAAAGTTAGCTGAGCCATCACCTGAAAGGTCTGTGTTTTCGGGCAGTATTTGCTGATTTTGTCTCTTGAATAGCTATAGAAAAGAAGGAATATGTATATGTCCCATCATATGTGAAAAGGACATACTTGCCATTCCTTTATTTATTTCTGCTCTCACACAAATTAAAGTGTCAGTTATTTGGAATGCTGTCGTCTGTGGTCTCTTTACGTTTGTTTAGTGAGATCTTTTCAGCAAGATCATTCCCATTACAGTGTAACTGCATGGTGACCACAGCTTTGGGCCTGTATAATAAAGATTTAAATTCAAATTTTTTTTTTCTCATCATTTTCTCTACTCTTATGTTGTAGCTACAAGTCTTTAGTTGGAATCCTGCTCATGGCTGAACACTGGTTAGAAGCTTTGGTGAAAAATGTTAGAGAGGAAGGTATTTATATGGTTGGACCTTCTTCTCCTTTGTATTGTTAATTACAACAGGTTAAAGGGCAGAGGGACACAAAATGTTAGCAAATCAATAGTGATGCTTAAATTCAATTTGCACATGAGGTCCCAGGGCAATAAGGAGATCAGGCTCTTCGCATCCCAGATTTAAGGCTGTACTCAAGTATTTGACATCTGGTCCCTATTAATTTCTAATCCTGTAAAGATATTGGAGGAAGAAGCTGAAGAAAAATTGAGTCTAAGCTGGGTTTGATTTGCTATGTGTGATATATATATATATGTGTGTGTGTGTTTGTGTGTTTGTGTGCGCTGAACACAAGCAGTGCTGTATATCAGAGTTCAAAAGCCAGTTAGACTCTTTTTCCTTCTTCCTTCTTATTTTCTTTATCAAAGACAAAATTTTAAACTATAAAAATGTCCTTCATGTAGCAATTAAGTTTGTGTGAGCAAAAACTGCACATTGCATTTCAAAAAAGAATGGGGTCCTGACAAGATTATCCTAGCCATGCTGTGTTATAGGCAGGGGTTTATCTCAGTGTGGTTAGCTCATAGCAAGCAGCTGAACTCATATCAACAAAACATCCCTGACCTTTAAAACCTTTTAGTTGGGTGCCACTGCTGCATAGGGATGACAGAGCTGACAGAGCGTTCACTGCTGTGAAGTCCATACCAGTGCATTTAAATACAAATGGAGTCAGACAACAGGGTATCATTTCAGTTCCCTGGTCAATTTAAGCTAAAATAAGGCTGTGCCCCTGCTCACAAGGGGAAGGCCTATCTTCCCCTTCTGCCCTGCTCACACCTCCCCACCGCCTCCCTCAAGATGCTGCATACCTAAGAGGCTTCTTGGTCTGATTGAAAATGATCACGTGTAATAGTTCAGGTCTTGTGCCATCTCTGACACCAGGGAGAGGATGGGAATGAACACCTTTTTATCAGCAGTTTAATTTTAGGTTGACTTACACTGATAGAGAGACCATATGCCTTCAACTGTCAATTAACTAATTTTATTACCTAAACTTTCTATTTCAACACATTGCTTTCTTATGTCTAAGAGGTGTTCCTTGATTCAGTAACATTGCAAAGAAAATAAAGCACTGGAAATTAACTAAATCCATAGAAAATAATACTAATACCATCTTTATGATTAACTGTGCAGTGACAGTATTTGAGGTACAAGAAAAATACAATGCCATTCAAATTCAAATACAATTGCCATTCAAATTACTCTGAATATCAAAACTTTTTCAGAAAAATAGAAGTGAAAGCTGTGTGCTGGAGCAGTACCAGGCCTGCAGTACTGTAAGCCTGCTGTGCTACAGACCTTTAGCTATTAGTGAGGTTTATGCTTAGTATGTGGCCAGCTGGGCCCACCAGAACTGTACATGCTTGAGCTTGACCATGGCACTGTTTGAATTTGAATGACCTAAGGAATTGCCCCAAGAGCAGGGCTTTATTTTGGAGAAACAGCTTTTTGTCTATGCTGTACCAGAGGCTGCTGGAAGTCTGACCGTCCTGTTGGGTGAACTTTTCTGTGTGACTGCTGCCCATCTGTTGAAGGAGTGATTAAAAAACAAAATACAACAAAACCGGCAAACCTCTTGGCACTTCAGTAAGGGCAAAGGTTGGAGCTTTTTGTTCTTTGGATGAATCCCCCTTTGAGATGCCTCTCCATGCTTTCCCTTGGCATCTGGACAAGCCCGTCTTTGTGAAGGGACATGAATATGGAGAGACCTGCAGTGCACCCATCTCTTTTGTCAGCTTCAAAGGAAAGTTTCAAAAGTCATTAATTTCTGGCGGCTTAAAACATCTGAATGGGGGCAGTGCTGGCTTTACAAACAGTATTAGCTGACTCGGATGACTTGGAGCAATTCAGTATTTGCACAGTTAGAACAAATACTTAATGTGAACTGTGTGGCTTAGCAGGCAAGAGTGTTGGTTTTGCTGACTGAATGTAATATGTGAATATGTACTTCACATTCAAATAAGATGGTCTTGAATAATTTCCTTAGCAGACAATAATCCATTCCAAGAATAAGAACATCTGTTTGGGGCCCAGACCTGATATAAATAGTAGGTTTAGAGACAGGTCTTTTGTCCAGCGTTGTTTGGATACTAGACATCTAAGAAACAGTTGACTCTTTTGGTCACAGCTGATTTTGGTGTCATAAGGATTTTGGTGTCAAAGTATGAGCGTGTCTCTGCTACAGCAAACCACACCAAATCTTACCTGTAACTGCAATTCTGTTCCTGCTGCCAGTCTTCATTGCTGTAATAGCACAGGCTTTTACAAATATCAGCTTGCTGTAAATTGCTTACAGTTACATTCCCTTGGTTTTGAACTATGTGTGTGTGTACATGTTGCTGTTGATTCATCCTACATATACATAGGAAACTTAACAGTAGTCATTTATTTGTTGGTTATTACTCAAAAAGCCCAAGCTTTTTAGAATCCAGACCGTATTTCATAAGCAATTATGTTACTTTTTAAATTCTTTGTTGCAACCTAGAAATCTAGGTTTAGCTTGGATATTAGGAGAAAGTTCTTTACTATGAGGGTGGTGAGGCACTGGAACAGATTGCCCAGAGAAGCTGTGGATGCCCCATCCCTGGAAGTGTTCAAGGCCAGGTTGGATGGAGGTCTGAGCAAACTGGTCTCATGAAAGGTATCCCTGCCTGTGGCAGGGAGTTTGGAACTCTATGATCTTTAAGGTCCCTTCCAACCCAGGCTATTCTATGATTCTATGAAATCTTGTCAAATATTAAGTAAGGAAGTGTAAGATAAACATATGCAGATATTCTTCCCAAGAATGCCAAGGCAGTGGAAGGATTAAAGAAAAGGTTTATTTCAGATGCAAGGACCACTTCTTTACAATGTTGCACGCATCAGGCCTCCAGGAGCAAAAGGCAATTCTCTGCCTCCTCCAAGGCTTTTTGTATCTTCTCTCTCTCCTCCCCCCACCCTGTCTGGCCCAAGGAGGCTTTGTACATGTCTGCCAGCAAGTTATCTCTCTGCATACCAGAGAGAAAGGCTGAGAACTTCTCTTGCTATGCGGGCCAGGAGGGGGGGAAAGCATTGAAACTGCCCTTGAGAAAGAGTTACCATTTAGGCAGAAAGCCTTCCTAGTGAAAACCGAGTTCTAACTTTCTATTACAAATTCTTCTGGAAACTTATCTGTTCCTACAGGAAGTCTCACAGAAGTTTCCAGGCAGCATACCATTTATTCTAATATGTAAGCAGACAAGCAAAGTCACCAGCGAGCTAAGTAACTTCACTGATATTTCACAAGAAGTTGCTGCACTGCAATCAACAGTCAACAAAACTGATGATCATATGAGGAAGACAACATCTTAAGAAGTTATCACCATGATTTTTCTCACTCCCTGTTGTGTTTGACTTCTGTGCGCAGAGCTCCTCTGTCAGCAGCTTCACTTCACCTGAGCTGCTCTGAGAGTTCTGTACCTGTCCCCTCTACATCTTGCAAGAAGCAATTATGTTGTATTACTCTATATGATAACCTTCACTGCCTTCCAGGAGTCACTGGTAAAGGGTCAGATGTTATCACTGTTTTCTTAAAATGCATGTCAGAGCTGGAAGTTCTACTTTTCACCAAGGCTCCCTATTGCCAGCATAGAGCGTTAAAAAATTTTCTACCTTTGTTTTACTACTACTAGGAATAAGCAGAAAAATGTTTGATTAACTTTAAAAGAAAAAAACAGTGTGAAAAAAGTTGCCACCTTCCAGCTCACAGGGAAACAGATGGATTCAGTATTAACTAAAGCAGCTGAATGAAATGTTCCTGAATGTAGGAGGCAGTGGTTGCAGAGGGCAAGAGCACAAGCTGTGCCCTGCCTGACCTTACTACAGGGACCTGCTGCCAGAGCTGCTGTGAGGCAGATAGCACTGCCCAGCCATGGCTCCACAAGGCACATTTCATGGCAGACGAGCTTCAGCAGGAGAGAGAGCGCTTTTCCTAGCTTATTGTTACTCATGGGGACAGCACAGCCATCACAGTGATAGCAGGCACTGACTGGGAACTGAACTGAAGCTGTCTGTAGTGGCAATATGGAGCATTTTTAAAGCAATAATTATTATTCCAGATTCCCAAGGCATGTGGTGGATTCACTGCCAGTGGGAATACTTACGTCAAGCTTTGTAGCCATTCAAAGGGTGGTGATGCCCTGGTGCAGGCAGAAATATTGTGCTTGACATGGGAACTGTTGCTGACATGTTCTGTAGAGGATCAGAAGGACCTCAGCTGCTGATCAGAAGGACCTCGAGCTCTCTGTTATCTAATCCCAGACTCCTTTTACAGACACCACCCTCATTTTACTCCAATATTCACTTTGCTTTCATACTAGAGTTCATGCTCTGTCTCCATGGGGAGCTGGCAGTGCAGGGCTCTAACACTCAGTGGGTGTCAAAAATAGCAATTTCAGATGTACCTTGTAATAGTCAGCCAAACAATGATGTTTTCTTTAAAATCACAACTAGGTTAGTTCAGACTGAAAAAAGTAAAGCCCCTGACTCTGACTTAGGCACAAAGCATCCCAATAAATCCATTTGAAACTGGAAAATTAGCAACTAGGTATTCAAAACTGTATTACTTATTGCTTTCAGTAAAATTCTGGAAGCTAGCCAAAACCAAAAGAGTGTTTACTTTTTTGTGTACGAGAGGTTTTGTTTTGAAAAAACAGACAAAATTATATGTGATATCCAGATCAGATTCCTACCACGTAAGAGCTATAAACTATGTTTGTTAGTCTTGCTTTTGCTGAGACACTGAAGTGTCCTGTGTGATACAGATTTGGACGGTTTCAGGAATTCTTTTCCCCACAGCCTTATTTATAGCAGATTTTGTCAGATTTTGATTTCTTGTCAAAAACATTCACAACACCCAGATTAGGATCTGCTGTTTGGTCTATTTTGTTTTTATTGTTCAGCAACAAAAGAGCTGCAAAATAAAAATCAGAATGTAAAAGTGCGTCCAGGTAAGCTAAGGCAGAGACCTGAATGCTTTCCAGCTGGAAGCCCCTGTCTGATGTCACAGATAACCTCCCACAGCCTAGCAGTGGGTTTATTAAGCAACTGATAAGTGCTGTTCTGAAGTTTCTCTGCCCTGCCTTGCTCAAAATCATGCTTGGTTCTTCATGGCCAATGTGAGGTGCAAAGTACCGTGGCTTTCTTTAGCTTGGGTAACAACTGAAGCACTCGCAGGAGGAATATCTGGAGGAATAGGCTCTCTGAAGAAGTCAAGCCACAAGTTGGGAGAGATGGGATCTGTCATTTTTGTTTCCTGAAGTCGCTCCTTTTTGCAGCAGGGGAAGCAGGAACAGCCCCTAGTGTAAGTAAAACCATCCCTGCAAAGTTTGAACAATTATTCCCTGCAGAGTTTGAACAATTATTGTCATGTCTATCTGGAAGACACTCAGAGAAATCTTTCTTTTTCTTTTTAGAGGGCATATTGTGTTCATCAGCCAGTTCTTTTTCCATGGGCATTCTCACAGCCTCCCTGTGTTTGCCACAGTGACAGAGTAAGAGAAAGATTTGTTAACATAGCTTTGAAATTGTCATAATTTCTTCACTCCTTAATGCATCTTAACTTCACATAACTGATTTCAAGTACTGTTACAATAAGAAAATGGAGTTTACGTAGCTGTTAAGGTAATCTCCAAAGAGAAGGATATTTGTTCCAATTCCAGATCCACTTCTCAGGCAGTTTTACAGTCAACTTCTGCAGGGAATACCAGAGCAGTGATTCATCGTTAAAGGCGGTCCATCCCATCTCAAGGCCAGAACATTGGATTTCCCAAATGTCACAGTTTATAAAATTTAGTCAATTATGAGGTTCCATTTTTTGTGCTGTCAGTACTTTTTGTCTGTTTGTATTTAAGAATTTCCAGCCCAGAGATGATGATTATTTTTTTTCTTTATTCATAGGCATAAATTCAGGTGCTCCAGAAGCACTATAAAACAAATATTAGGTGATAAATCAAAGCAGTCTTGGAAAGCATCACGTGCCATGGCAGAGACAATCAATAGAAGAACCTATACATAGCAAATTAGTTCTGTAATAAATTGCACTCCGGGCCCTAGGCCCTTCTTGTATTTAATCACTTTGTTATCTCTTCCTGTAATAGTACAGAGTACTTGCCTACACTGATTTGTAGGATATATTTGTGCTAAGAATTACAGACTGAATTCCTGTAGTTCAGTTGCCTCTTGAAGTTCATGGCAAAGCTTGTACAAACTTCTGTGGGACCAAGGCTTGGTTCAGGATGATAATTATAGATTAGTTCATAGCAGAGACACAAAATGCTATGCAGAAAGTCACAGTTCTTTGCCACATGCGGAAACTCTTGTCTACATTATGATGACATCCCTGTGTAACTGAACTTGCTGCGAGCCAGTGTGGACATAGAAGTCCAAGGGAGACAAGTGTGCTGGATGATGAAGATATCCATGTCCTATGAGTGTGTACAGTAACCTAGCCAGTTTTTCCCCCACTTAATGGGAATCAATTAATCCTAAATATTCAAAGCTATCGACAATTGAACCCAAAAGACACAAGAAGAAAACACAGAGATACAGAATGACACAATTCGTTTTTTTGTAATAAACATATTTCTAATCTTACCCAAAACAAAAATTCAGTTGCCACCTTAAATGAGTTTCCAGCGGTTCCAGGGACACATTAGGCTTTGAGGCGAAACAAGAGCTCTCTTGTCCCTAAGATTCTTGATCTTCAGTCAAGAACAATGAAAAATACTAAAAATACATAGAGGCCAATTGAAGATGAAGCCTCTTCAGTAGCAGTACCACTTTGAATCATGAATGCTGCCATTCAGGTTTGGAAAAGCAACTTCAAAGTCAGTGACATGTTTACCTGTCTCAGTGCTCTGTTGGTCCTTCCTCCTATCCTTGCTGTGTTTCTGTTTGTGCACAGGAAAGCTAAAACCATGCTCTGAGTCATGGCCATGCAATGGAGTTGAAGTCAATGACCAGTTTTGCTTCATTAAAACTATAATGAGTGTTGCTGGTCCTGGAGATGTTGGGGACTGCTTTGTGGCAAAGCTGTGTACATCCTTTCAGGGCAGCTGGCCACAGCAGAGCCAGCATGAGTGTGTCTTTTGGTCTTTTAATACACACTCCTAGCAAAGCAGCTGCCATGTTCCAGGTAAACCAAGGAGGAACATCTGAGCTCAGAGCTCCAGCAGCACGGCAAAGCATTCTGATGTAGACAGCTACTGACCTGCTGCAGCCTGTGAGTGTGGGTTATATAACTTCCAAATGCAGATGAAAAGAGTCTTGTAATAAAGCTTAACTCCAGTCTTAGGCTTCTCAGATTATTAAACTATACATTTAAAAAAAATCAGATTTTTTGCAGTTCCCTTTGCTACCATATATTCCAGTCAGCTTAACTCTTTTCATCTGTCTTCTTAAAAAGTCTTGGTTGTTAGGAACCATTTGTATCTATTTTGGAATATCTTTTTAAGTGTCACTCATGCTTCAAATGTGCTTATCAATGGCAGTTTTATATTCTCAGAGATGAGGATGGGCACTTAAGTGGGTTTAAGAGCAGTTGTCTGCCACACTTGGCACTTTGTATCCACAAGGTCATGCAACCCCCTGTCAGGGGCACAGTTGTGGAGATTCTCTTCTTTTCCCAGCTCCAACACTTGCCACCTTTCTTACTGCAACCCATGGACTGGGATGACAGGTCCTCCCCGCCGGGCCCAGGAGGGGGTGGTGTGTCCCGATGGGCTTGCCAAGAGATAAAGGGCTGAAGCAGTGCCCGGGAGCTGGGTGGTTGCCACTGCAGACTTCAGGGAGGGATCTTTGTCAGCATTCCTGGGTCTCTGCATAAAGGTGAAGGGAGCCAATTACTAGCTAAATGAAATATATATGCCATTGAAGTTTAGACAAGACAAATTGCATTCATTGGAAGACTTGAATAAAAACACTTCTCAAAAGTAGTCTCACTCCAAAGCAAAGGCTGTTTGCCCTAGTACATTTTTCTTTTGGCCGGTATAAATTTACCACCTTTCTTTTTTCAGGCACTGTTAAATCTTTTCATCCTTTCAGAATCAAAGTGATTTCAGATTTCTTGCTTTCCCTTTACTTTTTTCTGGCTCACTTTTTTTGTTTTGTTTTGGTTTGTTTTTGGTTTTGTTTTGTTTTGTTTAGAGGCGGTTTTTTGTTGGGTTTTTCTGTTTGTTTGCTCGTTTGGTTTGGCTTGGATTTTTGCGTACTGGCCGACGGTGCCCAGCGCCTTTGCCACACCGGTCATTCCCTCGGCCCACAGGCGGGCTCCTGCGCCCCGCCGGCCCTGCCGCGGGTGTCCCGGGCTCCAGCGGGACCGTGCGGGAGAGATCCCGGAGGCTGGCGGCAGTGCTTCCCTCGGCCACCACGGGAGGGCGCCCTTGGCCAGCGCGGTGCCCCCGCCGCCCGGGTAACCAGGGAATGCCCGGGGGGGCTGGGGAAGGAAGGGGCTGTTCTCGGTCATTGCTGTCCGTCCTCCGTCCTGCGCTTTCCCGCTCCAAAGTGTTTCAAAACACTCAAATGAAAGGAAAAAATACAATCGATAGGCGGAGGTGGGAATGGAGAGTGGGTAGGTAAAGAGGGTTTTCCAGCAGCTTTTTCCCTTCCGAGGCAGGCTCAAGCTTTCACGCTCCAGTCCCATCACCCCTTTCCTCTAATTTGATGAAGCCTGTCACTCAGCCACACGGCGGGGAAAAAAATATTGAAAAAATAAACAGAAAAATTTCGTTTTGATTCTAGCTCTATACTTGCAGCCCATTCTGTCATTACTTCCCTTGGAAGTGACATACTCTCCTGCGATGACCATTAGCAATTTTATTGCAGAAATTTTCTGCATTCCTCAGGATTCCACTGCAGCTGAGCGCATCCACAGGCTGCTCAGTGGAAAGCAAACACCCACACAAGTCTCTGTGCACCCAAGCTGGGCCTGAGGATTAACAGCTAAGAGATTCGCTTTTATGTCTGGGCACTGAGGCGCTCACGGCACTTGCTCCTTGAACTGGTCCATGTGGCTGGCCATGGAGGAATGGCACAATGCAGAGGCCAGGACAAAAAGTAGGTAAACTGGCCCCCAGATTTCCACAGCAATACCTTGGAGCCCTGTCAGCTGACTTCAAGCTCTGTCTCTACCCTAGCAGACAAACCTGACATGGGAGCTTCCTAGTGTAAGCAGAGTGACAAAGATGCTTTCTATCAAGATGGCTTAGCCTAAGCACAGCTGTGCTTGAACATGCCTGCCTACTGTTTCTGTTGCCTTTGAGCAGCATGGTCAGAACTGACTTAGTGTCATGCTGTGTGGATGTAGCTTGACAAAAGAGCCTATTTTGACCAGATCTTCATATCTCAAGAAACTGAAATGTAGCTGGCCAATAAAGAGTTGAAGTGACCTTTGAGGCATCTTGTAAAGGAAAACTGAGAAGGAATGTGAAGCCAAATCTTTCACCCATAAGCTCTCTGAGATGCCACAAAGTTCAGCAGTGGTTGCAGAGCACACAAACCTTTAAGGGGCATTTGAGAACAAGTGAAGATGTTTCCTGAAGCAGAGGCTATGGAGGTGTGGAGAGAACTTTTATTATCTGCTTGCTGTCTGTGTGAAGAGTGAGAAGTGGGGAACTGCAAGGGGAGTTACTGTACACAGCTTTTCGCACTGGAAAAAGGAAAAGCAATTTGCCCAAAAGAGAAACCTCATTTCATCTTCTCACAGCCTGAGGACCTTCATGCTTGGAGAAGTGGAAGTCAGTGTGAATATTCAAACTGGGCAATCTGTAATGTGAGCAGTGAAAGAAAGTGCTGCAGTCAGGCAGAGACTGATGTCAGTCCCTGGCACACTGGTTAGTAACTGCTTTCAGGCAAGGTTCAATCCGAAGACAAATTGAACTAACAATTTGATTGTAGCAGGAGATGAGAAAGACACAGAAAAGCAGACAAGGAGGTCTCTTATAACTCAGCCAGAACAGAAGGAAATACTGAGACCTCCTCCATCATGTGGGGTGTTTCAGATAGAAAGCCTCTACCTTTGGCATTAAACCTTAAAGACCCAGAAACATCAAGCTGCTTAAGCCAAAGCAGCTAAGCCTAGGTTAAACAGCTAGCAGAAATGCCCAGTTGGAGCAGAAGTGGCAGCCAGGGTAGTAATACTCATTCGCTTGGACAAATTTGTATTCTTCCATTTAATCAGTGGTTCTGTCTGCTTTGCTGTATGTTCCTCAGCAGCTGTAGCTCTCACTTTCCACACTGGGCAGCCAGGGACAGGCTATGGAGCAAGAAAGACAGTGGTCTCCTTCATGCCTTAGCAAAATCAAGACATTTCCCTGTCTTGTGTTGCTTTGTCTTTGCCCTCTTCAACACACCTATCCTTCTCTTTCCAGCTTCTTGTACCATCTTTTTTTGACATGCTCCTGCTCCTCCATCTTTATATGAAATCCCCACATTTAAGGAATTTTGAATTGAGGTTCACCTTCCTCTCTCTCCGGAAACAGCTTTTCTCTGTTCCTTCGTTTGTGAGTCTATGGGTCAACTCCAAGGAGAACTTAACGAGTATGAACTCTGATTGCTTTACATGGCTCTTGTACAACCAGATAGCTTTCTGTATGCACACATGTTGTGCTTAGTGTAAAGAACCACCTCTTTCACAGTGAAAACACAGCCCCTGTGCCTGGCAGGCCAGCTCTGTGGCTTTTATTGCCTGTCATAGAAGAGAGATGGCTGCAAGCAGATAGGCGGAAGGGCAGGTTGAATGGATTTTCAGCTGTGAAAATATATCAGCTGTCTCCCCCAGACCCAGAAAGATTGAGTGCAGCCACAGAGCAAGTTCTGTTCACAGGGGTAAAACCCCTTGAGCTCCCCAGAGCTCAGCCTGGCAATTGAGGAGCACCCTAGGGGTAGAGATCTTCTTAACCCAGTTCACATCTCCTTTTGCAGTCCCACTGCTGGACTGCATCCAGTGGTGCCAGCATGGCTGTGCTTTACAGAGCCCCACGTGAACTTTCTGGAAGTGTTTCCAGAAGGCGCCTGCAGCCACCCTCCCAGTGAAGTCATTAACAGGCCATGTTTACCCAGAAAAAATAAAACTCCTCAAAGAATGTGACGTATGCACACAGGGAGGCCAGTTGCCTTTTTTAAAAGAGAGTGACACACTTGAAGGCTGCCAGATTCTGCAGCTCTTACATGGTGTGCGTGTGGTGATTTTTTTCATATTATTCCACATTTGCCTGGGTCTGATTTTAATTAAAAACAGATTGAGAAGCTTGGGGGGAGGGGGGAAGAGAATTAGGAATTACAAAAGCCAAACACAAATCCTCTGACGACTGTCGCTGCTTGGAGTTACGACATATGCAGAAGATGGCAAAAGTACTGTCAGTGAATCACCATAGAATGCGTCGATTTGTTTAATTCCTCAGGAGTCGTGACATGACTCATTCCCAACCTGGAAACCAAAGGGAGGTTTTGAAGGAGAAATGTTGGAAAAGCAGGCTCTTAACGAAAGGACGAGGACAGTTTTAATTCTAGCCTTTGATAAAATTTCATTAATGCTCTGCAATGTGATTGCAAAACAAGGCCATCTCTGTTTGGTAACATCAGGCATTCGTGTTAGCAAATTGGCTACACGTGGGCCAGACAACTCTGAGTAGGACTTAATTTCTGTCACTGACAACTGCTTTCTGATGTTTTGATGTGTTTTTTCATATACTTTTTAAAACCCAGTTTTGTAATTGATGTGACCACTCTGCAGGCAGGATCCTAAAGAAGTTAGGTGCTCTAAAAATTCTGCTCAAAAGACACCATCCTTTTTCAGTGGAGATTTGTCAAGCACTGCATCTGATTCACATGGGAAAAGAAATTTTGATCGTATGAGTCACTTCGGTCTTTGGATACTTAACAAAATGTATGGTGTGATCCAATGCATGACTAATGTGTTTGTGTATTTAAGAGTCTGTGGATGCTAATGGAAGTTACAGAGCCGTATCTAGAAAAGAAGACACTTCAGCGCATATCAGTTCATTAACTTTCATCTATCCATAATCAGCTGCTGTTTTATAGATCTAAAAAAGATTCCTTAATGCTTTGTGTGTTTTAGGACTGCACTTCAAAAGTCCTCTACATCAAGTTTTGTTTAAACATCCCACTCATCTGCCATTAACCATCTCATTGTGTTTCATTTCAGCTCATTTGCAAAGCCTGCGCTCTGTCTAATTAACAATAATTTTGTTGCTTGCTGCCCTTCTCCGACCTGTCACTCCCTAGTATGTTCATGAGAAATTTCAGCCTCCTTTTGTTAATTGCATTTGCAAAGTGACCTTTATTCTCTCTGGATACCTTCATTATTCACAGGTAGTTACTAAGTAACCTGTAGGAATGCTGGAGGCATTGTATCTCTTATTAAGAGTTGTGCTCTCTGGCTGTTCAGTGTTGGTGTTGTGCGACTGAGAGCCAAAACCCTCTGGGATTGGCTCTGCCCTCCATTTGAAAAGGATGCTTGTGAACCAAACTTCTTGAAACTTTTTAATTAACCGGGACTTTCTAATGACAAACTGAGCTTGCAATAGCAAGAAAAAATGTAGAGAAAAGTCCTTATATTTGTCATTCTCTTAAACCAACGGTTTGCATGTAACGATTCAAACAAAATAATTAGCTGCATTGTAAATTAATACCATAATGAAAATTAGTGTTAAATAATTTCTATCCACCCTAGTGGTGGATTTCTGTGGTGAGAATTCATACTAAGAACTGCTCATGTCAAACTTAGTGAAACTTTGTGAATAGTTTCATTTATAACTGGCAGAAGTTTGAAACACGTTGCTTTTGAATTTTCTCATTCTTTGAATCCATGTTTGTAATAGAACCATAGAATGGTTTGGGTTGGAAGGAACCTTAAAGATCATCTAGGTCCAACCCCTCTGCCATGGGCTGGGACACCTTTACACTAGACCAGGTTGCTCGAAGCCCCATCCAACCCAGCCTTGAACACTTCCAGGGCTGAATCATCCACAACTTCTCTGAGCAACCTGTTTCTATGCCTTACCACCCTCACACTAAAGAATTTCTTCCTAATATCTAATTTAAACATGCTTTCTTTCAGTTTGAAGCCATTGCCCCCCATCCTGTCACTACATGCCTTTGTAAATAGTCTCTCTCCACCTCTCTTGTAGACTCCCTTCAGGTACAGGAGGGCCACAATTAGGTCATTCTGAACCTTTCTTTTCTCCATGACTATTTTAGACTTTACATGCATACATTTTTCAGCTCTCTCATGTGTATCCTCTTGACTCATTTCCTTCCCTTTCCTGCTTTTGGCTGTGTTTTGCACAGGCAATATACCATGATATTTGAACACCCATCACATTACTTTGGCACCACACTGTAATGAGGTATGTGGGCAGAATGAACCAGAAACCAGTTTTGAGCTCAGAGTCCAAGCCCATCTCAGTTGACATAGGTAACATTATCTTTGTCTCATCCTTCAGCTGTTAGTACTGAGCAGAGTTGTCACAGCATGAAGGAGCCAGGGCAACCGAAAATACCTTCTGAGTCTCTCACAAGTCAAATATAGTGTCATCCCAGTCCTGTGGTGAATTTAAAGCAGTTCCAGTAGTGATGCCAGACAGTAACTCCAGTACCTAATTCTGAACCTAACGGAGAAACGACATAACAGAAGAAGAAAATGAAAGTTTCAACCAGTCTGGCCCAGGCCAGTAGGACCAGAAAGCATTTTCAATGATCCCACCACTAGCTTTAGACAAAAAGAAAGGAATAAGGGCTCTCTGTCAAGTTTGCAGTACTATGTCCCAAGCCTCTTCTCAGTCAGTGATAACCCCTTAAGGTGGTCAGCATTAACCCATTAGCAGGAGGATTTGACAGCCACTAGCACTTGAGCCTGTTAAAACCTTTTTCTTCCCTCCCTGGAAGTGTTCAAGGCCAGGTTGGATGTAGCTTTGAGCAATCAGGTCTAGTGAAAGGTCTCCCTGCCCATAGCAGGGGGGCTGAAAGTAGATGATCTTTAAGATCCCTTCCAACTATGATCCTATGATCTGTCTGCCTTTAAAAAAGAACAAAGGCCAAATGCATGTAGCAAAGAAGATGCTAAGCCCATCCTCTTCTGAAAATACACATGCTATGAACCATGACCTCCCTCTGTGTCAGCCCACAGCACTGTCTTAGCACTAAATTCTCCTTGGTAACATTGCAAAACACCTGTTCCTTTAATATTTTATTTGTCATGCTGTTATAATTGTTGCTTCACAGAGTACCACTAGAACATTGCCCTTCCTTTTCCAGAAACCATACAGATCTGTACCACTGGTGTTGAAACTCCACCAGTCACAAATTGGCTGCTCAGCAGTGTTATAAGTGTGTTGTAGTATTTTTCACCTTTAAGGCAATGCAATCATCAGACACTGATTTGGGATTATTCTGTTTCCCCATGAGAGGTGACACTTGTGCTATTTGCAGGGTTGCGACATTACCTTGGCTTTTGCTGGCATCTGCCTGATGCCTTTCCTTGCAATGCCACCAACTCCTGCAGCAGGCATGGGGGGGCTGACAATGGCTGCAGATCCTGCTGCGATCAGGCTCTGTAACAGTAATATCAAACTGCTGAGCCTAATTTAAGGGGAAGACATCTTGATTTAGAGACAGTGCAGGCAGTGTTGAATTTTTGAGGAGCTCCTAAGTGCTTACTCCATTGGGAGCCAGCTGCAGAGCTGTGGTCTGGATACAGGCCCTGGCATACAGCTGACATTGAACAGGAATAGGTTTACTCCATGGTAATATCTGTTTAACCCTGGTGAAAAGTTCCAGCAGATTTTTGTTTCTTGTTTATTTTGTTGCAAATGTATTTTGGGAAGGTGAATTTATTCATGTGACTGCACTCTGGCTTTATTTGGTAACTTGACTGGCAGTTTTCATTTTGTTTAAGCTGCCCCAACCTGCTGCACTGTTTGAAGTAAATGGACAAAAAAAGGAAGAAGCATGTGTCAGGAAAAGAGGGGAGAAATTGTGGCTCCTTTGATGAGGTGGCAAAGCCTGTCTGAGATGAAGGGAATCTCTTACTGCTGCACCAGTGCTGCTGGAAAGTCGTAATAGCATTTGATATCGAGAAGCCTTGTGTGCAACTTTGAGTTATCAGGCTACAGGCTCCCTGGCAATAAGGGTTTCTTTTTTTCCTCAGAGCAGTCTGGTGTCTGATATCTGCAACCAGCTGTTGTGACAGTACTTTGTCCTGTTTCTGATTTAAAAATATACCACTTGCCACCCACTGGACCAGGAGCAGGAGCTGACTATGCCCACAGCATATCTTGCTATTGGACTGGACAGTCACCCTAGGTTCTAGGGGAGACTTCTGTTTCCATGAACATTAATTTCTTTGGAGTGACCAGGCCTGACAGGTCAGAGGGAATGTTATTGCAATAGTGCATTTGCAGGAGGCATTTCTCTGGGCTGTGCTTCACCTTGGTTAAAAAGAAGGTCAACTTTCTGCCAAAGGATACAACTTCAGTGCACACCAGACATCTGAGTAACTATGGTGGAGTGACACATGGTGGCCAGAGTTAAAGTCCAGACAGGAGATCACAGTGGTGAGCTTTCCATCTTGCAGGAAAACCTCTTTGGGCTTTCCTTTCACCTTAGACTGACCACTTGTCACAACAGCTCTCTGTTTCTAGGGAAGAAGTATTTAAGAAAGTCTTATGTCCTTACTGTGGAGTGATATAGAAGCAGAAGTCCTTTCCTTGCGTGTAATCCTAAAGCACGTCACTATGTGATGCAGAGCCACCCCATTAGCCATTTTGTAAGCAAAATTTTGGACTTTTGGTATATGACTCATACCTCTAAGTCTGTTCTAGCACAGGCAAAGGGTGTGTGAGGGGCTAATGGAAAATTGTCCAGCTTTAAAATGTAGAGTCAAAAGGCGCTGACAATGGTGAAAGACTGTATTTGTGTCATCATGCCAGTATGCTGATCCATCAGTGCTGGTCCATGTAGAATACCTCTGTGACAGCTTTCACAAAGTCATACATCAAATTACAGGCACACGTGAGTGCCTTTGGAAAAATGGCTTTTGCAAAACTCATTTTCCCCTGGCTACACATTCAAAGTCTGTGAATGGGTCACTGTTGATACAAATAGATAAAGAAAATAGGGTGGAGTAGTGTAAAATTGGGTAAAGTGCTTTACAGTGATGGTTTACAGCAAAGCAGGTAGACAGACCTCTCACCAATCTCTTCCTCTCCCATTCACTGTTACAGTGCTGCAGCATGGTGAGAGGCTGTAACAACCAGGTCATTTTGAAAATGAAAGAAGAAGATGAAAATTCAGAAGAATACAGCTGTACTTGTCAAGAAAAGCAAGTCAGTAGAGCAGAATTTTGTCAAAAGCAAATGTTACTGTTTGGGGAAAAATGTATGATTTGGATTTGGATTTGGCTCTAGAGCCTTATGATGCAACAAAAGGCAGTGCTCATTTTTGCTTTCTTCCACCTTCAACCCAAAAGGGTGATGAGGACCATAGATAACTGTGTGTGTGTCCCAGGGCAGACAGCCCGAAGGGATCTCATTAGCTCTTGCTCAGCAGATATAAACAGCCAAGACAAAGTACAGTGTATGAACATCACACCAATGATATCTATGGCAACAGACAATGCCAGAAGGACCCGAGAACATTCTGGCCAGCTTGATGTTTACTGACTTCCAGATTCTGTATTAAATGTTGTTACTGAGAACATGGATTTAAAGTGTGTTCCAAAATCAAGAGAGATAAGCAGTAAAAAAACTGCGTGTAGCAAGTGCAGGGTGAGAAGTCCACTGACTGCATAGTGAAATTGTCTCACCACAAACCCAGTGCTAGCGCCTTGCTAGTTGAGTGTGAAGTGTTTCTCCAGAGGGCCCTGATACAGGTATCTGGACCACCAGGGTTAACCAGGTATGATGCTTTAGCAGTACCAGTTTCTTACATATCATGAGCTACAAAAAATCCTTGACAATGACGGCCTGGAAAGCAGGTAGGTGAGGGTAGACATCTGCTTCTCACAGCATGTAAAATGAGTCTGTGTGAAGCTTAGAAACTATTTTTTTTCTCCTGCCATGAGACTTCGAGAGGTTTGGAGACCCCAGTTCTCATACGTAGTTCAGACACTGTGAATCCTGATTTGGATCTGCTCCTGATAAAAATACAACGAGTACAGAATTAATCATTATTCTCACATCAAAGACTGCAAGGTCAGTGTCTGTGAATGGCTCTAATTTCTTGCATATCCTACAGCAACAACTAGACTGTCCCAGTGATCCAGACTGATGCAGGACGATTAATTTCCACTTCCTGAGGATGCATCCCACCAAACAACAGGAATGGCAATAACTGCAGAATTTTTAGCAATTCAATATATAACAGAAAAAGATAATTGTTTCAGATAATAGATAATTCTTGGTTAAAATAGTTGTATGTCTGGTCTGTAACTGCACTGTATAGACCTTTCCTCATAATTTACGTGTGTTGAAAACTTGAGCTATGGTCTTCAGACTTTACATGATTGTACTTAGTAAAAACTGTATCAGCGAACTGCAGAATCATAACAATTTCTCTTTCTCACATTCCCTTGACTCTACCATTTGCTAATCCATCACTACTCTTTTCATCCTAGCCTTTCTGTTGCTGCAAATGATCCCTGTCTAAAAACATAAGAAGTGGCAAAGATAATGTTTTCCTTTATTTGATTGCTACTCTCCTTAATGTGATTTTTCTCTCCCAGTGGGTGGTTTTGTAGCACCAAATTCATGGTGGTGAAGTGTGCATACACATAACATCCTACCTCATTTATGGTAGAAGGACCCAGAGACCTCAGCAACAGAGGCCTTCCATATCTAGGTCACCAGTGTGCAAATAAGTAGGTCAGTAAGGAGTGGAAGTAGGTTATCCAATTGTTATGTGGGGTGAGGGCTGCTGATCCACTTCTAGGGTACATTTTCAGAGCACAATAAAGCAGCATCACAACTGACATTGACATTGACTGGTGTCCCCCGTGGCGATCTCCACAGAGATGCCATGAAATAAATGGACAAGGAAACAAAACTACCCTGTCACATGGGAGAGGGCACACCCGGGTCTCAGTGCAGGCATATTGGGAGAGCAGCACGTAGCCTGGCTGGTGAAGCTTTTGCTTTCCCATCCATTCCGTGCCTGATTAATGGACAGAAAAAGGACTCCACTTTCCAGGCCTTTATTCTGACACATTTCATCAGCACTATCACTTGAGAGTACATATAAGACAAATAGTTTTATCCTATTATGTCAGAACAAATTGCAGCCTGCAGGCCTGATTCTCTGCACCATTATGCCATTTTTACGCTGGTGCAATTTTACTGAGCACTGATGAGCTCCACCAGACTAAAACCAGTGTGACAGCATGAAGATGCAGGGTCTTCATCTTCCAGAGAATGGAAGAGAAAGCTCCAAGGCCCTGCTGCATTAATAGCAGTGCTCCCAAGTACAACCTTGATGAAAAGTAGAGCCAGACACTGCACTTTGAAGCATGGTTATTTCTACATCAAGGAACAGAAAGACATGGTCATGGTATTGTGCATTAGTTGTGTTATAGCAGGTTCTGGTCTGTCTCTGTCAGGTCTCTATAGAAAGCACAGG
Organism: Pseudopipra pipra; assembly: GCF_036250125.1. Classification (NCBI taxonomy): domain Eukaryota; kingdom Metazoa; phylum Chordata; class Aves; order Passeriformes; family Pipridae; genus Pseudopipra; species Pseudopipra pipra. The sequence goes on from NC_087551.1 coordinate 53,127,113, forward strand.
TTACAAGACAAACCAATGGCTTGTTCCTACAGGCTGGTGGCAGATACTGGGCTGGTGGCAATTTAGAGCAATGTATCCCCTCATCTCTGGGTCCATTTACCTCTCAGCCAGATACAAGCATTTCACAAAGTGTTTGAAAGAAGGTACTTCTGCAGTGTCCGTTCTGTGGTTTCCTTGTAAAGAAACAGCTGCTCAGAGTGAGAGGGAGAGAAGATGCAAAAGAATGCAAAGCAGATGGTATGTGGTACTTTGTAAGAGCAGAGAATCTTGCAAGCTACTACCAGTTGTTTTTTGTTAGGGTCCTCCAAAGCACCTGAGGATAAGAAATGTCTAGATTTGCAAAGCTGGTCCAGAGTTTGTCCTGGTTTCCTAAATTCCTCCAGGCTGCCCCATGCAGCCACTGAGCTGGAAGAATGAGGAGGAAATGGTCAGATCATTTCCCACCTACCTGGCTTACGTAGTTTCTTTGCTCATCTATCAGTGTGCTACCTTCCTATCCAGGCTGGTTTGGATATAAAACCAATTTGCAATGGGGGCAAGGGAGTGAAGCCATACATTAATCCAAATGAATCAAACAAATTGTATATGTTCCTGATGACAGTTCCCTTTGCCTCTCTCCGACAGTAAAGTTGTGTTCAGATTCCAGCTTTTAACTGAATTATTTTTAAATACAAATGTATTTGAGCTCTAAGCCTTTCAACACCTGCAATGAGTCCCAGCTCATCCCTGAAGTCTTCTGTGACAGTTTGAATACAGGAGTAATTGAGCAACACATGCAAAAGCGGGGATTGGCAGATGCCATGTTAAACAAAGACAAAATATAAATTACTACAGTGATCTCAGCTGTTAAAAAAAATATGCTGACAAAAGACTAGAGGGCTTTTTGGCATTTCTAATAGGAATTTCTTTAATACCCACCCCTGTAATATCTGATTGCTCCATTCAATAGTTTTTTCCTTGCTCTCTCTTACAGGGCCCTTACAAATATCAGGAGAACTATTGTTATCTGCATTTTCCTGGGTGCAGCATAACGTGTGATCTAAGAACATCCTTCCTCTCAACTTCCCATCTCTGTAGATAAAAGCGCTCTGCAGAATTCACTTCTGTTACTCTTCAGTGCTTCCAAAACCCCTGCTTTTTGCTTTGATGGGAGATGGAGACTGCTGATATGTGTAACTTAGTATGATTCCCTTCAATTTTTAAAATTATGTCTAGGCTTTGTTATGCACAGTTCTTGCATGGCAGAAAAAAAAAAAAGAAGAAGTCACCCAAATGTAAGATAAGTGAGTAACTGAGCATGCTGGCCTGGAAATGGTTTGATTTTTATCAGGAAATAAACATTCACACAAAGCTTAGTTAAACAGCAGCATGTGTCAGTCCCTTTAAGGCTTTTACTTAGGAACATCTATTCTATAATATATGTATATGAAATAGATTTGAGAACCAATAGTTGCTCATTATTTCCTTATAGAAAATTTCAGAGCACTTAAATAGATTATGCTCCCAAATTCACTGTAAGGTAGGTAGGAAACATGAATCTCACCACCTTTTTACTCTTCATCTGTGGTATGTATGTTCACTGACTCAGGGAGGCATGGGCTACAGCTATACCAGTAAATTAATGCCCAGGACCACTTCCTGGATGAAGCCAACCATGTCCTTAGTCTCAAATTCTTCTGCCTTCCAAATCAGTGTGGCTGCACCTGAACTGCCTGTGGGGAATGGTACTTGGCCTACCCTACATGTACCCAGAGACTGTTTGGGAGACAAAATTGCACTAGTCATGGTTCAAGAGGTCTAATAAATTCAAGCTTAAGTCCCATCAATCAACTGCAGTTGAGTGTATCCTGCCACTGTTTAACTTAGCCATATAGATACAGCCAGAGAGTTTGTGCCATGGCAGAACACAGCTCCTGAATCCCAATTCTTCTTTCCATGGCCTGAGACTTCAGGTCTACTGTAGATTTTAGAACATCATTGCTGTACACTGCAGATCTTGGTGTCTACTCAGAGCAAGGCAAGCAGACCTTAGGTAAATAAGCCGAACTATGGGGCCATATAACCTAAAAAGATGCATATATGTGGCTTTAGCTTTAGGCTAGATTATTCTTGTACTTAAGCAGCTAAATTCACCATCACTAATGTATAAAAAGGGCATTGTGTTGGCACATTTGCAGAAAAAGTCTAGGGGTGACTGTGAGTCACATTTCACTTGCATTTCACTTGCACCCTTTCATGGTGCTACTGCTACTGCTCTAGGCACAACTTCCTATGATTAGTCATCCAATTCAAACTAATTATTGTGGCAAAAGGAGTTTTCTGAGTGTTTGAAGAGAAGGCAATAATTTTTTGTGGGCTGTTTGCTGTCGTGACATTTCAGGAGAGAGAACAAAACATAGAAAAAAGAAGGAAGGGACAGACCGTAAAGAAACAAAATTAGGGAAATATTTTGGTTGCAGTAAGTTGGCTAGTCAAAGGTTACTTGCCTGTGTACAGTGCTGTTTGTTTTCCAGTTAATTTTGTATATTGAATATTAGATAGCAGGACTATTGTGAAGAAGGCTTCCTAGTGGATGGGACTGTTCTGCTGTTGCAGAATAACCATAAAGAGTGCGTTAAATCTTCAGCAAAGCTAGGCAGAGTTGCATCCTCACATGTATGTATTTCACACACTTATACCCCGTCCTTTTGGATTAAAGGCATTTGTGCATGAGATTTCCTTGTGCTGAAGAAAGACTGTATATCAAGGATGCACCGAGCCAAGGGAAGGGCAGCAATATTGCAAGTCAGCTCAGGGGAAATTCAGTAGGCAAGGGAGAATCATAACTTCCTTTCAACCTATTTAAGGTCAGAATTATGAAAAGTAAAAAGACTTTAGACACTTTATGCAGTTTTACAGAGTGAGAGAATCAGAAACATATCTGGTACACACAAAATCAGGCCTACACATTTCTCTGTCACCATGCAGAAATTCATTGGAAATCCATAGATTATTATTTTTCAATTGTTCTATCCTCATGGGGTCTACAAGTAATGAAAATTGTCAAAAAATAATCATGCTACTGAACCAACATGTGCATACCAGAACAACAGAAAAAAAAAAAATTTAGCTAAGCAAAGAAATTTTTTATTAGTTTTTCATTAAAGTCAGTTTTTTTACATCTTTCTGGTAGGCTTTACAGTATATTTCTTGGACAAATAAAGGAACTGTTTCCAACCCCACAAGGTCAATAATGCTAGATATCAGTTTCTCTTCACACCATTTCTGAGTTAGCTCCATCTCTGTCCCATCATATATAGAAATGATTTTTTTAATATCTGTTATGGAGGTAAATTACACATTTGGGAAGGGCCTTCCTTGTTATTTACATATAAAACCCTTTCTCAGAAATCTACTGTGTGATCACAAATCACACACAAATCTTGGAGGTCTTTAATTGGAGGTAGTCTGGAGCTTAGATAATGCTTTGCCACACCATCTTCTTGAGGCTTGGAAAAATCCCAATCACTTAGGTGGATTGTGTTCCACTAGTAGCTTGTGACAACTGCTTCTCCTAAATCCCTTCAGAGCAAACAAAAGAAAAAGGTGATGACTACCTTTCTATCACTAGCAGCATTAATGTGGCCACTTCTCCATCTCCTTAACAGATTTACACTAAATGTGGGCAGTTTTGAGATATGTTTCACTACATTTGTTTGAAATTGATTAAAAAGTTCAAATGGTGTTGCAAGTAGCAGCACGGATGATAAGGAAAGCTGATGGATGGGTAGATAGATATCAATTCACTTAAGTTTTGTTTCTTTATAAACCAGGCTGAAAGCAATTTAGAAATGTTAAAAAGATAAATCTTGGTTGTACTTTGTGGTTAACAGATCTAGGGTTTATGCTGTTGTTGCTATGGGTTCATTGTTATTATGTACCATAATATAATAGCACCAAAGAGTGTTTAGTGCCAAGAAATAAGACCTAGGTCTATTGTCACATCAACTTCCATGCAGTCCAAGGGATATGATGCCCTGCTCTAATTAATACTGACTTCAAATGCCTCAATCTCAAATTAACATGCTCAGCTGACTTGTGGTTAAGAGAAAGACAAGGAATGTGTGCTGGTCAGCCCTGGCCCACAAGGAACACCAGCACATTTCAGTCCTGCTAAATCCGGAAACTTTTTTACTGGTCTTCATCTTACCACAGCCCATTTTTCCTCTCTGCTTCCAAAAAGAAACAAAAAGGAGGCCAAGTTCTCCTCTCATTCATACTGTCCAGACTCCTCTCTCTGGCCACACACTGTACTTATCTAATGTCCCTCTGTGTGTGTTTGATGTTCACTGAGCCCTGGGTAGCAGCAGTGGCCTTGCCTTCTCACCGGCAAAGCCTCAAAGTAGAGTGAAAAGCTCGCTCAGCCTTGGGGTAGTTCTGCTGGAATGTCAAAGGTGTAGTAGCAATGCTCATTCCTACCACACTAGGAGGACAAGCAAGCTGTGCCTTCATGGCAATGTTGATCTTTTCAGAAAGTGGAGAAAAATTCACTTCTCCCAAAGAAAATTCTTTAAAATCTTTCTCTCTGAGGAGCAATGTTTGCTGTTTGTGAATATGTGAGAAGGGAAAGACCAGGAAAAAAATTTGATCTAGAATACAACACTTAGTCAAGAAGGAAGTAAATACTAACTGATAATGAATGCCTGTAACCTGGTTATTCAAAGGTTTCAGATTGACAGAGGAATGAAGTAATGAGTGATTAGAACAGCAAATGAGACAAAAACCTGGTAAATTAAGCTCAGTGAATGTAAAGGGAAGATAAAAAGCAGTTGCCTATCAAAGACCTTTATCTAATGACCAAGCAGCACCTTCCCTCTTAAATTCTTGGGGACTGCTCTCACACCAACTCCTCCTTGTGGCTCAGACGCTGAAGGTGCAATTAGTGGGTTGTGAGTCATTCCAAGTAAAACTACCCCCTTCACGCAGAGACTAGTGTGCAATAGGCTCACAAGTCACCTAATACAAGTGGTCAGTGCCATGAAGTGTCACCTCTTCCACGTTCACAGGGCCTTCATTGGCGGTCATAAGTACGATCCACCGCTGCTGCTCAGGATGTGCTTTAATTACATCATTGGCTGTGGCTTCCAGCTTGTCCCTAGTTTCCTACCAAACACTCCTCTTTAAACCCTGTGGCAGTCCTTGTCTCCCACCAGCTCATTTCTCTAGGAATTCCTTGTGCTGACAAGGACTCCACCAAACTTTCCACTAGAATTATCCACATGTCCCTCTTTGCCTCTGAAAATCAAAAAGGAAATAGGTACTCAGATTTCATGGTGATGAAAACCCCTACAAAACCCCTAAGAAGGAAGGGAAAGAATTAAACCAGCCAATCTGTCCTTTGCCAGCCCTCAAAAGGACTAAAATGACATCTACAGCGTGAATCCAAAATAGAGGATGAGGAAAATTGGGTGCCTGCCTGAATTCTGGATTGCCTGGTGTAAATCAGTAAAAGTCAGAGCTGTGGGTCACACACAACTAGACCCTTATTGTTGTGCTCCATGATTGTCTGCAAAGAACAGTACAGACTAGCACAATGCTTTTAAAGTCTGTGTTCCTCATCAGGATTTAATTACGAAAAATCTGTCTGCTGCAGAAACTTGTGGTCTGGGATTCAGTGGTACAGGCTCATTACGTAAAAGGTTACCAGCCTGCCTCACAGGCACATAATGCTGACCCCTTTCTCTGCTCAAGCACTCTTCTGGAGCAACTGGTGGCAAACAGAAGAAATAAGTCACCACTGGGCAGCTCTTTGAGTCCAAATGCTACAGTACATAGGAAAGAGCAATAGCATAATTTTCCTATTCCAGGAAGAAGTTCAGTCGTGTGTTGTAGGTTAGGCCAGGACATGCAGCATATCTAGAAGTGCTCTAATATATGCAGTCTTATATCTCACAACTCATGCCTGTATCTGACCAGAGTGTTTTGGATGGTTGGGTTTGGGTTTTTTTACTTTTCTAAGCAACTATTAGATTTTGGATAAGAGGTCTCCAAAGAAACTCTGTGTGTTTGGCAGTTTGGCAGTTTAGGGCTGGACTCCAGATGACATCTTGGTTCAGGACAACACGTAGGCACATGCTTTGGTCTATTAAAATCTGGAACCTAATTAGAACACACCCTTTTTTTGAGCCAGCAGTGAATTAATGTAAAAACCAAGTCACAGCTGCCTGGCTCTGTCGTGGCTGTGACTGTTGGGACAGACAGGAACCAGGGATGAAAACCATGGAAATGAGTGATAGTGTTATGCTTTTCTTACTGTGCCTCAAAGTTCATGCCAAAAATCTTGGTCAGAAAGTGTTGATTGTATGAAGAAGTGAGATGTTGTTCTAGTCAGTTTACAAAGCCGTGTCTATATGAAGAAAGATACATTCAAGAAAGCATGGATTATGCAGTTTAAACTAATATGTTAAGCATGCTTTGGCACGTATTGAGGACTAAAAAGAAAAATTAGTCATATAACATTGCTTATATGCTTTCTTTACAAATAATAAATACAGCTCTGAAATTGCAAGGGAGAAAGCACCTTTACAACGTTCCTTTAAACATGTGTTTGTTTTATAAAGTTAATGTGTAAAAAAAAAATCCTATTTCTGTATAATTAATCAGCCCCTTTCTTCTATCTGGAGTCACGTCTGCTGGTAGAAATGGAGAAAGGGGAGATTATCCTTTTCTTTTTCCTAGCAGTAATGGGCTAATAAATTCACAGGGGAACTGGATTTATATACATCCAATAAAAAAACAGGAATCAATGGAAGGAGAAGAAGAAAAGACCAGAATGAGCACAGAAGCTAAATGCTGACACCTAAATGAAGTGGTGGAGAGCACAGTCCCTTTTTGGAGCTGTCTTAAAGGCTGGCATGTGCTAATACAATAAGTCAAGTGAAGAGTCTGTAAACACCCTGCCCTGAAAGATAAGATATGATGTGACTGTAGTATCTTTTGTACCAGCGATGGTATCAGTGCCAGCTCGTTAAAAGAGAGGAGTTGGGTCAGCAGTCCTGGCAGTTCTGCCATTTCTGACTGGAAAAATGTTAATGTCCAAACATGATAAAAGCTTGAGAAAGACTTTGATATGGACTCTCACCCATCATCTCTCCATCAGTGTTCTGAGAATGTGCTAAAACTCAAAGTTTTGGTATCATAAATTGAAATTGGTATCTCAAAGGGAAATTAGCATCTTGAATGAGCTGACAGACCCAGCTTTGCCTCTCACACAGGGAGCTTTTAAGTAGAGCTATCGAAAACTATGAAATTAGAGATGACCTTGTGTTTTCCAGAGGCTGCCATTTCCTTATCTTCCCTCTCTGATGGTGTCTAACAGGGCAAAGAGGCTTCACCAGAGGATACCCTCACACAACATTTTTGAAAAGGTGTTGCTTTTTGGACTTAAGATGAATGTGACAATTCAATACATAACTGCATTGGCTTTACAGGCTTCAGACAAGGGCTTCTGAGTGTGATTTGTTGCGCTAGAAAAATACTACCATCCCAGATGGGCCTTGGAGCACTCTTTGTTGAAGACTTTGGCCAGGGCATTTTCTGTGCAGACGATGGGATTTTGAGAAGAGAAGGACCTGGCAGGCTTGGTGAGCCTCTCCTACCTGAGGGAGGGCACATGGACTTGGAAGTGGTCATGCAGGGGGGTCCCTGAGAGACTCCACACACACATTGCTATGCACTGCTCCCTGACTGTCTTGGCTGGTGCAATGGCTTAAAGAATAGAGAAAACATTTTTGTTCTTGCATTGTTTGCATGAATTAACAGCAAGGGGCTCTAAAATAATGCCAGACTGGTGGTGAGCTGAGCCGTGTACATGGCAGGGGGAGTGCAGGGGAGGAGACGATGTGCTTGCAGGAGACTTGAAGTTCAGCAGAAATTAGCCCGTGTATTGCTTATTTTAAAGAGCACAAAGTCATTGCTTTCATTTGCATTGTCAATGCAAAGAAGTGGCTTTGTCTTGCAGTTATATGGTTCTGGGTACCTAGTCATGTGCAAAGTATTCCCTGAGAATAATGCCATGGCCATGAGCCTTGTCTGCGGTAAGTCTTGTGTAGGGGTCATGAGCAAGAGGGGTTTAGGGAGCTTGCTCATTTTCCCTTTGAGGCAACTTTTTCTGCTGTTTTTAAAATTATAAAGCTGCAGAACAGCTATCGATTTTTATACGTATTTTTTAAGAAAGATACCTTTAGTTCTTGACTCGTGACATCTTGAATTAAACTGTACTTCAGCTGTTTGAACAATAAATATTTTCTCTTTTAATAATTAATAAAAACTCCTTAGGGAGTGGGACAATCTACTTTTTTCTCTCAAATGTTCCAGCTCAAACTCTTTAGAGCAACTTCTGTTACTCTCTAGGCCTCTCAGCCCCACAGCTAGTTCTGCTCTGGTCCTTTTTCACACCTGAACTGGAACTGGTGAGTCCTCAGGGATTTGGACATGCTTTGAAGAGCTTTGCCTTCCTGCTGAAAGCTTCTGGCTGGAAAAGACCAGTCACACTGATGTCAATGAGACCAGTGCAGGTTTCAGTCCAGGTTTTCCAGATGCTGAGCATGGCTCTAATGGAACAGTTATCTAAGTTTTATGCCTTTGTCTGTTTCCCTCTGTATGTACTTTTGCTTGTATCAAATATTTAATTTTATTTTTCTGGATTTTTTTTATAATTTATTTTTGAAATTACATCTTCCCTTAAAAGTTTCAATGCATAAGCTCAAAATATTGACAAATGTGTATATTTGGATCTATATAGTATGCAGAATGATAAATCATTTTTCGTAATCTGTTTTTAATGGGGAAAAACACAAAAGGAGGAAGTCTTTGCATCAAAAAATTGGAAATTACAAAAAATTAACGCAAGATCCCACCTACGCACATCTGTGTTTTGAAGATGCTCCTTTTCTTAGGCATTTTTGCTCTGCTCTGTCAGCTTTTGACATCTCTTATCCTAACATTTTAAAAATACTTTGAGTCTGAATATATGTTCAGAGCAAATAAGTATGAATTAGTGTTCTGCAGGATTGGTAAAGATTCTTATTCTTTGTAGTAGTTTTATTAGTTGACCAATTTTGCTAAGGTGCCAGCACCATCAATAATTTCAATATAACTTTTTAAAATAACTTTGTTAATACAGGTACATTAAGGCCAGCCAGTAGAGGGGGCACAGAAGCCAAAACACTGTTTTGATGATGTGTTGGAGATGGGCATTTTTCCCCAAGTGTGTTTGTGTGTATTGTGCATGTGTGCACACGCAGAGAGTAGAAGAGAAACATTTTCATATTCCTTAATTTACCTTTACTAATTTACCCTCGGTGAAAATGTGTTCTGTCTTAATTACACTGAGACTGTGTTTCATTAAATATGTTGAAAGAAAGTGCATTTGAACAGGATGTAGAGTATTTGCCACCTGATGGTTTGCATCACGTATATAATTTTCCAATAACAGAGCTAGAACTTGTTTGTGTGATTCCACACTGCATGGACAAGAAGAGTAGAAAGGATAGAAAGATCCCAAATATTTTAAGGGGTCCCAGGCTCCTGACTGGCAGAACATCAGATTTTATGAGTTGAAATTTAGGGAATAGGCAGCTCCAGAGTCTGTACCACTTGTGCTGGGGATATGCTCAGTTCCAGAAGCACTGAGGGTAACAGGCAGAGGCAGACCCAATGATGACCAGCCACTGCAGCCGGATGGAACACGGACGGCTCCTGGAGAGCAGAGAACAAAAGTAAAGCAGATGCCCAGAAGCCAGACATACAGGGAGGTCAGGAGGGGACAGATAAAGGATTTCACTACTTAAAAGGGAGAGAGAGAGACACATCGAGGACAAGCAGGAACACCAACGACTGAGAGGAAATCCATGCAAGCACTGAGTCAGTCAGACACACTGCTCCACAGCAAACCAAAGGGAGGAGGATAAAAGTGGTTAAGATTGAAGAAACTTCTAACACAATGGTTCCTTGAGAGGGAAAACCAACCAATACAGGGCAAAAAGGGGGAACTGAATATTCTTACAAAAATAACACTCTATTGTGTACCTTGGGAAGCTGGTGTGCCTGAGGAGCAATCACAGATGGTGTTCACTAAAGCCTACTTAGCCAGGACACGATGGCTGAAGTCCCATCGGAAGTCCTTCGGTAATCTCACTTGAGAATTAAGCTGTGAACAGCAAACTTTGGATCCACATAAAGAATTCAATTGCCTTGAAAGACCAGAGTATTTCCATCCCTCTTCTGATTTTGGCCCGTCTCCATCTTTTTTTTCTGCCAAATTCCCATTTACTTCAATAGACGTTTTGCTTGAGCGAGTCATGAGGTAAAGGCTGGATCTGAGACCACAAAACATTGTAATATATGAGTCTGCAAGGGACATATTATTTTGTGACGTTCTCAGGAATTTTAATGGTGGCCTTAAGAGTAAATTTACAGTACTGAGAGCATTTGACAGTGATGCTACCTTTAAATATTCATGACAGCAGATGATATTTTCTGGTACAACATTTTCTTGTGTCTTTTTTGATGGGCAAGTGGTTCAGCATTTGTAAACATAAAGATTTTCATCTCTGAAGTACACTACAAACTGCATTTACCACTTATATGAAGTTACTATAAGCATAATCTATTAACCAAAATAAAGGTGTATGGCTCAGAGGGGCAATAGTGCCTCATCACCACTGCTGCAATGCTACCAAGGCCACAGATATCAGTATTTTTAATGATATTCAGTTTGTTTTTTTAAATTCCTAGTTCCAGAGGTTATTTGAATATAAGACCATTCAAGCTTCTATTTCTTTTTAAAAGTAAGTAGTTAGTTCTCAGGCCTGTGAAAAATAAATTGGGAACACAATCCTGGAACAATCCTGAAAGTTCGAGAGGTAGCTGTTGAAGAACAAATAGTTTTTAAGAGCTTCCATATGACTTTTTGTATGGCTTTTTCATATATCATATTAACAGTACTGCCACTGAGTGTTTCCAACAGCTCTCCATGGACTTGTTCTGCTCTGTCTCCTGCTCAGCACATAAATCCAGCACCATGGTCACCAGTTGAAAGTCTGTCCCTAGAGCCTTTTTTGAGGGGTGTTGCACAAAGTCAAAGCGATATTCTAATTGCAGGTGTATAAAGAAGAAAAAACTATCCACAGGGGAGAGAAGGTGATCTGGAACAGGATAAACACCCCAACCCCAAATTAAATGCATCAATTATGCAACAGAGACCTCTGTCCATGAGGACATTGGTTAAACTAAAATATGGTACAGATGGCCCCTCTGCATAACCTTCAACAGACTCTTTCCACCCTGTGTGGAAAGTCTACTTATTTCTGACTGATTACCTTAAACACAATGAAAGAGCCTGATTTTTGATGAATACTTGACTGATACTTCTCTTTTTCACCCTCACATAATAAAAAATTCTCATAATATAATAGTTTTGCAATGTTCCTCTGCTTCCTTTCATCAATAATGACAATGAGGTATATTCCTAGTTCTCTAGACAGTACATCTAGCTTAAATGCTCTCTGTAAGATCAATAGGGGAAACCATACCAGTAGGAGAAGCCACTCATTGTAGTCTTACAACAATTTAGTGCTTTATATTTAAAGAGTTCATAGTCATAGTACAGATTTCTTCATTGAAATGTCATAATCACAATTGGCTAAGTTAGTATGTGGGGCAGGAGTGCCCCACAGGAGGAGTTCCTGAGGAGTTCCAATGAGGAACCCTCATTGACACTCACTTAGGTATCCTACAGTGGGCAAGTAGTGTTTTCTGACAGAAAGCACTTGTTGGCAAGAAAAGTCTCTTCTGATGACTCTGTCTTTCACTAGATCACAGAAAAAAAATTGCAGGCAGGAAGCCAGCAGAAAACTCCAGCATAGTGTGTCGTCTAAGAAGTTGAGTCTACCGTGAATATATGTCCTCTGCTTTCCACTTCAGCCTCCTGTAGATATTGACTTCCACCCAGTTTTGCTACTGTGATGCACTGGGCCTCTCTGAAGATAGGGTGTAGCCTGCCTGGAGAGGAAACTTTAAGGGCTGTCTGTGGCATAGACTAGCTGAGGAACAAAGGCCTACCACAACATTCACTATGCTGCTCTCTATGGCATAGAACTTTTTTGATCTTGTTCTTCTGGAGAGAAACCAAACAAAAATTGTCAGGGGAGGAAAACAGCAACTGGCTAATCCCAACATCAAGCCCTTCTCCCCATGTTCACAATTGCCCTGCGTAGAGTGACAAAGTTACCAACACAAAAAAGGTTAATTATGTAACACGGATCAGAGCTGTGCTTACACATTGCGATAATGGTAATAAGTGCATCAGGAGAATCGAACAGAGCAGACAATTGCAGATGGTGTGTCTGTTTCTCTCTCCCCTCATACCTCCGCTGAGAAGAGGCAGGAGCCTGTCCCAGCTTTCCTAAATATCTGCCGGAGCCGTTCCCTTTGGAGTTCGTTCTGTTGTGTAACCCCTCTTAGAAGAGCTATCCCAGGTGGTTTCCCTTCCTCTAGAAACCTGTGTGTGGGAAAAACCTGAGAGGTGTGAGGTTTCTCCTGAGTTTAATTTCTCCTGCTGTTTTGTTAACCGGCTAGGTAACTCGCAGTTAAGTTTGTAAATAAACGAAGACTAAAAGACAGGAGGGCTTGCTCGGGCGAACAGAGGAGCATGGGGTGGCAACGCCTGCATCCTGCACCCTTCGCTTGCCCTTGCTGGGGCCAGCAGGTATAGGTGAGCACGCCCGGCCCTTCCCAGGGCACCACCGGGGCGGGCACGTCCCCCAGCCCCGCAGCCTGACCGCTGGGCGGGTCGTCCCGCACCGCAGCCCCCACCGCTCGGCCGGGACACGCGGGCGTCCTGCGGTGCCGGCCCGGCCGGGAGAAGCCGCGGGGCGGGGTCGGGCCGCGCTCCGGACCACCGCCCCCATCCTGACGGGAGGGACGGAGGGAGGGAGGAGCGCAGGGAGTGGGCGGGCGAGGAAAGCGTCGCTGTGGCTGCAAGGAGCGGAGTAGGGGTAGAAACTTCTCCGCTGGGAGCTGGGCGCGCCGCGGAGATTAAGTCCTCGTGGTTGCTCCGCACCCGCGGACAGGTAAGGGAGAGGGGATGGGCGGCGGGCTGGCAGCCCCCGGCAGGAGCTACTGCGTGTCTGTCTGTCTGTGGTGAGACCTGTCCTCCGCCGTGCATCTCTGCGGCCGGGAGCGGACGGCTGCGCGGCCGCGGGACGGGGTCCGGCTGCCTCCCGGCTCCGCGGGCTCCTGCCGCCCCGCCGGCGCCCCGGGGCTGAGCCGCGTCCTGCCCGGCTCCGCGGGGCGCGGCCGCTCCGGCCTCTGGCGTCGCCGAACAAAGAGCCGAGAGCCGCGGCCGCGCACGGTCCGCGCCCCGCGCAGGGCTGAGGGGCCCGGCGGGAGCGGCAGCGCGGGGTCTCCGTCCGTGAGTGTCCCCGGCTCCGGGAGCGCTCCCCGCGCCGTGTCCGCGGGCGCTGGCCATCGGTGGCACACGGGGCACTCCGGTGCCCCTGCAGGGAGTCCGGCAGCTGGCACATGCTTGTGCCTATGCCCGGCACTTCAGTGGGCGCTTACGGGGGAACCTCGCTCCCTCAAGGGCTGGCCGCGCAACGCTGCGCGCAGCAGCTTGGGAAAACGCAGGTCAGAATGTTAGCAAAATGAAAAGGTTTGCTGGCGCGGGTCTCGGTTTAAAGATGATTGCGGCGGGCGAGCTTTCGAAGTGAAAGAGGTGAAAAGGGAAACAGTGTAGTGAACAACAACAATTTCAGAAGGTCGGGTTTGTGGAAATGGTTTTGAGCCCGGTGCAAATGGTTTGGTGATTTTTGTACCGAGTTTTAATAATGTGGAGTAAATTTTGCCTTTTTGCGTGTCTGCAAAGCTCTCGTCATTTACCAAGAGAGCTGTGTGTATGAATCTGACGGTACCATGCCGGTTTCGTATGCATCCAGAACTCCCACTGAAATTAATTTGACGTTTTGTTTTAAGTTACCAGTGGGATTAATGGTCATTTTCTTTAATCAGCTTTCAGTAAAGCTATACAAGAAAATCCCACTGGAACCTTTGGGATCTTTGTATATGCAAAGAATGTGAAAGGAAACCAGTACTTTGTATGACCTTTTTTTATCTAACTAAACTTACAATAGTGTGCTTCTATGATTTTGGCGTAAGTGAGACTTAAAATCCTACAAATGGATTTACTTCTGCGGCTGGTCCCTGTGGGAGGCATCTGTTGGTCCTGGAGAGGCTTGCTCTCTGTTGTTGAGAGAAATATAGACATTTTGCTCTGGATGCTCTGCTGTGGACCCATCGGACCCTCTCCTTTATGCCAGTTTATCCAACCCTGTGGAAAGCCAGTTCCAGGAACCAATGTAGCAGAAACCTAATCTAGCCCCAGAGGGGTTTTTTTGCAAGATTTTTTTGTAGCTTTGCCTTCTCAGAGGAGTGTCTGGGAGAGATGCTGAGCCCTAGTGCTGTGGAGAGAGGACAGGAGATGCAGGGAAGAAGGGGAGGACCACCCTTATCGTTCTAATGTTAGTGTCAGATGAGTATAGCAGGGCTGAAACTACAGAGTTGGACTGTGATCGTGCTTTGTGTGGTTTAAACTGCAATAACCTCGGGTTGCCCTGGCAGCCCCTGCCTACCTCTGCCTCTTATCCCCGTTCATAACAGCACAAATGCTTATGCTGCCCTGTGGTGATCTGGATCTAGACACTGAGCAAAAACAAATGTAATTTTAATCTGGATCAATTCCATGATTTGGTTCACTGGGGGGTAAGAGAGAAGGAAAGAGGGTGTGGAGAAGGCAAGGCAGCTTTTTTTAAGTTGGCAAAACTTGTTATTGCAGCCAAAACTTCTTTTAGAGCTGCAGTGTGACTGTAGGTGCTCCCAGGTGCTTTTCCCCCTCCCTGCTTCCCCCCAGGAGCCTGTCTAGTATGTATCCTTGGGAGCTTTTCCTCACTGGGTAAAAATAAGCTTTTGCTAATTAATCCATTAAATGTAATGGAGTAGTTAGCAACAGAAAAATTAAGCAAGTGCCCAAGTGTTTGCATAATTATTGCTTTGGAAAATAATAAACTCTGTAGGTAGCACAGCACAACATGCAGCGTTTCATAAAAAGTGTGTGAGTTTGTAAGCTCTTACTGGATTTTGCTGCTCTTTGCAGTGTCTGTGTAGCATTTGATACACAGGGCGAGCCAGAAGTTTTACAGTCAGTTATGACACTTGTAGTAGTAATTATCACGTGGGCTTGTGACAGGAATAGGTGCTGATCAACTGGATGAAATAAGCTGTGTGTGTGTTTTTTGGTCTTGGAGCTGATAGAAAAGTAGAAACAGGATCCCAGCATAAGACAACAAAGCCTGTGCTGCAGCAGAAGATGGGTAATCTGTCCTTTCTGTTCCTGGTTACACAATTCCCTCATGTCACTTTTGCTGGCTCTACCGGATCAGATCACTGATCAGGCTGAAAGTTAGTGCTCACAACTGGAAAAAAACCGTCAGTATGCTGACTGAACTGCTTTCATTTCAGCACTTGTAATAGCATCATCTGAAGACAGGAGGTGGCCATCAATGGCCAGAGATGATGGGTGCTATGAGACCTCCCCCTTTCAATAGCAGTGTAGTTTTAGATGGTGTTTAGTTGATAGTGCAGTTGCTTCTTCCGTTCCCCCTATTGCAGTCCCTTGAGAAGCTGGCACAAGGTATTCATGTGGTGCTCAGGTCCTGGGGATCACCCTCTGTCACACCTTAGATCCCTACTGATTCTATCTGTAAGTAATAACTGTTGCTGCAGGTGATAATTAGTTGTTACTTTTTACCTAGAGAAGAGAGGTAGGCTGCATGCCCACAGCATGGGGAATGGAACTAGATGACCTTTAAGATCTCTTCCAACCCAAACCATTCTATGATTCTATGTTATATTTGTATGTTGGCCTTGATGGTATTGTTTTATAGGATTTGGACATTATTCTTCTTGGGTCATGGTCCAGCTCATCATGGGGCTGACCAAGAGTTGGTTGAAAGACTGGTGTTTGTTTTTAGTACCAGATGTGCTTCCAAAACCTGCATTTGTTAGCCACATTTGAGCTCTTCCATGCTCAGCTAATGATGTCACCATCAGGAACTGCTGAAGACCTCACTGAATTGCCTTCAGTGAGATACCTACAGAGGTCATGTGAGTGCCCTGCCCCCTAATTGCGCAGGTGAGCTTCTTGCACTGTCTACTCGCATTTGCAGTGACAGATTTAACTCCAGCCTTGTGTTTGATTGTGCATAGGCACAATAATAAGGATCCTTCATGGTGCCATGGAACACCCTTATCGATTGGTAGGGTTGCCGTACCATTTAGAGCCAAAGGTGCCATTCTGATGGTGCCAAAGTGAAGTGCGTTGCTTCTGAAAATTTAATAATATAATCATAATTGATAGAAAAAGTTGGAGCAGTTTCTGTGTATACTCTCAAATTCTCTGTGGGATTTTTTTCCCCTTCTATAAAGTAACTTGCAGTGACACAAAGTAATGCACTGGAAAAGTTTGGACAAATGCTACCAATGAGATTATATAATACAATAGCAAAGGAATTTATTATGAAGTCTGTTCTTGATTCAAAGAAGAAAGATTTTCCCTGGTGGATTGTGGATAGTTTATAACTTCCTCTCCCATCCCAAAAGCGTATGTGTCGTATTGTAAGTATATGCTTGCTTCTCTTCAGCAAATAGTTTGAGAGGGCTTTAATAGCAGTTTCAAGGCTTGTAGTTCATTGCTTGGGATAGCATAGCTGAAAATAGCATTTATTGTTGATAGTAATTAAAATATGAGCACTTTTCTGGACTTTGTTTTTATTTGTTCTGGACCATGATTTAATGCTGGGATGTCTAAATTTAGAAGTGTTCCTACTGTCTATAGGTGTCAAGATAAAAATTTCCTAGATGATCTCACTGCCTCCTTTGTCTCTTTAGAGCTGTGTATTTTTTTTTCTATATTTTAAACTAAATTATTTGAGAATGAGTAATAAAGTAAGATTAATAAATAGGTTGCATGTGTTTGTTTTATCACGTTTGCCACTGAATCAAATATGCTGTGATATGCAGTTGGCAAAGCAAATAGGTGTTATTGAGAAGCCTTAAAAATTTTGATCAAGGGGTAATATGGCAGCAATAGAAGCAATTTTACTTTGCTCTATATGTAATTCTGATCACTAATTTTTAAATTTTCTTTATGGTTTGTTTAGTCGTTTTTTTTCTTTCTTCTTTAGTATAGGGTTTCTTATGTCTAGGATCTGTGTGCTTATATCACAAATATCAGGGAAGTGTGTTTCTCTATAAACAACAGTGATATCAATCTAAGGGATGAGGGATGAGAATAACACCCTCACCTGGTTGAGTAAACAGTGCTTCTTCTGTTGTGGGCACTTGGTGCCTTGCTGTTGGGACTGAGTCTGACTGTGCCTGGGCACAGCACCATGGAATAGCACTCCAGCTCCTCTTTGCTCACCTGTGAGCTCCTTTTCACTGAGTGATGCTGTGGCTGGGTCAGAGCACTGTGGGGTTACGCAGTCACCACTGCCCACATGTCCATAGTCTGTCAAACTCGATGTTGATGAAGAAGCTCTGCTATGACATGCCAGCTTGCCAGTGAGTCAAAGAGAATCTCGATTTTGAAAGTGCCAGAACGCCCCTTGGCTGCCTTGTCGCCTGGTGGTTCTGTGCCATTTGCTAATGTGGTTTCTTTCTTGCTGGCCTGCATCTTAATGGAGTTCTTCAACCACGCTAACTGATTGTAATAACTTTTGCCTGTCTAGACAGGGCCTTACTGTGTCTGATTAGATCCCAGCCTTGTGGCTTGCATCACTGCCTGTTTCTTATAAATGCAATGAAGAAAAAAAAAAAAAAAAGAGGTGCACATTAATAGTGCTCAGTCTGTTTTTTTGCTTTGCAGTGTTAGTATAAAATGTTTATAGATGTTTACTTTTTTGCCTGGAGGAAAATAGTTTTAGTCAAATGTCTCTAGTATGTAATTTAGAAGGGAACTTCTTATCTCCAGTTAGGAAAGAGAAGACAAATGTCTCTTTATATTAATTGGGGCTCCACTGAATTCAGTTGTGGAAGTTTGTTGCTCACTTAAGTCAGCAACTTTCTCATATACGTAAAAAAACAAATTTCTCTGAATCATTAATAAAAATCAAACGCAGGAAAACTGGTCTTGCTGCTTGTTTTCAATTCTTCACTCTTTTTGGAAGCGTAGTAAGTTAAATTCAACTTTGTCACTCTCAATATTTAGATACAATAGAGGAAAGGCTGTAAAAACAGTTTTTTACTGTAATTAAAAAACAGTATTTTTTTTAAATTGGTATCAAGTTTTAGAGAAACCAACCATTACAAAGTTTATGGTTTGAGATAAATTTGGGTTGGTAGTAGTCTGTCCTGTCTTTTTCTTCCATGTTTTCCCAAGAAAGAGAGTGATTCAGATTTTAAAGTCTCTTAATTAAAAAAGAAAAACTGCATTGGCAGAAGAAGTGGACTTCTGGTTTAGATTTGAAAAGTAAATCAGAAAGTAGTAGAAACATGCATACTTTTCAATAGCTCTTATTAGTGTTTTAAACTCTGTGTCATAGTAACAACTGCTCCTGTTTTCCTTGTACTCTTAGGATGGATTTAGACTTAGTGAAGAAAGGAAGGTTGTCAGAAGAATTTAGTGGACCCTTCTGTTGTCTCACAGGAATGGGAAGTAAGACCACATTTCTTGGACCTGGAAAGAGCAGTTGCAGCTTGGCTTGTGTGCTGTGCCTGCTCAGAGGAAATTCCTACTTCATAGTGAGAGAGTGGCCAAGGACTAGAACATATTAATCTAATTAAATCATTTAAATTGCATCACCATAATTCGAAAGGCTCTGTGCATCTTCATTGAGTGTAAAAATGAGAGTTATATATGTGTTCTGCAGGTTCTGCGAAGAGTTTGGATGCTTACATGCCAAAATGTCATCTTCAATTGATGATATTTTGATGTTAGTCACTTGAAAATGCTCCTAAAGACTATATCTCTTCAGATGTAGGAGGCATGTTTATATGCGTTAACCATATGCTGAATTAGTGTCCTTTGTGAACCACCACAATGTTAGTAAAATAGCTTTTAGAAAGAAACATTTAATGCAGCGCTGTAAAAATAAGACATTCACCTCTCATTCTAGTTCAAGAAACCAGCCTATTGTGGAAAGACTGAGTCCATGATCTGGAGCTGATGTTGGCATAGCTGTGCTTCCTCTGCAGAGTGTTCTTTGAGGCCAGATGGTGCAAATCTTGACTGCCCATAGACACAGAGAGCTCACGCTTAAACATGGTAGTGGCACCAATAATTAGTGTATATTTTTTTGTTATTTCTGATAGAAGTATATCACCATTTTAGTGTGAGATATTTGGCAATGTTCATGCTCTATAATTAACTTGTGTGATCATTGTACTTATGACAGCAGAAAGAAGAGAAATTTGAACTACTAAGATACTTTTGTTTGGAATACAAAGCTTGTTAAGCAGTTATCAGCTTTCAAGCTTTACCAACTGACTGCAAGGCATCTTGTTTGAAAAGAGAAATTGTTACCATAATTTACTTTTTTTTTCTAGTTGTGGTTTTAAACCAACAGGTATGTTTTATTTGAACTCAAATACTTTAGTATTTGTGTATATACCACTTTGTCAGATCTCCAGGGGAAAATATTTGCTTAAAGTTGTTCACATTTTCAGATAGGTAACTGACTAAAGCCAGAAACCGATGGTGGAACAGTTACGGGGCTGCAGGTTTGAGGTTCATTTTCACTGACAAAATATATCATTGTCACCTGACAATAGTGATTGCAGTGTAGCTATTAATCTGTGTAACTTTGGTCCCTATTTGGCATACTGTAGCTATAAAATACTTCCTATATGGAAAAATGTTAAATGGTGCTAAGTGTTATTATGCTCTGTCTTTATCACAAGCACAAATAGCACATGAAAAGCTAAGTTATTATAAATAATTAAAAGGACTTTTTTTTTTTTTCAATAGTGTAATTACTCATGCTGACACTTGTGCCCTCATGTTAATGGTCTTGTTATGGATCTTCCCCCTCCCTTGGTATTTTTTATTTAGTGAGAGTATAATTTTTGTTGGTGAAAGTAAAAAATTTTGCCTTAACTAAGGGCACTACATTCATAGAGTTCTGAATTAGGGGACAATTTTTAAGTTGTATCAGAATGTAATACTTAACAACTGTAAAGAGAAATATCTGCACAACACTCACAATACTCTCCCATCCATAAGGTTTATCTGTTTATATAATACCAGTAATGCACTGGGCATTCAATAAAAGAAGATGCTGCTAGAAATATTCCCTAAGGGTAATATAGATTGCAGTGGATAGTAGGGACTGAGCAGGGCATTAGTTTGTCATACCATGGCTGTGATTTTCATTTTTTTTAATTACTCTGTGGGCTTCTGGTTTTCTCTGCATCTGTGATTTACTTGTCTCAAGCCTGGTCAAGGATCAAACATCACTAAGATTATTAAGATTTGTCCTATGACTGGCAAAGTGATAAAACTATTGTTTTTAAATTTGCAATTGAGTTGACATTTCAGGGTCATAAAACAACGTGAGCTTTGATTCTCAACAATTGCAATGTAGGCTACTGATATGTGTTGACACTCCCTTCTTTTAGAGCAGATTTGTTGTAGTTGGCATATTATTGCTAATAGTTCTCAGACTCCTTGCAGTAGTCCTGTCCTCCCTTTTGCTCTTGGTATGAACAACTGGTTCCTAGGTTTGCAGCAGGCAGGAAAATCGTAGGGTAGTGGGCAGCAAACTGTTACATCAGCCGCTTGGAAGTGTGCAGTAGGTAGTGGCAAGGCCTAATTAACAGCTACAGTTGCACCACTGGGAAGTATCTACATGTACAGAGGAGTCTTGCAGTCTGCTCAGGGTCGCCTTGATTGTTTTTTTACTGGGTATTGTGGATACTTGAACCCTGGTCAAAATATTGTCTATCTGATTACTTCTCCAGAATCAATCCCTCAATAGCCATTGCAAATACTTAAATGCTATGTGTCTTCCTGAGGACCAGATCAGATGAGGTTTGAATTCAGATGATGAAATCTGTGTTTCATTTTTTTCTTTCTTTTTCTCTGGTCCAAACATAAGTAGGAAAAAGGGGAGCTGTGCTACTTTTTCCATTATTGAGAGAGAGAGACTTCACCAGAGCACCTGTCTGAAATAAAGTTAGTCCATATTGATTGTTTTCAAAATTCTGATTTGGGAACATCCTTTCATCAGGAGTAAAGACTTTACCTATTTACCTATGCTCCATTATTATGAATAAAATGACCTTGCTCTTGTTGTCTGTGGTACTGACATGAGCTTAAAACTGCAATGAAATGCAAAGAGGAATATAGAACAAAATAGGAAGCTTGGAACCAGTGCTCATGTTCTGTTTCATCTGCTGAGGCGTAGCTCAGGTACCACTTATTTGCAGAGTGTTTGTTTCTTCAGTAATGAAAGGGAGGCTTTCTACCTTTCTAAGGTGATGAAGTCTGTTTCCTCTTGTAAAGTAGTAGAAGTCCCTGAGAAGGAAGTTACTGGATGCATATATAGTTGTTTAATCTTCCTATTGGGATACACAACAGTATTATCATCCGTACTGCCTAATGACAGAAAATATTTGAGTTTGACAGTAGCATAATTGAAGCTCAGCTATAGCATCCTTGAAGTAATTCTTTCCTAAGCATTTTGCTTTTTCATAATGCTACCAAAACTGAGTCTTTGAGAAATGTTTTCCTTCTCCTTTTTTCTCTGTTGGGAGATACTTTCTAGACATCATCTTTCTCCCCTCTATTTCTTTTGGATCTTGACAGCTTCTGCATTTGGTCATGGAAAAGACATTTCCCATAGTAGAGAACTACATTAGAAAAACAAATCACCGAACAGTTGCGGTTCTCTTGTTTGACAGTTTATGGAGCAAATGCTGGCTATGCCCCATTTAGCATTCTCCAAGACAAAGTACCCACACAGTGCTGCCAATTTCATTAGAGAAGTACACCAGCTACTTTTAAAATTTGGTCCTGTTTACATAGGAATTTCAGTTTTACTACCATACCCATCAAAAGGTTATTGTCTGCACACAGAGAGTCACTGTTTTTAGCAAATCTGCCTATAAATCTAAGTAACCAGTAATTAAATGGAAGTCTGAATACCAGGCAAGGAATAAAACTGAGGGTCTCCCAGTGGATTATGAAGTTATGATTAGCATGGGCTGGTTTTAAGCACCAATCAGCCAGAAAATATTGTAATTCATCATTAGGACCTACCTCTCCAAAACCAAAAAGTTAAATTTCAACAAAAGGCAAAAGATTACTCAAGGAAGAAGACAGTCACCATGAAGTGTTGATTTCTCTTTCCACTCAAAGAAAGGTAGCTGGAATTGGTGCTGCTTTCCCAGTTCACAATACAAGTGGGAATAAAAGCTGGGTGTCTGGGGATGGTGTTGGGAAAAGTATGTCCAATAGCTTTGTTGTTTTCTCAGTTACACGACTGGTCCTCCACGTCTGCCTGCTTTCTCCCTTTGCTCCCATTTCCATGGCCCGAGATCCACAACAGGACCTCAGCAGGTTGAGAAGCAGGGTCCAGACTTCACATACTATACACATGAATTATATGTCCACAGTGTATCAATCTCTGCCAGAATCTGTCTACAGCCAAGACATAATGTATAGCAACACTTTTTTAATGAGGAACACGCATCTGTTACACGTTTAGCAGAGGATATTTCTGGAGCAGTGTTAAGAAAATATGCTTTGGTTTTACAGCCTCATACCCCTCTGTCTGTCTGTAGAGATGTCATTTTTGAGTCAAAGACCAGACACAAGGGCTTTCAAAGGCTGTATGTCTTAAAACTGGATAGAACCCTGGCAGCTCTACCCACTGTAAACACTGTGGACGTCTCATCATCCCCCTTCTCTGCTCCCCCACCCAACCCACTAAGACGTGCTCTTCAGAGGGTTTAGGAAGCATTCCAAAGAAACACTTGGAAAAAAAAATGCTTGTTTGCTTAAGAAGCCTCGTGCAAATGTGTAAATTCCTAATTTTCAATAGAAAAGCTGACGTAAACAGTGTAATTCAAAGCTAAAGCCAAGTGTATCAGTTTAGTTAGACTGCCATTGTAACACTTTTCATCACCTTCAGGCAAAAAACTTTGTGTCCATGTCAAAATGTTGACACTTCAGTCAAAAACTGGCCTGAAATGTTTTTTGTTACATTGATAATGCAGGTAATGGGTGTAAATGGCCCCAAGATTGAAGGCTTCAAGGCTTGAAGACAAAGCTGTGAGTGTGGTGGCATTTCCCCTCTCTGTGTTCTGGTAAAGGCAGCCAGGAATGATCTCTGCCTGTGGTTTGAGCCAGCACAAAGCACTGTGAACATTGCCAGCTGTTCTAAGCCCAAGGCAATGGCACAGAGATGTCCCTGCAGCTCAGCAGAGTTTATTAGTTTGGCCCAGAGCCATGGTAAGTGTTTAAAAGACTTTTGGTTATCTCCAAGTGTGGGCAGGGATTCCTTGTGTCTGTTCAGAACAAGTTTGAACCTGTCAGTGTTATAACCTATAGATATATGTATATCTGTGTCTTTGATGAAAGGAAACGGGCATGGTTTGGTATCTTGCCTCCGACTGCCTTTGAGTTTGTTAATGATTTTATTTTTTTTTTTTTAATTTTGTAAAACTTGCCTCACTCTGTAGAAAATTAAAATAGGAAGAAGCAATCACAGAATCATTAAAGTTGGAAAAGACCTCCAAGATCATCCAATCAAACCTTTGACTGAACACCACCTTGTCAAGACCATAGCACTAAGTGTTCATTTCTTGAACACCTCCAGGGATGGTGACTCCATAGTCTTCCTGGGCACCTGGTTCCAATGCTTAATCACCCTTTCAGCGAAGAAATTCTTCCTCATGTCCAATCTAAACCTCCCCTGGTGCAGCTTGAGGCCATGTTGTCTTGTCCTGTTGCTAGTTCCCACC
Organism: Pseudopipra pipra; assembly: GCF_036250125.1. Classification (NCBI taxonomy): domain Eukaryota; kingdom Metazoa; phylum Chordata; class Aves; order Passeriformes; family Pipridae; genus Pseudopipra; species Pseudopipra pipra. The sequence goes on from NC_087551.1 coordinate 53,151,173, forward strand.
TTGCTACAACCTCCTTTCAGAGAGTTGTAGAGAGCAATAAAATCTCCCCTGAGCCTCCTTTTCTCCAGGCTAAACACTCTCAAATCCCTCAGCCATTCCTTGTAAGACTTGTGCTCCAGACACTTCACCAGCTCCATTGCCCTTCTCTGGACACGCTCCACCACCTCAATGTCTTTCTTGTAGTGAGTGGCCCAGAACTGGACACAGGACTTGTGTGGCCTTGCTAGTGCTGAGTACAGAGGAACAATCACTTCCATAGTCCTGCTGTGTCCCACAGTGTTTTTGATACTGGCCAGGATGCCACTGGCCTTCTTGGCCACCTAAGCCCACTCCTGGCTGAGGCTTGGCCTGTTGTTGACCAGCACTCCCAGTTCCTTTTCTGTGGGGCTGCTTTCCAGGCAGTTCTCGATCTGGTGGCCAGCTAAGTCCAAAGTGCCAAAAGATCTTTTCTGCACTGTGTTTCACATTCTTCGTCAAACCTTCTTTTGAGCTCTGTATCTTTAGATTCAGCAGCCTTCAGTATAAACTTTATTGGAAGAGTGTTTCCTTCCATGTGGAAAGGTTAGCAGAGGTGAAAATTTTGAACTGATTCAATCACTCACTTCCCTGTGCATAACCAAGGGCTCCTTTATTTCCTCTGCTATCTTGGTCTGGCTTGGAAAGAGCGTTTGGAGAAAGATACAATGGTATAAGCATTTTTTTCTGGTGTTCATGTCTGGCCATTTTGTGCTTCAGGCTCTCTGCTTCAGCTGTGCTTGGACAGCATGCTACAGGTTCCTCTGGGAACAGTTGCCAGATGACCTGGGAGAGGAAGAGATGCCAAGGTCTCCTTAGCTGTACACTGGAAAGTTGTGCTGAGGGAGTGCTGGCTTAGAGCAACTTATATACAGAGGTGTCATCCTCATCAGGAGTACCAGTCAAGGGCACTTGAAGCCAAGAATCAGATAATGCAGAATTCACATGTACTCAGGATTTCTGTGGCTCTATCAGATAAACAGCTGCAGAGAAGACCCCTAACAGAGTGGTGGGACTGAAGGTTTTCTCATGAGGCATTCTACTTGCATGACTTGTATAAAGCAGCCCTCTCCATGGTGTCAGGAAGAAAGAGTTTTACTCTTCTTGGTTACCTAGGTTCTTTGTTCAACAGTGTACCTCGGGTTAGGCAGTAGAAGGCATAGTGCTGTACATGGAAAGCATGAGAGGAGATGTGTTATTCCTCTCCCTAAGAGGTGATGAGTGTCTACTCTTGTTCACAGTGTGTATAACAACTTGTACAGATCACTTCTCTGTGGATTTCCCCGTGGTGTCTCAGCTCTGTGGCTACTCTGAGTGCATGTGGGTGGTAGGCAAGTGCTGGCTCCACAGTAAGCAGAAGTAAAGTTAAGATGAACCACTAGTGACTGAAACAAAAGTTTGTTTAAAAATGGGGGGGGAACCCAAACCTCCAAAACATGTAATTTAAATTTGTTTCCAGAAGATGAGCAAGGGAGCAGTGATTAAGTGTAGTTCCTGCTGTCTGCCTGTCACACAGTTAGTGAGAGGAATAGGATGAGGTGTGTGGACAGCTTGTGCCAACAGTGCTAGTGACTTCCATTTGGTCTTGGGGAGTAAAAAGAATCTTGGGGAGAAAACTAAGCTATTTATGTGGGCTGGTGGTGTGTCCGTGTGAGGAATGGGTCATCCTTGTGCCAGCTGCGTTGTGGTGGGGAGATGTAGAGTGTAGATGGCTACTCCTGTGCCTTGCTGGCTAGGAATGCCACCCTGGCAATAGCATCCCCAGGTCTTCCCCATCCAGATGTGTGATTTGGACAGCTTCCCTTGTTGGAGGAGAGAAACTTTGTCCATTAGGAGCTGCAGTGGTCGTCTGGTTTCTTCCCAGACTTTAGGTGTGATTTTGCATGATAGGGCCACAGAGCAGTCCAGCACTGTGTGTGTGTTGCCAAATCTGGAAAGAGCTCTTTGTGCAATGCCTTGTCCTCATTAGTGCTGTTGGGGTGGCCACCAGCCCGAGCTCCTGTCTAGTGCTTGGGTGGCAGGACTGGTTGCCCTTTCCTGGTGCTGCAGTTCACTGTCCAGTATTGAAAGCTTCCCTGATTGCTTCCCTCCTCCTGCAGCTTTCCTGATTCCCAGCCCAGGTGCAGTCATGGATGGCAGTGCCTGTTGGGTATTGTACCCCTCACACCTAGCTGGCACCGGGGGTAATCAAGCTCAAGGTGTTTTCTATTTGATTTCTTTTCTAGCAGCAAAATAAGTCAGTGTAGTCAGGATGCTGTTTCAGAATACCTTACAGTATTTTGCTCTACGAAATATTTTAAGGCTTTTACACTTTGGCCTATGTCAGGATAAAAATAAGTACAGGACTATCAGACTTTCCCCACAGGACAAAAATTCCATTTTCCAACCACCTCTAATTATTTCCATTCTGCTGTCTGGAAAGGATCTGGAGACAATTTAGGAAGCCAATTTAAAATTGACTTGGGAAAAAATTATTTACCCTCCTGAGCCTCCTTAGATGTGCAGCCAGTGGCATGTGATCAATAGGAAATCTCATGCTCAATGATTTTGATGTTTGCAGAAGGACTTTGAGACCATGAAACTCAACCTGGGTCCCTGCCTACCTGTATGTGAGATTTTTGTAGCTGTGGTGGACCAAACTGCCCACTTATTGAGGGGCTTTGTGTGGCAGGGGAAGTGGCAAAGGACCATTAAAAACATACAAAGAGTGGCTGTGCTCTGCAAAATGCCTTGCTGTGAGGTGCGTGACATGCTATGCCCTGCTTCCTTCTCGTGGGAGCTTGGGTGACCTTGCAGCTTCTGGGCTCAGCACTGGTATCTCCAGGCTCTAGTGAGGCATGGTCTAAGCTACTACAGTCCCGAGTGCGTCTGTGAGTATCATCTGGAGCTCCAACAATAGAGGGAGGTATCAGGAGGAGCGTGTGTGCACCTCTGGCACCAAAGTACTGCTGCTCCCAGAGCTTTCTGTCTGATCCCTTCTCTGTGGATGGGTCCAGATTTTTCTTTGGCTTTTCTTACATACCAAGTCTGCATACATCATCCTGCATGTCTCTTTAATCCTATTAGGGCTGTGTTTAACTAGGGTTTGGATTTGTCACTAATGAGTGCTTGAGGATAGTAATTTTCAATTACACTTTTCTAACTCTCAATTAAAAAGGTGGTTGATGTTTTTTATGGAGAATTTAAAAAAACTCTAATTTTTCATTTAGACCGGCTGCAAATTGTAAAATCAGGACTCATGGGTGTACAGAACGAACATTCTTAAAAAATATTGTAAAAACTGTTCTTCATGCTTAACATTTAGAATTTTATTTAAAGATTTTTATGTGCTTTATGCTATGCTGGCAAATTGAAAAAATATTGGATCCTTATACGGAGAACCAACAGTTTCCCACAGCCCTGCTTTTACAGAGCTGAACGCATTTCATTTTGTGTGTGATTTTCCCCATTTGCCAACTGACTACATAATACAGTTTTTTTGGCATATTCTTTCTGTCTTATGACCATCAGCAGATATTTTGAGTAGCATACTATAAAGCCACAGATCCTTTTTGCTGCCTTGGATTTTGCCTGTTACCGCTGGCAATGGAAAAGATTTTATTAATTTTGTGGTGTCAGTAAGCATTTCAGATGAAGCTTCAGCAGAGTCTCTGTGCCTGACCCCAACACCTGGCGCTGGTTGCCCTCCACATTGGCAATGGAGGGACGTGCATGATGGTCTCCAGTGTGTTCTTCAAAAGTAGCACAAGATTGTTCTGGAGAGGGATGAGGAAAAAGATTGATACTTGTAAATGGATCAAGATGCTTTGCAAATCTTTTAGGATGATCTAAGCATGAAGGGAATGAAGCTGAATTTGAGGCAAGCAGCTGAAGTTGAGAATAACTGGAGGAAGGAGAAGATGGGACCAGGTGTAAGTCTGCTAGCAGTCATTATAGAGAAGTATGTTGTAGAGACATGGAATATTCTTGCCTGGCAAACTAGTGTTTTATGGAAACAATGACTGACCATCAGAAACTGACCACCGGAATTTTAGAATTATAGAAATCGGAGAAATCGGGGAGGCGATAGCACTGCTGTGTGCTGCAGTTGTGTAGAGCTACATCTGGATCATTGCCTTCAGGTCTGGGCATTGCAGCAGTTAAAAGGAATATAATATATAGAAACTATCAGGCAGTTCACAGCAGTATGAAAATTTTTGGTGTTTAGGACATTGTGTGTATTTTTAAGAACGTAACAAATGATTGCATACTGAAGACTAGTTCAAGTAGGGTAAACTAAGATGTGAACATGGGATAGCTCAGCTTAATGAGGAGAGGACTAACATGCTAATCAGCATCCCTGAAAGCTATAACCCTTGTGCAGAAGGGGCTGTTACTTAAGGCACTGTGAAGGATTATGAATGGTAAAAATTGGAAGTAGTAAATTTAGTAGGAAGTTTAATCTGAATAAAAAGAAGATAATCTTCACAGTCAGATCTCATAAGTAGTAGAACATTTCTTTGGGGAAGGGATGAGGGCCCTGTCCCTGGAGTTGTTTAAATTTGGGCTAGGCAGGACATCAGAATATGCATTGCTAGGAGGAAGCTCTTCACCGGCAGAATCAGGATTGGCTGCAATATTTGGCTGTCAGCAATGCTCTTATGATGAAATATTTCCTGGAATAATACACAGGGGTTTAGTACCATAAAACAGTTGAGTTTTTGTTGGTATAATGCTAGGGGTGAAAATATCTGTGATGAATTGTCACTGTTGAATCTCTGAGCCAACATGTGTGTTAGAGAACACATCCTTCAAGATCTCCACATGCACAGTTGTCTGTGTGGGAGAGAGTGTCACCCAAGGCCAATACTGATAGGTCATTCACTAAACCCTCTGTTGTAAATGACAGTGTGTACTGAGGACTAAGAACAGGTGAAAAGGGTGGCTTTTATTGCTTCTTTCAAGTTTGCCTTTAGTCAATTACATTTGTTCTCTTGAACATTAAATCCCAGTCGTAAAGGAGGGGAGATATTAACTGCCATTCACTGAATTCAGACGGAGATAGTTCTAAACAGTGGCTACTTCTTATTTATAAAACTGGTGTAGAAAATAAGACCTTTGGCTTGCCAGATGTGAAGAGTAACAAATGGGCCTAAAGCATCAGAAAAAAGTGTCCAGGTTATTTAAAAATCTTGTCTTTACTACTTCTTTTTCCCCCATCACATGATCATAATAAAAGATTTTTTCCAGCTTCTGAGCTGTGATCAACCAATTTTGTTTCTTTTAAAACAATTTATTTCAGTTTGGAACAGTTCTTTTTCCTCTGGTCCACATGCTGACGTTTTTGTTTCTTGCAGTATTTTGCATTTCACAGGGACTTCTGTGTTATAGGGAACACAGTCTGCCAAATAAAACTTGTTTGGTAAATACTTCAAGCAGCTATGTAGAGCTACCTGATTTTGGATCTCAGGATGAGAACTTGATATCAATTTTTTGTTCACTTGTATTCTTTATATCCTCTTGAGACAGGAAGTTCTTATTGTGCAGTTATGCTCCTCAGCCAAAGACCTTTTTATGGGGAACTTTTATGTTTTGCTGTTGTTTTTTTCCTTTCATCTCTATGGATTTCTTTGTAGAATCGTTGTAGTTGAGGTTGTTTGTAGAAACTTAATCCGTAATACATTATTTATCATATTGCACTTAGTATTACAGTACAAAGCATTATTGATAATTATTCATTGTTTTCATTAAGTATTTTCCATTCATTATTGGCATTTTATGATAAGTGTATTTATATATTTTATATATTATTGTATTTATTATTGTATGTATTATTGATATACACGCATTTATTTTATATATATATATATATATATATATATATGTAATTTTGCAGAGAAAGATAGTAATGATTAAATGATGCCCTCCAAAGTTCCTGGAAAGTTTATGGAAAAGCTGTGCCTGTAAAGGTACACTGAAGTTCTCCTTACTGTATCTTATCCTGGTTCCTGCCATGCTTTCTGGACTGGTTTTGGTTCAGGAGCCATAATCTCTGAAGCTTTAAGCACTAAACCCTGAAAAGCTTCAAGTCTGAGGTTTAGCCATGTGAGCTCTTGGTTATCACATGGATAATAGGCATTCCCTGAATAAAAAGCAACTCAACTGGAAGCATGTTTGTACTAAGCCACATCAGAGTTATCCTCTGAATTAAGACTATATTAAGGTCCTGTAAAAGTAAATTTATGCAAAAAGATCTGAATTTTTTGTTGTTAGTACTGAGATAATTTGACAGCTCTAGTGTCATCACTATTAAATTTAGTTTTATTTCATCTGAGTGAATTGGAGTGTGGTTAATTTGTATGCAACTTCATAGACCACTAAAATCTTCCATATGGAATTTAGATGAGATAAGGTTCCAGGAAATGAGGAAGTCTTACATGTGAATGACTGTAAACATGCTTAAAAGAGTAATTCAATAAGAATTAAATAATGTTTAGGGGTAATTCTCCTGATTTTTTTTTTCTGTTGTAGAACACAACTGACAGTGTAATTCAAGTCCTAAAATTCAGATACATATCACTGTGATACTTTGTTGCCCCATGGTGTTTCATGGGCGTTACTACTTTACATGATAATGCAATGGACGATATTCAAAAAGAGTCAACTAAACAGAATCTCCAGTTAATAGAAACCTACGTTTATGGTAGCAATTAATCGATCTATGATGCCTTCTCAGCACATCGTGTTACATTTTCATGCATTGGGAGTATTACAAAATGGCTGAATATGGATAAACTAGGAAGGCTGGCAATCTGAAGCTATCATCTGATATTCCTGAAATTTTTGTGGGTAAAATAATCAAATCAAAGTTTCCCATGTCTTCTCATTAAAGTTCAAGAAAATAATGAACTTTTTTCCCACTGTTCCCACTCACATTTGGTATGGATATGTACAGTGTCTGTGGAAACTTTCTCTCTGTGCCTCTCATACAAGTCACTGACTGCTAGAGTACAAATTCTGTAAAGCAGTTCATGAACTTAGAGGGTTTTTTAAATAACTTAATCATATTAATCCTTCCCCCCCCAATTCATCATTGCCAACAAGATTTTAGGAAGTCTTCTGTCCCTGATAATCCCATCATTTTATCATTTTGAATGGTTTCCAAAAGACCTCTGGGCACTTTTTCTGAATCTCCTTTCTTTTATGCCCTATTGGTCACTGGTACATAATTTCTTAGGGGGAAAAAAAAAAGGACCAGTAAGATAACTAATAATGTGTAAAAAACAGTGAAGGGGGGGTGTGAGAGGCTCTGGGATGTGTGCCTAACTTCAAAACAAAGTGGATTTCATTTCCAGGACTGATGCATCTTTTACAGATGCTCTAACTTGCTTTGAGGGGAAGGAATCGTATAAAGTAGCTTTCCTCCAGGGTTACACCCTGATGTAGAGCTCATTAAAATCAATGGAAGTCTTTTCATCAGTCTCTTAATGAGTGATGCCTGCCATCTTCTTGTAATGCACAACTAGGTAAATGCTGCTTATTTTTCTGTTGCTGTTACATAGAGATTATGGGACCATCAGAGCTGAAATAAAAGTGCTTAGCAGTAGTAGCAGCAGTCCTGTGCCAGTACCCTGGTGCTTCCACCACAGATCAGCCTGGGGACTTGGAGGAGTGTGACTGGTGGTTGTGTTAGGCTCCTGGTCTAACTGAGCCCTCAGCCTCCTCCTCGCCCTCCCCAGGCTGCTCTCCTGGCCTGCCGAGTGCGCTGCCACCGGCGATACTGTTAGTAAAGGGCTGGAGTATGCAGGTTGACTGGGTAATAGTAAAGTATAAAAGGAATTTAGGAATTGAATGGGGATGGAACCTCTCAGATTTATATTAATTTGTGCAGTTTCTGTGATTCAATTTGCCAGTTTCTGCATACCAAGTGTTTAAAAGGAATTAAATAGTTAAGTTCAAAATTCCTTGTGTGCTGAGCATGGTCTAGATGGTTTATAGCTGTAAGCAAGCAAAAGGTTTACTTACAAATTTGATTTATATGTTCATTTATGTTCTTGAATATTGAGAGCAGGGAAGGAATTAGCAGTGTTGCATGAGCAGCACTAGCACATTTTTCACCTTATATGGAGAATTGCCTGCCACTTATCAAGCAGGGTTAGATTCGCTGTTATTGTCACATTCCTTAAAGTTGGAAGAAATCTTGTTTCTCTGACTAAAGAGTCAACTCGTAAGCTTATGGTTTTGTCATTTGAATACTGTTTTTTCATCCAGGAATTGTTGGGATGGGCAGCGCTTCTTTGAGAAAAATAGCAGCATGCAAATTTTCACTGCCGTGTTGTGGAGTTCATTCCTCAGCTCGGGTGCAAGGGAAAATATGTTTTTCTATTTGGAGTCATTTGGAGTTCTTTCTGGTTGGGTCCTCTGGTCCTGAAGAATGCAACACGAGGGAAGGTTGCAGGAAATGAAGGGAAAGACCTGCAAATTGTGTACCTGTGGTATATTCAAGGGGATAGACCTCACTGTTTTGTTTCTTCTTTTTCCCTGCTAGTGGCTGGTGCTTGAAACAGCCTTTTCATGGGCTTGATTAAAGGACGGTGACTGACAGCTGTTGTCTATGAAGTCATTGACCTGCTGGAGATCTGAGTGTGAGGCTAAATAAGTGGAAAATATCGAAGTGGAGATAAATTGCATGCTTAGTCACCGATATCCCAGATTACAGAAGCCAGACAAAAAACTGAATACTTGAAAGATTAAGAAGGTGACAATTATAACATTTCCTTTCATGATAGTGTAAAATGACAGGATGGAAGTGCTTTACTGAAATACTTGCATTTGGAAGGTGGGAGATCAGTATCAGGTCTGTCAGTGCAAGTCTTTCAAATTAAAGAACTGCTTTCTGCTTGAAATATTTCTGGGATTGTGGCATTCAGTAGGGCAGTAAGTCTTGCCTGCTGCTGTTTCTTGGTTTTTTGGGTGCATGGACTATTTTAAGTTTTTAGAGCATTTGCTCTACCACTCTTGCGACTTCAGTTTGTGTTATAATTGTAGAGATTTTTCTATGGTACTGCTTGGAAAATAAAATACTTCAAAAAGGTAGTGATTAGGTGCAATGACTAGAAAACCTGGCTTAAAATTGCTGTTGCTGTTTTCACTTCCATGCAGATCCAGAAGAATTAACTGGAAAATGATACTCAGGTTTTTCTTGCTCCATAAAGGCAGTGTTGGCTGTATTTTTTTTTTTAATAATAATAAGACGTAAAGAAGAATTCATGAGCCTAGTAATATTTGGAGCCAACAGAAACAAAAGGGCAGTTTATATGGCTAAATACTTTGAAAAATCAACATTTGAAATATTTAGCCAAGTGGTTGCATTGAAGTATCTATGCAATTTTGAGGGGGTAGGGCAAAAGATATGGATTTTTCTTTTCTGTTTGCCTGTTTGTGGTTTTACCGTTCTTCCCCTTTTATGGCTCACCAGAAAAGAACCAGATTTCTTATCATGTGTGGATATAAAAACTTAAACTACATATATTTATTTTTAGGACTCCACCCTTGGGCTTTGGATTTTGTGAACAGCTATTTCAGTAAATTTGCATCTATATGTGGAAACTGGCAAATTGAATATTGTGCAAATCCACGTTTTAAAAAAAGCAATTGCTATTATAGAAGGTAAATGATATCATAAGAAAGCCAAGTAAAAAAGATTGCATTTTTGTTTGCTACTAAGGGAATGATCAATTCTTCCTGCTGGCTTTTGCACCCTGCAATTGGAGATTCTGGCATGCAAATGGTTTAAATAATGTTAGGTTTTGTGTCTGGTTGGCGCTGCATAATGCTGGGGCTGGGGTGACTTAAATATACAGATTGTGGGCCAATCCCAAAGTCCTTTTCAGGCAGAACACCCATTGAAATCACATATAAGTGTCGTCAGTGAAAGCTTTGCCAAAGAAACCACTATGGATTTGACCCCAAAGTCATTACTACTAAATTTCATCTGTAAGCCTTTCATTATTGTGTTTTTTAAGAATGGAGTACTCGAATGAATCCTGGAATTCATTATAACTTCAAGTTTTTAACAGGGTATCAGCCTCTTCAAGTACATTTTCATTGCTAAAAGCAGTTTCTTCCTCTTTGGTTTTTTTCTCTTTTTTTTTTTATTGCTCTAAAAGAGGTAGGAGAGATACTCTGAGGCTCAGATTTATTTTACCTCAGACAAGCAATCTACTGAGGTGCCTAAATTAGGAGCTTGGTCTTCCAGACTCGCCATGTGCACAGTAAAGAGGGTTATATTCAGAAGAGATTTTGCTCTATGTCATCTTTTGAATGTGACTGTTAGCCCCAGGGGTGGTGTAGGGTGCACTGATTTAGGAATACAGCGTGATGTGGGGGTCAGCAGAGGACCTCTGTGATTTGTGATATAAGCTGTATGTAAGTTATTTAAAAATTCCTTTTTAGGAGTTAGAAGGTTAATGTTTTTTCTGTTTTTTCTTCATGGATGATGGGGATTTGTTATAGAGCAGTGTCCTTTAGCATAGAAAATCTCATGTTGTGGTGGGACCCTTGTGAGGTCTTCATTCTCTTGTACGGTTCATGCCTCTGGCTTTGGTCCCCTTCTGAAGGCTGCAGGTTTCATGTCAGATCTCACAAATTGTTTTGTGAGTCATGATGTGGACTGATGGATTACGTGGCCCACAGAACCCAAGATGCCTGCAGTACCTGGCTGCTTGTAGCAGGACTGGCTGAACCAGGTGGTCCCTTATCGACCTCAGATCTCAAGAGAGGGGTTTTCAGCACAGAATCTGGATGTCTCATACTTTATATCACTAAAACTGCAGTAATCCTGCCTTCCACTATTTAAAATACTGAAGGAACAATAACAGAAAGGATGGGCCATTGGGGTTTTAAAGCTGTTTTAATATGTCTTTACATTTCCAACTGCATTATACAATATTATATATAAAATATAGTCAGTAGAGGTAGTAGGAGCACCCTTAAGGATGCCTCCCATATTCTAGCATAATATTTTCACCTGTGTTTAGTTCTGGCCAGCCTTCAGTCATTCAGACAAAAATTTCCAGAGTCTTTTTTCTGCTTCAGGCTGAAACCTCTTGGAAAGATTTTCAACAGAACTCCAACTGTTGTTAAAAGAATGCATTACAGAAATATAGAGAGATTTGTCAACTTTATTTAGCCAGTCATTCCTTCAAAGTATTATTATACCTTCAGGGCGTAGAGAGGGGAGTTTGGGTGCTTTTTGCAGCCCCATGGAAATTAACACAGATTTGCCAACCTACCAGACTTGGTGAAAATTATCTGCACGTGCTCACAAGAGCAGGTAAGAGGTTTGCTGATACAATCATAGAATACTCCCACTTTCTAAAATGTGCTTCAACCTCACCGGCCTCTTTCGGTGCCTGGGGTGATGATTATGATGGGTAGTACTGAACAGCCAGCTGGGTAGCTCCATGATTCCCACTGTCTCTGCTTTGTTGGAGGAAAGAGTATCTGGGTGTTTAATAGTCTTCCAAATTCAGTAAAGCTTTATGCCAAGGCGTACTTGAGACAATAATTGGAAAATCACTACTGTTTTACCAGTCACCATTCATGCAGTTAATTCTGATGAAGCTGAGAGTAGAATTTATACTCTAGTCCATATACTGCTCTCAGGAGTGCCTAGGATGAGAGATGTGATGCCCAAAGTTTGGGGACAAGATTCAAAAAATAACTTTTTGTCTTCTACCTTTTTTTTTTCTCCCAGATTGCAGGGAGACTCTAGTACTGCCAGGATATAGGATTTTTCTGATAATTCTTTATTACTTTAAAGTAGCAACTGTTGAGTCAAGTCTTCCATAGAGGGGATGGATCTGTCTGTTTTGTTTAAAAAGTAGCTAAGCATGAAAATACAACCTGGATGTTTTATGAAAGTTTCAATAAAACAGTGAAAACAATAATCCAATACATGGTATCTTTAAGCTTTTGAAGAAATCAGGATAAGAGCGGTTCATGACTTGAGGGTGATGGCAAGACTAAGGTCAGGTCTTTGTCGTTCAGCAGAGTGGGAATGAAATTGCTGCTGATATGTCAGCATTGCTCCAGTCAAGGTCCAAAGGCTTCATGTAGTTGGCGTTCTCTTTTGCCATGTTCTAGTTCTTTCACTTTTATAATGACATTGATAATTCTTGCTTCTCCCTATCTCAAGCCCTTTTAAAATATTCATCTTGCTCAGAAAACACAGAATGCTTCTCCTAGTGAGAAGTGCTTTAGATGCCTTCTCAGTCATGATCCCGGAAGAGACACCAGGAGTTTTTGTGAAATGGGAAATTTATACTTCTGCAGTTGGGGTGGAAAGAGAGAGGGAAGCACTTGCCAGCCTCCAGTACTTGGCCAAATTAGTGGGCTAAGAAGTAGACCAGGATTGTGGCAAATAGGTAATTGCTTGCAGAGTATAAACGACTAGATTATTTTACAATAATTCTGCTAATTTGTTTTGCTAACCATGATGAAGACTGATATTTTGTCACCCTTCAAGCATGCATTCACATTTCACACCCAAAGGTGAATGTTACAATGCATTTCTTAGCAATTGCAGCATTCATGATATGCTGTTTAGCATTTTCAGCCTATTCAAACAATTAGGGTAGTCTGTGAGGATAGTTCCTTAGCACTCTCCATCTCAAAGCATGCTTCCACCAACAAAAATGCCACTAATTAAAAATTATTTGAGTGGAAATGTTATCATTAACATCAACTTTATGCTCTTTATTTTGAAAAAACGTAAGTGTTGCTATAGTTAACTAAAACAATTAAGCAGTTCAGGACCCTGTGTTATAAAATCTTAGATAAGAGTTAATCAATGTGGCAAATTGTAGGTTTGTCTTCTTGCCAGCTGGAGTTAATAGTGGGTGACTTCCCGGGGAGTTCATGTGCTGAGGTGAGGAGGAGAAACTCCAGTGTTTTCCTTAAATGTTTGTCTTGATCTGCTGAATTTTTCAATACATATTTAAGCAAAAGAGACTGAATTTGAGACTATATTTCATGTTAATATTTTGAAGTCATTTTCCTCACCATTTCTGTTGCTTTTAATCAATTATGACTGTCCTGATGTAAATGCAGAATTAAAATACTAGGCTATTTTCTTGTGCATGATGTAAGGTCCTAAAAATTATACCAGATGAATGTTCTGGAGGCGGGAAAATAAAATACTTGAAAAAATGTAAGATAATACAGTATTTTCTGAAGTATATCTTACTGCATGATATCTGTAAAATGTAGATTATCTAAGTGTTAAATTTGGTATCTATCACCAAATGTGAGTAATGACCTGTTGGTAATGCTGCTAGCTTTATAGAAAATCTAAGACTTCCCTTTCTGTGTGCAGCTTTTTGAGTTGCTTTTGTTAGCTTCATGGAAAATTTCAAAGAAATCTCCAACTTTTTTTTTGCCAAAAGTTTTTATTTCTCTGACAGAGTAATAATGCTGTTGCTTTAAGCCCACAGCGTTGCTTTATATAGATCTGACCTGGTTTATAGTGTTGCTTTCCAATACACAATAAGAGAGTTCATCTCCCTTTCAGAAAAGGTTTATGACTGATCTTTGCCTGTCTTGGAATGTTTATTTTCTGAAGCTACTTCACTGCAAAAATATTTTGAAATGGAGAGTCCCAGGCTGGTGATGGGGTCTGTGCATCTATTGCTTGTTCTCTATGCAGATATAATCCCATCAGCAGTAGAAAGTTGTGGTTTTGTGATGGACCTCCCGTAGGTCAGGCTCAATTCTGGTATTTCTGTGTCCCTTCCCTATCGATCATCCCTTTTTAAAAACTGCATAATTGAACTGATCTATGGGTGTTGGCAAAACCATCAGAAGCTTCAGTAAGATTTAGTTACTGCTTCCAGTCCTTTGCAATAACATAGGCTTACTTTCTTTTCTTCACATGTTGTGGATGATGAAATAGCCTTGAAATAAACAATTTTAGAAAAAACCTTTTCACCACAAGGGATAATGGCAATAGAGAAGGGATTTGCAATAGATTGCTTCTGGATGCTCTTAAAAAGGCATGAATCAGCTTTCTTAAAAATGTAAATCTTAGATGTGAATCTGAAAGTGTACCCTCAGCTTTCTTGCTTGACTTTTGCTGAAGCCACATATTGATTATGTGTTAAGTTGACAGAGGCCAGTGGAAAAATCTTTTCTAACCATGTACCAGGAGTCTGTGGAGCTGTGTTGTGTCCTGTATGGTGGCTTGTGCTTTGAAAGTGAATAAATAATGCCAAGTATGGGAAGAAGCATGCACAGCAGAAGACATGATATGAAGTATGCAATTTAGGATGTGGAAGAGAAAGCTCTGCTCCTTCCTCCCTGCCCTGCCTAGCCTGGTTGTCCGGTCTGCCCCATGTCTGCCTTCCTAATGTCATTTTCTGGTGACCAGGAAAAGGATTAGGGCTGCTCCTACATAAAGCTGAGTAACCAACTCTACCTGCCCCTTTGCAGATGACCATCCTAGACAAAGGGAAGCAGAGCAGGAAGGTTATTTGCTTGAAATCATCTGGGGCTTCTATCCCTCAACCTGTGGGAAGGAGATGGTGTCTACTTTGGTCACAGGGCAGTGGGCAAGGCAAAGCTCATGGTATGGGGATGCTTTCTATTCATGTGTGGAGACCAGGAGGGGATTTTCACAGAAAGATGAAAGTTAGCCAGTCCTTGAGGCTGTTCAGAGCATCAGCAAACAGAATCATGACCCTAAGTGCTGGTGAAGCATGAGCAGAGATACAGTCAAGGAAGGCTTACCTGCTTTTCAGGGGTAAAAGACTCATGATCAGGCTGAAGGCCAGATTGTGGCTTGACAAATTTTAATGAGATCTTAAAAATAGAGTGAGGAAACCTTTAAATAAGGTTTTCCCTTTGATTGTCTTCCTAGGTGGGACACTGAAACCACTGGCTGGATGGGAGTATACCTGGTTTCAGTTGTGGTATGTGCTTAATGCTGTGTACATTCCTGCTGAGTATCAGTGTCAACCCTCATTGCTTGCTGGAGCTGACTAATTCATGGCTGCAGGTATTTGGCAGGGCTTTGAAAATATGTATTGAACCTCCAGCCTTGGTTTGTTTGTTTTGTAGAATCACAATAATTCAAAAAAATTAAATAGATGATTATGAAATTCAAGGCAAGAAAATATGAGACTTCCTAAAGAATAAAGTAAAATAAAAAATACCTCAGAAGTTTGAGACTGAAAGTTCGTAGTTGAGTTGTGAGGTTTTGCTACTTCTTTTGAAGTTGAATAAAGAGGAAAGTGGTTTAATGCAGAACTAATTAATACCCATTTCTCTGGGGTGGAGTGATCTGTTTTCAGTCACACCTTCTCCGGGGTAACTCAAGTGGATTAATCAATGATCATCTTTCTAATTAAAGTGCTGAATAGAGAGCTAGAGGATTAGAGGTTGATTATTAGTTTTGTGTAGAATCAGTGAATGAAAGGAAAGTAGTGTTAACAAGATGTTCCTTTTTCTCATAGGATCAGTCAAAAATTAGGAAAAAAGGTCAGGACCTCTGAAATGCAAATTATCAACAAATATCAAACATGCTATTACATGTGAGGTTCAGACTGTTGCCAAATTTCTCCAGGGGAAAAAGGGTGGAAAACCAAGAAAACCATCTGCAACAAACTGATGGACTGTTGCAGAAAGCTACAACAGCTGCCACAGGCTGTTCACTGGTTGTTGGTTGAACACAGATGTCACAGAATCTCTCTCATCTGATGATTGACAGAGTAAGATCTGGATGTATATACTGTAACTATCCTGGAAAGCTGTTTTTAGTGCACTTTATAGGAGGGTATTGTGTACTCAGTTTAGCTACAAGTAACTAACTCTCCCAGGAACCACATGAATAAACATCAACTCTCTGCTTCCTTCTTGTTACCAAACCTGTTGAGGTTTGGTAGCATCTCATACCTCCTTTTCAACACAGGAGGTGTACTACAGCTCAGAGGAATGGACATGTCTGTAGAATTGTGTTCTTGAATTGCTCAGCACCTCGTCACTGTACACTGGCTTTAACCAGGGGCTATAGTTTATAATGAAGATGTCTGGCAACCCAGCAAAAGAAGCCAAGCAACCAACAGTCAGTATTTGCTCGCTGCTCATGCAAATGGCACCTGCCCTGAGTTTGTACAGCCCTTCTCAAATCACAATTGAGGAATTACATCTGTGACTCTAGTGTTGCTATTGAGTGTGTAATGTAATTCACTCTTTGTTTACAGTAGAGCTAGAAAGGCCTATGGTAGCTTTGTACTAAGAACTTTACTTCAGCCTTTTGCTGGTGTTTATTTTTGTGTACCTCACTATTGAGCAGGAAAATGAAAAAGTGAGTACAAGATGAATGACACACTGCAGTTTTTTTACTCAGGAAGAACCTGAGTCTGGGATGTATGAGGTTTATGTGACTGTTATTATAGTACAGCAATTCTTTGTCTTTTAAGTACTACTTTGTCTTTTTCTATAATTTTCTTTTTATTTGTTGTTTTTTTTCTCTCTTTTTTTCCTTTTTTTTTTGCTTGTTTGATTTTTTTTTTTTTTATATGTGACAGATTTTTTTTTTTCAGATTGATTCCTTTGGAAGTGCTTTGCCCTCAGTAGAGGTTTGATGAGAATCATTGGTCTTAAAAGACGTGTTTTGGGCAAGGGGAAAGAGGAGTGTTGTAAGATCACTGATATAAGATACCTGTTTCCTCTTAGCCTACTAGAAAAAGGTACTTGAATGTGTAAAGCTCTGTATGTGTGGAGCAATGTAGATTTTTCTTATGTTAAGCCTTATAATTCAAGATTGTGCAGATCTGGGGAGATGGGTATCACAGATCTGGCAGAGCACTGCTGGGAAGTTTGTATTCACTAGGGCAAACTTCCTTCAACGTTTGATGGACTGCTTGCGGGGGAGCATTGTGACCTCCCTAAGAGGTAGCTTGCTGGGAGTGCTGGAAGCACTTCAAAAAATCTTACCCGGGCCTGGAAGTTTTCTTCAAAAAGAGCAGGATATCATCCTTAATAAGTATCCAAGTAAGACCTGATTGGTAGGGATACTTGTAGTACTTTGCCATAAAATGGTTCTTTTGTATCAAAAGTAGTACACCATCTGCCTGCTATAAAGCATTGTGTTCTTGTTTCTGTCTCTTCTTGTCCCGATTGAAATGTTTTAGCTGTACATTTACAAATCTGGGATGACTGAGTGTTAGTATTGTGAGGTCACCTGGGCTGTAATTAGCTAACAGTTTGCTGCATTCTCCATATAGTTATGGGCCAGCAAAAATCCAGGGGAGTCAGGTTTGCCTATGAGGGCAGATTTTAACTCTACATTGTTGAAATTACATGTGTGTACTGACACAGGTCTTTTATTTAGATCTGTACTAGGTCTCATTCCATGTCTATCAAAGCATTAGTTAAGAAGCTACATCTATGAAGAGCTGGAAATGTGGTTCCAGACGAAAAAAGAAAATGCTCGAACTGCCCTCTGCAGTGAGCTGGAACATGGGAAGAAAAAGGGCGCCTCTCAGTTCAGGGATTTTGCAATCATGTAGGTGAGAGCAAGTTATCACCCAGGTCTTTTGAGTCTTAGTTGCAGGTGCTCAGGAACTGGATATCATGGTGAAGGAAGTGCTGTGTGTCTTTGAGGAGTGGATCCGTGCTGTGCTGTTCTGTAGGGGAAGATACAGGTCGACCACAGTAGCAGCACTGTGAACATTGCAAAAGAAGATATCCATGACACATGGGTCACAGTGGTGTTATCTGAACACCATAGTCATGGCACTTGCAACCCTGTCCTGCAGTGCTTGGCTCTGTGTCTCTTACAGCCACGATTAGGAGGGCTTTGGTGGTCTGTGCTCTAAATGTTCTGTGTAGATAGATACATACCTTTCCCTACCATCAAAGCAAGTCTGTGTTTTGTATTTGGAACTTTACAAGTGTTTTTATGGTAACAACTAAGACAAATATTACTTACATCTTATTACTCAAGTTTCCTCTTGGATGTGACTTGCAGCTTGATACTGCTCTTTACTTTGCTCACCCATTGTTAATTTGTCCATTTTGTATGGGGGTTTTGCAGCTTGTATTCTTTGCTATTTTGTTTGCATTTTATTTTAATAAAACAGCCTTCGTTTTGAGTGAAGTCAGTTTAGGACTTTGCTCCAACTCCACTAGTAATCTTAGAAAAAGGAAGTTTAACAGCTTTAGACAGGAGTAACACCTAGTTTCTATTTTACAGGTTTACATGTAACATTTTAGTTAAGAATCTGTTTAGTTTTGTAGTGACTCCATCACCAGGCTTTTCAGTAAGATCTGCCTTTTTAAGCATGAGCATGATAAAATTCTTAGTGTTAGTTTTAATTCTGTGGTATGTCAGTTTAACTGTTGAAGATATAAGTTTTTTTTCTGACAAGGTGCTGTGTGCCATGAAGAAGCAGTTTAAAATCAACTTTGCCAATTTAAATATCACAGAAAATATAATAGAATGACACTTCGCAGAATGAAAATGACAGACTTGGTAAAGCATGAAGTTCTCCGTGCCAGCTTTTGGGAGTTCAGTTAGGCACTCTTCTTGTTCAGTGCAATACACTGAGGATGGTGTCTATGTCTTCTGTCTTACCATTGTCAGGTGGTGTGGGCAAAAGAGCAGCCCATTGTTCCATATTGGTCTGCTCAAAAGTAGTGACTGGTTTTTCAGAGCTGAGCTTGGCTGGTGCAAGAGAACTTCCACAGGAGTTCTTTGTAACTGATGTGCAGCTATTTTTCGGAGGTCCTGGCTGGGATTTGATAGCAGTTGTAAATAAGAATGTGTGGAAATGGGCAATTCTGCTATGGTACAGGTACCGTTTGTGGTCTCTGCCACCACTGTAGAAAAGGGACTGTGGTGGTGCTGGCCTGTTTCAAGCCGCCTTTCCTGGTTGTGTGTTTCCTAGATGGAAACCTGGACAGCTTAACAAAAGCTCCTCTTGAAGCATATGGTTGTAATGTGTTGCTTTACTGGGTTTCTAATTTCCATTTCTACATAGAAAGAAGTTTTTTAGCTGTTGTGCGTGAGCAGTCTGCACGGAATGTGCAAGTAAGGTACGAATTGAATGGAGATGTTTCTAGCTGCTTTTTTTGCATGAGAATTGTTTTTGCATAGGAGGGGTTAATCATTTAGTTGGCAGTGCTTCAGAACAAACCTTATTTCTAATGTATCTAGAGATACAGGTGTTAACAAAACAATTTTTGTTTTTCAGATTGCCAGCGCTACAAAAATAAAGACTTCCAGCAAATAATTCTTCAGCTTGGAAAGCTGCAAGGACACCCCACCCTCTCTCTGTGCTTTCACTCATGATGCAGAGAGAAAGAAGACATTTGGAGATCAAATAAATTATGCAAGGTTTGTTTGCTTTTATTTTGTTGGTTTGTTTATTTCTGAATGAGTAAATTGTATTATGAAACATTATAGGCCAAGATCCAGATACAACCAGCTTAAAATTTGTTTTAGTCCCTCGGTGTTAATGCTTCAAAGTAAGACTTTAGAGTCAGCCAGTAGTGAACATCAGCACAGGGGGAAATGTAGGCTATGTGAATTGTTTCTCTCAAGGCATTAATCCAAATTTTAAGGCCTCTGGGTTCAAAATAGTTTGTATTTACAAAACAAACAAGCCTTCAAATCTGTAAATAGCATAGGTGCAGTTTTCTATACTTAACTCAGTAGGGAAAGGGAGGGGTTTAGGCTTTTTCCTGCTCAGCTCAGTGTCTTATGATGTGGTAGATTCCCTCTCAAAGGAGAAGGAATGGATGAGCAGTTTCTGGTATGTGCATCATTCAAGAATTAGACAGAAAATCACCAGTGAAGTGATGACCTGCTCCTGATGTCTCACCCAAAGGACAGAGCAGTGTTACAGTTAAACTCTGGTGATCATCAGGTGTCTGTCAGATGTAGTTAGAAACACTGTGAATGGCATATGAGAGAGAGATGTGCTTTGGTTGAGGGTTTGAAAGGCTTGGTGCAACTGAGTTTATGGTAGGGCCAGTTTCCTCCACCCTGTTTCATTTTGTCATCTGAAATAAAGGGGTTGTTTAGAGATTTTTAAAAGACTTAATCACGATGTTTTTTAAAAGGCTTATTGAGAGCATTTATTCAACTTTTGGTTATTTTTGATTGCTTCAGCACTGTGTGCTGTTACTACGTTGTTATCAATACTGTGCTATCTACTACAACTTGTATGCTACTAGTTAACATGAAATCCAGACCCGTTTGGCCTTTGAAGCTGGAGTTCACTGCACAACCCTGACAAAACCACTGTTTAGGAAGTTTAGGCCTATGGGCAGTTTGCACATCACAGGGAAGCATGGTTGGACCTCAACACATCCTGTTCATCCTCATTCCCCAGGAGTGTGTCTGACATGATCACATCCACTAAAAAGGAATGCAGTTTCAGAGGAATTCAGTCTCATTCTGTGCTAGGACAAAACTGCTTTTCTTTCCTGACAAAATACTTTGGGGCAAAATTGTGCTGAATAAATGAGGGAACTCTCCAAGTTGCAGAGAGTTGCAGGTTTTTCTTCCCTGACTCACACATACCAGGCTGGTAACTATTAGAGCTGATTGGTCTATAATATTCAAGGAGCTAAAAAATAATATATAGTTATATGTTCAGTTTATTTTGTAACCTCCTCATCTCTTTTAAAATCAGTATATAATGGAGCATTGCTACATTTTGTAATGACTTCTGAGTTCTACCACTTGAAAGGGACTTAGGGCATTGATGCCACAAAAAGTAGATATGCACAAACGCTTCATTTGCTGTTATTTGGTTACAGCGTATTTGGCCCGTTCTTTCTAAGACAGGCTAATTTTAATACTAGCTTATACATTCAGGGTATATTATAAGATGAAAATGGATTTGCAGGTGTGATCAGTGCTCTGTTGAATGTGATTACAGCAGTCTAGAAGCTCTTCTGAATTTTGGAGTTTCCCTCCTCAGAAAGGTTAAAATAATATAAACAAACAACTCAAAAATAGTGAACTTCTAATTGATGGACGACCATAAAGCTGTGCCATTGTGATTGATACAACTAGACTTACTGTTCCAATGTGTTGTGTCATACTCTATTGCCACAGATTAAAAGTGTCACAGAGATTTTATGGACTGCAGCACTCATAAAAGTCCTAATTTGTTATGTTAGTCAATCTGTTGGGGATTTGTGGGGTTTTTGCTTGTTTTTGCTTGTTTGGTTGATTGTTTGATCTGTTTTGGTAAAAGGAAGTATTGAACCTGATTCTAAAATTTAACAACACTAGTGTCTGTTGGGGCATTTGTACCCACAGCCATCAGAGTCTGCCGGTGCTATTTACCACAGTCGAGTGCTGTGGGAGGGATGCACTATTTATTCCCTTTCTAGTTCTTCAGCTTTTTATCAGTCAGTATATTTTGTTTCATTTTGTTTCATTGTGCCCACCTGCAGTGAAAACCCAGAGGGAGCTTGTCAGCGGCAGAAGGTGAATTTGAGAACCACATGACATGGAGGAGAAAATTATGGCATACAGACTCCTAATGATAAACATACCAAGAGCATACCTAAAATTATAAAACAGTGTGGTGCATTAAACCTCTAATTTGCATTTTGGCTAAAGCATAGCTGCATTTTTGGACTATCCCTTTAATTTTGTTCTTTTAATTACCTACTGACCAGTTCTTGGTGTGGAAGCAGCAGGAGCTGTGCCTGCAGCAGTTTCCTGACATAGTGGTTTCTATCAGATAGAGTAATGGGATTCCTAAGGTTACTTTGAAACTTGGGGTCTCCTGCTGTAAACCAGCAGACTGACATGAACAGGACTCTAATTAAAAAGTCCAAGATATTGAATAAAGCTCACAAATGCCATCTGTTCAGCTTTGCAACCTGAAATTGTTCTGTGAATCACAGTGACAAGTTTGATTGTTTCCTCATTTACATTGTGCTGAATTTTGTTACAGCAGCCACCCATACAGGCAGAGTCGTTCAGGCTGGCTCTGTTAGTGTCAGTGGACTTATATTAAGTATTCCAGCAAAGTATGTTCAGGACATAGAGCTGGCTTAAAACCTAATCTTATGAGGAAGGCAAGGCCCTGCACTGATTTGCAGTTTAGAAAATGCCTGGAAAGGGGCAGCACTCCATCTGTAGACTCTTGCAACGAATTCTTCCCAGGTTAAAGTGATTAAAAGCAAGGCCTGGTTATTTACCTCCTTTGCAAGTAAAAGTCTTACTCATGGGGTTGATTGGATGAGAAAATACCAAACAAAAGTTTGTAAACCAAGGAGGGGAAGAAAACCACCAAGGTTGTGATGGACTGATTGGGAAAGTAATGAAACGTGAGAAGAATACCCACCAGTACCTTCACAAAAACTGTGGAATAGAGTAATCTTAAAAACTGTTTTAGTAATAGATAATGTCAGTACCAACAATGTACATTCAACCTTAATACAAAATGAAGTAGGGACACTGAAGAAAGAAGCTTTGTGGCTATTTGGACAAGGCCCCGTGGCTGATATTCAGGCATATTGTACAAGAAGAAATGTGCAAAAAAGGCTGAGGAAGCAGAAAACATTGGTGTACTGAAGGAAGTTTTGTGGCCTGCTGTTTAAGCTCTGTATCCAGGAAACAATTTCTTATTGGCAGGCAACAGCAGATAAACTCAGTAAAACTGAGTTACTGATTTCCTAAAAGAATCAATCTGGTATATGCATTTTTTGCAGGGTAATCCCATAAGAAATATATAAGGCCCTAAAAGCTTCAAGGTGAGATAATACTCCTGTCTCCAAAGCTGGCTATCTGCAGTTATTGCCTACCCTTATTTTCTTGTTGTGCATTGCTTTCCCTGTTTCCTTGATATTCACTGTCACAGCCTTGTCCACCATGGCCTAACAGCTGATCTACACCGTTAGCAAGGATCACCAGCTTTACTAAAAACAACACCAAAAATTTAGGCATGCCTGACAAAGTTTAGTGATGCTACTCTCCATCCACAGGACAGCTGTCCCCGTTATGTATATCCAGTTTGATGCTTCTGTAAGCTGGCAGTGCTGACAGAATGCTGCAATGAAAGGAGCAAAGTGGCACCTTTCCTCTGTAGAGCTGTTGGGATTGTGGACCGTGGTACAGTGTGAAGGAGAATGCAACTTCCCAGGGGAGCACAGGGTGCTGATCTGTGGCCCCACAGGATAACTATCAATGTGTCCACTCTGACTCTGTGGCCAGCAAGGTGTAGCTCATCCATCATGCTAAAGAGCCCATCCTCCTCCACTGTAACACAGAGTGGGTGGGAGTTGGTGTGCGTAGGTAGTGTAGCTGATACACAGTAAGCATTACCCCAGGTTTTTCCTGGTTTGTAAGACCACGCCTTGAGCAGAAACAGCAGTGCTCTGTGTGTGAGCATGGGAGCAAAAGGAGGATTTGTGTTTATATTTCTCTGAGAGACATTTTGCTAAGGTCTCTGGCAGTCTGGATAGATGATTGTTCTCCCACCTGAGCCTTACCACTGTCATTAACAGGCGGTGGACATCCTTGCTTGAGATTCTGACAGCTGCTGCTTTTTGTCTGCTCAGAGATGTACTCCCCTCCTGAAGGTGAACTCTCATTTGTGCTCCACCATTCCAGTGTCCTGTGAAATCTCACAGTAAGATCTGCTGGTGTATTGTCTTCTACCTTGATATATCAGAGAAGTGGATTTTTTTTATTATTTCTTGAAATTATGTATGTCAAATATTCCTTACAGTCTTCTGCTGAATTTGCATATAGAATTAGTCTCTTAAAAAACATGTTATACTTTCATATTTGAGAATAACATATTTTGAAATAATTGACTGTGTAATACAGGCTAATATTAAATAGGATAGCAAAATGGTCTTAGAAATCAGAGATCAGAATAGAAAATGACACATAGTAAGTATTGAGAATTCTCACTTCAAAACAAAGTCAGTGTTTCTTCTTCACACGCTCATGCCTTGCACAGCTTTGTCTTGTAAAAGCAATGTGGACAATATTAAAAAGAAAGTTTTGGGAGGTTTCATCGGTCTAAAAGACAACATTTAAGAAAGTGTTGCCTCTCTATATTTACTGTTGCAAGCAAACTTGGTGCTTAGTCCAGTGCAAATGTTGCATGCATTTGTGTGAACTGAAATTTTAATTACTTTTCTATCTGCCTGTTGTTGGCACTGAAATAATAATTATTGATGGAACTAAAGAAAACCGGTGAGCTAAATTTGAGATGTTTATAAACATATTTAAAAATACTTAAAAAAAAAAAAGCATATGTATAGTAATTAAGTAGTACTGGAGTTCAATGTACTTCCCGGTAGCAACACTAATCTGGTAGAAGTTCATACAGTGCTGCAGAATTTGTTTTTCAGCAGGCTGAGGCACTAAATGTTGCCTCAACTCATTCATTAAGGCCTCTTGTGAAAGCTTTGCCCTTCATTCACTGATATAGTTGCTGTTTAGGTTCCCCAGAGTGGGTGGTTTGTGTATAAGTAACAGCTGTCATTGGAGTCCAGTTTCTTATGAAAGACATTTAGCCTTTAGGTATATTTCTTCTATTGGACTCATCGAGCCATTTGATTTCCAGAAATGTTCTTCCTTTGAAGTCTCTGCAGTATATCTGAAGAGGTGACCATATAGTTGCAGAACACCCTTTCATTTGGGACTGGAGCCAAATGCTGCCACCCCTTCTCCTGCAAGATCCCTTGCACACTGATCACCGAGGAACTTCCCTCCAAAAACCAACCAAAAAAACCCCAACCAAACCCGAAAAAACCATACAACACCACCAAAACAAAAAAAAAAACAACCCCCCAAAAAACCAACTCTAGTGTTAGGAATTGCAGTGCTCTGGACACAGTCACTGCAAATCTGAGTTTTAATGCTGTGGATCTTTTCCTGCACTGTTAAAATGCAACTGGTGTAAGAGCTGCTGTGTTGTGTTTTGCTAGGCATGAGGCAGTAGGAAGGGCATGGTCCAAATCTCTGTCACAGGGAGTGATAAATCAACTACCCAGGCACTGAACCTTTGGCTTGTTGGCATAGCAGAGGGAGGGACAGAAATTGCATGATCAAAGACATCAGAAGTGGTGTTAAAGCAATCTTATTTATTGTTTTAGTTTTCTATTTCAAAGCCTTTTCTTTACCCTTTTCTGCTTTCTGAGTTGGCACAAATAATCAAATTCTGTTGCTGTCAAAGTTAGCAGAAAGTTTGATGTCAGCTTTAAGGGACCAAAATTTCACCCACAGTGTTTTAAGATGGTTTGGGTGTTAATACAGCATCTGTGTATTTTATGATTCCTTGATTTGTAGGTAATAGTGTAAGTGTTAGAAGTTTTAGATATCCTGTTTTAGTTACCTTTTTACTGTGGGAAGTTTCATGTAATTACAGTAAATTTTGTACTCAGTTGTCTCAAAACTTGCCTTTTTTTTTTTCTTACAGAAAAGGGCATTTTTACTTGCAGACTAACTTTCACTTAAGACAAAAATTAACAGTATCTTTTGAATTTTAAGTTATAGAGTAGTAAAATAAGTATTACTAGGTATTTCACCAGCTACGTGACTTCAATATACTTAATGATAAAATATCACATGAAATCTTTTGAGGAAAGAACTTCTGTCTAAAAAAAAAAGTGTCATGGAATGACATGGATCTTCTTCTGGTTGCAGTCTTGAAACAGCCCTGCTAATTCCTCAAGTGGATAAGGAAAAGAATTACAAGAAATAATTACATATTAAGTGTGTGTCAGTGTAATCTGCTTATGTAAACCTCTGTGTATCCAAATTAGTATAGAATACTTCTGCTCTTTTTTCCATAGAAAATTAAAGTATAGAGATGTCTCATATTGGTTTGTAGCCTAGGACACCAATGTCAGATTGGTTTTTAATATATTGTATAGAGATCTGCATATGTGACTTTCATATATATTATTTTCCATTAAAGAGTTGTATGAAACATGGGTGGGACTAGTAGAATATTAAGCAATAATGAGATAGTATGATGAGATATTTCTTCATTTTCTGGCTATTTTTAACTGGTAAAATTTACTTGGATGAAAAGCAGTTCTCTATACTGTGCATTCAGTTAAACACTCATGAGGTATGTCCTAGCATTCCTTAGTAAAATTAATGTTAAAATGTTATTGAGTTTATCTGGTTTCCTGGATGCAGTCTTTTGTTGCACATTGTCAAACCTGACTAAAGCACAATTATTTCTTTGCATCTGTTGATACCTTGCTGTAACCTGAATTAAGTGCGCTTGAGGACAGGAACTGAATTTCAGTGCTCTCCGTTACCTGACACAGTAGGAGCCTGTGGGAAGGGAACAGATGCTTTTGAGCATTAGAGCAGAATAACACATGGTAACGGGATGTTATGTGAATGATGCTGGAGTTAGTTCATAGAATCATAGAAAGATGGAAATGCTTGGGTTGCAAGGGGCCTTTAAAGGTCACCTGCGATGAGCACAGACATCCTCAACTAGATCAAGTTGCTCAGAGCTCTGTCCAACGTGGCCTTGAATGCTTCCAGGCATGGGACATCTACCGCCTCTGTGAGCAATCCAGTGCTTCAGCACCCTCATCATAAGAAATTTCTTTCTTATATCTAGTCTGAATCTATTGTCCCTTAGGTTAAAACTATTACCCCTTGTCCTATCTCTACAGGACCTGCTAAAAGGTCTATTCTTATGAGACGGGAAAGCTTTGGCGTGAGGCTTACTGCGACTTTTCTTCCATATGACCTTTCCCCCAGCCATCACTTGGGCATTCACCACATATTAATCTTCAGTTTTCTTGTTTTCACAGCCACTGCAGGTCCCCCCACTTTGTCCATAGCCACCGTAGATGAACCATGACAGGACTGAACAGTTAGTACCCAATAAAGAATATTTCCAGGTGGCAAATAACCAGCTATTCCATAGCTTGTTGCCTTGTTCATCCTTTTCTCCTCTTAGGACCCAGAAGCCGTGCTGGGAGAGGGAAGCCTTTTTGGTGCTTTTTCATTCTTTCATCAGAAGCATCTGGGTTGTTTCAGGAGCTCAGCAGATTGCTGTGCTACAGCTTAGGAAATGATTGTAAGATGTCTGTGTTGGTTTATTTCCTGTGTGTCATTTCCTGTGATATTTCTACAGAATAGCCCTTTCTGTTACACAGACATAAATCACCTCTGCTATAATGTTTCCATAGAAAATGGAGCAGTGCCTTACAGACACAATGTGACTGTAGTGCTGTCTACTAATGCTATTAAATATACTTTATAGAGTGGTAGATTTCTGGAAAATCAAGAGTGAATTTCTCTGGGATTAACAAAATAAAAAATTTGTGGATATTTGTGTCTCATTTTGTGATAAGTCTATATGTATTTCTGTCTTTTGAATTCTTTTGGAACAAGTTGAATTTTTAGCTAATGTAAATATTCTCTGGCTTTTCCAGGCTATAATTTCTTTACTGTTGCCTTTGTCCTCGCCAGAATATTTTTAATTTCTTCTTAAAATAATGTGAAATTAGATCAAAGTATTAGCAAATAGCACAGGATTGGCTGTATACCCAGTATCTCAAACTCAGTATTTATCCAGACTATGTATAGCCGATTGATTAAAGTGGTTTCAGGTTTTAAGCAAGTCAAGAAGCTATTTATGTGTGTTGGAATAAAAGCCATAATGTTGAACAAAGTTTTGATTATTCATAGAAGTTGGAAATGAAAAAATATTTGATTTCCAAGACTTTTGTAGGATCAGTAAAGAAAGATTTATAGTAAAATCCAGGAAGTGAAGGTTGGATTTCCTAAATTCTTTGGACTTCATGGGGAAAAACAGAGAGAATGACAATTTTTTTAAAAAATTAATATATTGCAAGGCCAGAAGTGATCATTTTGATCATCTGTTTTGATTTCCTGAATAATACAGATTGTGTGACCAAAATTTTTTTTCTTTCTAAAAAAATGTTTGGTTTTTAAAAAAAGCAAACAGGCTTTAATCTTTAATAGACCACTTCATGATTACTGTATTTCTGTAATTCCCCCAGATCTTGCTTTGCTTCTGCTGCTGATGGTCACTGCTGAAGGCTTGTTCTCCTAAATGGACCAGTGACCTTGACCCACTGTGTCCCCTTCCAAGTTCTTGCAGAATGTGATGAACTAAGCACTATATGGTGCTTTACCAGCTGCTGCTTTTCTGCATGTGTTTTGACAGACTATGCACCATGTGAAATCCTTTCCTGCTGATTAAGTGTGCAGCCTATAGGAGAAGATACAGCAATAGTGCTTGGGATAGCTGAGCCCCATCCACCCCTTGGCCATCATCCTGCCTGGAGAAGCCCTCTTCTCCATGCATCCATCTCTTCTCCCTGTCTTTCCCCCTGCCTTTGACTGGGGATAACGATACCACTTCAGCACAGCACTTATGGGTTTGTAATTGAAACCCTCCATTCCTTATGATAGTATGCCCTGTGTGAGTGATTGAATGTATTTGGCCAGGCAGTAGCAGGTGCCATTCTGCAACAAACAGCCTGGTTTTTTTAACTAGTTATGATAGCAGAAAATTGTAATAATTTTGCTAGACAAAGTCTTGGCATCCCCAAACGCTGTGGGGATTTTACCACCATCAATGGGATCTGGGTCAACACTCACTTACTGCTGTTTTTTCCTTCTTCCTCCTAATGCTGACAACTTTGAGGAAAATTTGCCCTCCTGGGACACAGATGGCAATCTATTTGTGTTGCTGAGTGTTGCCTCCTGCAACAGGCAGTTGGGGATATTAACAGTTCTGGTCAGAAGCACTTCATTAGTTAAAATGTTGTGAAATTTTAATACTGAGGTTATATAACTGAAAGGATTTGGAAACCTTAGTTACAGAGTCACTGCTTCTGTCTAGACTGTGGAAAGAAACGAGTGAGTTACACTGTGAAGTGGTAGCTTAGTTTTTGGCAAGATGTAAAAAAATATTCTGAATGTCGTACAAAAAACTGTCTTTGTCGTGAAGATCAGTTCTTATATAAATGCACAACTGTGTTGTCAGCTTGTGGATTTTCCTTCCAAACACTTCTGCAAGGAGTGTATGGAAAATTTATACTGTGATTTTTCCCAGGATGATGTCTAAATCCAAAAAGGCTACTTTAAAGCAAATACGTTATTAAAAAGTTTCAAAGCCATTAGTTTTAAGCTGCGTGTTATTTATTTGAAATTAATTTTTTTGCCTATTTCATGTAAAAATTAATCCAGCCTGATGACACTTGCAACAATAATTGTTTGTTTCATTTTGGCACATTCAGTTACTGGAGGCTTTTAGCATTACTGTAAGGGATCATAATGTAATGTTCCTCCCATGTTACCTTTTTTGTATATGTAACCTTCCTAAAGTAGCTTGGCCTTAGCTTCCTTCTACTTAGAAAGCTTTCCTTGGCATCTATACAAAGGTTTCCTCACTGAAAATCAAGCTGATTTATTTCTTATGTATTCTTGATGAGGCTGGCCAACAGCTGATCTCAAATCTCTTTATACCAACCTGAAAGAATATTCTACTTTCCATTTTTTGTTCTCTTTTCTAAATAGGTTTGTCTTTCCTTTTTAATTTCCTCAAATTGTCTGTCTTTTTAAAAAAATAACTGAACAAAATAATTCTGTAAAAGTTCCAATTGTATTGATAAAAGAATTATTATGTTTGATTATTTTAACAAATTAATATTTTATTTTTGTTTAAAAATTGCTGATTCATACTGTTTTGTGGCTACATCTTTTTAGTTGTAATGTCATTCCTACTTCCTTCATGCATACCTGAAAAAAATATTCTAAAAGAAAAAAAATAAAACTAACAACACAAAAATGATGATTTGCATGAGGAGAAACAATATAAATGAATTGCCATTTATTTAAGGAAACTGTTTGAACTACTCTCAAAACTCATTACTTTTTTCCATACCTGTTTCCATCATGATGTTTTATTCTGTGACTTATTTGTAGGGCATGCTTTTCAGCCAGATAGAAAAATGTGACTTCATTTTGCTTCACAGTTGTACCACGGTGAAAAATGCAGGATGGAGCTGTTGTTTTTCTGGTAAAGATCAAGAATGTGTCACGCGTTCAGAGGAGTTTTTCACCTAAATTCAGCAACCTAACGTGCAAATGCACAGTAGGAATATTGCTAGCTAAAGTAAGGAAGATGATAGATGGATTCAGTTACAAAACCTTATGTTACTGTTTAGTTGGGTGATGGGGCTTAGTTTTCCATACCCAACTTCTACAAATCAAATCTCCTGCCTTGCACTTTCAGGAAGGAGAACTGGGCTTTCGGACCTTATGCTGCTATAGAGGTTCCACATGAAAACACATTCAGACATTTTTGGTTAAGATAATAGAGCATTTGGAGACAGGCTGTGTGATACCGGGTGTGTCAGGGAGCAGCAGTGGTCCAGGGTGGGGTTCCTGTTGGCAGCTGCAGCTGCTGCCAGGATCTTCCTGGGTCACCAGATAGCAGCCAGGAGCCATTAGAGCATCTGCAGGAAAGGGAGCCCCCCGGTTTGCCCCTCTGATGCTGGCATCCACTGGAGCACCTACTGGAGAGGCTGGTGGGAAGATAACCCTCTCTGGAAGGTGGGGTGCCCAAATACATGATGAATTGTCTTTTGAGTGAGCTGTTCTTAATGTCCTTAGAAAGGGACTTAACTGTGGCCTTCTCCCAAGTTCAAGTCTTTGAAGTGATTGCAGAAGGGTCTGGTGCAAGGGGTGCAGACAGGGCCAGGCAGGCAGCACCTTGCTCTGCTCTCCTGTGTGACACAGTTGCAGGATGGTTTGCATCACCTCTGCAGTCCCTCTGCTCCTCTCAGCTGGTGGTTAGGACATGTTTGTATTTGTCCTCTCTATTTTCAGGGCGACAAAAACCCATCAACTTGAGTGTCACAAGTACATTTAGCCTAGGAGACTTTCTGAATGGCGGAGACAGGTAGCTAAAATAACTTTTTGTTGAAGGGGAAAATTGATATTGATTTATTGTCCGATTTCAGAGCATCAGTGTTGTCTCCATAATAAAGAGTTTATATTCACTGCTGTATTTTGTTTTCTTTAATAAACTGTTACAGTGGAAGAAAAGCTAGCTGTTCGAAGATTGCTCCAGTGTAGTTCTGATGCTGAGGCACAGGTGGAATAAAGAAATGTAACAGAAGTTGATGCTTCTACTAGCAGGGGTGGGCAGAGGAACGTGGAAGTCCAAGTATGT
Source organism: Pseudopipra pipra (assembly GCF_036250125.1). Lineage (NCBI taxonomy): Eukaryota > Metazoa > Chordata > Aves > Passeriformes > Pipridae > Pseudopipra > Pseudopipra pipra. The sequence continues at coordinate 53,182,399 of NC_087551.1, forward strand.
GAGTGGGAGAAAGCCCACATAAACCTGCAGGATGACAGCATGGCCATCTGTCTGTCTCGCAGGCATGGACTTGGACATCCTCAGTTCTTCCTTGTATGAGAAATTGGTAGCAGGCATCTGTAGCAGACAGTGTTACCCATATCCTAAGGGGCCAGGTCGCAAAAGCTGTGTGAGTGATGCAGTGAGATAAGGGTGTGGGGAGAGCTAGGTGGATGCTTTGGCTAGGGCTGTGTGACAGAGAAGCTCCCCTTCACCAGGATCCAACCCTGCTCCCTGCCCATCTTCCTGAGCAGCCAGCTTCAAAACAGTGCCCACAGCAGAAAGCTACTCCAGGTGAACCAAGTGGGGCATGACCTGACCTGCCGTGGTGCCTTGTGGATAACTGGATGGATTTTGAGGACTCATTATTAGGCTGTAGTCAGAGAAGGAACAGGGAGCAGAAGAGCTTACAGGGACTGGGGTAAGCAGCCTTGAGTTGAAGAAGGGATACTTCTGCGTAAGGGGGAATGGGAGTAGAGTTGTTTAGCAGATAAAATTTGTGTTGCTGATGTGAGAATAAGGGAAGATGGGAAGAGGAGAGGTGATGGAGAAGAACAGCTAGAAAAAGAATACAGGAAGCACAGGAAAGAAAATCAATATGTAGTGTAGTTTGTGTTTTTTAATTACTTGGTGAACAAAAAGGCAACTGTGAGATTTGTCTCTTAATGAGAGACAGCTCTTGTATGTAATTTGGACAGCTCGACAGCACCCCCTCGTTGCTCAGGTTGTAACCTACCTACCTGAATTGCTACACCAGGTTATGTCCATGAAGTGTAGAAATTATTTGAATTTTCAATTAGGCTTTTCCTTACAGAGAGGTATCTTTTTTGTAGTAATGCCTGTATGTGCAGATGTTTCTTATCTTCTTGGAAAAGGAAGTAGGAGAGTTATTTCAAGGCAGACAGGATATTCCTAGCTGGTGCTCTTCTTTTTTCAATTACTGCAAGATGTGCAACTGAAGAGTAGGGGCTTATTTCCAGAAAAAGTAGCAGTTGAAAGTGTTAATGAGTATGCTACTGGGATTAAAAAAACCCAACAAACAAAACAACCAAACAAACCAAAAATCCCCCAAAACAAACCTGAAACAACCACATAGAATAGATTTTATTTTGTATTTTCATAGCAAGAGCAAGAGAGGAGGCATGCATATGTACTGTCTGCAAGATTGCTCGGAAGAGAACGTCTAGTATGAGCACCCAGCTATCTCTGAAGCTTATTTAAAATGGAATGAGTTAGTCTCTAAATTGCCTGAGTCATTCCACTAACTGCAGCGTGAACTTGGAGTACTAGCTAATGTACCAAGTTTTCTCTGATTAGAGAAGATGAATCCCACCCCCTCCTTGCTTGTTAGTGGAGGTGCCCAGTGCAGAAGAGCCGTTCAGGAGGCATCCAGGCAGCACTTTGGCAAGGTTTGGGTTGTGTGGCAGAGCTGCTGTCTCTGAGTAGGAGTGAATGCTGGCTCTCATGCACCGTTTCGTTGTTGCACAGATGGAGTTAAAATGGCATCTCAGGCTGACTTCTCCATCGTTGTTTATGGCTTGTGGTGGTTTCAGGAAATACTACAATACTAATGTTGTTGAGATTCTTGGATGGTGCCATTTCCGTCACTTCGGAAGCCATTGTTCTGGTGTGTGAAGGGCTGCAGAGCATTTATCTGACACAGGGACAGCATACAAATGTTTGTTCTAAGATGTACTGGTTTTGTTTTTTTCCTCCTAAAAAAAAAGCTTGAATTTTCTTATGATGTTTTTGCTTTGTGATCTATCACTCTGTGCTTCTCATAGGGGTTAACCAGTAGAGTTTAATGAAAACTTTTGGTTTAACACAGGGTTTTTTTTTCTTTATCCAGTTTGAAAATTTCGAAGGTGTAGTCTTCCAATGAGTTGGTTTTTTTTTGCAGACCACAGCAGCTTGTCGACGTATTAGCTGAAAACCTGTCTGCACATAGTGGCAAGAGCCTGATGATTAGAACTGATCCAGGAGGTTCATGCGTTTGTGGTGGACTCAGAAGGGGAAATCTCTCCCTTTTTCATGTGCAGAAAACTCATCTAGTATTACTATGCACATCCTTCCCGCAAGTTATTCTCAGGAGTAAAACAATTATCAACATTCACAGTGATAGCAAAAACCTTCCTCTAGCATTCTTGTGAAGTTGTGAATCACACTTTTACTGAGATGCCTCTTGATGGACTGCATGAACTATGGTAGTTAGGCATATTTGGGATGAATTGCAGTATGAATGTGAACACAGTGTGCATTATAATATGAATTATCTTTGATTTGCAGAATATGTTATGTCTATTGAGCTAATGCTGCTCTTAGAGAAGGGCTTACCTACTGTGTTCAGAAGAAAGGGTCTTGTCCAGTTATGTGGCTGGCCTTGTTAGAGCTGCTTGTTAATCAAACTGTCTTAACAACCCCTCCCAGATAGATTAAGTAATATTCAGTTCAATTTGCTGTTGGAGAAGCTAAGTGTAATCAGAAGTGCAAAACAGTGGTATTGAATCTGGTGTTTGAGGGCAGGAGCTGCTTCCTGCATAGGCAGGATTTTGAGAAAGTCTTTGTTGTTTCATTTGTGTTTTCCACTTCCATAACTGCGGTTTATCAAATAATTTAAGTCCTTTAAAGTGAAATTAATCTAAACCCAGAATTTAGGTGGTTGTTTTAGGACACTGATGTTTTCTCATTCTCCTGTACAGAAGTGGTTGTGTGCAAGGCAGCCTCCGCTGCCTGCCGCAGCTGCGTATTTGAGCAGGCATGCCAGAACTGGATTATTTGGAAACTGAGGAGGACATCATGAGTCTGAATAAATGCTGTGGCTTTATAGTTTACTTCTGTGAAAGACTGATCAAAGCAATAGCTTTAACTGTTGTAGTATGTGCCTGCCTATCTCCTTGCCTCATAAGATACTAGAGCAGGATTAAATGATATAGTTATGGTGCTCAGAGTCACAATATCTGGTTGGTAGGGGCTGTGAATCTCCTGCTCTTGTTTCTCACAGACTGACTGTTTTCTACTGAAGTTCCCAAGGCATTTTTGTGCAGCGTAGAGGGAAGCCTGGGTCACCCCCAGGGTGCAAAAGTGCTGGAGGGGTAGCGGGGTGTAGAGGAGCGGTTCTGGCCACAGAGTGATCTGACAGGCTTCTCCCTCACATTTTGCCATAGTCAGGAGTTGGACATCTGCTAGTGGCCATGTTGCTTTTCGGCCCAGCCTGGGGAGGTCTGCACTGCAGCACCAGCTTCTGATTTCCTTTCCAAAAGCCAGCTCTCACATTCGAGTATTCATATAAAAGTATCTGTGACTGTACCCAGTGTTTGGCTGGTGACCATCCTTGGCTCAGAGGTTGCTGTCTGCTGTCTGGACATGGCTTGCTTGTGTAGTTCCCTGTTCCTAGAATTGGGCTGGGCTGGCTACTCTTTACTGGGGACCATACTCCTCCTGCTGTGGGGCTGTTCAATTAAACTGCAGAGGAACAGAGAGGAGGAGGGGTGGGGAACAACATGAAACATTTGTTAGAGACATCTAAGTTTTGATGGAAACTGGAATTGAATGTGCTTAATTAAGGGATGGACAAAAAGGTACAGTTTTATTCTTAGTAGTGTATCTTGTGATGATGCTGTCACAGACTCGTTGTGCAAGAAGCGAGCACGTAGCAGGAGGAGTTCAGCTGTGTGGTCCTGTGGGCAGCATGTGAGCACTGTGTCAGTTGTAGGGCATATGCCACCAAGGTCTTGAGGTGCAACTGATTCTGTGTGTCCTTCCCTGCTGGGTCCTTGCAGGCAATGAGCAAGGTGCTGTTTCCCTGCCTTGTACCTACGCAGAAGTCAGCTTCAGGCAGCGTGTTGTTCTAGCCCCACTTACGCGGAAGAACTCTGAGTCATGTTGAACTATTTCTTCTTAATACCCTTGGATTAGGTAATGCCACCACCTTTGCTGCTCAGCACAAGGCTTGACTGGGTGGGCTGCATCCCACACCAGGGAAAATTGCAATTTCCCCCCCAGTGCAGAATGTGCTGTTTTCTTTCATATGTTATTTGCACTTCACAGATATTTCTCCTGCTCCACACCATGCAAAACAATGCTATTTTGTTGTCATGCTTTCTTCTGTCTTGGTCAAATGTTTGTGTTTAAGACTTGATTAGTTAATGCGCTCAGGCAAAATTAACTGAAGTATAGCCTGCCTTTTCCAATGGCAAATCAAGTCATGAGGCAGTTTGAGTGGAACCAGTGTTTATCTTGCTCACAAATGAAGGATCAGATTAATATTCTGGACACTGTTATTGTTTTCTTTTCTTTTAGTGCTCTTGAGTGCACCAAATGCCTTAATATGCAGAAGGCATCATCAAAAGCTAGCCTGACAAACAGCCTGAGATGCTGCTTTCAGCATTTGCTTGTTCTTAATGCCTTTTTAGTAGATCAGTTGAGTAATTTCAGAAACAAGTTTCCAGAAGATTGTGTATCACCCTTAGACACCTGTTGTATATATTTAAGGACTGTTTTCCCTCTGCTTCTCATCTGGCAGCTGGGAATGTGTTTTGCCTCTGATTAACTCTGCAATCTGGCTGTTTAAAGGAAGACATCTAACACTGGTAAGGTTACCTCTGTTATCATGGCTATTCATTAGCTCTCAGCAGCACTAATTGTTCTCTTATAGCATTTTGTGGTGGGTAACATTACCATCAGCCCGATTTGCCTTAAAGCAGAGTGCTTCAGTTGCTTCCCTCCTGAGTACATCAGCGGGATGAGAACCAACACCTCCATGAGGTGGGGAGGAGGGGTATCTGCAGGATAGGCGTGAGCGAATTTTGTCCTTGCAAAGACTGTGACGGGACTTCAGGTGAAGGCTGTGTAGCATTGTGCCTACATGCTCCCCTTCAGACTTCCTGGGATTTTCTCAGCCCATCAGGACAGTCCCCAGGCTCTTGGGTGATCAGAGAAGGCCACGTTACCTCTGATAGGAAATTGGTAGTGTGTGGCATTTAAAATAATAAAATGAGGATTGCAATGGGGCAAATCAATCTGGAAACTGTCCTGGCTGTAGATGTGATCCTAGGTCTCTGTTGCCTACAAAATATACGTTGTCCTTTTCTCTCCCTTTTTTCATGTCAAAGTAACAGACTACATTTTTGTCCCGCCAATTTATTTCAACCTGTGGAAAAATGGAGATCTCTAGCTTTTATTTCTCCATCTAAGAATCCAGCAGAACAGAGGATTTGGTGAGACTGGTCATGAAAGTACTGAATCAAGCTGTGCGTTTACCTGCAAACATCTGCAGAGCTTTCTGGGCTTGGTCCCTGTTGCAGGCTCAATAGTTGTAGTGTCATGGATTATATATAAATAGCCCTGGACTGAGGTTTGATTAGGGGTCTGCTGCCTCAGGTCCCTGCCAGCCCCTGGGGATGCAGCTGACAGTGCTGCTTGGTCTCAGGATGACACAGCTGTGCCCTCTGCCACCAGAGTCTCAGGGCTTTGCTCCTGGGATGAACCCTGAGAAAGGGAGAACCACCTGGGGCTGGTCAGTCAGACCCTTAAAAACTCAGGGGGTGGTCTAGGCTGTAAATTCTACTTAATAAACACTCTGCTTTACTGGTGGAACAACACGCGAGACCTTTAAAAATCTTTATTTGCCATCCCAATTATACTACAAGTCAGAGTCACCTTTTCGCTTTTATTTTCTTCTCTTTCATCCTCAGATTATTCTTGCAAACAAAGAGGAAATAATTCTGACAATCATTTGTTGAAGGTAGCTAATAAAACAATGGAAGGATGTAGGCTGGGGCATAAATGGGATATTGTGACAGATGTAGATGATTATTAACCAGCCAATGTTTCCGCAAAGGATTCTAATCATAAACACAGCATGGAGTGAATCTGGGTGTATTAATAGCAAAGGTTTTATGGAAATTCTGAATGTGGGCTTTTTCTTTAACATTCTATTTCCTGCTTTAATTGATAGAGTGTGAAGCTTTCATAGAAATAATTTAGAAAACATTATTTTGCATCTCTGACATTAAGTACATGGTACAGGCCAGGAACAACATGTTGTGGAAGGATTTCTTGAAAAGGACAATTGCAGTGGTGCTTTTTTAGAGATGTGACTAGTGACAAATGCTAAACTTGGTGATATAAGAAAGCCAAGTGGCTGTGGTAGAGGAGTATCTATTTGTGTCTATATGTGACTTTGTAAGAAAAGAGGAAGATATTATCAGAGAGAGATCATTATGCTGCAAAACTTGTGGACTATGCTTCCAATTTATCCCTGGCTTTCTGTCAAATGTCCTCTTACTCACTTTCAGTCTCATATTGTCCTGTGTTATGTTTTGGGAAATAAAATGCTAAGTTTGTACTGTAATCACTGGATCAGGGTTGAAATACTCTAAATGTGCACCTTTCTTTCTCGGGATCTGCTACAGCTTTGGCCTATCACTCTCCTTTTCTGAATTTCTAAGGGGAAAATAAAAAGGTTAAACAGAAATTATCCAAACAGAGCAATGAAAACTCTATTTAACATCTTATATCTCAGCTCTGCAAATATTGAGTCCTGATACCATTTCCAAGCATCAACAGTTTGTTTGTCTTATAGCAGCTGATGTTTTTGAAGTGTAGTGTGGTTTCTTTCAGTGGGGTAGAAAATGCTGAGGAAAGGAAATATCGTTATAGTGTTATAATACATTAAAAAGACAGTATGATTGTCAATGCATGTGTTGTTTTTATAATAATTTGTATTCTGCCCGTATCAGCCAATATATTTCAGACATTTTGTGACAGGAAGGGACCCACCTTAGAATTTGAAAATAAGGGAAAATAGCAGAAGTTTAATCAAAAGATGTGGACAGGAACCAGTTTCTCCACTGGTCATCCCCAGCACTCCAGGAACATGGTATAAACTGTAAAGTGAAAGGGCACCAGCAGTATCGAACTCACAGCTGTTCCTCTTGCTGCTAAGTTTGTTTTCTGCAGGAACGGTGATGAGTCCACAGCAAAGTATGGTAGTTACTATGTAGGGTCTCTCAGCTTCAGAGCTTGTTTTTAATTTCTTCTTTCCCTCCCCCCCCCCCCAAAGTTGTTGCTCTGCTAAAAAAATTTAAATTAAGCAGTCTGTACCAAGTGAAATCATTCAATTATTGGCACTTTTGGTCTTTCCTTTGAATAAACAGAGCCTTCCTGACAGCAGGGCAGTTCCTCAGGAATTCCTTTATGGTGAATTAGACAGGACAGTGATGAATAACTGGGAGCAAAGGAGAGTCTGAGCAGCGAACCGAATTAATTACCGAAGTCCTCAACTAACTACTTTAGGGAAATTTTGGATGGGACCGATATCCTCTAAGGCATAGGTGGAGACTAATCTCACCCCAGGGACCTGCTCTTGTCAATGTTCTGTCCTGTTATCTGCTATGCCTGTGCGCAGCTTAGGAGGGTCAGAGGTGCGTAATGAATTAAGGGTTTGCAAGAAAGACCAGGAGCTGGTGTCTTTGTACAGTCATGCTCATGGACCCTTGGTGCACGTGGGATGGTGGTGACAGGACATTACTGTGACACACCATGCATCTCCATGTCACCATCCATCTGCCTCTTCACCCTCTCCTTCCATGTGAATGTGCTCCTGCCAGGCAGCTGGTCTTGCTGCTGGTTTGACATGACGGCCTTCCCTCTTGGCACATCTGCGATGGTTCCAGCAGGCTCCAGCTTAGACACACAGCCATTCCCCATCCAGGTGCTCAAGGGGTCCAGGAGCTGGAGACTCCAGTCCAGCCTGCCCATGCCCTCACTTACTCCTGTGCCCCAGCGCAGAGTATGCACCTACCAGAGGAGCACAGCAACACTATTTCACCATCCTGCTCTGCTTTGGCGGGAGGTTAAAGCTGCTGTAAAGAAATGTAGAAAGACCCTTTACCAATATTTTCTGTCTGCAGCAAAATTCTAACCTGGCATATCTTGTTATAGGAGAGAGCAAAGCATCATCGCACGGACTGTTTTTAAGTGCACTTTATTTGGTAACAACCTAAGATGCTCTCTACCATCTTGAGAGACTTGTCATTCTCAGCAGTCCTTTCTTTTATTTTTTCCTTTAACTCATTCTGGCTACTGAGGCTATCACTGTAGCAGCAGAGCATCAAACCAGTCTATGGGAGTGTAGAGCATGATCTTCCCCCAGTGTATCCCATACAAAAACTAGCAGTGCTGTCTGATCACTAACTTGAAAGGCTAAGGTGAATCGAAGGTTGTTTATTACACGTGGGTTTTTTTTCTTCCACTGTCCTTTCATCTCTTCTGAATGATCTTCTCAAGATTCATTTAAAGAATGACCCATTGTTATCCATCTGGTTGTGTTTGAAGAGGCCCTGCATTTAATATTGAGCGCTGCTCCCTGGTGAATACATGAAGATAGAGTGAGGAAATGGGATGTGGGACTCAGAATGAGAGCAGGAGGGCGTGATGATTTCAGCCATTCCTGTTTGCACTGCCAGCTTACTGTGCTGCTAAAAAGCTACTTCAGCACTGTCTGGTGTTTTCAGAGTTAAGTTGATGATGAAATATGCAACTTCTCTTGGAAACTATATAGACTTAGTCTGAAATAAGCTTTGAAATGGATTTGGATGCATCCCCACTGTTGCTTTCCGAAGAGCATAGACTTGGATGGATACATCTTAAGTTTCTCCCTACTAGAGCAGAGCAGCAGTGGAAGTGGCAGTGGTCAGGCTGGGGAGGTTTCCAGGCAGTGGAAGCAGCCCCTTGTTCCTTACCTTTCCTCTGAAAGAAGAAAATTCAAAGGATGCCAAGCTTCGAGGGTAACTTGAGCTCACAAGCTTTAATCAAATCTGCACCTCAGAGGCCCTATATAGTACAGAAATTCAGTGCCTGCTGGTGATTAATTCTGGGTTTTGATTATTTATTTATTTTTCAGATTTTTTATTTTATTTTAAATGGAGTGTTCTGAGGGAAAGAGGAGGAACATCAGGTGGAAGATACATATGACAGCAGTTTCTCTGTTCCTAAGTTCACTGGTAGCAGACTGGCATGCACCATTTGGATTTGCTCTTGCTTTTCAGCTTTTTGCAGTGGCAAGTCTCAGTTTATCCAGCAAATTTCTGAAAGAGTAAATTTTTTCTTGGAGGAAAGAGAAAGGGAAGAGTTGAAAGAAGCTGTATTTTATTATCTTGGATATATTGGACAGAAGTGAGTTGTGACACTGGCCTCTCCTGCTTCTGGGATTAAGTTCTCAGAAATATTCTCTGGGACAATATGCTCCCCTCCAGTAAATATTGAACTAGCTGCATCTTCATCAGAATTAAACGAGGAACTATCCTGCTGTAGATGGCACACACTTATTTTGGAATCTGTGCTTGTTGTTCATTCAGATTGTGCAGAAGTGGTAGATAATGTGTGGAGAGATGGGAAAAGGGGAAAGGCTGAGTGGGAAATAAAGTTCATAGACTGTCCAAATCCATTTTTTTTTCTTGTCATGCAGAAAGTCAGCCTGATGTAGATTTGCAGGTCGCCTGGTACAGAGGTCACGCACGGAATAGTTTGTCACATGCTAAATTTTCTATTCAGTTTTTTGCTTCTTAGCACTATTTGTTGGAGAAGTTTATGGACGGAGCATGGGAAGCTTGGCTGGGCTCTAGCCAAGGAGTTGCAGCTGGTCTCCTAATTAAAGAAAAAGAAGATGATATACAGGCCTGTGGGGATCTGTTAGACACAGATTTATTGGGCAGGATGGAGAGGAACTTAAAGCTATTGCCTCCTCTCAGTCACCCACACCCCATGTGCACGAGCTCTGAGTTTCCTGATACTTTTGCAGCCTTGCAAAAATCATCTGGAGCACCCTTATCATTTCCATTCTCCCTGGTTCCTGCCCAGTTTGCAGCTTGTCCAAGTTCCAGTTAATGGCTGCATAATGCAGAAATAACATGTAAGATAAATTTATGCATATCAAAGTAAGGGATTCTGCAGGCGAGGACTTGTTAAGTGATAGTCCAATTACCTCTGCTGTCTCCTGGTCCTCCTCAGACATCAGTAAGGAAAACCACATCAAGATTACCATTGTTGAGAACAAGAAGAACCTGTGTGTGCTGGCTGCTGCAGCACCAGTTAGTTGGAATAGTTAGAAAGAAAAAAAAAACAACAAAATAACAAAAAACCCACAATCAAATGTTTTTCAAAAGTGAAATTTGTTGATTTATACTGACTTCTGCAATGTTTGGGACATTGCTTGGAGAGGATGAGGAAGAGGGACCAGTTCATTCTGGTAGATTCTGCACTCTTCTCTTGAAGGATTTTCATGCATCTTCCCAACTGGGGGGGAAAAAAAGGGGGGGGGGGGGGGAAGAACCTTACAAACAAAGTTGACAAAATCCTGCTTATCATTACTTTGTGCAGTTCTAGGCTTTAGCTAATGTCCCTTGGACTTCTCATTGCCTTTGCTCTCCCTGCATAATCCAGCCTTTTCACGGGGACTCAGGCAGAGGTACACAGAGAGGGCACAGCTTTTGTACCAGTTACCTAATAATCTTGCAACTCTGGGCACACAGTTTCTCCCAGCCTAATCTGAAGAAAATTCAAAGGCGGAAGTGAAATCCTGGCTTTGCAGGAAGTGACCTCATGCTAATTTTGGTCTAGCTGGGATTTCACCTTTAGGAATATAAAAGAAAATAAAATAAAAAAAATCAAGCACTAGTTCAAGGTACAGGACATCAGTAGGATAAAGATGTGTTAAAAGTTAAACTTGTGCTTGAAATGCTTTTCTGAGATTTTTCACAAATAGAAACCTGAGTGCTCCAGTTGTGTACTCTGGCTGCAGTATTCTGCAGTGTATGCACCACCCTAACACATGTTTTTCAAAGCTGGGAGAACTATTGCACATTGTGTCATTTTTTATTTCATGACACTGTTGATGCAAACCAGGACAGGATGCTGTCTGGGATCACAATATATCACTTATTTCTATTTTTTTTTGTCTCTTTTCCTTGCTTGCTGGAAGGAAAAAAGCATTAAAGCAAAAAAGGAAGAACATACTTTGAAATACAAGTGGATAAATGCTTCCCTTTTGTAAGAAACTGTACACATTTTCTTTAGTCTTCTGTATAATGTAACTCTTGAAGAAAAAAAATCGGAAGTAGTGTTAAAAATTGTTTTATAGCTACTGTTTCCTTTTTGACTTTGCTGCCTGACTGTGATTACAGGAGAAGCTGATCAAGAGATCTCAAGAGTTGCGGCTTCCTGGGATTGTCTGTCAGAGGAATGAAGAGCGAAAGAATAACTTTCCATCGTGAAGTATGTGCCAGTATATTTTCAAGTGTCCTTAAAAGACTTTTCCTTGGACATAATCAAGTGGATTCAAGGACCCAAGAGGGCAGACCAACAAACAGATATCAGTCCTTAAGCAGTCTGTTTTTTTTTTAAATTAAAGTCAGCAGTTGATCTCAGTAACATTTCCTGTGTGAAATACTGGCATGCCTTTTGGTGCTGGTTTGCAATTTGGATTGTTTACATTAGGAAGCAGAGTGACCTTTAGAATTAAGTATTTCTTTGAGGAAACATTGTTCCTTTATGGTGAATATATAAAGTCCTCCCTTCAGCAAGCAGCTGGAATCCAGCAGCAGGAGGCAGTAGGATTGATCTTCTGCTTTTCCTTAACATCCCAATCTGCTTTTCAACTATCACTGTACTGAAACAGCACTGCCTTGATTTATCTCAGGGCCAGGACAAAAGCATTTCCCTCAATGACCTTGAATTTCTTCAGACTCCATCTGCTGGTTTGATGTTTCAGGCTTGATGAGCCTGAAACATTGTCTTCCCAGCAAATGCAGAGCCCAGCTGCTGACTGGCCTTGCTTACAGTCTCTATTTGCAGACCTTGCAGCTCAAATGCTTTGCTCCGAAAGCTATACATGGATGAAGGGCAATTATGCTCAGCAATTTTGGTTAATTTTTACTTGGAATAATAATATTTTTATTTCCTTAGTTCTGGCAGGTTCATTGTTGTGTAAATGCTGGTGTACATGCTTCACTGTAAATGGAATTGGTACCTAGGGTTTTAAGATGGAGTTTTAAGGGGTTTAAATGTTCTTTTCTCTACTGCTGTGGTATCTCATCTGTAGTTGAGTAGTTAGCTTCATTGTGAAAATTTTTTTCATCTAGAAAGTTAATTTGCAAGTAACAGTCCCACAAATTGATTATATCCCTTGCTGTATGAAAAGATATAAAGGGACTGTACCCTGCCCTTGGGGAGTTTGTGTGCAGTCTTTCCTTCTCTTTTCAAAATTGGGTTTATTCTGGTCTGGAACAATGACAAAAATAAGTGTTAGTCTTCTTTTCAGGTGGATACAAGATTGCTCAGAGTTAAATGGCATTGCATAGAACTGCTTTGTGAGAGGAACAGCCTTGGAAAAGGAGAGTTTTGGAGTTGCCTCCTCATGCCATGCCCGTGCAAAGAGGCCCTCATCTGAGTGTGGCTATTGTATGAGCACGAAGCAGTAAATGGCATTTGGTCTGATTCTTATTATGCATTCTCATTACCTTCATGTGTGGCCTGGGAGGGAAGTGGGAAGGGAGGGCAGAGGAAACAAACCCACTTACCTCCCTGGTGGTAAACCAGAGTTTTAAATGTGAACTGATTTAGGATAGGACAAAAACAGACCAGCATCTGGTGTGTCTGACTGCAGGCTTTTTCTGTGTCCAAAATCCTGTACATTTGTGGAAACTGGGCTTCATCAACATGGGAGGGTTTAGAGTGATTTGTGCTGCCATGCTAAGGGTCACTTATGTATGGTAGTAGTGAGTGTGTTAAGCTAAGTTTGTACAGGGTACGAATTATCCTCCTAGAGCTGGGTTGGTTCTCCATGGTTAGTTACCGTGCAAAATTTTGTTTTGCAACTGAGAAGCTGTCATCATAGTTGTCTTTTTTTTTTTTTTTTTGTATATCAGTAAGTTACATTATAAGGAATCATTCCTATTTATACATTTAGCCTAATTTTAGCAAATTGTTAATTTGGCACTTTTGTGTATACATTTACATCTGACGTTTTCATGACTTCCTAATCTGTTAGTTGAGTCAAGTTCTGGTTTTTTGTGGGTTTTTTTTTTTGAGATTTGAGTTATATATAAAATGGATAAACGATATATTCATTTTATTTTGTTGGCCAGAATCCTTTAATGTGGTGGCTGAAAGAGGGGAACAGAGAAAGTTTAAAAAAATTTGTAGTTATTTAACTGAGCTGGCAGAAGTTAGTTCAAAAGATACGTGGAAGTGTGGTTCTGTTACCCTCCTTCCTAGCCCCTTCCACACCACCTAATCAGGCTGCTGCCAGTGGGGAGAGAAGCTAGAAATCTGCAGAGCCCTAGCCTTCCAGTTCCACTATACATAGACACTAGGAGAAGTCCTAGCCTCCAGCCCCTTATGAAAAGAGAAATTATAAGTATGGAGACAACTAAATGATACCTGGAAGCCCCATGATGTTGGCCAAAGAGGAATTTATTGTGGAAGAAAAGGAGCAAGTGATGAGTGATGAATATTTGATGAGTATTTGAGGACAGAGCTGAGTAAAAAGGTTAAAATTTGCTAGGCAGAAGATGTTTTTAAAGTAAATAAAAAGGAGGCACACTAAGATATGTGGTCTGAACACCAGAGGTGTTGTTTTTTGGATTTTTTAGTAATATAATCTTGGCAAAATTGTCTTAAGTGCTCTAGAGTCCCCCTGCCCCACACTCTACAGATGTTTGTTGAAAACTTAATGAACACTGAGCAGTCTATGAATTTTGTCCGGGTCTTGACAACAATTTTATGGACTGATTAATGACCCGTGTTACTGTAGATGCAGGTTTCCTCTTCCATCTGCTGGTGGTGTAAGTAAAACTTGCAGATATGGCTTTTGCAAAACAAACAAATGAACAAACCAAAACAAAAAACAAACTACCCCCAAACCCAGAGATGCCTTCTCTTAAGGAACAGCTTCAGAAGGGAAAGCAAAATGGAGAACTTTCCTCCCAAAAGCTGAAGAAGGAAGAATATGTAAGTTATAGGATCTATATGGTAATGTCTTGTGGCCCTTAAGAGCTACTTTTCTTGAGTGCTTAAAGCAGGAAAAAGCAGAGTAGATGCTTCCCAGTGATCCAGCAGAGGAAGGAGAGCTGTGCTACTTATTTTAACTCTTGGTTAGGCAAATAGGATTAGCTATGGGGGGTTAAAATGATCAGATCTGAATTTTTCTTTAATGTAAGTAGGACCATATGTCTTTGGGGAACCCCATCTGGTTTCAGGCATTTTTAGTGGGAAAATGAGACAATTTCGATACTTTTGTCATCTGTTGTGGGATTTTCTGGGATGAGTTGGGGGTTGCCACAGTTTCAATTTGTTCAGTTCATGAAGATCATGCTGAATTAATATTCTGTGAGTGAAATGTTTTGGTTTTGTTTTCCCACTTGTCAGCTTTACACTGTCTTTTCTAAGGGGACAAGAGTCAGCTTGAAAATAGAATGTTCTAGCAAAGACAAAGGAGACCTTTTAGTCCATCTCTTCACTTAGCCTTCATTGTCTTCAGAAAAATCTGGTGTGACCATCTTTTTGGAAGGAAATAGGTGTGGTGGTGGTAAATAATGTAGTCAACTTACATAAGTCATGAAATCTTCCATGTGTTCTTGAAACACATTTCTCAGCTCCCCTGTGTTCCAGGGTTGCTTCATCTAATATACAGAGAAAGCGGAGAAACAGATGAAACTCTATGAAATAGCTGAATGAAACTCAGCAAAACAGCTTGGTTGTCCTTTTCTCCAGCGTTTCCTTTGCTTCAGAATAATTGCATAGATTTAATTGAAGTTACTCCTGATGTAAAGATGACAATCTGGCATTGTTATAGTTGTCTGTCCTACAGGTGGACTTGTAGATTTTAACAGCCAATTTGCTTTAAAATACAACAAAAGTGATTTTAGTTTTTTTAAGAATAATATAGTATTCATTTAAAATGAAAATCTTACATATGACCTCATGGTTTAGACTTAGCAAACATGAATTCATGAATTTTCCATTTAGTTTTTCTGAGAAGAAGTTTATCTTTTTGCTGTCAGTTCTGCTGTTGACCTGAAGCCTGCAGGATAAAGTTACTGTTTCATCTCTCACCTCATTTGGATCCTAAATGGCTACATCACCTCATAGAGTACAAAATAGCCATATGAAACACAAAAAACAATACTGAGAGAGACTTGTATTATAAGGGAAAGTGAAAGGACCTGGTGCTTCTAGTCCCCAGGGATGGGAGAGGAAAAAGCAATACAATGGCTGAGCAGTACAAGCCAAGCACAGGAAGAAAGTTGCTGTTTATTGGCTTCTGAAGAGTACCTACAGAAAGCTTGGTGTAGTATGAAAAATGCAATAATACAGAAAGAAAGGAAAAATTAATAGTTCTAAATACAAATATGTGCATAGCAGAAAAGCCACACAGTGCTTTTCTCCAGGGAAATTGCATTTCCTGGTTAGTAAATGGTACTTTTGGGGTCACTAGAAATTCTGTTTCACAGAGTAATGACACAGTGTGTGTTTCTTAGTCCATGTTGTACACTTGCCAGAAATGCCATCCTCTGAGTCTGTGCTCTGAACTCAGGTTTTTATTTAACACAGTATTTTCAAAAGACTACTCTCCCTGATGATCATACTTGAGACAAGCTTGGTTATAACTTTTTCTTATTTTCTCAACCAATAAGAATAAATGACAGCGGCATGGCCAGATCTGCTGTTTCCACTCCATTCTTGAACAAAAACTGATTAAAACAGGGAACATCTTTCACGATCCTTTTATCTTGTGCATTCATTTATGCTAATTCGAAGCAGGGGAACAGTGCTACATACTCTGACAGGTTAAATTTGATGCTCAGCCTGCACTTGCAGAATAAGAGATAGTCTTCTGTAGACAGTACTTCAAAGGGAGATGGATTTCTTCAGAGGAAAAAGTTTGATCTGTAATTCTGTCCTTAGCAAATACACATGCATCCATTTGTGTTTGTTCATAACTTCTTGTATTTCAGAGCCAAGGAGAGAAAGATATTTTGCCTATTACTGCCAAAGAATGAGCTACATGTAAATAGAGTAGCTGCTTTCTTTCATCCATCATCTATAATGGCCATACAGAAACCTGTAGAAAGCAGACATGAAAAAGGGCACCAGATGTTGGTAGGGAGCTACATGTACTAGCTTTGGTTCACAGTAACACTGGGCTTTTCTCCATATCAAGGCAGAGGGGCTTTGGCCTGGAGGGGAGCTTTGCAGCACAGCTCTTGGCCAGAAAGCTCTAGTCAGACTCCTGCTGTGGGGCTTGCTGGCATCTCCATTTTCCCATAAGCCTGTGGCTAGCAAATGGTCATAGACATTTGGCTTAAGGGCTTCTCAACCTCTGCTGCCAGAAAGTGTGAAGATGAGTTTCTGGTTCCCTTCCTTTGCTTGCAGGTTTCTGTGAATACTTCTGAACCTCACCTCTTCTGCAGTAACAGTTTTTTTAAGCAATAGTAGCAAACAAACCCACAAAAAACCCCCAACAAAAAAAAACCAAAACACCAGACAAGCAGTCCTCCTGCTTCTCTCTGTCTCTAAACTCTGGTGAGGCCATACCTGGAATACTGTGTCCACATTTAGGCTCCTCAGTACAAAAGAGAGATAGAGGTACTGGGGAGAGACTGGAACACGTCTTGGATGAGGAAAAGCTGAGAGCTGGGATGATTCAGTCTGGAGAAGAGAAGACTTAGGGAGATCTCCTTAATGTGTAGAAATACCTGAAGGGAAGATGCAAAGAAGATGGAGTCAGACTCTTTTCAGTGGTGCCTGGTGTCAGGACCAGAGGCAATGGGCACAAACAGAAGCCACAGGAGGTTCCCTCCGAAAATCCGGAAGCACTTTTTTTTACAGTGAGGTATGACCATTGATTAATTGACTGTTCTCATTTACTAGTAATGTAGTTGCTCATAGTTTAAATCATTTATTTGCGTGCACCTTGGCAAAGTAGCAAGGAACAAACTCAAAAATGTTTGCAATTCTACAAGGGTCACTGCTGAGTTTTCACTTTTGTTCATGTTGAGGTGTTAGCTTTTTTGCTGTAACAGCTACAAACTTTATAACTGAAACTGACCTAGTTTATTAAAAGCACTGTACTGTTGCCACACTATTGTAGTTTTGCTCAGTTCTTCAAATGCTGGTGGCCCTAACAAGTGTCCCCACTAGAGAAGGCTTGTTACCTGTCAGGGACATTGAGCAGTGACAGTTTATCTTAACATTGTAAATACAGACCACCGCATGGAAAATAAGGTGCTCTACATGTGTTTCTCTGTGTGTGTGTTCATTTATCAGTTTCATAGTTACCATCCATAGTAGTTTGTTGTTGAAAAATGGTAAGTTACCAGAAAATGTTGCAGATTTTTATATGGACTTCCCCCCCTCCCCCCCCAAAATCTCACATTTCAAGAAAAGAATTTTATCAAACACATGATTTTTGAAACTTTTTCAACTACCTCCACTCACTAAAAGGAGCAATTTGACCAGATTAAAATATTACACTGGAAGCACTTAGAAAATGTAGAGCTGAAGTGCAAACTACACTGTAGATTTGATTTATTCCAGACTCAAAACCTTGAGATCTAGACATTCCTAGTTTTTGAATATTATTCAAAATCTAAGTCCAGACATGAATCTTGCATTGGAAGGTTGACCAATTTATATACATCTCTGGAGGATATTTAACAAAGTTTGATTGGACCTGGAAGGTAATGACTACTTAATATTTTTGATGAGTAGTGATGAGTAGATGAGGAGTTAAGGATTTCCTGGGGGTGGTCCTGAGGTCATCTTGCATTTCACAAACACAGCCTGCAAGAAGACGTTGCAGAGTGTCTCATATATTGCAAAACTGATAAACTCAGTATGTAGTGAGTGTCTAGGGTGAACAGAGTATTCTTTTCTGTATTTAGCAGAGTTAAACAAAACGATAGTTTGCTTAATGTAAAATTTTCTTGATTTTATTTTTTATTTATTTTTTCTGCAAATTTGAGATAATAAAGATGCAATAATCTGAATTTAAGCTTGTCTTGATATGTTGTCTCAGTGTACCTTGCCAGCCTACCATAAAGTCAAGAATAAAATACCTAAAGTTAGGCACATTCTAAGGACCATTCTGAAATGAAAAGCAGCGACTTCATCCTCTGGGTACTTTCACTGCTTTTGACCTGATCCAAAGCCCCAGAGAATTCAGTAGTTGGCTTGGTTTGGGCTCTGTCTGGGCAATGTGATTATGTCAGCAATAATATTTCAGGGAGCTGAAAAAGCAGCTTGATAAGGAGGGAGAGAGCAGGCAGGACTCAGAAATCACTGCCATAGAGCAGACTGTTCACACAGGCATGAGTGTTGTTTAGGGAGCACTGAGCACTTCAGAAAAACGGATCTGCTGCAGCAAGTTGCTTAGGGATACTGAAATCAAAGAGCATCCAAACATTGTTTTGTGAGTTGCCTTTACTGCAAATAGAGTTAATGTTTCGTTATATTTGGAAAAATGCTATAGAATTCCCTTTTGGACCTCATGGAAAAACTGAACCAACAGGAACATTAGTTGTAACCCCCTTCCCAGATGCCAGGAAAGAGTTCTCTGCCATAACATAACAAGATGTCCTGTTGAGGTCAAGAACATTTTTTACTTCCGTGATCTCTCTACCTCAGACAAGGAGAAAGGAACTTAAATTAATTAGAGAAAATAGAAAACACAAAATGCCGATGCTCTGCTTGTTAATTCACATAAAACTGGGATACACATGGAGAAAGGCTTGTGTCTTTCCTGCAGGCTTCACGGTTGCAGGGAAAAGGCCCCTGCTCTGTGCCTGGAAGATGGATGAAAGTAGGGTGACTGTGCGTGGCTGACTTCACTCTCAGGAATGCAAAAGGGACTGGGCTAGGACCAAGGTATGCAGAATTTTACAATGACCCAGACATTATGAACTTCTGCACATTGGGGTATTAAGGATTACATCCTTAAGTGGCTTAGCTTTGAAGGCAGTAAGTATGGGCAAAGAGGGCCCCAGAAACCCCTGGTCCCTGATTCTCTTTTGTCCCTGAGCTGGGAATTAAGTCCGGCTCTGCTGACCACCATGCAGCTCAGACTGGAAGTGGGAAAGGATGCTCAGTACACAGCAAGGGAAAGAGGAAATCCCTGGCCACATGACTTTGTGCAGATGGTCTTAGGCTTCTCGCATAATCCTATGCTTTTGTTTCTTGGGAGAGACCCCACCTCTCCTTTGCCTGAGCGTAAGCATGTGTAGGAGGCTCAGTGGGGGAATCTTGCTGATTTAATCATTCCTTACATGTTGTTTGCCTGTGTATGGGACAATTGAGCCTGTAACAATCCATCTTGCACGCTCTCAAATAGGAAAATGCTACGTATGATCTAAGCTGCATGCTGAAATGTGGTTATTGGAAATGAATTTTATGGCTGAATAGGCCAGCATCGTGTTGTCTCTTTGCTTTTTTGGGGCTTTTAGTTATTTAATTACAATGTCATGCCAGCAAAATATTTTATGATTTTTCATTTAGCTCGCTGACTTAATCTTCTGCTTCTGGAAACGTTTACACGCAGATGACAAAATAAAGATTTTGTAAGTAAACTGGTGGCTTACTTTTTGATCATGTTAACTGAAAGGCTTATCTTTGTGGCATCTTTTTAAAGAATAAGAAAGAAATTTTCTGAACTCCTGTTATATGCGTTAAGGTAATTAATTTTGCAGTTTCTTATTCATATTGTGGTTGCTGAGAAACAGAAGTAATAATATTAATTTGGAAGTGTTCTCCTTCCAATTGTCCTTCCATCAAATTGGCAGTTCCTGATTGTTGTGTTCCGTATGGTACTCTACCAAATATTTACATGTCTTCCCTTATAGCCTTTGAATGTATTTGTAAATCTCTTGCTTTGCACACATGGTCTGTGTTTTGGTGAAAGAGGTCTATTGAAGGCATTCCTAATTACTGCAGTAGCATTCCTTACAAAATTTAC
Source organism: Pseudopipra pipra (assembly GCF_036250125.1). NCBI lineage: Eukaryota > Metazoa > Chordata > Aves > Passeriformes > Pipridae > Pseudopipra > Pseudopipra pipra. The sequence goes on from NC_087551.1 coordinate 53,202,449, forward strand.
GTGAGAAGCTCTGTTCAGATCTTAGGGTTTTGAAGAGATTCCAGATTTTAGAGGTCACCTAATGCTGTGAAGAAAATAAGACAGTCCTGTTGATTGTAAGATTGCTGCACTTTTTCCCACAATGAGGAAGGCTAGTATTAGGTGAGATAATTACTGCTGCAGAGCATGTTTGGTTGCTGTTAAGTGACTGAGAAATAATCCATCATAAGTAAAGCTGCTGTTACTAGCAGCATTTGCCTTCATTTCTATGTGTATAAGAAATGGGAACATGTTTGAACTATCTGGCTCTTTAGGTATGAGTGTCTTTTGCCTGTAACTTCTGTGCTGTGCTACAGTAGTTTGTTTATACCTGTCATCTATCATATGGCAGATGAGAAGGAAAAAATCAATAAATAGCTATTTTACCTCCCACTAACTTACCATATGTTGAGATGCTTACTGTTGCTCACTTAGCACTCAGGCTTCAAACTGTGTGTTTCAACTTTCTCTTTAATGTAATTTACTTCTCTACTTAGTTTGGTAGGTGTAGTGCTCATCAGCAAGACATATCCTCTTTGTTCAAACTGAGGTCTTTAAAATAATGTGGAGATGGTGTATCGTGGTGCTTATATTTGTGGAACCTGGCGCCCTCCATCTTTTGTTGTATGGTGGGGATAATAGAAACCTCTTGCCTACTTAACTCATGTGATTAAAATGGGACACATTGTGAAGTTCTCCTCAATTAGCATGATCGGCTCCCGGGGAGCTGATTGGGGTGGTTCGCATTTTCCTCTCTAACGAGTAGAAAGAGTCTTTTGAGAATTGCTAAATAATTCAGACCATTAGGAACCTGTCAACTTAAACAATGCCCCTTCTGACCAGAAAAATGGTTGTGAGTGGTTGGACACCCTGGCAGATGTTGAACTTGTTCTCATTGTTCACTCTGCTTCAGGCAAATAGCTTTGCAGCAGCTTGCAGTATTTCTGCATCACTCTGTTCAGGCGGTGCGTGCTGGTGTAAGCAACACATGTTGGACAGACTTCATCTAGCTTTTATACCCCAGTATTTCTTTTAGTTAATTTAATGATACTGTAATAAGCTGCTAATATTGCCATTTACCACTTTTAGTACATTTGCCAGCCAGATCTAATGAAAAGCCACAATCAAGACTTAAAAAAAAAAAAAAAAAGCAAACAACCTCCCCTCCCCAAATTTGACTTTTTTAATATTCCTTTTGTTGTGTTAATTTCTTATTTTGAAGTGCTTCTCTACAAAAAGAATGATTAGAGGTATTGTTAAGCAGAATTTTCTATATACTCATCTAACCCTAGGATCTGAAACTTCTTGGGAAACATTCATGTCTTGAAAAATCCTATAAAATCATATGCATATGCAGGACTACTTTAGTTAAAATTCATTATGCAACAAGAGTTATTTCATATGCCTTTTGCTTCATGCAATTGAAGCAAACAGTGTTTTGACACAATTTTCCTAGAAACCTTGCCATAATTCTCCTTCTGTAACATTTATTTATGTCTGCAGATTTTTCTAATTTCATTGATGAACCAATGATCAGTATTTTAAAGAAAAATTGTTTAATAAGTTGGTTGGAAAACAGCTTCTTAAAGCTTCCTGTCCCCCCCGGTAACTGTTTGCACTTTTGTCTTGAATGGGTGATGGCAAATAGTCGATCTTGCACAAGCAATTAGCTGGTCTGTTGGATCAGTTAATGGAACAAGCAATGGTAGTAATGCAATGAGAAGTAACATGTGTGCTTTGTAAATATTTATGTTGTAAGATCTAGTGTATTGTTGTGACAAATTACTCCGCCTTCAAATATTTTTACATGTTTAATAGGCAAGGTTTTTTTAATGGCATGTGAGAAGGCTTCAGTTCTCATTTTTCAACCTAATGCATTCAAAAAACCTTTCCACTGTTATTTTTATGAGATTTGTCCAGGTTTTGAATTTTTGTTCCTACAAAGTAACAATCCTAAATTGAGAACGTTTTTACATATATCTATTGCAGTAAAAGAGCTTTTAATTATAGCTCAGAAGATACAACTACCTGGTTAACTAAAATTTGTTGCTGTCCACTGTGTATTGAAAAAGTGTATTGCTGAAATAGTGCTTATCAAAAAAAGATGCGTCAGCTCTGCTCTATTGATATTGAAAGTATTTCCCAACTTGATCTTGTGTATCAGTACTTCTCTCTTTGTGTTTCAAAAATGAAGCTTTTACCATAAGTTCTGAAGAAAAAAGACTTAAAAAGTGTGAGTCTCTGAGGCTGTGCAGGATGAGCCTGTCCATCGACGTAGGTGCCACTGCTGCTGAGGGCAGCCTTGTTCTCGGGGGTTAACTGTTGTGAGTGCCTTGTTGGTTTCAGATGTTGCATTGAGAACCCTGGCAAAACAACCTCTCTTTTTTTTTGCTGAGCATGACATTATATGGTATGGGATATCCTTTTTGTCTGTTGGGATCAGCTGCCCCAGCTGTGTCCTCTTGCCCACCCCAGCCTTGTCACTGACGGGACAGAGTGAGAAATACAGAAATCCTTGATGCTGTGAAGGCACTGTTCAGCAGCAGTGAAAACAGTGGTGTGCTATCACCACTATTTTGGTCACAAATCCAAAACACTGCAACACAGGGCCTACTATGAAGAAAATTAGCTCCATCCCAACCAGTCCCAGTACTGGCTTACTGATGGATCATTGCGGGCCAGGCTTCTTGCATCCAGCGTGCAAGTCACTGAAACTGAGGAGATAGATTTGCTGCATAGTTGTTTTTTTTTTTCTCTGCTAACTTCCCATTTTTCAGTAATCCTTATGCCACCTGCCTTGCCATCATGTGATCATGCTTTATCTTTCTTCATTTAATTCTACTGAAATTAATAAGACAGGCGCTATGGGCAGTTTGATTCCCCAACTATTCTCTGTAACACTTGAAAATAGATCATAACCACAAATAGTAAGCCCTTGTTGACAGCAGTGCTAAAGAACCATGCAACATAAAAGTAAAGGAAAAATTTCATCTTGCTTTAAACATTAAATGTGGCTAATTGCATGCCTTAAATGTTAGTGGATTCTCCCTGTTTTGGACACGGGGAAAACCCATTTGAGGGGAGCACAAGGTGTGTGTGGAGAGTGTAGAGCAGTTCCTCTCCCCTGCAGAGCTGGACAAGGGCACAGACTCCACAGGGAGGTGAGACTGGGGAGATCCCTTTGATTTGTTTTGTTACAGCATTTCACAGTGAGAACAGGAGATTCTGCCAGAAAGATAGTAGGCACTAAGGGCATTGTTAGTCTCTGTGACAACTGAGAGTACATGTACATCACATTTTCATTATTTAACATCTATTCTGACCTGTAGCCAGAGCTGTTAGACTTGTGTTGATGCTGCCATTTGGTAAATGAAATGACCTGCTTTCTGGCAAGCAGGAATGGGCTAACACACAGGCTCGTTTACTCTTTTTCCAAACTCCTCTGAATCAGAATTAAGTAATTAATGACTTCTCCTGGTTTTGTCCTTTTGTGTTTGACAAACATTTTGAGAGGAGACTAGGAAGCTGAGTGCATGAGCACTGGTTTGCAGAAAGTTGAGTTCTCAGAAATTGAATTGACATCTTCTAGAGGAATTTAATGGGGTGTAAGGTTTGCCTTCACCACTTGCTCAATGGGAGACCACTGTGTTTCTTGTGCAGTTCCCCTTCAAGGCAAAAATACCAAGAATGGACCTTAAGTACAGTTTAATGAGAATATTTCTTTAGCAGATGTTGCATGATTCAGATGTTTTAGTCACGAGATAAACAAGGCTTCGAAACTCATCCCTGGTTATTATCTTGTTGACAATAACATGCAATTATTTTTTAGCATTAGTTACACTTAGTATAGTGCAGCTTCCCAGCTTTCTTGAGAGCTCCATTAGAGGTTTCTGATTTGAGAAACCAAATTTCTTACTTCAAACTTCTTTAATTCCTACACAGATCCTGTTCCAAAGAGCATGGGAACATGTTTTGGATTTCATGGGAAGACTGTACACATCTGCCAGTCTGGTTAAGCTACTGATATCTTTCCACATGTGCCCATCCAGCACCCATCTGTGGAGCATTAGTCGAGGGACCTTATGGACCAGGGATTTTCACACAGCTCAGCTGTATCAGTGTCAAGTGAGCTAGGCAGGAGAGGGCCAGAGGCAAAACGACGAACTGATCTTTCAGAAATAGACTGAACTGTGTCTAGCAAAACATATTTTATAGGGGTGGCATATGTGTATAAAAGTAGGCTGACTTTAGGGAAGGAGGTGTGTCATTATCTCAGCATGAATACTGGGAATATGTGCATTTTCTATGTTTTTCTTCATGAATCTCCATTGCTTAGGAAACAAAACCATGGTGACAGTGTGATGTCCTAGCACTTTCAAAGTAAAATCTAAGGTTTTTTTAGTGTAAAAGTGGTATAAAAGGTAGGTTAAATAGCTGTCTTTTTGAGAATTCATTTCTCTTAATCTATAAAAATAAGTTAGGGGCTTTAAAACATCTTTTTGGAGGGAGAGAAATGAACTCTGAAAATTAATACACAGAACTTTATTTTTAATTCCATTGAGGACTTCTCTGCACAAACTACAGTTTGTTTTTACTGTAAAACAGATGTTAAGAGCCATTAAACTAGCAGAGGCATACATTAACACAAGCTATGGAGTTTCCTCTTGCTGTATTGAAATACCCTTTAATTTCCTGTGTGACGTAGCAGCTCTCTAGAAAATAAGGATAATGGCACCCTTCTCTTTCCCAGCGATGTTGTGATGATGATACATTTGTGGAAGATTGTGAGGCACACAAATACTTCACAAAGTAATAAGAGATTAATTTATTGTTTTCACCATGGGGCTTGCCTACTCTTTGTTTATCTCCAGAGAATATGTCATCAGGTTGTCCCAAGTTGCTAATGGCAAGGCAATGGGTGAGAAAAGGGGGACAAAGTGGATGTGGAGACTCAGTTTTGGGGATGTAATAAAGAAGGATCCTCATATTGTAACCCACAAGCTAGACTGTACCAAATAAATCAAGTAGAAGTCAGAAAAGTGTGCCTTCAACATGCAATGTCAGTCATCATCATGGCTAGGCTTTGCGAACGAAGATTTGGGAAGGGCTCTACCCACGTTTGTTACAAGCGTGTTGGTGGCTAAAAAGGCCAATATGAGATAGGAACGTCCAGTTGCAAAAGGCACAGTAGAAAGACTCCTTAGATGGTATATTCTGCAAGGCACGATTCTTTCTGTGTTGTCTTTTCTCCTCGAGAGTGATCCTGTGTGCTTTCTCAAAAGCATCAGCAGCGTTATAGATGGTGTGTCTCCAGACCTCCCGGTTGGAGGCCAGAGTAGACCAGTTATGATGATCAATATGGCCAAGGGTGAGATGTTGTTTCAGGGAGTCCTTGTATCTTCTCTTTGGGGCTCCTCTCTTGCGGCAGCCGGTGGCAAGTTCACCATAAAGCAAGATCTTAGGGAGGCGGTGGTCCTATGCAATGTCAGTATGCTAAAAGTAATCAGTTAAGTATGTTAGAGGTGAAATTTTGAAAATAAAATTTATTTGAAGATAAAAGAACTTGGGGGTATCAACTGGAGTCTTGAGACCAAACTTAATGAATGTTGATTGCCTTGTTACAAAAAGTGGGAATGCGTCAATGGAACTGGCTGATAAAAAGTGAAAGACATAGTGAATACACAGGTGGATTAGAAATAATGTAGTAAATAGCTGAATGACCCCCAAGACTGGAATGATCAGATACAGTGAACTTGAAGAAGGATAAAGTACTGGGTTGAGTGCTTTGCACTGGTAGCAAGAATGCCTATTCACATTTGGGAGTAACTCTGAAAATGGAAGTGAAAGGGAATAGACAGCTTTATTACCTGGTACTGGAAGATTGTGAGGCATTAATGTGATTCACCTGGGTCCAAGGTTATGTTGGTCCAGGTATTTTTAATTGAATTGAGGAAGAGTCACTGTCATTGAAAAGGATGCTGGAGAGGCATCTTTGGGAATAGTATTTATACTTCTGAACATTCATCTTTAAGAAAGATAAATTCAACAGAATAGGTGATGATGAACTGGTTGGATACTAATTTTATCTAAGGAATCATTTGAACATGTTTTAATGACCTAAGAGATGAATTTGTGGGTAAAATGCAGTACTCTGTGTGAGAAGGGGGGTAGGACCAGAGGCCAACTGTTGCTCCCCCGAGAGACCTGGTACTTTGACTCATGAGCTGTCATTGCTTCCATGTTAGTCCCAGAACTTGGATCTGGCCTGTTAGTGAAATGATTGGACCACAGCAGTGCTAAGGGAAGAGAATATAACCGTACCGGGAAAATGAAAAAGAAAATAGTCTGCTTTGCACAGGGAGTAAAGTTGTTTCCAGAACAAGCGGATGTGAAGGCCCTGGATGTATTTTCAGTTGTAGAATTAGCAGTATGGGCATAAGTCATGTTCTGCTGTATTAGGTTTTACAAAAACTGGCCTGTGGAACTCGCTTGTGGAAAACTTAATGGAGGTCAGTAAAATTCAAAGGATTTAACCTTTGCTTTGATGTATTCAGTGCTAATATTGTCGACCTGTGGAGTTTGAGAAGAGATCTGAGTTGTTGCTATCCAGTGGAAGAGTTAGGTATAACTGGGCTTTGGAGATGAAATAAAATTTTGTTCTGAATTACTCCAAAGCTGCTGGGTTCTGAAGTTTCCTACGTAATGAGTCAGGATAGTGGACACAGTGGAACAGGGGTCCACTTTTAGGTGGCTGTTCCTCTGTTACTGTGCAAATCATTATTTCACTTTTGTGGACATATATAATGATTTTGGGCTTTTGTGGGTCACTAATGATTTTTATTATAGTGTTCATGTGTTTCTTTTCAACTGAACACGTCATCTGCAGTGTAACTTGGCTGTATTTTCACGCTTGGCACTTGAATGTAACTGTGCAATTTTATTAGAATATTTGAATAAATGCCTTGTTTTTTGGCCGAGTTTGTTCACCAACTGTTGCTGCGATCAATGAAGTGTTGAGCTTTTCTGATAATAAAGCAATTGTGCATGCACCTAACTACAGATTTAACAGCTTAACTCTGCATATTGAACTCGGGGATTCCATTTACAAGTAAAAAGACATTTTATCTGCGGTCAGTTATTAGAAAACAATTCTTTCCACGGGAAAGTATAAATGTCTGACAAAAGAAAGTAGTAAGGAAGAGAGCACCAGAGTTTACGGTTGTATACATGATGCTGTTGTGTAGAGTTGTTGAACACGACTGAGAGCTGCTCTTGAGAGTGGTGTGGTTCCCGCTGTGGTTGGAGGAATTACATTTTTGCCAGGGTGTCTCACTCAAGGATGTTGGGGATACTCACTCCCTCCTAGCAAGCTTGGAGGGAAAGAAAAAAAAAAAAGCCAGGGGGAAAAAAAACCACACACAAAGGAAAAAAAGAAAAAAGAAAAAAAAGGGGAAAAAAAAGAGGAGGAGACCCTGGAGCTACCCTCAGGCAGGCAAACGCTTTGCCACTGAGCAGCCTTCCAAGCAGCTTTTCTGTGGAAGCAGCTTGGAGGCTGAGGAATGTGGGGTCAGACAAGAGCTCAGTCACGGTGTATTCCCCGGCGGCTGCCCGGCATGGTGGCAGACCGGCCCGCGTAATCGTTTCAGACGGAAAACCGTGGAAAACCACTCTCTGGTTAAGTCTGCATCATGCTGTTCCACCAATGGAAAAAATTGAACTGGAGGAGGGTGTGTAGCCTGCAGACAAAAATACATCCAGCCTCGCGCAGGATCTGTTTTTAGTTCCTAACGGCTCAGGGTTTGAAGTGTTAGGCACAGTTTCCTGGCATGCCCAGGGCAGGGACAGTCCGTGTGTCTGCGTGTCCGTGTTCCCGTGGCAAGACTTGGGGCAGCCGGGAGTCAGCGCCCCATTCAGCTGAAGTCAGCGCTCGGGGGAAGGTAAGTAGGAGCGGGAAGTGGAACTGGAGACGGGGAGGGGGATGTTGGGGGAGAACAGTCAGTTCCCTGCTCACCGGCTGCCAGCCAGACTTGGAGCACTGAAAGAAAAGCGGAGAAAGAAAAGCGGAGAAAGACTTGGGAAGCCTCTGAAAACGGAGGGCAGAGTGGGCCGCTGCGATGCCAGGACTTGCAGCCCCTGTGCTGCCTCTGCTATCAGTGGCTGCACTCAAGATGAATGGTTTTCCTCTAGAAAAGAGTTCTTGGTGTTTATCTGTCAAACTCCATTAGCCTGAATTGCTAAATAAACCAGTGCTGGGATTATTTTACAGTTCTGCAATGACAGGGCTGGATTTTTTTTTGAGGCAAAGTATGAGAAAGTATGATAGTACTATGGTTTCTGTAATGTTAAAGTGACCCTTCCAATACAGTATGTTGAATAATCCCTCAGAATCTTTTTTTTTTTTTTTTTTTTTTTTTTTTATTATTCTGTCTATTCTTGGTAATACTTAAAGTGATTTATGACAAATAGTGTAGCCAAGCAAGGGTGTTATGATGGCGTAGTGTTAGAGGAAAAAGTTTCAGTCAACATTACTACCAATACTGAACTGGGATGCTATGGAAAACCAAAGCTTCTGTATCTGGCAGAGGTGGGTCCTGCACAGGTTATCATCTTTCTATGTAGATTTTCAGTACATAACTGTACAACACTTGTGAAAATGCTATGTTCTGTGGCACAGACAAAATAAAAAAGAGGCAAATGCCCAAGAAATGGAGAAGTGTCTTTCACCCCTTCCCCCTTTTGGGTTTGTGGGGGTTTTTTTGTTTTGTTTTCCTTTCTTTGTTTGATTGGTTTTTTTTGTTGTTGTTGTGGTTTTGTTTGTTGTTTGTTTGTTTGTTTTGGGAGATTGTTTGTTTTTGTTTTTTGGGGTTTTTTTGTTGGTTTTTTTTGTTTGGTTGGTTTTTGTTTTGATTTTTGTTTGGTTTTGGTTTTTTTGGTTTGGTTTGGGGAGAGTTTTGTTTGTTTTGTTTTGGTTTGGTTTTTTTTTTTTAACAGGAGTGATTAATTGCTTGTGCAATGCATTCAAAGTTTGCAGCTTTGTTTATCCTTGTTGCTGATGTGGTCACTGAGTTAATTTTGTACACTGGTGACTTCATTCTGGTAATCATACATTTCTTTCCCTTTCGGGTGGATGATTTGATAATGTTATTCAATATATAGCAAGTTACAATTTAGAAGAAAAGGCTGGAATTTTTTTTATCTGATCACCTTCAATGGGAGAAGGGTATCCATGTACCATGGAGGAGAGGACCCTCTGAATAGGGCACTCTGTAGCTCTGAAGCTGCAAAGCAAATTTTTTAGTGGGGAAACATAATCCTCAGTGTACTCTTACTGTTCTTTTAATGTGTGAGTAACATGCTGGTACTACAGGGGTACAGGAAAGGAAGCCTTAAGCTGTGTTACTGCTGTAGAGCTCTTGGCATGCAAAAATCAAGATCTGCTTTCAATTTTCCAAGGAACTGTGTCTCAAGTTTACTTTCGGTGTCTAAATCCTAGATCCTCTGTCCTCTTCAGGAAGTCTCAGAGCCAAAGGTAGGAAAGCATTTACTTTGGAATCGACACCCTTGGGTCTTTATGAATGTGTAAACTGAGAGTAGAAAAGACATCCCAAACATGACACCGTTTCCCTCTCCCACTTGTGGAGTGGACTGTGTAATAGGGGACAGGCAGGAAGTCCAGCCCCTGTCCCTCAGCCTGAAACACACTGTTCTACCAGTTGCTAATGGAAGTTTTTCTCTGGTGTCATGGGTTAAGAGTTGGTCCGATAGACTTGGAATGTGTTATGCCAAAAAGAACCTTTGTGGGCAGAATGTGTTGATGTTCCTGTCTTGGATTGTTCATCCTTTCTGCCATTTGCTTCTTGTTTTGGTAGGGTCTGTGGGGCTACTCAAGATATGGCGTTTTGAGCTGTATCCTAGTCCAAAAATAACCTTTCTCCTACCTTCATCAAAGCTGATGTTTGGGTGGGTATGCGTGAGAGAATATCCCCATAGCTACATGCCAAGTATGGTTGTATTTGATATGATGAGGTGGTTACTACCAGAAAAGACAAGAAAGGAGAAAGGTAGATGTTCTTGGCAGAGCTTTGGGAATCCTGGTTTGACCAGAAAGCCCCAGTCTCCCCTCCTGTTGTTATCATAAGTGAGGAGGGCTGAGGCAGAGACCTCTTCAGGAGTTTGTCTAGGTGAAGACTGCAGATTTGAGCTCAGTCTCCAAAGTGTTGTTACTCCACAGCTCAGGGTGGGCAGTGATGCTGGAGCCCAGTTGTGGCTCCTTTCAGGCGCACTATCCTCCCCATCTGAGGCCTCAGGCCTTGAAATCCCTTGAAAGCACTGTGTTAATCTGCATCAGGACCTGCCAGTATGCTTACAGCTGGAGTAGGTTGAGAAGAAAAGACCTTTCAGATCACTGAGTTCATTTACCCTTCAAGGGTAGGAAATAGACCCTTTGACATATCAACTCTTTAACTACTGCAGCTACTGCATTGAGCAAAGATGTCAGCTGGCACTCCTGGTGTTGTGTGGTTTTTGTTTTTTGTTTTTTTGTTTTTAACAAGCTTAATAGCTTTTATTTAAATGGATGCGCATTTTAGCCATTGTGTATAAATTCAATAACATTTACAAATGGTGAAATTTGTTTTTGCTGCCAAAGAAAAATAAGACCCTAGAGATTTAGATTATATCAGCACTGGTGTAATATGATAAGGATCTTCAGGCTTGACTCAACCTTCCATATTACACTAACTTGAAAGCTATAAGGCTTAATTTAATTAAGCTGCCAGTATCTTGGACCCAGAAGAATTGGGTTGAGTAAAAGAAGGAATCACATCCCAGGTACGGGATGTGTAATTCCGTTGTGATATAACTATGATGCAGTATAGACCTGTTGGAATTAATGTTATTTTAAGAAAAGTAACCAGAAAAGGAGACTGTCCTTTTCTTGCTTCAACTGTGAAATTAGAAGTCCATATGCAATGTACTTATGAGTCACAGCATGAAAAGAATTGTCTGGGGTCATAATGGCTACTTATGTTTAATGAGAAAAACGATTGGCTTTAATTTGATCTGTAAGCTACCAAACAGTTTCTAATACTGGAAGCTAGAACTCTATAGAGACTAATGAGTCAGTGAGGAATTCTGTCTTTAAACTGAATTTTTAAGGCAAAATAGTCCTTTTTTTTTTTTTTTAAATACAGGCATACTTGTGGTGTTTTGGTTTTTCATTCTTTGAATACAGTGATATATAATGCAAAGTATCTTGCCAAGAATACCACAGTATAATTATTATGGTATATTTTTATAATAGGAATGTGATTGAGATTGCAGGAATAAGAAATCTGCTTCTGATTTGTAGAAGCGTGTAACCAAACTGCGTAGTTCTAAAACATACAGTAAATTGTTTCCAGTAAGAAACTCCACATTTAATCCAGCTACAGTGTTGTGCTAACCTGCCCCCCTCATTAATTTCACATATCCGTCCATACACAGTCATGCAGGAAGGGGAGGGCAGGTTCACATTCTAGCATTATGTATTACTTTCAGATTAAAAGCCAGAGTAGATTAAAAGTTAATTAAAGCTTCAAACCTGCAATTCTGAATCCTTATAAGAATTCACAAAGCACAGTGATTCTTTTGAAAATTTATGAACACATTAGTATCTGAAAGTTAGTTATATACAATTTCAAACACTTTGTAACCCATTTAAAATTGACAGTGTTTTAACCATTAGGTGAAAGAGGATGTAAAAGTAGTTTGAGAGAAAGGGTAGGAATTGCTCAGGCAATTAAAACAAACAAAAAAACAACACAAAAGGCTTTTCCTGATGTGAAAACCCACTAGTGTAGTTGATGTACACCTAAACATGCAACATTTCTAACTTGATCTGCCATTAAAATAAAACAGGTTGGTAATTTCATATTAACGAGGGGATTCTCTGTTTCCTTTTTTTTATTACTTTGAAATACTTTCAGATTCTCCACTACCTCAGCTCCTCTAATCCTGATGACAGTCTCTTGTGGTGCGCTTATGAGCCATGCACTCAGGGCAGCTGCGTATGTAAAGACCCTGGCACTGTGTGTTCTCCTCTCCGTGCCTTCCTGCTCCACATGTGCAGTCCAGAGGTGCCATCACAGCCCTGCTCTGTGGTTGGGAGTCTTTACCTGCCCTTGTAGAAATACAATTTTTAAACACAGCAGAAAGCACATGACTCCTCTTGCTTCATCACTGGAGAGTAGTTGATGAGATACACTCTGCCCTTAATATGTAAAGGGCCTTTGGAAAAGTAATTATGTCACTGCAGAGTGAGTTGAAGCTCTGCCTTTCTTTGGCAGATGTTTATACCCATGTGGATGGCTGTGAGGGACTGTGCCCAGTGGCAGGTACTCCTGGTAGGAGTCCTATCCCCTCTTGAAAGGAACTGCACTGGTACAGGTAACAATCCTCTTGTTGGTGAAGAAAGTCTGAAGAGGTTGTGACACGTGGTTGCTGCTTAAGCTACAAGTGAAAAATAAAATACTTGGCTAGTTTCTTTCTTTCTTTCTTTCTTTCTGTCTTTCCTCCCTCAAGAAAAGGCTTTCTTAAAACGTTTAAACTGTGTCCTGGTGTGTCATTGTGAAGAACTGAGAAGGTGGGGGTTGGTCTCTTCTCCCAGGTAACAGAGGAAATGGCCTCAGGTTGTGCCAAGGGAAGTTTAGATTAGATATTGGAAAAAAAATTCTTCATTTGAAAGGTTGGTCAGGCATTGGAATAGGCTGCCCAGGGAAGTGATGGGATCACCATCCCTGGAAGTTCTCAAAAGGCATGTGGGTGTGACATTATGGTTTACTGGTGGACTTGTCAGTGCTGGGTTAACAGTTCAACTCCATGATCTTAGAGAGATTTTCCAACCTTTGTGATTCTATGTGGATCTTATTTTATAGGGACAAGGCAGCTAGCTCTAACTATTACCTATTTTTTTAGCTCTTAATCTAGCTATTCTTTTAAATGCCTTTTCCTTGTTAATGATAGGAAGTTTTAAATTTAACCTCTTCTGCTGTGCATGAAGATTTTTGTTCCTGATAGCACTGGAGACTCTCATGAGTTCCTGCATTTCTTAATGAGCCTTCACTCAGTGGTGCCTGTTTGATGGGATGATGTTATCCTCCTCTAGACCAATCCATTCTGTTCTCTTTTTTTTGTTGTTTTTGTCATTGTTTTTGCCACTTTTGCATGGATGCCATGTTTAGTAAAGTAAGAATCAACTTCCCTGTAAGTCTTCAGTAGTTTTGTGAGGATGTTCAGCAGGGATTAAATGGTTAATCGTAGATCACTTGTTATTCAACTGCCAGTGAAGATTGGTTTTAACCAGCCATCCAGAGGAATTAAAGACATCAAAATACATCAGAGAGAGAGCTTCGGTACATGTGTTTGTCTCATGAGGGTAACTTTTTGATCCAGGCTAAAGTTTAACCTTGCTAGGATTGACCGTTAGTTGAGCTTCTTGAACGTCCTGGATGGTGAGTCTCAGTCAGGGAAATCTGATGAACCTCCCTAGGAAGGGCATAGTCTCTTCTCTTTTAGTAACTGGTATATGGCCACTGTCTGATGCTGACTGTGGTTGTGGAACATTCAGCCTGGGTCTGTGCTTGCTTCCCATCTAGAAGCTTGACATTTTCTGACCTGTAGTTTTAGAAAGTCTCAGCCTGGTTAGTGTGACTGTATGGGAAGCAGATGTCTGACAGTAGCAAAATTGTGTTTGGTATGTGTTCCCGCTGTAGCAGATGAAAGCAGTGCAGGAGCCCATATCCCTTTACTCAGATCTTCCACCAATTCATAATGCAATATTTCCTAGTTATATCTCATATGCAAACGTAGTACTGGGATATTATTGCTCTGATTTACTTTTGCTTGCAATATGGTTAGTGAGTCAAGTTTGTACACCTCTGAGAGATTAAGACTGGAAAGGAAAGCACCCCTGCAACTGCTGAGCACTACTTGTATGTGTGCTTACCTTAATCTTAGAAAGTAATTTTCTCATCTAGCTTTCATAAAGCAACCTAGCTGTGGTGGTAATAATTAGGGAGTATAGGTGGCAGGCGCTTCTCCGGAATGCCTGAGCTCATATGTTTATTTTTGGAAGTAAAAAAAAATCTGGGAGAACTTTACGTGGAGAAGCCCCAAGGTGGGGAAATGCATTTTTAGCTCTAGGATTATGACTGGTGTTAATGGTTGGGTGTGGTGTGGATGGTGGGGTTCCCGGATTAGTATGTTTGCATAGCTGGGTTTTTTTGAATGTGTCAAGGGGAACCAGGGTGAAGACTGAAAACTTCTTTTTTAAGGAATGCGGTTATAATTGAAAGCAAATACACTCTTAATAGTCATCTTCAGGCACAGTGAGCTGCTTTCTAATTATGCTGATTATAATTGCTGAAAATATTCATAGAAACTGGTTTTGCTCACAAGAAGTATTCATCCCTCTGCATAGGAAGCAAGAAAAGCACCTTGTCTTCTGCAGTGATAGGTTGCTGTGAGAAAAATAGTGGAAGCTGAACTCTGTGCCCTGCACTGTAATTTCCGGGGCTTCCACAGATCAATAGTGTAAAACACCATAAGTGTTTGGAGTGAGCACAGTCAGAGTTTGTATGTGACCACCACCCAGACCCTGTGCCACACTGCCTTTGGGGGTAAGCTGGCTTGCTCTGCTCCTGCTTCACCAATTGGAATTAGCAGAAATAAAATTGTTTCACACAAATGTGAAGCAAGCAAAAGGCATGACAGCTGATTTCCGGGGTGATGGTCTTTGTGCAGCTTCATAGATGCCCCAATGGGCTATCGCAGCGTGCGCGGATGTTGAGCCTATCATAACTTTCTGGATGGCCGGAATGCTGAGGAAAATCCCTTGGGGCTATTTCTATGGGATTTATTGACTGTTCTGTTGTAGTGCAGACTGATTCCTGCACAGACTGAGACACTGTTTTGTAGACATTGTACCCTGAGATAAATTTATTCGTTCATCCATTATGTGACCTGTATATGGGATCAGACATGTACAATGGACCCTGGTAGCAGCAGCTCAAGCCTTAATGAATTGAATGTCTGTCTTTTGAGTTTCACAACAGCAGCTTGCTTACTACCTACTCTGTTAAAAGGATTACCTAACCATTGCACAATCACTATGGAGACCAGATGGTCTTTTTGCCTGTTTCTTTAGACAAATTGTGTTTAGTGTTTCCTTATGAATAGATATAAGCCCTTCAAAGCCCCCTTGTTGAATGTACTTTCTGCTCCCAGATGAAGAATTCTGAACATAAACTCATTGCTTGTTTGGGGTCTGTGCCTCTTAGATATAGGAAGGCAGTTTTGCTGGGTGTTCGCAATTTGTTCAGCAGCTTGGAGCTTAGGAAGTTTGTGTGTTTTCTTCTGTTAACCTTGAATCAATAGTCTTTTGTTCAATCAAAGTTGTATATGACACTTTGAAAACTGTTTACATAAAGGAGTGCACTTAGCAGCATAGGCAAATCAATCCTGAAAGGCAAGCGTGTCATAAATAGCAACCTTCCAAATTGTTGGAGAGAATAAGCAAATTAAACAGATTTTTTTGAGTGTAAAATGAAAGTTCTGAGGCTGATCTGTTTTATCAAATATCTTCATGATAACAGCTGTGAATTTATCTTTATAGGTTTGTAGCATCTCTATCATGATATTCTTTTCTAAGTAATTTATTTGCTAACCTTTTTCTAGGTTTGCTGTTAAGACTGTTTTTGGTTCTAGTTTGCAACCTTTACCTTTGTTTTTGGTAAGGTTAGCAAAATACCTAGTTACCAGTGAATTAATTTAAGTATCGTCAAGGTTCTTATACAGTGAATAGCCACAAAAGGAGCAAAATCCAACATGTTCAAATCAAGTAGGTACTCAATTGAAAATGATGAAGAGTAGCCACGGAATTTAGGCAGAAAAGAATAATTTTGGTGGTAGTGTATTAAGAATGGTTTCTAGCTGTAATGCATTTTCCAAAACTGAGTCTAAGATGCTGTACAACTTCTTTCCTACTAATGTTTCAATCCCTACACTGCTGGTGTGTTCTGTGATCCAGCTTTGGTTCTTTTGCTGTGAGTTGCAGCCTTTGTGTGCCAAGTAAAGAGCCAATACTTTCAGAGTGTTAGGAAGAACTTGGGTCTTGTTACCTTTGAGTGTGTGCAATGTTTGGTGCTGCCTTTTTCTTGTTTTACTGGCAGATTTACTTAAAATCAGAAGAAACCTAAAGAGAGAGGTTGCTGGGTGGCTGCTGGAGTGAATTGCATGGTGGCCTTTTGCTGGAAAGATCATAGTTGGAATCCAGGCATGGGGAAGGATAAACAGATGCTGTAGGACATTGCTCTGATCGGTTTGGTCCACATTGTAATGGATCACTGCGCAATCATGCCAACTGTAATTGGTCTTCCAAAACGAAAACTGGAGGGGGCTCAAAGTTTATCTTTACTTGTCAGTGAGAGGGGAGAAAGAAAGAATTAGAAAATAAGACACTTAGTGACTTTTTTGTCCTAATTCAATTCCAGTTGTTAAAGTATGTTGATAAAAATGTGTATCTTAAGTCCAGGAGTTCCCTTCACCAGCTTTCTCCGTTTGTAAACTCTGATTTTTTTTCTTATTCATTTTGCTTACAGTTGGAGTAAAATGTAAGTTCTATTTGACCGAAAACCTTTTTTTTGTCTGTTTGGTGTTTTCTAGGAAGGCTGCATGCAACTCATCCTGGGTTTGGCAAGCGTAGTAAATGGCCACGTAGACAATGCAGAGCATGCTAACTGCTAACCGCGCCCATGTTTGAGTGATCCTACAGGTTTGCTCTTTGTTTTATACTATACTTTTAATCTGTAAGTGCTCAGGGCTAGAAGTAGGGGTGTCAAAACATATACAAACCCTAGAAGATAAGAAGACTGTGCTTTCACTGTGGCTTATTTTGATGAAATTTTAGTGAGGTGGCAATGTATTCTCCTACGGGTGGTAGTCTGAGATCCAATGTGTAAAGCAGCATAGTGCCAATGGAAAAAGTACATTAATGTTGTTTCTGTAAATTGCGAATAGTGGAGATTCACTCCGAGTAACAAAAGGAACAGAACAGTTTTTTTACTTTAGGGTGCACTTCATGTAGGTTTGAAATCTTCAGTCACCTCACTGGGGCAATGTAACTGCTCCACTGTGTGCCATTCACTGTGAATTCTGTGAAAAGCTGAAGAGCATTTTACTAAGTGAACTATCGAACTGCACTGTGCTGAATGAACATAATGCAGTTTTGTGCTGTAGTGGAAGATGAGGCTATTTGCTAACTGAGTTATTTTTTGTTTGATTTTTGGCATTTTTTTTTTTCTTTCTCCTAGATTAACTCCATTTAAACACAAAGCTGGGGTTTAGTGAACATTTTGTTGAGGCAACACTTGGTTGCACAGAAATCAGTCAAGCTAAAACTGCAATGGGCTTTCCTCCTGGCAGAAGGGATTTCTCTGAAAGTACAGTTCACTCTACATCTAAGTTATTATTATCTTGCTGTCTCCCTTTCATTATGCCGTTGTTCTTGGGAGCCAGAGATTTTGTAAGTTATAAGGACGTTGCCAAGTGTGTGGGTGGAGAAAGGTGTTGACATGATTTCAATGGAGTTAGATTCCAGCATTATAACAGCAGGGTAATGAACCATACAGAGAATAGACTTTCCTAGGCTGCCCTTAAAATAAGTTCAGTTATGAATTTAATGTTGTAAATGGCTATTTAATGGCTTTTTTTGAAACAATTGTTTCATATCATTTTTTAAATAGACGTTTTCCTGTGTAAAGGGTAAAAATGGTCTGTTATTTTTTGCTCTGTCTTCTAGCCATTGTTTCTAATGAAACTCTTCTTAGTTTAGTGGAAAATGGGGAATTCAGAAAGCCAATACAGTCTTCAGGGATCAAAAAGTCATGCTGCTGCTACAGCTGGTGCCAAGCAGAAGCCTTGCTCTCTGAAAATTCGCAGCATTCATGCTAAAGATGAAAAGTCTTGCTCTGTGCATGGATGGGGACATACCAGCAGTGGCTCAAACTACAAATCAAGGTCCCTTGCCAGAAGCTGCCTTTCACACTTCAAGAGTAGTCAGCCTTATTCATCCAGACTTAGTGACACTGTGATGAAGGTCCCCAAAAGCAATGCCCATGCCAAACACAGGACAAATGCCTCAGGGGACTACTGCCAAGGAAATAATGCAATGTTTTTGCCGGAGAATGGTTTCCACTATATTGACCTTCAAGCTGGAAGTAATCATGCTGCCTCTCGAGAATGCAATGGCCACATTTTAAATTGCTATGGAAAGAATGAGAGTCTTGCATCAACCTCCCCATCAGAGGACAGGAAGAGTCCAAAAGTTCTCATTAAAACACTGGGGAAACTGGACGGGTGCCTGAGGGTTGAGTTCCACAACAGCAACAACAGCAAGGTACCGACAGAGGAGTCCAGTGGACCAGTGCAGTTGCTGAGGTATTCACCTGCCTTGGAATCTAAGCCAAATAACCTGCTGGACGTCAGGAGGAACTCCAGTGCAGACTGTTCTTCAAGCCATCGTCTGTCACCTACTGATTCAAGGCTTCGATCTAGTAAAGGAAGCTCCCTCAGCTCCGAGTCTTCATGGTATGACTCTCTCTGGGGCAATGCTGGGGACATTAATGAGCTGGATGGTTCATATTTGACCAGGAGCACTCCGGATACAAGCATTCGAGCCAGTTTCCCAGCAAGCGAAAACAAGAAGTCCTTCAACCAAAGTTCATCTCTTTCCTCACTTCGAGATCTCTATAAGGATACAAATTTGGAAAGCACTCCTCCACCTGGGATCAGGCTGTCTGATGAGTATATTGGCACTCCTGGTAGCCTGAGCAACCGTGTCTCATTTGCCTCAGACATTGATGTTCCCTCCAGGGTAGAGCAGGGAAGTCCTGCACGTTACACCTCCTACACACTCCCATGCAGGAAGTCTAAGCCTCTCAGTGAAGATGCATCCAAGAAGGATACATTAAAAAACCGAATGCGACGCATCAGTGACTGGACAGGAAGTCTGTCAAGGAAGAAAAGGAAGCTGCAGGTATGTACAAACCCCAGTCTAAGTGTCTGAAAATTGGTTTGTAGATTCCTCTTATAAGCATAGTGATTGCATCATGTTTGTCTTTCTTGCAGGATAATTACTTGCTTATCTCTTTTAGTACTTTACGGAATTCTGAAAAGTACTGCATCCCTGGTGCTGTCTGAAATGTCAACAGCAAGAAAAGATATATGTTTCTGTGTGCAATTTTCCCTTCTTAAGTTAACTCCAATCTTTGCAGCCTAATGTCTCAGTGAATTTGCTTTTGAAATCATTGCATTACTTAAAAAGTGACTTGGAGTTTTTAAGACTTCTTTTTGTTTCAACTATGAAAATATAACGCTATATATATGTGCTATGAATCAGCATACATTGTCTAAAGAGTGTAGAAGGAGTAGTAGAAAGAGGACATTGTAACTATCTTTGCAGATATTCTCTGTCTGTGTTACTGGCTTCACCACTCACTGTGATTTCACTATTGGTCTGTCTCTAGCAAGGCAAGCAACTGTATTGACCAGAGCTGCTGGTTCTGCCTCCACCTCCTCTGAAGACATTGCATGGAGCAACCTTCTCCTCCCTGTGTGTCAGCTTAGTTAGCCACATGGAAAAGCTTGAGTTGCCATCTGGCTCACTGGGAGATGGTAGTGTGAAGAAGGAGATGGGAAGAGGGCAAGAGGGAGAGAAAGGATGTTTCCTAGAAGAATTTAAGACTAATCCCATTAATAGGACTTTAGAATGCCTCTGGTCAGGAATGAAATTCTCATCTCTAGCTGTAGGCCCCACAGTTGGGCTCTTTAAATACCAGACTGTGCCTGGACTCTGCACATGAGTTTGCAAGCTGAAATGGAGGGCACAGACCTATTTTCGTTTTGGTTTGGACTTTTATTTTTTTTATTTTATTTAATCTTCCCTAGTGTTTCTCATACAGGAACAGTGACTGTGCTTCCCTAAATGAAGGGTGCTCCCTTTCAGCAACGTTGAGGAGGTTCTGGCCACTTCAGAGGTTAGCAGAGAGTGAAGGGAACACCCACTTAGGCAGCAGCTAAGCAGTAGCCTATACATGCTTTATGGGGCATGTAGGGCAAACACTGTCTCCTGTGCTGGAAATTCAGACAAATATTGTGCTTAACAAGCATCTGTCATTGCAATGTAAAACTCTATCAGACTCTTAGGCTCAGAAATGAGGTTTGCCAATGTGGATCCTAGGTAGCAGCTACAGAACTGGGAAATGAAAATGAAAGCCGTTTATTTGGATCACTTCTTTTATGAGTTGCTCCTCATGTGTTTTATCAGATGCTATCTTTTCACCTTCTTACTCAGCTGTGAAAGAGAAGGCAGAAAAAACTGGAATCACGGAGGAGCCTCAGTGCTGTTTTCCAGAATTCTTCACTGGTTTCAACATCTCTAGCGGTTCTGGATTTTACTGCCAGGCTTTACATATGATTTCTGCATCCCAGACCTTTGCCATGTATTACTTAGTTATGACATTTTCAGAACGGTATTTGTGGTGTGCGATTCATAGCTGTTTTGAATTCACTGTGCAGTGAACTGGCTTCAGACACAGCAAGGAAGTTTGGCTGGCGAGATTACATCAAACTTGAATCAGATTCTGGTAGAGGGAGAGCAGCCCTAGCTCCAAAAATGGTGGTTTCTTAGAAAAAGGCATAGGAAATGGTTAGTCACTGATTTTAATCAGACAAGTATCCAGCAACAGGAAGGACAAGAGGGAAGTAGTGAATGTTTATAGTTTTGCAGTTCCTTGTGAGGCTTGGTTGGTTCCTTTCCATCTTGCATGCTTTGAGTAAACTGCTGTCTCTTCAGGGGTTTGCTGTGTTGTAGTTTGGTAATGATGATACTCTCACTAGGCCCTTTGGCTTAAAAATGCAGAAATATCATGAGTGGTTATGATCTGTTAGATGGTTAGTCCTGTTTGCAGGACTGTTCATCTCAGCAACTGTAGTCTCTGTGCCTTGCTCTGAACATTGTGTCCCTTCATCGTTACATTACTAAGAACTGAATATGAGTCACTTGGGCTGGTAAAAGCTGGAATATTTCCCTGTAAGTGGGCCTAAGTGGTGGTGCTGGCTGGGTGGATAGTCCCTCCAGCTGCCCCAGTGGAAACAAGTCAGCCAAACTGCCTGCTTCATGGGGATGCAGGACCAGGAAGCACAGGTTTGGGATATTGAGGCCAGACCCTTGACTCTAGAAAGGCAGTGGAATTTAATCCTCTTTGTGAATGAATTGCAGCTTAAACACAGGTAGACTTTTCCCCATCTCGAAGGCTCTTTCCAAACCCTCTTACTCTGATGCTTGCTAACTGGCAGAGTAATTGTAGTCCCAGCCAGTTTCTTTCTGATGTCAGTATTGCCTGTGACATTAGTTATTTTTCCCTATTAATTAATCTGTTAAAATTTATTTAAGGGGAGAAATTATATCTTTATTTGCCCCAAATTTAGGGGGCTATGCAGACTCTCCTTGGTCTCCTGTGCTAAGATAGAAAGTCTGTTTCCTTTTCCTTCTGGCACCCTTCCTCTGCACCTGTTTTCAATCATCCATAAACAGATTTGTGTATGGGATATTCCAGAGGAGTCCTTGGCTGTGCCCTGTCCACTTACTTGAATGTTTCCTTATGTCCGACTTGATCTGATATATCCTGGAATTCATAGAATCATAGAATCAGCTGGGTTGGAAAAGACCTCCAAGATCAACAAGCCCCACCCTTGATCCAACACCGCCGTGGTTACTAGACCATGGCACTAAGTGCCATGTCCAGTCCCATTTTAAAAACCTGCAGGTGCAGTGAATCCACCACTACCCTGGGCAGCCCATTCCAATACCTGATTACCCTCTCTGTAAAAAATTTCTTCCTAATATCCAACCTAAACCTCCCCTGGCAGAGCTTAAGACTGTGCCCTCTTGTCCTACTGCTGGTTGCCTGGGAGAAGAGACCAACCCCCACCTGGCTACAACCTCCTTTCAGGTAGTTGTAGAGAGTGATGAGGTCTCCCCTGAGCCTCCTCTTCTGCAGACTAAACAACCCCAGCTCCCTCAGCCTCTCCTCACAGGGACCTGTGCTCGAGTCCCTTCACCAGCCTTGTTGCCCTTCTCTGGACCTGCTCCAGCACCTCAATATCATTCCTGAACTGAGGGGCCCAGAACTGGACACAGTACTCCAGGTGTGGCCTCACCAGTGCTGAGTACAGGGGAAGAATCACTTCCCATTGAGCTTGCCTTTCTAATAATGGTCTTGCATAAAGACTTGCAGTTCATTCTGTTCCATGACCCAGGTTTTATTGCATGAAGGTCTCCTAAAGTGTTGCCTCAATGCATCATGGATACTCTACTGAAGAACATGTCCTCATTTAGTTTAATCCACGCTGAAGTGGCATTGGAATGATGCTATATCACAATACACTATGTGTGAGCTGCAAGGTGTATGTGATGCATGTGAGACTTGTGGACAGAATTTAGGCAGACTTGCTGCACAGTTAGATACTGCTATAGGTGGTGGTGTAAACTCAGTATGTAACTCTATAACATGGAGAAAATTAGCAAATTCTGTGTAAAATGGAAATCCAGCCACCAGAAACAGCTACTGAAGAAAGTTCTTCAATGAACTCAAATAGCCTCTTTATAGGAGTCATATCTGAAATTTTATGACTTTATAAGCCAGAGCCCTTAAGTGGTATAAAGAGAATGTAAAAGAAAAACACATTGAGTCAACCTCTTTATTTGACTTGAAAACTGGTATTAGATTCTCCTTTTAGCTTGGATCCTAAGAAATGTAGCAGGCTGCATTGTTTCCTATGCTGTTCTTTACAGATAATTATTACATGCGTCACTTTGTCTAATTGGTATCTTAGCCCCTTTAACTTTTGTATTATCTATAACTATTCCAGAGTATATCTCAAACATTGAGAGATCTCCTTAAATACAGTTAAGCAGAAACAGTGGTAGTTTTCTATCATCATTAGATGCAACAGAGGGAAAATGGGCAAAAAGTTGCCTGACAGGAAAACCACCAGGAGCAGCAACTTGGGTCAAACCTTTTCAGCGGTGACAGATACTGCTACAGTGACAGCCTCCCCAGGAACCAACAGAGACTGCCTGACTCAGTTCTTTAAGAAAAGAAAAATACAAGTGGTGTTGTCATGGTGAAGTGGATTCGTTTTGGATCCTTTGTCCATTTGCTTCCTCATTTCTACACTTTCTGTGTGTGTGGAGAAAACATAGGCTGTGGATAGTGGCTGTTCATGGGCAGGTTGTATCCCACCCTTTTCATTAATGTTTGTTGTTCCAGCGGTGGGTCTTCACAGCAGACACCTTCTTATGTATGTGTCTTGTGTTGTCTCTCTTACTGGTGCTTTGGGACTGAAAGAAATACATATTCTTAATAAGCTGCATGCTAATGTTTTCTAGGGGACACTAGCATTTCCTGGAGAGTAGTCAAACAATTAAAATGCAGGAATTTGGCACACAAGTACAGTGACAGTAATTAAAACAAGGGTGGAGAAAGCTGTCAGTTTCTGACTGAACTGCAGATGGCCAGTGCAGTTGTATAATCCATGTTCTACAGTCACTTTGTGGCATTAATGCATTACATGCAGGATTATTTCCTGGTTTGCCACTCCCTGTGTCTATTTTCCTCCCTTTGCTATACAAAAAACAGCTAAACCATTGATGTTTAGAGAGTTACTCCTGGAGAACACTGGTTAGCACTCTGAAATAAGATTTGAGGAAGATGCTCCACTATCAGGAGAACTGGATCCTCATCACCAGACAGTGATCTGAAAGGCCAGACTTAAAGTTCAATGCACTGTAAGGGAACATGGGTTTCAGTTCAAACTGGCTTTTGTGAGGCCACAGCTAGCAGTGTCCTGCTGCTTTAGAAGCGGCTTGTCTGGCATTGCTTGGGAGGGCGTGCAATCCCACTGTTGTTCTTGGCCATGTGCTGGAGGTCCTGATGCTATCAAAACACAGCACAGCTTTTCCGCTTCAGTTTTGAAGAACATCAAGTAAGAAGCAAAAGAACAAAAAAGTAGTTGCTTTCAAAGCTGCTGGTGAGAACAGCTCACAGGAGACCGATGTTTATTTACTTTGTTCATGTACAGTAGTCTATGAGCAACAAAATGCTTTTAGAGAAGCAGTCTAAACTTGAAAGTATAATAGCTTTATTATTCCTGAGGGTAATAGCTTCACTTCTTGAATCATTTATAGCCATCTCTTCTTTTCTCTTCCCTCATACTTTTACTGGAAAAGGCAACGTGTTTTATTTTCTTGTGTCTTGGTTGCTTTTAAATTGCATTGGCAACACTTGAGTTTTGAAGACAATAAATGGCTTCTTAGGATGGATGGTGTTGTTCTTGACAGTGAAGTTAGTCCAAGGAGCTCTGTCTTGGGTAGTACAAAAATCCTTGTCCATCACTGGATCCTGGGAGAGTGGGGAGCAGTCAGCATATCGCTGGGAAAGGCTTAAGAAAGAAAAGGTCCAGTCTGGCAACAAGGTCCCATGTTGACAAGCAGTGGCAAGAAAACGATATCAGGCCTGAGTATTCCAAGTAAAATTGGCCAGCCCTTTCAATCCAAGAGATGAAGTTGCACAGTGCAGTAGGAGAAAGGCCCGTCAGTGCTTGATGAGATGATCAAGCTCTCAGGGGTTTTCCAGCAAGTCAGAAAATACACACCTCTGCAGTCTGGAGACTGGATCCATGCCAGTCAGCAATTGTACCTTTCTATTTTTAAGTCACATATTCTATTAGATTAGATTTTAGTCAATTGATCAATACTAACAATCTTAAAATATTCTCAACTTTTGACCTTTTTTTTGTTGGCTAAGCACAGCTTATATGACAAATAGAAAATGGAGATAAAATCAGCCTTGCTGTGCTGAAGCTAAATCTAGCCACCTTGCACAAATAGGATAGCACCAAAGTATTGAAAACCCTACAATAATAAAAAATCTATTGTGACACTGTTCCTATTTGGACTCAAACAAGCATGTAAGTGGTGATGCCTGGGTTTCAGATGGTGGATATACTTGTCTCCTAAAATACCTCAAGTTTCAGCCAGTAGAAGCCACAGTAGTCACTAATGAAATTTGAGATTATTCACAGGTGTAAGAATTTCCAAATTGCTCAGACTTAGTAGTTGGGTTTTAATGGGGTTCTGCTGAAAAAATTGTGAATGGTGGCACTGGTGGTGTCAGTGGCTGCTGAGGCAAAGCCTATAATGTAATGGTGAAAAGAGGTGGGCCTTGATGAAGGAACTGGAAGTGGCTATTCATGAAACAAGTTTAATTGCCAAATGAGATGTGTCTTTGATTGTAGCTCTGCTGACTGATCACTGATAAATTCCTTTTATGCACAGGAGCCAAAGTGTAGAGATGGGAGTGAATACTTAGACAGCAGAACGGACAACTTCAGTACGGACACGCTGGCACCATCACAGCTCTCCAGCTTGCTGTGGTCACCTGGCTCCAGCCATGTCCTGTCCCAGAGAAGCGAGTCCACCAATGCAGTCAGTAGTGATGCCTTGAGGCAGAACATTTATGAAAACTTCATGCGGGAGCTGGAGATGAGCAGGATGAACTTGGAGAATACCGAGACCTCATCAGAAACAGAAGACTCCAGTGGCGAGTCCCTCAGCTCCTTGGAGCAGCTGGATTTGTTGTATGAGAAAGAGCAAGGAGTGGTGCGCAAGGCAGGGTGGCTGTTCTTCAAACCCTTGGTGACCCTGCAGAAGGAGAAAAAGCTGGAGCTGATCACACGGCGGAAGTGGAAGCAGTACTGGGTCACACTCAAAGGTAAACCACCATGTTTATCATTCAGCTTGGCAGCAGCAGTTCTTTCCGTCATGTCTCAGGAGCCTTTCATGCATGCTGGCTTCTGTTAGCAGGTTTAGGGGGATCAGAAAATCATACCTACCTTTACAAGGTCTACCCACCACTTAAAGTGGAGCATGTGCCTAAGCAGCCCACTGAATTGAGGTGATGCTCAATGTTTTTAGTATTGCACATGCAGCCTTGTGTTTCATACCATAGTGGGAGGTTTTTTTTTCTGATTTCCCAGTTTGTGTATTCATGCAGAACTGGGGATTTAGAAGATCCTTTTGGATGTTTGAAGGTCAAAGACCAAACTGAACCAAAGCTGGGGAAAATACCATAGTTACACCTCTGTCTTGGAGGGACTCAAAACATAAGGGTCAGGAGAGGTCACTGGTGCCCAGTTCCCTGTCACAGACACACAGTTCCTTAGGTTCTTCTATTAAGTTTATTTAAAAGTAGGTTAGGTTAATATAAAAAGTTTAATTTATTTCCAGTGCTTTAGGTGGCAGTACAATGAAGAGGTGAACCCCACATGCCAAAACATTTACACAAAAAAGTATGTGGTTCAGGGCAGAGGAGACTGAAGCAGCAGCAGCACAGCAAGGCCTGTGGTGCCCAAGGCATAGTTGCCATGGACCATTCCCAGGACTTGCCAGTCTCCCTCCTTTCCCAGGATGGTCTTTCACCTTGCCTGCTCCCTGCAATACCAACCCCTTCTGGCTTTTAGCGTGCCCAGCTTCCCATCTCTCACAGCTACTGCTGCTGTGAAACAGCCTCGTGGGAAGGCAATTCACTAAAAGGGGTGGCTGCAGATGTGATTGTGCTCAGCACTGCTCTCTCCATGTATATTGATGGCTCAGAGTGTGCTGCAAGAAGTGTATGGATGTCAGGAAGTGTGAGAAGGAAATAACATCTATTGTGGGAAGAGTGACTTCATAGGCCTTTTTTTTGGAATTGCATCCAGAGGATTTGCCTTTCAGTAAATATAATGCTAAGTTAATGAGTAGGGAAATGATCAAACTTAATAATTTCCTAGCATATATGGGACTAGAGGAGAGAAAATAACAACTTTCCCACAGGTTGCCCTTTTCAAAATTCTCTGTGGGTGTAGACCTGAAGAAAAATGAACAGCAAACATCAAGTTCTGGTAATGTTGTCCTTGACAGTGCTGATTTAAAAGAAGCAAACTCACTAGAATGAGGCAATTCTGCCTAATAATTCGGAGACTTGTTATCAAGGAATCAAAATGTAGGCAGTCTTAATAGTTTAAATCACTTACCGTGATCATCAGATAGCATGATTCATGCTTACAAGAAGTGTATACAAAGGGAAAAACAGTATCTGAATTCCACCCTCTTATTGTGTGTATTTGTGTTACCGAGTATGAATATGAGTTTGATCTGCCTCTTCTAAAATTCAGTTAGTTTCTAAACAATCCTATCAAAACTCTAAACTGAAGTACATTATATAGTAGTAGTTCATGTATTTCTGGAATAATGAGGCTTTGGCAAGGAATTTAGGTGCTTCACGTTCATTTTTTTGCTATAAAATTGGCTTATTGGTGACCTTGAACAAGTTACATCCCTTCTTGCTAACTGAGTTTCTGCAGCTACAGAAGAGGAATAATTCTTTGTAGAAACCTTCATTAACTTCTAACATTATAAGTTAATATATAAGTTAGATACAATGCTTTTTACTTTGATGGTTGATATGGCTGCATTTATGGTGCAGAGTTTCTTCCACTTTGTTAGCTGTTTTAAATATGCATTCCTCATTTCCTTGATCTCTTACCTTTATTGTCTTGTGGAGACTTCTGATGCCAAAATAAACTTGCATGTCTGGATATCAAGGCATAGTTCTGTTTTCGTAATATGCTATATCAAGATCAAGGCGCTTGCTTTGGTTCTCCTTGTACGAGGTTTTGAATAAATCTGTATTTAATTTGTTCTTGAAGTTTAAATAGCCAAGATATTTTAAAGTGTGACTTAAAATGGCCACATATGCAAATGGAGAACAGCATGTTTCTTTGCAGTCTCTTGAGATGTGTTTAATTATAAATATGTAGAAGGCTTACAACCATCTGGTTACCTGCTAGACTTCAAAGTATGCATGTCCTGAGGCCTCTGCTCTACTTTGAGGGCCACCAAGACCTGAGCTCGAATGGTAATCCTGTACCAAGAAGAACTCTCTTTTCCATCTGTCCTGTCTAATTAGCTTATTTTAACGAGGGAAATTGCTTTCCCATTGCCCTCTCCCTTCAGTTCAAGTTTTGATTAAAATGCTTGGACAATAATCAGTCCCAGTGGGTCTAACAGAGCTTATGAAGCTAGCTGCTTCCAGAGATCACTTCACTTGACCTGAAGCTATACTTGGGGTGCCATACACTTGAACATACATGCATATCCTTCAAAACGTTTTATTTATGTTCATGTAAACTATCAGGATAAAATATGACTTATCTTCAATTATAGCAAGTAGAGGAAATATAGGAGTTTAAAATAGAACTTAATATGCAGTTTCCTGAAATGTAGAAGTGGCTTTACATTCCTGCTGCTGCTGCTGAATACAAGAGGAGACTTGGTTTTGTTGCTTTAGTTTGCCCTGTTATGTTCAAGTGATTACAGAAGTGCTGTGCCTGATATGCAGTGTAACAAACCATGTCCTTCTTTTCCAGCTGCAGAGATCTTCAAGTGTTTCAGTATCATAAAGAAGGTTAAGTGAGGGATGGCAAGGGAAAAGGATAGGACCAAATCTATAGGATTTGTTCTTACCCAAGATATTCTGCCAGACACTTTGGACAGTAATAGGAAAAGGTGCACTTATGTAGTATAGAGACATTTCTGTTTGTTGGATTCCTTCGTTTGAAAACTTTTCAGTCAACAGATGATTTAATCAGTAACATCTGATATGTGTTTCCCTTTCTCTTGTAACTCTTGTGCTTTCATTGACACTGGAGAATGTGATGAAATCCCTCTGATGGATCTCACTTTTCGTACACTTTGGATTTGGATTGTATGAAGACCAGTGTATTCCACCTCATAACTTTTCACAGCAAATGTGTCCCATGGACTGTAGTAGGCCCAGCTTTCCCCCTTATCAGACAGAAGAATCAAAACTCCCCTTGATTTTGGTTCTGATTTTACCTTAGAGGAAGCTCCTCTCAAATTTACATGACTTTGGATGATGTGTCTGGGATTTTTAATGCAGTATTAAGTCTAAATGTTAAAAAATTATTAAAATAAAGGTTGAACTCTGCTTTTACCTAACTAGTTTAAGAGCACCCACCAAGGAAACATTTCTGTTTTTCAGGTTTAGCTGTGTTCCCTTGATACGTATTTCCTAGGCATATTTGCATGTGCATAAACACAAACAGTGTGTCACATAGAGAAAAAACAGCAGCCCTAAAATCAGCGAGTCAACTCGAAATCTCAGTTTTGGTGCTGCCCTGTGTTGTGTTGCCTTTTTGATTTAAAGGAAAAACAACAAAAATGGGGCTGGAGAGATGACAATGCTGTAGCCCTAGCAAACTCAGTCCTTGTATTGGTTGAATTTCAAGCCGTCTACTGGATACGTATAGGGCTTGCAGCAGTAACATATTCGTGGATTACTACTGATCATTTAATCTGACTTGCTATGTAATGCAACCATAGGTCTTCTCTAAATTCATTCCTGAATTTGAGCATATCTTTTGGAAAAAGCTTGCCTTGCTGGAGAATCTACCATTAGCTTCAGATTTTTCAAACTGCTTAGGTTATCCTCCATTTTCAAAATGTTTTTGTAGTACCCATCTGGTCTTACTTCTTCAAGGTTAAACATTCAGGTGTAGTATAGAATTTACCTTCTAAATTTAAAAAAGCACCAAACCCTCTGCTGTTAAACTGCTCTTTCATTTCACGAGGGTGAAGTGAGGGTTACTTATTTTCTCTGAATGTGCAGGGAAATCAGTTTAGCCTAAGAAATTCTTGAGAAATCTAGTTTATAACTAGATTATTTTCATAGAATCATAGAATAGTTTGGTTTGGAAGGGATTTTAGAGATCATTTAATTCCAAACTCCCTGCCATGGGCAGGGACACCTTCCACTGGACTAACAGTGCTCAAAGCCCCATCCAACCTGGCCTTGAACACTTCCAGGGATGGAGCATCTCTGGGCATCCTGTTCCAATGCCTCACCGACCCACATAATTTCTTCCTAATATCAAAACTAAACCTACCTTCTTTCAGTGTAAAAAGACATAGCTGCATTGGCCAGGAATTGAACCCAGGCCTCCTGCATGGCAGGCAAGAATTCTGCCACTGAACCACCAACACTGGTGTATTGTATTTGTATTTTAGTAATAATTATAGTAATTGTATTTTATAATAATAATAATAATAATAATAATACAATAATTCTAATTGTATTTTAGAAGTGGAGTTCAGTCTGTGACTCCTTGAGCAGACAAATTGGTGCGTCTCAGAGGACAGTGGATTATAACATGAGGCAGTAAGGAAAGGCTGATGGGAATAAAGACAACGGGCCCTTCTTTAGCCAACTTCACTGCCAAAGGCAACATGGCACTGTAGTCATACTGCTGTGGGCAGGGATCAGGTCTCTTCTGCTGTCCTCCAGAAGTAATTGTTACTTGGGGATTGTCATCATCAAGGATGAAGTTTATTTTCTGAATGCAAGTTTCATACCTTAGATACTACATTATTTACAAGACTGAACATGCTCAAACTCAGCCCCTTTAAACTGTTTTAAGTTATTCAGAATTGTCTTAGTCTCCACTTTGCAGTTTAAATTTGAGAAGTTTATTCACTAAGCATGTTGTATGAAGACAAAAGATTCTGCAAATCATTTAAACAAATACAAAGATTTCTTAAATGGCTGTTTTGAGAGAGTTGGTTCAATTTAATAAACAAATACAAAAGCCAGTTTAAATAAGCAGAAGTTAATCTCTTCTACATGCCTTTACTTTTTAATAGGCTGAGCTTAATGATAGAATAACAGAATATTTCCTTTCTCTGAAGGGTGTCTTAATTCACAAAAATATTAATATAATAGAGCTCAAATGGGAGATCCAGAACTTACTTTCTCCTTATGTTTTTTTGTCCCTCTGAACTGCAAAGGTTGTACTCTACTGTTTTATGAGACCTATGGAAGGAACTCAATGGAGCAGAGCAGTTTGCCTCGGTACGCCCTGTTTGCAGAAGACAGTATAGTTCAGTCTGTTCCAGAAGATCCCAAGAAAGAAAATGTGTTCTGTCTCAGCAATTCTTTTGGAGATGTCTACCTGTTTCAGGTAACAGGATGCATGCATAACTTTGTCGTTGTTTCTCTTTTAGGATATGTTTTTGAGTCTGCACATGCATGTGTATGATTACATATGCACACACACACACACACGCATTGTGCTTCTGCCTTTGACTTATAAATAATAGCATAATTACACTATTGTGCTATACTATTATAATATTAAGTGTATGTTTTGATTTCAGGTATGTGATATTAACACCAATCGGCTCAGTCAATAATGGTTCAGAAACAAAAGAAACAATGATCACAAATCTGCAAGACACTTTTGGTACCTGGTTGATCACAAGATTCTAGAAAATCACCTTTATTATAAAATTTTTTCACATCTATTAGCATTCCACCCTTACAGAATGGTGTGCTCAACCCCAAATCTGCTGGCCACAAAGAGAGTTTGCTTGAGCAAGATGCTCAAGAAAGAAGGCTAAAAATAATCTAAATATCTTGACTGCTTAAGTGCACCACTGGAAATGTTAATAAAGAACATTATTATGTGGAACTGCCTCCATAGAAACATGTTGATTCACAGGCACACTTGTACATATCTCCAGAGACACTTTGTGCAGATTGCATTCTCTTTACCTGGATGTCTTCTCTCCACTAACTTGACGTTTTTTAAGTAAGCATACCTCCCTTCAGACCTTACATGTAAAATCTTCTCTGTTGTGTGCTACTTGCAGAAGTGGAGGTTTATCTTTGAAATCTGGTAGGTTTTACTTTAATTATTTGGAGGGATGAAAGATGCAAGTCACATCTTTCCCACAGCTTATACAGCTCTGTTGTGCTTCTGGGGTATACAGACCGTGCAGGTCTAAGAAGCAGAAGCTGAAGTTTGGAGACAAGCTATGATGGAGTGCAGGAAAGCTTACACTTCCTTTATTTACACAGTTCTAAAGAAAGCCTTATTTCACTCAGTTAAGATAAAGTGTCTTAAGATAATGAGAACCCATCAAGCACTCCATATTCTAGAGCTGTTGGTTTTTTTCTCTTTCATGTTCTCATAATGCTGCACCATTGATTGGTTTCACAGGCAACAAGCCAGACAGATCTGGAAAACTGGGTTACTGCTATACATTCAGCCTGTGCTTCCCTTTTTGCGAAGAAGCTTGGGAAAGAGGACACTGTTAGGCTGCTAAAAAATCAAACCAAGAGTCTCTTCCAGAAGATCGACATGGATGGCAAAATGAAAAAGATGGCAGAGTTGCAGCTCTCAATTGTTAGTGATCCAAAAAACAGAAAGGCCATAGAGAATCAGGTACTGGAAATAATATTTTTATAGGAGCATAATTATCATTACTTCTTGCTTTGGGAACTGTTTCTGGTTTCTAGGCCTGAGAGTAATTGTCTTGGGGATAGCTGGCATGGTAGTTGTAATTATTGCCAGGTTTCTACAGCAATCCAGAACACTGCGGGAGGTAGGCTCCTCAAAGACCAATCTGTTTTATGACCACAAAGCTATTTCTTTTCTTTTCTGCAAATGAAAATGTAATTAATGTTCACTGCTTTATGATGTACTTAACTGTTAGTAATATATAGCTGTTACATTGCATACCACAGAATGTTCAGTATGTTCTGTGAATTTATTACTGAATTGCAGAAGAGACTGAAGTATAGGTACTTAGCAATATTATTCTGCACTTTAAGACAAGACATGAAGAGTACTTAGTCCTTCCTCCAACTTTATTTGGATAGTGGCAGACAAAACCACGTGCTTCCAGTTGAAATTTAGCCATGACTGATGATCACCTTATTGTCTGTACAGTGGTGAACAAACATGAAGCCTTACTCTGCTCTCACTGCTAGCGTGTGAACCAGGAACCTCTGCACTGATACCCTATGGAAGTATATCTTGCGGTGTTGATGTCTTGCCCATGTCCCCAGTTTTACAGGTAGCAACTGGCAAAAGATGTTTAATTAAACATGCTTAGCATTCAGGCAAAGACCTCACTACGCAGGGCCTCTTGTGCACTGAACATGTCTTAGTAGTTTAGCCTAAAGAAGTCTGTGAACTGAGCTTGCTGTATCCTTTATTTTATTAGGCCATTAAAAGAAGACATATGATAATATGAACTTATTGACTGGTCTTTGAGAGCCCATCCTTACCTGCCTTTCCAGTCAGAGTAACTCTTCCTCTGTCACTACTTTAGGCTGCACATTATGGCCCCTTAAGTAGCAACTGAAGTTTATTTCCTTTGAACCAATAGAGCATAATATTTTTGTTCGGTTAGTGAAACACTTGTAGTTTCAGAATCTGATGCTTATAATATTTAAAATTCTTACTGTACTGGTTTGAACTTGATGAAGAGCAAATTGACTGGTACTGATTTCACTGTCAAGCTCTTGTGGCACACTTCAGTCTGAAGCTATATGACCAGAGTTCAAATAATATGCAGTTTTGTGTAGGGATGGTGTAGATGTTCATAAGCCCTTTGAGTGCTCAGACATTCATAATTTATTTCCAGGTCACCTTATTTCATAGTCCAGAGCCATGTGAAGTGAATGGAGAAGGAAATAGTTAAGCATTCTTTTATTGGAGCAGGTTTTCAGACCTAGAAGAATATACAGATTTCTACAGATTACATGTTACAGCTTGTAACATGTAATGCACTGAGGAAAAATCCTGATGTATATTAACTTAATTTATCCCTTCCCCCATCATGCTACTAGTTGATTTGGAATCAGATGAAGAGTATTAACGATCTGTCTTAATATCTGCTAATTAGATGTTCTGTCCTTGAACAACTGCTGTTGTTTTCCAGCTTTGGAGGAAGTTGGCTTCATTCTGAAGAACTGAAATCCATCACTGGGTCTGCAGAATATTTATTTCTGTTAATCTTCTGTCTATGCCTGTCTCAGAATATTGAATGGGGGCAAACCACTGACACAAAGAATGAAATAGATCATTGCAAATATCCACTAGTTAGCAAAGAATAAATTTATGAGATTTTTCTCCATTCTTGATCTCTTTGATCTCTTTAAAATCTCTCCTTACAATTGCTGAAGTTTTGTTGGCAAAGTTGCTTCAGAGAGAAATCAAGAGATAATTGCATTTCCTAATCTTCTGATTTGTTGTCTCAGAGACTGACTTTTGCAAAGAAAAAAGAAAATCTTGATTTAATTAGTAACCTAGAATTCTTAGTATACTTAGTAAGCTAATGATATTGAGAAAACATTACACCTAAGGGAACAGTTTGCATATATGTAACTCAGTTATTTAGTAACTGTGGTTGTTTAGTTGTCTTTTGCCCATTTTGATTAAGAAGATGAATATAAATTCTGGGTTAGATTTTGTGTCAATTCGATGATGTTTTCAGTCATGTGGCAGTTATGATTCCTCCATTCTGAAGTACATAATATTGCGAATACTGCAGTTTATAAGCATTCTGTACTGGAAATTTTCACTAGAGATTTATTTTGGGAAGTCAGTGGAAATAGTGTGATTGACTTCAGGAGGATCGTGGTGGTTTTTAATGCAGAAAGATGAGACATAGTCTTAATTTATTTCCACTGGGAGATTATCTTGGAAATTCTGATTTCTATAGCCTTTCTCCTTTTCCTTCCTCTTCCTCAGAAAAGCAACCACCCAACCTCAGTTGGCTATTTTCTTTCACATCTGTATAGATTTAAAACCAATACTTCTCTGCTGAAGACTTAAAAATTTAATAAAAATAGGGCTTTACAAGCAGAAAAGACTTTTCTTGTTTCACAGTTACCATCATCTGAAAGGCAGTTTTACTAAGGAAACCTAGACTTCTAAAGTTGCTGCAGGTAGATATACTTATATGATTCTTTTTGGTGTTAAGTACATGGAATGGAGAAGCTCATCTTGTAAATCTGGTGAATTTGAAGGATATCAATTGATAAAACCTGTGCTGAGCAGAAGTGCAAACAAAAAAACTACCGGGAAAATGTTGTTTTTCTGGGGAAATCATAGTTTTAGAGACTTGATGCTATCAAACAGGTTGGGAAATGTCTTCAACCTTGTGGCTTACGTGAGGGATTCTCTCTATCAGGTTTTACTGGTCCAATAATAATAATAGACTTAGTTTAAGAGAAAATGGCAGCCCTTCCCATGGCTATGAGTCATGTTGGTCAGTTTAGAAGAGATCGGGGAAGCAAGCATCTGCAACAGCAATGTATGTACAGCAGCCACCACACTGGCAGTGTGGCTGGAAATCTCAAATCTGCACATACTACCTACAGGCACGTACATTTTTATTAGTATGTGAAATAAATATGTTGTGGGTGGTGGTATTCCCCCAGCGTGTAACTTCTCCCCTAAACCTAAGAGAATTAGGACAAAAGGTAACAAGTTTGAAAATCCCCTGGTGCCGAGATGAATTTCAAAGCCTGTCTTTAAAAAAATTTTAGTTTTCCTAGGTGTTTAACCTGCCAGAGACACCACAGTGTTTGCTGTGAAGTATGGAGTTCTGTAAAACTCGTAGGGAAGTTAGTGAAAGGGATTATTAGCATTTATTCAGAACTCTTTTAACAAAATATTGCACATTAAGACAAAAGTGGAGCTGCCTCTGCCTGTAGAATTGGTTTTAGTGGGATGGAAAATCTCACAATGAGGGTACTGTAGCCCTGGGTGTACTTCTTTTTGTACTTGGTAGATAAATCTTTCCTGTTATCTCACTTTAGAACAATAGTATGAATAATAGTTGCTTGAAAGCATCTGGAGTTTTCAGATTTTAATATGTTGGTATAATCGTGATTTCCAGGCTATTCAGGTGTTTCTGAAGTGATTCATATTTTCTGTGCACATGATACTTAACTTACTGATCAGGTGGGTTTTGAACATAGGTATTTACTTGCAGACACTGAGATGATGAGGTATAAATGAGAAGAACAGGCACATACTTGGAGACATTTTTTCCAGAAGTTTTCTTATGTGTCCTCCACATAAAAGTAGTTGCCATAAAAAAAATAAGGGGATCTGTAAGGTGGTGGTCTCTTTATTATGGGTAGTCATTAAATCCACTAGTACCTTTCTTCCCTTCCCTATAGTGGTCTTCAGCTTTTTACAAAGAGCATAACTTCATTACCTTTTTTTTTTCCAATTTACTTGACTCTTCCTCGTTTCTCTCACATTTGAAGGAAGATGATTGGAATGTGTCTGGGAATTTATTCTTCAGGCTCCACAAAGCCCAAATTTCATGTCTTAACTTTCTGTGAAGCATCAGATGAAAAATTGTCTGACATTGAGATGAAAATTCACAATAACAACACTCAAAGAGAATCTTTTCAGGAAACTAGCGCATGCCAGTATTGCCACATACAAATTCAATTTGAATTACAGTACACAGTAACTTTTTTTTTTCTTCTCTTAAACTAAAAAAAAAAAAAATTGTCTACACTTGTTAAAACAGATCTTCAGTTTGTGTGGTCTCTGAACTGGCTAAAAGCAGAGCTCTGCTTTCTGAGAGATTCAGTACAATTTCTTTTCAGGTATCACTCTTCAGTAAGGATGGTTCTTCCCTACATCATTAGCAAAATACTTCTCTTTACTAGTAGTAGTCTGGGAACAAAATGAGTAGGCAGTCAGAAAGTTAGGGACGTTCATCTCCAGTCTCCCTGCACTGCAATTACTGTTTTACAGATGAGTGAAATTCCATCTTTGTTTTGCAAAAATTTGCCATAAAATAATGAAAAATTATTAAACTATTACTGACCTTGGAGTTGGGTAGCATTATCTCATATGATGAAGCTGGTGGGGGAGAATGTGCAGAAAGGGCTGGAGGTCTGGACTTTGGGGAGGGGCAGCTGGGTAATAAAGTTCAGTGGCTTTCTTACTTATATCCCTAGCTATAGACATATATGTGGTACCACCAATTTCAATCAGATTATCGACAAGAATGTAAATTAGGTAGATGTGCATGCACTTTTGTGCTATCAGTGGTATTGGAATAAGATTTCCTCTGTCTGCTTTGGTTAGAAATTATGAAAATTTTGTCCTTCCAAAACAGCCAAAAAGATGGCATTTATTGGAAAAAAAGTCTTGTTATTTCAGGAAGATATCATAACTTTTTTTTAAGTCACCAGGTAGAATGAAGAACAAAGTATTTCTACTTGTACATCAGTGTTGCCGTACTCTATTATGTTGCCGTTTTTATTTCTTTGAACTGAAAGTTATGACAGTATCTCAGTGGCATTTTTAAAGTAATGGGATTTCTGGGAGAATGATGTTTTTGCTTCTTCCAGTTCTCTTTAGGAACTAATGACAATAAAAATCTGTTCCTTGTCCCCAGAAACCAAGTGACTCATTTTTCCAGATGGGTACAGTATGAATTGTGTCTGAGAACCAGGGACTGGAATGCAAAGAGTTTAGTGTTGTTTGTAATGTGGTTGAAAAGCTGTGCATATAAAACAGCAGCAGTTTCTTTTCAATCCATTGAGTTCCCTACATCAGCATGCAGAGACACTTTCCATCTGGAAATAAGATGTTGTGTAGGGAAAAATTTTGAATTTTTACTGCTATAGATAGTGAATTGTGTCAGCAAGGCAGTCATGTTTCTGCATGGTATAAGAACTTCTATTAAATAAAATCAGTTTTGAAGCACTTAGCTTCATTTAAGCACTGAGAGAAGGACCTCCTCTCTGTGCATCTCTTCTTTTGTGCTGCTTTAAATAGGTGCCAAGTGAAAAACCAGTGTGTTGTTATCAGATCAGCTGTCCAGGAAGTTTCTTCCGTCCTTCTTCTAGGTCCTTGAAGTATTGCTACATTGAGTTGATATGGTGTCATTTCTGGCACTGCTTTACATCATTTGCGTACTGGTTTGGGTTTTATCTCATTGAACTCTTTTTACTTTGTAGACAACGTGTTTGAAAATCAGACAGTTCTTCCTCAGCCCCCCAAAAAGATACTGTTTGCACTGTAGTGTACGAACAACAAGGAGCCAGGGACTGTGCCTGCCTTCACAGTGCCTGCCCTGTTGGCACTGCCTTCACTGGAACATTGAGGCCCTCCGTTTTGCAGTCTGCAAGCCCTAAAAATGTTCCAACTGAGGTGGTGGTGCCACTGTAAATGTCAGCTGCAGGGACAACTGTATAGTACATAGGAACTATGGATACTGTCACCTCTGGAAACCACTGGTCTTTCCCAAGCTCCCATTTTAAAGTTTACCTTTAGAAAACCTAGCAGGATTATTGAATTGTGAGAGACCTGTTTTCAAGCAACTTTCTTTAGCTCCTCTGTTTCATGATTTAAAATTTAATTAATTCGCAATTTTTTCTCAGTGTCTGAATAGATTTTTCACTAACCTGGAGGAGAATTGACTACTTCTGTTCTGAAAATGATCACTGCTGCTGAAGTACTGCCAAAAATACCATGCTGATGTTCCTTTGTGTGTTAACTCTTAATAACTCATTCCTGTACTAAATCTTTGATGCGAAAGCCCACCCCCTCACATAATTACTGTCTTGTCCCTACACCAGACTTCCTTGCTTAAGTTCTCCTGGAGTCCCAGGCTAAATAATTCTCAAGGCTTCCCACATTTTACTCCTTTCTACCACAGCTTCCTTTTTCTGTCTGCCTTACAGGATCCTATTAAGTTCAATACATTTATTTGGATGGCCTTTTCATGCCTTTCTTCCAAGCTTTTTCATACTGCCACTAAACCCATGAACCCTTGCTTAACATTTGCCTGGATTGAGAATGACATCCTCCCTTTCCTCTTGAAAAAGCCTTTAACGTTTTCACATTTCACGTGTGCTTGCTTGTTTTGGTGTACCTTATGTTTGCCCATATCTCTTATCTCTTTGCGGAATCACTTCATGCTGCTGTTAGCCTTTGTCACCCATTCCTGCTCCCACAGTTGTCTGCTGCATCCACGTTTTCCTTTTTGCTTTTGAGCAGATTTCAAAAGGGCCGTTTTTTCTATGCATGATGAAGTTAAGTCCTTGGGCCATCTTTTGGGCAGTCCTCCCACGTGGGGCAGAGATTTGCCTCACACAATAGCAGAATAAGGCTTGCAGCAGCTAGTCTGCAGGCTGTAAATTAACTTCATGGACCAGGTCATACTGTGCTTTGAAGTTGTTGCTTTTTTATTTGTGTGCTTCCCCCATTTTGTCTTCAAGAATATAAATCTTTAGGAAGAATTATCATAGTTTAAAAGGCTTAGACAAATAGCAGCTGGTATTGGTTCATGGTCTCCAATTGGTTCCAGACATCCCTGGTTTTGATAAGGCTACAGACAATCTCAGAAATTCCTTGCCTACAGCTTTTACTAATGCCATTAAATGTAACATTGTGATTACCAATGCTTTGGGAGCTGATTAACTAGTATCCTGCGTGGCTGATAAACACTGTAATTTAATAATTTCTTCAGCATGCCCTAATGTTGTACCCTACTCCTCCTTCTTTGATTATCTTTATTTTGAAATATAACTTAGAACAAGTCTTTAATGGGGATTTTGAAGAAGGCCTAAGAATCACAAGTATGCCTGTTTAGACTGTGCTCCATGGGGACAGGATGCTCCACTCTAGCAGTGCTCAGAACAAGCCTTGCTCTGTTCCTGAGGTATTAAAAGTCGACTTGGCACTGTACCCACAGCAGTCTCATCTCAAAGGGAAGGGCATCACCTGAGCTTGTTGCTTTTGGCTTTGTGAAAAGCTGACGACCATGTTTTATTCTCGCTGGGTGTTGACATAGAGAAAGAGCTCATCTCGCATTCTCCTTTTGGAGTTGTCACATGCATAAAGTACTGGAAGGCAGAAAAATGCTCTGTGGGGAGTGTCTGAGAGCACAAAGAAAGCAAAAAAAAAGGCAATGATCAAATAAACCTAAGGAAAAAAAAAAGATTATTCTTTCTGAAGTGCAGAGGATGCATGTTTCGAATGTCTCTGGTAAGACTAGATAAGGCATCTTTGTTATGAATATGTCTCTGTCCTTTCTCACTGGACTTCTGAGAATTGCTCTCATTATAAGCTTTTGTAAATTCCTTCTTTTTTCCTTTTAAGAGTAGTTCTTTGAAAGATTTTTTAAGTGTATTACAAATTTGCATTTATAGCTGAACAAAATGGAATATTGTCTTCCCTTTCTTCACCCTACCTGCCAAATAAGAACACCTCTTACTTCCAAAAGTATAGCCACAGCTGATGCCGCACTTTGTGAGCACATGCTCCTAGCTGGACTAGGCAGGGTCTCTATCAGTTGTAGCACAAACTTTAGCACTGTTTTGTTAACAGGGCCTTTTTCACCCTTTCATTGCTTACTTCCTCATTGTTTAAAGTAAAGAGGCAAGATACTTGTTTAATTTTTGTGGTATTTGGCAGCATTATAAGGAACCCAAACTGATTTTGCTTCTAGATGAGCCTACAGGTCATAGTTCACCTGTGATTTTTATATTTGTTGGTTTGTTTCCTGAGTCACAAGGGGCCTTGTCCCAGCCTTGGCTAATCTCAGTGTAGGGTGATAATGTCCTGTGCGTGCAGAGACAGGGTGTGCCAGCAAAAGATATGAAGCCAATGCTCATTAGAGAAAACGTGATGAACTTTCTCCACAGCCCTAAACCACCTGTTGAACAGCAAACATGCAGTGATTGGAGCTGACATTGGAAGAACAGCATTGTCAGGGATTTTAACAGTCTTCAGTACATAAACTTGGCGTATGATAACCTAATGGACGTGGCTTTTCTGCCTTGAGTCAATGTGCTTGCTGCCTTTTAGTTATAGGTACTATTTGTAGGTATTAATGTATGTTGTACATTAATTGTACAGTCTGCAGGTCAGATTGTAGCTGCATCTACCAGTCTGTCATTTGGGGGAATGAACAGCAAAATTTGACTTTGATGCATGCATAAGAATATGTGTTTGTTTAAATGAGTGTATATTTACACAAATACTTAAAATCTGTCATCTAAACCTTGGTTCAGAACTTTTTCTGGTAAATACTTGAGTCTTCACTTTCCTAATTATAC
This sequence comes from Pseudopipra pipra, assembly GCF_036250125.1. Lineage (NCBI taxonomy): Eukaryota > Metazoa > Chordata > Aves > Passeriformes > Pipridae > Pseudopipra > Pseudopipra pipra. The sequence goes on from NC_087551.1 coordinate 53,243,575, forward strand.
ATTGAAACTGAAATAAGTTGTTACATCTACATGTACCTGTGTTAGATATGTTTAAAAATTGCATATATGCACTCCTGCTTTTGATCCAGTGGTCTGTATCGAGTCTATATAGCTGGTTTTTGCAGTTTGCCTGAGTGTAAGTGTGTCTTACCCTATTACTAAGAACAAGAACCATGAGTATTGTCTCCTGTTTAAAAGTTAGGGAAGCCTTGGATAGTAGTAAAGAATGAGCAGGACCTACCACTGTAGTTACTTCGCTTTGCACAGTGCATTAGCATAGCTATGCTACTTTGCTTTCAGCCAGCCAGCTAGACAATCAAAGCTAAAACAACCAAGACTAATTTCCAAAGAGAGAGAAGAGTGGGAAAAAAAAAAAAATAAAAAAGAGAGAAAAAAAGCCTTCCTGAAGCACAAGGTTGTGTTTTTATGTAACTGTTTTTGTGGCTATCAAACTACCCGAAGTTCATGGTATGTTCATCTTGTCAGTATGCATTTAAGACCACCAGCTTCGTTTTGTTTCAACTCATCTTTTGGGTTGATGTAACACAATATGACTGGATGTGTTTTGGCAGGGAATAACTAATCTAATCCTTATACTACCAGATGAAAGTAATTTACTATGGGTTTGGGGAAGAGCTCAAATTTTCAGTGCAGGCCGCAAAGATATTTTTCCCCTTTTAATTGTCCCTTCTTATATCTAAACAGATCCAGCAATGGGAACAAAACCTGGAAAAATTTAACATGGACCTTTTCCGAATGCGATGTTACCTAGCCAGTTTGCAAGGTGGGGAGCTCCCAAACCCAAAGAGCCTTTTGGCTGCTGCCAGTCGTCCTTCAAAATTGGCACTGGGGAGGCTCGGCATTTTCTCTGTCTCATCCTTCCATGCACTGGTAAGTCTGAATGCACTTTTCATGGGTGTGTTACACAAAGCCATCATTAATATTGTGCTCAGATGTGGAATTGTGCTGGGATAATACATGGCTGCACCCACATGTGTTGCTCAGACAGCCCTGTTTCTTTCTCACCCTGTCTACCTTTTCTTGACTGCAAATCAACTTTCCTCTGCAGGATATGGCCATTATGGGTTTTTTGGCCCCTGGGAAGTTCAGAATTGGGAGTCTCTCCTAAAAAGGAAGTATTCTTGGAATAGGCTAAAACTAGAGACAATTCAAATTATAAGTCCCTTTTTTAAGAACTGTAGGCTGTGTTTCTAAAGAAGAATGAGTGAGATCCTAAGCTGCTGTAACCTGTTGTCACCCTGTCAGCTTTAAGGGAAGTACAGCAGTAGCAGGTTCACCTCTGCTCTTTAACCTTAATAAGGGCTGCAAGGCTGATCTTGGCAGAGAGATCTAGACCACATTTCCTGCATGTGAAGTCTGAACAGTGATACTGAAAGTCCTGCCAAGGAATGTGTTTCTCTCTGCCACCGTTTTTATCTGTGTGGTTTGTGCCATTGCTTGTTAATAACTCAATGCCACAGCACATTTATCTCCTACGTTTGGCAATTTTGAGAATGTCTTCCTCTAGCAATTTTGTATCTGAATGATAGGTTATCATTCTTCTTCAGAGCCTTTTCATCAAATGCCTTTGTTGTACAGAGCAATATTTTCTCAGTTCCTCCTTTCCTATGACTTCTAATTTTGCCCCATGACAAAAAAATGTCACTACCACACCACTGGAATAACAAAACAACCATCACTTCCGAAAGTTTAAAACGTTTTCTTTGTACCTTGGCATATTACATTGAGGTGAACTGAAGTAACGCTCATTTGATACCTCAGGTTTAAAAAGCTGACAATATTTTGCTGTTGTGAGAATGATACAGGAAGACTTGTCTCTGTTTAAATAGATCTGCTCCAGGGATGAAGCTGCTCTCAGGAAACGTACCCTGTCTCTGTCTCAAAGGGTTCGAAATAAGAAGGGTTTATTTTCTTCACTAAAAGGACTGGACACATTGGCAAGAAAAGGAAAAGAAAAGAGACCTTCCATAACTCAGGTAGGTCTTGCTGCAGAGAGCGTAGAACGGCTTGTTTCTCCTGGAGCTCATTCTGCAAGGTGCTGTTGGTACATACAGTAGAATGGTTCAATAGGTGTGGCAGACTTGCAGTGGGATCATCACTTGTGAGTGTACATATCTAATTTTGTGTTTCTTTGTAATAAATAAGATTGGCGAATGACAGGTTTTGACCCACTAAGTTAATTAGTAGCAGCATAAGACCTTCAGATTTGAATTTGTAACAGAACTTCTCTTCTGGCACATTGCAAACTGTTTGAAAGTAGGGTTTCTTTGGAGATAGCCTGTATGCACAGTCCTTAGCACAGTGTGTACTTGTTTGTGACTGGGACTCTGAAGTACTGTTACAATTGATTATAGAGTAACACAGGTGATTTTTCAAGGAGAAAGGAGGGGAGACTGCTGCAAAGACAGCCATCTTTGACATTGGCCTCTCAAAGCAACACTTGGAAGTACATTTTAGCAAACAGAAGAAGAATTCTGTCACGCAAGAGGTCAGCTGTTGGTGTAGGCAGCTAACAAATAATGCCAGGCCAATTTACAGCAGCTGTAGGCTTGGTGCAGGCTTGATGTTTCTGGGTCAGGTTGGCTCCTGGGAGAGGAGCTGTGCTGATGCATGGTCCCACCAAAGGGCTGCATTACTGGTGAAACCACAGCATCTCACAGCAACTTTTTCTCTTTGTGAAACTAATGGTCTGTGCACACTTTCAGTGTAAACTCCACACTTCAGGAGTCTGTGCTTTCTCAATAAAAGCACAGCTATATGTGAAACAAGCATTTGCTGCTTTTTCCCTGAAAAAAGGTAAATAAGAGCAGAAACACTTCTTGACAGTGAGGCAGAAGGCATAGAGGTGCACCCACACTCAGATCACTACTGTTTTCATTAGCCTCTGCCATGTCTGCTATTACTTCTGCAAAGCAGTATTTCGTGCGTTGTTCGTTAGGTAACTTTGTTCCTATTATTCTGTGGCCCTGTATTTTGATTTAATTAGACAAAGATCTGTGATTAGCGCTTGGAAATTGGCTGTTCTTGCACACCTGCTAATCTGTTGTGGAATATTTAAACAAGCCTATCTGTACGCGTCTTGCAATAGCCACAAAGCTGATGCAACAGATTCAGTGTTGCAAAATAACACATAAGGATTTTCTGGTCTAGTGGTTTGTATTTTTAATAGTAAATATCTATGTGTTCCACAGGCATTAAGCTTCTTTAGGTGGTTGTTACACATTTTAGCATATTGATTGAGATGTGTTAACATGGTGAAACTGATTAATAAAACTCAAGTCTGTCTTACAAAAGAAGGAACTGAAGGAGAAATTTTCTCCAGGTCATCCTTTTCACATAATTTTGCTCCCTAGCAAGTGAGTCTGATCTGCGAGTCTTGCACCTTTATTTCTTTATTAATACAAGCCCTGAGGGAAGAGATGTTATGCCCCTTAGCTCTGTTCCCACCAGAGCTGATACCTCGCACAGTTTTTAACTGGGTAATATGTCTTCTCACAAGCTTTATAGCCCATGAAGGGGATTCTGTGGAGCTCAGGGACAGGGAATCTTATACCTGTGGCAAGACGAGGAGGTTCCTGCTGCCCTCACAGCACTTTTCTAAGCACAGAGAAGGGGGCTCTGTCACAGGCAAATGTGCCCCTAGTGAGTCTTCACCCTTCTTATTCCAAACCTTGCAACCAGCTGGTCCAAAAATGTGTTCATTTTCATACACAAGCTGAGGTTCTTGACGTTTTAATTTTTTTTTTTTAATTAAACATCCTAAAACACAATTAAGGAAATGTAAATGCTGAATGTTGCATATGAAAAACACCATGCAATGATTCATACCCATAAAAGTGAGGAATTTTTAAGGGCATGGCTTGAAAATTGACCCATGAACCTAGAATGGGGCTGAAAAGAGAGCCACATCCTTGCTCAGACTTGTGTATATACACATAATTTTATATCAGAATCAGAATAGGTCTGAGGCTGACTTTCTTGTCTCTTTCAGCCCACTGGGAAGCTGGGTGAATCAGAGAAGTGGAGTTCATTTCTCTGCTCATTGTGTTGCGATGTTTCTGTCAAACAATAGATTAAAAAAAGTCTTGCTTTCTTGGATTTAAGTTCATTTGACTGTAGCTGGTATGTTTTAATCTGACATACCTTAGCTTCAAAATCAGATGGTATATTTTTCAACATTGTTGTGTCAGAGAATTTTTTAATTGTATCTTGTTTATTTTTATGGCATTAATAAATAATGTTCAGAGTTTCTGTGCTCAGAGGCTTTTGTAAACATTAATGTAGTGGCTCAGTCTTTTACAAATCAGTTAATAAAACTGCACCGTAGCAGATGGGGGATGTCTAGGCTCACATTATCCTCAGTTTCTTAAATGCTTATCTTCTTTCTTATGTCTAAATGGTGAACTGTTTTGAGAAATAATAAGCAATAAAATACTTTGATTACGTCCATGGGTGAGACAAGGAAGTTCAGAAGTGGTGCCCTTTATTTGCATTGGCAGACACTGGCTTTTGTATGAAATCTTAAGAGAGAGTTTTTTGTTGTCTTGGATTATTTGAAAGTCTTTTGCTAGTACCAAAAACTAAAAAAAAAAGCTCAGATATAAGTCTGATATTGTCCTGATTTTTTGTCTGCAGAAGGAGTTAAAAAATGCTATTTATATTTGCACCTTGGTAATGTTATTATTTGCAAATCTCAATGTCCTGTATAAACTGTATAGATCTATCTATGTGTTTATACCAGCCTTATCACCAAAATATCTGATTGTATCCATATGCATTTATTGGATTTTAAAAATTTTCATTAATAAGTCTAATACCTTTGTGAGATGCTAGTAGTTAAGCTTCCAGATGGGCAGTGTACGTCTCAGTTTCTGCTTTCATCACTTTCAAAGCAGACACAGTAGTTAGTCAGCTATTTTCATTACTTCATAGTGTGGAGTTTGGGTCAAGTATGCCTTTAAAGCTAAGCTAAAAGTTTCAGTCAATAGTGTCAAGCAAACTACTTGGTTAGAGAGGTGAAAAACTGTAGGATAGGAAGTTTTAGAAACCAGCAAAAATGGTTTGAAATAGTTCCTTGAAATCATGATGAGATTTGTAACTGTTCTTAACAGTATTCTGAAGGTGAAATTTATAACTTCCAGCGTATGGCCTGATTTGAAGGTAAATGACTTTAATCTTATTGCTAAATAGTAGATAGGAAAACAGCAAGGACATGAATGTTTTTATACGTATTTGAATATGTATGTGTGCATGTAGCTTGAAAGAGAGAATCTGCTTAAATTTTCTTTATAGATTTGTATTTCTTTATTAATTCTAGTCAGAGTAAAGCAATCAAAAGTACAAAAATGCCCCCTGGATTTAGCAGGTTTATATATATTTATTAATTTAATTTGTAATTTTTATTTTTTTGAAGGATTTACCCAACACAGATAAGAAGTAAATGTGTTTATTTGTTTAACCTACTTATTTATCTGTAATATTTTCAATAGGTTTTTGATTCAGCTGGAGGACATGGATTTGCTGGTGTTCAGAATTCAGCCAACTCTGCTGAGGTAAGATATGCCTGTCCTCCCTCGTTCCACATCATCATGTTTTTGAATTCCTGAATGTATTTCATTAAGTGTATGATTGGGCTGGTTCAGAAACCCTGAAGAGGTTCATAAAATGCGGTTATTGTTAGATGACAGGATTGTAATTCTGCTAATGAAACCACTCTAACAAGTTTCTGAACATTCATGTAGTCTTTAAAAAAACCAAACAAAACCCAAACCAAAAAACTCGTCTAGAAGCTTCTTCACAGCACTAATCTGTACAGTCTGTACACTGTCTGAGAAAGATTTGGGAATGAGCTTGTTTGAAAGCATCCTTCACAGTATGGCAAATCATAGAATGGTTTGGGTTGGAAGGAACCTTGAAAGGTCATCTAGTCCAACCCCCCTGAAATGAGCAGAAAAACCTTCAACTAGATCAGGGTGCTCAGGGTCTCATCCAGTCTTACCTTGATGGTTTCCAGGGATGGGACGATACCCAAGGTATGTTTTTCCCCTTTGCCTACTTCAACAGAACCTTTGTATTTTGAGTATAAAGGCAATAAAGTCTGTGTAATGTCTGTAGAGCATACCATCAGAGAAGTGAGAATTAATGTATAGCTGGAGATTGCCCAAGTAAAGGAAGAGAATGCAGCATCCCCCCAGCAGCATTATCCAGCTGTGACTGATGTTCTTTGGTGCCCAGGAGGAGGAGAGCTGCTGCTTGTTCCTACCTGGCCTCAGTCATGGTCCCTCTCCATTACTGCAGCCTCCTTAGGGGATAGCACCACTATCCCTCAGTCTGGAAGCAAAGCAAGACACTCCAAAATACGTAACTGCATATCTGTGGGACCAGTGAATGTTGTCTGTGTGCTGCAGGGCTTATGTAGACAGTATCCTCCCTCAGTAGGCTTGTGCAGGCTCCAGATAAAAACATCAAATTAAGTCTTAGGCACAGGGTTTCTGGACTTTGTTTTCTGAATGGTATAGCTGGATTTCTTTAATAGCAACATGTGTCAGACTCAAAGGGGTATTTTTCTTCCCATCTACCCCCTGCCCCTTTTCCTCCTTTGTGCCCTGAACCAAATAGTTTCGTGATGCAGTTTAAATCTTGAAAGACTTTAAAAAATCATTCTACAACACTGTTCCATTTCAACTGAGTTTGTATACCAGGTATTAGACAAGAAGCCAAAATCTGCATTTAAACTGCAATATTGCTCTGGAAGATGATTAACTGTAATGAAGAGCTTTAGTGAATCTTGTGAGGAAGGTTTGAACAAAGTTCATCATTTCTCATAAATTTTTATTATGGTTTTTTGTATCGTTATGTAGTACATGGTTTATTTTCTCATCAAGTGCATTTTTTTAATGGCTAGGTAAGAAAGAAATGTATAATTACACAGAAGTTATGCTACTGGGAGAGACATCTCCTATTGACAGCACCTACCCCTATAATGCTGTTTTGCCTCCTGAAATTATCTTCACATTTTCTCTGTTCTTTGAAAAAGTGTATTGAAACACCTGAGGTCCCTTTTTTAATTGACCACTTGCATGTTATTTCCTGGGCTAGGAAAGTACTTAAACTAAATCACTCCTCTCTTTTCAAAATAAATTATAATTATGAGGTATTTCTGGTTGATATGATCTCCTGTAGAGAACACTTACAAATTCCTCAAGAATGTAGCTTTGGATGTGGTATTAGATGGCATCCATGTCCCATCTCGGAGACAGCAAACACAATTTGTTCCTATTCAAATCTGTTAAAAGATGGAAAGGTTTGCCACATGAGAAGTGGCAAAATCCTGTGGGTGCAGCCCCTTAAGGTTTCTCCAAAAGGGTTATGACACCAGTCCCTCAGTTGAATGCTGATTCCTTTGTGTCTGTGAGGGTGAGGGAGCTGCCTTATGCAAGAGTATCTGCTGTGGGTCTCCTGTCCCCTGGCCTAACTGGAGCATTTGCTCTTCCCGAACCCTTCTGATGAGAAAGAGAAATGTTTTGAAGGGACTAGGGAGCAGGCAGAATGAAGTCCTCTCTCTTTAGTGCTGTGTTGGTGAAGGGACAAGGTCTGTCTTCTTGTCCCTGCTCTAGATAAAGCAGCCTTCTCCAAATTCAGGTAGGGGCTTACAGCCCTGTTCCCCAGGCAGAGGGGGACCAGCAGGAGGGCAGTGTGGTTGCAAGGTTTTGGGCCAGATTTTACAAATTTAGCAGGGTTGTATTTCAAGACTAGAAAAACCCACTGAGCTGAGCACAGCTCTGGAGCTAGAAAAACATTATTATTATTATTATTATCTCAACCCTATTTCTAAAACCTTTTCTCAATGGGTATTAAATATAGCGTAGGCATTTTTAAGATCCTGACATTTTGATGAATCATACGACAACTCAGAAATGATTCATCATAACTCTGAAAACCGTTACTCTGGCATCAGCCTGGTTTCACTGGCTGATTAAAAATAAATAAATAAAAAAAACCCAACAGAAACAGCATCAAAACTTTTATAAAATTCTGCCTGAGGAGGGTAGCAAGTGATAAATAGTGGAGTCTTCTGGAGAGGCTGTATTTTCTCTGAAAAGGATGATAAAACAGAGGCAAATAGTGGGAGGAAATGATGAAGTAACATATTGGTCCTGCAGCAGCCCTGTGGCACAACGTGTGACAGTCTGAAAATCCTGGCTCCTCTCGCTGGAAAATTGGATGGCTTGTTATAACTTTATGTGGCAATGAATGAATGAACTATTGTGGCATTAGTCACTGCAAGCATAACAGGAAAAAAAGTCTCTTTTCATGTCAGATTTTCTGAGACGGAAAATGTGGATGAAGCAATGGTACCTTGACTGCAGTTAAGGAACACAGTCATGTTTAGTAACAGAGGCGAGTTTATCTCAAGCTGTATGCTTGAGCATCAGTGTACATGGCAAGGAATGGACATATCTCACATTGGCTGCAGAGCTTTCTGTCCTGTCTTAAAAGCTTACACCAAAAGGTGGCCTTGAATGTAGTTCTCATCACCTTAGTCCTCTATGATTTGAGGTTTGTTTTTTTTTTTTTTCATCTCTGGCAATAGTGAGATTTATTTCAGTTAGGCATATTTGAACAGCTGCTGTTGCAGTGCAATAAACCATTGTGGTAGTTGCAAACCTTTGAGCTGCTGGGAGCACCTCCCTTGTTGATGCAAGCATAGCATTGATTTTCCCTGGAGGAAGCCACCAGGGAATTCAGTCTGACTCATTTGTGCTTCACTCTCCCAACCTGCCTGCCTTGCCCCCTTTATCCTTTCTCTTATTTACACTGTGAAGGAAGGTCAGCTTTTATTCCCAGGCACTAGATTTAGTGCTGAAAGAACTATGCTTCTAAGGGAATTATCTTTTTCAATATCACCAGTGTTAGGAGCAGTCTGCAACTATAGCCACCGAGGTCAAACTTCACCTGGTGGATTTCATTGCTGCATTAATTACAGTAGCATAACATGATTCCTGTTTTGTATAAGTAGTAGCTGAATTTTAGTAGGATTGCCATGCACCTGTGTTAATTGAGATTTCACGTTCAACTAGTTAAAAGGGACAGTTGAGCAAGATAGACAGGATTCATGAATGCCACTAGTTCATTAATATTATTTCACCAAACCAAAGTTATTCTGGCATCAAATTATAACTGTGCCACATTCTGGGTCAGCTGCAACTTGAATTTCTGCATTGTTTGGTAATTACCTGGATAGCATTGCTTGCTTCATCATTTTCACAGCCACAGTTGCTATTTGGAAAAACAAAATAGTATTGGTCTCTCTGTTACTACTGGTAGATTGTTGTCAATAACTTTGCTGACTGCAACAAGCGAAGCAGCTCTGTGCAGTGATTTTACAGCAGCTTTTAATTGCAGTGCACCCCTGGGCTTGTGTCACTATGGAGAGGAGGAAGAATTGCATAATCAAGGGTCTTTATATAGGCAACAATCCCCCCAACCAACGACAAACCAACCAACCAAAAATACTAAGGAGAAAACATTAAGGATGTAGGCACTCCAGAGAACAGTTCTGGATATCTTAAGATATGTCTTGGGTGGCAGTTCTGCCACTTCATGGTGTTATTGTCCCTTTCCAGTGACTGCATGGGGAATCAAGGGACCTTGTCTGCATAAACTCAAATGTCTTGATGTGGGTATTTAAGTGATATGCTGAATAGGCAGACCCAAATATACATGTGAAACTTCAAATTCTGAAGAGCTCTTGGTGTTTTTCTCCTCCTTGTGTGGCTTCCTTTGAAACATGCAACCTCAAGTGCAGTACAGGAGAAAGTTTGAAAATAAAGGGTGAGAAAGTGCCAGGGAATTTATTCAGGGTGGATGTTGTTATTTGATCAAGCGGAGTGGCTTTGGAATGAGAGAGAATGTGAAGCAAAATGGTAAACAGGCAAATGTTTTTGCCTATGAAACAATATGTTCTTAAACTGTAAATAGAATGGGAGCACTTTATTCCTGCTTTAGTACTTTATTATGTTATGACTAGCCTTGCTTCACAGTGCTCTCTGCTGGAAGTTTACTGTATTGTCGTTTTCTGTCAAAAGTACAGTAATTATGTTTATTTATTTATAGAGTTATTTATAGAGTTATTTTACATTTGTTAACTAGGTAAAATTGTAGTAGTCAATTCTTCTTCGAGATTTACTTCCACTGTGATATAATATCAGATAATTACATATATCCACATTGAGTTAAATCAACAATTATAATGAAATAAAGATATAAAATCCCATAATGGGAATGTACAGGAAGTGCAATCTGATCTTTAGAAAATAAGATCTTCTCTAGTGAATAAGAGAAGGTAGCAGAATTCTTTCCCTGGCTTGCCATGTTGGAAATTCACAGCACTGTGTTTAAATACATAATCAGTGCAAGCTGCTAATGTAATTGTGCTTTTGCTTGTTTGTTTTTGTTTTTGTTTTTGTTTTTTTTAATATCCACATATCTTGTACATTTCTCCCTTGTTTCAGCAGCAAGTTGATGATTATTTGAATATCTACTGTTCAGTGCCAGAGAGCATCCAGAAGGAGAATGCTTGGGAAACACAGACGTATGTTCATTTCTGTGATGGCCAAGGAGTGGCGCTGACACTCAAGCCAGAGCACAGGGTGGAGGATGTTCTGTCTTTGGCATGCAAGGTACTTACTTTTCATTCACAATTGCACCTTATTAATAGTCGTGGACTTGAGAAGGAACATAGTATATCAGAGGATGCCTAAATAGTGATAAGATTATTACTATTATATAATAATCATACAATAATTATATATAATATTAATAATACATAATATTGTAATACCAGCATCTCCCAGTCACTGTCTCAAGGCACACTGCTCTCTTTCCTTTAGTTGCGTTATTTATATGTTGTAGCCAAGGTTGCAGGATTGTGGAAAGGTTTTTCAAAAGGTGTTGCTCAAGACAGTGCACAGTTGATACTTAAAGAGCAGAGGCAGTTTGCCAGGTAGTCAGCCCCTGAGTAATCTCAGCACGTGTCCACTCTGCGTTGTCCTTGCAGCAAACCTGGTTGTTACGTGCAAATTAATCACAGAGGAGCGAAAGGGAGTTAATGCCAGGAAATTAAGACAGTTAAGACTGCTGTGATAAAGGCTATCATATATGTTTGATTTTTAAAGGAACTTTTTAAGCTTTTAATTAAATACCAGTTCTATTTGTGAATTTCAAAGCGTGAATTCCCTTGTGAAAGTCAGTGCCACAATTCGAGAGGGATTGTTATAGATCATGGGACAGAAAACTGAGTCACAGGGTGAAGTTGAAATAGAGATGCTAGTTTTAACTACAGACCAAACATCAGCACCTCTAGAACATCACAATGTACCTAGCACTTTTGTCTCCACACGTGTCAGTGCTTGAATTTAGCTCTAACTTCAGGATTCAAGTCACTTAAATTATGCAAACAAGCTTTTTGGAAAAACTAACTTTTTACCCCTGAGTTCTGTTTTCTGGTAAATATACTGTATTTATTTCACAAGGGGAAAAACAGGAGAAGAAGGAGTCCTGTGCTGTACAAGATCCAGCTGTATCTTTTGGCAGAGGTTAGGGTGAATTTGTAGGTGAAGTCATTCAACTGGCTTGAAGTTAATGAATTTTGAGGCTTCTAATGAAGGAAAGGACACAATTTAATGGCTTATTGCACCTGTTAATATTGCAAACAAACCAACAAATAAAATTAAGTTATACGAATTTTTAAAAATCCAGGGTAAACTATGGTTTTAAAAATCAAAATAAGCACACTGGCTTAGCGAAGTCCCATTGTGTCTCCATGGCATCACTAAGAAGAAATTATCTTGCTGTGGATGATGGAGACTGAATCCTGGAGAAAATATTTAATGCTTGCCTTTACTTTTAAAACCTTGTCAGGCAAAAAGGTGTCTGAGTCATGATTTGGCCACCAGGTGGCATGGTAGAGCTGAAACATTTTGAAGTCCTTAAAGTGATGTGCAAGACCCCTAAAGGAGGAAATAAAATTAAGTAAAATTAAGTTGAAAAGGAAATTCCTTACTTCTCTTACTCCATCATTCCAAAATATTTGTAATTTTCAAACTGACTTTTAATTTTCAGTGTCTGTATCACATGAAAATTTAGTTTTAAATTATTTGATTTTTTTCTTAAATGTTTTTCTGTTTTATTTTGTCTCTCTATTCTATGTGTAAAGCTTTTCATAAGCATTCTCTAATGCTGAATACTTTCTGCTCATCTATCCTGGTTCTTTTCCTTCTTACATTTTCATTCTGCTCTGGTGAGTGTAAGGAATCTTTCTTCTTAACAGAACATGTTTGAATGTTATGTGGATAAGGATGAAGTTCACCGGGGTTGTTGGTTTGTTTGTTGGGGTTTTTTTCTCTTCACCCACACTTTATGGGGTTTCTACTTTTCTCATTTCTGCTTTCCATCTGAGGTTTTTGGATAGCATGTATACAAAATCTTGTGCATTTACATTGAATTGTTCAGGATACAGAACACATGCAACTCTTAAACTGTAACACATAATAAAATTTTAAGATAATTACTATTCACTCAGTAATTTAGATTTTGTAAGCTGCAGAGATGCACTAAAGGGGTTAAATAACCCTCAGGGAGCTTGTCATTCCTTCTCTTTCAGAAGTGTTGCTTCCTCTTGTTTTAGAATTATTGCTCTATTAATATGCTAAAGTGAAATGTTTTGTGCCATGGTGTCACCAGTATCCTGATTTTTCAGAGCCTCCCATCAGGGACTCGGCACTTTCAGACTAATATCTTCGGGGAATAATCCTGTTTCCCTTTACTTCCTGTTGAGATAGGATCTTTGCTTTGACCTCATGGTGAAAAAAAAAATACGTGGAACTCTCTGATCACAGATGAAACCCAGCAATAAAAATAAAGTCCAATGAAGGCAAACCCTTAGGGAACCTACTTGCTATCCCATCCCCTCTCCTAACTGCCCATACATGCATATGCCTTTTCTATATAAGGAGCAAAACTTACTGAACAGAACTGAATCATTAAAAGTAGTCATAGAAAAAGGTGGCTGTGAGTGTTAAATTCAAAAGGACAGAAACCAGTTGTGATATCTTTGGAAACATATATTACTGCTCAGTTAATCTAATAGCCAAGACATCATGTTTACAAAAGGATCTGGGAGGATCGTAAGGCAAAATGGAAATTGCTCTCGAACCTTATCTTTTAAGCAATGCATCTGATTTTGTTTATACCACAAAAATAGTTGGAAAATTACTTTTGAGGATTGCTTTTGCATGGTTCTAGAAGCTTTGTGTGTGTGTGTGTCACTTCTTTGTGTTCTAGGATTCTGGAAATAAATAACAAATTCCAAACTATTTTTCTTCCTTAGATGAAACAGCTGGAGCCAAGACACTATGGCCTTCAACTCAGAAGACTGGTTGATGAAAATACTGAGTATTGTGCTCCTGAACCATACGAGTACATATTAGACCAGGAAAGTGTGACTCCTTTTAGATAAAGCTCTGTCTGCAGCTGCAGTTGAATTGTCACCTACAAATATGTGAAATTTAGATCTAAAATAAGGTTTAAAGCTGTTCCCAGACTGCATTGTGTCATCCTTATTCACAGGTTTGGGTGGCTAGGCACTGCGAACACTTTCTTCAAGAACTGTTTGAAGATTTGAGTGAGGCTTTCTGTACAAAAGCAGAGTGTCAGTCTCTACTTCAGGCTTTGTTTTTGATCTTTAGCTTTAGTCTCACTGATAGCAGTGATGCTTACACAGGAACACAATGCTCTGTGTGAAGACAGCAAGTCTTGATGCAAAGAATAACGTGCTTGTTTCTCATGCTGTATCTTTGGGTTTTGATGCTTATATTTTCGTAATTTGATGACTTGTATTACTGTTTTTTTCCAACAGGTGTATGATGAAATAGAAATTTGTCCATTGAACGTTTACCATGTTCATCTTACAAAGACTGAAAACATAAGTGATTATGGTAAGCTGTCAGGAATTCTCTTGTATTCTTCTCATTGCTTGCTTTCTCTCTTCAGGACTTTTCTGTCTCTGAGAGCAGGTAGAGCCATCCTTGATAGATCAAAGTGTGAGCCTGCAAGTGTCTTTCTTATGTTTTGGAAGAGACCACTTTCTAATTTTGCTAAAATGACCAAATAATTCAAGCATGAACTTGTCAGAAAACAAAAGTCCTTTGCCAGGATTAATAAAAGTGCTGTCAGTCAGGCCATGGTCAAGGTCTGCCATTTTTTTGTAGTGGGATCCTCTCTTGGCACAGTATCAACAGTGTCCTTTGGAACAAGTTCTGACAGGCTTTTTGTCTGTGGGAGGCAGTTAGGCCTAGGAATAATTATATACCTTGCAAGGATACCCTTGTAAGGCAGCTTTGTGCTGTTTTTTAGCTGCAAGTCTGCAATAAATTATTCCTTTCTGGGCTGTCCCACTCACTGGTCTGTATAGTTTGCTGCTTTATAGTTTGGGTTTCCAGTTTTTGGACCTGTTTAAGACACCTCTTTGTCTGATGGACATGCTGCAGAACTCTTAGCATAATGATGAGCTGTGCCTGTTATTGAAATGTCATATGGAGTGGAGGTACAAATTACTTTTTGCAATGTGATTTTTTTTTTTATTTTTTTTTTTTTAACAGCAGAGTATGACATTTCCTGGGAGTTGAAAAGTCCTATTAATTTTAACAGGCCTAACAATGACTGGGAAACAATGTAATAATTTCTGTATGCTCTGTGGGTGTGTTCTCACAAGAAGTACCCTCCTTCTTGTATAGAGTCTACTAAATACACAAAATAAAAGGGAAATGTCCCCAAGGAAGTTTATTTGATTGAAACCTCTTTTATTTCAGGCTTTGCTGTCACAGCACAAGTTGCTGAAAATGAGCATCTCACCCATATCTTTGTAAGTGATGTACTCCCTGATGGACTGGCATACAAGGAAGGTACTGTATCACGGTTGTGTTTAAAACTGTTCTTCATTATCTTTTTAAAGTCCAAAAACTTAAAGAAGGTTTAGTAATGCTGTCTGAAACAGTTCTTGGCTTTTGCTGTTCACCATTTTCTTTCCTGAAGACCATTGGAAATATGTGATACAGGAAAAATAGTGTACACAGTGTAACTAAACTATCCTTTCAATATAGTGGAGAGAGTTCTTGTTCAGCCTTGGAGACAAAGTCTGTATTCAGTCATCCAACCAAGTACTTTTGTGCAGAGGAACAGACTGGAGAAAGAGTTCATCCCACACTAGAGAACCTCATGGGCTTGATCAGTTTCTATGACCCATCACTTCCACCTTTTCTGGCAAGGAAAAGTAGCCCTTCTCCCCACAGTAGTTTTCTGCATATATTTCTGTGAATAGCTTCTCCACGGCACTGCTCAGAAACTGTGCTTCTCTTCATCAGCACATTTGAGGATCACCTAAGTTCTGCTCTCTGAAAAACAAACCCAGAGAAATGGAGACAGAGATATTAATTTGCTACTTGATGGTGATGTCTACTTAGTTTTTGCTGACCTTGAAAGACAGCATTTGCCACTGTTTAGATTTATATAAAAGCTGATAAAACTCCATCCTTTGTTGTTCCAGTTTTGCATAAATAATTTGATCTACATGACTAATGTTGTGCTATTCCTAGATAATGAAATATGTGGTATGGTGCTGTATACTGGTGGTATCTGGTTGTGAGAGGTGGCTCTATTCTAATCTTCTTGAAAGCTGTGTTGCTTTCCCACCCACCCATTTCTCTAACATCTTTAAACAGAAACAACTCACTTGCTGTACTATGTGTAACACCTATCAAAGTAAGCATGAGGTCAGTCTATATAATTATGGCACAAATAAAGCTCCCATTGATTCTAATAGACTTGCTGTAGGATTAGGCTGTTTGAATTCAAACCAAAAAAGTAAAAGGTGAATCACCATAAGGTTTGGTTTGTGACCCTTTATGTTTTATATTACCTCTTTTTTTATTTTTCCTTCTCTGCTTTCACATGCTCCCAGGGCTCCGAGTAGGCAATGAAATCCTGAGCATAAATGGAGAGGCTGTGTCTGTTCTTAACCTCGGGCAAATGGAGTTGCTGTTTTCACAGAGAAGTGTAATGCTCACAGTGAGAATGACCCAGCAACCCTTATGTGTATCCTGGTCAGATGGTGACATTTCCCGGGATCCAAAGAGTTTGTTGCCCCCTCCAAACCAGTCACAGCTCCTGGAAGAGTTTCTAGATAACTTCAAAAAGAACACAGCAAATGGTAAGAGGTTGACAATAATTCCATTACTTTCATCTCACTTCCAATATCACTGTTTTTTAAAACTCAGTTATGTTTAAAATTATATGCTTGCCTTAGAAACACAAGTATAAACTGTTGAAGTTCCATTTATGCTCAATATCTGTCTGTTATTTTATTATTTTCTAGGGAGTAGAAGTGGAACAGAATATGATTATGTCTGCAGGGAAAGGATATTATTTTAATCTGTTTGGCTGCACCATCCGGTATTATCAAGTGCTCTCTTAACTGTTCTGTGTCATCTTGGGTGCCTCCAACATATCCATTTCACAGGCACCAGTGGTTGAAATTTTGTGATGACTTTCAGAGGCAGAGTATTGTTCTGTGTTTACCGTGTGGTAAAGTAGCACATACATTAAGGGTACCTTCAATGCAAGAATCGTCATCACCTCAGAAAGGAGTCATTTAGCTCTGCTCCCACCCAGTGTTCCTGTTGGGTGCAGCTGCCCACTGTGTAGAATAAAGCCCATGAAAACAGGTTTTATAGGGCTTGTCTTGCTCATATTTCTTACTCAATGTAACCGCTGTATTAAGCATTGAATGGAGGATGTATCCTAACAGTGTTGTGTCAGGATGTGATCCTCATGGGTTTCTGTATGATGAGCACCAGGCAGGGAAGGTGCCTATCTGGTAAGAACTGCTCCTGGATGACATCACAACCCCTTGGCCCCAAGGAAGTGCCGATGCTCACTTTTGGGTTGCCTTTTTGGCTGGAAATAGGAGGTGGCATGTAGGGGGACTCTGCCATGTTGGGTGGAGGTGAGCCCTGGTCACCCTTCCCTTCCTTTAGCTGATCATACTTTGCTGGAGAACTACTACAACTTCTGATACTGGAATGCTTGCAAATGTCTGCCTAAAATAGAAAGTACATGGGGTTTTGCTTACCTTTCTTCCCATGTCTTGACTGTTTTTCAAACAAGATAGAAGGAAATTTAACTAGTTTCTCACTTTGAAAGGTGCAGTTTCCTCACTGTACCTCTGGAGGATGCTAGTAAAATTCTGCAGGAAAGCTAGCCAGGATGCACTGCTGTGTGAGGGGAACAGCAAGAGGTACAAAAAGGGATCGCTGATTTTTATGTATAATTATGGTGGCAAGTGTTTTCTGATTGGAATTTTTTTTGTAATTAAAAATGGAAGAAGAGAAAGAATCACATAGGAGAAGTTGCTAGAATCGATTTAATTATAAAGAAATTTTATTAGGTCATCTTTTGAAATTAAAAGAAAACTGAATACAGAATTTGTGATTCAGTAAGTAGCATCTCTCTCAGGGGCCTTATTTCAATTTAAAATGCCATTAAATTGACTAGTGGCACATAAAAGTTAGTGTCATAAACCAAAAATTATGATAAAGCTAATTAATTACACAATTATACCAGGGCTATCATCCAGCTTATTGGCTTGATATCATAGGCCAGCACTACCTGGAGTATTCAGTGTAATAAATGTATGTGTCCATTCACTAGATTCCTCATTCCTCCGGGATAAATTTGCAACCTGTGCAAATATTCCATTATAATAGGAAATTACTGGAGTATATATTATACTTTAAGCACTAGTAGATAAAGGGACATAGTATATTTGCTTTTCTGCTTAAAAGCAGTTAAGAAAGATTTATTTTATTCTCAAAGAGAACAAATAGTTCTAAATTAAGCTTCATGAGAAGAATTTTTATGTTTATGAAATTCAGTGCTTAGTGTCTGATCACCTGATCAAGTTCAAATGGAAACAGAAAAAAATGGCATTACTTTGAATTAATAGATAATCATAAAGGGTTTAACTGTTCTGTGTCCTGTTACTCACTCAGGAATTGAATAAGATTTTAGATAAGCAGAGGGGGCATTTAATGATCCAAGCAGGGATTTGGAGGCTAGGAACTCTTAAATTCATATCCAGTCTTTATGAAATCGTAGAATCATTAAGGTTGGAAAAGACCTTAAAGGTCATTGAGTCCAACCTCTGACCGAACACCACCATATCAACTAAACCATAGCACTCAGTGCCATGTCCAGTCATTTCTTGAACACCCTCAGGGATGGTGACTCCACCACTTCCTGGGCAGCCCATTACAATGCTCAACCACCCTTTCAGTGAAGAAATTCTTACTGATGTTCAACCTGAACCTCCTCTGGTGCAGCTTGAGGCCATTTCCTCTTGTCCTGTCACTAATTCCCTGGGGGAAGAGGCTGATCCCCACCTTGCTACACTCTCCTTTTAGGTAGTTGTAGAGAGCGATAAGATCAACCCTGAGCCTCCTTTTCTCCAGGCTAAACAACCCCAGCTCCTTCAGCTACTCCTCATATGACTTACTTTCTGGACCCTTCTCCAGCTCTGTTACCCTTCTCTGGACACACTCCAGGACCTCAATGTCTTTCTTGAAGTGAGTGGCCCAGAACTGGGCACAGGACTCGAGGTGAGGCCTTGAGTGCTGAGTACAGAGGCACAACCACTGCCCTGGTCCTGCTGGCCACACTATTCCTGATACAGGCTGGGATGTCTTTCTTGGCCACCTAGGCACACTGCTGGCTTATGTTCAGCTGGCTGTCAACCAGGTCCTCTTCCCTGGCCCACTTTCCAGCCACTCTTCCCGAAGCCTGTAGTGATGTATGTGGTTGTTGTGAACCAGGTGCAGGACCCAGCACTTCACCTTTTGAAACTCATACAGTTGGCCTCAGCCTGTTGATCCAGCCTGTCCAGATCCCTCTGCAGAGCCTTCCTTCAGCAGATCAACACTCCTGCCCAACCTAGTGTCGCGTGCAAATTGACTGATAGTGTGCATCCAGATCATTGATGAAGATATTAAACAGGACTGGGTCCAACACTGAGTCCTGGGGAACACCACTCATGATCTGCTGCCAGCTGGATGTAACTCTTTTCACCGCCACTCTCTGGGCTCAACCATCCAGCCAGTTTTTTACCCAGCAAGGAGTGCACCTGTCCAAGCCATAAGCAGCCAGTTTCTCCAGGAGAATCCTCTGAGAGACAATCTCAAAGGCTTTACTGAAGTCCTGGTAGACAATATCCACAGCCTTCCCCTCATCCACTAGGTGGGTCATCTGTTATAAAAGGAGATGAAGTTGGTCAAGCAGGATATACCTTTCCTAAACCCATGCTGGCTGGACCTGATCCCCTGGTTATCCTGTTTAATACTGCTCTGTCTCCTTTGGTAGAGTTGAGTGGGTCACTCTTAAGACTGCACTTTTCAAATATAATTTCTAATGTTTGCTTGTCCATGTTGAATCTGTTCTTCCAAAGCAGCGCCTTTGAAAGTCAGCTGGTGCTAGCAGAGGAGACCTCTTTCAAAAATCAAGCACAATTTGGCTCAAGGTAGAAAGAGTTGAAAACCTTCTGCTGTTGCCTCCCTCTTTTTATAAAATTTACTCTGTCTTTCTAGAGTACTGTGAGGGTTAATGTGCTAAAATTAACATGTGCTTAGAAAATGGAAATTTTCAGCACGAAGTCAAACAGTAATGCCCTGCCTAGCACTTAGTGATGACCACCAGACAGAAGCAAAACAGAATTTACTTTAAATCACTGGCTTCATATAACCTGGGTGGTAATAGTTTGTCCACATTTGTTTACAGTTTTGTAGCTGCTCAGTTAACTCTGGTGAGTGCCTTTTTCTACATATTCTGCTATGTTGAGGATATCAAGTTATACCTTGTGGCAAACTTTGGCAACCTTTACTGTACAGAAGGGAAGTGATTGACTTTCTCCAAAGCCACTAACTCTGCCACTCCTGAAAATCATTCCCAGGGAATTTTCTGAGAGTGATTCATTTTCTCCAAGAGGTTGTTATACCCTTGTAGCTGTATTTTGGACCTGCTGTGGTCGTGTCATTTGATCTACCACATGGCAATGCTATGTTCTTGCTGCTTAGCTGCTTGGCTAATCATGAGCTTATCCTGGAAAAGAAATGAGATGAAATACTTTTAAAAAATGCACCTATAAATGTGGAAACCCAAATAACAGAGCAACTAAATTTGCTCCAAGCTCCAGTGCTAAGGAAATTAAAAAAATATTTAAGTAGAATTAAAAAATGAGGGAATTGGACTGGAATTCTTACAGTTGTGGAGGAAAAAATGCCTCATTTTAAGATGGCATGGGTATCTGAGGAATAAACAACAGAGAGGGCACATGAATTGATAACTGTATATTTAGGGCAATGCTGTGTGGGTTTATGGTATATCTATGGAGTGCTGAGGCAGGAGGTAGAAGCATTAGTAGGTGTGAAAACCCATTGCAGAATTCAAGTTGCTGTCAGAGTTGGATGGGGTTTTTTTCAACAGCAAGTGTGTTTTTTGCCAAAAAAAGCTGTCATTTTGGTTAGCTGACACTGTTGAAATCAACACTAATTTGTAAATAGAACTCTGTGATTAAAAGCAAAAAAAAAAAAAAAAGGTGGGGGGGATGGCAGTTCCATGATGAAACACTTTCATCTTGGAGGGTTAGAAAGCTAAATGGGAAAGAAACAATTAAAAAAAAAATAAAATAATAAAAAAAAATAAATTAACATAGTTGTTCCTGTGCTCCATGTTGTACTCCTCATCTGTGGGGTAGGGTCTGGGTTCCTATCTGGCCCACCTTTCTAGAGGTGTAGTCCCAGGAGCAGTGAAGAAGGCTTGGGTGCTACTTACCAGGAGAAGGCTTGCTCCTCCTTCTCTTCCTCTAGCCTTCCTTTCAGCCCCACAGCACTCCTCCCACCCCTGTGCTGATAGCAGCACTTGCTGGGGCCCTTGAAGCTAATTAAGGAGAAATCTTTCTCCCCCACCCCAGCCCCTGCAAACTCAGGGAGTTGACATGATGGGTGCAGAGTCCTGACAAGGGCCAGAGCCAGGTAAGGAGGAGGAGCGGGGAGTAGGCAGGTGCTGGGGGAGAGCTGGTCGTAAGGAGAGTTACTCTCAGAGGCAGCAAGCTCTCCTTCAGTTGACCTGCCCACAGAACACCTCTCTAGCCATTTTGGAGCATGGATTTTGCCCTCTGCTTTCCCTCCTCTTGCACTAATCCTTGTGCAGCGGTGTAGTCTGGGACATGCCAGTTTGAGTCACTCCCGATGAAGCTATTTCATGCTCTATAAGGCATGGCTGGAGTCAGGGAGAGAGAGTCAGGCTTTGTGCTGTTGGACAAGTGGCTGGGCTATGTGCTGGAGAAGAGCAATTACATTTCAGCTCCTGCTCTGCTAAACATTGAAATACTTTTGCAAAGTGCCACTGCTTCAGGAGGAGGATCAGTGGTTTGAATCCTCACATGGAAAAGTAGCTCTTCTGTTTACCAAGACTTGAGCAGCTTCTGATTTTAATCATAGTAAGCACACACAGAAGAAAAGCACATAAGTTGTCCACAAGTTTAATTTTGATATGACTAAATTATTTTAAAAAATATATTCTTAATAAGAACTGGTTTGGATTCAATTCCAAGGTACCTTCTGTTTCAAAGGCAATTTTCTAGGTGGCTTAGGTGCCTCTGTAAAGCATAACTACAACTCACTGCTTCTTCAGAAAACTCCACTCAGCTTCGTCAGATACCACTGAGTTAAGGGAGGAAAAGAAAGACAGAGGTCAGCTCTGCCAGCTGGTTCTCTGCAAGTCACTGTGCACGCCTTTCCAGGTAGCAGTCCCTACATCCTCTGTGTGTACCACTTAAGAGAAGAGAGAAAGTCAGGAGGATGTAACACTAAGCTGGTCTCTAGCCTCAGACAGCTGGGGGCTGTGCCTGGAGCACTGACTCAGACCACTCTGCTTATTGCTGTTTGCCTATAGTTTTTCAGAAACGTCTTTCATGTAATGTTAAAAGCATTTTGTAAACAAAAGTAAAACTAAAATTTAACTGAAAAGCATTTCTAAAATAACTTCTACTTTTAGTTCTGCCAAATCAGGTCCTGTTTGTCTAGCTGTTGTTTCAACATTTAAATTCTCTTCATCGTGCGGTAGGGCATGTCCCTCATTGTGCTTCATGTGAGTGTAATCAAAGAAATCTGTTTTTATTCTTTCACAAGAAATTCTTTTGAGCTCACAAAAGGTGAATATTGCTTCTTAGCTTCCCGAGTCCTGAGGACACTCACAATCCTGTTAGATATGGGCCCTGATCTGTGTTAGTTGTGCAGACCTGCACACATTGCTACCTTTTGCCTACTGAATCTAATACCAACTGTCTGATGGTTTTGTGTGGTGTGAGGCAACATATTAGTGCCTCTCTTTAACATAGATACATAGTTGTCTATGCAGCATGACTGCTTATCTGCCTGAAGTTAGATGACTCTGCTGGGTTTTCTTTTTTTAGTTATTAGCCAATTCAGCAGGAAGCCACATAGATGTGATAGAACATACTCATCAGAGCAAGGTTAAGAGGTGAGGTGTGTGTTGACAGTAGTCTTGGACAACTGTGGTAGGTTGGCTCCTGCTCCAGCTGTTTGTGTGCTGTTAACACAAGTGTCTTTGTCCTGCCCTCTTGTTAATCACTGGGAAAAGACTAGGTCTGGCCTGTGACAATACATGGGACTGTAGCAGTGTAGAGGTTAATTCAGAGAAAGCATTTGTCTCTTCAGAAGCTGAATCCACAGGAGCACTTGTTGCCTATGCATGTTTTGCAATACAAATGTTTCTCAAGAGTGGTGGTTTAATGAACTCTTGCTGCTGCTAAACTGTCCCGTTGGCTTTCTGCTAGATGTGTGTATTGCAAATTAAAAGATTGCTTGTGCTATAAAATGGGACAGTCTTAAATGCTCTTCATTGTTCTTTTCTACTGACAGAGCATTCTGTTCTGCTTTGCTAAATGCTGCTATGATTTAATCCCTGTGAAGTCAGCGGGCCAAATTGTTTTTCTTTTCCTGGCGTAAACTCCATTAAACCCTGTATAGCTGCATCTTCTGGCTCAGTGATATGTAGGCAGAAATCATCATATTGCCCTTCCTACTGAATTCTGTAGAGTAACAACATGGATAGCAAAAAGACTTATTAATTGTGATAAAGTTAGAGACATCCACATATAGACTAGTGCCTTAGGCATGATTTGAAACACATCAGACAGTGGATGTTCTGTTTTCACAGAGGAAAGGCAGGTTGAGTAATTATAAAAACTGCCTAAGCTAGCCACACATTCTTGCTAAACTATTAAGTAACTCTTTTTTCCCCTTTTTCCTTTCTGTTTTCATTCATATGAATCTGAGATGGAGAAGCAAATGTACCACTAGGGCAGTACACTTGAAACCTGGGCAAGTCTAGCTCCATTAGCTTTCCAACTCTTCTCAGTGCAAATGACCTCTGACAGTGGTGAAAGACATCACACGTGAACAATCCTGCACTAGGAGCTGTCTAGCAGTAGCAGCCTGGAAGACATAAAGGCAGTAGTAGGTTGTAGCCTTTGCTGACTTTTAAAGAGGATGGTGGTGACCTGACATGGGTTCTGCTGTGTCTTTGTCCTTTGTACTGCAGCCACACATCTCCAGTTGTTGAACTGGAATAGAAGGGTGATGCACTAGCTATGGCTAACACTGGCCTCCAGTGAGACTGTATGCAAGAAGGCATTTGTTAGGAAACAAATGCATTTAGTTAAAAATTGGAGAAGCTAGTGTGAATTGTTAATCTTAAAACTGAAAAGCCTAAACAGCTGTCTGACTGGCAGATACTTAGACAGAGAAAGTTTAGAATGTTAAATAACCCTGTAAAAACATACTGCTGAGATGCAGGGGCTAATCTGGCATTGCTACAGAAGTACAGGCAGATATTTCCTATTATGTTGCTAATTTGTATCTCCTATTGATTCCTGAATTAGGGAGTGAGTCAAATTACTTTGCCTCACTATGAGCAGTTGATGGACAAAGGAACTTCCAAAGAATCTAAAGGACTCTGCTGCAGCTTCAAAATGGATGTTTCTGTAGATATTCAGGGGAGGGGGGAATAATAAAAAAAAAAAGGAAGTATAAAGCAGCCTACAGAAAGTCAAATTTGCACATGTAGGTGGCTGACTGGAGCTAAGCCACTGTTCAGCATGTGGCTCAACATGTCCTAAGCAAGCTGTACGACACAAGAACATTTGCACATTTACTGGCTTTTTCTATACTTAAAATTATAGAATGTTTGAAGAAGTGTCACTTTCCTCCCTGAAGGGTAAGAACAGTGGATAAAGATTTGTCCTGCTTGAGCATTTCAGATCCTAGCCCAAAATATGAGTTTCTCTTTGTCTAGGCAGTATCACATATGCAAAAAGAAGCAGCCTAGTTGTTTGGACATTAGGAAGCATGTAAAGCACCTTCTTATATTTCACAGTTTGCTCCCTGAAGCCAAAACATATGGATGAGAGGGGCCATGGAGGGAACATTCTTGTCTGGTCTGTAATTGCATGTCTTGTTTGGTAACAATTAGTCTTGTTAGTGACAGGCATCTAGTAATTCTATGTTTAAGAATCCTATCTAGGAAGTCTGATGTTATGACAGCTGTATGCTAATTTTCTTTCCAGATTTAACAGCTTGAACGAATTCCTGAATGAGTTTCTAGCTATGCCAAAGAGTTAGTTTTTACAGCCTTGAAGATAAGCTGAGAACATACTTTCCAGCCAGTCCCAAAATACATTACGAAACACCCAGAACACCAACAAGTGATAAAAGCCAAAATATCTCCCAGAGATTTAATAATTCCTGAATCACTGAATTTAGTTAATTTTATTTGTGTTTCTCTAACATGTTTAGTTTTCTAGAAACTGAAGTTACTCGTACTAGTAGGCTCTAGTCATACTAATTTAGCAATGAGAATTTGAGCTAGTTGTTATCTGAAGTTAGCTTAAAGCCTTTCAGAAGAACTTGAAGATTTTGTAAGCGAAAAGAGGAAGTTTTTTTGAAATGATAATAAATTTAGTATTTCAGTATCTTTTTAACAATTGGTTAAAGCAGCATGAAGGCTGTAAACCCCTGTACAGTTAACCACATAATTTTGAATTTACTCCAGTGGTGGAGTGTGACTGCTTAAGTACTAATATTTGCCTGTGAGTACCAACTGTGGGGAAAAAAATGGACTGGCACTGTGCAATAGTTTAAAACTTACATAAATTCCATTAATTGATCTAACGTGAACATTCATTTAAATCTGGAAAACTTAACTGGAGATTAATAAGAATCTGCAGTTGGGGTCTATTGTACCTCAGTCTCTTGCCCAGATTCACAGAAAACCTCAATGAAGATAAAAAATGAATCAAATTGCTTTGGCTTTCAGCTTGAAGTGGTAGAGGATATGGTCTGTTTCAATGGATATTTCTTATCTGTAGCAGCAACCTACCCACATTCCCTTAGACCTGTTTTCTTAGTGCAGAAGTTGTCTGGAGAGTTTTTGGTCTAAAAACCATAAATCTCTTCATGAATAAGCCCTGTGTGTAGCAGTCATTTTTCATATGTTGAGGCTTGTACTAGTAGGATATGAGTCCAAAAATTGATTTGTTTGTTTATTTATTTGCTACTATGACATGCAAAAGAAATAGATGAATAGCTTACCCACTTTTCCTAGGTGGAAATTAAGCTCTCCGTGTGTGACTTGAGCTGGACCATTCCTGTGTTATGCACTCTGAATTTTTCTTCAGCTGATGTATCACCAAATTTCTAATCATCCTTCTCTGGCAAAAGAGAGTTTGAAGGAAAAAAACTGCTTTTCTATGAAGGCCTTGAAGAACTCTATGCCTCCAAACACCTCCTGATGTTTCCTGACCTGGACCTTCATGATGGAAACCCTGGACCAACTCCAGTGTCCTCCTGTATCACAGCTTTACTAAACCTTACCTAGCTGTATGCCCACACTTCATCTTCTAGACACTCCTCACTCTTACTAGCAATTTCTCCAGTGCAAATGGCCATTGTGAGTCAGTTAATGAATCTTCCATGGAATCTTCTATTGCTTTTCTTCTTCCTTACCACTGTTAATGTGCTTTTTGTAATCTAGACAGAAATCTAAAAGGCTGTAGAAATAGTGTGAGCTCTGTCCTAAATGCCAGCTGCTGGGTGCCCTTTCCATGGTAATCCTGGGGATAACATGAGCCAAAGAATTGAAAGGTCTTATCCTTATAAGCAAGACATATAAGTTATTCATAGCTGAACTAGTGAACCCAGAACCCTTCATATCTCTGGTGAAACTTGGATGCCTTCTTTAACAGAGACTGTGAGAATGTCTCTTGAAAGTCATTCAATACATTCCTTTGGATCAACTGTTACTTTTTGAAAGCTCTTTCTTGTCTTTCAGAAAGGAAAAGGCTACAGAAGGAAATGCTTACAGACCTATTTTTTCTACTTCATTACAAAAGAGTAAATATACTGTTGAAAACCTGAAATATATTTAGTTGTGTTGAACCAAAAGAAATAAGCACATGTGTGTTTGCTACCTGCCAGGTTGAACTGTTCAACTGAAGCTATGAGTGCTGGTCTCCGAGGGAGCATTTTTAGAACTCACTACACTGATAATTCTCTTCTCCAGGCAATGCTGGAATGGTTCACCTACCACTCCCTGTTTTTCAGTAATTCTAAAGCCATTAAGACCACCAAAGCTTTGTTCCTTTCTGAGAGTTGGCTCAGACTTTGGTATTGTTTGCACCAGGGATTTTGGAAATATTTGTTATCTTCTCTTGGAAGTTTACTTTTGTCTTGGTAGTAATATTGGCTAGAAAAATATGTGAACTGTAAGCTTATGATAATTAACTGATCAGTCTGGAGAAGTTGCACAACAATGAAAAATGCAGCTTTCCATACACCTGCCTTAACTTTATTACCCAAATGTAATATCTCATTTCCAGCTAAACCATGCAGCCATGTTATAGAAGCTCTCTTTAATGGGGAGAGGGAGAATATCCACATGCTGAAGATCGGCTGTGTTGTGTTTTACTGGCAATTTCTAGAACATTTGGGAATTAGTGAAAATATTGAATTCATCTTTTCCTAGTGGACAGCCTGGACCTCTTACAGTTCTTATAATTGTTGATCCTACTTTTTTTCCAAGTGAAAATTCATATTAATATTCCAGAAATGATACCCACTTCATTGCTGTTTTGCCACATCTGTCTGAAATCATTGGACAATACTAGTGTTTAAAAATGGTGTCAGTTGCTCTGATCTGAGATTAGGGTATCAGTCTTCTACAGAGTGGACCAAGCCCATCATAACTGTTTGAAGCAATGTGTGTGTGTTGCCATATCTGAAACATTTAACTACTGCACATTAAAAACTGCAGCAGAGAGAACAGGAAGTGAGAGCCCTGTTTCCCTTTCAAGTGCCAGAGAACTACAAATAAGAAAAATATTAGTTTGTGGCAGTGTAACCACTGGAGTTCTTAATGAATATCTGAGACAGTCAGCAAGCAGCTGGGGTGTAGGACAACTGTCAGGGCTCATCACCCACGTGCACTTGTGATATAAATATTCTCTTAGTAATGAACATTCTTTGTGTGGATCTTTATATACTAGTTATTATGAAAGTTAAAGTATTGCTGGTGATAGACAAACCTAGGATGGGAGGGGATTTTGAGGCTTGGCATGTCCAATCCTCTGCTAGTTAAGGCTTTGGACAACTCTATTGATACATTTATCCTATTCGATTTTAAAATAGGGTAGACTGTTTGCATTCTTTGTGCCCAGGTAAGCCTGTTCCAGAAATTTGTTCATGTAATGGTTGAAAACCAGTCTTCTAATTGTCACCTTAGACATATTCCTGGCCAGTGTTATGACTGATCAGTATCTGCTGCCCGTGACCATTGCTTAAGTAGCTCTAGCTCACAAGTACCTGTTGTTAACCCCTTTTTCACACTTCCACGCTTTTCTTCTCTCATGTTTCCAACTCATGAGTCGTAGATTATAGAAGGAATTGTTCTTACTGATCCCTGAAACCTTGTTCTATGTGATTTCATTCTAGAACTGCAGCTTCATCTTCAAGGTCATCCTGCATTTCCTTTATACATCTCCAGTCATGCTCTTAATTAATGCTGTATATTAACTTCAGATGATTAGAGTATTTAATTGGAGTACTTCCTATTGTACTTTATTTGCTGAGACAAATAATGAAAATATAAAGTAAAATTTGTCCCCAAAGTCACCTTGGACAGAATCTACAATCTAATTTACCAGGCCTAGAAGTTCATTCAGACCAATCTATTGTTATCTTACTTGATAACCAGTTTTGCCTTGTTTTAATTCCTATCCTTTTCATTTTGCCAGAAAACTTCCCTTGGGATATTATAAAGATTTCTTGTTTCTTTTTTTTTTTTAGACAAAGTTTCCAGAAAGTTGGATTTATCCTATGTTCTTTGTCTTTAAAAGCATATTTTATCTAATGCTGATGGCAGATTAGTTTAACACAGTCATCTTAGCCATACTGTATGTACATGATATTCCATTTATCTCCACATTTTTAATTTTCTCTCCTTGAATTGATTGTGAAAGCTTCAAGTTACTACATGGGTTATCTGTAGTTTCCAATGTTAGATTGCCCTAATATTCTCATTCCTTCTTTAAACATAGCTGTATAGCCTCATCGGTTGAATAATTTATTAAAATCCATGTTCTTGAGTTTGAATTTTATATGCCAGGTTTTATATGTTGAGAGCTAAAGAAAGTTTAGTTCTCTGCTGAGCTGCATGAATGCAAATTGGCTTGCACCCACCTCAGACATGGACAATTTTTAGTCATTAATTGCTGTCCTGCCTTACTCACCCCCATTGATTGCAGACAGATTTCAGCCTGGTTCAGCCAAGTCCTATGGGATGAGCTTTACCGTGACCCTTGGAGTCTTTATCTATTTGTTGTAGTGAATGTTTGGTGATGTGATTAAGTGGAGCAGGTGAAGTCAGGAATACCAGGAAAGACTCACCACTACTAGTTGTTAATCAAT
Source organism: Pseudopipra pipra (assembly GCF_036250125.1). Classification (NCBI taxonomy): domain Eukaryota; kingdom Metazoa; phylum Chordata; class Aves; order Passeriformes; family Pipridae; genus Pseudopipra; species Pseudopipra pipra. The sequence continues at coordinate 53,272,746 of NC_087551.1, forward strand.
CATCTTACTTTAGCTGAGACACACCTAGGTGCAGTTTCCTTACTTGAATCTGACAAAACATGTGACTTCATCTACCTCTCCCTCTCTCTCCTACCACCGAGGATAGTTATCAAGTCATGCACAGAACTGCAGCACCTGAGGGAATGGCCTGAAGCTGTGTCAGGGGAGGTTTAGGTTGAATATTAGAAAAAGGTTCTTCACCCGGAGAGTGGTTGGGTGCTGGAACAGGCTCCCCAGGGAGGTGGTCACAGCATCAAACCTGACAGAGTTCAAGAAGCGTTTGGATGATGCTCTAAGGCACATGGTGTGACTCTTGGGGATGGTCCTGTGCAGGGCCAGGAGTTGGACTCAGTTATCCTTGTGGGTCCCTTCCAACCTAGCATATTCTGTGATTCTGTGAAAATGATGCCCTGCAGTGATCTTGGAGTTTCTCTTGGAGTGAGAGACGGAGTACATTTAATTTTTTTGTGTTGTCTTCTCCTGTAAGAGGTAGAAGGAATATTTGGTTCAATTTATCACTGTCATTAGAGTGGCAAGTGGAAACACACGCTCTTGCCATAATTTGATAAAAGGGGTGGTTACACTACCTACTCATTGCTTGACATTTGATAACACTTGACATGCTTGTGATGGTTATTTGTCGTTTTTTAAATCGGTGAGAGAAGTCTGAAACAGAGCAAATTCTGATGCATTATGAAAAAAGAATTATAAAAGAAACAGGATCCTTGGTTCCTACTCTCTCCTCATGATAAATCTGCCTTTGCAGTGAGCAGCTAAACTGGTAAGAACATTGCTAATTAGAAAGTATTTAAGGCTTCTTCATTAGTTAAACAGAAAAGAGAGATAAGTGACATTTGCATTTGTCGATGGCTTCTTTATGGTAAGTGAATTGCCGGATGGTCCATGTTGATGTTTTCTGCTTGATTTCCTTTGGCTTCTTGGCTGGGATTGCAACACAGATTATTATTGTCTCACACATCTGCTAGAGGATGCATTTCCATTGTACCTTACTGCTCACAAACACATGAAAAACTTCTATATTCACCACTTGTACGTGTATCGCTGCATCAACATGGAAAGAGACATTCCCTTAGGCGTACAGAGCTCTTGGATATTTCTAACCAACTGTCCCATCTGTGTGCTCTGTGCCTACTTTTAGTTGAATGATGAGCAGCGAGGAGCATGACTTAGGAAGTATTCTTTCTTTCAGTTTTTAGTTGTTATATTATAACTTGTCTTGAATGATTGTGAGTAACTTATCTGCCTGCCAGCAAGGCACAGAGTTACAGGAGTAGTAGCATTATTTGGTGATACTCTTGGTAGCTAAAGGTGCTGAGCGGATTCTTAGTACTTGGTGGTTCATTGCTAGAAACCAAGAAAAAAGTTTAGTATGCATTTCATGCAATGTAGTTAAGCTTTTCACACAATGGCTTTTTCCCCCTCTGCTTTTCTGGGGATTCTAGCATTTGTCTGAGGTTGCTACTCTTCTTGTTTTGAACAAGTGGATTGTTTTGGGTTTTTGTGGCAGGTTTCTGGTAGCAGGGGGCTACAGAGATGGCTTCTCTGAGAAACTTCTAGAAGCTTCCCCTCTGTCTAATGGCTGGCACTGGCTCCAATATGGGACAACACTGGCCAAGGCTGAGCCCATCAGCAACAGTAGCTCCTCTGGGTTAACATATTTAAGAAGGGGAAAAAATCTTGCATGATTGCAGCTGGACAGAGGAGTGAGAATGTGTCAGAGAAACAACTCTGCAGACAGCAAGGTCAGTGAAGAAGGAAGGGAAGTGCTCCAGGTGTCGAAGCAGACCCTGCAGCCCATAGTGAAGACCATGGTGAGGCAGGTTGTTCCCCTGCAACCCGTGGAGGTCCAAGGTGGAGCAGAGATCCACCTGCAGCCTGTGGGGAGGACTCCATGCCAGAGCAGGTAGATGCCTGAAGGAAGCTGTGACTCCATGGAAAGCCCACACTGGAGCAGGTTTGCTGGCAGCACTTGCGACCACATGGGGAACCCACCCGGGAGCAGTTTGTTCCTGAAGGACTGCACGCTATGGGAGGGACCCATGCTGGAGCAGTTTGTGAAGAACTGCAGCCCGTGGGAAGGGGTCATGCTGGAGAAGTTCATGGAGGACCGTCTCCCATGGGATGACCCAACATTGGAGCATGGGAAGAGTGTGGAGTCCTTCCCATGAGGAGAAAGAAGTGGCAGAAATGACAATGTGTGATGAACTGACCACAACCCCCATTCCCTGTCCCCATGCTGCTCAGGATGGGGAGGGAGAGAAAACTGGTAGTAAAGTTAAGCCTGGGAAGAAGGGAGGGATGGGGAGAAGGTGTATTTAAGTACTGGTTTTATTTCTCATTATCCTACTCCAATTTGATTAATACATTAAAGTAATTTTCCCAAGTCAAATCTGTTTTGCCCATGACTGCTGAGTGATCTCTCCTTGTCCTTATCTCAACCCAGGAGCCTTTCCTTATATTTCTTTCCCCTACCCAGATGAAGAAGGGGGTGATAGAGCAGCTTTGGTGAGCACCTGGTGTCCAGCCAGAGTCAAACCACCACACTGACTTGGTATTTTAGCATCTGGAGACACTCGTATTTGCTAGACCAGAAGAAAGAATCTGCCTAAGAGGTTCCTGTATCCCAGATGGAAGTGGTAGACATTTTAATTCACCAAACATGAATGTGTGTGTGTGTGTAAACGGGACAGAGAGGTGTACTGCAGCAGAGAAAAAAATATGTTAAAAAATTTAAACCATGTTTTGTTTAACTCATCATTATCAGTCCCATTTTTCTTCCAGACAGGTTTATCACAAGTATGTCAGTAGAATAAATCAAATGTACTACTGTAATGGAGCTGGCATGGGCAGATTTAGTCACAATATACTCACCATTTACTTTACTGGAAAACTTCTCAAGCAATGTTTCCAGCAAAGTAGTCCATGGTTGCTATAAGTAGACAGATGTAATTTTGCCCATTTTTATAGCATTTGCTGTTGTGACATCAAAGATAGTCTGTGGTGCTTTTTAAAATATTAATAATTTAAAAAAAAACCCAGCCAGGAAGTGCTGATTTGACCTTGAATTTGGATGATTTTTAGGAATATGTATCTCCTTGCATACTCTTGTGTGCTCATTCCCAGCAAAGATCCAGAATGTTATATAGTGGAACAAATTTGTGCTTGCATGATAACTTTTTTCTTAATTCTGTGGATATTCTCTACAGTTTTGTTGCCAGTTTTACCTGAAAGAATACTGGTTACCCAGCCTCTAAGATATTTCATCTTTGATAATATGAATTCCATTGTAGAGTTAAATCCAAATTTGAATGTTTAAAGACAATACATTTTGTAGGGGTTGGCTTTCTTACTCCCTTCCACTTAGTACTAGAAGTAGAAAGAATTTAAATATTAAACTTGTTCCTGTGATTATGTCCTTAGGCTTTGCATTTGAAATTACTCATTCTCTAAGGTAATACTAATATTTTAGTATTTCCCCCTTGATTTTTTTTTTTTTTTTAGTTATTCAGCTATGATGATGCTTCTGTGCTCTTTGGGAGTGGTTTGTAGGAGCAGATCCAAATGAAGTCTCCTTCTACTGCAAAAGAAGGAAGAAGAGACAGGATATGGATGCTAAACTGAACAACAAGCCATACATCCTTCCTTCCTTCCTTCCCTCCCCCTGTTAGTTCTGCATACAATGTGCAGCAGGATGTCTTTTTTCACTTTGGATTCTTTCCGTGTAACTTTTTTAACTTTTGCCATTTAAAATAACATTTACTGTTGGTTCCCCATCATCAGTAACTCATTCTGCCAACAGCAAAGGCTATAAAAATGGGCAAGACTATATAGACCTACATCTGCCAGTCCTGTAGATTACAAAGCAAAAACAAAGATGAGGGTGAAGGGAGGAAAAGACGGGTCATCTGGACAAAGCAATACAATATTCTGTTTGCCTACTTTCAGTGTGTTATCCTGATTTCTTCTGTTTATGTTGTCTGATGATCATTCTACCCTATTTTACTCTTCCCACATTTATGCTTTCTCCTGATTGCTTGTGTATGTTAGTTTTACTGCTTTGTAAAGGACAAATGTGTTTAATGGTCACTTTGTAAAATCAGGGAAAGGACACAGGGTTTTTTTCTTATTAGCTAGCTACCTGAGATCAAACTCTAGATCCTTTATGCTACAGTAAAATCTGTCTCAGGTGCATGTTGCTTGGAGGTATGGGGGAGAAGGGCATTAAAACCCAGAAGGCAAGTAAAAAGAGCAGAACTGGGAAACAATAGGAAAAAATATCCTTTGCATCACCTTACCCTGAAGAAAATGTTACTTAAAAGTCACTTTAAGTTTTAGGGGTTGGCTTACCTTTTGTATACCCAGGAGCGACAGTGGTGGAGGTCAGTAGGCATTCATGTGTACTCATATACGGAAGAGAGACTCAAAATTACTTTAAAAGTCCAGAGGGAAGGAGAAAATTATTGAGGCTTGGTGAAGGAAGAGAGGTAAAAGCATAATAAAATAAACAGACAAGGCAGACTCTATGTTAAGGTTTTAAAGACAATGGATGGTTGTTTGGTGGGATTGTGTAAAATGCGTTTTTTCTGCAAAAGTGGTAACTCTTGGGGTATTGCATGTTATATAGGCTCTGAAATATCAGGAGCCACACATGACTCCAGGAGGAAAAGATAAAAGAATTCCCTCAAAAAAAGAGTTTGGGGGAAGAAAAGCCATGAGGCATTGGTTCTGCAAAGATAGGGAAATGAGAGAGTAGTCAAATCTTTGGCATCTGTGTGGAAAGTGTCAGTCTTGATATTGAGCTTGACCTGGGCATCTTAATAACATATGGAAAAACAAAGTATCAGGATGACATCATGCTGAGTTATTTGCATGTCTTTCCCTAACTTTCATTTGGAGTCTGTCTACCATGTTTTTTCTTCCCAGAAAGTCTCTTCATGGGCTGTAAGCTGCTCTTTTGGGCCTAAAATTTCCATTTCCCTCCCTTCTTCAGTCCATGCTGGTCAATTCTTGCCGAGAGGAGCTGGTCCTGCTCTGCATGGACAGGACAACAGCAACACCCAGGCAGATAGATTGTTGTCCTTCACAATTTCTTTATTGCTAGCTGTCATGATTTTACTGCAAGATGGGTGGTACTTGTTTTAATTACCATCCCAGTTGCTGGTGTCAGTAATTAAATGAGAATCTCAACTTTCACTTAAAAATAAATCTCCAGCATTTGTAGCTGTTGAGAAAGAGTTTGAAAATGTGGTAATGTGGTGTGAATTATACTCTAGAGGCTTAAAGGCCAGGAAACAAAACAGCAAATTCTAAAACCCCTTTATTTTATTGCTATTTTATCATCTTAGGTTGCTTAAAATCCTCTTTTTTTTTTTTTTTTTTTTTTTTTTTTTTTTTTGGTGACTCCTTTATGATTTTCAACTATATGGATTGAGAGTACTGCAGAAAAAAATTTCCACTTCTAAGAATTTTAATTAGAATTGCCATGTAAACATCTCTTCAGCTTTTAAGCAGCCAATTGAGGAAACATAAAGAGAAAGAACATCATTTTTATATGAATTTTCAGCATTGTTGGATAGATTTTGAGTTTACACATAAATGTAATTGAAAGGTACAGTTTGTCAGTAAGTAGAGCTGGGCAGTGCTGCCTCTGGCTTTTACATTGTGCCAGCTGCTATGTAGATGGACTCCAAACTTAGTAAAGTTGCTAAACTATTGGTAAGAAGAAGTATCATGAATTGTGGTCATTGTTCCAGGGCAAAATTATCTTTTCTTCTTAAAGCTTTAAGGGATTCAGGACTAAGTTGTGTTGTCTCAAACAATGGTGTGCTCATCCAAGGAGAACTGCGGAGCGCATTTAATTATCTTCACTGGTTCTCTCATCACAGACTGTGCTGATTATAGATAGTGCTCCTTCAAAGCAGCTTTTAGCTGTTAGGTTACTTTGGTAGATCAGATACGCACATTGCTTCAGGCAGTCTCAGATGTCCAGCTGCTGTTTGGAAAGCAGTTTCCAAGCATAGTTGCTACTTGCTTTGACCTCTTCTGCAAATTTGTGTTCCTTCTGGGTGTGGCATTTATTGCCATGGTCTAGTTGACATGGTAGTGTTAGGTCATAGGTTGGATTTGATGGTCTCAGAGGTCTTTTCCAACCTTATTGATTCTATGATTCTCTTCCCCTATTGTAATTCTACTAGACACTGAAAATATTTGCAGGTAAGAGCAAATACTTGTCCTGTTCCTGTCCTGTAACCCTCTAACTTTATTTGTTTTCTTTCGAGTGCAGATTTTAGTAATGTGCCTGATGTCACATCCAGTTTGAAAAGGAGCAGTACTGATGGCACTCTGGACCAAGTGCCACACAGGGAGAAGACTGATCCACCTTTCAGGGTAAGAACATGTTGGACATAACAATCCTTATGAAGAAAAAGATAGTGTTGTAGTGTTAATGCTCTGCATTTTGTTGGAAAGAATTAGGGTTAATTCTTTCCACTAATTTGGAAAATTTTGTATGTATATTAACTGTACGTAGTGTTTTATTATCTTGAGGTCACCCTGACAAGTCAGCAAGATACAGCACAGCTGCTGCATCTCCAAGAGCAGTTTGACAGGGGAAAATGGCAAACAGGTAGAGAATTATCAGATTTATCTTTCTGTGTTCCTTGAACCCTGTTTCTGCAGAGAACACTAAAGCTGTTACAGCTTTCTAATTGATTCAGTTTGGTTTGTGTTTTCTTTTTGCTGATAATTCCAGGGCTTGCTGTTAAGATTGTATTGACCACAGCAATACTTATTTAATGTCAGTAATTTTAAACTGGACTGCAGACTTGGAGAGGTGCAGTGTTTGAGAGCGAGTGATTCCCACACTCTAATTTGGAGAACCTTTATGTGTCTGCAGTTACTGTTTGACTTCAGCTGGAGTAATGGATGCTCAAACCTTCTCTCTGTCAGGACTTTGGAGGTTGAGGCAGGAAAGCACAAAGTTAGTGTCCACCTTCAAATGCACTGCACTAGGAAGAGCAATTTTTCGTTCATTTTGCTCTGAGTCAGGCAAATTGCAACCTGTGCCCAGCTCAAGTGCATGTTGTTTTGAACCTCCCAACAGCTAGCATGGGTAGTGTTTTCACGTTGGTGGCTGTGATTTTACCAGGCACTGCCATTCTGACAACAGAAATGGTGGGTTTTTTTTAAATTCTTTTGATGAGTTGATTGTATCTCCAAGCAAATTTGTGATAACACTTGTGTTACACTCTTGCATAACAGGAATGGAGTTAGAGTTTTTATCGTTCTGGAATATATTACTGTCTCATACAACATCCTGGTTGTATGAAAAATTGGTGGAGATGAGGCAGAATGTAAAAACTCCTAAGACTGGAACAGGGAATGTATATTGTGCCTCTAATCATACAGGCTGAGAGGAGCTATTCGTCTCTTACTTTTTGAATTACTTTGTAACCTACTTCAGTCTAATATAGGTGACTTTATGCCATTTCTCTAGAAAATAAGGAGAAGCCTGGTGATTGTGGGTCTTCAGCCCATCTCCTGCTGCACAAGGGGATTCCCACAGAGATGATCTATATCCTGTATAACACATTGCTTATGCTTCCCAAAAGCCTTTGCAACCCCACAAGAATAAACTGCCCCCCATGCACTGTGTGGAAATATATGGCTGACCTCCTGCTGGAGGGGAGTAGATTCTGGGGCATCAGCTTTGCTTTAGCAGAAGAACAAAGCCAATCCTGATCGTCTGTGTCAAATACACCAGATGCCAGAAAATGAGAGAGAGTTGAGGAGGACTTAAATACAGAGAGAACAATTTATGTACACTAGTTGTTGCTCTGAATGCACTAAATTTTCTTCAATGCTTTGAATTACATGCTGCAATTAAAGGTTAAAAAAAGAGGGGAAAACAGTCTATTCCCTATTCTCTCTCCAGCATCAAATCTGTCAACATCCAGCAGTTATTATGCTTTTGCATGATTTGCTGAAATAACTGCCCATGCTGTATTGCAGTTCACTTCTTGGGTTGACATGTGGGTCTGCTAGTGTCATTCTAAAAATTACCTGAGGCTGTCCTAGTTTTGTAGGTACAAGGGGGGAAAACAGCCTGGCAATCAGAGGCAGTCTGACTTGGACTGCAGCTGTAAAGGAGTCTGTGACAGCTCTACAATTTCTGCAAATGGTTTGAAATTGATTGCTGTCTTTCTGTTGGAAGGTGCCTATTACTGTCAGAGCTTTTTGTCTGACCCTTTTGATTTCTCCAATAGATGTAGAACTGAAAAAACCCCAAACCTAACAGTAAGTTTAGGTGGCTTATTTTGTGTGTGCTTTTGTGATTGTGTGTAAAAAGGAATTAAAATTATTTCTGTTTTCATAGCTGTGATTTGGGACTGCTCACCAGATGCACAGTAGCTATGGCTAATAAAAGCTAGTTTGAGGAAATTGTGCAGCCTCGAAAAGCATAGCATCTGGATTTGGGTTTCTGGGTTTTTTTTCCTTTGCCTTCTGTTTCCTGCATATGCTGACTTGACCTCCCACGCCTGCAGGACAACAGTAGTGCAGACACCTCAGCAGTAGGCAAGTAGGCGACGTTACAGAAGTGTGGGGGAGAGGAGATCTGTAAGCACAGCTCTGTGGAGGAGACGATTCTGAGCACAGCCTGGAACAACAGGCAGTTTGGGATTATTTCAGGGAGACACAGCTAGAAATGCTCACTTTCCAGTTGACAGCAACTGTAGATGTAATTTTTTGGCTCTGAGGGGCAGGCTCCTTTGAAGTTTGGTTGTCCTATAACATGTAAGTAAATAAAAAAAGTAGTCTTAAAGCTTTGGATTTAATGGTTGCATGTCTGATTTCTAGATTTCATGTTTCTCATTTTGAGCATTTTTGTTTCATTGTTTTTCACTATTTTCTTCATCTCATATCAAGCTAAGGTTAGGCATTATCTTCACTGAAAGTACAATAAGGCATTTCAGAAGTGCCTTGTAATCTCAAAGAAATAAATGTTTTGCTGCATGTGTACTACATTCAAACATGCATCCGTTCAGTCTAATTAAGAGGGCAAGAGAGGATCATATCATTCCAGAAATAGAAGCTGTTCCTTAAGTTATAAAATATTATTAAAAACACATGGACATCGATAACCATCCCTTCCAGATGCTCATTAGTTCTGACAGCTCTGTATTCTCTGGGATACCCCATTTATACTTTAATACCTTTAACCTTATTTTCTGTTTTATTTAACAAAGATAGATATTATAACTCTAACACATTCTGTTGCAGTACATTTTCAAACTGTGTTAAAATATTGTTTCTGTGGCAGCAGCATCTCATCCTTGCTATTGTTCTTCAGTATGTAGGTGTATTGTTGACAGAAGAATAGGTGACCTCAGAAAATTGAGAGTTGAGTATGCCTGTCAGTGTAATTAAATTTAGTGGTGTTTAATCATTTTGAGAACTAATTGTCTGTGCTCCTAGTGCTCAGTTAAATCCTGGTATGTTGACAGTTGCCAAGAATCAAGCGCTCTGTACATCAAAGTAGCACAAAGTCGAATAAATGAAAAATGCAACTTTCCCTTTAGCTGCTCATAATTTCTAATTGCAAACTGTATTGGCTAGAAATGTTTTCTCCAGCCCACAGTTTATTTTAAGATGAAGTTTAATAGTCTGTTACTAACTTGCTTATCTTTACTTTGTATTTTCAGTATATTGAAAATGCCCTTTTATGAAAGATAAACATAGCTAAAATGTGAAATTGTACTATATAAGTAGTTATTATTCTAAGGTCTCTTGAACAAATGCTGTGATCTGACTTCCAGTTGTCCTGAATCTTTTGAATATCACCAGAGAGAGGTATTTCTGAAATCATATTAAATATTATAGACAGAAAGAAGCAACTTCATATAAATGCATGTGTGAGAAGGGGTAGATGTATTTTCACTTTAAATATTTTACAGATCGTACAAAAAAAAGGTCATAAGAAAAAACCTTAAAGTATACTCTGCAAATATTTCACATCTTCATTATACTACCAGCTGTATCTTAGCGGTCTTTAAGAAACTCAAGAAACTCAGTAAAATTAGCTAGTCTGATGCTTTGTAATCATGATAAAAATAATCAGTGAATGCGGAATGGTTTTACGGTAGCATCTTCAAAAATTAACATTGCAGATGTGTAAGTGGAAGCAACTGTGATGAGAAACCTTGAATGTTAACAATAATTTGCTTTCTAAAGAATGACCAACTAGTTTCATTTTGCAGTGCTTTTGAAGTGGTGCTAAATTTCTCTCAAACAATGAAGTAAAATTGATCCCAGGAATAAACTGGGTATAGAAACTTAGGGAAATTGCCTTTGCTGTTGCCTCTTAAAATAGTCACTTTGCTCTCAGAATGGATTATTGATCATACACCAATGTGTGCGTATGAAAACAAGTCTATCCATAACATCTCTTAATAAAAAATAAATACAAAACTCTATACACTGCAGAGACAAAAAGTGAACTTTTTTTCCCCCTTGGGAATACCATTCTTAATGCAATTAACAGAAGTTATGGTTAAAATTCCTGAACACCTTTCCCTAGCTTGAGCTTATTCAGATTATCTCAATCACCCTCCTCTTCTGTTCTACAACTGTGTTCACTTTCCCTTCACCTGGTAAGGAAATAGGAATTCATGACAGGTCTGATCAGCAGAGTTCATGGCACCTTTGGCAAATGCAAATCTGCATCTCCTGCAGGATGGAGCATTTTCATCAAAGCTTTCAGCTTTTCATAGGGATGAGGTGCAGGCCAATATAATGGCCCTGCTTGAAATGTCCATATTGATAGATATAGGGGAAAAAAAAGAAGGTAGCAAAAAACATATGCTTGTGTGTTTCGGAAGTCTGATTTTTGGATCTTTGAGTTTCCTATGTCAAATCATCCTTCCAGTGCTTTTGAAGCTTGTGTATTCTGTTTATTGTGATGCCAGTAGTGGACATTCCTGCATTTGCCAGTGCAGTGAGAAGTACATGTTTCCATGGAGTCTGCATGCCTTGGACCATGGCGAGAAATCTGGATTTCCCTGCGTGAATCTCCCTGCACGCAGTGCCACTTCTCATGACAAGGAGCCAATGTGCAAATGTGCCTGACTTGGCAACTCTTGAGGGTTTTTTTCAAGCCCTTCCAATCTAAAGTATATGTGCAATTGAGAAACTCACTTGCATGTCTGATGGTGCCCAAGAGGTGTGAATCCAGAGCAAGAGACTGGATCAGAAAGCAAACCCATCTCCCGAGTTCTACATCATTCAGATACCTCAACAAGCTTCCCAAAACAGTGCTCTCAATAGATGCAAAATACATGTGTCATGGTTTCTAAAAAGAAATCCCTCTGTTACCTATTAGCTGATTTCACACAGATATTTCTGTAATGAAAATCAGCAAGTATTGTAAAGAGTTTGATGCATTTTGTGATTTTGGCCTCTTGTACATACAGCATAGCAAAGTACTGGAGAGATGGTTTTCATAAGTTGAAGAAATGAATATTTTGTCTTCAAACTGTCTAAAACTGATTTCAAAACCCCTTCATTAGCAGCAGCACTACATCCATCGACTTCTTATGCAGATAGAATAATTTAAGGGCAAAAGTCCTCAGGTATAATATACATTCCTAAGGTATAATATACATTCCTAAGGTATAATATACATTCAGGCCTAGGTTCAAAGCTGGATGAAAGACTGTGTATCCCATTGCTGGTCTGTCTAAATGCTGAATTGTTAACGGTTTGATTTTGGTGAGAGGAAGGGGGCAACTGTGACAGTTGTCATGGAATGGTAGGGGTAGAAAGTAGTTAGTAATTATTACACATACAGTGCAATCCCAACAGAAAATTTATACAATTGTTCAGTTTTCGTGGATGATTTGAATGGTATTTTATCTTCCAGAGGAATGCAAGTGGATGCTAGGAATGATTTATTCCTCTGATTTATTACCTAGAAAACATTATATGGTGTAAACTGTAGCAGATGTGCTGTGGAGTAGTTCAAGGCACCCTTATTCAAAAGACACCTAACAGTCTTTTATTGGCACTGTCAGTAAATGTAATCCTATATATTATCTGAATCATATATATTTTATGAAATATATATTATATATGTTGTGGCTCATTTATTTATTTTGGTCTGATGATGACACTCCCACTCTCAGAAATGAGTTTGGGATCATCAGTCTGAGTGCATGTATATAAGAAGTGGATAATTGTCTTTTAGTGTGTAGATGTCAAGAAATGTTTATTCTTTCCCACCAAAGTTAACCAGTTTCCTAGTGTGACTTTTCAGTGAGAAAGTTAAAGATTTAACAAAGTATAATGAACTAGAAGGAAGATTTGCAATTATATGGTGCATAAAACATAAAACCTGACAAGTATAATTTGTACCTTGATTACATTTGGAATGGTGTGGTTATGTATATATATCTACATGTGTCTGCTAGATTTCAGAGCTGTATTTCTCTCCATTTGGTATAAGCGGCATCATTCTTGCTAGCCAGTTAGTGAACCCTACCACCAGAATATCCCTTAAGAAACATTAGCATTGAAATAAAACAGTGGGAAACTAAAAAAAACCAACAAACAAAAACCCAAACCAAACCAAAAAAAACAAACACCTGAAAAAAGTGTACGTGGAGTAATTTTGTTAAGCAGATTGTAAAAATTAAAAATCTTGGAAAGTGAATGTTATTACTAATCAAGTAAACACCAGCTGTTTAGCTACATTGAAAGAAAGCCCAGCAGAAATGACCAGAAGCTCACAAGAGCCCCAAATCTATATCTGACATGGAGGCAATTCCAGTTAAACATGATAGCTTCTCATTAGCTCTATTTTGCATTGCCCAGGCAGTTCCCACTTGCACAGCGTGTTATTAATTGCAGGAGAACTGCCTCCCTGAAGGTTATTCAGCATCCATAGGACATTGAGGATCTTTCCTTTATTTTAATCGTGAGAACTTCTCTTTAGCAGTTGATGAGATCCAAAAGCTTGGGGAGTAGTCTGCAATTAACATCCTTTTTCTTGTTCTTTGTTGGAGAAAGATTAACAACATGGTACTCTCAAAATCATGTATAGCCTCTGCAATCCAAGTGTCATTTTCTTCCAGATGTGACATGGATTTAGGGAATCTTAGAGCTAACATGGGAAAATAGCAAGTTTCTCAGCAGTGGTTTCCTTGATTCATTTGTGCCTGGAGGGGACAGTTCTGCATCAAAAGCATGACAGAAGCCTGTGGGGAGCTCTGCTAATTATTGTGCTTCCCTTGCAGATAGCCCAGCTTGTGGTGAGCCAAACCAGAGTTGCTGGGTCCAGCAGTGTGGAGCTGCCGCCAGACCCCTGCTGTCTTCATGTGCCTTTTGAGAAGGGTAGCAGTGATATGAATGAAACTGTAGCCTGTTAGAAGTCCATAATAATTTTTCTAATTAATCTAGGTTTCAGGATATTAATCTATCACTAGAGAAGGCACCAGAACTGATGGACTATAGGTTACCGAAAACTTGCTGTAAGCCTACCAGTGAGTGCTACTGCCCAGTCCTGGTTTTCACTTTGTTGCGTTAATCCTGCAGTTCTGCATCCCTACGGATGGCCCAAAATACAAATACAGGAGTTGCCTGTCTTGGCTAACAGAGTCAAGGAGCTTCAAGACCATAAAGTATGGAAGGTGCTATATCTAATATGAACTTGTAACCAGACATCAGGTCAAGCTGTAGATGGAGACCTGCATGCACAATTACTTGCAGGGAGGCACAAGAACAGCAGGGAAGAAGACCAAATGGAGACTGTGCAGTTCTTGCATGCAGAGCTGTGACCTTGTGGTGCTCTGTTTTATGCTATTACATTCAGACACTGGGATCTAGGAGGGAGCTGGTATTTGTTGTCTTTCCTCCGACTGAAGGAAACGTCCTCTCAAAAGTACTGACACAGTTTTTGGTGTAAAACATGCAGATGGTTTTGATCAGGAAAAGAAATTGTGTTGTGTTGATGCTTGCAAATTAAGGAAGCCAGTGGGAGATGACTTATAATGCAGCTTTTCTTTGTAGTCGTCTGGGAAAAATACATAAGGCTTACCTGCAGGTGAAAAGGGAATCATATGACAACAGTCCTGAATCATTACAACAGGATATGGTTAGCAGTGGCTCTCGAGACGCCTGTGACTTCATTGATGAAGGGCAGGAAGCTGCCTGGGAGTCCACCACCCTGGGCCTCCAAAAGCAGCCCCGGTCACCTGCAGTGCAGGATATGACGGCAGCATTTCACTTTGCAATGAAAGGCAGAGATATCTAATCACACTTCTGACACACACAGGGAACTGGGTATCCTCTCTGCCAGCTGCAGAATATTTGGAGAGTTTTTTTAAATTTAATCAAGATAGTGTTCAGTTACAGTGCTGACAGTAACATATGTGTTTTTTCCTTGCAATGCAAAAGCATTTAAGCCGATTTTTAATGCATGCCGAGGTATGTGATGTGTCCAGCAGTTGCTCATAGGACACAAAGTCACTTTAAAGTTGCAGAAAGTTTCAGTAAAGGATTTCAGACAAATACTGCATCCTGGGTACCATCATACACTTTGATGAAGCTTTGATTCCTATTTTGATCTGTCAGGAACATGTAATGATAAAGGTAGACCTGAAATGCCAAAACTGAAAAAAAATCTGCTACTTGCAAAATCCAAGATAACAAAAAGACACCTGAAAGGATGGAAGAGGGAGGAGAATTATAAAAAACTATGGGGTCAATTAAGTCAGATGCACAGGGAGGTTCCATGAAACAGATTTTCATGTTTCATTACCTGTTGCCTCTTTACTTGTTAACATACTGTGAGCAGACATAGACATCCTCTCACATGGTATTTATTTCCTTCTGTGACAGCAGAATCCTTTTGTAGTAGCTAAACAAAGCCTTGTGAAAACCAGGGGAGAGGTTGATGTGGAGTTCAGAGAATCTATATTTGTCTTTACAGGGGAGTTATTGCATCTTTTAACATTTGAAATGCAATATGCTGGCTACTAACAAGAATAGGTACTAGTTGCCTTCTCTGCCTCCAAAGGTTGCACACCACAAAACTGTATTGTGAAACATGAGTGCAGCTGCAAAGATAATGTTGCCATAGTTTCTAATTCAACACTTGAGAAAAGTTTTTGCATTCAGCACGAAACACTTTGAGTGAGAATGTTACAAACAATATTTAAGATGCTTAAAATTAGAAATAAAACAGGAATTCATTTTAAACATTTGGAATGCTAACTAATACTTTTTAGCACTGGAATTTATAAGGAAGTGTCTTCACTGTGGTCAATTATGCTTTGAAAATAGATTTTGAAGGCGTTTTAAAACCCATGTTATTAGTATAATAAGCATGATAGGAAAATATTCTGAAAAATCATCCACCCACAGTTATAAAAAGTAAAAAACAGAGTCTCTCTAAACCACTGTAGAGATCTGGAGACCAGCTGTATTAAACCTGAGCTTATAATGCTTGGGGACCACTAATGTCGCAGAGCTCCTGCTGATCCAGGGTACGTATGTACATATTATATATATTTATAGATGTATGTGTGTGTGTGCTCACGTGTGCGTGTGTGTATACATATATATGTTGTGTATACGAATTATGCTTCTGTGTCACCAGTGGTCCAGATGTTACAAAGTGCTCAGTTGTCCTAGAGGCAAGCCACTGTTTCCTTTTATTCAATGTGAGCAAAATTAGCCTTTTACCTTCATGCATTAAGGGCAAAAGCAGGATGGGAAATGAACTTTATGCAGATAAGCACACCTACACGTATCAGGACAATAGAGGGAAGCCTGCGTTATAGAGGATGTTACTGTTATGGTAACTATCAAGCCTGGTGCCACTGAAATGGAAAGATGAAAACCAGATGTCTGTAAAGGGAATGTGTGTTACTGAAAGTACACAGGAATAAACAACAAGGCTATGTCATTTTTCCAGTGATCTTAAAAATATTTCAAGGTGATGGATAATTTTACATGTAAATTTTACATAGGAGAGATTTTTGAAAAGGGCTTGAGTGTTTATTGTGTGCTTCTAGAGAACGAAGGCTAAAGAAAACACTTTCATTCATTTGGTTTATTCTAGTTTATGTTGTTCCCTTTTTTGATTTGTCCAGGTTCCTCAATAGGAGTTGGAAAGATTACTAAAACATAATTGTCTTTTTTCTAATGAATACACATTTTAAAAAAGCTGTTAATTGGTAACATCTTTTAGCTGGCATATGGCTAGCTAATAATGCAGGCTTAATTAGCAAATCTGGGGAAAGAATAACTTCCTAATATGGAATAAAAAAGGCCTGTCATTGTTTTTCATCAAATTGATGATATGGCTTGGACTGGAAATTTAGCAACCTTTTTTTTTTTTTTTTTTCCCAGTCCCAGTGGATAAACTCTGTTTTAACATGTATCTGTTACAAAGACAGAGTTTGAAAGTGCCACAACTAATGCAGATAGGAAAGGAGGAAACAGTACCTTTCCAGAAAGTATAGTCATACATTTAATAAACATAGATCTGGTGATCTGTCCTCTGTTATTTTAAAATGTCATATGCAGTACTGTAAGTCTTTAATTTCCACAGACTACTTATTTTTTATTTTTTTTCTTCAGACTTGCTCTTTGGATCCCTAGGGTCTGTGGACTACTGCAAAGGCAACCACTAGTGGTGTATAAGAACAGTATCCTTGTACATGTTACAAAATAGTCCCTGTAACTGGGATTTCTAAACCAGGCTGTACATCCCATGAAAAATGAAATGTTATGGAGCAGGCAAAACCTCTCTCAGTCCTTTGAGACCATTTCCTCAGTTTTGTGTTATATAATCATCTCATACATTGAACTCAATATCTGTTTCCAAGAGAAAGAAAGAGCATAGCTAAACAAGAAGTTCCTACTACTGTGATACATTCTCTGTGCCTTATCAGCAGCATGTTGTTTCAGGGCTCCGGAATTGTTTTTCCTCTGATAGGCAGCCTCTCAGTGACTGAGTTTGGCAAATGTTGAGCTGTCAAGTTGTGCTAATGATTTGGAAAGAGATGGATGTAAGTTTAATTGCAGTAATTAAAGGAGAAAGCTGTGTTATTCCCTTGCTTGTATGAAGGTGAATGTCTGAATATCCTTGAAACCTCTGAAGCAGTGCACACATAACTAAAGATACAGATACCCAGGCTTGGGGGTTCATTTGGATTCAAGAGAAGGGTTTACTAGAGAGCAATAGGCAGTGGCAAGGGCGGTGTTGAATGAAGCTTCATATAGCTGAACTTCCCTGCACTCTAGGAGTGCTGTGGTAGGGGCAACAAGGGAGTTGATGTGTTTTATTATGCCACTGCTGTAGTTCTCCTTTTATTAATGAATTGCTTCTCAGTCTTTTATCTCTTCAGCTCAGTGTTGTCATGTCCTGTAATGTTTTATTAAAAGTTACATTTTTCTTAATCTATCTATAGGCTTGATTGGTTTTGTGCAAATATATCCACATCAGGACTTTTACTTTCAAGCCTGAATTTATTACTGACCCCAGTTTAAATTTCTTTTTATTGATGTAATTATGGCTAAAAAGTTCAAACAAAGGACAAACAAAATTATGTAAAGAAATCATCCAGAGAGCTGCCTATTTGTTTTTCACTTTATCATTGTAAAAGTATTTGTATGCCACAACATTTAGCAGCATATACCCTTGAGAGAGCATCAGTCTATTGATAATTCATGTTGACCTTCAGGGCAGTCAGCACCCTCTAGATATTTTTAGGTATTTGGCTAACTTTCTCAAAGCACCTGATGTTTTGTTTATGCAGTAAATTTCACAGGCACGGAGGCAGGTATATTTCTAGGGAGATTAAACCCATCTTCCCTTGCCATAACTCCACTTTGTCCTGCACTCACTACATCAAGATATATAAAAAAAAACTCATCTGGCACCTTTTCCCTGTATTTGTAGCAATAAAGGCAGGCACGGCAGGTCTGTTTGTGCTCTCATGCACTGCTTAACCCCGTTGCACTGGGATGTTGTCAGTGCCTTTGATTTTTGTTAATCGGCACAAAAGAGAAATTTGAGCAGCTGAGCTCAGAGAGAAGGTGTGTTCGTGGGGGATCACAACGTTCATGACTTCCTTCTGAGGGCCCTTTTCCTTTGGCAAAGTTTGTATTCACAAGCCACAATGCCTGCCTTCAGGAGGAGTAAAACCAGAGCTAAGAGTTTAGCGTTGGCTCGCAAAACCCAGCAGCAGGCAGCAGCAGCTTATGGCTCTCTGCACAGGATGTTTTCTGTGGTGAGTTCTGCAGTGGCATGGGTTAAACTGGGGGTGATGCTTAATCAGGCTAAGGTGATGGGGCTGCAGAAGCATGCTGAGCTGCCAGTACTTGATAAATAGTGACTGTCCCAGTAATCAAATAATGGATTCTGGTAACATGTAGTTGGTGGGTGAATTTATACCAGTAGTCTGCATGGGAAAAGGTTTGGACCTTGTGAAGTTTGAGGGAGGGAAGGGTGGGTTGGTTGCCTGCATTGTTTGCTGCTAGGCTCCAGCAAATCGTTATTTCTTGCATCTGTCAGAGAAAGGACTAAGTAAGATCCATATTTTGACAAGAAGTGGGATGGTTTTAAAAAGATTTTTGAGGGAAATTTGGAAGTAACTGTAGCATGAAAGTTTTAACTGTTTCTCTTTTTTTCACAAATAAATTAGGATTGTGGAAATAAGGAGGAAAAAATATGATCTATAATCAAGATATTGTGGGGAAATATAAGAAGGCTGTAAATATGTTACACAGGTGGTAGAAAAATACATGAGCCTTCTGCAATAAAATTGACAACATCAGGATAAGGACATGGGGAAGGAAGAGCTTGAATGTTTTCACAAAATCAGGGTTTGGGAAAATTTTTGTGTGTTTTGATATTACCTGATGAGAGTCTCCTTTTTGTGACCAGGGTTTTAGGGTTCCTCTCTCTTTGTTTTCCTAATGCTCGCATCCTTACATTTTGTATAGTCAGGATTTAATGTTCTGCAGTGGAAATTACTTTGTTTTCCTTTTGACTTTGGTGTGAGTTGGGTCAGATGTCACTGGGGACTGATATTAGAGAAGCTGAGCCCAGCAGTTCTGACCTCAGTGGTTGCTGCTAGTCCTGAGGACCTGGTCGATGCAGGCTCTTGGGCCCAGATTCATGTTGCGTGACTTGGTTTATAACTAGAGATTCAGTCAAGTACTTCAGTCACCACCGGTACTTCTTTTGTACTCAAGGAGAAAGATGGACATCTTTCTGTGTGGCAAGTGAGAGGGAAGATTTGCTACCATGAAAATATCAATAGCTCAGGCACCACATCATGTGGGTTGCATCTTAGCTGTTTTACACAGCTGTATGTTCAGCCTTCTCTCAGGCCTTTGTGCTGTCCAGAAAGAGTTATTGGGTCATCAACCCTTCTTATTGTACTTGTGATTTCCAAATGAGGTTGGTGACATCTACTGACTTTGCTAACGTAAATCCCTTGAAATTGGGAAATTCTAACTCAAAGACAGAAGTTCATTGTTAATTCCTCGCCTGTTCTATAGTCTGGTAGTGTCTAGCATGGCAATATCTCATACTGCGGTGTGTAGGGGTTGCTTCTCCCTCCTTAAAGCATAACTCTAACTATGCTTCACTTATTGCTATGAAGGCTCTGAGTGGAGTGGACATTTCAAAAAATATCCTTCTTTTAGCAAAGTTTTAAACATTTCAATTAAAAGACATGCAAGAGATACAATGAAACAAAACAGACCCATAAAATTTCAGCAGTGAATGGCCTTGAAGTTGGGTAAAGAAGGAGAAGGAGCAGAGGATAAGTGATGACTGAGGCTACCGCTTTGCTTTAGCTTCCAAAAGCTTTGTTTTAGCTTTGTTGCTGCTCCAAAGCTGAGTATCGCTCTTGCCCAAACATCTATGGTGAAAATCCCACAAGGTATTTTTCAGTAAAACACTGCTGACATTTTTCAGTTTTAATGAACAAATTAGAGGAGTGATGTACTGTATTGTAACAGTGTAACATAAAGCAACCTTTTTCAGTGGTCTTTAAGGAAGCTAAGGCCTGCAACTTTCTAGCCTTTTATGTTTCTTGGTTACATCTCTGAGGAGATGTCAGACGTCCATAGAGTGTTGCAACCACAAAAAAAGGAGGCTGTTAGGGCTATACTTTGTTCTGGAAAGAAGCACCTCCCAACAAAGTAAAAGTGATGGACATCTCCAAGATGTCCCTTTACTCAGAGTGAGAGATGTAAAGGCATCTCTGACCAGTTGTTTAATTTCTCAAAATTCTATGTAATTGTATTTCTTCTGCTGACTAGTACATTCAATCTTCCTTGAATTACCTATATCAGACAGAGCTGAGCTGTTAGCTGTTCATTTGTAGAGGGCACAAGCCTAATCTGTTTCTGCAGGATTTTTCTGACCAGGTTTCCTCTTTAGAATAGGAAAAGACTGGTGATCCACCCCATAGATATGGTCAGTGCCCTGCACAATGGTACAGAAACCTGAAAACTCTTCAAAGGGCATGCATGGTTTTCACCTCATAAGTGGTCTTTCTTAAGCTGTGTAGAGTTTTCTAAGACTACTCAAAATATTCCTTTCCATCACTTTTTCAAACAAATCCTGACAGACTGATGGAGTACATGATACATATAAATGAGGGTAAAGTAAACAGCAATGTGCAGAGACACCGTAACACTAATTGACCTTGTGCAGCATTTATGCTCCATCAGTATCATTTGGTAGAAAGTCACAGGGTAGCCATGAAATCATTGTGCTAGTTCTTAGCCACTGCTGATTAATGTCTTCTGCTCTCTCACTGATTAATTTTATGGAGTTTTGTTACTCTGGTGGGGATAGCACAGCCTCAAATGATGATACGCTTGTCTGCAAGGAGCAAAGCAAATCTGTAAGACATCCTTGTAAGATTATCCTTTTATTCTCTTTAGGGGAATAATCTGTAGTATTTCTTATCACAGGTATTATTGCAAATGGAATGTGCTTTCATGTCCATCTGACAAGCTGAGCACCTCTGCAGTGGTTCACTGCTGTGGGTCAAGGTTACAACTATGTGGACTGGAACTTTTCCTTCTAAGGTTACTATGGGCAGTCCACAGTCACAGGGAATACTCCCTACAAAAGGATGTGGGACCTAAGTCTGAGTCTCAAAGATGCAGGGATGACAAAACTGTTTCTCACGGCTACTTCTAAACATCCTTCTGTTTTCTTAGAGGCCGAGAAAGTATGGGACAGGAGGTTGCTTCCCCTGACTGCTAGATGTGTGGAAGGGTTTATACAGCTTTGTTAGAAAATCTTTAAATATGGCCAATAAAACAGCACAACACCGCTTAGCTTCCTTCTACTTGAAATGCTTGGGTTTTTTTCTATAAACCGTGCATAAACTCCATTTGTCTTTCCCTATTCTAGCACTGTTAGTCTAAATTTTGGATATTTAACCTTATCTGTCTGCACTACAGTGCCAAAGGTAAGCTGAAGCTGCTTGCAATCCCCTATACATCCTGCTGAAAGTGGCATACCTAAGCTCAAGTGATGGATTTTTGAAGGAAGTTTGCTACTTCCACTGTACTCTCTTTTCAACTTTTATCTGTACCCAACTACTTTGCAGCCTTGTCCACAGTAAGTCATCTGGACTTTTCTTTTTACCGATTTAAATGTTTTAATTCTAATGAGCTGCACACTATAAAGGCCGGCATAAATACTTTTTTTACCATTTACTAAGTACAGGCAGTCTTGGTCTTGTGCAAATAAAAACAGCAGCTGTGTGCTCTCAGGGAATTTATCAGTTGCATCGGAGAGTCAAATCTGCCTGTGTTAGACATTGCAATGTCAATGTCAGGACAAATTCAGGGTTAATTCCTACCTTAGTTCAACATTACAATGGATATATGTAGTATCAAATGGGGGTTCCTCTTGAGACTTCTTGGCTTAAGGGCACTTGATTGCCAAGCTCTAATTTGACATCCAGAATGCCCAGGTGGCTTTGAAATCCCAGCTGCAGCCAGTAACAGGGCAGAGGCTGAGCCTCCCCTGCCCATGCATACAAGATACAAAAGAGATGTTCTTAGGGGTTGTCACTAGTCTTTCTAGAAAAGATCTGTTTTAAACAGTTTAAAAGAGCAGGAAATGGCTTAGTGTTGGAGGCAGAAAGTAGCATCCAGGGCACTGGGGAAAAAAGGTAGAGATCCCAGCCTAGGTGGTAAGAGAATTTTGGGAAGAAACATGAAGCAGGAATTGTTTTTATATGTACTTATTTGTTACTATGAAGTTTCTCATTAATGCTAAGCTCTTTGTCAAGAAAAAGTTCTTCTACTGGCAAAAGGGGTTCCTGCATCTTCTATGGTCCATGCAATGTGTATGAGTGAATGTAAAATACTTTTGTGATCATGTAGCATTTCATGCTTGCTTTGACCCAAATGTAAATACCACAGTGGGTACAAAGGGTGATGTCTGGATATTGCACAGTCTGGAATCTCCACGTAAAGGGAAGGACAGAGAGCAGCAAGACTTCAGGAAAGGACAAGATCCTGTGAGCAGCACAGGAGGTCAAGAGCAATATTTTTAATGCCAAATTTGCATGTATTTTCAGGAACATATTAAAGTTTATAAAAATCAGTGCTCATTTGCTGTACCTGAGAGGTAATCCTGTGCTTTGGGATTAGGCCAGTTATACAGAATAATTTCTGACATCAAAATTACATGACCAAAAAGTATCTATGTTGAGGAGTATCATGTATTTCCATATGCTTTCTTATCCAGTGTTTCTTGGTGACAGATGCAGCTCTGACCTCAAAACTGAAGGGGATGTAGAAATAGCATGTTCCCCAATGTCTGCCTGCTCTCTATGGGAAGGTGGTTGAGGAGGAATAGAGGACTTCTAACTCCTCCTTGTAAAACTGTGCCTGGTGATGATGCTTATGACTTTCTTTCAACAGGCTGCTTTGCATCCTTGATCTTGGTGTCCTTGATCAGTCATCAGGCTGATGTAAATCAAGCTGCCCACGTGCAGCTTGAGCTGTAGAGAGTGTAACATCTGACACATTCTGATGCAAAACAAACCTTTCTGACATCAGAAACAAAGAAAAAAAACTGAAGTACTTTGGCATTCAGCTGTTTAGAAGTTGCTTTAAAATAACATGCATAGACACACCCCCCTCTTCCTAAATTAAGTTGTGATTTGTTTCCAAACCACTAATTAATTTTAGTTTCACAGACTGACTCTGATTTTCAAATGTATTTCATCGGTGTGCAGCTGTAATTCCAACAAACACCATTCAATTTTTTCTGTTGCATTTTGTTGGGTTCTAATAAGTGTTGAAAATACTAAATGTATCTAAATTTTATAGTCCTGCAAACTGTCATTATACAAAACCGTGAAGCTGGTTGCATGTATCGGTGAGGAAAGTAACTTAATTTTTTTTAGAGTGGTGGCATTGTTTAAAACTGGAAGATGTGAAGCTACAGAGTAATATGGACTACATGGCAAATATCTGAAATTTTAACATTTATTTTCATCATATAGGTGTTTTATCACAGGAATGGTTGAGATTAAATATTGCAAATTCATTTAGCCTCCACCCTACTGAAGGCTTTGTATAGCTCAACTCATTTGTAGAATAACTTTTGCACTTGTTCATTTGATGGCCTAGTATGTTGGTGAACCTAGTTACACAGGTAATCAGTGGTGAACCACCCAAAAAGGATCACTTGAAACAGCATGTGGAGTAAATTACTACAGACAGTTCTGAAATGCACTCATGTCCTGATAACTTCACTGAAACAAGAGTTACACTTGATGTAAGTCCTTATTTGAATGCATTTGCTAAATACAAGGTGATAAATGGCACAACATATGCAACTGTCCAGTTTCTTAGTGAGTATCTGAATGACAGAAGCACTGAAGAATTATTTCATGTAGTATCAAGGTGTTGTTAAGGTAAAATTGGGTAATGATAGTGATATTTTAGCTTTCAGAGAAATACTTTGTAAGAAAGAGAACAGTGGAATAATTTTCAAATTAAGCATTAAAGATTATTGCCTGCAAAAGTTGCTCTTGGATATTAGTGGTGGTCATACAAGAGAAAATTACCTATTTCACAGTGTCAGAAATATCTCTTTCTCTTCCATCTTTGCCTTACAAGATTAACTGTTGTTGTTCTATCTTCAATTCCTACCTGGCTTGAAAATTTTCTGTTTTGTCTTTTTTCTCATTTTTATCATTCCTCTAAAGAATCTCAAAGATTTAGGTTTCCATTTGCCTGTTTTGAAAGCAAAAGATCCTGATATGTAGTTGACTCCCTGGAGAGAAAGCATCTGAACATCTTTTGACAATGCAGGACATTGGAATTTGAATCCTCAGTTCCATGTTTCATTGTTTAAAAAGCAACAACAAAACACACAACACAATATAGGTAGCAGATGACAAATAAAAGAATTGTTCTCGATGCTTATAAGATATTTATCTACTGATTCTTTCTATTTTGATGCAGTGAGTGTTGCAAAATAAGAGAGATGGAAAACAGTGTGAAGCTACTGTCATAAGAATCAAAGTATATCTGCTCTCTCATCTTTTGCATCTCACAAGCTTGTCTCTGAAGACTGAAAATAATTTGCACTGGAAAATCACTAGAAAATTTTAAATTAATTTTACTGCTGTGATCTGGATCTGCTATAAATTAAAGCTGTTCAAAGCTATCAAGATACACATCAGACAAAAATCAATGGCAAGCTCTGGCCCCTGAATTTGGAACAAGACCAAAACTGGAGGAATTCAGAAATAATTGTAGTAGAGCTTGTATTCTGAAAACATTGGTGTTTGTCTCTTTCTTCTGACTTAACAGAGTGCGGAACAGATCAGTGCATTGTGCCGGAACTTCCAAGAAGTCCAAGCAAGCAGTATGGAAGGACAGAAGGACAACCAGGATCCACCTCCACGACCACTGGCTCGCCACCTTTCTGATGCAGATAGATTGAGAAAAGTCATCCAAGAACTTATGGACACTGAGAAATCTTACGTCAAGGTAAAAAAAAACAAAGTCTGGCTTGCTACAGCCTTGTTTTTGAGGCTGACCATAACTTGTGGATGTTCTTTAATATTTCATGCTTATCTTTATATAACCAGCCCTCAACAAGGGCCATAAGCTACGAAGTCTGCTTATCTACTTGTTCCTGTTGTTTTCAGCAGGCTTGTTCCTGTAACAGGGGCTGTAGGATTTGATGTAGTAGCATTAGTTCTAGTCAATTTGTAGTTACATCGGAGAGTGCTAATTTGTGGGGAGCAGATACCTGCAATACAAAAACAGGTTTTAGGGAATGTTGCCCTAGTTTTGAAGATGCAAATAAGTCTGGTAGAAGAACAGATTAGTCGCCTACAAATCAGAAAAAAAGTTTAACCGTGGAAAATAGCTAAAAGTCACAACTCCAGTTGGTTGTAGCATCACACAAATGTTATTTCTCTTCTGACTGGTAAGTCCGTAATTTGTTAGATATATCTCTCTTCTTTTTATAAATCCCAAATTGATGTGACTGGATGCCAAAAGAAACATGAAAACGTTGATTTCATTGACCTTTAGCACAGAGGAGTCATCTTCTTTACTGGATCTCAAAACACATAGTTACAGATGTCGCACTTGCTGCAATAATGTTTGCAGAAGAGAACACACTTTGTCTTTGTACATCCACCCATACTGATACACCCATATGCTCTAAAGCTTGAGAAAGCTTTATGGAACATGGACCCCCATGTATGTCCTGATGTTTCCGTTCGAGGAATTGCTTGAACAAAGCATGACCATGGAGATCACTGATTTATATGAAATTTTGCACCAGGAAAAATCCTGGCAGGTTGCACATACTCGTTGTGATGTTCTCAGGTAGTCGCTTGTTACTCCTTCTACATAGAATTTCTGGTGTTTCTCTTCTCGGAGTCGGAAAGCCTTGCAGGGGGCCCCAGCTCTAACATCATACTTTGGTGTGGGATAGTTAAAGTCTTCAAAAGTAGCACCAGTTCCTTGAAGAGGTGACTGAAAAAGCCCCTGATCACATCCACCTGACAACATAACTGAGTACTTTATTAACTAATAGGATTTTAAAATACTACATGTCCCCCTGAATTTTACTACAGATGTTTAAATGAGTGGCTATTAATATGGTTTGTCTAACACACATTAACAGAGGGACTCAATAGAAAACCATCATCTGTAACATTTTTTCCTCATGCTAGGGTAAAATATAATTTGTTATAATCAAGCTGTAAAGCTTTAAGGATGAAACAAAAACATTATACTGAATCAGTTTGTGTCTAATTTAGCAATAACTTCAGTGCTAACAACATGCAAGTGATTTTGTTACTGGAAACTAATTTTACCTCTATTTCATTCCCAAAACTTACCCCTATCTCAAGGTCACAAAAAGAGCAATTTCAAAATATTACATAAAAAGTGAACAAATACTCTTTCTTGCAGGACTTGAGCTGCCTCTTTGAGCTGTACTTGGAACCCCTTCAAAATGAAACCTTCCTCACTCAGGATGAGGTGAGGGATAACTGAAATACATGCTTTTCATTCTTTTATGGGTTAAGACCTTGGCACTTGGGTTTTTCATTACTGAGAGTATGATAGAAAAAGCAGACAACAAAGATAACAAAAAAGGAATTATACCAGTCAGTGTCTTTTTGTCTCGTGTGTGCATCACTTCTTTTTCCTAAAGGGTAATTGTTCTTCTGAATTAACTGCTAAGAAATCTTCACTTTTTGTGTGGGTTTTTTTATAAAACCCCTTTGAAAAGTATTAACAAAGACACTAGTGGCCTTTGCAACCTCTTTGTGTGTTACGTCTCCTTAGTCCACTGTTTTCATAAGACTACTCTTATGGAGTGCTGTACTTCATAGCCTGATGTTTTTCACAGATGGAGTCCTTGTTCGGCAGTCTGCCAGAAATGCTGGATTTCCAGAAGGTGTTTCTGGAGACCCTTGAAGATGGAATATCTTCTTCCTCAGATTTTAATACATTGGAAACACCATCTCAGTTCCGGGTAAATACTTCATCATTTCACACTTTGTAGTGTGCCTGAAAATGTTTGTGAAAATCTGGCTTTAAGAAGTTTCTGGCTCTAAGAAGTTTCATATGGTTGCTTTTATGTTTGAAGCTTTACTTTGGCTTACAGACTTCTATTCGGCAATGAAAGATATGTGCTATTTTTCATGGGTTTATCTTCCCTTAGCAGAAGATGCAACGTGGGAAAACGCAGAGTAGACTTTGAGTACACTATAAACTAGCAGTGCTTGTGATGCAGAACTCCTTTTGTAGAAAGGTTATTGTTGCTGTGCTGAATTCTGCCCTGCCCGTGCTTCTCCCTACTGTTCTCAACTTACCTGCTACAGACTGGGAGCTTTTCTTATGTGAGGTCCTAGAAGAGGGCCTACAAAGTGTAAATGGCTGTAGCACCACCCAGTACCTTCCCTAATGGGAAATGGAGTCACTGGCTCAGGATTGGCTGGCAGGTGTCCCAAACACTTGCTGCATTTTGTGGAGCAAACATTGATTAAAAAGAGGGGAGAGGGCTGCTCTCCTCCTCCCTCACGACTCCTCTTTTTTATATTTGCTTTAGGAGGCATTTTCTAAAAACCTCTCTCTTGTGATTCAATCCCTCCCACATCCTCCCAACCTCCTCTTCATCCAAGAACATCAGAGGTGCCCTGTAATTACCACCTGCCTGAAAAAAGGAAAACAGTTGGAAAGCAATCCTGTATTTGTTTTACACTGTCCCTTCTGGCTTTGGCACTTTTATGCCTTGCTTCCTATTGCTCATGTTTTTTTCCCAGCACAGCAGAGTTACATGTCTGTTGATTTTTGTTCCTGTGCTGCCTGAAATATACAGTAAAACAGAATATCTGCAGTGGTGTTACCTGCTCAGGAAGAAAGGAGAAAATTGCAGGCTATGCCTAAGTAGGCTGACCTCTATACTCAGCAAAATACAAAAACATCATTGAATTACTACCAGTAGTATACTCATGTTATATATGTGTATGTATATATATAAAATACAAGATATGTGTAGAAAGATAGCAGATAATCACAACATTGAGTCTGCATGTCATGTTCCTCAATATTTATTTAGGATTCTAGCAATGAATTAACATCTGATTGTGTTGATTTCAGAAATTGCTGTTTTCCCTTGGAGGCTCCTTTCTGTATTATGCTGACCACTTTAAACTGTACAGTGGCTTCTGTGCAAACCACATCAAAGTTCAGAAAGTTCTTGAGAGAGGTAATTTATTGTCTTCATTATTGTAATTTATTTGCATGAATTCAAACTGCAGTGAACTACTGTAAAAAATCTTGCAACTTGGTAAATCAAAGAATGAATATTGGTACAAAACAAGGACTGATCAGGTATCTTTCAATAGGAAGAGCAAAGATCAGAGGTTCTGCTGTAGTATGTATAGACCTGAAGAATGAGATTCCTTTTGTAACCTCTAGGCCATAGCCTGGATAGCTACAGAAACATCTTCCACAAGTTTGTGCTGTCTGCAGACCCCGACTCCAAAAAGCAGCAACAAATGGTAGAGTAACTTCAGGATTAATTCCTCTACCATTCATTGCAGTTCAGTGGAAAAATTACATTGAGGAATAATCTCACCTTGATAAAATTGCTCTCTCAGCCCTTAAGAATGTTATTTCATGCAGGAAATTATTATGAAATGAATAGTGTATACTACTCTGTAAACCATCTATTGAAAAGGGTGAGAGCTTTGGTGCTGGGTTCAAGTTGCAATTCCATGCTTTCCAATTATTGTAGCTTCTATGACTTCCATGTTCAACTGACCAACTCTTTTTTTTTACATCTAGCCAAAACAGATAGTGCCTTTAAGACCTTTCTGGATGCTCGAAATCCCACAAAGCAACATTCTTCTACACTGGAGTCATATCTCATAAAGCCTGTTCAGAGAGTGCTGAAATATCCTCTGCTTTTAAAAGAGCTGGTGTCTCTGACAGATAACGAGAGTGAGGAGCACTATCATTTGACAGGTAACTTCTTCCTTTCTTCTACAGGAATGAATATGGGTTAAGTTTTATTTCCTCCCCTTTCTGAAGATACAAGTAGGCATTCTGATAGATAGCACAGAACTTGTCAAAACCTAGAGAGAAGTCCCTCCCTCTCCTTAAAAATAATTAGGTTTTTTGTGTTTTTAGCCACCTGGTGTGTCCAAGTCCCTCTGAGAAGTAGATATGCCCAGTATTTGCCTTGGCAAGTAGGACTGGGGTCTTAATCCTCATGCACAGGAGCATTTCAGGTCACAGTGTTGCTTTTTTTTCCCCACTTGAGAAACACTGACCAAAGCTCCATCTTGTGGTTATTATTTAGTTCTTGAAATGTGTCAAAGTTTAAGAGTACCACAGAAGGAAATTTTTGTTGTTTGAGGTTTTTCTGTGATTCTTGCTTCCATAGAGGAGATCAAAGCTTTACAGTCTTTCTATGTAGAAAGACTTATCTGTCTAACACACATTCGAGTGCTTGCTTTTCTATGCTCTGACGCTTGGGAGTTCACCCTGACAAATTCCAGTTCAGGTCTGTCAGCACCTGGTAGATGAAAATCAAGACATTTATTTTATGGATCGATTGTCATTTTCACAAAATAGATTCAGGCAAAAATCCATTGTCAGCAAAAAGTCATGAGCTGGCTTCAAAGGAGCTGCTGATATTGTTCCCTTGCCCAAACAAGCTGCAGGTGATTTACTTTCAGGTCAGGATGGATACCAAACTGCTAAAAGGCTGCAGCATTAAGAGCTGATGAAATGAAGCACCCTTTTCCAATTCCATTCTGAATTAACAAAAAAATCTAATGTAATCTTGCTTGCAAAAAAACCCCAAAACTTAAACAAAATCTGACCACTAGCATTTAATTTCATGTATACAGTCCATGAGGAACTTTGTCCATTCTGTGGGGAC
Source organism: Pseudopipra pipra (assembly GCF_036250125.1). Classification (NCBI taxonomy): domain Eukaryota; kingdom Metazoa; phylum Chordata; class Aves; order Passeriformes; family Pipridae; genus Pseudopipra; species Pseudopipra pipra. The sequence goes on from NC_087551.1 coordinate 53,302,753, forward strand.
AAAAGCAATTTCTTTCTCCTAAAGCTCATCAGGTAACTTATTCTAGAATGAGTGTAGATTACTTCAGCAATCCTAGTGGCCCTATATCTATAAGATGCAAAATTTAACTGTGGTTACTATCTTATTGCTATACATATTCAAACATTTGGAGGCTTGTCAGTGGAATGCTTATTGCAACCTTTTTTAGGCACTTAAGACACCAGATGAGCATTTTTTACTTGCTCTGATCAAGAAGTATTCCCTCTACTACTATGAGAAAGCACTGATGTAAAGCTAAAATTCAGTTCACCAGAGCTGGGAACACAGCATTATTTTACCTGCCTCAAGGGGAACTCAATTAAAGAAATGTCACGTTTAGAAAATACAATTGAATTACATAGCTGTCTATAAAATTTTTAAACCTTATAGAAGCACTAAAGGCAATGGAAAAAGTAGCAAGTCACATCAATGAGATGCAGAAAATATATGAAGATTATGGCACTGTATTTGACCAACTGGTTTCAGATCAAAGTGGAACAGAAAAAGAGGTAAGAGAAGAAACATGTTCTATTGACTCTTGAAGCATTATCCAGCTTGCTGTTGGGGTTTCATCTCTTCTTGAGGTAATTTTGGAAACTTACTTTTGCTGGGCGTCCTCCATTCTCCTTTAATATTTTGACTTCTGTTTTGTATCTGCCTGTCAAGTTTCTTTTTGTCAGTAGGTTATGGTAAAATTTTCAGACAGCTGCCAGAGCCGCCTTCTGGACTGACATGAATTGCAAGCAGGACTAGACATAGTTCTCAGTAGGAAAAATCCTTCTTTTTTCAAAATGTTGCAAAGATTATCCATGCCCTAAGGCATTTTGATTTCATGCTGTAGAGTTCTTAAGTTCTTAAGATATTTTTTCACCCGTATAAATGAAAATGACAATTCAAGGGGTTTCACATTAAGATCTGTTATTCTCATTCTCTACACTTCCAGTGCTGAGGCATCCATGGGTATTTGTCAGAGCAAAACCCATTAGTTATACAGAACTGTGTGAACTCATCTCCCAGAAGTGGGGCAGCAAGGTCTCCACTTAGTCATTTACATCAAACAATCACTAAGCAAATCAAATCTGTAAAGTTGGATATCAGATATGAGAGATGTCAGCTCAGTTGTTTTATTTCCATTTGGCTACCTGGTTTCTCATCACTTATGGGAAACAAAACTTGACAGCCTGTGAGATTCTTCAGAGTTACGTTGTGTCCCCGGAAGAAAGGAGCCTCAGAGTACAAGACCTCCATTAATTCTGCCATTGGCAGTGTCATTAATACTAATAACTCTATACTTACAGCTACTAAATCAGCCAGTTCACAACTGGCTATATGTAAGTGACAGGTTATTAGGTCAATTTAATATTCTTCTAAGTTATTAATAGTAAGAACTTCTATCCAGCTTCTATAACTTAGGGGCTATTACTTAGTAAAGTTGTTACTTCTATTAAAAAGGGTGATTACTCACACTTTTCCTGCTGTAATTGTAGATCTCTTTCTGTACATAGAGTAAATACAGAAAACAGATCCTTAAAGTTACTGATATGTACTCCTGAACATTTTATATTTATACTGTTTATTTCTATTATCTACTGTTATAATTTAATACAGGTGACAGAGCTTTCAATGGGAGAACTTCTGATGCACTCTACAGTTTCTTGGCTGAATCCGTTCCCATCACTGGGCAAAGCAAGAAAAGACCTTGAACTTACAGTGTTTGGTAAGTGCCTTCCTTAATGACTCTGCTCTTTCAAATCTAAAGATTACCACATTAAACCTTCTCACAGGATAAAAGCCCCAAACCCTGCTCCCTGTAGCCATGTGATATCTGGGGTGGACTTATATTTGAAAAATACACAGTTGTATTTCCTAATATGAGAAAAGTTTCTATTTGTTGGCTTGCTGGTACTGTTTGCTCTGTGAGCCACCTGCAGCTGCTGTCTTGCCTATATTTAAACTACAGAAATCAGAGATTTTCAAGAGGCTATATTATCTTTAGAACAATCTGTCAAATGAGGCTTTCAAAGGAAGCTGGTAGGAAAATCATGATTTATTCTACTCTTGTGAATTCAGGCTAACTTCTGTTTTACAGCTACTGCATTGAAATCCCCATCCAGATTTTTTAACCTGAAAGCAAATGTGGAAATGAGAGCATACAAACAAGAGTTTTATTTAATAGAATAGATATACAATTAATCATTTATTCATTACCTAAGTAATTAAATCTTTCAGTGAAATATCTTAGGCACTCGTCCCTTTCTTTAAAAAACATTATTTTAATATTTCACTGAATAAATACCTACAAAAGAACTCCAAGCTGATGACAGACATGTTTCTCTTTCTCAGACAAGTTTATCTTTCTCCCTTTCTCTGGGAAGCATGACAGGTTAGGGCAGAGGATGCTTCGAACAGAACAAACAGAAACTACCTACCAGGCTCCTTGGATGAGCTTCTTGGTGATCCACATATGCTGGACAATTCCCAGCATGACATGTACAAATGAAAGGACTCTGGCCTGACGCTTAACTTGGACTGGTTGTCTGCCACTTGGGAAACTGAATTTTATTCTCACTTCAAATACCCTGCAGGCAGCCTAGAAAATGTATCCAGTATGTGTAAGTGAAGAAAGCTGCCAAGCTTTGGGGTTAACGCTGTGCTTTGCTATGGCTGCATCCCAGCTTCACGTAGAGACAAGACTCAAATTCATACTATTGCCCCTCTCTCCTCTGGAAGGAAACGTGCATGAGCAGGGATAGAGCTGATTCTGCCCTAGAGTCCAGTCTGGGATCCAGCACTGCCCTGAAGAGCCATCCCTTGGTTCACCTGCAAGTTCAATGCCTCCATGTTTCTGTTCCTCCTTAGAAATTACACTAAACATGTCCATCTCCCTGGAGGCTGAAAGATTAGATAAAATTAGTGAGACACTCCACTTGGATGTTGTGGAAGCCAGAGATCTCCTGCAGAAGGAAAGTAGGAATTGAGATGTCTCAGTTTCCAATTAATCCAATGTTGAACTGCAGGAAGACCAGACTTAAGTGTCCTTTTTCACAGCGCTCTCTTGGTATAGGCCCCTCACTACACTTGAAAGTGTCCACTGATTACAGAAAGAAAACTTTCTGTGTAATCTACATCTATTGTATTTGTTTATGTGAAGATTTACAGGACATAGTTTGGTGGTAGTTTCAGAATAAATGTATAGAATTCATTCATCTTAAATGTTTGGAACAAAATGTGAGGAAAAAATACTGAAGTTGCATGAAAGTGTAGGATGAAAACCAATTGTCATCTTAATACAGGGCAAGTGCTTTTCAATGTTTGCTTATCTCATCCCTCACATTCCCATGACTACAATAATCAGCTTCTCCAAGATAGTTATAGGTGTAATAATTCAATGAAAATACTAACAGTCTTCCTTTTTTTTTCTTTATCTTTTTAGTTTTTAAAAGGGCTGTTATACTGGTATATAAGGAGAACTACAAACTTAAAAAGAAAATGGTAAGTCTGGTATCAATGTAGGTGGGGGGTGTTTATGATACTACTGCAATGTGAGATTGGTGTTGAAGGTGAAAACACTCAGGTGAAATGTCACCTTCTCTCACTAGGCTGGAATTCTGGCTATCCCAGCTACAAGAAGTGCTCAGTATCTGTGTAGCAATAAATATTTTCTTTTTTTATTTAGTAAGCAGCAGCATCTTCTCTGTGTGAGCCCCATGTTAGTTTTGTCAGGTGGAATATGAAACATTGCCATGTAGAAATCATTAATTCTTCCAGATGGCATTTATGATGGTCTACCTTAACACAGTGTGTAGATGAAAGACCTTGGTTTTACAGACCCTCAATCATCCTGGAAGGAAAGGAAAAGGGACATTATAAACATAACCTTCTCTGTCCCCACTTACAAACCTGGACTGCTGAAGTCAGGTAGCAAGTTGTACATCCCAAGTACCAACAGTGATGTACTGCACCATGCTTATTGTAACAGATGGAGGGGCTCTAAAAGCAGCAGCAGCAGCTACATGATTAATGTAGTCTGTTGATCAACAGTCTGCATGTTCTTTCATGGGAAACTTGTTCCCTAGTAGTATTTATATGCAAGATATTATTTTTATTCATTAAAATCAAATGGTTTTAAAAGTTGAAGCAATTATAAATTCCAAAGGTTGTGTCTATCACCATTTCAACTACACTTACAAGCACATTTTTAGGGGACTGAAGTAAAGCATAATGAATTTAGTTTCTCTTCAGAGGCAGGCCTTTTAAGAGTAACACAAAACACCACTACTTTTTTTCTCCTACTTCTTAGAAATATCCTTGTTGGTTTTTTTTTTGCAGCCTACTAATGTTCGTGCTGCACATAATTATGGGGACTTGGATCCATTTAAATTTCGTTGGCTGATTCCTTTATCTGCTCTTCAAGTTCGACTGGGGAACACAGCAGGTAACTCTCTTGCTCTAAATACTTGAGTATCAAATGCTTTTCTGGGATTCTGTAATACTGCTTCTTCCATATGTCTTTCTGGAGCCTCTGGGAACAGGCAGGTGTAGAGAAAATACTATGCACTGTTGTCTCTGCAGTCAGGGAGTACAGGCTTGAAACATTTACAGACTTTCTTAGTTTGCTATGTTGATTTCTTCCATGAGTTCAGGAAGATGCGAAGGAATGACAGAATAGAAATCCCCAATAACAGGAAAGTGATTTACCATAATTGACATCCTGGTGACACCCTGATGCTGTGTGTGCGCTGATCCTCATGTTTTTCCAAACAGGGCAAAGTTGACTGTAATTTGTGGTAGTAGAGGCCCATGTTTTTATTTTCAAGTTGATCTTTATGCTCCTATTCATTCCTGCATGTTCTATAAAGTGTCACAAGTTCTTTAAACAAACAAATGCTTTGCACACCTGGGTGAAGGCATTCTAAGGCTGGAAGGCATGGAGAAGCAGGAAGAACGGGGGAAAGCAAGTCTTCAAGAGAGAAGTTATCAAAGGCAGTGCTAGGCTGCCTCAACAGGAGCACTCAGGGGACTTTTTGTTGCATTCCATCTTGGGTGAGATCTTCTGGGGATACACACATGGCTATGTTAACACTGCCTTCAGGAGTGAGGAGCTTGGTCTTTCTACTGCCAAAGGCTTTGTGAGGTATATACACAAGTAATGTTTCCTTCCATGCATAGGAACAGAGAACAGCTGTATCTGGGAACTGATTCACACCAAGTCAGAACTAGAAGGCAGGCCAGAAACAATTTTTCAGTTGTGCAGCAGGTAAGCTTTACGTGGAGATTGTATTTCACAAATCACATTAATGGAATTAAAAAAAAGGTTTTCCCCCATGTCACCTTTGCATCAGCAGTTTTGATGCAGCACTCACTCTTTGAAGCCAGACACTACATCAGTGTTTAACTGCATAAAGTATAACAAATTCAAAAGGGGAGTGAATTGGTGCAGTGATCTAACATCAGAAATCTGTGCACATATATGAGCATAAGTTCCAGTATGGTATGGGCAAAGTAATTGATTTGATCAGTTGGTTAGCAGAAATTACTTTCTTATAAAGAACCACTTAAGGTGGTGATTCCTTCGTACAGAATTTACCTGTCAACTTGTTTTCTAAGAGGAAGTAATCAAGATCTCGAAACACAAGGTATGTGAAATGCCTAACAACACGTCAAGATATCCCTGCACGTGTCAGGAGTGTTGGAATTAGATGATCTTTGAGGTCCTTTCCAACGCAAAACATTCTATGATTTTGTGATAGCTGCAAGCCCACTACTAATATAAGCTATTAAAAAACTCACTGCACTAAAGTACATCAGCAGAAAGGAAGGAGGCAGATTTTATCCCAGTGTCTTATTTCAGAGGGGAAAATTAAGTTCTCTGTTTTTTTAAACTTGCAGTGATTCTGAGAACAAAAGTAACATTGTGAAGGTGATCCGTTCTATTTTGCGGGAGAATTTCAGACGTCACATAAAATGTGAGCTACCGCTGGAGAAAACTTGTAAAGATCGCCTTGTCCCACTCAAAAATCGTGTACCTGCAACAGCCAAATTGGGTAAGAAACACCTTCTCAAAGTGAAAAATAGTCTGGACTTCAGTGCTGGCAGAAGGTTTGCAATTATTACCATGACTGTAGAGTGCCGCGTGTCAGACCCGCAAATCCCATGGCTTTATTTAGGCTGGGGAAAAGGTAGTTTCTCCACCACTCAGTGCATGACAAGGGCTAGATGAGATAAGCAAGTTTGCTATCCCCCCTCCCCACACTGTGATCTGTCATTAGCTCTCTTCTTAAGGGAAGACTTAATAATAAGGCCTAAATTAATTTTGCTGGGAAGAAACAGACTCCCTTTGGCATGGTATTAGTGTTCTTTCCTCTGTTCTCTCCCTTTAGTAACTCAGCCCTCATACCATTTATAGCTAAAGCAACCTGAAAAAGGCAGAGGTCTTGCTTCTTTCAGTGCACTAAATCTGCATCCCACCAGATATTTTAATTAAGTATAGGCTTCAATTAAATGAGCACCTACTAGTATTTCAAGTTGTCTTTCTGATCAGTCCTCTGTAAAATCCCCTTAACGTCACAGGATCTGGAAAAGTTCAACTTCTGCCTACATTCTGACCCTCCAGTGCTTGAGGTGCCTGAATCAGTCTTTCTTTCCTGCAGAAGTGTGTAATTTATGACTACAATTTGCAGAGGATTTTTTACGTATTACACAGGAAGGCAAGCACATAGCTCTGGGGTAGTTGTAATGAAAACTGTGGCATGGGATCACACTGTCAGTATCAGAGTGCTGGCACATCTGACTTGGAATGCTTACCAAATGAGACTACATACACTGTAATCATCAGTGGGCTACTGAGGTAGAAGGTGTAACCAGCTGATGTTTTGGTGAAAAAAATAAATCTACGTTTTTCCTCTGCACAGCTTCCACAAGGTCCTTGAAGGTATTGAAGAATTCATCCAGTAGTGAGTGGAATGGTGACCCGGGGAAAGGTACCTTCCAGGACTCTGATGAGTGCAGCCTGAGCAGCAGTACTCAGAGCAGCAGCTGCCACACTTCTGAGAGCATACAGGAGCCCAAAAACTCATCTCCCAATAAACATGTAGAAAGCTGTGCATCTGACTTTTCTAATGTTCTTGTCAAAGAATCTGATATTCTCAGTGATGATGAGGAAGAGGAGGATTATCAGAGCCTGAAGAAGGGCAGTCCTACAAAAGACATTGAAATACAGTTTCAGCGGCTGAAGATTTCAGAGGAACCCAGTACTGACTCTGAACGGGATCAGGCTGCTGAAAATGAGGGAGATGGCTTTGAGATAGGACAGCATCCAAAGCTTGTGCGTGGCCATTTCTGCCCAGTGAAGAGAAAAGTAAACAGCACAAAGCGTAATAGAGGAACTTTAATGGCAATGCAAGAACGTCACCAGTCCCTTGACAGTCACTCTGATGCTGCAAACCTGGATCTGAACTCTATTCTAGAGAGAGAATTTAGTGTTCAGAGTTTAACATCTGTAGTTAATGAAGATTGTTTTTATGAAGCTGTGGAGAGGCATGGAAAATCCTAGCTTTCTAAGCAGATTATTTAAAACATTCATTTGAAGTCCACATAAAATTCAACAAACATTTTGTTTTAAAACTAGTAAATTCATGGAAGCTGCAGGAAAATACTATCTGATTTTGTGCACTAATACATTTTTCCACAAAAACAGCTGTAAAGGATTCTTAAGTTATTTTAATTTATTGTGGATCAAAAATAGATTAAGTTGGCCAAGGTCTGTAAATTAGTTCATCCCTTTCTAGTTCATCCCTTATTAAGATGATGTAGTGTTCTTGGGGATGGCCTCATTAGTATTTTAAGTAATGTGGAAGAGGTGCTAGTGAGTGGCAGAGGGCTTTACAATGGGAAGTAGCATTGCAAAATTAATTTTTCAATACCTTGGGCATTTTATTTCTTTGGTTTTCATGTTTGCTTTATTTAAAGCAGAATTAAGTTATTTTAATGTGTTTTAGTGCACAACAGTGCAGAAGTTTCATTTTGTATGTTTCAATGCTGTCTATACTTTATATATATGTGTAAATACAAAAACAAAGCTTGGCCTGTAATCTTTTATTTGACTGTATTTTTTATTTTCTCTACCAATCTGTACAGTAAAAGACAAATAAGTATTGTACTTAGCCATGTTTTCTTCTTTTTATCGTGCTGCTTTTCTACAGTTGGAGCTTTAAATACCAAATTCTTTGCTTCTGCATAAATGAGAAGAGTATTAGCAGACCTTGAGGCAATTGGTGCACTTTATCCTCCCATAAGCCAGTCACTTGAGTGTATTTATAAAAGCCTTGGCTTCTGTTTTTTAGATTACTCTGTACAGTAGGATGTTCCAGGATACAAAAGCACAAAAACCCAAACACCGTCTTACATGCTGAAGTATGAAAAGTATTTCTCTTACATTTCAGTAATGCACTTTCATTCATAAAAAACCTCAATTATTTCAGAAGTATCACAACTTAATTACCTGTCTCACAACATACCTTGTTTCCTGGTACGTGTTCTAGTAATTCCCCTGAAGTAAAAATAACCTGGACTGTCTTTTCCCTTTTGTCTGCAGCTGAATGGAATAGAGAAAGCTGCCCTCTCTCTTTACCACTTTCTCAAAAGTAGTTCTTCCATACCCGCACAGCTGTAGGAATATAGAAGCCTCCTTTTACTGAATCAACCAACACCTCTAGATCAAGGAGTTAAAACTAATAAAAAAATCGGTCTGCTGCAATTACAATTGTTACAACTGATCTTCCTCTTCAGTCTGTTCAGGCTCACTAGTACTTTTAAGTAAATTCCTTGTTGTCTTCTTTTGCTTTAGTTCTTCCCTGTAGTCGAACACAAAAAGGCTTGAGTCTTCATCACACATTTTCCTGTATGTATTGCACAGATTTCTGAACTGTGACATGGAGAGCTGAAAAGGACGCAAAGTTGGATCAACATTTGCTGTCATCATCAGCTGTTCTGTTCTTTTCAAACGTCCACTTTCAGGAAACAAGGTCCTAGAAGGTGCGGGGAGAAAAAAACCCAAATTCAAACAATTCAGACAGACAATTAATTTTCCCTTAAGAGTAACACAGAATTTACTTAATATAGGTTTACTATTAGCTATGTCATTATTTTAGCTCTGGCACTCTTAATATAACTCATTATCTAAGCAAATGGAAACATATGAGGGTCCTTTTTCTGCAAATGCAAATTATGACACCATAGAAAAGCACATACATAAATATATTAAAGCCGTGCATGTGTGGTCCTGTTTGCTAACATTAAAAAGAGCTTTGGGTATGGATACAAGCACAGAAGCTTCTTAGAATTAGTCTCATATTTAGAAAGCAACAACAGATTAAACTGTGCAAAACAGATCAGATCCAAACCGTATGACTTTCTTTCAGACCATTTCATTCCAATGGGAAAGATATTTGTTATCACTTGTCATTAATATCATAATTCTAATGCCAGGAAAAAAAAGGCAAAGAAGTAGGAGAGGACTATTTAATTAACCATACAATTTTTAATATTTAGAACCTGGAGAATATGGCAGGAGTCCTAAATTTTGGGTTCAGCTCTGTCATTCTTTATAGATAAAGGCATGGTTTATGTGTGTGTCTCAATTTTCAAGTCGTACCTATGATACATAAATAATATCTAAAAATGTTGTGCATCTAATACAGTAACATTCTCATACGCCAGATGTGTTTTGCAGGTTGGCTAGACAAACTAATCAAAAAGCTCTGTATAACCCATTAGTTCAGCATCCAAGTCAGCAAGGTTAAAAATGGATCGATCCTTATTTCAATACCCCTCAAGTAATTCTTTGATTGGGTAGTTAAAAGACATACCTGGAGCCAGAATTTACAGACAAATGTGAACTGATTCTATACCTTGTTTTTATATACTATATGTGATAGATAACCTTAAAATGAACTTAGCAGCTTTATTGTACACTAAAATTTGCTATTTTTTTCAGGTCAGCTAAAGAGTAAGAGGATTGTGTTTCTTAGCTGCATACTAGGGCTAAAGTATGATAAGCTGCTAGGGAATACGTGACGTCCAAAAGTTCAGATTCCCCCTCCTTGCCTCAAAAGAATGTAAAGCAGTTATTAGCAATTTGAGATTACACAATAGTTGGGTTTCTTTTTTTTTTTCAGCTTTGGCAAAAATATTGTACGTAACATATACAGGCTGATTGCACACGCCTTCTGCTTACACTGTCGCTGAAACATTCTTTCACACACAAAATAAAAGAAGAAAAAAAGAAAGCCACCACCACCCTGTAAATCAAATACAAATCAATCTAGACTTTGGATACTTCTTTTTCTAAACACCTCCAAATGCATACTCAAACCTTAACACAGGCAAATCAGTACTCATTTTAGATCCAATGTCTGCATCCCAGACATCAGTGGCATTCATGGCCTTAAGAAAAAAAACCAAAGCAAAACTAGAGGCAAAATTCTTTGTTCACCTTCAAAATAGTGACATATAAGGCTTGTAGTTCAGTAAGGTGGCATTCACTCTAATTCTAGACTGAATCACACCAAAACTATGCCCAACAAACTGAGCTAGCCCAAGCTGCAGGAGCATCCTTCTAGTCCTAACAGCACCTGTCACAAATTCTACAGTGCGGAGTGCTGGGTTTTGCCCATACCAAGTCAGACACGTGGCTATGTTGGAGTTTTAACAGGAACTCTGGCGAAGAGACTGCAGGTTTCTCACAGAGAACCTAGTAAATTTCCTCAGTAAGACATGGGGATTTTAAAAGAGCCAGTAAGAGCTCAATAAAAGGGCAAGCACAGAAACAAGAATTTGACCTTTTGACATTATCCTCAAATAAGTAAAATTTGCTACAGATGATGTTCTCTTCAAACTTCCATCCAAACCTCCTAACACTGACATCTTTGATTCTGAATTTTGATACTTTTGGTTTTTAACTTAATCATGCAGTAATTTTTGTGGTTGGGCTGGGTTGTTTTCATTTCTGAGACAGACAAAATACTGAAAAGATGACCAATTTATTCTAGTGATTTTAACAACTTCAACTGCACTAACAAAAATGCCAAGTAATTATTATATAATTACATCGGAAAGCTATTAATCTCCGAATTTGTCTTCAGAAATTCTGAAATGGAAAGATCTAATGAACTATAATGACAAATGTAAACTGAGAGGAATAAAATCAAATGCATAGCTAACTGATTTAGTAGCTGATGCATTTACAAAGACATTATCTGAGAATTTTTCATTAAAAATCCTTACTCAAGTCCACGGAAACAGTATTTTCTTCTAAACTGGAAAACACTTCGAACCACTTTTTCTACTAGCTCAAACGGCTGCTGTATCTTTGGTTGCACCAATGGAGTGAAATGCACCACAGCCACATCCACCTATATGGAAAAGAAAGATAAATTTGAGTACATATATTCCTTTGGCACACATTACTTCTCAGTTAACTGGCCAGACATCAGAAGACAGGCACAAGATAGGAAGACATTATTGCGACAGGTAACACAGCTGTGCAGTGACCAGTGCTGTAGTATTGAATATAAAGATATAAAGATTTAGCTTTCAAGGCCCTATGTAATTTTAGTCATAGTTATCTACATATTTCCAATTAGTTCAAATGCCATTAGTACTTGGTTCTTTTTTCCCCATGGCACTTCCTCCATCTAAAGCAACTTCCATATAATCTGAAAAGTAATTAGCACTTCTGTCTTCAGATCCTTCCACAAGACAATTCTGACATAATACACAAATTAGACAATATTGGATATACAGGCTGAAGGGCAGCTGGAGAAAATTGGTATTATAATTAGAAATCAAACCCATTCCCTGTTATGTTTTCTGTTGCTCTAGGGCTTTTCTAAAATGTAAGCCAAGGAATTACTTTTCAACATACTATTAAAATGCTAGCCTACTTAAAGGAATAATAGGTAGAAATAAGTTTGCACTCATCTTAAGTGAACAGACAACTCTGTATTTAAACTGTGTATCACACTTAATCCAAAGTTATGTTTGAATGATTCCACACAGGTAAGCTTGTATATATTCTTTTATAGTTCTAAAATCAGCTTGGCTGACAGAACAGTCACTTTTCCTGTGTCTGAAAAGAGACTGAGGTTATATGTGCACATTTTATGGTTTTTATATGTATATATCTATATGAGATGCAACTACAGAGACACTGTATTATATAGAAATGCCCTGAATTCAGACTTCTGTATTAAAAAACAGAAGCTGGGCTAAAAATCCAGTTCTGCACAGCAATGAATAAGGAAGTTTGTCTTCCAAACTAAATATTAACAAGAATAAAAAGGAAAACATTCTGTGGAAGAGCCCACTGAAAATTTGTACAATTTGTACAAGTACTGGTACTGAATGACTAAAAATTTTTAAGTACCGGATTTTAAAAGATATCCAGTCTCTTATTAAGAGTCTGCTAATATGATGGACAATCATTCATTTTTTTAAAAGGTCTGACAACCAATATTGGCGTTCATAGAACAGATTCTATGAATCTGTTCTATGAATGCCAACTGAACAGATGATGTTCAATTGGCATTGAACTGAAGATGTGCTAGTTCTGACTGAAATAAGAGACACACACAGGCTAAAGAACAGCTGCTGCTCTAAGCACACACTCAGTGTACCAATTGAGATAGCCCAGATCACGGGGGTACTTGAAAGGTTTTTCCTACTGCTTCAACCAAAACTGCTCATAGCAACCTCAGATGTGGACATATTCTTCTGACACAAAGGTACTATCTATCCAAATTGTTCTTTCAGTGGGAACAGCTCAGCTGTCAAGTACATCTACGCAGTACAACTGCTTCAATGCACAAAGTACTGTATTTCAGTGGAATCATTAAATCCAAACAACATTAGGTTTTTCATGTAGACAGAACTTACAAAGCTGAACAAAAACACTGGCTAGAGAAAGGAAAGAAAATACCAATTAATGGTGCTGATGAAGGAAAAAAAAGAAACAGCACGTTTCCAGCATTAGCACTACTGATCTCAAGTTTATGTTACTGAATGTTTTTTCTCTACTTGTCCACCTTTTCTGAGAGCTAGAGTTAAGAATAAGGCAGAAAAAACACTTAAAATTACTAAAATGTGAAGCACAAGAACTTACTTAAAAATCAGGTGACAAAGAAAACTTGACATATGGAATCTGCAGTGAAATGCACATGCATGTATTTTCCACAGCAGATTTTTAATTTTCAAGTATTCATAGCTTCTGCCTTTGCCACAGGTTGCTGTTACCTATGAGGAAGACCATAGGAATACAGAAAAAACTTGTGTTCACACTAAGTGTAAGAAAAGTTAATCTTTTTGAACAGAGAAAATACATACTTCACATGTACTAAGGGCTTATTTACACATGCATTTGTGTATTGTCAAGAAATAAATCTAGGTTTTTCCCCCACAAAATTAGGGGTAAGAAAGAAAACAACCAGAGACCCTGTGGCATCTCCTAGTCACCTCAATTTTGCAGAACAGCTCATGAGAAACGAGGGCTCTCATTAGAACTGTGTCTTTAACAAAAATTTCTGAAGGAGAAAAGAACACAATCTAGATGCAGTGTAACACTTCAGAGCCAAACAGCTCAATTTGCAATCTCAAGGCCAGTGGGCAATAATTTCTGATTCTGAAACAAAACACAGCACTTCTCAGTTCCATTACAGACGCTGTTTTCTTTGGACCCCAGGAAAGCTGCCTGGTTACTATAGCAACAGATATAGGGGAAAACTTTTCACTTGTAATTGGTCACTCCTTTAAAATTATACATGCTATTTTTCCTTAACCTTTTTAATATGCATAAAATAAAGAGTAGAATGATGAAAGCCAATAAAGTACACAAGAGTACTTAAAATACACAAGTCAATTTGATGACAATTTTATGAATAACACTTTTCACCCCACCAAGTACGTTAAAAATATTTACAAAATAGCACTCAAATCTTACAAATTAATGAATATGAAAATCATTCAATTGATCTATCCTGAACTGTCAATAGTACAGCAACTATTCATCCCTTACTGTTTTAGTGTATCTGTACAATGAAGGTTTATGTCTGGTAGGGTGGGAGGAACACATAACAGAGTACAATTTAATCCAGGCAAGTCTGCTGCCTTGCTAATGAAATCAACACTTTAAATCAGAATAAACTCAAGTGAGACAGTTTTTACTAATTGTTGACAATAAAAGTCTCATCATGGGCAATACATGTATCTTGGGACAGGGCTATATTAAAATCAAACCCACATAACCTTTCCTCAGGCTGCAATTTACTCATAGGGAACTGAAACCTAAGCAGAACATATTACAACTTCATTAAAACAGACTGCTTGAGATCCTACTGAGATAGTTCTAAGCCAGCACTTTCACAAACCAAGTGTTCCACAGCAGCATTTTATCTATCTACTACAGACAAATATTAGGTCTAACATCAGACATGTGCATCTCAGAGCAAACTTATTCCTATACAAGAGTTTACTTTTGGTTCACTTCCAGCACAAAGTAACTACGCCACTCACTAACAGCAATAATTTCTGGTAAGAACAGCTTTGTAATAACTCCATTCACACTGGGCTCACAAAGAGAATCACAGGAAACCAGAAGTCAGGTACAGAACCTATGGGTGTATCATTGCTGCAATGAGCAAGACTTTTCTCCTAACTTCTTGATTTCACACACCAACTTGTCAAGTCCACTTCTCCAATGTGCTGCAGTTACCATATAACCTTTATTAGTAGCTTTATTCCTTCATTCTTTTATACAGCCTCATACAAAGGTAATAAGTTATAAGATGACCTACGGAAGGCTAAAGCTATCAGGAACAGATAAATAAAGCCTGCAGTTGAAGAAAAATGCCCTGCTGTTTCAATTACAAATTAAAATAAATTGCACAGTTTTTTTCCAGGAAATTTAAACTTTTAATAAGATTATCTGTGATGAAAAAAACAACAACTGACAAACAAAAAAACTCTTTGGCTCTCAGTGCAACTTAAATGATTTCCTCCCCCACTTTATAAGTCTACAGTTTCTGGATTCTCAAGATTTTACTTTGTTTAATCACTGTTCACACTTTTCATCATAGAACCTGAACATCATTATGTATTTAGGACTAAGGGCCTCTGTCTGTTTTATTCCATAATCTCTTTGCTTTCCCTTACTGAGTGTTTTTCAAACAAAACTCATTAAACAAAGTACTCCTTTATTCTCGGGTAGATGGAACTAAGAGAGAGAACAAACAGCAGTAATGCACTTGCTGTAGAGAACAGAAAAAAAAAACATTCCAAGAAATTTTGTTAATACATGCCAATGCAGTTTTATATGAGAAGCGATAGTTCCATTCAAGAGAAACTGCATTTTCGAGGACATCTACACTGAAGAAAACATCTCAGACCTCACATCCAGCAGTAAGTCCTACACAAACAGGAATGAAACATGACTGTATTTTTAATTACAACTGTAGTGCTTATACTTGAATTTATCATGCCTTTAACTTGGTTCATCCAATTAAATGTAATGTATGGCTACCATTTGCAGTGTTTTGCATTTATGCCTGCATGTTTGTATATACTGAAATTTTAAAAGGGAAGCAATGAAAAAGGCTGACTCAAGAACCTAATTAGCTGTTCCAGAATATGCTTTTGAATGAGTTTTGAGCTACCCGGACGTGTCAGTTCCTTCTGTAAAAGGAAGTTAAGCCATCTCTTCCATGGGCCTGTACAGCAAATAATATGTATTTGCCACAGTACTTCTTCACAATCTGAACAAAGTGGAGGGATTTGGAAATAGGCAGTTCTTTGAAGTAAGATTTAAAAAACAAGTAGTTGTTAATATTCTCACCTTAACTATAAGCATTTTTAATATATATATGCTGGACAGAGTTAACATATCCTTGAACCATTACCTGAAATAAGTACAATATAAAAATTAAAGTATAAATATATAAATTATATATTGTATAGAGGATCTAGAGGATTATATTATACTATTATAGAGAATAATATTAAATATAATTATATTTATAGAGGATAAATATATTAATTAGTTAAGTAGTGGCACTAAAGACTGATAGAACATGTTGATCAAAACCTTGTTGTCTTATGTATCATGAACTGAAATGAGTACAATGCTACAGATATTTTGCGTTCCACTTATTTCAATTTTATTCCCTATTATTATGTTTTTTCAAAAAATTCTAATGCTAAAGACCAATTTTAATGTTATTGTTCATATTTAGATAGAATGTCTTAGCATAATCCAGACTGAGGTTTGCCCTTTTCTTATTTATGATAAAAGACAAAACCTGCCAATTATACAGCCCCACGCAAAAGGCAGGGCAGGGCACCACTTCTAATCCTCCTCTCAGACGTTTCAAACCATTGTTCTTCATCTGCTATCCCAACAGTCCAGCTGATGTAACCGCAGAAGTTCAATCTTCCCAGGTGCACAGTTATCATACTGCCTAAAATGTTCTCATCTGTCAAATGAAATTGGACTCTTTATGCAAGAATAGCAGGGAGTTTTTTTTAATGAATTTTTAAAACTGCCACTTCGTGGAAAATTTGCAAATTATTTCAGGCAGGAGACTGATTAAAAAAATACACTTCCACAAATGAGTTGTTTCATACCAGTATTAAAAAAAAAAACGTTTTAGAGACAGAAGCAGATCATATTCACTCTTATGACTTGCTAAATACTGCTGCTCTAAGTCAAAGAATGGGAATCACTGACTGAAAATAAAATATTGATTTAGAAAAGTCACATGTGACTAAATTGTGAACATACTGCAAAAACTAAATTCAATTTTATTCTCTTTCAAAACTAAGAAATTTTGTAATAGTTATTAAAAAGCTGAACAGGTAATATTTAAGTAACAGGAACAAAGGGTTACCTTTAACCACAGTTTACACAAGAGAGAGTATAATACTATACATTACTATCAAATAGTCAATAGTCAGGAGCTGACAACAGCCATCAACACAAATAAGGTACTTGAAGAATATAATATATTTTCTACCGGTGTTTTTCTACCGCAATGACTTCTAATCTGCAAGTTCCTAATGTTCCCCTTACAATGCATATTTATCTAGTAAGCCTGCAATCTGTCTGCTATTACCAAAACCAACTGCAGTAAAATAAGTTTTGCTTGATGGCTTGCAATCATGTATGAAAGGGCAGCAGCTCCTTTTTACAAGCAATTCTAAAACACTGTCCATTTGCCATCATTTCTGTTCAAGTACCTTGAGTACAGCTGCTGAGCTGCTGCAGGGTCGCGTTCAGATATTCATTCAGATAGCTCTGATTTTAAAGGCAAGTGCTTTTTGTTTGCTGATTTCTTTTCCTTTTCCCCCTCGTACTTCTCCTCCCCCCCCCTTCCCTATTACACAGAGGGCTACAGCTTGGCACTCATTTTCTCGAGAGAAAGGACAGACAAAAGGTGACAGCAGATAATCATCATGGCATCAGCAAGTCTGCAGTTCTTTGCTTTTATTCTGGCTTTGTTTGGTGTTTTTGGAGATATCGCAGCCACCCTGCTACCAAACTGGAAGGTAAATGCAGATGTTGGCTCAAATATCATAACAGCTATAACACAGATGCAAGGACTTTGGATGGACTGCACATGGTACAGCACTGGGATGTTTAGCTGTACCCTGAAATACTCCATTCTCTCTCTCCCCGTCTACATCCAGGCTGCACGGACCACCATGGTACTGTCTTGTATCCTATCAGCATTTGGGATCTGCATCACTACAGTTGGAATGAAATGCACGAAGTTGGGAGGGGACAGTGACAGCAAAAGTCACGCTTGTTTTGCTGGAGGAATCTGCTTCATTCTTGCAGGAATCTCTGGATTAGTACCAACATCCTGGTACACAAGAGAAATTATTTCAAATTTTCTGGACCAGACCATTCCAGAGAGCAGTAAACATGAACCAGGAGGAGCAGTTTATACAGGATTCATTTCAGCAGGCTTTCTGCTTATCGCAGGTGTGATTTTCTGCACTTCATGTTTTAACAAGCAGCAAGGAGGATGGATTTACCCTCCAAAGCAGCACCATTTCCCATCCACAGAGCAGGAGAGCAATGAAGGTTACAATCTGAAGGACTATGTGTAAATAGTTATTTCTATCCATTCAAGGGGTTTTTTATGTGCTAAGTGTAGTTTGATTATTTCAAAGAATGTATAACCAAGCACTTAACTTTTCCTATATCTGGGTTGCAGTTATGTTTATGCAAGGTATTTAATTCATAGGGGCATCCACAAAAAGGAAAGAAGTAGAAAATGATACTTGTCTGCTACAAAAGTACTTTATTTTGCTGATTTTTCAAACCATGCTGACTTTCCACGTAGCATTTACTGAAGAAAAAGGAACTGTCTTCAAACATAACTGACTGTACAATTAAGGTACCGATGTCTTGTTATAGGAAAGATGATTAAAGACTAACTGCTTTCTATTTAGCGAATCAGGCTTTCAATAATGTAACATTTTATAGTGTATTTTACATTTTTATCTCTATCTTAGTTATGATGCAAGGAAAAGAAGCTCAAACATTATTTGTCCAAGAAGTCCAATTCAATGGTTTTTAAAAAGCAGACACATCTGCCTTTCATTTTCAACTGTAAATTGCCTCAGTAACTAGATTTCATAACAAACAAACAAACACCACCACCACAAAAAACCCCAACAAATAAAAAAAACCACAACAAAAGCCCATGGCTCCAAACCTTAGCTGCACTGTATACTGTATACTGATATATGCCTATCAGACTGAAGAATCAGCAGTACCATTTAGATCTTGCCAAACACAGCTCTCGCACCCCAAACTGCCACCTGCTGTGGGTTTCATTGATTATTGTTAAGAAATGTCTGCTGGACATTCACCAATTGCTACTAATCTATCACTGCACAATGAATGTTAGAGGATGAGCAATACAACAACAGAAATGTAACCATAACTCTGAAAACACCTGCAAATTGTAACAAACAGCATATAAACCCTGTAGGGTCTCTTTCAGGCCCACTCCCATGTATTCTCTTACTGTAAAATGTAGCATCCAACAATCACAAAGAGACAGCTCCTTTATTTATTTTCTTAACTCTCTTATTTTGAATAATTATCTTAAATCCCTTAACCTTTTCTTTCACCACACAGATTTTGTTTTGTATTGGTCACTGGCAAGGTATGTTGTACCTAAATACTTCCCTAAACAACAACCATATTGATGAAGGAAAAGGGGTACGATTCAGGCCTTTAAATTTAGGAATATGGTAATGCTGGATGAGTCTTTCAATAAAACCAACTGCTATTTATTCTGAGTATTTATATACAACTTTAATTTCCCACGTTACTAGCCTGAAATTTGCTAAAGCAGTATGAAGGAGCCTAAACATTATATGTTCATTAAGTTGGAAGAAGTAAGATCCTCTGCTATAGCATTTTGGAAAGTAGACTGTTTTATGAGTTTAACATGTACAGAATCTATTCACAGAGTCTTCATTCTTCATACATAAAATGGCATTACATCTGCTTTTTTCACTACTGTTACAGCCATTCTGAGTTTCCTATGTATTAATCAAGGAGTTTGTTTTGTACTATTCCTAATATTACTATCACCAGTTATTTGGTATTGCAGAGTCTTAACTATGACCAAAAAGCCAAATTTTCTTTTCTTAGACACAGTGTCATAGAGCACCGTTCCATTCCATAAACCAAGTCTTTTATGACTCAACATTCATAGTATTGTTGAAATAATATTTAAACATTGTGAGAATTGAGGTAAACAACTCATTCTCACAAACATGCATCTCCACCTTTAATAAGGGGTTTGACATGACACTTAGATGTGATCATTGTTATGTAGGTTAATTAAAATTAACATCTGTAAAATTATAACCAAAAGGCATCAATTTACAGGAGGGCATAAGAGAAAGGTAATAATTGCATCCTATGAGCAAAATGAAGTATTCATCGGTTACATGCACTAGAAATTTTTCTTCCTGAAACTTTATACAGAAGTACCTGAACTTTGTATAGCTATGAAACAAAAAATCAAGCACTGAGCCCTTCATTCACAACATGATGAAGGACCTTTCCAAGGAAACAGGTTCTATGAGAAGATGTACTGAGAAAAATCAATCTACAACAGGAGTTTGAAGGAAACAAAATATAGTGAAAACAGGTGCCAGTTCTGTCTGAAAAAATTGTACTTTCTGTATTTGCAGTATAAGCAATTCTCGTTTTAACTCAAAGAAATACATTAAATAAAAAAATGCTTGCATTTAGTGGTACTGCTTTTTTTATTCAACAGAGTACCAACTAACTGTAGGATGTGCTTAAACTAAGATATTTGTCACAACTTTGTAAGTTACTTCTCTCTTGGTCAACTACGGCCTTTTCAGTACAGGAAAATGGGAATATCAGTTATAGCTTCCCAATTCTGAGACACAGGCCGCACAAAACTTTTGACTACACTAGCACTACTAATACTCAAATTGCATCTGCCATTGAGAAACCACCACCACAAAACTGGAATTTTGTGATAAATGAGAGAGAATAACCTTCCAAAGGTTCTCAAGAGACATGCCTGAAAATCTCTTGAGAGAGACTGCAATAAGATGAAATGGAGATGTAATGAAGAGCTGAATCAACCAGTTTAAGAGGAACTTTAAGAAGCTGCAAGTTCATTTCTGAAACAGAACAGCAGTCTGACAGGACATAAGAGAGAGTTGATTTAAATTAGATATAAGGAAGAAAATTTTTACAATGAGGGCGGTAAAACACTGAAACATATTGCCCAGACAGATGGTGGCTGCCCCATCCCTGGAAACATTCAAGGTCAGATTGGACTGAGCTCTGAGAAACCTGATCTAATTGAAGATGCTCCTACTCATTGCATGGGGATGGGACTAGATGACCTTCAAAGGTCCCTTCCAACCCAAATATTTCTATGATCCTATGATTTCCACATACATTCAGGGGAAACAGACCTCACTTAATGTCAGGCGCAAATTTTTACAAAAAAAACCCCAAACCAAACCAAAAGAACAAAATAAGACTAATTTATTAATTTTTGATCCCTGTAATCATATGTCTATTAATAAAAACCAGTGACAGTAGATAAGAGGACAACAAAGAGACTGTTCTCTACTCACTCTGCCTCACAGATAGGAAGTAGAAAAGATGGTTACTTTTTGAAACAGGCAAAGGGATATAGGTGACAAAGTGCTATAGCAATCAGGAGGGAGTATAATATGCTAAAGATGACTATGGTGAAACAAAGATGACAAATTAAAAGCAGTCTTTCAAAAGACCCATCAAATTCTCTAAGCACAATTCCCAAACTGTTTATAAATGCAAAATGTAAAACAGCAGGCTTTCTAAAAATGCTACAATAGTAGCAGACTATCCCACCATTAAATCCTAATCTCCCTCTCCACAATCACCCAAAGAAGTATGCTGATCTTGCAGACAGGTTTGAAGGTCAAAGACAAATTCTGAGGAACCAAAAAGAAAAGCAACTTCTTAAGAGTAAACACACTTGGTTTACAGGAATTTCACATCACTCCACTTCATAGCGTGGAGATGTTGAAATAGAGCAGCCAACTGTGTTCCTTACTCAAAATGAGATACATTGCTTGACTGACAAATTAACAAAAAAACCCCATATAAATACAGTAAAACCTACCTTTGGCTTTGGAACAAAAGCTTCACCTGGAATTATGAAACAATTTTCAACACTGCAGAGATGCTGAGCCATAATGGACAGTCTGCTACGTTGTTTACCTCCTGGATTAGCTGTAAGCCTCTACGGGAGAACCAAAACATGTACATCAGTGATACTGAATTGACCAAGGGATCAGTTACATTAAAGCTTGATTATCAGTATAATCAAATTAGAAAAAACCACCACTAGTTAATAGTTAAGAACTCACATCAAATTGTATGCCTGGTTGATCTAGAGGTTTTTTCTCCAATATAGCAGCATTTCACTAAGATACCATGCTGACTCACAACATTAGTCCTGCAATCAAATGCACAAGAAAAGGAGCTCCTTGAACTTCTGCAGAACTAAATGAAGGCCAAAAGAATTTTGTGTGGACACAGGAGAAAACTAAAACTATTCTGACTGCAGGATTCAGAACAAACATTACACCATCTGACAGTACTCTCACATCCTTTCCTTCCATTGTTTCTGTATCATATATTACTACCTTTTTTCTTCTTCAAGATGAAGCAAAGCTCCATAAACTCAAAATCAGCTAGAAACCAAAATTTCTTCATTATTAGCTGGTCTACATTTACAATACTTGCAAGGAAGCTGCATCTACTTTACATAAATTTAGAATGCCTAACATGAGAGCATTTAATACATAAAACTCAATTTAGTAACTCTGATTTTCCCAAGAATTTTTTTACAAAGACTATTAACATACTAGCCTGGTCAGAGGTTTTCTACACTTTTGTGACCAGGCAAGAAATACATTTTATGTGCTTTGCTAGCACAAACAAGATTTAAACACAAAAAACAAGTCTCAAATGATAAAATACATTACACTAACTCTGTAGAAAGAGAATTTTGAAGATTCCTGTTCTTCTTTACCACCACCTCATAAAAAATAAAAACTAAATCCCAATTTGCATATCCGGTAACATCTGTACATCATGTAGTTTCATATAAAAAGCCTACTCATGAAATGCTGCCATGCTTATTAAATATATCCCTGAAAAATAAAACTAAGCCTACTGCTGAAGATTCTCATTTTTTTAAACAACTCTTCTGAAAGGCAGTTCAGCACAAAGCAAATAAATACTTTTCAACGACTTTTTGGAAAGAAAGCTCAGTGATTCTTTTTGCATATGCCAGCATTTAAAACTAGCCTCAATGCTGTTTCAGAGGAAATGTAGTAAGAAATGGCACATGAATGACCGTGAGAGAAGAAAGATATTTAAAATTAGAAGAGTGCTGTGCAATTCATTCATGCCAAAGAACTCAGACTTCAGAAAAGGATAGAGCACCTCAAGGAAATATATCCTTCCATAAGACATTAAAAAAATAATTATGTGCTTGTGAAAGGATCAGAGCAGATGATTAACTCAACATCAAAATTTGTCATTTACAGCCATATCAACTAAAAATTGAACCAACCCTTTCCTCTCTTTTTAAAGCTGACTGTCTTTGCAGTTTTAAACAAAAGGTTGCATGTAAAAAAATTTTTGTTCAATTTAGCATCTGTACAACTTTGGGAAGATGCTAAAATCTTACCTCCCCAACTTCCTTCTGAAAAGTCAGTGTCATCTGTGTCCTGCCATAAGTAAAAGGTCCATCCTTTTTCGAAACATTCTCAAGCCATTTGATGATTAGAGGAGTAGAAACACTAAAGGGCAGATTCCCAATGATGTGTATATCTGGTGGTTCTGTCGATATTTGATGGAAGAAAAAAAACTGTCAAAAAGTTTTGATAAGATTTTGCCCAGAAATAACACAAAAGAAAAGTACGTGCCTATCAAACTAGACTTAAAATATGAAAACAATTTTTATCATGCCACACTGAAATTATGCCTTTCCATTTATACTTACCTTACACTAACAAAACTGTGTTACTAATCTCAGTAATTACTTGGAAAAAAGTGGTTAGGTTTGGTTCTCATTTACATTTCAATAAGTCAGTAGTTTTCAGATGACTTTCAGCTGATCGGTAAATTTCAGCCGAGCTACTTTACATCAGCAAAGCTGTAACAACAGCAAAGCTCCAACAGCATTTCTGTCATTTTAAACTATGATTATTAGGTACAGAGTAAATAGCCATACTCATATTTCTGTCCGACACATTCCTCCCAGGGGCATTTTACAAGTCTTAATAACCCCCAAATCAACCACCTAACTCACACTGGATAGAGCTCTCCTTCTGTATAGAGCCCTCTGAAACCAAAAGGTGTTAAAGTACAGGACTTGTCCATAAGAAGCGATACCTATTTTTCAATCATGGATCATATCAGTATACACACGTGCTGTACAACACAATGCAGGCATTTCATTTCAATGCAGGGATCCTTACGTAGAAACAGGAGTGCAGCAGAGGTGGACAAAAACCAAAAGCAAGTGTGCTGTTTCTTAGATACTACAATATTTAATAACATGAATAACAGATGATAGTATAAAATTCAAGCTGTTTTTCTGGCACACTTTACTTACTATGCACTTTTTAGGCTGTGATATTTCTAGCATATTTGTCATACTACACATATATCAGAGATGGCTAAGTACCTTTCTAAAACCCATCAACCTTTCAGATTTTCATATGGCAATAACAGAGAAGATATACACCCTATCTCTAATCAGTCAGATCCAAAAACGACTGTATGTTCAAGAAAGGTAAATTTTTACAAACTGCATTACACTCTCATACATGCATTTGATCATAGTTTTGTTCTGTGAAGCACTTACCTTTTGCAATGGGCAAATACAGCCTGGATTTTTTTGAGGTGAACATAATGTGCCATGGTCTTTCATGTCCTAAGTCAGAAAGCAGTTTACTGCTCTTCAAGCAGTGCAAAGAACGACTGTACCTTAAATTTAGAAATTTGGAAAAGGGGACTGGGAGGTCATCTCTGATTTATCTAATAGTATTACATGTTTTAAAAGGTGGGTGAAACAGTGTCCCATTGGAAAGCCAGACTTAAAAAAAACCAAAACCACAGGAATCCAAATACTTTTGCCAAAGACATTCAGCTGGAACCAAAACAATGCGAAAACTAGGTTTTGAGGACAAATTTTCTAAAAATTTCAAAGCAAATGCAGAAATTTCTTCAGTGGAACAACAGCAGTGGTCATTTCTGGCTTCTTCAAAAAGAGGAAGAAGCTAGGAAGTACACCATTTGATCAGCTTTTACATTTTCCATGAGTTGTTATTGTACAGTCAAGATGCTCTAAGATTAATAACTGCAAAGCTACACACTGTTGGCTAAGGTCAATGTCATACCAATTCCACTGTTTTGTCTTAGAATAGGAAGACAATTCTGTTTCCTTCTAGGGACAAACAAAAGTTAGGTTGCTTTTTCTTATCTTCAAAATGTACCAGAAGAGAGTAACACTTGCACTGAGCGAAATTCAACTTTATCATCACACTAACTCAGAAGCCCTAAAAAATGAAATAAACCAAATGCAAATACTCACCATCCTCCCAGGCCTTTTTTAAGTGCTTTGGAAAAGCCTTCTCCATCTTATAGGTCAGGATATCTCCATGAACGATGCGCACTTTTCCTGGAGCTGCTTCAGATAACATCTGTTTATAAGCAAGCAAGCAGAATTCACAGCGAGTATTAACCAAACTGATTTCCAGTTTCAGCCACAACAGGAATGAAACCATTGCTGTATTTTTATCTTCAGTATACAACAAAGCACAATAGGAGTTTAAACTGAGAACACCATCAGTTAGTATTTACTTTCAAAAAGTAAACACTAGAAAAATGTTTGATGTGCAATTGTGTAAACACTATTCACAGCTGTAGAAATCTTTAAAGGGAATTCAAACTTGAAAAGACTGCCAAGAGTCTCTTCAACAACAACAATTAACAACAACAACAGGCCACTAGCAGGACCCCACCTGATTTAAGCAACAACGCAAGCAGCAGGTTTTGAAAAGTTTTTAGATCCATCACCTATGAAACAAGGCTCGTGTTGTTTATCCTGTCTCCCCCACAGCTTTAGGGCCTATCATCAAATTTTAGTCATTTGTGATATAACACTACAAAAATATTCAGTCATTTTTCTTTTTACGTGAAAAAGGTGAAAGAGATTTCCTGTAGTAGTCTACACTTGTAACATTAAAAACCAAGGAATTTCCCCAAAAGAGGGAATGAGTACCTAGCAGTAGAGAAAATCTCAAAAAATCTCTGTCTTTCTAGACATTACAAAATCCACTGTTGTCAGCTTCTCCAGCCCACTTCTGCAGCTTATCTTAAGTCAGAACTAGTTGTGGTTTGACAACCAATTCTTTAATTTCTGATGTCAGTTCCCAAAATCAAACTTAGTTAATTTTTGTTTTAATGCTGTACTAATCTTTTCTCTATGAAACTACACACAAACAGCACAATTCAAAAGCAAAGACAACTTTTTCAAAGATGACATTTGGGGTTATTTATTGATCCTACATCAGAATAATGAGAAAAGGCTTACTGAACAATTTTGTTTTTGCACAGAAATCCAAACCCATAAACAGTTAAGTGCCAGTGGCCTAACTGCTGAAATAAA
Organism: Pseudopipra pipra; assembly: GCF_036250125.1. NCBI lineage: Eukaryota > Metazoa > Chordata > Aves > Passeriformes > Pipridae > Pseudopipra > Pseudopipra pipra. Next base: position 53,329,068 of record NC_087551.1, read on the forward strand.
CTGCTCACCATTGTTAGTTCCATCTTCAGTCAGAATGATGCTTATATGCTCAGGGGCACAAACAGCTTTCATCGGTCTCTAAGCCAAAGGAAAGTGCTGCTTTCTCATACTGTTCACAAAATATCTGTGTGAAATTTTTTTGAGTAAAAGTTTGGGTTTTTTATTAATCAGAATAACGAAATTTTGCGTACAGTGCTAAAATAAAAGCTTAACTAAAAACTAAGTGTTCCTACATGTTTTAAATGCAATTACTTCCAAACAGAAAAACAAAGCTAACCTCAATTCCAAACCACTTAATGGATTTTTCAGCATTACACTAGCAATTATATGGCATGCAAATTCCTATTTGTCAAATTTTTCTTTGACACTATTATAAACGCTACAGCAGGATGAAAGATAATGTAAGGTAAATAAAGTTAGAAAATAGTGTCATTTTTTAATAATGGTTTTCATGTCAAAAAGAGTTTGGGGGTTGCTGAATACCACATGACATAAAAAAGAACTGCATTTAATTTGTAAACAGAAAATCATAGTCATATATTTCTAACTCAAAATACTTGGAAACCCATTGAAGCTTTTTCCATTTTAAGGGAAAATGTGTGCAGCTAGCACAGTTCCAGGAGCTGCTGTGCACCAAGGACACCAGCCAAGAGTGTTCCATCATACAGATCCTCTCATTCTTCACACACAACCAAAAGGGCACAAAGGAAACACAAGGAGCATAGTTTAAAAAATAAAATGGTGTTCCTGTAATCATTTCATATTTGGTACACTCTCTTGGTCCCTTTCTCTCCTCATAAATCTTTCCAGCCTAAAAACTACTAGGGCATGAGGCATAGGGCAGCTATGATTCTTTAAGAGGGAGACAGAACACTGGCAGACTCTCAGCTTGTGTAAACTTCAACTCTGGACACATATGTTCTTCACTGTAATTCAGTTTTGCAGTAAAGAGAATTTGAACTTCAGTTTTGCAATAGAGACCACAGCTTGAAAAACAGAAAATGAAAAATGCTGTATGCTTTGCATCAGTGATTTTAAATGTATCTAAAGAGACATTTTTAAGTAATAGTCCTCAATTGTTATTTTAATTTCTGACATTTTTTTTTATTAAAATCTCAACCCTTTTATGAGCATCTGGTTTTGGTAGTTTGCAATGAGAATCCAGAAAAAATTAGGTATTACAGTCCACATTATCAGAACAGAAAGACTCAGTGTTATGTATCTTCTTACTTGAAGGGAAAAAAAGAATACCAAATTTAACAGAAATGGATGCAATGCATTTCTTGTTTATTCACATTCACCATTACCAAGTTATACCGTCTCTATGTTCAATAACCTCAGACATTCATTTCCACTGTGAGGAGATTGCTAATTAAAAATAACAACAAACATTACTTCATTTGAATAGTAAAGATAATTACATCCCAAAAGGTCATTATAGACCCTGGAAAGTACAGTTTATTCAGAGAAATCTGTTGAAGTGGATGCATTTTGGGAGATCAGAAAAAATGTCCAAGTTACTTAAAAAGTTCTGTTAACTAAAGTAAGTGTCTTTTCATTTCAAATCCTCTTCAGTCCCAAACCAGTTCTCAAAATCTAGAATTTGAAATCTAGAATAAAAATGCAGATTTGACCCCACTCAAGTGAAAACATGAAGGTTTCATACTTCATAAGGTAAAGATGGCATAGTGTGAGTTATCAATGGCTAACCTAAAAAGACATAGTTACATGCACATTCAGGTTCCAGGATTCATTCATACCTTACATTGTTTTTGTCATACAAAGAAATGGTAGCAGTCCTCAAGTGAACCACCTACTTATTTAAATGCCAATTTAGTGCAGAAGACAGAGGGCGATATAAGGAAAGCCCTTTGAACTGCTCTAATCTGAGACTGTATAGGCATAAGAAAATAGTCAAATTTTAATATTTTGTACTCTGTTTTTCTTGCTAGATTTATACAGCCGATTTCCATAAACATGGAAACTTAATAACACAAGTAAATGGAATTTGAAAAATGTCACAATGACTTGTGAACTTACACCAATTTTAAAAGAAAGGAAGAAAGTTTGAGTGTTTTCTTGAAAATGTAAAATAAATGTTTGCTTTATTCTTATATCTGGAATGTATTAACTGAAGATATGCTTTCCCAATTCTATAAAACTTAATTATTAGCATTAAAATGAAAATTAAGACCAAAGGACATTAAGTTCAGCCTTTTGACTGCAATTTTACCTGCATGGTGAAATGCACCCAAAACGTCTCAATCTCACAAAAAACTAACAGGCCTTGGCATTAATTCAGTTGCAGGATCAGGTCCTGAAGAGCTATGAGAAAGCAGGAGCAATTAATTGCTATACTGTGTATCTTCATATTCAAGCAAATTATAGCTCCGGTTTAAGCCACTGAACCAAAACTATTTTTAATGCTGAGATCTCAACGAGACACTTGGAACCTTTCTGTGTTCTTAAAATGTTCTTATTCAATGCTGTGGATACATTTTTAAAAATTATTCTCTTTTTAATACCTGCAATCCTGGAATAAATCGAGCATCTTTTTCAATTAAAAGGAGTTGTTCAACATCAGCACTGAGAATGGATCTGGTAATTCCTCCTGGCCCAGGGCCCACTTCGCAAACATGGGCATTTTTCAGCTCACCAGCCTGTTTCACTATCTTGTCTGCAAGACACAGAGAACATACTAAGCCTTTATTTTCCAGAAGATCCAACTCACTAAGATAAAGTAATTGTTTATTGTTAAAACACAGGCGTGCTTATCTCAGGACAGACACAAACAGTGACACATTGCAATTAAATGATCGCACACCCGCTAGGCTGAACAGAATTTCAGATTTCTTTCATACTACGAGATACACTGAACTATTTAAAAAAGACTATTTTTAGTTTAACGTCTTTAGTATATATTGTGCTCATTACAGAATCAAATAAAAAGACACTATTACTCATCTGTAAGCTAGCAGTATTATTGTGCTGCAAACAAGCATTTGTGTTCAACATCTTAAAGTATCACTCCTCATCCTTATAAAATTACATTACTTATGGTATCTCTATTTCAAGGAAATTTAAGTAAGAAAAATAGAGTGAAGCTCTATCAAGATTATAATATGTACAGAACAATTTTATGAGGGAGGAACTGGACTAAATTAAGAGTTGGAACACATGCAACTGGTAGTTATACAAAGTGGGACAGCTGAAAGGTGAGGAAAGAATACCTATATGTAAGTGGAAGGATACAACACTGGAAGGTATTACAGCCAGGAAAGAAGACAGATTAAGGACTAAAACAAAGATTAAAAATATAGGCAATGAAACAAAGGGATCCTGAGTACACATGGAAGAGAAGATGCTGACAGGAATTATACTTCTCACTCCACAATTTATTATGTATGCAATAAAAATAAGAAATATCTGAAGACTTGTCTACTTGTAAGGCTTTACTAAAATGCATGCAGACATTTTTATTCCGGGGTAAGAGTTCAGTTTTTCAGGAAGTGGAACTGAGTTTCATGTTCTGAATTTTTATCAGCCTGAATCTTCAAATGTATTTAAATCATCAGCTACAGGAAGCTGTACCGAATCTGTTACTGCAAAACCCAGCCACCACTAGGCCAGTAAAGACACCCACCACTGACTGAACAGTGCCAGCTTTGTCCCCCACTGCTGACATGAAGCTGGAGAAAACCGAATTGTTCAGAACAATGTAACCGGTTCAAAAGCTACAACACTTCTGATAAACTGAAACAAATTACCTTCCTAAACACAGCATATAGCAAACTAAGCTGCACAATGAGTTATAGTACTTTCCCTGACACACAATAATCTGAAAAAACACTAATTTTTAAATTAAATTATAAACTATAATAGCACCCTAATGGTAAAAGGCTTGGATTTTTGCACTTCAGCCAATAACCCACATATTATAAAGGAATGTAGTTTCACCTTAAAATTATAACTTATAAATAAACCTATTTTTGAGGCATTAACAAGTAAAAACAATTTGTCTAAGCTAAAATTCAGCTAAATTTCTCTAAGCTAAACTTTAAAAGAAGTCTTTAAAGGCTTCCCATTGAGCAGCCATTAGTCTCACAGACGTTATTATGCAAATATCTCCTTAACTGTACTGTGGATTCTGAAGAAAACTAGGACATGTGTTATTAGCTAAAAATATTAGAAAAAAGTATTTAACCTGTCAATCGCAAATCCAGTAGAAAGTTCTGGGAAAGTTGTCTCTGTGCTTTAAGGCGATAGAGTTTAATAATCTCTCCAATAGTTGGCAGGGGAGGCAGACGGAAAGCTGCCACCCTTCCTGGGGCAGCCATAAGCCAAAACTCTGGTTTCTTTCTCCTAGAGAGACATTGCAAAAATGATTCTATTATATGCAGTAAATTCTGATTAATACTAAAGACGCTACTTTACAAACCAACACGATTTACAAATCATGATAGGAGAGCTAAATTCCAAACAGTAGTATTTTGACTAGTGGATCCAGTGCTTATGCTCGGCATGAATCCGTGGGATTTGGGCAAGACCCGTTTTGCAGCTTTGCCAAAGCAGCAGGTAAAACAAAGCCCCCTCACAACTGCTCCATGTCAACCTTTCATTACTTGAGAAAGGACTCGTTACGGATACCGAGTTCCCGCCGTCACACACAGACAGGGGACACTCAGCCGTGTCCCTCAACCGGAGTCCAACGGGCTCCGTCCCCGCCCGCGCGCACCCCGACCCCCACTGCGCGTGCTCCCGGCGGCGGCACCGCCTGGCTGCGCATGCGCAAAAGCCGCCGGCGTTGCTGGGGAAGGCCCAACGCAGGATCGGGGCGGAACGCGGGCCGGGAGCGCCTCGCGCCCGCACGCGCTTTCTCTCCCCCCCCTCCCACCCGTCCCCGGCTCTGGCGGAAAGGGACACTTCGAGTAGCGCCCCAGAAACGCCGCGGCTCCTTACGGTACACGGCGGGCGCCGACCCGGAAGAGGAAGAACCTCTGCGCTGCGCACGCGGCTGTCCCGGCGCGTGACGGGACTCGGCGCGGCGGAGGCGGGGCCGCGCTCATGCGCAGTGGGCGCCGGAGCTGCGGCGGGGGCGGTGTTCAGGCCGGGCCGACGCAGGCGGGAACTTGTTTGCGGCTCCCAGTAATAAGAGGGCGGCTGTGCCAGCCTAGGCCCTGCTGTGCCCACAGTAAAAACCTTCCAGAAAGCTTTCCCTTTCAGGGAGGAGGCCTCGGGGGGAATCACAGAATCAATTGGGTTGGAAAAGACCTCTGAGATCATCGAGTCCAACCTTATGACAGAAGCACCTTGTCAACCAGAAAATCCGTCTTTTCTTAAAACACCTCCAGGGGCAGTGACTCCATCACCTCCCTGGGCAGTCCATTTCAATGTGTAATCACTCTTTCTGTGAAGGAATCATTCCTAATGTCTGACTTGAACCTCCCCTGGCACACCTTAAGACTATGACTTAAGGCTGATGGAAGGCCCCATTGAAACCTTAGGCCCTGCTGGCAGGGGTAGACACCGAATAGCACTGTCTCCGTGTGTACCAGTGTGATACCACAACAAAGGTGATTCTAGGCAATAGAAAACCAAATACTGTTTTCTCTCATCACTGTGCATTAGAATGTAGTTTATCCATTTCTGTGGCAGAGAGGTTTGTCTGACACTCTTGCATACAGGTAACCTTTCACCTGCAGGCTCCAGGAGCAGGCATAAGGGTATGGAAAGGATGCTTTCCAAAAACCATGGAAGTCGAATGGAAATGCAGGTTCACAGATTTACAGATTGGTCTGTAATTTAATTGGTCTTCTGTATTTACAATGGAGCTTTATTTTGTTTTAGTTTGGTTTTTTAATCTGAGTGAACCAATATTTAGGCTATTTTTCAGCTAGTCTGAATACTGCACAACTGTCTGCTCATTTCTGTGCATCGAGATTAATTCTAGTGTGATCAGAACCTGTAGTTCGTTTGCTTCTATGTTTTTGTATATCTGAAGTTTACAATTGGAGTCATACAATACACATCTTAATCAGAGTAGAAAATTAGCAGTGAAGAAACAGGTTTAGTAATTTAGTGTTCTTAAGAGTAATAAATTATATAATTGAGCAATTGCATGGTGCAGCAGAATTTTAGCTACAATATACTGTGCCAACACAGATGTGCATGTGCTTATATGTATGTGCATGTATATCTATATCTGTGGATATGTTCTTAAGACATTGTCTAGTTTTGCTTATCCTGAAATACACTGGTAGTAGCAAAAGCCGTTTTGGCAGAGTATTTCTGCAATATCTTTTGTCACAGTGGATTAAGGAAGTTCCCTTCTGAACAGCACTTTTAAACAAGTATTGGATTTTGAAGTTCTTTTTCATTTTGCCTGTATCATTCTGTGCTATTATGACAATGCAACTGAATGCTAAGAAGATATTTCCAGAAAGCTGGAATGTTACTAAAGAGACAGAAATAAAAAAGGATATTGTTAGGTAGATATAAAGAAATAAACGCATTAAAGGATTTGCAAAACGTAATTTCTCAATCAGGAGGAATAATGGATGTAATTCTAAAGAGCTTTCTGCATTAGACAAAGCTTCTGCCATCAATAGACTGTTCTAGTTAAATAATAACAGCAGATGCTACAATGTATCTTATTGTTGTCCCTGGAAGAAGTAAGTGTAAGGGGGCTGATACACAATATCCACATCAATATTTCTTTATAGATGTAGGTTCAGTCGTGTTCTGAGATCAATCAAGTTTTTTGCAGTTGAAACCTATGCATGGAAGATAAATATTATGTGTGTGAACACCAGGGAGCAGGCAGAGTCAATAGGAACATAGTGAGAAGGGGCTACATTCACAAAAAAATGAAAATGGACCTAATTACGCAGTCATTAAAAATACAGAGAACTTTGCAATTGATATCAGCGAGAAAAGGATTTGGCCTAGGGTTTATTGTTTGCATACAGTGGAATATTGGAATAAAATCTTACGGTCCTAGTCTTATCTGAAACACTGAAGTTTTGAGTTTGTGAGATATAAAGTATTGGGTTTAATATATATTTTTTTGAGTTTAAAGTCATTATAAATTAAATATAAAATGTAAGCTCCACCTGTCGGTGAAAATGTGGGATTTCAAGTGATATTTTTTACTAGCCCAAAGATAGTAGCTCAATTCCAAAAGGGTTTTGCAAGAAATTAATATAACGATGATTTTTTATCTACTTAAAATCTGAAGACATTTGAAGGAATATGGGCTGTGTCTCAGGAGGAACAAGTAGAAAATGACATGGGATCAATCAGCTTTATGACCAGCTGAGACATTCAGGCTATTTTAACTCTCAAGCAAAAAAAGATACCAATTTAAAAGTTTTTCCCTACCTAAAAAATGTCATGTCAGAGCATTGTTTTAATAATGCATTTCATACTTGATTGTCACCAAAGCTGAGCTTTTTAATCTCACAACCTCAAATCTACTCAGTATAGAGTATACTTTCTATACAAATATTGTTCTCTCATGGTTAAAGTACACACTTTTTCTTGATTAGATGCACATGCCTAAGTTTGCAGGTATTTCATGTGGCCGTGACTCTTACTGTAATAATTACAAGCTATAATAGATTTATACTGAAATACTTGAATGTAATACAGTAATCTGTGCTAATAGGTCTACTCGTAGAAAATATTTGATAGAAAAACTGCTTGCTAAAATTGCTTCCACTTTATTGCTAAAATGTTTTCAGACTCCTAAAGTTGCTTTGAGGGTAGTAGTGTATGGGTTTGAGAGTGAAGATGGCCCCCCAAAACTCACAAAGAAAAAGTGTATGAGTAAAGCCTTAACTCATTGCATTAACTGGTCATTTCTAGAAGATGTCTCCAACTAAGTCTTGCATATTATGCAAGAGGAAAAGTGAGCCTTCCTCGCTTTCTTCTGTTTGTTCTACTTATTCCAGCCCTTTCATGCCTTTGCAAGTTAGGTAGTGTCTGCAGAAAGAGCACTTCCTTCATATGATCCTAACAAAGTTCACAGAAAAGATGTGAGAGAAAGAAGCTGGAAGGAATTTTTCCATTCCTGTGAATGCGTTACACCCACCCTGTGACTCTTTCAGTCTCTTTCTCTCTTGATATGTTAGTTTTGCCCCTTCCAGGTATTTCTGATTACTTACCACAAAGGTACTTGTGTAACAACAACAAAGGGTTATGAGCACCACAGTCAGGAGAGTCCTTAAATATGTAGAAAGAGGCTGCAATATGAAGAGCACTACCATAAATAGCAATAGTAAAACTTCCATGACCTCTCAAGTTAGACTTTGGGCAATTACATTTTCATACTGAAGCTCAGCCCAAGAATCTGTTAAAGACAATCTATTTTCTTTCATTCCTCTGAGGTGAGAGGAGTGACAAAATCATAAACAAAATAATACAGAATTTTGGAATCCTGGAGAAATTCTTTGTTTTGAGAATAGCAGCGATCCACCATCTGACTTATTTCATTATTCAGTTATGTCTTGACCTTACAGACAGAGCCTGCTAATTTTGAAGACAATGAAACATTCAGCATATATTCGACATATCAGGTAGATGCCAGGGAAAGATAAACTGGGCATCTGAAGAAGCGCAGGGTCGGGTTCTGAGATCATTGTGCAGAGACACCATTATGGGATTTCTTACTGTTCTTTTCTTGACTACAGCTTTGTTTCAGGTTCACCTGCCGGCTTTGCAAGGGTTGAAACCAAAGTTATGTCCTTAATGATGACAAAGCATGTTCACCAGTGGGAAGTTATAGACTTGCTGAGCTCATTAATGGATACTAATTCTTTTCTGGTTCTATGTTCAGGTTTTTACAACTTAAAAGTAGCTCCCTCTAAGAGCAAGTACAGTATTACTGATCTAAAAATGATTTTGTTGCTTGGGAGTATTGTAACTAGTTTTATGTTACAGCGTCATGTTGTGGAAAACTGGATTCACACCATGCTTTTGAAATGCCGTACTCTACTCAATTCTGACACAGAAAAATCTATTTGACAATTATTTTCATCAAATTAAGGTAAATAAGATGACAAGTTGTAAATGTCCAGATTGCATTGTAAAATGATAAGGAAATATAACACCTAAAAGAGGTTAGATGTAGAAAATCTTGTATTTTCCACATGCTGGAAAACAACATCTAATACCACAAGGCCTCTATTCTTCAGCTTGCTCTCAAAGACACTGTTTTCTATTGTTTGCTAAAATAAGATGTTTATTATTTCTATAACACTACCTCATAAGGATCCTAAATAGACGTTAGGATCCCATTGCACCAGGCACTGTACAAACAACACAGTGACTGCCCTCCCTCAGGAGAACTTCTGTGACCAAATAAAATGCTGAAGAAAATAAATTAGCAAATGGGAAGAAGTTTAGGTAATATAACAGCAGAGAGATGTACATTTGCATAGTCACAGTAATTTTAGAAAGCACTGCAAAAAAGTGCAAAACTGTTATGAAACCTCTTCAGTATTAACTCTGTAAAGGATCTGTAAGATGATTTCTTTCTCTTTGATGGTGTAGACAATGCATTTTAGAGTCCCTGTTTTGAAATAAATGTTCTGCTCACTGCAATGTTTACACTGAATGTGAAATAAATCTGAATATTACTACAGCCATTTCTTCCCATAGAGCCAAACAATCCAGTTATGGGGGAAATCTTCCTACTTTTGTCAGTCTACCACTAGGGATCCATCAGGCCACATTTGGATCAAGAGCAGTATTTTTCTTGTTACCATTTCAATAATGTCATGTAGCAAAAACTAAACACTCAAAGAAAAAAGACTTTGCATTATAAAAAAATCTGGCAGAAATTTCTGACTAGACTGCTGAGGTCTTTACTAACATATCTCAGGAAGTACAAAGATCCATGGCTTTCAGTATTGCCATAGCAGATGTCTAAAAATCATCATATTTGTTTTAAAACATTAGAATTTCTTTTAATGCTCAGATCTTCTGATGTGCCTTTTTATTTGCGAGCCCCTTAATCAACTCAAGTCACATTGTAAAGCTCTAGCTGTAGCCATCCACACTAGTTAGTTTATTTTTAGTTAATAGTTTTGACTTTCACTTGATCATACCATTTCAGGTGCTAGACCATTTAGAATAAATACCAGTTAATGCAAATTTTGGGTTAAAATTTGAGGAATACCAGGAATGAGGAGAAGCAAGACTACTCTCACTTACACTGTCTGCTGGCCTCTGTAGAAATGGGGATTTTCACACTGCGAATAGGGTCTAAAAACAAAAATCCAGACATAGCTCTGCAAGCAGCTGTACTATTATCACCCATTTATCATTGGGAATTTTAGACCATTTTGAAACATTGGTTTTATAGTGAGCTTGGTCTTGCTCACCCAACAACACCCAAGTCTCCATGTTGGAGAATGTTCCCTTGAGAGTTTGTGTCTTCGGCTTTCTGATGGAGGGTTTTCAGAACTGATGTTCCAGTTTTAAGCATTAAGTATTCCCAAGTTAAAGAAAGAAACGGAGAGTAAAAGCTTTTTCACTTGCAACAGCACCCACAAAGAAATTCATTGAAAGTACAACATACTGCATAACTGAGATGCAGACTTTTGTACTCTGATTATGTTATCATGAAAAATGAATACAGAATTACTTAAACCTCTGAGAAGCACATGAGATGTGTTCTGTCACACAGGTAACGGTGTTCATTGCCACACCATGTCACCATCTATGCCTCCATTCCAATAATTTGAACTGGTAAAACCCACCCGTGGGCTGGGAGCGTTACAGAGCCCTCTCCATGAGGGGAGATCACAAAGCAGGCTCTGTCCCTGGGTTTTCCTTTCCTGCTGCCACATTTTTTGGCAGGGCAGTTTAAAAATATGTGTTTATCTCATCAGGTCTACTGGACAATGTGTTAGAGTTAGATGAGGTCCTTGAACTCCTTCCATGTTTGTCCATTGCTATCTGATACCTCAGAAATAAGCAATACCCTTTATAAATGCCTAATGCCTGGGGTGGATTCTTTATGCTCTCAGAAAACGTGACACTCAAAAAGAGTACAGAGAGAAAACCTTTTAGCTTCAGCTCTCTAGTTTCTGTCTTTCAAGTCCAGAGGTGGGAATGGGGTCTGGGAGCTTGAGCATGAAAGGATTTCTGTCTTCAAAAAAAGGGATTTATAAAATACAGAAAGCAGAAACTTCAGGACATGAATTTTGAACCAAGCTTTCTGGCCACTGGGTGCCACTCTTGTTCCACGACAAGTGAACTGCCCTATCTTTAGCAAGGACCAAAAAGTTTACTGACTCCACTGGATGTCCTTATGTCGAATCAGGCTGCCAGAATATGAATACCATATAGTCCGCCTAGCAGAAATAAAAAGCAGAAGGTTAATGCTAGATGCTTGCAGTAAACAAGAAAGGAAGATTCAGCAAACAAAATCCAAGCAGTAAAACCTGGAGATTCAGGTTTGCTGAATATACCACATGAAAGGGTAGGTTGATAATCATGGTTGCTCTGCTTTTTGGGAGCTCCTAAGAAGGTAATATCAGAATTTGTATTTTCTGTTTGAACCATGACATATTTCTATCATTAGGGTGCCGTAACTGCCACAGCGTTCTGACTGTGCATTTCTAAGGGGACAAACAACCACCACTGCTGTAGTATTGAGTATGGGAGAGTAAAGCTAACTGGAATAATTTCTCTGTCCAGACTAAGAGAAGTGTTAAAGAGAAATCAAAAATCATCACTGAGAAATAGTTCCCCTAATCAACAGTGTGAGTTTTTCTAAATATATTGTTCTGAGGCTTTACCTAGCACAAAATGCTGCAGTTCTGTTAAAGTTGTGCTGACTGTGCTGATTTCTAAAAGGTGGGAATGCTTTTTAATTCTTTTATGTCTTTTTAGTTTGATTTGATTTTAAACCAACATATTCTAACATCTTAGAAAATGCAACAGTGACCTGCTCACTTCCAGATACATTCTGTCATACTGTGATCTGAAAATGGAGGTGGATGGGGGAAAGACTGATTTCTTTCTGGCTCTTCACTTGCAAAATTCTCGTTTGAAGTTAATTCGGAATCATGCCTCTGCTTGGACCACTAATGAATGTGCCTGTCTAACCCTCTGTATTAAATAGATACTATTCAATGTTGTATTCAAAGCTTATAATGAATTTTTTTAATTGTAGTTACACCCAGAGGCCCCCAGCAGAATTCTAGCATGTCAGAAATTGTACTAGCACAGCAGAAGATATGACCTCTGTCAGGAAAACCTTGCCATATGAGTTGAAAAGAACAGGTAAAAGCAGATGCTGACAGATTAAAAGAATAAGGAGGCACTGAGTTAGTAGTGGTCAGCATAACAAGCTGTGGTCTCAGCAAGGCAGCATTTTTCCCACAGAATCACAAAGAGTACTCTAAAGAGTACAGTGGGGGAACTTTGCAGATGTTTACGGGGAAGGCGGAGGGGAAAAAACATCAAGGTGCTTCTTTGAAACACGAGCTGCTCTCATGAACCACGGCCTCTCGACAATAAGTTTCCAGGAAGCAGGCTCAGACTCTGTATAGAGGCAAGTGAATGTGAGAGTATGTGACATATGTTACAATATAAAAGGTGAAGAAGTGGAAGACATAAAGAGAGGAGGGATCAGGCCAAAGCAAGAGGTAGGTAGATACGTGATGAAGGATGGATATGACAGGTGGGACAAGGAAGCATTTATAAAGGCTGGAGAGAGGGTTGTTTCATTATCCAAGATAATAAGAGTTGAGAATTGGATGAGATTTTTAACTACATTAAGAAGTAACTTACAGGTGTTGTGCAGAAACATCTACAAGACAAATGTTGAGAATGTGTAGCAGGAATGAGGCCCAATTAGAGATCCAAGATGATAATGATAATCTGATTATATGAGTAGATGTGAGCACAGTGATAATATTATTGGCAGTGATAAGAAAAATCCTGCGCTAGGAATGTGCAGGAAGAACATTTTAAGGAGGTTTTTGTCCAGACCATGCCATCCCAGGCTTCATTCTGGGCACAGAGTTACACACAGGAAGTTTTACATCTTGCTCCCCGCTCTGCTAAGAGTGAAGTGAGACTGGGATTAGAAAGCACTTGTGAAAGACTCCATATACTTGATAGCAGAAAGAATTTAGGAAAATATTTGAAGGACAGGAGGAGTCTGCTAGAACTGAAGCTGTAAAAGAGGAGGATATGAAAGCTTGGATCTGGCTATGATCTAGGATAGCTGAGTATTAGAGAAGATCCAGCCAAGACTCTGAAGGTTTATTGCTCTAAGTACCTTGGAAGCTTTGTTTCTGTGTCAAATAAAAGGCCTTAAACGGGAATTAAAATCAGCAGGAATCCAAGCATGGCTTTACCTGGGTAAGTAGCTCACTGACTTGTAGAGTCACAGTAGTGCACAAGAGATCATAATAAGACTGGAAATAGGACATTGGGAGACTTTGGGTGAAGAGAAGTGGCTTATATTTGATGTGAGAGAAATGGAGACTTCCTTTGATTAAACCCACAGTAACTAGGCTGCACAGGGTCTAAATACCTTTTTAGACATTACTGAAGCCTGCAGTCAATTATGTGACACCGCTGGAGAAAAAGTCCTTAGAGACTTGAGGAGACTCAGTTTGCAAGATCGTATATCAAGACGTATGTCTGGATATCCATAGTATCAAAGTACCTCATCCACAAGTTCCACCTAGTCCTAGCAGCAGGACATGGAACACGTACAGCAGATATAGGAACTAGAAAGGCAGTTAATGTAACTCTTGGTTTTCAGGAATAACAGAGCTTGCCAATATCCCTTCACTAACTCAAGGTTGTTTTTTCAATGGCTGTTCTCCAAGTCTCTTGCATTTTATCAGTTCAAAGCATCAGAGTGAGTCGAATTGGTTTTCAGTACCCTTCTAGTAATCAGTACAAAATGCAGATACTGCAAGCTGGTACTTTTCAGAGATCTTAAATGAACTATATTCTGCAAGTATTTCTTGGTTGTCTTTGATAACCCCCTCACAAAGTGTTCTCTTACACTTATGTAGTGATTTCATATTGTTAGAAAGGCACTCAGCTGACCTGATTATAAACACATCTGACAACATCTTAACCAGTCATGTAGCTTCCTCTTTGAGATCTATGGTAGGTTTTCTCTGAGGAGTCACGTAGATCCTCTGCCAAGACCCATATTTGAGTTGCTAAGGTTAGTTTCAGCAGTGCAACCTTGAATTTAACAAATCTTCCTTGTTTTCCAAAATTGCAGTAGAGTATCATAGACCCATTTCCCCACCAAACAAATGACATTTTCAGCTTCTGCAGTGACCTTGGTATCTCAAATGAGACATGACAGTTACTGACACTTGGGTGTTGGTTTTCATCAGAAAGCAAAACCTGTTCATCTTTTTGGCAAATACCACTCAACACTGAATTATACCCCTATTGAGAATACTGTGTAGGATGTAGGTTACTGGCAAAGGATCCAACTCTACAGCTTCTTCAAACTGAGTTTAAATCAGATCACATTTTTACTTCTGGTCCCTATTTTTTTCTCTGCAGGTTCAACATTCCCCGGTGCTACCTTATGGAAAAGCAGAAAATTACATAGATGGCCCTGAGACTTGTAAAATTGCAAACAGGAAGTACAGCAATGTCTTTAAAGTATCACAGAAGTGTTTAGATTGGAAGGAAGCTTTTGAGATAATCTAGACGTGTTTCAGCTTGTGCCCATTTCCTCTTGTCCTATCACTAGGAACCACTCAGAAGAGTCTGGATCTCTTTTTCTTTATTTTCTCTCATCAGGTAGATGAGAGTTAAGACACTGATAAGATCCCTCTGAGCCTTCTCTTCTCCAGGCTGTTTCAGCCTGCTCACTCATAAAAGATGCTCTGGACCCATAATTGTTTCAGTGGTCCTTTGCTGGATTCATGCTGGTAAGTCCATATCTTTCTTATTCTGGGTAGCCCAACACTGAACCCACTACTCCACATGTGTCTCATCAGCTCTGAGTAGAAGGGATCACCTCCCTCAGCCTACTCTTCCTAATGCTGTCCCAAATCCTGTTGCAACTGAATGATTTGTCTTAAAGGGAATCAAGATTTGATATTTGGAAGTCCTGAGGTGTCTCTTCAGTATCAGTGTCTCATGCAGGTCCCACTACCCACATGGTGGGGTCTACTGCTGCATCCCATAAACATTGGGTCTATTACTCAGCTTTGGGAGCTTTGAGTTATCTGCTACCTGTCTACTTCCACTGTAGTTCTATAAGCTCTCCAGCAACCTTTGAGATATACTTATGGGTATTCAACATGAGAGAACAATAGATTGGGGTTTTGACTGCTCACAGTGAAATCAGTTAAGGATCTCTCATTTCTTCTGAGGTATTCACCTGTCCTAAATCACTTATCTACCATGATTCCCTGGTACCATGATACCATGATTGTGTGTGGACAGAGAAAACTAGACCATGCTCAGAAGGAGGGACAGACTAGAAGTTCAGGAGTAGCTGACAAACTTAGCAGCTCAAGATCTTAGGCTTTTGATTCCTTTGGTTGTCTTAAAGCGCAAGTCAAAATTCCTATCAGTTTTCTACATGTTATATAATTTTCTCAGAACTAGAGACATTGCTGGAAGTGAAACTTTTCTTTGTATGGCTATTTCAAAATCAGTGATTCATCAGATTAATATGCTTCTGAGTGAGAAGAACTCCTGAGCTGCAGGGATTTTGTCCTGGATATGAGTCTGAAAAGAACATTCCCTGCCTAAATCATCATCAGTAGGCATCTTCAGTCACGTTGCTATAGTCAGGGATGGAAGGTCTATGCCTGGTGGCACACACCATTCCAGTCACATAAAGACAACCTATTCACACCCAGGACATTTATGGGCCTCAGAGATCATTATGAAACATCTGTGAAGGAGCTGCCGCCATGCTAGTATTCCCTCTCCTTATGTGACACATCTGAAAAAGACTTATTGCTAGGCCTCCACCTGCAATAGAACAACCTTCTGCAGTTCTTGTTGCCCTATCACCCATTCTGCCACTGACCAAGACCTTGTTGCCCATGTTTGCTCCACTTTGGGAAGATTTTCATATCTTCGGACTATGACAGAGGATTGACAAAACGATGCTGGTTTGCGTCTTGTAAGCTGGCTCAGTGTGTGTGTCACAACAAAAGCAAACACCAGGCAGAAGAAGACAATAATCCTCCTTCAAGGCAGCATGAGAAAGCCTCCTAACTACTCCTGACAGAAAGGAGAACCATACTTCCATAAACAATAGTCTCTACAAATGCTGTGCCCCCTGTTTCTCTTTCTCTTCCCCTTCCTTTCCCTTGGCTTCTTCCCAATTACAATGTGCTGGTTCCCAACACAGTGAAAGGCCTCATGCCTTTGACACGGCTTAGTATTGAAAATACTAATCTATATATGTCACATATTTATGTCATATAGATGCCTGCATTGCATCGAAAGTCAATGTGATTTAGTCTCGTAATTCAATTCCTTTTGAAATGTTACCTTTGATAATCCCATGTATTTGATGAAAAATCCAGTTGTAAATATAATTTCGATGTAGTTGATAACCTAGACAACTAAATGTTATGATTTTCAGCAGCTGTATCATCATTTAAAGACGTTAGCAGATGTGGTTTTATAGTCATATTCATCTGACCATCTTCTCCCAACCTAAACACACATGGAAATGTTGTCTATTTCAGAAAGCACACTATCCAAACAAGAGCATCGAGGAATGCAAATGAATAAGAAGGGCTTGAAAGCATTGTCATGGACAGTGTCTCAGTTAAAGTCATTTTGCAAAATGTGAAAATAACTTGCAAATGTTATAGATTCATACCCTTCTTAAGAATGATGCCTGAAAACTGGGAGAAGAAGACTCACCAGGCACTATTAGTATAGATAAGGTAGAGAGCAGGTCTTTAATGAAGGCCTTCTGGCACAAGGAGTACAAAGGCGTGTGCCTGTGTCCAAGGGTTCTACAATTTTATAGTACTATCCATCCCATATGAGAACTATCCGCCCCCAGATCTGCCCTGGAATTGCCCCCCTGGCACCCCTCCTTGGAATTGAGTCAGAGGTCTCAAGACCCCCTTCTTCCTCATCTTCCTCCTCCTCCTTCCGGCACACCTTATCTCTGGAGCTTCTCTAAGGTTCTGGGCCTCCAAAGCTATTTTGGCTACAATCTTGTCGGTGATATCTTGTTGTTCCAGCCTAGGGTGCATATGTTCTTAAACAGGATGTGTTTGCAAGAGACCTTCCTTGAAAAAGAACCTAAACAAGCTTAGAGAATTCAGACAATTCAATATGAAGTGTGAGAATATGTTTGATAAATGTCAACTGCTTTTCTAAAGTGTAAGCTACACAGCTATATTAAAAATCTACAAAAAGATAAAAATCCTAAGGCATCAAGAATGATCTGTGTTTTTTCCTACTCCTAAGGTAAAG
This sequence comes from Pseudopipra pipra, assembly GCF_036250125.1. Classification (NCBI taxonomy): domain Eukaryota; kingdom Metazoa; phylum Chordata; class Aves; order Passeriformes; family Pipridae; genus Pseudopipra; species Pseudopipra pipra. Next base: position 53,346,531 of record NC_087551.1, read on the forward strand.
GGATCTGCTCAGTCTACCCTTGGTTTTTATTTTCATATTTTCATATTTATATTTTTCGAGACATCTGCACACGAATATTATTCTATTTAAAAAAATTGCGTAGTTCATACTGTCAGCATCATCATTATGCTTTGATACTAGAATATCCAAGTCCTTTACTGAAGCACCTATGTAAGACTGAGCTGTCAAAAGTACCTTTTCTAGAGCTTCTAAACAGAGCTGTACAAGGAATAAGTCTTTGCAGATAATGAAAAGATATTTTCTTCAGAAAGCTTTTTTGCAATACAAAGTCATTCTGTATTTAAATGTCTTAGATAATCTTTGGGGTTTAGGAGATTTTCACTTTAATTGTCTGTCTTTTCCCTTCCTGTAGCACAATTTAATCATGTGCTCCATCCTTTTAAAGTGACTGGGTGGAATTTTAAGTGGCAGCATACTAAAAAAGTAATTCAGTTGTGGAGCTGCTGTAATTCTGATAGTTTGGGTTCAACCCTACATGAGAGCATTAATTAGCTTCAGTTCATGAAGCAGGCTTTCAATGACTGAATTTCTAGATTGATATTGTCTTTTAGAGTAGTTTTCATTCGTCATCTTAACAGTATGCCCCAGTGCTTTGTGGTGTTGGCAGCTAGTGGAGTTGAACTTACACAGTAAGGTATAAATTACATTTTCCCCCCTCAAATTTATTTTATTAACAGGAAATTTGGAAAATGCACAGATCCCTTTTCTCCAATGAGCCTTGGATCTTTGTACACTAGTTAACACCAATCAAAAGAAATATGATAAAATCAGCATAATAAAATGCCTTCTGTTCTATTCCTCCCATCACAACTGCAAATGTTCATAAATGTTTTCTGATTACTTCTGCAGGATGTGAAGTGTTCTAAATCCTTCCTCCCCTAGCATTAATTTAATAGAAAATACTAGTGAATAGAATGAGAAGGAATGAATTTACTCTTGTAAACAGTATTATTGCAGACACAGCTTTAATGTACCTTTAAGCTGGGAAATAACCAAATACCATTAGTCTGGATGACTATGGAGCCAATAAGTGAGGTGATAAAGAGTCACGATGAAGACTTCATATCTGGTTATGTTAGAATTTATTTTAAGCTGTTAATGGAGGATAGACATAAGAAATAACCAGGTCCCCCTTTGCAATCTTAGAAAATCCTCTAAGTGCAAGCAAGTGGCAGAAATCAAAAAGCAAACAAATGTGGTATGGCCTCAAATGGTTATAAAGGGAATGAGTGTATCCCAGTAAAGTGAAGCAGAATGTTACTTATTTACCTAGCCTTATTATTTTTATTGTATATTCTTCACATGAAATGTTTAAAGAGGGGCTTTAATACACTTGAAAGTATTCTGATCTGTCCTACATGAAAATGAAATCTTGGCTTTCCTGACAGCACAATGCTGTGCTGTCTGGTATTTAGCTGGATCCTTTTACTATGTGAAGCAACAAGCATTTTCCTGTGTTTTTGGTTCAGAGTAGGATCAGACTTGAGTCCAACATCAAAATCTATGTTCAGATATTGGATAATATTTCTTAGTAAAAAACCCCAAATATTGTTTCTTTTCTGATAAATATTATTTTTTGTTTGTTTTAAACCTCCTATTTTATCACAAAAATCACTTGTTTTCTGACAGAGGATCTACTTTTCCTGTGAATACTTTATCTCATAGATAGAATTGTAGGAGTAAGTAAGTATGTATCATACTTGTCCTGGGAATCAAAATACTTGCCTTTCAAACCATGCTGCCCAATAACAATATTAACCATTGCCATTAAGATAGAAAATAATTCAATTCAGTTTTATGTTTGGTCAGAAAGCTCATAGATATTTTTAAGGGTCATGTCAAATAAATGTAATACAGTTTATGGGAGATGAAGATTGCTGTCACAGTTCAAGCAACAATCTTGGTCCTGAAAGGCTGTGGTTTAATCCTTGTTTTGCCGTTCTTTTGAGAGCTTGGGGCAAATCACTTAGCATTTCTATGTCTCAGTTTCCCATCTAAGACTGGAAGTAATAAATTTTCCACTTGACAAGGATATTATGAGAAAACATACATTCAAAGCATTTTGAACCCCGAAGGGACCACTACGCCTTTTGCCCCTGATTCTTAAATAGCAGCAGCCAGTGATTTGAACCCAGTTACCGAGCTGTACTTCTACTTAACTGAGACATACTTGTGTCTGGTTAGGATGGATCTTCCAGAGTAGCACTCAGGCCTAGATTTTCTCCACATAAAGGTACTTGTATGGCTTTTACAGAGTAATCTCTTAATATATTTTTTGATGTGCTAAACTGATTGAGCCCTCTAATTGCAAGGTATTTTCTGAACTCCTTGAATACTTTTGTGACTCTTTTCTCTGCCCTAATTTCCTAAAATCTGAAGATGTTCAACAGAACAATTTGCAATATGCCAGTAGTAGTCTCCTCTCTCTCATCTACAAAGGAACAATTAGCTCTTTTGCCACATTATTTTACCAAGTGTGTGTGATATTTGTCTAGTAAAGCCTCAATTTCTTCTTCAGTGTCACTAATTTCCAAGGTCCAGCACTCTCTGGAGACAAAAGGCTCTTCTAATTTAGCAGAAACTTCCCTGTGGAGGCATTTTGTGTCTCAGTTGAACAAAGCTCTCAAGATACAGACTGAGCCTTGAGCATGTGTCTAACCCCTTGAAACAAACCCCCCATATGCTTTCAACTAAGCATAATGAAAAACGCTCTGCTGAACTGGATCCTGTTATAGTAACATTATTAATATAATATATATTATATATATTATATATGTGCATATAGTTGCATCCATCCCCAAAAAGGTGTATCCCCACTTACAAACTTTATTATTCATGGATATCTACATGTATAGCAATAAGACAATTGCCTGTAGTAAAGCATTGGCTATTTCATTATAAACAAGTCAGACAGTTTGAAGTAATTTTTTTTTTCTTTTAAAGTTCAGCACTGATATTGTCTAATTGAGCCAAATTCTACTGTCCTCATTTTGGCAAAAACTCTGGTTAATTTTGTTTTCTGGACTCCAAAGGTCTGATTCTGCAGAATGCCAAGCAGATAGTTTCTTTTGGTTTCACTAAAAGCTCTTTCAGTTCAGCACTTCCCAGCATCAGACCATTTTTAAAGCGTTTTCAGGCTCCTTTATGAAGGCACAATGCTATAGAAGGATGATGTATGTGCTCAAATAGACATAGGGCAGCCAGCATTTGTGATTATGCTTGATGACTCCTACTATTGATACATCTTTGTAATGCCAACCACATAATTAAATAGTTGATGTACATTCCTGTCAGTGAAATTGTACTTGGGCACGTTTGTATTACACAAAGTCCAGTTCAGTCAAATCTATCTGTTCTCTGCACGATTTATATTTGAAGTAGCTTCTGTGTTGACCAGTATCACAGCATACATTTGTTTGTTTCATCCTCAAACCTTTGATATTGCATTCAAAGTTTTCCAACTGTGTCTCTTAACTATCTTCCTCTTGCCAGCATGGTAAGGAATCTAAAAAGAGTGATCTTAAATGGCTAACTCTGCATTGGTATGCATTCTGCATAGCCCTCTGAATTTTCATAGCAGCACACAAACTCAGAAAATTGCATGGATATTTTAATAATATTAATGAACAAATGCAGACATTCTTCAATCTAAACATTTTTATCTAAATGTAATGTAATTGTATAGTAATGTATAATTAATGAGTGTGATGTGTTGCAGGTTGATTATGTGCCTGCGACCTTTTGAATTCAAAGTTTGCATTTAATTCTTTTAACCCTGATGAATTCCTAGAAACATGAGAATAAATACATCATGCTTGTTACAGAAAGAGGGAATTGTGTGTATGTGAGATCTAAAGAAGATAGGTACCTGCAAATTTCCTGTGTGCATCCACGCTACAGCTACTGTGTGTTAACTTGGGCTTGTGCATGCATCCTTATCTTTGCTCACAAAGTCTCATTTAATTCAATTTTTTGACAGTAATGACTTCTGTGAGGGTTTTCGCAGCCTTAGCAGCAGAGAACCTGTCCCAAGCAAGTGCACGGGAGATTCAATGTTTAAGGCAGCGATGCTGGGGAATGGTCAGCAGTAGGCTGGAGACCAGAAATTCTGTCTCAGAGGACAGGCTCATATCTGCCCTCTCTCCTGCTTATTTGCATATATCCACAGAATAAAATGTTCAGATCTGCATATTCATCATTTGGCCTAAATAAAAAAAGATAAAAGCTCTCCCCAAACACATTTTTTTTGCTTAATAAAACCTGTAGGACCACTGAAAACCAGGCCTTTTATTAGGGTGTATAAGTGCAATCTTATCTGTGTACCTTAAGGCGAGTGTGACTGTAAGTTGTCTTTCATATTCAGAATTACTGTACCAGAGAAATGATCTCTAGACAAGAATCAAGACAGTCTGGTAGTTTAATAACTGAATAATAGAGATCAGCCTTTAGGACCCAGCCTTGAGCCTGACATCAGTTCTCTGTGCATGAGCTTCAAAGGAAACCATATTTAGTCCTCTAGGACTGTAAAAAGATTGTTTGAACTTAGTAAAGCACATGTGTAAGTATTGGCAGGCTCGGGGCTTTTATCCTCAATGAATACAAATGTCTTACTATGTTAAAAGTCATTATTGTTTAGAAATAATAGATGCAAATATTTGCAGCAGATAGCCTTTGAATTATGCTGGTTTGAGTTGTTCATTATACTATACAACTTTTGTTTCCTTCTATGTATTCTGAAAGGATACTAATATATCTTTCAAAGAGTTTAGGCTTCTTTGTCCTTTCTTGCTTTTGAAAGGAGAAAAGTGTGTTTCCATGTCAACTAACACATTTGTTCCCATATATTAAGACCATCATGTAATTGAGATTTTTTTTCACTGCAAGAGATGACTGATTGAAGGACAAGTAGATTCCTGTTGAATAGACTTAACTGGTTAGAGTTTTAAAATGCAAATCATCTGCCCACTCTCATTTGACCATATTCTGTAATATGTAAGTAGATAGTCCTGGAAAATGTGGCTGCAGCATTAGTGAAATGGACACCTGATTTTATTCTGCAGGAAGGCAGAATTTCTGAGACAATTAAGTGATCACAGGAGGAACTGGAGTTGCTGCTGCAGAACAGATAACCTGACTGAGGTGAGAAAGCCTCATCTCAGACAGGTTCCAGCACTAGGAAGGTTTAGGCCAGACAATCCTCAGTAGGCTGCCCTCTACCTCGTAAGTGGTCACCAAGGTGACTTCATGACTGGTACTTGATTGCCTGAGAAGTCTGAGGAGATGAGATGACGGCCTATGGACAATTTCCCTCTGCTGCCCATTGCCTGCTATGCTGCTTTGACCCTCTCAGGTTTGCATTCCTCATTACTTGGCTGACTATGAATGTTTCATTTAAGCTTTTGGTATTTATAGGGCAAGCTGGGTGGAAGCACTGTCACTTTTTTCTCTTTTTTTCCTCTGTTCCTGAAGAAATTCAGGTGATTTTCCCTCAAGAAAAAAAAAAATCACTGAAATTGTTGACCAGTCAATATTATAAATCTACCATGTCACTTAGTCTATTACTTTTCTGGAACAACAAAGCTGCCTGTGAGGCTGTTCTTATAAAATCTCCTGTTAATCAGGAGTGCTCAAACCTTTGAAAAGTTTGTCACTTTTTTGCAGTTAACAGTATTTCCTCTAAACCGTTTAATTATACCTAAAAGCAGGAAAGAAGTAGGAGAGTCCTTGTAATGGTGATGATATGGCACAGACACCGTATGATGGATCTCCTGTTAAGAGTGGCAATTTCTCTTTATTTATTGTAAACTAAGGAACAAAATTACTTAAATAATTTCTACCACATACAACTTGGGAGAAGGGGGAGAGGGAGGAAAACCAGAACATATAAACTCGTGTATTTCAATTTACAATTCCGAGTGAATAAACTTAAATTATCATAACACAACTTCAATCATTATAATACCACTCTTTTTATTGTAAGAGCCAAAGTAATTAATGTGTGTATTTATGATCCTTGTCTATGATTAGTTTTCTGTCACAGGATGTGGTGAGTCTGTGCTGTTATGACTGTATTTTATTTAATAATATTTTCCTACACAGTGCTGAACACTTCCTGCTGAAGCAGCTGAATGGACAAATCCATGAAGATATCTTTCATTTTCCCTGACAGTGAATGATGTTTCCATATATAAACACAATAATAGAGTCATTACACATGCACTCACATTATCATAGCTGCTGTGTGCTCAGTGTTATTCAAAACAAGGCAGGAAGCCAAATCTTCCTAGTTCCCATTTTGATTCAAATTGTATTTGTAATAAAGGGATTTTCATTCAACCTAAATGTAGTTTCATCCTAGTCCAACAAACCTCCCCACTTTTTTTTTTTTTATTATTATTTTTCCTTTATTGTAGGTCACTCAGTCTTGATACAAGTGAAATTCTCCTCTGGTGGTGATAACAGCAGTGCTACTCAATGAACTATAACAAGGGCTCTAAATGCATCTCCTGTAGCATACCACAGTGATTTGCAAAAGTGGGAATAAATCAAAGCAGTGAAGAGATGCCATGTTGAGCCAGAAGCTAAATGTTACATCTTGTTGCATGAGACTGAGGGGAGAACAGATCCTGTTTTTCTGGCAGCACAATATCTTTGTGCTTGTTACCTCCAATCCAACTGCATTGAAACAATCATTCAGAATCTGCAGGAAATTGTCACCTCTTTCTTTCATGCAATGGCAGCTGGTATTGGTGCCTACACACATTTCTCATTTCCTTCAAGATTTTCAACACACATTAAAAAAAGGAGCTTAATTTATATTAGAAAATGTGTCAGCTTACCCCTAGGCTCAGCATGGGTGCCAAGGGAAAAAATAAAAGATAAGTGCCTCTAGGTGAACTGGCAGAGGCTCTAATTCTCTACTCACTCTACTGCTACACAGTATGCACCACATTAATCATCTCACATAGGCAGGCATTTAAAAAAATGTCAACAATTTTAAAACAAAGATGCATTGCCCTAAACTTAATAATAATACAATAATAATACAACTGTATCTTGTAGAACAATCTCAGTTCACACATACTGTATCCCCAGTATAAGATGTATAAAATAATATTGGAATCTTCTGTCACATAATTTTTATTGTTCTGTTGCTTTTGTCTATACAGTTATGTCCCCTCTAGTGGGCATTTTTGTATCTGTGGGTAAGTGTACATATATAATGTTGTCATTTTTTATTCAAGTGCTGACATACACAGGATGTTTTCTACCTCCCATTTTTATCATGTGGCTGGATAAATGTGTTATGTGATCCTGGTGAACTCTGTTATGCCTCAGACCAATTTGAATATAGTTTTTCTTTAACTTTCTGTGCTGGGATATAGGGAAATATTTTTCTCCCTTTAGTAGCTTATCAGAATGTTACATGATGGGGAGGGAGCGGATGACCAACAATCAAATGAGGAAGTGGTGGACAAAAGCAACAAGTAACTTGTGTGGGATGATGTGAACAGGAGAGATTTCACAACCAACAAAACAGGGCAGAAGGGGGCCTACTCCAAGGGGATCCACACAAACAAACACATGCCTACGGAAAAGCAGGGTGGGAGAAGCTCTAACACCTCTTCTGGAAAAATCACATGATTGGAGACCTTTTCTGAAGTGCCTGTACACTAAAACACATAACATGGAGAGGACACTGGAGGAATTTGATGCTTAGAAGTATCCCATGCAGTATGGTCCTAAAGAGAAGAGAGATCCAGGAGAACTGGTGGATTTTCAAGAATCACCTTCTTCAAGTTCAAAAATGATCCCTTTTGCTGTGGACTAAGTCAATCAAGTGTGGTAGGAGGCCTGTATGGTTGAACAAATCCCTCCTGACAGAACCAAAGCACAAAAGGAGCCATACAGGAGATGGAAGAAAGGGCATGCGGTGCAGGGAATATAGAGACAATGAGTGTGCTGGGATGGGGTCAGGGAAGCCAAAGCCCATTGGGACTTGAATCTGGTGAGAGAAGTGAAGGGCAAGAAGAAGAGCTGCTATGCATAAGTGAATAGCAAAAGGAAGATTAGGAAAATGTTGGTTTGCTTCTGAATGGGGTGCTGACTGGTGCTCAGGGCCATGGAGAAAGGTGGAGGTACTCAATGCCTTTTTCATCTCAGTCTTTACAGGTAAGGCTGACCTTCAGAGATCCCTGGCTTCTGAGGCGAGTGGGAAGATCTGAAGCAATTCATACTCACCCTTAGTGAAGGAAGATAAAGTTAGGGAGATTTTAAACAACTCCATGGAAACTGATAGGATACATCCACAAGTGCTGAGGGAACTGGCCATTCTTTATTTTTAAATAGTCATGGTGATGGGAGGAAGTTCCTGAGGACTGGAAGAATGCAAATGTCACTCCTCTCTTCGCAGAATTAGCTCTGAGCAAGAAGCTTGGAGGAGATGCTGGGGGTACATTCCCACCTCACTCACTCTGTCATGAAACTTTTTCCTGCAGTTTCAGTTGCATGTCTCAGGAGATCCATTTGCTGAGTGCAAAAATTTCTGGAGTGTCCTTAGCATATTAAACCTAAGTACGTATTAGCCTACGGCATGCACAGCCACCATTGCTGTGGAAATGACAGGTTTAAATGGTGGTTAATTTGGTAGGGCAGAAGGAATTCACTGGACAGTGTGTATATAAGTAGTATTGCTATGGCACAAAAAGTGATGTAGATATGGATGTATGTGCAGTGAGAGACTATAGGAGTGTAAAATCAGAACACCAGGAAGAAAAATGCTTTCAGTGGGCATGATTTAAACAGTAGGAATGTATCACCTGCAATCATACACAACAGTGGAATACAGTTCTAAATGTCCATTTTACTCATGCCTTTTTCTTCAAAGTTAAGTGATTCGGGCTTGTTTTCACACAGGTGTAGAGAGATTCACAGCATCATTAAGTAAGCAATGGAGAATTGGCCTTTCAGTTCTGTGAAGAAAAGGATAAGGAAGGGGTCCAAATCTTTAGTTGGCATAGATAGCATTTTTCTACTGAAGTCAATACATGTGTTTCAGTTTACAACTCTTAATATCTGGTGTAAATGCTCTAGAATGAGTAGAGGAGGAGAAAGTGAAGGGAAAAAATACAAAATTTGGTAATACTATTACATAGTTTAGAAGTACAGCCTAGAAACTTTCTTTGTTATAGTGAAACTGAACTCCTCTTGGATCAACTGACGAATATGAGTTGCATGTCTTTTGCAGGATCTTAGAGAGAGTCTTGGGTCCACAGAAGAATACGCCAATACTGTTGCTGTAATTGCAATAACAACAAAAACATGAGAATAGCAGTGTAAATGAATAAACTGTACCTTTTGGATGCCTCCAGCTTTGCATCTTTTGAAATGGCTTTTTGAGAAATACATTTGAAAAATTTTGTGTTAGTGTATACTTTGTGTTATGTACTGTATAATCTGTGTTACTGTATTGCAGTATAATTATTTTAATACTTTAGTGTTTATTATATCTTACTACATTATTTATTAGGATTGCTATATTAGAGGTCACAAACTATTTTAAGTGGTAGCTTTTTGGTTTTGATCTTCATAGCTTTTTTTTAATCAGAGAAGCAAACATACTGTTTGTGCTGAAAATTTTAAATGCTTTTTCTCCAGATAAATTAATTTTTTTTCCTAAATGCTCAGTTGGTTCTGAGTTTTCTTCGCCCCCTCCCTAACACTTTTCTGCCTACAGACAATTTTAAATGGCTGATTTAATAACAAAATTTGTAAATATGTATTTCTTATAAAATAAGAACAAGACAAATGTAAAAAACAATTATGTTCATATGCACGAGTGTTATAGGGAGCTGGTAACCTGGTTACCTGCTACAAACTGTCTAAATGTTTTGCTGCTAAGTACATTAAATGTATTGTTTTAAAACATATATGCAGACAGATTCACACACGTGCTGTGCTACTGGGGCAAACTCAATCTACATAAGCGCACTGTAAGTGACAAGTGAAGCATGAGTTTCAAAAAATTTCCTGCTGTAAAGAAAGGGCTGTAGGTAAGATTTTTGTGCCCAAACCATAGCCCCCAGAAGTAGTAAGCATATTGCTCTGCTGCTGGATTGCACTAAGTTTAACCTGGAGTGGTATATTCCTGCTAATCTGCTAAAAGACAGTATTGCAGTGAAGGGGAGCTCTATCAACCTAGATGCAGAGACCAAAAATTTAGTCAGTTTGTAAAGCTGATTGTTCCATCACACAGTAGAAACTCTTCAGTTCCTTTGCTTCTTGAATCCTCTATAACAGAGCAAGAGATAGGGTATTTTTTTTCTCATAAGGAACCCCTATTTAATGCAAGGTTTTCATTAAAAGGTTCGACACTGATCATAAACATGGGCATATGCTGATTTTTCTGTCAGTTTAGCACTGTCTTTGTAAGGAACTACCTCAAGATCCAGTATAGAAAGTTAATGCCCCTCTCCCCATCGAGCAACAGAAAACCATTTTTTATGTCATCTGTACTTAAAAGTAACTAGCAAAAAGTAATGTTTTAACTATAACTTTAAAAGCTCTGTTTATGCAGTAGAATCCCTATGAAAGGTCTTTCAAAAGTCATACTTTCTATTCTTGGCCTTTTTATGGTTTTAATCTTTCATATTTCCTGATTGTATTTATTTTGACCTCCATCAAATGGTTTCTCTATTACTGTTATTTTTGCAATTTTATGGTATTCTTGTAGCTTACTGTATTCTCTTTGATCTCCTCCCTTTCAGCTTTTTCTTGGGTCTTTTTCATCTTTTAAAAAAAGTTTTCTCCTTTTCCTTTTTGTATCTCTGTCTCCCAAGTGCAAGCCTTTATTTTGCGTTAGCAGGTAAATGTTTGGAAATCATAAAGAGTCACAAAGATTCTGGAATTTTGTACTGCTGAACACAAAATATTTCAAATTCTTGCTTCAAAGGCTTTCAGGAACAAAGAAGCTTTTCTCAGACCACCAGCAAATGCACCAAGTTCAAATGAACTCTCTTTGCCAGCAGAGATGAACTAATAACAGAATAGCAAAGTCTTGCAAGAGTAGCCAAATATGTTAGGGGAACAAACATCCCTGACATCATAAGAAAAAAAATCACAGTTTATCTCTTTAATAACCATCTTCAAGGGAAATTAATGCTACTTTGTCCTTTGTGCAGAACAGTAATTGGATTGTGTGTTTCAATTATATCTGGACAAAGGCCAGGATATTGAAATACTTCTAAATATTAGATTTTCTTGTCCAAAAATTAGATTTTATTGGCATTCTCTTTCCGAGATTTCTTCATTAAAAGCTTCATTAAGCATAAATCTTCTTTCCACACAGCAAAAAAGAAGAAATTATTTTAAAAGGGTCATTTAGAAAGGTTTGCTCTCCCCTCCTCCCACTGTTTATACTGAGAGAAGAGTTACCTAACAAGGTTAGAAGCCAGCCTGCCTTACCTAGGATGGTTTTCAGCTAGTTGCTTGAACTCATTGTCCCAGTTTGGCCTTCCATAACAGGTTTTCTCTCTCAAACCAGTAATTACATCCATCTTGTCATCACAATGTAGGGCTATGTGAGTAGCCTAAAGGCAAATTTGCAAGATAATAATTTTAGAGTCAACAACATATACTCCAAGTAAGAGAAGAAAGCAATAATGCTGCTTCACTGTGAAAGATGGAATGAGGGAAGAGAAGCTGTCTAATTATCAAATGGTAGGAGAGGAGAGGCGAGGTGAGGTGAGGCGAAGAGAGGCAAGATGAGGAGAGGACAGAGAAGAGGAGGAGTATTCAAGAGTTTGCAATATGACCAGAACTGTAAAAAGCACTTCCAAAAGTACCCAAGACCTCAGGAGGAGCTCAGTTTCTTGATATGAAATATTTGAAATGAGTTGAGATTACATATCTGTCTTTACTGACCTGGGCCTAGTGACTCAATCACTTTTAGAGGCAGGTCTTAGATTTCCAAACCTCTTCTCAACGTTTGACTATCTCACCCTACACTTCCTTCATTGCAGTTCCTGAAGTGACACTCACCATTTTAAGGCCAAGTTGGAGTTTAGGAAAGAGAGCAAAGTTTACTGTAAGAGAGTTTGACAATAAAAATTAGCAAGTACATGCACCTTAAGTAAGTCCAGAGCATTCTGCTGATGAAAAAGACAGTGGATGTATCAGCTCACAGCATTAAAATTGCTTAGGAATCTCAGGGGCACTGCAAGGAGCAATAGGCTGAAACATGAGTGCTTGTCCAAGCAGAGGCAGACATGTGCCATATCTGCTTGACCATCTGTTGCCAACATGGAATCTGCAAAGAGCTCAAAGCATTGAACAAACATGTCTGAGGAGTAAACACCTGTCAGTAACGGAGGGTGTACTAGGAGGTGTAAATTGCCCATCCTTCTTGGGTTCAGCTTCACTTGACCACTGATAACCTATGGTGAGACAGGGAGAGAACGCACAGAACGTTGTTTTGTTTTTTGCTAAGGGAGAAGTAAAGCATCATCCAAATATTACTGGTGCTGAGGCTCAAATTTAAAGGAGTGATGAACAGGAATTTACTAAAAATAAGTAAGTCCTGTTAGATAAGGGAGCTTTGTGGATGTCTGAAGATGAGGCTTTTACTGAGCACAGTGCCCAGGACTTGGTCAGAATAGGGGAAACAGTCACTAAAGAGCATTCCTCTTCCCCTACAGCCCTGTAGAGGTGGGATGCTAAGGGGCTCTAGAAGCAAGAGCAGTACCAGTGTAAGCAAGGAAGCAGCACAAGACACCAAAGCAGTGCTGACAGGAGACTGGATGATGGGGTTGAAGAGAAGAAGAAGGGACTTCAGAAAAGTGCAGAACGCATGAGTGAAGAGAGACAGGTGCCCCAGCAAGAATAGTTGTTTACCTGACTTCTGGCCTGATGTTTGCCCAAGAGGGAAGTGAGATTATGATAGCTGAGAGATAAGGGCAACTTTGTGTTTTGTTAGGTTCCTCAATAGCTTCTTTCAAAAGAGGTTTTAGGTAATACCCTGCAATATTGCTAATGCAGAGTGGTGGTTTCTATAACTGCCATATACTTCACAATGGGAGTAGATTTTTCTGAATACAGCTTTATGCACATACCTCCTTACTTGACAGAAACTCTAAGGAAAGCAGAAAGAAACAGTGGGGTTTTTTGTATCAGCAGAGGCAGAAAAGGAAAAGCTGTATGAAATTTGTATTTTTTTTCATCTCTACTAGACAGTCCTTCATTCAACAGAGACAGCAGGAAATAAAACAGTAGAGCAAAGACTTTCCTGTGAGAGTTTTTCTGGCAGGAGCCTAACTGATCACTGCATGATCTGAGTGATCCATCAAAAAAAGGAAAAAAAAAGAGAATGAGAAAATCAACACATTTGGGTTTAGGTAAAGACCAAAGAATTTCAATAATATTGACCCAGTCTAAGGATTACGTGCCTGAGGTGAGATGATCCAATGAAATTATGAGATGGCAAATTTAAAGTCAATCAGAGAAAATGTCTTTTCAAACAACATGAATTAGACCACAGAGCTGGTTGCCAAAGTGTTCTAAGCACAGCAGGTTTCAAAAGTGCACTGATCATATATGTGAACAACAGAAGTTGTAGTAAATAATAAGAGTAAACAAAACTGACATTTTTTATACAGTCCTCCATATTTCTGTTCAAAAATGCCAGAATCTAATGAAAGACTGTTCCAAAGATGTGGACAAAACATCCCTTCACAAGCTCCTGAAAGGCTCTATGCACTTTTCTGTGAGACACCTGGTAATCATCTTCATGCAAGACAAGAATCACTGGCTTGATTACTCCATTCCTGTTTTCCTAAATGTGAAGTGAAAACAGACGGCTTAGTGTCTTCATATTTACAGTTTTTTGTCTCTCTGCTTCATCCGTCATTTATTCAGCTGTTCCTGTTCCGTATTTTCCATACTGAAAAAGCAAGGTACGTTAACTCAGACTTGTAACAGTTTCATTATTACCTGACTTTCATCCCAGCCAGTAAGAAATATATGATAACTTAGAAAATCAGTTTTCCATTTTTCAGTCATTTCTGTTTCCAAATGAAACAGAAGATCAGCAAACCACTCAAATGCTGATGGGTCTCGACAAATCCAGTAAAAGTAAACCTGTAAGATAAAATTAAAGAGATTTAACAAAAAGCAAACTTTCAATAAAACTTCCTAATGACTGGCTCGACTCATTAACCATATAGTGTGTGACTCTTCTCCACTGTAAATTTAGACATAATTACACATCATTTTGATGATGTGGTTTCTGTCTTCTAAAAATTTAATTTTCCTCTTAAACTATAAATGAATATATTAATGTGTTAGTGAAGATGAACATCTATGTCATATTTATGCATGTCATGTTTAAACTGGAGCATATAGTTCCTAGAGAAATGTGACACTATAATTTTAAAGTTGCCAAATGTATAAAATGAACCAATATCCTATGATCATTTTTCTATTGGTTGAAAACCTCCTCTCTATGAAAAATTGACACTTTTTTTCATCTAGATTTCTCTAGTTTCACTTTTCAGCTTGTTTTGTTGTCTATTTTATTGGAGAACCTGTTATTAAAGTTTTGTTCCCCATGTATACATTAGAGGCTGGGATCAAGTCATCCTATAATCCTCTCTATGGCAAACCAAACATTTCTGGGATCTGTCACGGAGAAGTATCCTTTAATCATTCCTATGGCTTATTTCTGTCTATTCCTACTCTACTGCAGTCAATCATAAATATAGCAATGAGTTTGATTTGGTTTGGTTGGTTGGTTGGTTTATTAATATCTTGGCATAAGGTAATGCTTGCATAGGGAATAAGATCTCTCAAAACAAGATGGTTAGTCACTGTCAATGTGGTTATGATAATTTCCATTTCAAGAGTCCTTCCTGTGGCATCTTCAGCTGGAAGCACAGAATATGCTGAGTTGGACCCACATTGATCATCGAGTTCAACTCTTAGCCCTGCACAGGGCCATCCTCGAGAGTCACACCATGTGCCTGACAGTATCATTCAAATGCTTCTTGAACTCTGTCAGACTTGGTGCTGTGACCACTTCCCTGAGGAGCCTGTTCCAGTACCCAACCTCTGAAGAACCTTTTTTTAATATCCAACCTAAACCTCCCCCGACGCAACTCCAAGCCATTCCCTTGGGTCTTGTCACTGGTCACCACAGAGAAGAGATCAGTGCCTGCACCTCCTCTTCCCCTCAGGGAAGTTGTAGACTGCAATGAGGTTTCCTCTCAGTGTCCTCTTCTCCAGGCTGAACAGACCAAATGACCTCAGCCACTCCTCATGCGGCTTCCCCTCAAGGCCCTTCACCAGTGAGACTCCACTTTTTCTGCTCAGTTTTTATAGCTAGCTGACACAGGGACCACTCCAGCATGTACAAGATCTAATGTGATCTATTGTTTTAACTGCTTACGAAGCATCTTCTAACTAATTTACTATGTATAAAAGGCTGTCCTGTGTGACCACTTCTGCAGGAATGGTTTCTGATGACCATTTGCAAATGTCTTATCTGTGTGCAAGTTAATACATTTGCAACAGGAACTGTGGAGCATCAGGACTCGTGAGATTCCTCCCTCAGGATCTATCAATGCACTGAGTCTCAGGCCCTCCTGTGCCCATCAGGAATTATTTTAGGGGGTCTTCAGCACAGTCATAATTTCCTACTTGGACATCTCCTCTAGCAATGCTGTGCTGTGGAGAAGACTGGGACCAGTCCACTCCTCTGGTTTCAGCTCAGTCCCTCGTCTTAAGCCAGTCCAGCTGTGGAGATGACTCAACTGAGAGTTCCTGCACTGCCCAGAGGATGAATGTCTGAAGTTCTCAGGTTGTCTGCCCGGGCGCTACCCTGATGGCAGTATGAACCACAATTACAAGACAAATCTGATTGCAATTCTTATGGCTTGAATTCTGTAGCTCTTACCACACATTCCACCATTACTTTTGACCAGAGGATGCCAGACCTAGAATGGGCCTCTGCAGGCAATGTAATTTTGAGTGTAATTATTTTTATAGTGTGTCTAAAGAAATAATTCACAAACGTGGAAAAATTCTAAAATAAAACAATTTCAGATGAAAAAGGAACAGCATGAAGGGCAATGTATAAGCTTATAACAACCGGATGATTGGAATTTATTTTATTGTGACTGATTTTTATTTTGTTACAAAATCCCATAGTTTCCTCCAGCCTATCTCTCTTTGTGCTCACCAGCCCCTCTGTCTTTTATTGTACCACGATATCAAAGGTGATTGGAAGGTATGTCCCCAAGGCAGTCATTGTGGTGGCTCTGATATTTTGGAAATTGTAGCCCTTTTCCACAGGATAAATGAGATAAAATGAATATTGGACACTTCTGAAGTGAAAAAACAGAGAAAGAAACCAGAAAGCTGTAAAGAGATTTCCCAAAGAATAAATATACTAGGTTGTCAGACTTCTGGTAAGGTAGTGGGAGAAAAATGTGGTAATACCATGCTTCGGTGGAGATTTGGTGAAAAAGACTAACAGTAATTTGAGATGTTTCCAATATCTGAGTGTACTGTAAGGGACCATCTGTGGTTTCTGTAAGAAATATAAATGACGTATGATCACAGACACAGAGATAAAGCATTCAGGGTTAAGCAGGGTATTTTTACAGCCCAGGAATAGGACTGTCTGTAGAACTTTAGTACCAACCATCTTGGCTGTTTGATTTTTTCCCTTCTGTTTCAATATTTTGCCTTAAATATGACCTCATTGCTTTGCGTAGGGAGGTTGCTGCTGATTTACACTGGCATAGATTATGAGGAAAAAGCAAACCCACTGACTCTATTGCCTTTCTTTTTTTTTTGTGGCCAAAACCAGCATGATTTTAAATTACCAAAACTAGGTAAGATTTATTACCTTAACCTTTATGTAGTTTTTTGCATCTGAATTCTGAAGTCACCACTTGCTCTACATCCTCAGCACCTTGAAAATCAGCCCACTGAGTGCTGTCAGACTGTGTCCCACCACGGCTGTTGATTTCTAGAGAGAAATTTCTTCCCCCAGACTCTACTTGATCATCTTATTTCTCAAGTCTGTTTGGCAGTTCATTTTATGGAAATGTATACTTAGTACATGCGTGTGGAGAGAAGGCATGTATTTCTAAATAAATAAGGAATTTTGCATTGGGTAGCAACTGGGAGCATGTGGGCAGGACTGGGAGCCAAGAACATCCAGGGGAGGAGGCAGAAAAGCCAGCCAGTGAATTGAGACAATATGGTTTTCAAATTGGGGAACTGGTTTCCAGACTATGGAGCTTGAAGGAGTGCTTTTAATTGGTTGCAGACCTAGCTGTCACAGTAACAGCCAGTCCAACTGGATTGGGTCAAGCTACTTCTGACACAGTCCTCTCGAGAAAGCATACAGCTTTCTGAAGCTACAGAAATTCTGTAAGCTCATCCCTGGTACAGTTTTGCTGAAGCAGGACCCATTGTATTGCCTGATTTTCACGTTAGAGGTGGAGACCATTTGATAATGAAGAAAAAGTGTCATTATAAGGAGTATTTTTGGCCACGATTATAATCTTAGAAAGAAAAGAGGTAGTGAAGAAGGATGGCTTATGGGTAAAAGGAATTTGTTTCCCTTAGATCAAAGAGGACTTCTAGTACAATATGTTAAAAGAAATGGCGGTTACAAAAAAAGTCTTCCTTTCTTTACACTGACTCCCATAGCATAGCACAACATATTACATATATTATTAAAATACAATAAATGCACAATAAAATTAATCCTTATTAAAACAGTAGAATAAAGTCAGCACCAGTGCATTTCTATAATTAAACAATTATTCTGAATCCTGCTATTTTTCTTGTAAGCCTCATACTATTAACTGACTGCAATTATTTAGGACCCTTAAAACTCTGGTTTAGATTTATGTTTCATTAGTCTCCACCCACCCTACCCATATTGACTGCATTCATCAACTTGATGGCTTGCCCAAGTAAAGTGTCTTATATTTTGCAAGTGCCCTTTTTTTCAAATTGAGTTAGATGCAGTATTCCTATTAATCAGATCTGTAATGCAGGGGTTTGAGTAGTCACTTATTTCTGTAATGCTCTGCTCCCTTCCAACTCATGCATATTTATCTTTTGGTTTCCCACATCCTGAATTTTGTACAACAGGCAAGAGCAAGAGCTCTGATACATCTTTCCTGTAAGGTGAAAGAACATACTTTGTAAATCAGCTACTCTCACGTGGAAAGTCATTAATAATTATCTGTTGATGACCATCCATCTATTTCTCCCTGCTCCCTGATGGCAGAGTTGGAGCTGCAGCTGTGGGCAAAGCCAGCTTTTCACCAAAGGGGTGTAAAAGGTGATGAAGCAGAGGATGCAGGGAGGTACCCTCATCCCTGACTCTTGCTGCTCCCTCTTAGGCATGACTTAGTCCTTGCAAAACCATCTTACACCTGCAGCTGGGCATTTCCCAGCAAACATCCAGCCCTCCCTGCTTTTCAGTATACCACATTATCTTGGGCTGTAGCATACAAAAAAAAAAAAATCCTAGATCTTCTTCAGTGTAATTAATTGCTCCAGTGGACCACTCCAGGTAAGGCACAGCAGTGCCTGCAGCCTGGAGCATGTGGGAGATGGGGGTTTGGCAGCCTGCATGAGGCATTGACTTAGAGCTAGGGCGGCAGCAAGCAGCCTTTCATATAAATACAGGGCAAGGTTCAAATTCATATCCCTGAATTTGAAGCAAGAAGCCTAAAATATTCTCAAACACAGCTCAGAAAGATGGTTACATTTGACAGCAAAAAGAGGCCAGGTTTTTAGGTCTTCAAGACAGAATTTTTGTAGAGAAGGCTGTGAATTGGGACAGAGCTTGAAGCAGAAGTTTGCCTCAGGCCCAGCAGTCGGTCTCAAAGCAAATGGAAGAGGCTGATTTTGTTTTCTGCACAGTATGTAGCCGAACCTATTGTCTAACGTGCTGTGGTTTACTACAGTCTACACAGATTAAAAAAGCAATTAGACTAATTCATGGAAGAAAAATCTGTGAAGGGATATTAAACACAGAGGTACAGATCTTCTCTGAAAGCGTTACTGAACTACAAGTCATTCAAAGGTGAGAAAGTGGCCCTAAAAACTAATCACCATATGATTTCTCTGGTCTGTATACTTTTCCCAAGGTGTTCATGAAGAGACACTGTTGGAGACAAGATACTGGGCTAGATGGATCTTTGGTGATACTCTGCAAGACCTTCGTTACATCTTTTGTGGGGAAAAGAAGGTGGATGTTTGCTAATATTAGCATCTGATGAATCAGTACAGTTTTATAAATTTAAGCAGCAATTGATCTGAAAAATGAGACCACTAATGTGAAAAAAAATCATATTATGCATAACTAAAGTCGGTAGAAACTTTCCAGCCATGACTAGTATTAGTGCTCTTCCTCATTGCAAAAAAATGATAGGGAAATGAGGGCTCTAAGGCTATTTAATTGTGAAGAATCAATTAGATAAATGTGTACTCCTTTTGATTTGCTGGGTTTTTTAAATTATACAGCTGCAGACATTATGGAAGCTGTGAGTATTTATATCTCCACTGTATGTGGGCAACACTAAGAAATATTAGTTCAATAAGCATAATGATAGCTGTACTCAAATCAAAACGAAGTTGTCAAAAAAAAAAAGAAAAACCTCTTATTTATTTCCTTAATAGACATTTCTATGGTACTCATCATGGCAGAAAGAGAGTGCTGAATACTTTGAGGAAGATTAAATTATTTGTAATTATACCGCAAGTGGAAGCTTTTAACCAGTGGAAAAAAAATGTGGAGCTACCCTGAGATTAATCGCTCTCACTGAGATGACTACTAAATTTTTTTAGGTAATGGTGTGAACTTCCCCAGGACCTTTCATCCACACTTTCAAAATATTTTACAAGCACTGATGAAATTTAGCCTCATAACACCTGTGAAAAATAAGTGTCATTATTCCAACTGCACCAATAGAGAAGCCAAGATATAAAGAAAAGATATGTAGAAATCATGATAATCTTGTATTTCAGAGGAATTCAGAAAAACTGAACTCTATAGCAGAAAACCATGGCAGAATGCACCATGCATTTATCTTTGCAGGCGCACTTACCCAAGATTCTGCCTAAGCTATGAATGAACACCCTCAGGTATACTATCAATGCATAGTTAAATTCTGTTCTTTTCCCCTTAAGAGATCAACAGCAATGAAAATAATAACACTTTCAGTTGTATATATGTAGAAAATATGTAATGTTCATATGTAAAGTGTATATACATATACATAGCTCTGCTTCCAGTGGAAAAGATCATTCTGGTACAATTGTGGTGTTTGCAAATACACTTCTTTTCACATATAGTACATATTTCCATTTTTATTTCCCTCCGTTCTCAGTGCTTTTTCTGCCTCAAAGATTCCCCCTGGCAATTTGAACCTGTCCTCAACTCCTCAGTTACTAAAATCCCAGATGCTTTTTCAGTGGCAGCTTGTCATTAAGATGCCAGTTTTAACACTCTTCCATTTAAAAAGATCAGCCCCTTGGTCCTGCAATCAGCTCCATATGTATTGACCCTCTCAGAGATCTGTCCACTCCAATGCAATTTCGACAATTGTCCTTAAATGTGAAATGTTGAACGGTTCCTGATTTAGCTTTTACATTGGAAAATGAGCTAAAAGAAGCTGTAAGGCCCACAAGCTACCACTTGCCATGATGGATATGGAAGAGAATGTTTAATGCTGAGTTTTTTCCTCTGTTACCTTGTTGTCCCTCACCTCACTTCACTCATTATCTCTTCTTCACCTATTTTCCCCCAGTGCTGCCTCACATACCATTAGCAGAAGATGTATAACAGGTTAGCAAATAAAGAGTATGTTAATTGGTGCCATCCATGTCTTATAAACCAAATTATGTTTTTTCAACCAAATAATTAAAGTGGTTTGAGATGGTAATGTGCATCTTGATATATGCATCTCCTCCAGACCTTACATGCCTTTTTTTATTCCTTCTGTGCTGGCTAATATTCTGACTTTGCAATATAAGAAAAGCAGCTAATGGTTGCTGAATGCAGCATTCTAGACCAGGACACTCAGCTGAAGGACCCTTGTGAAACTTGCAGCTGGACAAGGAGCAAGTGCTGCCCTTCACTTCTCACGGAGATCACCTTGCAAGGTTTATTTTTTGTAAGAAAGAGGGTAAATTTCTCTTCTAGCTCTCTATCTGTCTATCTATGAAAGACATTCCACATTTATTTCCAATTTCTATTGAAAATCTGATTCTTCAGTTTTGCCGAAAACACTGCAGCTGGGACTACCTCTTTCTCAGGGAATGACAGTGAATTCAGGAGACTCTACCCCAGAACAGTTTCTGAAGCAGCTGGAAAGTGAGTGACTGCTTCTGAGAGTGAGTTAAAGCACTCAGGTGAGCTTCTAGCTCTGAATTGCCTCTCTGCCCTGACTAAATAGGTGCACTTGTGGAAATTTTAATGAAGAAAAAGTTTCCCACCTACCTTCTGCAGTGCCAGTACTGTGTTAGGGTTGCAGCATTTATACCAAATGGATTTTAAAATAGAGGCAAATGGTGTGACTCCAATTCCTGCTGCAATGCACACACTGACTTGGTAGTGGAAGACATCTGTGGTTGCAGATCCATATGGTCCGTCCACAGCCAGTCTACAGCAACAAGACATTTAGTCAAGGGTCAACAACACATGAAATGGCAGAAAGGTTAACATTTGTTGGGCTGCGTATTTTCAAAACTGAATTTCTGTTAAAATAAAAGAGAAAAGGCATGTTTTAGATGGCATAGAAGTTGCTCTTACAAATACATTTAATTTTCATTGGGTGCCATTTAATAGCAAAGCAACTGTCTTTTCTGAAATGAGAGAACAAGAGCACCCATGTGGATTTGGGGCTTGGCCATCTATTTAAGCATGCAATTGCAATTTTCTGGCTTTCTGGAATGTGATTAGTCATATAATTGCATGTCCAAATTTAGCTGTGGAATTTGCATATTTAATTACGAATTACTGAAAAGCATCCTGTTTTAGAGCTTTATTTGCTATATTATATATATCAAAGTAAAGAGGAACAGATTATATTAATAATTTTGAAAAGTTCTGTATTTGAGTTAAAGTAATAACAGAGAAGGCAAGAAAGAGGTCATCGTATGCAGGGAAACTATTATTTTCTGAGCTCTTATGTATTTCAGGAATACATTTTTGGCAATAATACTGTACTTAGTATCTGATGTAAAGGCAAAATGTGTAAGGGGAAATGCTTGTTTATGCTACTACCTCCTATAATCAATGTTGCTGATGCCAAGGAATTAATTTTGGTCAAAATTAGAGATGAAAAAGATTATTGAGTAATCAGATTCATTCCTTTAGCTACATGAAATGTAAATATGCACAGTACTTTGTAGTGCTCTTTCCAGACTGTTTTTATACAACATACATGCTCTGGAACATGATTTCACTAACATCAGTTAGTGAAAAAAGAAAGTTCTTTTAGAAAAAGTTCTCTTAGAAAAAAGAAGTTCTTTCTTTCTATCTTTCTTCCTTTCTTTTCTTTTTCACTCTTTCTCATTTAATGTTGTTTTGTGCTCTTTATTGCAGGAATCATCCTTAAAATTCATCTTAAATACTAGAGTCCTGAGCTTTTTGAACACTCAAAACTTCCTGTAAAATATGGTTCATTTGTGGTATATATGTAAAATGCCTAAGAAATGCTTTTAGGTAAGTTTCTATGTAGTGAGCTTCAGAGCAATTCTCATTGTTGTCAGTAGATTGAGAAAAAAATTGATCTGGAAGGAATTTCAAGAGATTGTCTAGTTTACCTCTGTGCTATAAGACAGGTTCAATTATTTCCAAATCATTCCTTAGAGAGATTTGTCTAGTAAGTCTGCTCCTAAATCCTCAGGTGACCGAGATCCCATCATTGGTTTGAATGCCTTGCTCAGCCATAGCTAGAGAGCTTAGCCAAATACAAAGCCTTAGAGAAGTAAGGAGGAGAAAGAGAAGAAGGAGAAACTGAGCTTTGCAACTCATTCATTTGATCTAGAGAGAATGGAGTAAGGTAGGAAGATAGTAAACAAAGTGACAAAAAAAAAATATTACATTTTCCAAGGAGGAGTAGAATATAGGGCTATAGACTCTAGGTATGGTTTGGATTGTCCATATTCTCTTAGTCCATGTCTACAATTTCATTAGAAAAAAAATTATACTTTTTGGGAACACAGGAGAAATATTTAGTTTTGAAAAAATATCCTTAATGCATTCTATGATTATTTTTAGAATTTAAGCATTTGCTGATCAGCATGATTGTGTAGTACTCCTGACTGTAACAGAAATCAGATTTTGGGACAATGTACTAAATAAGCAATTAAGTGAGCCAAAAGCCTGAAGAGGCATAATATGGAACTTGATTATTTTCATGGGAATAGTCAATTCTATGGTCTTATCTCCAAAATTAGTCAGAAATCACAACTAAATGTCTTTGCTACCTATATAAATGCATGTATTATATTTATTTTATATTTATTTTAATCTTTTTTATTAATTAAAATTGCATATTTTAATTTTAGAACCTTATCTAATCATTCAGTTGCTAGTTCTTCTGTCCTCTGCTCAATTTCTGCTGTATGTTATTTTTTAGTATAGTCACCAATTTGGTATTTATCTTTAGATATTGAAACTTGTCAAAAAGACCTGTTTTTTGCTTTATTGCTAGCTTACCTATTGAATTATTTCTTTTAGTATATTGCAAGAAAGCAACTGAATGATGTCATTAGTCACCCTAACAAGAATAAAAAGAAGAGTCTTTGTATATGACAGTGCTGTTAATTTCAACCCTGCATTGTGGCAAGCAACATTTGATAAGATTTTTCTCTTTTCTCATTTTTTACACTTGTTGTCAATCGCTTTGAACTATTTTTGCTCTAGTTCTGCTGAAATAGCATATTTCTCATTCCAGTTGCCTTTAACAAAGGCATGGCTTTCATTCCTAATTCTTATTAACAGATATGCAAGGACTGAAACAAACTTTCTTCTCTGTGCCCGCTCTCTAGTATACCCCTGTAGCTCAGTTGTGCCTGTAAGCTTTGCAGGGGGAGATAAGTCCCTCTGGTCTCAGGCCCTATACGCTCCATCAGAATTTAAATGATCCTGTGCTAGTCTCTTCTTTGCTTAAAATCTCCCCTATTCCTGCAAGTAGTGCAGGAGTAGATCTACATGGTTTGAATCCATTACACATAGAGCCAGAAGCTTAGCTGGTTAAGTCAGGATGACTCCATTAACTTCAGAGGATCCCTACTAACTTGCAACAACAAAGCATGAACCTTTGCTTGTATTAAGATGACACAGATAGCAGAATGTGAACACAAATAACCTTTATAAAGTAAAGTAGGGTTGAGGGAGGCTATTGAAAAGAAGTAAGGTTCAGGCAGAAGTGTCAGGGACTACCTAAGTAAATGAAAGGAAAAAAGGACTGGAATTTTGGATGGCAGGTGATGGGTGCCATCAGAGCATAAGCATACAGGCACAAAGCTAGTAGACAGCTTCCAGCATCATTTTTATTCACCTATTAAACACCTATTTGTCAAAATAGGTATCTTTAGGTGTAGATATAGATGTTAGAAGTCTAGATGGTAGCAACAGAGATAGAGGTATTAATAGGAACTTTAAATCTTGGATTAGTCATCACACGTTGGTAGCTGCTGACCCCAATTCATAGCTGTTTATTTGTGGGGTTTTATTGGCATAATGTTGTATTTATGGACCCGAAGTACAATCTAATACTGTATCATAAAGAACATACACAAAATTAATTAAAGTTAAAATGTTAACATTTATTTTAAAATGTAGAGGTAACATTTTAAAATTTATTTTTTATTATTCAAACCTTGGTAACATCCACAATTCCTTGAAAGCCTTTTCCTCTGCTCCGAAGGCCTTGAAAAGGGCTGCAGTCCAATCCCCGACAAGGCGTATGTGAACACTGAAGTAGTCCTCCTCAGGAGCTGAGGTGAGGGTGAAAGGGTGCCACTCCAGCAGTGAGACAGATGGGCACTGTAGAAAGATATATTGACCAGGTCCCATTTTAAAGCCATGTTTCTTCATGTGAAGCTCAAGGACTCCAGAGGAATGTGTCACCACCTAAACAATAATAAAAGGACATGTTTTATTTTCTTTCAGAGGAATAAATGTTTGTTTTCCTTAGGTTACAGGTGACTTTGCAATCATGTTGATGCAAACTGGGATGCACAGTGATTTTTAACCTGCAAGTTGCTGCCCAATAGCTTGAGAGCATGTACAGTATATCGTGGGGCAGCTTGCCTTCTGAGTGTAAGAGGGAGAGGAAAGGTTGTAGCAATTAAAAAATTTGTCAACTTTCTTAGTATAACCTGTGCAAAAGTATTTCTTAATTGATTAGAATAATCTCCCAGTTTTACTCTCATGTAACACCTCCAACATTATGGAATTATGAAGAAAAAGGCAAGGTGAGCTCAATTCTAATATACTTTTATAAAGTGGTAATCTCAGTTAAGCAGCAGTTTTATGTATCACACATAGTATATTGAGATTCTCAGATCACAGCCACTCTGTGAAATCAGCAGCAAGACTTATCCAACCTGCTGTTCCCCTCACACAAGATACACCTGTTTCTGATCCCGAGCTTGATAGGTGTGGACTCGCTGCTTCAATAGCATCATTCTACATCCATTCTGCTGTGACTTACATAGGCCCTTGGCACATAGAGATATTTACAGCTGGGAGAAATTGTTACAGTAGTATTAGTGAAGCTTCTACTATATATGTTAACTGATAATATAATCCTTCATCTCCTTGGGAGCCTCCATATTTTAAAGTAAAAACAGTGTACTACTGAAGTCGAGGTCGTCTCTGGCATTAACTGCACTGGAACATGGTTTTAGTTCATTGAAAAGAGAGGCCCTCTGCACAAATATTTGTGTTATGGTGGTGTAAAGTCTCGTACTTCATTAATCAAATTTGGTTCCATATGGAATACTCTTATGGACTTGCTTTTGGAATAAATGCAAAGCCTAAAATCAATACTTGGCTGAAACCATGGTAATGATGGAAGAGTTGCTGAAGCTAGGAGTGAAAAATGATGTCCTAATATAGAAAAGTTACCTATAAATGATAAAGAAGTCATTGACATAATGTTTTTTTC
Source organism: Pseudopipra pipra (assembly GCF_036250125.1). Taxonomy (NCBI): domain Eukaryota; kingdom Metazoa; phylum Chordata; class Aves; order Passeriformes; family Pipridae; genus Pseudopipra; species Pseudopipra pipra. The sequence goes on from NC_087551.1 coordinate 53,372,762, forward strand.
CTTAATGCAGACATGCAAACTATGTTACATACCTTAGTAATGACCACCTCCTGCTGAAATCTCCAAAGCCTAACAGTTCTTTCACAGATATACAACACCATAGGGCTTAAAATCCACTTCCAAGCCTGTAGAAAATTGTGTATTAAAAAAACAACATTTATTTGAATGTCTACAAAAATACTTTTCTGGTTTAAATCAGCAGGTAACCTAAAATGAAATTACTTGATTTTCTTCTGTGATTTTTTGGTTTGTCTTTCTCAGTAGAGTATTTTTGCTGCTGCTATAGCAGTTCTGGCTTTCTTGTGGAACAGACATATGGGACTCCCTCACAAACACACCCCAAAAATGATGCTAACATCCATCTGTACTCTGGCCAAGAAGAGTCCTTTAAAATCTTTTCCAACTAAAAGGAAAAATGATTAATCTATTTAGGTGTTACATATAGATGTCATTGGACTTGAAGCCGTATAGATGCATACATTTATACAATATTACCCATAGCCTTACTATTTTTCTTCTCTTCAAAGTCTAAAGTATTTTGGAGAGGTCAGATAGAAATAACTCTTACTATCAGCTGTGAGTTTTCTGATGGTGCATGAGAAAATATTAAGTCCCAAATATTCAGTTAGAGGCATGGGATACATTTCCATTTAATCCATTAGTCAACTCTGTATCAATAAGTGATTTGATTTTTTTTTTTTTTGATTTAGGATACTAAACTGGTCATACTTTAAGTATTGCAGATGATTGCTGTACTTATACTTGCTAATTGTATGTAGTGATCACTGTAACAATCAGAGATTCTTGGCTATTCAAGTATACTAGCTGATGATTTCCCTGAGTTGCACTGATAGCTAAGATAATTAGATGTAATTGAATCTTCATGATTTAAAAATAATCTTTTTCTTTTTTCTGAGAAGAGATACTGTTTTATATCCACTTTTGTTAGTTACACAGCTCGTTCTAGCAAACCGAATACTCCACAATCATGTAGCTTTTCAAATCTCCAAAGAATAACTTTACTTGCTGAAACATTGACTTTGCTCCACAAGCTGGGTAACAGGGGTTATAAAGTATGTTTTATGAGAAGCAAGCCGTAAAATTATGTGGCTTCCTTAGAAAGTGCTAAGAGAATGGAGCAGCAATTTCCCAAGGTTAAGTCTTGAAAATTAAATTTAAAAGAAACCTGCATGATTTAATAATGGAAAGAAACCAGCATAAGCCAAAAGATTCTCAGTTAAAGCAGAAACTCAACATATCCGTTGTCCCTAAATACTACAGGTGTCTCTGCACAGTGGGTAATCTTATGTTTTGAATATATTTGCATATATCAAGCAACAATAATGATGAGATCTGTTTTTCCTCCCTTTCATTTGTGCTACCTGTAAATAAAAGCACGTGACAGGAATGATAAGGTTGCAGGCTACCCTGTGCGAGAGCTCAGCTGATATTTTAAATGTGCCATTTTTCCAGTGCAATGGAGCATTCAATCCAAGATGTCTTTTGGCTGGGTTGGGACAACAGAGCATCCACCAGGAGCGATAGGCTCCTAAGAAACATGGCTCTGGCTGGCTAATCAGGTCATTAGTATTCTTGCCCAAGTAGTGTTTCCTTCTGTAATGAGAATGAACTGAGATGGGGCAGTGATGGCTCAGGAGAGGCTATGAGGGTAAAAGTTAGGTGCCCCAGGTGCAAGAGAAGTGCTTCATCACCCTCAGCAGGAGCCAGATTGGGCTCCTTCCTACCTAGTGAAATATGAAGCAGGGGAGCAGATGTGGCATGACTGAGAGAGAGACTCCAGCATGGTAGCCTCCCCCAGGAGCCATGGCCAGCGGGATGTGCACTCCTGTCACTTCACACAACCCCAATTGTGCACAAGGCAGTCCCCTCCCTGCTCAGTCCCACCTGTGCCTGCCCCTGCCAGTGCTGCAGAAGCCTTACCATGGCTTTTTAACCTCTGAATAGATTTCTGCTATTTATCTGTGGTGTCTAGCAGGTATCACACCACAGCACATTACCCATCCAGCAAGGCACTGTTCATATAGATGATCTATATACCATATAGTATTATTACAATTCATTTAAAGTAATGTGACTTTTCAAGTATGGCCCTGGGTAGGCAGGAAAGTGTGACAAAATAGGTTTAACACAGAGAAGTGGAAGTTCTTTCCAGCTAGTTTTATGATAATGAATGTCAAGACATGCTATTGGAAGCAGGCTTGTGTCTGTATTCATGGTGTGCAGCCATGTATTGATTTTTATGGTGACATTGTAGCTGAAATTTTTAGAGAGGCATTCATTTTCTCATTAATATGCAGGTTGGATAGTGGCTAACAATAGTTTAGTTTAAGAAAAATCTATGTCAGCCGTTAAAAGAGCTACCAGACACTGAATGCTAATTTTCCTCCTTTAGGATTTCTTTTGGTATGTTTTCTCTTTTTGGAAGAAACAACAAAAACTTGCATATGAGCAAGCTAAATCTTGAGCTGAAAATGTTGAATGATTTTGTTTGTATGCAAGACATCTGACATACTGTACAAATCTGCTACTTAATTACCCCCTGTGGATTTGCAATCTTGTTCTAGCAAAACCACCCTTCCATGGGACATTTTTCCTGCCTTTTGCCTTTCCCTTTCATAATTCATTGTTTCAAATTCTCTCCTTTTTACCTAACTTAAGACATCAAGGCTGGACAATATGAACCGTGTGCCCCAAAGCAAGGACATAATTTTCTCTCCAGCTTATTCTCCCTTGGTATTTAAACTGTCCATACTACAGTACTATTAGTTAAAATAGTAATATTAATTTGCATCCCTAGCTTTACAGTCCCATTGTATTTCCATGTCTCTACCCTCATAAGGTTTTCTCTTGGAGGCTATCTTTTGTGCAATGAATACATCAAGGATATTGGTGATACTGAATACTTCAAAATAAATGTACGCAACAGATTTAAATAGAGAACAATGCTGATATTCATACCCTTCAAAGAGAATGTTCACTAACTAAAGGGTCTTCCAAAAATAAAAATCAGTATTAATGACACCAAAATTGTATACAACACTCTTCATCTGTACCTGTCTATATTGATTATAAAGGAGGTTGGGATCACTATCTTAATGCATGGGGAGAAGTCATGGAACAGGAATGTGAAACTACTCTCTAAATATGACACTAAGTGCCAGTCACTGGCATACGCTCCAACCCCCTGCTTCCTAAGACATTTAGCCTCCCAAGGAAGGACATAAAGTTAAAAACAGAAGACAAACATCACTCTTACCACAGGTTTATTGCCGGAAAACTGAGGCAAAGGGCACTGAGTGGCATTCTCCCATTCCCAGTAGTGATCTTTACAGTAAGTGACATTGTGAAGCAGCAGACTCTGAGGCGTCTGACCTCGGACAAGCTGACTTAAAACAAAAATGTTCATCAGTGATATGCTTCTTTCCAAGGTTTCTGTGCATCTCTAGGTTTTGCACTAGTAGTCAAATGCCAATTGTGAGATAAATGAGAGTTCAAGAACTGGCCATTTCAATCCTGTTCTCTGTCCTGTTCAAAATACCTTTCCTTTAGTTTTGCCATGACTTTTTGACCAAAGGCAAGAACTGTATTATAGTATTAGTATACATCAATGCAGCTGAACTGCAGAGAGTCCTTGCATAGGAAATGTACATTTTGCAGTATGTGGCAAAATTTGATTTCCAAGTTCTCTGGAGCAGGTTCTTTGACCTCTGTATTTGAGCATCTGGTATTGTTTAGTAAAATGATAAAATTTAATAGTGGCAAACCTCTCTTTCCTTTACTGCTTTCTAAATACATTTTTAAAAGCTACAAATAAAGTTGGAGGAGTGTAATTAGATGTATACTCTCAAAACATATTAAATTCTAGCTTCTTTACTTCTGAGAACGTTAATGATGTGAATTTTTCCAAAGACATCAATCCTGAGTGTTCAGTTTAAATGGGTTTCAGCTGGTGTTGATTATGGTAGAGAAGGAAGATTTTATGAGAAAACCCTGTTTTTTTTCAAATTGTTTCTCTCAATTTTCCATTCCATAGTTAGTTTGGCTCTGCCACCAGTTCAGACAGAAACACAGAAAAGTAGGTAGGCTTGAGTGAGTTTTGTTTCACCACCTGGGAAGGACAAAGAAGTGGGAAATGGATGAAACCTTGGGTTTTGACTCCTTTTCATAAACAAGGTAGTGGTAGGTATGTGCTGGGACCAGAGGAAACTGCTCTGTTGCAGTGCACTCCCAGCCTGGAGCAAATAGCTCATTCATTGAATGGTATTGGTAGGGCTGTTAAATAAGTGTCCACTTTTCAGGGAAGTCTCTTGCTGAGGAATGTTGTTCAGCTAGCTAGGTAAAGGGAGCTTACAAAGCTGAAGGTTTTAAAGGGTTCATCATGGTTGTTTGAAGTTAGATTCTAAAAGTTCTGCCAGACAGAGAGGACAGGGGATTATTTTAATCAGGCTGGGATACAGTTTACAGCATTTGTTTGCAGCTCTGTCTCACAGTGTTTGCTGGCAGCTCTGCCTCTGTAAATTGACTAATTAATTGGGCCAGTTTCAGGAACGCTGAGAGCCAAAGTGGATGTGGCAACTCCCAAACCACAAGGAAAGAGGTGAGAAAAGTAACACACCACAAAATATTGTACTGGCCTGTTGCCTGCCTCATGGTGATGCCATCCATGTACCTCCAGAAAACAGAAACATACACACAGTGCTGTGGGTTTGAAAGTTCCTCTGTGTCAAACAGTAACGGTCTGTATGTATTTTAGGGGTGGGCAATATAATCTGAATGTGTGAAATAGATATAAAAAGTGTATTATGATAACAAGGACAGGCTGATGGGGTTTTTAGCAATCTGGTCTAGTGGGAGGTGTCCCTTCCCATGGCAGAGGACTTGGAGCTAGGTGATCATTAAGGTCCCTTCTAACACAAACCATTCTGTGCTTCTGTGAAAACGGAATGACTGCCCTCAGATCTGAAAAGCTTTACTACTGATTGCAGCCATGTGTACAATAGCTAGTAAGCAGGAAAAGATCTGTGTTTCATCTCAAACTGTGTACATATACCCCATGTAGTTTATGCAGACACCTACCCCATACCATGGATTATTAAACCAGTGAAGAAAACCACAAAGAGGTGATGGGTATACCAGAACACCTCATAGCATGACCTTCTGATGAGCTCAGTGGATGAAGTCATTATTAGAATTAAAGCCACAGTTATCACAACTCCAGTTATTCCGGCTATGGTGGTTAGTACTTCTCCTGTTGTGTTCTAGAATAAGAATACATTATTAGTATTAGTACTAGTAGTTGTTGTTATAATTGTTATTTTTATTACTATTTCTTTTACTGTTACTATGGTTACTGTTGCTGCTATTAGATGTGATGGCAAAATCTAAGATATATTTTCAGCATAGAAACAAAACCAGAACAAGACATGGAGGCAAGACAAACCTTCATTTTATCACAGAACAGCACAGAAAACCATCCCTCTGCTCCATTTCCACTCAGGCTTATCCCAAACAGATATGTAAATGTTTGCTGACCCTTATTTGTTTCAGGAATCGAAAGGAGGAAATTAGACAGTCTCATTAGGACTTTTATCAATTTTGTTTACATAAAAGGGCCTCAGAAAAAAAAAGAAAAATTATTAGGGAAATGAAGAGATTAGACCTAGAAATGTAATAAGCAAAACAGCATTAGAAACCAGCTTATTCATGTGAGTGTGTTAAAGTGAGGTGCTAAGACACCTGCAACCACAAAGGTGGGGAACTCTTTTGTGCTTACTTTACTTCAAAGTAAAGTAAGGTTGTAGCAAAGTTGTAGGGTTGTAGCAGCCCTGAAATGGTGCACAAAAATGGCATACTCTCTTCTATTTAGACAACATATCTTGTTTACTTGTTCCTTTCATTTATCTGGAGATAGATTGCATAATACTTGGGTTTATTTTTTTAAAGACATATTTATTTTTATGCTTTTCAGTGATGAAATGTTAATATGCTGGGCTAGAACAAGTTCCTTCCTGTTCATGACTCACAGACATCAGCACAGGTCTGGTACATCTGTCTAAACCCACCAAAATAAACTAAAGTGAGAGTGAAGGGGTATTTTGAACACAACAGTCAGATGCTGGTTGCAGTTATAAAGTGCACATTGTGAAGAACGATGATAAAAATCTCACATGCAAGATGAGAATCAAACTAAATGTGCCAGCAGAGTGTAAATGAAGTCCCCATTTGGCCTGCAAAGCATGTATATCTGTTTTCCTGGTGCTGATGCACAGGAATGCAGGAGCTCAGCATGTCTTCTGGGTCCTGAGTTGGTTCTACAGCTTAATACACTAGAAGAAAAAAAAACACCCTATATTGTACTTGTAAAGTGCACTTATTTGATATGGAAATCCTAGAGGTGAGAAAATTCCACAATGCCATTTTTACAGTCACTTTTTACAGTAAAATCATTCTTTCAAATGTTCACGCTTGACAGCACACAGTACAGTTTCAAATTGGTACCTGTGAAGAGTGTGTTCAGATCCTATTACATACTAACAGGATTGATCTAGGTGATATTTTGAACATTTCCACTACAGTGGCTAGTTTGAATGTTGAGATAAAACAAGGAAAAATGTCAGAGACACTTAGTACATTACTTCTACGGGAGTAGGATGAAACTGAAAAGAAAGCCTGAGTTGTTGATCTCAGAATTTATTCTCTGAAGTTAGAAGCAATCTTTGGTTTGCTTTCCTTCATAATTTATGAATTCTGAGTGTAGCTACTGAGACACAAGTGGGTGATAAAAGAAATATAAATATTAGAGGTTAGAGTAAAATCTAGGCTGTAAATTGAAAGGCAATTGTGGAGTATATTACTGGGAAAGGATCTCGAAAATTTCTAGCCTACCTCCTCAAGGGTATTTAGGATCTTAATGCTAATTAGAGGTCTACCTCACAATTATATCACCATGGGAATGCTCAGTGGAGAAAAAAATGCATACTGAAAGATGGTAAGTTCCGGTTCAGAGCCGTGAGCTTTGTTCTGCTCCTGAGGATCATGTCACGTGCATGCAGTGAAAGTGGTCACTGGGTGTACTGAAAGACTGTGCAGCTAAGCCCTTAGCTTACTGTCCTCTTTTGATAAACCTGACTACTTTGTCTATACTAACATGGAGACTTTTCTATTCATACCATTGACTGCATTAATTTGCTTGATTTTCTTCAAATTTGAGAATTGTTTACTTGTTTGCTTTGAAAGATGAAAAAACCCACACTATCTAAACTGGAGAGGAACTAAGAAAAAGCAGAACAAGCCTTGCATCTGGAAAGTACTATTGAATCCTATCGAATGGCTGTACAGCCACTTTGTTTCTTGTTTCAGTGGAGAGCATCGCTGGTTGACAGAGCCCCTCTCTGTGGTGTTCAAGTAGTCCTTATTTCATGCTGACTATGTGGAAATTTTCTAAAGAGCAGAAACAATATTATGGTCATCTCACTAGGGCCATTTCAACCCTGGAATATGTAACAGTATGCAACAGGATACACAAAGAAACATATAACATAAATGTGATGTGTACTATAATGGAATAAGGAAAAAAAGCTTATTAACTTTTGCATGGTTTGCATGCCTACCATGCAGAAAGGCTCTGCTTTTTGTTATATTATAAATATTATAAGGAAGAGTTTATAATGCTGTTGGGGTGTATCCAAGGAAGTGGACAGGAGGCACAGTCACTTCTTTCCCCAAAGCAAGCAGAACCATTTATTTGCAGGGTTGAGAAGCCAGTAGTCCTGCTAGGCTCTGAAGAGCACACAGCAGCACCAGCTTCCCCCTGCACTGCTTCCTATATGCAGCAAGCCTCTGCATGGTTTTGAATGTGCTCTTTCCTGGGCAGCCACACTCTACATGTAACAAGGCAGAATCAACTCCCAGGTTGCAAAGATGCTGCACAACCATGGGGAGAGACAAATAGTAAATGTGAAAAAAAATACTCTGAAGTGCTATTGCTGTTTGTTTTTTTCTTTCTGAAAAAAGGTTGTGTTTGTTCCATGTATTGATAATTAAGTTTTGAGTTTTTTTAAAATTCTTTGCAGGTTCATTTAATTGCCTACTATTCACAACACTCCTTATCCTCCCCCCACCAGCTGCCTCCTGACAAACTAATTAAAATACTGTAGACATTTCTTTGAGCTGAGTAACCTGAAAATTGCAGCTCTGAGTAAGTGTTTTCAGCTGAAATTGAGGTTAACCTTTGGCAGCACCTTCTCGCTCTGGTTAAAAGGCTTTGAAATACAGTTTTACTGACAATAGAATCCACAGAGGAAAACTTTGTAGATGAGAAAACCAAAAAGTGACAGCTTACTGTTTCATAGGTCCTGATTGGGTTCAAGTAGCTTTCATTTGGGCTCTTGCCAAGACCAGAAAGTTTATTCCGTAACTCCCCAGCTTCTTTTGACTGGCTAGTATGATACCGCTCGATGTTGATCAAGTGGGCAACAATATGGATGGCTGCATGAGAGAAAGAGTAGTGTGAAATTACAGACACACTTGTGTGTGTCCACAGCACCAAAAGGAAGTTCACTATGCACACTGTGAGCTATTTGAAAAGCTTGGGCATAAACTATGAGTTTTGCTTGGGTTAAGCTGACAATAAAAAGAGAATTTTATCAAATACATGTCTAATTTGAAGCAACTGCTTCCCATTGGAGAGGACCAGCTCCAACGTCACCTCCCAGGTTTACAGTCAAGTGTCCTGCAGTCTTCAGTGTCATCACAAGGGGCCTCTTGCGAGTTGATGTAAAAGTGTGTGCCACTGATTTTGAATTGTTCAAAATTAGGTAAACTGATTAAAATTCGTATTTTTTTATTAATATACTGGAATGTGCAATGGTTTACCCTTGCTACATGGGACACTGAGTTGACTGTTTTAATCATGGACCTGTTTGCAACTTGCACTACTGATCTTTAAGAGATGCACTTAAAATCCGTTCCCTATTAACAAGCATTATTTTATCTAGACGGAGCCTGGGGAAGCCACAGGAACTATGATTTTAAGGGAGAATTGTGAATTACAATGTTAGATCTGATTTGTCCTGAGCATCATACATTGCCTCTGCTTCTGGCCTGCTCCCAAAAGGTATATGAAATGGTCAATTTAGAAAAATGCCTCAGACTGAAGTAAGAACTCTCCCATAATTATTTTCCTGGGTGGAAACAGGATTATTTCAAGAGTGGAAAAGGAAGAAATTTGTTTTATTACTGGCTAACATAGATAAAATCACAAATAAGATAGGTACAGAATTTCATTTTTCAGTATGAGAGATTCTCAAATCCATTACAGGAAAGCTGTAACTAATGCAAAATATTAAAAACCAAAGGATGAAAAAATGACAATGAAAAATAATTATATGTTTACAGCAGAACTATTAGGATATGCTATTTCTAGTTCTTATAATTAGCTTGCTGTTATCATCTCTCCTTCTATCTGTTTCTGTCCCTGACTATTTAAAAAAACCTGTCTAAAAGGCAGTATTTGTAGTAAACCAAATATGATCTGCTTCCCTGAACAATATTCTCTCAAAAAAGATTCTTTTTTTCTCTTTTCTCCTCTCTTTTCTCTCATCTCTCTTCTTTCTTCCCTTATTTTCTTCTTTTTCCTTTTTTTTCTGCTTTCTTTCTTCTTCTTCTTTCTTCTTCCTTTTTCCTTCTTTCCTCTTCCTCTTGTTTTTTTCTCCCTTTTTTTTTAATTGTAACTACATGCATGAAAGTAATGTCTTACTGTGCCAGTCACTGTATAATCATGGATGAAAACACAGGATTAAATGCATAAGGACTTTGGTATTGCTAAGTCTTTTATGTGCCTACCCACTTACTGAGCTCCCTCATTCTATGTGCTGGAGTCCAGCTCCTCTGCAGCACCTGGGGAGAGCTGTGTGCATGGGAATATGTGTTAAGGTAGGATGCTGTCCATGGAAGTGTTTAAAGCAGCCAGTGCAAAAACGTAGAACATTGCACTCTTCCCCCCACCAGTAGGTTATCCCAAATGTCCAGGCTGGAAAGAGACTATTTTCACTCTGTACTTATGTGGTGATCCTTCTAGAGCTGTAGATGTGCTGTTGTTGCTTGATTGTCAAGGTTGCACTTCATCCAAAATGTCATATTAGCTTCGGGACTCCGCATTGCCACTTATTGACACCTGCTTCACCTCATTGCCTCGTGCTTAGACATTTACTGGGAGATGAAAGACCTACTTTAAAATCCTAGTTACATTAAATTTAAAGTAAGGCTTTAAACCAAATCACATGTCCTAGTCACTGGGCCGACTGATTATTGTCTTTTGAGCTGTATCCTGATGAAACCCATAATAAAAATAATCAAATATTTATTGACACAGTCATCACAAGTGAATATTCTGAGCACCCAAACTGCAAAATCAAGCTCCTATTTCTTCTGAATCTTTGGCCCAATAAATAATAAGTTATTTATACAGGCTGCAATAGCTTCAGTAGAATAGAGACTGAATCCAAATGGGTATGAACTGCACAGAGATAAAATGAGCTTGGAAATTAGAAGACAGATTCAAGCCATCAAAGGAATGAGACTCTAAAATAACCTTTCAATAAAGGGGATAATGAGATCAAGCAATCTAAGCAGCTTTCAGCTGAAGGTTGGTCATTTTATGAAAGAGTGTCTATGATGTGACTGTGAGCATCAGAGGGTATTGGATTCAGTGATCGGGCATGTCCTGCACACGCTGTTATGGATAAGGTGCTGCATGTGAAACAATCTGGCTAGCATCCAGTGGAAGATGCTTCCCAGAGTCTGCACATGAGGGTGCTCCCAGCACCTCAGCAGCTCTGAAGAAAGGTTACACCAGACCACAAGCAGTGAGTGAGATGTGTGAGTTCTGACTGTCAAAACCCAAAAGCTCAAGAAGCTCTGAGCTGCACGGTTTAGGTGGCAGCTGTGTGGGGGCTGTGGCAATCTGTTCCCCAGTGTACAACTGATGTATAAGCAGTATATAAACACTGTTGATGTATTTAAGTGTAACAGCACTTTCAAGTGCTGAGTGGGAAGGGAGGAACTGTTGCTACAAGGGTCTTCTTTCAGAACAGATGTGTTGGCCTGGTAAGGATGTTATCAGGTCCCGCTGGAAGGGAACCAAGTCATTGCTTTATGAGATCCTGATGTCTTTGACATGTAAAAGAGCTCACTTGCAGGACAGGAGTTTGGAGTAACAGACTGCTGTCTTTGGTAAGTTGTGGAGTTACATGCTGAACATAGTCTGGTACTGGACTACGAGAAAGAGGAGAGAAAACTTTCAAAGGATGGAAAGTCCTGACAACGAATCTCTGAGTGGACTTCTACTAAGCAATTTTATTTTGGCGTCCACTTATGATTAATGTAACTTGGGCCTCTTGCCCTCTATACCTGCAGGATGCTCTTTATAACTCTGATGTAATAGTCACCATAGCCTTGGGACCATGTGAGTTTCACACAGTTATGATCCATAGCAGTGGTTTACCAAGGGTTCCCTACAGACTCTCAGCTGGAGGTTTTGGACTATCCTTGCTAATTTAAAATAGCCACATTGATTAGATGTGGAGGTTTGAATCTGTGTTCCTAGTAAAACACACTCTCTCCCATCCACCTCCCGAACAATAGATTTTTTTTTAAGTGATAGTGCAAAATGTGAAGCACTCACATGAAATGATGGCATTTCTGTTATTTAAAGGGCTATAAAACATTACACTTTCCTCAAAGTGCAGGGTTGTACGTGATTTGTACGAATTCTAGTCATGTCAGCAGTGACAGAAAATCTAGTGCTATTTAGTATATGCTGAGTGTTGAGAGTAAAATGAGGTGGTAGTTTCCTCCAGACAGACAGAGGTTCACATTTCCTAACAGAGTATTTCTCATCTTGGAAGAAAAATAATGGGTTAAATGGATATAGTTTCTCAAGAAAGTCTCAAGCCTAAGGTTTAATGAAGAGTAGTCATGTTGCAACTTTTCCCTGGAGGAAGAGATCCACTTTCTGCAACCTAACCTAGTAAGATTTTTCTGCAATCCATTAAAGGACACTGGTTTTTCCATCTGTATATTGTTCTGTTTCACTATAAGTGTTTCTGTCAATGGAAACATCATCTTCTTTGGGATTTACTCCAACGTGCCTTCTGGGTGGCTTCTCTCCAGCTTTCATCTGACAGGTAGAGGATATTACAAGTGTAGAAGACTTCCGGAATGAACAGGAGAGTTGTTTTTTTGGTTTTTTTCTGCAAGTTTTCTGTAGTAGATTTTAATGTCTAGCACATAATGATACATTGAAAAATATTACCATTCAAACTAATGATGTACTGAATATGTTAGTTTACCTGAGTCTTCCATGATCTTACGTATTGCCTGGCATGTTATTAGATTAATACTTCTGATGGTTTTTCATGTGCTGCCAGCAAAAAGGATGCACTCTAAAAATTAATTATAGCTGGATGGTAAGAGTAATGCAAAGATTTAATTCCATTTTCAGTGCGGTTCATTTAATGTACAATGGTTGTAGCAGACTAAAAAGTCTGGCACTGAACACATTGCCATTAACTAAAATATTTTACATCCCTAAAGTGCATTTTCTGAAGGTTTGCAGTGTATAGAATTTACTAAGCAATTCCAAAATTAATATGCAGATTTCTGAAATCTGAGCTTACAACAGTTGGGTTTTTTTTTTCCCTGCACCACTTAGATAAGTTAACCATGAGGGCAAAGTTTAAGGTACTACATCTCAGGATTTTCAGTTCAATTTTTCCCTCATTCTGCATGACCAAATATAACATATGAAATAAATCATTCAACCTTTCAAACAAAATCCTTTTTCATAGTGTTCATGAAGACTGAAGGATTTTGACTGTTGTTTATAACAACATCTGGAACCTCTGAAGCACTTAACATACATTAATTTGTATTTGACCCTGAGATGTTCTATCTAGTCCATCTCTGAGATCAAATAAAAGATTTTATTGGAAGGAGAGGGAGGAATAGGATTGCTATTACAGCATGGTGTTTACTGTAGATATTCTTAAATACAAAGAGATGTAATTAAATTATCTTGAAAGTCTGGTCAATTTAGCTACTCTTATTCAGCCAATTGTGCCTTCAGTGAAGCATGCATGACTCTCATTGAACTAAACAGAAATTGCATGTGTTTATCTGAGGAAAGATTTCACTCTTTCTTTTTCTGCATGCCTGTACAGGATAATAATCAAATTGAAGCTTGCTGCTAGAAGTTAAATGTTTTGGTTAACCAGCCTATCATGATAAAGTAAAAGGGTCAAATCTCAGCCTTTCTGCCCACACTGAAGAGAACAGCTTTGCAAGCAGATAACCGAGACACGGGGAATTCTGCCCCTGATCAAGCTTGAGTTCTTTCTGCCACCCACTGCCTCATGCCATTTCTGGTTACACAAAACCCTTAATTCAACTACATGTTGTCTTTGTGGACTAAAAAAAGCACACGCTGTGTAAAAATCACAGTAGTGACCACACACATACTTGCATTGGATTTTTTTTTTTAAGCATGGTTATAAACATCAAAGAAGAACATGACTTGGATCATTTTTTATCTTAGCTGGAAGCTTATAATCTTTAATTTAATATAGTTTCCTTCCTAGTGCTTGCACTAAATCTGGATTTAAACAATCTGACTGGAAAAAAAAGGAAGTTTAATGGAAGTTTGATTTTCTGTAATTTCTGGAAGTACAACACTGAGATATCAGCTAAACCTCTTTGGAAGATAAGCATCTAGTTCCCTGAAAACTTAGTTGCTTACACAAAAATGTGACTCAGATCACCAAAGCTCTTCTCATAGTCTACCAAAAAGTGGTTGAAAATTGAAAGGTTTTCTAGTATTTTTAGCTATAGATTTTTCAGTGCTTGTCAGAAGCCAAACACACCTGGCATCACCGTACTTCTATCTGCATTTTGCACGTTTTTAAAGAAAATCACACTGCCGGAATTGCTGTTCTTCCCCTATTTTTCTTTAATTGCTTAAACTTTATTAATATCATAATTTAAAGATTGTTGGAACAAAATATCTATATAACCTTTTTGCAAACATCAATACAATGCAAGAATCAGTTTATTCTTTAAGATGTGCACAACATGTCAAAGCAAAAAAAAAATCCCCCATAACTCTACCCACTTCAGAAAATGTATGAATGTACTTTCTTAAGAGGGTAAAAACAGTAAGAGGGAGGAGTTGTACAAAACTTTATTTGCTATCCTTTGTAGGTATCTTTAAGTTTCAGACCACTGCTTCTCAACTGTAAAGTTGCTTTTGCATTAGAAAGCAGAGAATTATTTGCACTGATCAAACTGAGAGTGCATGAAACTCTGATTTTATTCTAGTAAGGTTACGACTCTATAAGGAAGATTTATTAGTGTCTGAATAACTCCCAGACAGCTCTTATCACAGACAGGCATGCAGAACGCAGAAAGCCAAAGTAAGCAGAATTCCCTTTACTGAATTTTCAATGATGCCCTTGATTATAGATAGCATTGTTTACTCTCTCTCTTTCTTCCAGCTTCCCTGTTCCACTATTCTCTAATTATATCCCTTTATGACCTGACCAATTAAAGCCTGCTCTTGAATTTGTATTGGACGTGATGAAAAATTAAAGGTGCAGATGTACTTTTTCCAGGGCCACGCACACCTCAGCTGAGCTGGCTGCCTGTTAGAAACCAGACAATACTAATGTTGCACTGACTATTTTTAGCACGCCATTAAATAAATATGCTGGAATAACACCACCTGGCAAGCCGAGATGAATACATGTTACTTAAATAATAAAGGAGTCTACGATTTTATATTGGGAGGCTAAACTTACTGATCTGATCTTCAAATTGGTTTAACTTCTTGCTGTCACATTTAGGCTATTGATCATAGAGGGGAGAACATTCATTTAACTAGGAATTACTAATTTGCAATAGACTAATAGGAGTTGACTATGTTTTTGTGTGATAAAAGGCAGTATAGGTAGAACTTGGATAAATAATGTGTCAGTTGAGAGGAAAATGGCATCTATTTACACATCATTTTAACAGTGTTAGATTTTATTAAAAGGGATTCAGTTTACTTGTGGGTACCTCTTTACTCTGAAACATTGCTTTTCTGTCACAATGTGTGCTGTAGACTTTTTTTTAAAGGAATTTTAAATTTAATTTCAGGCAATTGAGTTTCTGGCTGTTTTTTACCCAAGTCTGGCTATACAGCGATGTAATGTTTTCCTAAATATGATAGTTTTTTCTCACTTGACTGTTAGGGAAGCACGAATTCATAAGTTGTCATGCTTCGTTCATTAGACCTCCCCATACTGTGTTTTCTTCCTGAAATATCTTATCAACTATTTGTCCATTTTATATTTTATAAAAAAAACCAACAAAACCAACACAAATAACAACCCAACAATGAACACTCATTTTCTCCCTAGAGAGTGATAGAATAAAATGGTAATGCCTTCTGTCATTTCACATCAGCTCCTGTGTCTTTTTCCTTGGAATTACTGAAGCCATAAAGTAATCACTTTTCTGATAGACTTGCACTTCCCAAACTGTCCACCCTTAATGCACTAGGAAACATTTTAATATGAATGTAAAAGCCAAAAACAAGAAAGGTTTGACTGTGCAATTTTGCTTTCTTTTTGGAGCCTGACCTATTATACACCAAGTAGAAGTTGGTTAATTTACATTTCAGGGTTGGTTTATTATTTAAAGAAGCAATGTTGCATTCTGTAGGAATCTGTTTTATGCTGAAACTGAGTTCTAATAAATGAATGGACATGACAGATAAGTAAATCATCATAGTACACAACAAGATGAATGTTTGCATCCCCTAGTCTTCTCCTCTGAATTCTTTACCATGACATGCAAAAGACAAACTTTAGCTATTGATTCCTATTGGCAATCCTGACTTCATACTCTTGTCTCACTGCATGAGGACATTAACAGCCTATACATGCAAAAGCAGCTCCCTCATGCAGGCTGAAAAAAATATTGAGACCAAGATCCACCCTGACAGCCTGGGGGTAGAACTGTTACCCTGCAATGTCTTATGCTTGCAAATAGCCCTGATTAATTCCTCTGTCTCCTTCACATTTTCTAAGAGAACCATCTGCCTCAAATACCTCTCCATCTCTAATGCTCTCATGTCCTTCTTCATATTTGCTTTTGTACATTCTTCTCTGCACATCCCTCTTCCTCATGCTGTCTCCTGTTCCCCTAGTCTTCTAAATTCCTACAAGCTTCAATCTTCTCCAGGTGATTTAACTACTTGGAGAGCAGGAAGGTGCTATTCTTCTTCCCAGTCAGGTAAACAAACATCTATAGCTCTGTAAGTCACTAGGATCAGGAGAAGAGATACATTTTGATCTTATGATCCTGTTTTTCCCTCAAGGGGGCTATTAGTTCCCTGTGTCCATCACCTACTTAAAATAAATATGTAGGAATTCATTGGTTTTTTGAGACAGATACCTCTCTCAAATTCAGATTAAATTTATTATCTAGTTGAAAAATTATTGAAGAGGTATTGATGGAAAGATGTGTGGTGTGACTCGTAAGCATCACTTCCTCAGGAAATCGGACAGTAATGCTGTGTTATCTCCCCAAACATCTACACTCAGGGATTTAATGAGAGTTATTTGCACTAAATGTTAAGAGCACATAAATTGGTCAGATTAATTACGTGGCAACTGATAGTTACTATCCAGGTTGAAAGTTTACTGCCTTAATAGTCAAACTTTTTTCAAGCACAAAAGGTTGCAAATGGTTAATCAGATGGGACTCCTACACATATTTAAAACTGCAGTCAACAAATGATTGCACTAAAATAGCATGTCTCAGAGCTGATGGGGATTACAGCATTAGGCAGAATCACTGTGAAATTCAGAACAGTTTGAAGGCAAATAAGAAAAAAAAAATAAAACCAAAAAAAGCTTACTTGCATTTACAGCTATTCCATAGGCAACCATCTTGTGAAATGTGATGTTTTTGTCAAGCTGTCTCCTCAGTGCTCCTCCACAGCACTTGGTGAAAAAGCAGAACTTGTTTTATATCATTCTTTTAGTGTTTAGAACTCACAGTTTGGAGAGGGGAACAGAAGAGTTCAGTACATTTAAGAATGGAATGTTGAAGGGATTCAGTGAAAGTTTTGGGCTAGTTTTGGGTCTCAGGTAACTGTTTCCAGCATAGTGACACTCCTGGATTTCTGAAGCTATTCACCCTATGTTGGTGGCTCAAAAAAGGGTTTGACAAAGCTCTGCTACATTTAGCTGTGATTTGTGAGTGGTTTATCTGGGCTGGCGATTAACTGATTTGCTGTAAAAAACACCAGGCTTGCTTTGCAAGCTCAGGTTTAGCTGCACGAGCACAGCTGAGCTGCTGGCAAAGAGCTTGCAATGAAAACATTTTCTCTGCTTTCATGAAATGCACACCCCTGGGGGGTGAGGCTGTCTAGACCTCAGGTGGCTGCATGCTGATCCACTATTGGAAGTGCTCAACAGTGGTGTGCTCTCGACCAGCTGGGTGCTTCTGCAGAGTCAGCCCAGGGCCGGGTGCTGGCTTCAGGAGCCAAAACTAACATGCTCTGCTGGAACCAAGAGAGCCTGGACAGAATTCAGTTTCTGAATGGTGGTGTGGGTGTCTGGATTGCTGATATGACCTGGCATGGTGCCATGCCAAAGATCCTGGCGTTTATCCCCGTTGCTAATACATCTTCCAAAAATCTGGAGCGCCGCAGGGTGCAATACACAGCACCTCCTTGGAGAGTCACTGGATCTAGCACACTGCTGACCATACTAGAGCCAGTCAAGTTGCTCTGTACTATGCTCCACAAGAACAGAATATTGTCCAGAAGAGCAAAATATTATCTGTGAGAAGAGTTCCAGTTCTCTGAGTTCTTATTCAGCATCTAAGTGGGCATGTATATATTTTGTGTTAATTCACAAACTGATTCAAAAGGCCAAGACAACTGTTTTTTTGTTAAATGCTGAGCTCCTGGACTCAATTATATAACAGTGTTGATTCCCAGCCTAAAGACTGCTTGACAGCTAAGTCTAACAATCAAGGAAAAAAAAAAAAAGGCAGAACTGAAATAAGAACCAGCTTACAATAAAATAACTGAATGCTACCATTTCTAAATTCTTGTTGTTCTTGGAGTCATGAAGTGATCAGTGATTTTTTTTACCCAAACATGTGGCATTGGAATTGCTCTGACTATAATAATTCAATGCAAGTTGAAGCTATAGTTAGTAGAACTAAAGCCTCAAGTACTTCCTATGTGTGATTCCAAGGTTAATGTAAATGCCTCTGAGCAGATGACCACTCTATTACAAAAACATGTTTACCACAAATGAAGACCTAACTGGTGGTTACTCAGACAGAAGGGTTTAAACATATGCCTTAAAGCACTTTTATCTATGTGTACATTTTCTTTCTCCAGTTTTCACTTTGCAGCTACACAGAATACACATGATGGATATGTATTTTCTCTATTTGGCCAAGTTGCATTATTATGTCCCTTTTTTGTAGCTTCTCACTTTTCTCTTCATGACACCATGCTATGCAGCAGCTGCCAAAATCAGTGTAGCATTTAGAGTACTGTGTTAAACAAGCCATTTGTTTCTCTTCAGTCATGAATACTGACAATTTAAATGGTAATAACCAGGCAATAGTGTACAGACTTCTCTATAAAAAATTAAAATTCCTTGGAAAATGTTTGATATGGATAATTCTGCTGAACTACAGAAATAAAAAGAGAGGATAATATGGCTATTTGAGAAATGGTACTTACAATGCTTGCTCCTCTTAAGAATGAAATAAGGTTTCTACAGACTGGTAACAGGATTAGCATGCAGTTAAAATTAAGGCACGTTGCAGAAGCTCTTGCCCAAGCCAGGGTTGACTGTACATATAACAGTGTAAAGAAATTAAATTACAAGCTTGATATAGGAAGTGCAAAAGAAAAATATTAATATAATACTCTTATGTGGGAAAATTACTGTTGAAGCATCAAAAGTTTTATGAAGGATGTTTGTAAAATCAGACTATGAATACAGTCTTCCTGTGGAGCCCTTTAACAATCAAACTCAAACTTACTCCCAGCATAATCCGTGTATAAATGTAAGCATTGTCATCTTCATACCAGTGGAAGGTATCAATAAACAAATAGAAATTCAGTGCCAGCCACACCAACTACAAAGCAGAAAGACTACAGGTTAGTGACACTTACAGTACTTTTTAATGGATTTAAAACTGATTATGGTTATAGTTTTAAGAGTATCTGAGAGATGTTTCAAAATCAGTGTGCAGTGCAGTTCTTGATCACAGATGACAGAAATCAAAAATGCGTACTCAAATGAGACTGTCTTTTAGCAAATGCAGGATTACAGTCGTATCCTCATCCCTAGTAGAGGATATAAATGACATTTCCTGTGTCTTGGTAAACTTGCTCTTAAACACAGGGCTTAACCTCGTCTCTAAAAAGGCAATAAAAGCTAAAATTAAAGAATCACAAAAATAGAGGGAGTTAGGAGCTGAGGAAATTCCTTTCTCTGCTCCCCGTGCTCAATTCATCAAAGCCTCTGAAAAATAATTCATAATATAATTTCAATTAGAATTGCAACCCCCTCCTCCCTTTATCTGAGGACTAAAGTAAATGGACTTAAAAATAATTAAAAATAAAACAGCAAGCTTTTAAATTGTTTTTTAAGACTAGTTATAAAAGACTGCTGAATATTTTATAGCAAGTTTTACATTAAACTTGGGAACATTACTGTAAGCAAACCATAAAATGTCTTTTAAATAAGCTTAAAATATTTATATATATCCAATTAGATTTTTTTAATGCTAAAAATACTCACTAATAACAGCACTGAAAGTTTTTCATTCAAGACCCAGCATCCCATTCTGAGTGCCTCTCCCTGTGCTAGCAGCAGCTGACTCTTGCCTTCCAGCGTCCTGAGTTCTCTGTCACTTCCTTAGGCTTTGCTACTAACTCCTTTTGTCTTTAGTTTTTAATAAGCACCCAGTGGGAGCAGGAGCTCTCTCTAGGAATTTTCTAATTAAAGACTGCCTGAGAAGAACAGATCACCCAAATGTCTCATGACCTCTGTAAAAAAAATGCTGGTCATTGTCCAGTCCTTTCTCTCTGCAGAGTTATTTCTCAGTAAATGAGAGATGCTGTCATTAAATTGTCCTCTTGTACTAATATGTATCTGGGTGGGGTTTTTTTTACTTTATTTTTGTCGTTTGAAGAGAGGGCAGCATTTCTTCATGATTTGTTTTTTATTCAGTAGCAAATGGCAGCATCCCTATGTGTGTATAAGATGGGAGCATGTCCTGGTGAGGGCACTGCATTTACCCTTGGCTCCTCTTGCCAGAAGCTCTGCATATTCTGCCTGTGGTAATCTCATTCTTTCTCTAGTAAAACCTTTTCCTTAAGGCTTTCCTGACTTGCCTGTGAAGGAGACCTTTCTGCGACAAAATAACTTAAAATTTCTTAAGGTTGAAATGCTGTCAAGCTCAGCTACTTTTTAACCAGTGCTAATGGCTGTTCATATAAGTTAGCAGAACCATGAGAATGTGGTTATGAATACTCTAAATACAAGTGTTTACAAAGGATTTACTTTGAGCTTTATTTTTCCTGGATGGTAAAGTTAAGTATTATTTATTAACAAACTTTATGACAAGCCATGTGCAGTAATTGGCCATTATGTAACTTGATATAGGCACTCGCATAACCACTCTATAGTAGCTTTGGTAATGTAGGAGCTAACAAGACAGTGAACCTTGCTGTATTTTTCAGAGGTCAAAAGATAAGGAAATAAGGGAGAAGGGAGGAAGAATGTGCAGATGGTGAAGAGAAATACTAGTAAGGTCAGATGCCAATTTTAACTACTTAGAAAAAAGGAGGGAGAGAAAACCCACTATCTGGATTAGCTGCACTTCAAAGGGAAATGCAGCACCGCGATGTTCTGCTTTGAAGTTCAGCCGATCCAGACAGCAATTTTCTAAACTGAGTTAAAACTGGCATCTGAAATAGATTTTTTTTTTTCAGAGTACAGCAGATTCACATGCTAGTTTAGGCTCCAAAATTTGTCTGGATCAGCAGCTGTACTTCAAAGCAGCACATCTCAGTACAGCATTTGACTTTGAAGTGCATGTGGTCCAGATGCCAGTCCTCTTAAAGGAGCCAATGAATCAACTACACTTTAATTTTTGTCTGTTGAAACAGCTATGTTGTTTCTCATATATAACAGTAATGTGTGTGGTCTCCAGTATGGTATCTATCAATAAAAAAATAAAGCTAACCGAAAAGCTCTTTATTGCTTCATTTTGTACAAAGGAACTGGTCATCATAATTTTATTATACTGATTTGCAGTGATCTCAGCCAATTTCTAGCACAAACTATTCAGAAAAGACTCAGAAAAGGACATTTTATTGATTTAAGTTATAATGGTATTCCATTTTGCTATTGTGTTATCATGAGCTGCAACTGTCCTAAAAAGGATATAGAATAAGGACAAAAAGGAATTCACTCTGGCGACTGGGGAACAAGTAGTGCTGGGCATGCTGAGTTCCCATGCAAGAAACAGGCAACTGTCATTAGCTTAAAAGGTCAGTTTTTGCATGGAAAGAGGTTTATGAGGTGCTGAATTCTTCCATGTAAGTATCTCAGCATTAATGTCAATGTTTGTATCAATTACTGCTACAGACCTCAATCACAGTTAGTTCTATTCTATTTGACAGCAACCTCTATCTGAGGTTGTTAGTAATTGTTTCAAAGTGCTTTCAACAGTGCTTACCCTTTGCAAGACAAATTAATTATTAGCCTGAGACTGCATACATATACCTATATATATTTCATTTTGCTAGGCTATCTTAATTTTACTATTAGGTATGCATGCCTTGTTTCTCAAAGGCCAAATCATTTTGGTTGACTCTGAACACTGCCCTAGCCCTTTCATAGTTTTCCTGTGTGCTTGACTTTATGTCTGTTAGTAACCTGAATTAACTTAATAAGCTTCACTATGATATTTACAGAGGTAGATATAGGTAAAAAACCGATCCAGAGGATCAGACTGCTTTAGTTTTGCAGACCAACTAAATCCATTTAATTGCTGACTGTATCAGAGGGTATGCTTTGTGTTAGACTGTACAAAATGGTGATGCTGCTGTGTTATCTAATTTTAATATTATTTGCACATAAAGTTTTAGCATTATTTGCACAAAAATGTTTAAGAAGTGGGAGTCAGATTTGTCTCTGTTGGATGAAGAAGCCATGCAATATACTAGATAAACCATTCAACTTCTGTGGAGAGAGAAACTGCTGAAGTTGATTTGTTGTTTTTGTTGTTTTGGGGTTTTTTGACTGTTTTTGTTTTGTTTATGGGGTTTTTTTGTGTATGTGTGGGGGGGTTTGGTTTTTTTCTGTGGTAATTTTTGTTTGGTTGGTTTTGTTTTGTTTGTTTCCCTCGAAAGACACCGTAAAGGAACAGAGGTCAAGGTTCAGCTTTCATTGTTCTTCAGTGCTCTGATTCTAGCTTTGCAAAAGAACACTGAATTTCTGTAAACAGTGGCTGAGTGACTAGTAGAAAAAAGCAGCTATAGAATTTTTAGAGATTTTCTTATAGTGGGATTTTATTTTTTTAAAATTTAACTACCTCATTAATGTTAATGGATTTTTTTTCTTTTATGAACTGTACTCACATTATGGATGGGGGAACTGTTTTGCAGCTTGAGAACATTCATGAAATCCCTAAAGCTCTGAAAAACTAATGTAATATGAGTCTTGTCGGTGCCAAAGATTCAAAAATAATCAGATTATTCTAAAATTTATGAATGTAAAAAATAGACAGTGTGCAGTTTGGTGCAGAGTACTGAGTGTTGAGACTACAGGGGCATCTGGCTTCCTATTTACAGCTTTTTTCAGTAACAATGTGTTTATTTTTTAATAAAATATTAAAATTTTTTTCCCTGGAAGTGGGCTTGAATAACAACAAAAAATGCAGTTATCAAAACACTTGCGATGCAGCTGGCAGAACTAGCAAGGGTATAGCAAGTATTGACTACATCTACAAACCCAATCACTGGTTACAAGGCACAAAATTGAGAGAAAAACTTCTGCCTCTATCCAGAAGAGCAAAATAAAATTTCAGAACCCCTTTAAAAAGAAGAAAAGACTTCTGGTTGTAGATCTAGCTCCTCTTGAACTCCATAAGCCAGTGCAATAAAAAGACAGTGCAATAAAAGAGTTTCTTTCCCTCTCTTAGCAGACCTGATACTGGTATTAAGGATACCTCAACTGGTGGGCAGTGCCAGGATCTGGGATTGCAGAGCACACCAGTGATGGCTGCAGGAATTAAGAGCAGGAGTCAATAGAATGGCAAAATGCAAAGGGTCTGGGATTAAAATAAAAAATCATGTTGGAGGCTAAAAGGGAATCTTCCACTGACCAGTGTGGCAACAACTGTTGTTTCTGCCTGAAACGGGGCTCAGCACCCCATTTGCAGAGGGCAACCCCAACTCTGACTCTTTCCTGAAGCCAGCAGAAAGGTTTATCAATGAGAAACCTAAGAGCTCTGGCTTGGGAAATAATCAGTTCCCAGCCAAACAATATAAATATCTGAATCCAAATCTTTTCTCTCTCAAGGAACTCTTTTATTGCCATGCTCACGCTATAATCAAAATATATTCAGGAGCAATTTCAGATATTCAAAAGATATTTGTTTCAGTAAGTGCCAAAATCTCCCAGCTTTTGACTGTGTATCTCCAGAAATAAATAGAGTATCATACCTTCCTAATTATATGTGCAAAATTCTGCTTTTCTCATAAAAGCTGTTTTCCAGATTAATAAAATGGAACAACCTTTCAAAGCAGCTGAAATCTTGTACTAATAGATGTGTCCACAGGCTACCCAGAAGAATCATCCTTTCAGCTATTTTGTAGGTAGCAAGCTGTGGAAAACATATAGTTTAAAGATGAGTGGAGAAAAGGGAAGAACAAGGAGCAGAAGGAAAAGGGGATGACAGCATCCATGATTCACCTTCCCAGAGCCAGGACATCACCAACACAATGAGAAAGCATTGAGAGAGACACCATATGGGTATAAAAGGGTTGTTCCATATCAGCACACAACCAATTCCTCTATACTACCGCATATAATCCTCTCCATGCTCTCCAGGGCTGGCCAGATTGGGGATGAGACCTGGTGACAAGGGACAGGGTGAAGCTGAGGTACTCAATCCCTTTTTCACCTCAGTTTTTACTGGTGAAACTGAGATTCAGTTATTCCAGGACCCTGGGGCAAGCAGGAAAGTCTGGAGCATGGAAAATGTACTTTTGATGGAGTAGGATCAGGTTAGGGAACACTTAAACCAATGAGCATACAAAAGTCCGTGGAACCTGATGGGACACACTCCAGAGTGCTGACCTGGCTGGTGTCACTGTGTGAACACTCTTAATCCTCTTTGAAAGGTCATGGCCACTGGGGGAGCCTCCCGAGGGCTGGGAGAGAGCAAGTGTCACTCCTGTCTTCAAGAAGTGCAGGAAGGAGGATCTGGGGAACCTGAAGTGGTCAGCCTCAGCTCAATCCCTAGGAAAGTGAAGGACCAAATCTACCTGGAAACCCTTTCCAGACACCTGAAGGACAAGGTGACTGGGAGGAGTCTTTACAATGAGCTGGGCTACCCCATACATGAAAGAGGTACTTGCTGGAATGAGTCCAGTCAGGGCCACTTTAAGGGACTGGAGCATCTTTTGTGAGGGGACAAGCTGATGGACTGTTCAGCCTGGAGAAGAGCAGACTCAGGGGGATCATGTTAATATGTATAAATACCTGATGGGAGGGTCCAAAGAAGATGGAGACAGACTTTTCTCAGTAGTGCCCAGTGACAGGACCAGAGGCAATGGGCACAAACTAAAACACAGGTGGTTCTGTCTGAACATCAGGAAACTCTTACTATGATAGTATCTGGCACAGGTTGCCCAAAGAGGGTATGGAGTATTGCTCTTGGAGATATTCAAAAGCCATCTGGAAATAGCCCCAAACAGCCTGGTGTAGGGGACCCCACTCTGAGCTCTGAGAAGGGAGGTTAGACAGGGAGATTTCCAGTGGTCCTTTCTAAAGTCAGACATTTTGGATGTCTGCAATTTCCCTTTAGTTTACCAGAACAAAGTGAATGGAGCATTCTGAAGGTTTTTTTACCCAAGACTATGAGCATACTTAATTTAACTAAATTAATTTGTCTTTTGTTAAAATTTTCATGAAGAAGTTATTAGATTAGATTTTATTTCTGTTCTAATTCAGAACATTGTGATCCCATTAGCAGTTCATTTTTATGAGGTTGATATGTTTTGGAGTGCTAGATTGAATATTTCCAGTGGAATATTTTGTAGGAATTTTGGTTGATGCAGTCTGAAATTCTTTCTCTGCATACACTGAAAACAGTAAGGAGGACACATAGGTATTTGGGAGACTTCATATATCCTTAAAATGAGTAGCAATGGCACTAATAAAGACTTCAATTTAATTAATATAAGGACTTGTATATAGGTACGTTTTTATGACTGTGTGCCACAAATAATTTTTCCAAAAAACACATCACCATGCAAATTCCTTATTTGCATAGTAGTAAAATCACCAGAGTTGATAAAACTGTATGTTATCTGAACAGTTTTCAGTGAATGATTTCTCCTCATTTAGACTTTATATTCCTTCCCAAATTCATTCTGAGATTATTATTAAACCCTATTTCATATTAAATTAAAAATGAAATACAGTTTGCCCAGCGTAGGAGCATTAAAAGGTCACTCCTATGGTACTCCTTGGTGTCAGTAATCATATGCACATGCAGGAGAGTAGCAATACGTACAGCCTTTCCAGATGGCTATTCACAACTGCACACAAGAACAGAGGTCAAGAGCTAAGAGTTCACTTACTTGAAAGCATTTTTCTAGGCAGTTCGAATTGGAAATTGTACTTTAAAGTAATTACAGGCCATCATTTTTAACACTGCAGTATAGTAATATATAAAAGCATAAGCTGTAAGTGTCCTGGATTCATTTCTCTGCCACTAAAATGTTATTTGCTTCTATTACCTGAAATTCAAATAAGCCAGTGGCACTGTCTATGAAGTATCTCTCTGTTGTGAGAAGAAGCCATGAAGAGGCATAGGCGGGAGTGGAGAATAAAGATTGAATACACCAAGAAAGAACTGGAGAAGCAGTGAATAAAGACAAAATGGGAGGATGACAGGTATTTAAAAAGTATTTCCATAGTCTAAGCAAGAGTACTCTTGTGAGCAAAGGTTTCCAATTGATGCGTGATTCTATTTCTCCTTTCAACATTTTCTCCCCATTTCTTTCTCCCCTCTCCTAAATGTATTCAAAAAGCACTGTAAGTTTTGGCAACTAAAAATAATTAGTCCTATGCCAGACTTCTCCAGTGTCTCATGGCAATAGTACGCATAGGTAAGAAGTCTTTTTCTTACAATTTGTGACACATTTGATTTAACTCTCTATGGACAAAGCAATGAAGTTCTAGGACATAAAACCCATCACAAAATACCAAGTGGTTGTACATGTTTAACACATCTCATGAATTGGTCCTCACAGTTAAATTTTGAGTGATTGCTTCTAATAAGACCCTGATTTCATTCATTTTCACCTGTAGTGAAGTAATTCCCTTGAACTGAGCCTAAGTATGGAGAAGAAAGTAACAGACCGGCTCATGCTCTTCTCTCACCTCTCCTCCCCTTTGGGCACGGTGTGGGGGCTTCCTCCTCCCATTTACAACATACACAGGTTGGTCTCCTGCCATGCTTTATTAAGAAGGCAACACAAGCAGCAAAATCAGCTCCCATTTCCTCCAGCCAGGCAGTGACAAACAGTGCATCTGCTGACGCAGCACCACCCACAAACACCAGCCCATTGCCCAGGCCTTACCCCAGCCATACCTGCTCTCCACAGACATTACCCCTCACCAGGGCTCCAGGAAGTCAGCTCTTACATCATTCTCCTCCAAATTTAGATTAACATTGCAAGTGCTTCAAGGCTTTGAGATGCCTGCAATTTCTGTGGAGCTGTAAATTTGCCTTATTGTAAGTCTGAACATACAGGTAATGGCAAAGATGTGGTGATTATAGTATTTAATGTATGCCTGTTTATACTGTAGTTACAACTTAGGCTAATGAATTCAATTTTGTTAAAGGTTTCCCCAATATAATGCTTTAAAACAAAAGATAATTAAGTTGGTTTATATTCAGATATTGCTCATTTCAGATCTCATAAAAGTTCTAACAACTGCCTATGGTTTGAGAATAAAGAAATTAAAAGACACTTAAAGGACTGTCCATAAACTGCTGTTACTTTAAAAGTTGAGCAAAATTTTTAAAATTTATTCTATAGAAGTATAACCCCGAGGGAAGCCTATTTACAAATAATGCTAATTTTTAAATAGTTTTAACAAAAATTGTGTTCAAATGTTCTATTTCATTTACTTCAATATTCACTTGATAGTGTTTGAATTATCTCTAATTTACTGTTTGATTATATAATCTTTTATTCATATAACTTTATTATATAATAATGTATTTTTCATTCAAAACATGCACCCATTTTTTGGTAGCTCTCTCTGTACTGAAAGTGCTGTTCCAACATTTCTATTTAGTCTTTACATCAAACTCTGTAAGGCAAAGATAAGTTATTACTAAAAGGAAAATCAGAGGGGAAGAGTAAGTAACTTGCCAAAGAGTCACACCAACTGTTAACATGTCACGTCTCATAAGCAGTTCACAAGACTTTTGCTATTTTTTATGTTGCTTTGAAAAAAGCAGAAATATTCTTCATATATGAGAGAATTAAAACTGCACTGTTAGTTGTTATTATAGTAGAGAAAATTATAATGGATGATCACTAGACCCAAATATTTTTAATGTGATTTGACAGATTATGTGAAAGAGTGGCAGCAAGAAACAAAAAGGAAGATGACAAGAGATTTATTGCTTAATTCATTATTTGTCTTCTAAAGCCTTTTCACCCCACATATTACTAATCCTTGCTAAATGGGAAACTGCTACCATAGCTTGTGAGACCTGCTCCAGCATCCCTGTCCTGACATTATGGCTCATGTTGGCTTTGGAGACCTGCCCTGGGGCAGGATCTGCTGTGTAGAGAGCATGTCCGTCCCTGGCCCAGCCTGGTAAGGATATGCCAGCCACACTCACAGGCTGGTTCATCCTGCAGTCTTGGCCATCTCAAACAAAATGGACTGTGAATGTTGATCTATATATATAACAATAAAATTGTATGAACAGGATGAAGCTTTGTTTCCTGGCATACAGTGAAAGGTGAATTCCTATTACAGTGAGTTGGCTGAGCGAAACAATGGTTGTGGGAGTCCTGAGTAGGAGAAGGAATATGACATGCTTTATAGCATCGGTAAAATCAATAGAGGAAAATGCACCCAGAACCAATAGTCAAAAATTATGTAGAAAAATTGGTAACAATAGAGAAGATGGCCACAAAGATCAGGGCTGAAGATAATGCCATCCTTTGAAAAACTTCTGCACAAACTCAGTTCCAAATATTTTTCACCCCTTCCCCAGGAACAGTGTTGAAGAATCTCAACTTTCAGTTGACAAATAAATAAACCACATCCTAGACCTTGTTATGGTGACAGCCTTGAAAATATAAATCAAGGATAAACTGATCCAGTGATGTTTCCAGACCTTAAAGACATCACAGGATGATTGCTGAGGAACATGAACTGTCCTACACATACGGATGAACTATTAACTCAAACCTACAAATGACAGCCTATGGTACAATGAAAGCTGAAGCTGCATGGACAGTATACAATAGATGTAATATCAGACACATCATATAAATCATGCTGTGCACAACAGTATGCACTGCTATATTTAATCAAACAAAATAATCCTTAAAAATAAAAATTTGCCATAAAATTCTTACTGCATTTATAAAATTGTACAAAGCTTTTCTCTGATTGTCCTTCCAAGACAGATAAACCCCCTGGTTGCTCTGTGGTAAAGAGAGTGAATCTTCCATGAAGTCTGGTCCCAGTTTAGTGACATCATCAAGAGTGACAAGTTACCGACTGAGCCTGTCAGAGAATGGGCGTATTTATTAAAATGTGTAATCTGTCTCTGAATTTAGGTGCTGCATTAGACTTGTGTAGATTGAATGAGATAGGGCAGAAGTGCATATAATAGAAAAGCAATAATGAAGGTAGCTAATTAAAGTTCTAAAGGAGCAGATTTTGACTTACGCCATCCCGTAATTTGCTTTTCCTTTAATGACTTTTCTCTGTCTCCTATACATGTAAATTACACTGTCTGAATGTCCACTGAATGCTAAATTGCACATTTTTTTCTACTCTTATTCTCTTTCATCCAAACTCTAGTTCTCAAAGCAATTAGAAAATTTGATATTCCATTTTCCATCACAAAATACTATTTGGTCCAGTATGTGTTGATCAAAATTATGATATTACATTTGGTAATGTTTGTTTACACTGAT
Source organism: Pseudopipra pipra (assembly GCF_036250125.1). NCBI lineage: Eukaryota > Metazoa > Chordata > Aves > Passeriformes > Pipridae > Pseudopipra > Pseudopipra pipra. The sequence continues at coordinate 53,402,343 of NC_087551.1, forward strand.
ATTTTATACTCAAAACATGTTATATTTTTGTAATTTTGAATTTTTATTTTTCTCTTTGAAAAGAAAAATTATCAGGAATTACATTAAAATAGTCAAACCCAAATGCTTATATTTTATATAATTAAAGTAGTTTAACTGTCTTAGGAAAATTTGGAGTTGAGTTTCATTAAAATTGTTTCCTAACCCTGTTTTGAATATAAAACATTCCACAATCTGAATTTTTTTGCAATGCTGTTTATGTCCAGAGTAACTAATAGTTTGGTATGTTTGTTAAATATGACACTTCTCACTAAATGTGGCACCTATAGTCATATACCTGGTGAAGACTTCATAATTGTGACTCTGTGTTTGTTTATTACTTTTGGCTTTTATCCATGAATTTTACAAATACTTTATTTTTTTTTTATGTGAAAAGTGCATGCAAGAACTCGAGATAGGAGGTTATTTGTGCCCAGTGTCAATTACTTTCCTGTTGATATTGAACTGGTCTTAGAATTTCTGCCTAAAATTTTCTTTCTTTGGAAGAATGGACTGAAGGTGAACTGGTTTGTACCTCATCTACTCCTTGCCCAATGGGCAGTGAATGATGTGAATCTGACAATCAATTGACCTGACCAATGACAAGCTTGGGATAATGATTTAAGGAACCTGTCTTGGTTTTGGCTGGGATGGAGTTAATTTTCTTACTAGTAGGTGCTACAGTGCTGTGTTTTGGATTTGGGATGAGAATGCCAATAACATACTGATGGTTTAGCTGCTGAGCAGCAGTTACACTAAGTCTAGGACTTTTCAGCTTCTTGTAAGTGACTTGCCAGCAAGTAGGCTGGGAGTGCACAGGAAGCTGGGAGGGGATACGATAGGACAGCTGACTCCAACTGACAAAAGGGGTGGATATTCCATGGCATATGGTGTCATGCTGAACAATAAAACTGGGGAGGAGCTGGCTGGAGAGGGGTGGAAGCTTGCTGCTCACAGACTAGCTGGGCATCAGTCAGCAGGTGGTGAGCAATTGCATCACTTGTTTTATATATTCTTTTATCATTATTATTTTTTTACCCTTCCTTTTCTGTTCTATTAAACTGTCTTTATCTCAACCCACTAATTTTACCCTTTTTTTTGGTTCTCATCCCCATCCACTGAGAGGGAGTGACCGTGTCGCTGGCTCTGTGGTGTTCAGCTGCCTGCTGGGATAAACTGCAACAACAGTTTAGGAGTTAAGACTGATTCTAAGAGTTTTTCAACATATTAATTTGAACATAAAATCATTTTTTTGCCCTGGAGAATTAAAATTGGAAAGATGCAGCCACCCTGTATTTGTGGATGCCAGGGTAAAATCTCATAGGTCCTCTATGAGCCAAAATGTCATTGTGAGAGGAAGAACTCAAGTTTTATGAATTTTCATTAGCCTCCTACTTACCCAGCCCCTACCTGCTAAGGGATGATGGGTGATGGAGTCAGACTGCAGGGGAAGTGGACTGCGCAGGGGCACAGGAAAGGTGCATATGTAGTGAATGCAGTTTCATTTCTACATATAATTATTTCAAATCTTACTCTTTGGACAGAGAGGATTGCCTTAGATTCGAGGTTGCCTTGTAATTGGGCAAATATTATGCAGCTGATAAGCTTAAATTTGTTGTACAAATGAATACCCCATCTGCGTATCCACCATGAGTGCTCCACCAAGCCTTAGAGAAAACTGGGCAAATCTCATTGACTCCCTGCAATGGAAGGAGGTCTGTTTGCATCTGGTCTAAAGAAGGTGCCTCAAAGAGACTGAGTTGAACTAAATACAATAATTTTAAAAAATAGCCTCAAGGTGACAAAGGAATAAGGTGGAGGCCGAGCAGGAAGAGTTTGACCTTTCTTTTATGTGTATTAAGCTGCAGGTCTCTTCAACAACAGAGCAGAAAAGCTGTGAATTCCTTGCATGTATTCTTAAACATGAATGGATAAATTGAGAAGGTTAAAAGGGCCCAAGTTGCACTGTTTTCTGGAGGTTTGTTTTTGAATGATTTGGCAGCTTTATCTTTCTGTGTAAGAAGTAACGATGCAAGCAAATATAATCTATTATGGCAATCTGTGGTGCATTTGTATCTACCTGTAGATTTGTTTCCCTATTTGCTGTATGTTTATGGTGTGCCTTCTAGAGATCTGATGTGGAAACCAGTCATCTCACAGGTTTGGCAGGAATAATGGGAAAGGACAAATTTGTAATATGGTGGAAGAGTGTTAAAAACAACTAGGTAACAGGAACAAGACAAGAAGACAAAGTATCTCTTGAGGGGAAAATTGAGGGAGGGTCCTAACCAGCACAGCAACATCCCCTGAATGAGCAGGGGCAGTAAAACACAGACAGCATTTGGCCCCTATTGAAGTTCTTGGGGCTTGAAATATTTGGCTGATGGAGTAGCTGTTCTCCCTGACGGCAACCTGGTGATGAGAAGGCAGGGAGTGCTAAGCCAGATGCTCTTACAAAGGTATGGTTTCAATGTAAAAGCTAGAATTGTGCATATATTTAATTAATGGGTAGTGTTTCCAAGGTTGACAGTGCGTGCACCCTTTAATCTTTTCTTCCATGCCTTTCATAAATATATGTGAAAAACTTGCCATAGATTTATTTTTCTCAGATTAAAAATGGCATTTGCAACTTACTTTTTAAAACTACTGTCTTCTCATGGGAAATTCTGAAAACATTTTCTATAGAAATAATTCTATTTCTAGAGCATATATTTTTTTTATCACTTTTCCCTATTGATTACCAGAGATATTTGCATAAAAATACGCACATAGGAATTTATCATGTGCTGCTGCTTTTTTCTGACTTGAAATAAAAATCCCTGTGGAAAAAATGTACTCCTAAGCAACAGAGATTTTCATAGGAGTATTTCATTTTAAATAAAAACAATCAGAGAAAAAAATACCCTGAAAATATTACTTGCTACTTTTGGAAAATAGTTTTTAGTAATGATTTCCACAAAGCTTTTAATACAATAATCATGCTTTTAAAGCTCTCTCCTAATTTACTTGCAACCAGCATAGTTTAATACAGAAAAAATAATGGCATGTCCCATATTAGTATTGTTGTGTTCAGAAATTCTTGCTCTACTTGCGAAGATGGTCTTGCAATTAAATTTTTGTCCTACATCTAATGCTGGTGAAAAGAGTAATTTTGCAAAACTGCCCATGCTGGGTAGAAAAATAGAGCTATGTTTTATGAATATTTTCCCATGATATATTTTTAGTATTCTCATGTCGTCTGTAAAGGCAATTCATTAAGTCCGTGTACAATCATTTTCTTGTCTGAGTGTCTTTCTAGGTATTTCACCTTTGTTTCTTTGATAATGACTGAGCACAATAGGAGACTCCTAACTAGACAAGTTATTTTCAAATGCTTTTTCCTTTTCCCCTGTTACAAGTGTTGGTATTTTTTTATTCTTATCCTAAACAGCAAGATCCTTATTCATAGTCCTAGACACATAAGGAAAAAACAAATCTAGAAAACATTCCATCTTGAAGATTTCTAAGACTTTAAAAGGAGGGCTAGACCATATAGGACTTCTACCTTCATGTAACCTGGATGATTTTGGATTGGCAAGGGTTCTGCTCTCTGACACGTTCTGCAATGACAGTTTAAGGAACTGTTTCTTCTCCTCTCCACCCAAGCTCCTGTGTGATTTCTCTGCCAGCCCACCCTCAGGGCTGCTTCAGGGGCAGCCTGCAGGCACAATTAGAGGACAAAGTGTAAACGTAGCCTTCTGACAGTGTGCATGATGGGGGAATTAACACTGGTTTGGCACAACTTCTCCAGTGAACTTCCATTGATTAGAAATGAAAGCTGAATCAATATGACACTCCCTAACTATCACAGACGTGGTGAAGTTTTGATCTTTGTAGAAACTTCATGTGTCTTTGGGAAAGTCTAAAGACTAGAGCACACCACAAAATAACATATTCTAAGAAAGGTACTTCGAAAAAAACAAAAACCAAACCAAACTTATAATTACAAGCAAGCTCTCTTCAAGTTTACTTCTAGGCTCCAGAAATCTGAAGAGCAATTGGAAATCATTTCACTGTATAATGTCAGGTGGCACCTTTAAAGGTTACCAGAATGATACAGATAGGGAACATCAGTGTTTTCCTTGGTTTAAAATTTTTACTTAAAAAAACCCTTTTTAAGTTATTTACTGGTTTATGGTCTATTATGGTAAGTTCAAAAAGTAAGTTTTTCTTTATTTCTTTTATGGTATGAAATTAATGTATTAGATTTGGATACTAACAGACTAATCAAGATGTTTCATGTAAAAATTAGAGATACATGACAACATAAATTCAATAAGCTTAAGGCAGAGGTAGGGGGGGCTTATCCTCTGACTGTCTTTGAAAGTAGTCTCCAACAAAGAGGGGAAACCAGCCATGTTGACCTACTAAGGGACAGTCACTCTGGAATGCGTCGCTGCCAACAGAACCTGTACCAGAACCATTTCTTGTGTTTGCTCTGCAATGGTGGCACTCATATTCAGCTCATCCCTGCTTTAAAACAACTGATTACAACATTACCCTACTCCCAACTGTTTGATGTGCAGGCAAAAAAAGTACAGAAAGCGAGGAGAAGGGAAAATCCATCTGAGCTTCATCCAAAAGCTCAGGGTGATGGTTCATGCTCCCCAGCTGTATTGTAGCTGATGAAACTGAACTACATCTGCTCCTTGAACTAATAAAAATGTCTGCTGTGCCTCTCATTTCACTCCCTAATGGCTCTGAGGGAGATGATAGTCCATGAATACTTCTTGGTGTGCACCCTAGCTGAAAACAGCAACTGGGATTTCCTTACTTCTTTCCAAGGAATCACTTGTATGCCGGAAGAAATTGCTCCCTAGTATGCTGATGTAACTTTAAAAAAGATGATTAAGATTATTAAATGAACTTTTCTATATTGTAGAAAAATATTATAAACCTCTCAACACTGGAGAACAGTACAGGAACTCTTATTTTTAAAGAATTCTAAAAAGAACATTGATTCTCTTAGTTCCACTTACTATCAAATTAAGCAGAAGGTTTTTATATGATTATTAATTATACCTAAAAAAAAGTGTAATTACATTTTACAATTAGATTAGTGATACAAAAACCTTAATTTGGCAATTTTTTTCTAAAAGGACAATACGTAATCTTTTTCAATTCAAGTGAATGATAGTGGGCATCTTTGTGTCTTTTTCTTCAGTTTAAGACCAGTGTAAAGTATGTATAGGTAATATATGACCTCATATATTGTTTTTAATCAGAACATAACCTCAACAGGGTATGTTTGGTGAATTAGTAAATTAAATGATTTCATCCAATTTTTTAAGATTCTGGAAAATGAAAGTAGTATAGTCTTTAGTCTTACATAGGATAAAAATATCTGATACTACTGAGGCAGTTTTTGTACTCTATGGCAGCTAAAAACAAATAAAACCTGGAGTATTGAAATTCTGCAAGACATCTTATGGAATTTCTTGGTACTCCACAAAAGAGTCCACCACATCTCTGAAAGTAAGATGTCCACAAGAGGTTTCTCCTCAGATTTTTTTTTTTTCACAGCCCTGAAGTCAGTCATACACTGGGCACAGGACTAACTTTGCCTGAGTTCAATCATATAGAGTGATCTTTAATCTCTGTAAGTGCTTAATATAAATTCAAAAGTTTAGAAATACAAAGATGTTTGTATTTTTGTGAAACTATTACATAATTCTCTAGTGGCTAAAGTCAAATGGGAAAGAACACACTTGTGGGTTTTGCTGCTCTACATGTATATTAGAAGGTTTTGTCCAGTGATATCAACAGATTTTGTAATCATTTAATGATCTCTGTCATCATACATTGTGATAAAAACCACATAGTGATTTTCCTAATGAATTAGCAGTATACAAGGTGCAGAGTCAAATTACAAAGATGCATTACTGGCTTTGCTGATTTCTGGTGCCATTTGCACAGTTTAGCACCCTACTTTCCAGCCACACTACTTTATCTGGTTTGGGTACTGAATTACTCAAAACCCACTTTGATAGCTTCAAACTTGGTGACTTTTGAAATAAAAAACAGACAGAAACCTTTTATTTCACAATTTAGCTTCATTATGAAGTGGTTAGAGAAAATTTGTAGTTAATGATGGTCCAAATACATGATTTAAATTCTTAACGTAAAAGAACAAGTCTAGTTAATGAGTTTTCACCTAGAAAAAGAGAAAAGTATTTACTCGAAGCTGGAGTTAGAAAGTTATTTCTATCAGTATAAAAGATCATAAACCTGTCTCACAACCTTTCAGCAATTTAGATGTGTAATTGGGCCTTCAAGACACACTTTGCGTTGACATGTGTAATATTAAATTACTATCATCGTGATTTATATACCTAGCTAGTAGTTCTGCAAGCTACTAAGTATAAACATTGAATTTAAAAGCATGCCCCTACACATACTGATTGAAATTCTGTTAACTTTATCATTGACTCAAGCAGAGCAAAGTTATCACCCAGTGATTTTCAACTTGCCATGAAGGTATCAGGGCTTTAAGAGAAAATCAAATTACTTAAAACTAGTGAAGAAATTGCAGACAAAACAGCAACTATTTCACTATCCATTATAAAAAAATGGCAATAAAGAAAAGGAAAAATGTAAGAAGCAACATTTTTAAGCCTCTTAATTTCTGAATTGTAAATTCTTTAAAGAAAATAGGCAACCTTAGTAAGATTAAAAGGTACTTGAGAGCATCTCCTGAAATCTAATAAAGTCATTCAATTGCATTCTGTTTCACAGAGTAAATCTGGTAGATAAGGCTATGCCTGTGTTCTTTCTGCTTCATACTATGTGTCACAAGTTGTGCTTTGTCTCTGGCATTTCTGGATTCCAAAGGGTAATGTATCATTAGATTAAATTACATCCTCCTGAGATAAATAGAAAAAATATTAGTTAAGAAACCCAAAACAATAAAAGATACACATCTAACTATAATACTACCTTTAATGCAGTATGGAAACATTGTAATACTACAATCAAGAGCTTATTCCTGAGCACTTTTGTAATTTGTATACTTTTTTTGTTTAATATTATGGTGATATTAATCTTTATAAACATCTAACTGAATCCGAATTGGTTTGGATTACATTCAAATACTTAATTTTAAATTACTTCTATTAGTGCTATTTGGCTGAATGGACATAATAGTTGTTCTGATGTCAACTTACCTGCAATGAGAGGTGGGAACTTGATAGAATTTGTCCAGGCAGTCATTTTTCCCCCTCCCCCAGTATGTTGAAATGTGATAGTTGGAAATGCTTCCTAGTAGCAGAAGTACTTTGGGAATTTCCACGGGGACACTACTCTGTCTGAGAAATATCTAGGACGTGTGGTTCTTGAGAAATGCTCCAGGAGCTGATTGTATTGTCTGGAAAGGTTTGGGAATGCTAAAATGAGGTTCAGATGTGCTTCCCATCTGGAGGGAGAAGAGGAGGAAGGAGAGGAAGTTAGGACTGTTGTTAGCAGAACTGTTCACCAGTTTGAGAAGGAAATATTTTCAAACTGGGGCTTCAGTGTAAAGTGGTAGATTGGACTAGATGACCTTCAAACTTCCCTTCCAACCTAAACTATTCCATGATTCTCTGAAAATGAGCTCCTCAGCCTTAGTCTGCAAGTCAGATGCCATGATTTATTTGAGAACTAGAAATAAATTTTTTATGTGGGAGCCTCCAAGACCTTTTCCATCATGCAAGTGAAGCCATTATAAAGGAAAACTACATACTGAGGGAGGAAAGGTACAAAACACCAAGAGGTATCTGCTTTGCTTTCCATCAGCCTCACTGCTTTTAGCTGTTCACTCTAAGTGAAATCAGTTCTTTTGGGAAATTATTAACAATGTCAGACTTTGTTGTCCTCAGAATGATGTAAGAAAAGGAGCACAAACATACAGCACTGCAGACAACTGCATTGACAGGTAGAATTGCTCAGTTTCTCAGAAAGTACTAAGAACCATTACAGGTTTATTGAAAGGTGCAGATCAGGAGAATAAAGATCTATCTAGCACCACTTTGCCGGACTTGTGCTTCCTCTGAGCTGTAATGTATAGCCTGTAATGGAGGCAGCAGCCTGTGTTACATCATGCCCAAAGGAGAAGGAATCCAGAGGGTGAATCACTGTTGTTGGAAGATGCACATTCTACAAACTGGAAAAGTTAATATTTGCTATGATAAGCTTCCCCTACAAATAAGTCTGTGTGAACTGGAATTAAATGGTTAATTTTGCTGATAATGTGTCTGCTATAAACTTTAAGTCTATTTGTTTAAAGGGCAACTGATTACAGAATCACGTCTGGCTTGTACCACATGCTTCAAATTAAGAGTAAGATCAGTGCCAAATATTGTTTGGAAGTGATTTTCAATTTCTGTATCATTGATCCCTAGGAAAAAAAAAAGACTGGTACATGCAGTTTAACTTCTGTGGCAAGGAGCACTTTTGTGAATAAGCTTGAGACTCCTTGCTGCCTGAAAAAAAAAAATCTGTCTTTAGGGCTCTGTCTTTATACATGCAATCATTTAGAAATAAACATTTTACCTCTCAAGTGTCTTGAGAACAAAAGATCAAGAACCAAAGCTCTACACAGGAGGTTTCAGAAGAGAGAAATTATTTCATGTGCTTATCCCACCTCAAAAGTACATCCTCTCAGACACCAGGTTATTACTGAGAATCTTGCAGAGGTTTATGGAGAGCTTTATTCTGGCTTCTTACTTACTTTTTTAAAGCATTTCTGGACAGGAATTACAATAGATGAGGCATTAAAAATAACCCGTAATACTTGTAAATTGAGTCACAGCCTCTACCTTCTCCCCCTCTATCTCCATCCTTGTAACAGACATGTATATGAACCTCCCCCATGTAGGAATAGATCTCTTATTTCTACTGGCAATGCAGAAAGAGTTGACACTGCTTCCTCTTGCTCAGCCATTTTCCTCTCTACTTAAAAAAAAAAGGAGAAGAACTGAATATATATATTTCTCACTGGTGACCTACATATATTTCACTACTTATATATCATCTTATCTTCCACGTGGTGACTTCTGCTTCAGTAATGACCATTCTATAAACTTTAGATTCATTGATACCAACTGCATTCCCAGCCTCTTATTAATAAAAAATCATTTGCTTAAACTTAGGCTACAGTGTACCTCTAACACATACTTTGGCTGATTTGTGAAAATGTCACAATTTCTTTATAGTATAAATGGTGTTGTTTTCTTTGCTAAGATTTAAAATCAATATGAACAATTCAAATCTAATACCTTATCAACTAGTCCAATCTGTAAAATAATTATAAATGCATTGGCAAAATTTTCACATTCACAGAACAGATTTCAGACCATATGTCTGTTGTGATGCAACTGAGAATTCATCCTTAGTTCTCAGACAAGGTATGTTTAAAATTACTGTGTCATATGGCTTTGTGTGTTAGGCATTTCCATAACAACATTATCACACCATCATTTCAGATGCTTTCAGTCATAGGTCAAATTTATCTACTGACCATACATTCACAGCAAGATATTTAGGTGCAAGAATTGCAAACTGGAAGCCTACATTTCTGTAAATATTCTGTGTGGAAAAATGTGCAAAAAACCACCCAAAAAACACCAGACCAAAAAAACCCAACCAAACAATTTCTGTCAAAAATCTTGGTGCTTCTAAATAAGGACCATGCAGAGAAGAGGAATGTTGGGATTGACCCCAGAAAATGGACCACTGAAGTAGCTGAGCAATAGTAATTTAACTCAGTTTTGTTGCTCCACCTGGGAAAGTAATTCCTGTACTTAAACAATGTAGTAATGAACTATATAAGCATACAAAGAAGGGTGAAATATTTTGGTTTACTAAACCAATCTACTGCAGGATTAGTAAAGATAGGACAGACTTTCCATTGGCAGAAAAGCTACTAGGGTCTCTACTAGAGTCTTTAAGGAGAGCAGCATTCTTGAGAAATCTTTGAAATAATAAAAATAATTTCTTACTGTGGAGAGATGTTCAGATTTCACTGAAACCTGTGGGTAAATGCCTTGCAGGTCACTTTTGCTGGTGAAGAGGAAATGCATCTTTCCCATTGTTTTCACTTCCTTTGTGTTCTGTGGGATATGGTAGTAAACTCTTCTACTCCAAAATAGCCTAATTGGTTTAGATTTTCAGAGCTCCTGCATTTTTCCAGTCCTAATTCTACTGCAAGAAAAAGAAGTCATCTTTGAGACCTGTGAGATAATTCTATGGTGTTGCAACCAAGCTTTGTGCACCTGTTTGTAGAGGCACTACATGGTCAGGTCTTGTGCTATGCAAATTTCAGCCGACTTGGATGTGGATTTCTATGACCTTAATTTTCCTGGCAGCTGGAAGAAATCTGATTCTGATAGCTAGCAGTCTGATCTTTCTTCTTCTGGAGCTCCTAGTGATGCTGTCAATTTTATCAAATGCAGATCACATCCTAGAACTTGAATCATTAGCCATAATTTTTTGGCATTTAATTTTATATATTCTTGTGTGCAGTACGCTGTAAAATGTTTAATGTTAAAACGAATTTCTGTGTTCATCCAATGAAAAAGGAAAGGATTTTACTGCTGCCTATTTCTGATTTTTGACATTTTTCTATAATCCTATTTATCTAAGATTTGCTTCATAATTGTTTCTAAATACATGTATTTGGAATGCCATAAAAACTAGTTATCATCAGCTCACTAACAAAGGTAAAAGAATACTTTTATATTTTTCCTGTTAATTATTAGCAATTCACAGTCATTTTACTAGCATACATTTTACTTAAACAGTACAGCTATTACTGGGTAAATGTACTCAAAATAACCACATTTGAAAACTGGTAATTTCTTAGCACTTAATAACTGCTTTGCTTGATCGCTGAAAAGGAGCTAAAAGTAAGATGTTCTAAGCTCTATTTTTAGTTTCAACTTCATAGCTTTTTTATTTATTCACTAAGTATTTTTTCCAGTAGTTTCTGAAGTATGGCATTTTGTCTGAGTGTTCAGTTAGAGATGCTCCATGTGTTCTGGTGCTAACAATCCCAAGGAGTCCCTAGTACCTCAATGAGGTAGACTCATGCATGTAACTGGAAAAACTATAGAAGTAAAATTCACTTTTTCAGTGAGCTGATGGAAAGTAGGGGGTTTTCAGTCCATCTATTTAAAGTGTATGTGTAAGTCTATTGGTTACTTTTGCTATTTGTTTTACTTTAAAGATTTATTCTGACATCTCTCCACAGAACTTTCTAGATATGTCTGAAAATTATTTCTGCCCTTTTTTTTAGAAATAGATTGATTACCCAAATTTTCTCTGTAGCACAGAGAATTTCTGTTAGAACAGAACATGGTAAAAGTGGTCTTATTTGGTTACATATGGCTGTCTGTCAAGGAACTGTAGCCTTTTTTTATTCTGGAAATTTTTACTTTAATAAGATAACACTTCAAATAACATCAATAACTTCAATAACTTCGAATCTGCATACACTGCAGGCCTCCTTGTGTCACTTGCACAGTGGCAAAGAGAGGCAAAATGTCACTAGAGCTACTTGTGCAGAAAAAAAATCTAGGATTGGCTTTCCTGCAGCCACTCTCCCTTGCTGACTGTGAGACAGCAACTAATTTGGGCTTGGGATACCTATTCTGCAGGGTTCCTTTTCAGTTCTCCCCTAAGAAAGGAAATCTTATACTCAAGAGTCTTTTTTTTCATTGAGCAGTAACACCTGATGGTGTCAAGTACATTAGAACAGTAATTTTCTTGTGAGGACTGGTGTGAAGGAAAAAAAAAGAAGTGTCTTCAAAGCACTTTAGGTCACTAAAGCCTTTGGGAGTTGATGGAAGTTCGGGAGCTTGATATCTGAAGATATTTGAAGATCTAGGGATTAGTTTATAAGTGAATGGCCTGTGTCTACAAATTGCCATATGCAATTTGGATACAAGCAAAAAGTTTTGTAACTTTAAAGGAAAAGTTTCCTAACTCCACCTCATTTAGTGAAGGGTATTGCTATGTGGTTCGACAATATCTCCAGGAAATATGATGAGATAACTTCTACTGATATGGACTACAGGACTCTTGTAGCTCTTCATTTTAAGTTGAACAGATGCATGAACTTAGAACCAACCTTTCAAGATTTTTGATTTTTTTTCCTGGAATTTAAATTAAACAAGTTTGAAGCCAGGTAAAACCTGAAAAACGAATTTAGTAGAGCACTACAAGAATTAGAGAGTTAAACACCAAATGCAAGCTTTAAGCAAGGCATAGAGAACTTAGTATTAAGAAATAGCAGAGGCAATAAATTCACTAGAATACAGGACACTCTGACATGAGGGAACATGGGCATGAACAGGGAGAACTAGCACACACAAAAAAGGACATATGGAAGAAAACAAAGGGAGATAAGAAAAAGGACAAGCCAAGAAATTAAGCACTTTTGCCAGATATTGAGAAACCCTGCCAAATGCATAAGGAAACTACCCAAATTAGGGAAGGTTCAAAAGTTTAAGAAGAAGATGATGGTGAGGACAGCGGGTTCATGATGAAGAAAGACCGGAACGACCACCAAAGTTCTCCCCAAATTGAAGACCACGCCTCTAACTCCGCCTCAACTCCGCCTATTATGAATATTAAAAGTAGATGTTGCAATGTAATGAATATTCATAATATGTGATGTAATTGCTTAGCAAAAGGTGTATAAAAGCTCAAATTGTAAGTTCTTCGGTGAAGCAGTTTGCCCAGGGCGACCTGGCTGCTTCCCGGCCGTGAAAAATAAATACCTCCTGCTTATAGACTGAAAACTCTGTCTCTGAGCAGTTCCTCTGCGCCTTCTTTGGGGCAAAATTTGGCATCAATTTTGGCGAGCCAGGCAGGAGAGGGGGGTCTTCCTGAGCCAGGACCCAAGGGGCCGGGACGCTCTCAGGGCCCCCCGACTGAATTTTTGTCGGCAGAGTCTCCCGGACCCCTTGGATCTGCGCAACGGTGGACAAGAATCTCCTGCTCTAAATTAAGAGGTATTTGATCTTTTATATTTTAGGTAAAAGCGCTTTATTGGTGGGGATAGGACGCTATCGCCCAAAAGGGAGCCGGAGGGACGCCTCGGCATTAGCCCTAAAACTGGGTTCGAGTCCCAGGTATCGAAAGCAGCAGGTTAGAGTCCTGCAAAGATAGCAGGTTAGAGTCCTGCAAAGACAGCAGGTTAGAGTCCTGCAAAGATAGCAGGTTAGAGTCCTGCAAAGATAGCAGGTTAGAGTCCTGCAAAGATAGCAGGTTAGAGTCCTGCAAAGGTAGCAGGTTAGAGGCCTGCCAGAAAAGGGTTAAAGTCCCAACACACCAGAAAAAAAAAAAAAAAAAAAAAAAAAAAAAAAAAAAAAAAAAAAAAGAGGTTCTATTACTTGTGGCATTCTGATTGTTATTTGTATTGTTTTGTTTGCCTTTTGTGTATCATAGACTATTTTGTAAAATGTTGTGAGTGTCATAGACTATTTTGCTAAACTATTTTGCTAAATGTTTAGAGTTCTACATGGGAAGTGATGCACCTTTTGTGCTTTTGTGTATTGTCTGGCAATATGTTTCTTAAAAGTGCTTTTGCTTTGTGTTTTCTCGTCCGCTTTCTGTTTTGTGTGGAATATTGCCCAGTAATGTATTTAAAGTTGCGTCTGACTTGAAAATTTGGGAGACTAATGGTCCTTAACACTCCCTTCTAAGCTGTCTCAAGATTTGAGAGTGTTTCCTTCTGATTTTCTTGAGAAAAGGGGCTCTAGGACCCAGAGAAGCCTCTAGTCCTACTGAAGAATTCCTGGAATGCGGTAGCTAGAGATAATGTATTGTGAATTTCTTTGTAATGTTTCATTTTTATATGCTGCTTTTTACAAGCTGTTCTGGTCTGTGTTAAAATTGTAGTTTGTTTGATTCTACTCTTAAGTGGTAATGCAACAGAAAACTTTAAAGAACTTAAAAGTGTGCAAATGTGTGTGAATGTCTGAGATGCAGCATCACCGTGAAGTGATTGCAGAGCTAGAAACAGATAAAGCAGCTGGATGTTGTATGTATGAAGTGCTGAGACAAAGTAAAAGGTATTTTAAGACAGTGAAATAAATTAAGAAAAGTGTAAGCTTGTTGTGATAGTGTAAAAGAATTTATCAGACAATCAATTTAGAGAAGAGACGAACTAGAGTACAACTTCTAGTGATTTAAAATATTTGCAACTGGAAACCAGTTCAGGAACACGACTCCTGGATCAGCTGGTATATTACTGATGCTCAAATAATTGAAAGGTCCAGGGAGAATCTGTCCTTGAAAGATTAACATTTGTCAGCAGTAACTAGTACTTTATAGATAGATATTCTGTGTATGATGCGGTGAGACAGATTGAGAAATCCCAGATAAGTGCATAATTAAGCCCCTATAATAATAATGGGAGGCCAGCAAAGTAAAGAAAGCAGCCTGCCAGAAGTCAAAAGGGATGAAAAAGAAAGTATTTTGCCAGAATCAGAAAGCATAAAGATAAAAATAGATACCGAAAGCTTAGAGAACGATCAAGAGGAAGGGATTGGCTATTCATATTGTACCAGGACTGCTGAACGGAAAACCAAAGACAAGGAGGGAGAGAAAGCAAAAATAATTAACTGGGCAGCTCTTTATAATGTTAGACAAGGGCGAGATGAGACGCCTTCGGAATTCTTAGACAGACTTAGAGCTGCCATGAGAAAATATACACCCTTAGATCCTGCGTCAAAAGCAGGCAAACAACAATTACTAGCGTTATTGATGGGACAGAGTAACCCAGATATTAGAAAGAAGCTGCAAAAACTCCAGCATCTTGCAGATGAAAATTTAGAGACAGTAATGAATGAAGCTTGGAGAGTTACAATAATACAGAGAAAGAAGAAAAAAAGAAAAAGGATGAGGAAGTTGCTAAAGTTATAGTGGTAGCAGTAGCAGCCCAAAGCTCAAGGTTCCCGGAGATAAATACTAGAGGCAGAGGTCGTGGTTACCCTGCAAGGGGAAGAGGAGGTTTCCTTTCCCAACAAACCAGAATAAAGTCAAAACAGTGTTCCTATTGCTTGCAAATAGGTCACTGAAAACGAGACCGTCCTAAATTAAATAGGAAGTTTAAGAGTGCTACTGTCCCCTATCAGAGCAGTGACTGAGGAGGACCGGTGAGTCATTCCCTAGCAGACCCACTAGTTAAAATGGAGCTAGGGGAGGGTGAAAAAGAATTAGAGTTTTTAATCAACACAGGAGTTATATTTTAGTTTTGAATCAGGAACTAATGCCAAAAATTACAAATTTGTACAAGTTGTGGGAGCGACAGGCCAACCAGAAAAAGCCTATTTTTTAAAAAAACCTCTCAAGCATAAAATTGAGAAACAAATAGAAGATTATAGATTTTTATCTACCCAATTCTCCAAGGTCTCTACTAGGTAAGGATTTATTTGTCGAATAATTCAACAAAAATAAACTTGAATTCCAAGTAAGCGAGGAACAACTGATAATAGCTTTGAGCCTGACTATCAGTTGTATAAAACCAGTAATCAGAAAACAATACCCACTGAAGCTAAAAGATAAGAAAGGGAATCGAACTGATAATAGAGAAATTTTTAGAATGAGAGTTACTCAATTAACCTGGACAGTTTTACCTCAAGGTCAAAGGCCACAGAGAGATGGTACTCTTCTACGATATGCAGATGATCTGCTAATAACAACTGGGACAGAAGAAGAATGTGTTAAATGGACTATTTCTCTGTTGAATTTCTTGGGTTTAAGTGGATATCGAGTCTCTCAACAGAAAGCGCAGCTAGTGCAAGAAAAAGTGGTGTACCTGGGATATGACATTTCCAGAGGACAACGATCCCTAGGAACAGCAAGAAAAGAAGCCATCTGCCAAATGCCTAAACCCGAAACAGTGAGAGATCTATGAGCCTTTCTAGGGATGACAGGTTGGTGCTGTTTATAGATTTATCAATACGGGATACTCTCTAAACCACTGTATGATTTGCTGAAAGAGTCTAAGAGTGTCCTAGTCTGGACTCCCGAAGCAGAGAGAGCTTTTAAGAGACTGAAACAAGAACTCATAAAAGCCCCAGCCTTGGGCCTGCCCGATGTAACAAAGCCATTTTAGCTGTTCTCTCATGAACAACAAGGAATAGCTTTAGGAGTCTTGGCACAACAATTAGGACCACACAAAAGAGCCGTAGCTTATTTCTCCAAACAGCTGGATGAAGTAAGCAAAGGATGGCCCAGCTGTCTGAAAGCAGTGGCCGCAGTAATCATAAACATAGAAGAGGCCAGAAAGCTCACATTGAGCCAGAAAATGACTGTGTTAGTGTCCCATACTGTATCCGCAGTACTCAAGCAGAAAGGTGGCCATTGGTTGGCACCTTCTAGATTGCTAAAGCACCAGGCAATACTAGATGAGTCAGATGATATGACCATTCAAGTCACTAACATTGTGAATCCAGCCTCATTTCTAGAAGGAAGAATGTCAACAGAACCAATCGAACATGACTGTCTAGAGACCATCGAAGCTGTCTACTCCAGCCGCCCAGACCTCAAAGAAGAGCCGCTTGAAGATACAGACAACTGGTTCTCCGACAGCAGCAACTTCATGAAACAAAGAGTAAGGATGGCAGGCTATGCAGTGACCACAACGGAAGAGGTAATCGAATCAAATCTTTTACCGGCAGGGACTTCAGCCCAGAAGGCAGAACTGATAGCTCTTACCTGAGCTCTGGAATTGGCAGAAGGCATACGAATTAATATTTGGACAGACTCTAAGTATGCCTTCTCCTTCATGCACGCTCATGGAGCAATTTGGAAAGAAAGAGGACTACTAACTGCCCAGGGGAAAACCGTCAAACATGCAGATGAAATTCTACAATTGTTAGAAGTAGTCCAACTCCCAACACAAGTGGCCATAATGCATTGCAAGGGACACCTGAAAGGTAACACTGTTCCAGAAATAGGAAATAGGAAAGCTGATGCAGAAGCTAAATTAGCTGCTGCAAGGACCGAAGAAGTGACTATAACAGCTTTAGAACCAGGAGAGCTAGATCCTAACTTTCAACCAGATTATCAGGAATCAGATCATAGGTGGATTCAAAAGAACAAAAACAAATTGTTAGACAATGGATGGGGTCAATTAGAAACAGGACAACTAATAATACCAGGGAAATTAATGTGGCAATTTGTAAAAACAGAACATGAGAGGGCACATTGGAGTTTAGATCCACTTTATCAGTATTTGCAAACTAGAATAGCAGGACCAAAATTATTCACTACCATAAAACAGGTTACATCCCAGTGCGAACGATGCCTGAAGAATAACCCAAACACAGAGACCAAAATATACCAAGGGGCAATAAATCAAGGTAAATTCCCAGGTGAAGTATGGCAAATTGATTTCTCTGAACTCCCAAGAAAAGGGGGGTATCAGTATTTATTGGTGCTAACTGATACGTTTTCTGGGTGGCCTGAAGCGTTCCCCTGCAGAACAAACAAAGAAAGAGAGGTAACTAAAGTCTTACTAAATGAAATTATACCACGGTTTGGGGTACCAAGAAGTATTTCTTCAGACAGAGGTTCACATTTTTGTGCGAAGGTTGTGAGAGCAATAAGCAAAGCACTGCAAATTAAATGGCAATTGCATGCGCCCTACAGGCCACAAGCCAGTGGGCAAGTGGAAAAGATGAATCATCTTATTAAACAACAAATTGCTAAAATATGCCAAGAAACTAACTTACAATGGTATCAGGCTCTGCCTATTGCTCTGATTAGATTGAGAGTCAAACCTCGATCGAAAGAAAGGTTGAGCCCATTTGAAATTCTGTATGGTAGACCTTATGCTATGCAGATTGTAAATAGCGATGCTGTAGACCAAATAGGCAATCTATATATATCCGCAGAAGAAAGAGTTATATTTCCTGTTTTAACATTAGGAGCTATGTATCAGAATGTCATTGTCAAACCTGTAGACCATAACGTCTGGGCAAACTATGACAGTACTAGGAACAAGTGGCAATCAATTAGTACAGAAGCATGTATCCCTAAAGGGCAATTAAGTTATATTTGCGAAAATGCCATTGTAGAAGCTAAAGACCTATGCTTAGATGCTGAAGACAGTGTATGTACCTTTGAAATGCTTCCACACATTAGAGCCCGATCACAAGTATTCTATATAGGGAATGGATGCGCTTGCATTAGAACCGCTTATAATGATGTTACTATAGATAATTTTCATGAAGTGACTAACGATACTAATTTTTGCATATGCAACTTCACAAAAGTCATGGGTTGTGACTTTAACTACACTGCTCCCATAACTACACAACAGTTAATCGAAGCTAAGTATACTTTATATCATGAGATACCCAAGCTACAGATAGGTATGGATACTAAGCTTCTCAAAGAAATGCTTATACATCCTGAAGTGGAGAAGTTAGTTCAAAAGGTGAACCAAACAACTCAACGCATGTTGTGGCAGGTAGAGCATAATTCAAAAGGTATAAAGGATATCCTAACAAAAGTTGCACAAGTAGGTCAACATCACTGGTGGGATATCTTCACAAGATACTCCCCAACAGCAGCACAAGTTTTTCACCACCTGATACACCTAATATTAATTATAACCATGGCCATGTTCTTGTTAACTCTCATGAATATATGCCTGTGGTGTAAGTTAAAATCCATGGTCAAAAGAACCCAAATAATCTGGGTGATAGTACAAGCATATCAACGCCCTCTAGAATTAGAACTTGACGAAAGAATTCGTAAGTTTTAGAAAAGGGGGGAATGAAGCCAGGTAAAACCTGAAAAACGAATTTAGTAGAGCACTACAAGAATTAGAGAGTTAAACACCAAATGCAAGCTTTAAGCAAGGCATAGAGAACTTAGTATTAAGAAATAGCAGAGGCAATAAATTCACTAGAATACAGGACACTCTGACATGAGGGAACATGGGCATGAACAGGGAGAACTAGCACACACAAAAAAGGACATATGGAAGAAAACAAAGGGAGATAAGAAAAAGGACAAGCCAAGAAATTAAGCACTTTTGCCAGATATTGAGAAACCCTGCCAAATGCATAAGGAAACTACCCAAATTAGGGAAGGTTCAAAAGTTTAAGAAGAAGATGATGGTGAGGACAGCGGGTTCATGATGAAGAAAGACCGGAACGACCACCAAAGTTCTCCCCAAATTGAAGACCACGCCTCTAACTCCGCCTCAACTCCGCCTATTATGAATATTAAAAGTAGATGTTGCAATGTAATGAATATTCATAATATGTGATGTAATTGCTTAGCAAAAGGTGTATAAAAGCTCAAATTGTAAGTTCTTCGGTGAAGCAGTTTGCCCAGGGCGACCTGGCTGCTTCCCGGCCGTGAAAAATAAATACCTCCTGCTTATAGACTGAAAACTCTGTCTCTGAGCAGTTCCTCTGCGCCTTCTTTGGGGCAAAATTTGGCATCAATTTTAGTAAACAAATCATGCTCCCCAAACTCATACGGGCCAAATGTTAAGAGTTTTGGACATCAGCTGGGTGGTGATTCAATGTATAGACATATTTAGCAATCTAGAGCCACAAGCAATTCTACTAAAAAGGGAATATTTAAAGAAATGTCTAAGAATAGTTTCAACACTCATATAGAAACATTCTGTCATGCAGGTACTCATCCAAAGGTTGGCAGACATTCAATTCAGTACCAGAGGAATCCTGAGGAGGAAAAAATACCACGATGCCACCCACCCACTTAATAATGTGTAGTTTTTGCTGTATAATTTGCTGTAAGCACTTTGAGGCTGAGAATGTTCCCACAGAAGTTAGGACAGGAATGATGCCCCCCCCCCCATTGTTTAAGAAGTGATTAGGGTTGTCTAAGCAAAAAGTATGTGCTGCTAACAACTCTTACTGAAAGGGTTTTTAATGTTAATAGAGTTCCCAAAGTCTCATTTTTTTACACTTAATTCCAAAATATTTATCTGTGCTATTTTTGCACCTCATGTTACTGCATTGCTGATGTGCAGGATGTATGCAGGCACAGCATAGATTTATATTCTCTGACTTGGTTCAGCTGCATTCAGTGTACAGTGAAGGGTGGAGGATGCAAATCGCCCTTTCCTGCTGTGACCACAACCCCGAAACAAGCCCTCACTGCATTGCTTCACCCAGCTGCAGAGCTTTCTTCTGGAAACATGCGCCTCAGGGGGCTGTGGAAGGAGCCCTCACAGTCACCAGCTACAGCTGGCTGCTTGCTGCTCTCTGCATGAGCAGGGCAGGCAGCTAGAACAAGTGCCAGAAATGGTTCCGTGGAGCCCAATTTTGGATCCATAAATTAAAAGCACTTAATGTGAACTGGTCCCCTCAGATATAAACCACAAATTGTTAGCAGAGCCTCATCCATTTTCAGCCATCCTCAGAAATCAAAAGCTTTTGTCTTCTGGTAGGCAGCCTTTAACTCTGAAAGTGTCCTGAATACTGATTTCATGGGAAATATGAGATCAAGGAGCTTGATTCATATTAAGACGAAATCTAATTTGAACTTGCTATAAATCAGGAAAAAGAAGGGTTAAATCAGTGTACTGTTAGTACAGCAACAGAGAAACTGGGATGTTCTACCTAGCATTTTATAGCAGGGAAACAATTTTTTTGTGGAAATAGCTTAATTAGCCCCTTTTTTTACCTTAGAATCTTTCATAAATGGTTGCACTTCTTGTATTACAGTTCATATTCCAAGACGTGCTAAATCTTTTTTGCATTTTACAGCAATACCAAAAACTCAACATTCAAGTTACAATGCCTAACCCTGTTAAGTCCCCATTAACTAAGATGAAAGATTTGTTGAGTACTGCCTTTATATTGTTTTTCACATTTCAAAGCACAGTCGGTCAGTCCTTTGTATTGACTGAAATTATTAATAGAATTGCAATCATAAGAAAATCAGAGGTAATTGGGGATATAAGGCTGAAATAAATTAAATATGCAGCAGTGTCCTAAAATGAGTTTCAAATGCTGGTATTGAACTCAATAAAAGGCAGGATATTTTGAGTGGAGCAAAAATCAATTTATTTGGGTATTAATAATTGCAGATCACAGGTTGAATATCATATTGCTCCAAAATTGTTGACAAGTCAGAAATGAGTCCATATGTGTTTTTCTTATTTTCTCATTCTCTGCGATGAATTTTTTCCTCTTGCAGTATTGCTAAAAAGATTTTTTTAACGTTCAAAAGCCTTAACATTAGAGGTTTGAAAACATTTATTTTGAAAACATTTTATTTTTCAAATTTATAATTAGTGTTTGCATGTACTTATGTACATTTTGTCTTACAGAAAAAGTAGCAGTGACTTCAAAAACTAATGTTAAGTTTCAGGATGCAACAACTGGAGAAACTTAATTCCAATCCAAACAGATTTTTCCAGTTTAATATGTCTCAATTTGTAGCCTTGTATTGTTTTAAAATATTTATTGTATTAGCTCTTATTTAAGCTGCACTAGCAGTTGATGAAAGCTTTTACTCTCACTAATTTTTTGTTTCAAGTGCCAGTTGCAATTCAGCTAAAATTTTGAAAAATGAATAACATGGTCCTGTATAAGATGAGACAGTAGTGAATCAGATAATATAAATCTGTGAGTTTCTATACATTTTAACATATTATTGTGAATTATTCAGTATAATAATTAATCTTTTAGCATATACTTTATCTTGCTTTTTACGTATAAGAAGTATCTTCTACAATTGCAACAGTGCCTTCTCCAGCTTGGCTTTCAGAAAGAGGTTCTGCAATACTTTGAAAACAAACATGAAAGTAAACATTTTAGTGAAAAAATGGTTGGAGAATATCTACAATGAGTTAGCTATGGAAGGCACCATTTACTTTGTGCCATGATATTTTTAGGTCTAGAATTAGAATTTGTTTGTGTAGAGTGGAACTGTCTGCCAACAAAATGCTTTGTACAGAAAAGCATTAACAGGACACATCAAATGTTTAAGTGAATTTGTATTTTGAATAGTTAAAACTTCCATTAATTCATGACTCAATGTGTAAATCTGTATCAGATGAGCTAAAAGGGCAAGAATGTTTTAATTTCTTCACAGGTTTGCATTCCTTTATTAGAATTTAATTTGCATTGTGGTGAAAATTACTTATCCTAGCTCACTGTTCCTAAGAACTGTTATGTATTTTAATGCCATTGAAATAAAAAAGCATTTATTGCCAGCAGAAGACTACTTGAAAATCTCATAACTTTGTTGTAGTTTGCTCACATGTAAGTCATATTTCATACAGAGAATGATGCTAAGGGAAAGATACCTCTGAAAATATAAAGTATTCAGAAATTAGCAAGTACAAGTTTTGCCATGCAGTCAAAATCCTTTTTTATCTACCTTCTGATAGCCATCACATATGCACTCTGTGATAGAACCACAATTACATCTAGCTTTTCTGGGCTTTTATCCTGTGCTGTAACAGAAGGTGCTTTTTTTCCTACTGTAAAACATTCTTCCTTTAATCACAGTACATTCTGCACACTTAATGAGGTAGGGGTATGTTATCATGTCATTAAAGACTATATCATAATATATAATAAATGGGAGCTGATTCAAGACTGCATCACCTTTGATGTGCTCAAATTTGCAACTGTAATTTTCTTCTTTTTTTATGTTATGTAAATATAGAACCAAGTTCTGTTATATGCAACTATATTGAAATCATGTAGATCACTACCTGATTTACTCAGGCCGTCTACTTCCATGGTTCTTCATAGACTTCGGAATTTCATAGGTTTGTAAATTGATTAACTGTATATAGTTACTCACCCCCAAAATTTTTTGATGGGTGACCATCTGTCTATATTTACCTGTATATTTACCTATTTATAGCTTTGTGTCAGCCTTTAGAAAATATAATTATTTCAAGATAAACAATGGTACTAGTATTATACTGAATTGTCCATAATGTTTGATCAATTGTCCATAATGTAAGATCAATTCCTTTGTGGCCCTAAGGGAAAAAGAAGCTTAATTAGAATGCTAGACAGATTTTGGCGCTGGTAGAAGCATAATTTACTATAGTGAGTCTTGAAGATTGCCTTGAAGATAGTGTGTAGGCAGTCAGGGAACTAGTTTGATGCAGAAAGGGTACACCCACAGGCACATGGGGCAACTACATCTTACTCTAACCTTCAGGGAAAACCAGCTCAAATTTAGGTTACTAATCTTGTGTTGAACCTTGACCATCATGCATAAGGATTGCTTTTCAAACGTATTTATATTATAGCTGCTACCTTATAAAAATTGAACTCACAGGCACACAAAAAAAAATGGAGAGGAATGAAAGGAGACAAGGAGAATTTGTTTAATAAGTAGAAGTGATCCTTTGTTGTTCTCATATAAACCACTATTTCTCTCCTTGCCAAAATGCCAAAATGTGCAGAACAAGAAAATGCATGCACACGGGGTCTCTTCTTCTTCACTTCAGTCATAAGTCTTCAAGAATCAGCTTTCCCAGTCAACTGAAAAACAGTTACAGCATTAAGAGGGGAGAAAATCCTGAGTTCAGGGGTCAAAAGACTTCTAGCAACATGTTAGAATCTAGAATAGTGAATTATTCAGACCCCAAAAAGTTGAGGTACTGGACGTAGAGGTACTGAGAACAGTGTTAGTAAAACAATGCTACAAAAGAACCTCTCAAACCCTTGCATTCCTTATATCTAATCAGTATTTTTACTATAGATAAAAAGTTATATACCAGTTATTAAATATACCAGTTATTAAAAGAAGTTGTCATACTTTCACTATCTCCATTTAGCTATTTTCTTTTGAAATTTTTAAACCACTGTTTAGCTCCATATTGTTTTCAACTCTAAAATTACATCAATAAACAATATACCAAAATACCTCAATCACTCTCATTTTATTTCATCCCATCTTCCATTTCCAGACTTTTCACTTGCGTTATTTCCAGTCCTCCAGTTTGTCCACAGTATAGCTTTGATGCTGTAATTACAGTAATAGTTTTATTTCTGAATCTGTGTTGTCAAAAGTGAGCACCTGTGCATACTTGTGTTCGTTTGACATGTTGATCTGAATATAGGAGGTACAGTGACAATTTGATTGCTTATTTGGCATCAAGTTCTGATTAAAAATGGACAGTGGACTCCTGTCATTTTGGGCAGGAGATTAATACAAATTCTCCAGTCAAAGAACTTCATTCCCATATTAGCGGAAAACAGCTATGTCACGCAAACCTGTCTAATGATGCATGATCCTCAGAAGGTAGATTCATAGTATTTCCCTCTCCTGCTTTGACAGGCACAGCTGTAGCCTGTTCATCTCCAGAAATAGCTCTGCCATTGCATGCATCACTTTCCTGATGCTTGACATACCAACCTGTACATTTATCTGTTGCCTGATGCACATGAGTGCCCACAGACACCTTTCCTTCTCCTCCCTCCAGGAGGAGGGTGTCCTGGGGGAGCCACCTACCTTCTTTCTTTCTCCCATAGGAAAAGTTGCCTAAGTTCTCCAGGCTGAATTGTCTGGTGAAGTTTAGGACACAATAAACTGAGCTGGATGTCATTTCAGTACTGTAGTGGAAACAACCTCTCCAATGGACTGAAACAGTTCGGGAAAATTATTTTTAGAAAGTGGAAGCATTATTCCCAAATTGAATTAATCATTGAGAATGTTGGCAGCACTTCTATGTGTGGTGTAGATATAATACTTGAATGACTTTAAAGTAGCTCCATGGCATTTCAAGAAACAGTTTTAAGTAATACTAATTAACTTCAAAAAAAGAAGGAGTAAAAAGTGTTTTCTTTTTTATTTAGTTTTTAGATAAGTGCTGTCTCAAATTAAATGAATCATGAAAAATTTAAATTGTTAGAGTGCCACTCCTATAATTTGATCACTGTTTAATTTAATTTTTTGTTTTATTTAATCAGAGCCACAGGAACCAGCTCATTTGTACTGTAAATTACACAACTTCTGCCCTTTATTTCATATATGGTTGTTCACTTCTGGCAGATAAGATTGGATTATCTAATCATTGGCTATATGAAATTGCCATTTAATCAATAGGGAAGGTCAAACAAAATTTCTCAATGTGATCCTGAAGCACAGTATCTTAGGATATTGGAAGCTGGTGAAATCCAACTAAACCTTTATAAGTTTGCGACATTATTATTTACTGTGGGATCATCATTACTGTAACAAATGTCTATCTTTATCTTCTCTTGCCACTTACAGTTTGATGACCAAAGTTACGGCTTTGGTTACTGATTATAGATACTGATGATTTGATGGAGTTAGCTCTTTTGCTCATCAGTGTCTTTGGTTGTTGTTTGAGACAAGAGATATGAGTTTTATTCTGCCTGTTCCGCAAATATGTAGTTAAGGGATAGACATCTTCAGTCACTGAAATATATCACTGTGAATATAAAGCTAATTTTTTACTGTTTAAAAAACATATCCACACTTTTTGTTTTTCAGTCTGCAGTTAGTGACAAACTGGTGGAATATGCTTCATCCTTATTGCTCTATCAGTGTCATGTAAGCCAAGCAACAATACAGTGTCCTGCACTCTGCCTTTTGAGCTGTGTTTGTCCTAGGATTAAGCTTTTGCTCCTCTGTTACTCAGCAGATATGTTTGACTTTTTTCAGGATGGCTGTTATTGTTCTCAGGTTATATGCTCTGGTTAATGACCAGACTAATGATGTCCTCTAACTTCTATCACACACCCATTGCTTTGCCAAATGTTTGAAATGCATGTTGTGATGTTTAGTTTGAATGGGTTCTGCTGTGTGCACCGCCCACTCTGATGGCATTTATTTCATACCCTTTTCATCAACACAAATCCAAATATACTCCCAGATAAGTGACTGTTGGTAGTCCTTTTTATTTCAGCTCTTCTTCTCAGCTGTCTTTTTTTTTAATAACTAACATTTTATACAGTATATTTGTTTGTAAGTAGATCCGCTGAACACAACATTGGCACAGACAGGTGAATAGATGTCTGAAAGCTTAATTATTACAACAAACACATCTGGCTACCCATGCAGAGGATTTTGCTGGCCTGTTCCGACACAGGAGAAGCTTTAGTGATTACTGGTAGGGAAATATATTGTTTGGAGAAGAATCTGTTTCTGGCACATATATTGTTCAGTAGAGTGAAGGATTAGGAATAAAAACTGGTTGTTTTTTGACAGTAAATGTAAGAGACACAAGTTTAACAGCTGGGCTGAGCAGAAAATATCTGTATCTGCTATTGTTTGAAATTTTCTGGAGAAGGGTTTGCTGTTCCATGACAACCCAAGATCCTTATGCATCCTACAACTTTTTGCGCAGGTATGTGAAGAAGGAACTGAAATGGATCATAATGACAATGCTGAGAAAGTTTTACACAAGCAGTTCTTGCTGAGGCTTTATGTGCCTTATTCGGAATTTTCTGTGTAAACCAATGCTCCGAGGGCAGCAGATTATATGAGTCAGAGGAGCAGGACCATCCTGCAGAAGAGAAAGTTGATGACAACAGACCAACGATGATAACAATAAGCAATGACAGCTGGATCATAGCAAGTATGTGTTCTGCTCCATGGCTATCCTTGGGAGACCTCCGTATCAGAAACTCTCTCCAAATTCATGGCTAAAATGGCAGTTAACAGCAATAGCAGAAGGATTTTGATTTGCCTTCAGACAACAATTGAGGCTTCTCCTGGCACAGGAATTGCTACTCCCACCTCTACGGGCCTCACAAAGTGATCAAGGTCTGTAGGAGTGTGTGGAGTTAAGCCAAATGGCAATGGAATATGATTACAGGAAGACAAGTCATGGGAGGCAGAGATGCATGTTTCTTGTTTCAACTCTCATAACATCCTGCCTTAGCTCCCCATTCACAAAAGCAGATCTTTGACTAACTCCCTATGTTCCTCTTACTCCAGGAAGCTGTTTTCTCCTTTGTATATGTTTTAACTGGTAGGAACTATGTTAGTAACTAAATGTGTCCATTCCTAAATCATGGGCAAATACAGGAAAATATTCCAGTTTTCCTTTCCAAATTAACTATACTCCAAAGTGGTTAAATATAAATAATTATCTGCTGACATCACATGCAATCAGAAACCTGCTGTGCTCATTCTGGACCAAGTTCAACCACAACACAATCTTTGACCTGAAGGAATTAAACATTTATTGCTTTTGTAGCAATTTTTTCTTCAGCTGCTTTTCCTAATGTGAATTTTGTTCATTTATTTGTTTCTGGAGCACTGTCTTCAGAGTACATGACAAGACAAAGAAAGAACAAAACATTTTTTTTTTAAAATATTGTGACATATATCACATTACTAAAGTCACTTTGCTAAAATTTGTGTGTCTCATTTATTTTAGGGGTAATTTTACTGGGTTCTAGTCAATAGAACTGTAAAACTACCACACCAAAAAAATCCTATGAACTCCATACAGTCTTCAAGTGATAAAAAGAGACTGAAAAAACACAAGTGTGTATTTTCTACAAAAGTTTAAAAGATGAACCAACAGGTCAAAATCAAGTTGCAAACCTCTCAAGAATAATAAGACAGTAAACTTGATGTTGCATGATATTTGACATACAGCAAATGACTATTTACATTTTATCCCAAAACATTTACCTGAGAAAAGGTCATGGTGTTAAATTTGGAGACATTTACAGCAATTGCCAAATGTTTACTATCTACATGAATGTCATGCTTCTTAGTCAAAAGAAGGTTGATGTGCTAAATGTCAATTATTTCAAGTTGTTTGATGGCAGCACAGATTGCCAAGCAATATAAAAAGAGGTTTAATAAATACTATATACACTGTTAACCATTAATCTTGCCTAACTCTAGAGGTTAGAGTTTCACATAGAGAGGATTTATGACAAGCAACTGTGCAGGACATTAAAACACAATTATTGCTGCCTTGGATGAAGGCATTATCATTAAGTTGTGGAAGCAGTACCTTGTTTTCTTCTGATATTGCTGTCAAAACTTGGGAAAGCATCAGGGACAATTAAATTACTTTGGGAAATCATGCCATTAGCTTCTTCTTGCAATATTTTGTCCTTTTTAGAATAAGCAATGAAAGGACTAGTCAGTACCCTTTGCAAGAAATCTAGAAATTCAGACAATAACTCCTATTGAACTGTGAGCAAATTTTTTGCTAGGACCTCCTGTTCTTGGAGCTAACCCAGAAGTTAGACCTATAGGAATAGAGATTAAGGACATCAAAATTTTATGTCTATTAAGGAAATGTAAGCTATGCATGTCTAATAACTTACTCATCCACCTATTCCAGAGCAAATATTACTATAAAATATTGCCCAGAGGGGAGTACTTGGTCAATTCAGAACTGGAAACTTCTTGAAAAGATCTGTGAAACAAAGCAATTGTGATTTCAGCATTAGAGTCTTATGCCTATATATGGAGTAAACTTCAGAATATTTAATTGACCTGCTACACAAGTCTGAAGTCCCGGGTGAATGATGAAAGCATCATTTCAGGAAGGCTGGACAGAGTATTTAAAATATATTTCTTTGGAAAAATTCGGTTCTTTTATTAAAAAGTCACATAGTAGTTGTAACATTCTCTGTGATAGCATAACTGTTGCAGTGGTAACTTTGTTTTCCATCTTTCTTTGAGTTATAGTTTTTCACATTTTGGTCTGACAGTTTCTGTGGAAATCATCTTGTTGCAGGTGATAACCACAAACATTCCAAAGCTCTTTCAGACACCTGTTTCCAAGATAAGCTTTCAAACGTTCTTACAGGCCTCCTATACAAGTAATATGATGTCTCTTTGGGTATATCTGAACTTTTGACTGATGAAATCTAGATTTCTTAGGTAGATAGATCTTCCTAGTCTGATTTGAAAAAAATCTGATCTAAAATATTGGCTGTTCAATTTTATCTGGAAAATCTTTGTCTCTTTATCTAAATGTATGTACTGTATGTACTCATATACACTACATCTGTACATAATAATTGTAGATCATCAGTTCACTTGTGTAACCTTGAGACTGCAGCCATTTTTTTTTTTAAAGCTGTAAATTGTTTATTGCTTCAAATGCTTAATCTAAATGTTGTATCTTACCTTTCTTACATTTTTTTTTTCCTGGAAATGTAATCTAGTTGTCAATAACTGAGCAGAATATTCAGTGGTAGTGCTCTGTGATGAATTAGGAATATTCTGTAAGATACAATTGGCAAAGCCAAAAGGAAAATAAATGTCTGACCTCCTTTCTGAGTTCTTGAACATGCCTCAAATTCACAAAGCTTGTGAGAGACCCCACTATTTATGCCTCTGGAGAGAATGTTTTTAGTCTGTTAGAAGATAGTATAACCAATAGCCACTGTGATTGTAGCACCACGGCTAAACAAATTCGGAGAAGCAATGTTTACCTAAAAATTTATATTCTCTCTTTTACCATTAAATTATTGAGCAGGTATCAAATAGCAATATTTCAATTATTCATTAAGTTATTTCACTCACTAGAAAGATGGCTGAAGGCAAATAAGTGTCATTTGTATTAAACTGAACATCTTTATGAGGCTTGCTAATCAGATCTTCACTGCTTAGACCACAGAGAATCTTTATTCATATAGGAAACACAGTAAAATTACTCAGTATTGACCACAGAACAATTCTGACAACAAGGGGGATGGTTTCCTCTTTCTTACCTCCCTGTCTTCTGGTAGATGAACTTAAAAGTCTTGTTTACTTGTTGATATTATAATGAGTATGAACCTTTCCATAAAAGTTGAAAAAATTTCCATCCTCCCCACCCTCAACAGCCAAGCCCTTTAGCACAGGGAACCTATGACTAGGAGGGCAAAAACATATTTTTCTACAGGTCTGAAAAAAGACTATTTCACTGTGTACACTGGTGGCCATAACTATACTAACTAATAATCAACAGGAATCAGAGTCTCTTCCTTGGCCCTTGGGGCAAGCGCATTTCCTGGATTACATCTGTCCAGATAAACTCCTTCCTCCCTGCTCCAAATCAGATGCTTTCTTCCATACTGCTTACTGGATCATTTCCTAGCCTGAGCTATCCAGCAGTTCAGGGCAGACCTGGGAATATGGTATCTGGTTCAGCCACAATCATGATACAGTCTGCTTAAAATTATACTCAGAACATTCACATGGCAGTACACAAGCTTTAGCCCTATACTTCAACTTACTGTAATACATGAAGTCTGTATGTTCTCTTTTCTCTTCTACTGAATGCCTTCTCTACTCCATTTCTAAACAGTATAAGCCCACTTTTCTTCTGTGGTGTATCTTCTGTTACATATTTTACAGCATTGTTTGCAGATTGAGTTTAGAATTGATTTACTCATTCTTTGCCACACATTTTGATAGTCTGTAGATAACCAGGCTCCTTTTCCAAGGAGTTTCTTTCTTTACCTAAAAATGCTTTTTTTCACAGCTCAAGTCAGGACAGTATTGGAAAAGTCAATCTACAATTGGTGTAGTTGAAGCTGAACAACTTTACCCATTTTAATTTATTCAGAGGACCTTTCTTAAATTTCCACTACAGTATTTGCAGTGGGAGGACTGGCAGAAGGTTAAATAAGACTAATCCAGGACAGCAAAGATAAATCAGATGCAGACAAGCAAATAATTTCCATGTCTGAGTTAAATCTCTGTTGCACATTTCATTGCATAAGCTATCACAGTGATAAGCTCACTGTAGGATGCTGAAAAGAAATCTTTGAGCTTCTGTGTTTGGTGAAATTGTTTATGGCTTTTCCCTAATTATATTAGCAAACACCTACATTAAAAGGTAGTAGATCAAAGCATTCAAGAGTGTGAAAATACAAGTCAGAATGCTCCACAGTGTCTTAACTCTACTGTCTTATTTATATGCATGAACACATGCTATTGTTTCTGAAGGATGCCTTTCTTCTTGAGTGGGATTCATTTCTGTGTAAAGGTTTTGGGTTTAGTATGTTTTATGAAAGTTATTAAGAGAAGATTGGACTTTAGGGAGACAAAAAACTAACTGTTTTTAACCAAACTTAAACCTTTAAGAACTGTGGGATAAATAGAATACAGATTACCGACCCTTGACCTTAAAACCACTTTCTCTTGTTAATTGGAGTAGTAGACCTTATGATATGTTGGCTTGTTAGAACTGGAATGTGTTTGAACTAAGTCAAGAGAAACAAGATGCAGGCCATCTATCAATAATCACAAAAAAATTTAAAACCTGTGAATTCTAAAGCAGGTAACAACATAGGTCTGCTTTTAAACAGATCATCTACATAATTCTATAGTCAATAGGTAAAAAGACACCCCTAAAATATGATCCTTCAAAAACAGAGCTCCACATCAGGTGAAATTAATTGCTCTTTACAACAATTCTTTCTATCAATCAGCTGTAAAGAGAGTGAATAGTGACTAGCTGTAGATTTGTAAATGTAGTGAGATAAATTTGCCTTCCATTTAAAGATTCACTAATAAGTGGGAAATAAATGCTCCATATTTATTATTTCCCTTGCACTGTTGCAGTTTAACAAAGGATATTGATATGTAACAAACCATCTGCACTGAATAAGGCAGCTTCTTTTGTGTGTGCCCTAAAGGAAGGAAAGAAATTACTGGTGCATGTGTTTAGGCACCAATGTACACTCCTTCAACAGTAACACATTACTGTTTCTATGAACTGCACAGTGCACTTGTTCGACCAGGAATTCAGACATCCTTCATAAATGCACTGGCAGTGTTTACAGCAACTTTAATTTAAAGTTAGCTAGGGGGCCTGGCTCCTCATGAAGGGAAACCAACAGGAATTCTGCCTTATGGCTCTCCCCATCTAGCAGAAGGATCTTCTCCCCCAGTCAGGGAGGCCAAGGAGCAGTTTGAAAAAGTATTCTGTTATCTCTTTTCCACATGCCTAATGTTTGGGAAGGTGTTGGTGCTGTGTCCATCCAAGTTTATATTTTGTTAGTCCTTCCTCCTTGTTGCTCCCCCCCGACCCTCCGTTTAAACTTACTGTTCCCTGTCCAGATGGACATGCACTAGAGAAGAAACTTCTTAACAGATAGTCATAAACTAATTATGCAGACTAAGCCAAAGCAAATTGCTCATTTTTCAAGTGCTAACCTTTGTCAGAGGCACAGAAAAGCAAGAAGTTTCCTTCTTTAGAAGATGGGGGATTTTAATGCCGAGACCCTTTTGCTGTTTACCTTGCCAGGAGTTGTACTGGTTCCTGGCAAGGTAAACAGCAAAAAGATCTTGGCATTAAAATTCAGACTTAAAACAAACTTCAAAAGAAGCAAGGACTTCATGATTTGGCAGTTGCAGTGTCTTGGTTTAAGGAACTCAGTGGAATGAAGATCCATTCAGGACAAAGAAACTAAACAAGCCATATATTAATGAGTTCTTTCAAATTTGCTCTCTCCTTTTACCTCAGCACAGTCATCTGTGCATATGCATGTGTGCATGTACATACAAGGGAGACATAAGGATCTTGCTGTCATTTCCTGAGCATCCCTTAAATCTACAGCATCCCTTAAATCTACATCTCTCTTCCTTCTAAATTAGGATTGAACAGTGCTGATGCTAATGCTCTTCTTACCTCAATGATAGAATATTTCTTCTATTTGTCCAACCACGTTTGGGGGTTAAACTTTCTCCATACATGGGGTTATTATGGCTCTTTATACTTTCCTAGGTACAGTTCTGATGGTGTCAAGAGTTGTGCCTGTAATGATTTAAAAAGAGCTCTTTCTCTACAGTCCTGGTGAATTGCTGCCAAAGGCTGTTGAGATCACGATTGTCCTACAACATGACATTTTTCATCTGCTCTATTTTTATTAGTTAGGATCAGAGATTTTGTTAAGCTACAGGTCTAACAGTCTGTGGTTGTTCTAGATGGTTCAGGTACCATGGCAAGACACCAAAGATCACCTGGCATTTTTGTTATTATATTGTCTAGTGAAGAAAGAGCTTCACTGTTTAGACATTTATGATTTAATGGCATTTCTATCCTTTTCTATGTATCCATGGGGTTTTGTTTGTTTGTTTTGGCATGGTTTGCACAGCTTAGAGCATTAGACAACACTGTCTGATGAAGTTTTCTGATTTATGTCTTCTGCTTATTTATCAGTATAAGTGAAGCCTGTGATTCAGTAAGTGTCTTTCTGTAGACTAACAAGCTCAGCTAAGCCTCTTAACTACTCTCATTGCTCTGGCTTGTACTAGTTCAGGCTGTAGTCATAGGCATGAAATCCCAATTCTTTACAACCCAATAGAGTTCCTTGATTACGTATGGTGAACCATTAGCTGAAACAAGCTCATCATGAAGAGCTAGTCTGATGTACATTGCCATGGTATGATTAATCCCAGTGCTGAATAGATTGGTTCAATTGCTTCAGAAATGAATTTTCAGCAACTAACTAGCAGTAATAGTTTCCCTTTGTTCAGACAGGTCAGTCTATGACCAGTTGTTGTCAGGTTCTGCTAGATTCATTACAAACTACCTAAGGCCCCTTGCAGCTTTGCCCAGATATTTCACACAAATGAAATAGTCTATGAGTAGTTCTTCTGACTGTGCATTCATACTGCCAGTAAGTAGCTTGTCTTGTCCATCTTTTACCTAGCAACCTGCATAGGGATTTAAAGGCACTTTCTTTGGGGTCACTGTTTAATCTTGCATTAATAATAGGTTCTTTTAAACAGTGAACCTGCTTTTCATTTGAACATGCTTTAAATGCCAAAAGAACCTGTTTGAGGGCAGAGCAAGGCTTTTTATTTTCTTCAAAGAGATTCAGTATTTTATTTCTTCCTGATTTTTTGTTTCTTACTGATTCCATCATTTATGCTTCTGAAAGGATAACCCACTGCAATCATTCCAGCTGATGTAGGACTGGAGACCTTCTATGCTGAATATACTTGCTGTGAAAATCTTGTTAATGATACCAGTGAAAGTAGGGAAGCTCAATCTTTGGCTACATTGGTCCAGAATCTCTTGTTGCATCTCTATGTTCATCTTCCCTATGACCTTCCAAGACATCTTTTCCAATTCTAGATCTTCCTGTTGATAGCGATCATCCTGGCTCCCATGCCATAATACTGTTTGAAAATAGACATTAAATCAGACAAAACCCAG
The DNA here is from genome assembly GCF_036250125.1 of Pseudopipra pipra. Taxonomy (NCBI): domain Eukaryota; kingdom Metazoa; phylum Chordata; class Aves; order Passeriformes; family Pipridae; genus Pseudopipra; species Pseudopipra pipra. The sequence goes on from NC_087551.1 coordinate 53,436,511, forward strand.
GTATGCTTCTGAATTGCATCAGCCTTACACAGCTGGCAGTAGATTATAAATAAATTTAATTATTTTAGTTGATGATGTTATTTTTCCTTAACACATTAGGTCCAGGATTTTCATAGAGGCTTTTTGTACTCATACTTAATATTTCTTTTCTCCACTCTGTGGAGTATAGGTCTTATATTGCCTCCTAATCTTTCAGATGAAAGTGATGTTAATAATATGGTATGAACACATGGCATAGAAATTTATCTTTTCACTGAGATGGATCTTATTGAGACAAATATGGCAATGGGTTTTATGGAATTTTATTCTGCTTTTCTTCTGAACCTATGAAGTCAGTCTTTCCTGAATGTCTGTATTTCAATAGAAACATTCTATATTTAGTTTTAGTTATGTGCCATTAAGGACAAGTCTCTCTGTACATATGTTGTTGTTGTCTTTTTGAAGTCACATTTTTTGTCAACTCGCATTGCATAATTCCTTCAACCATTCTCCTGGTATATCCATTCTCCAGGTGGGCTCTTGGTTTATCGCACAACAATTTCAGTTTCACAGAAGAAGTTATTCAGAAGGCAATGGGCTCAGTTATCTCAAATAGCCTGTGCAGATTTCTCTCTCATCTGTATCGGTCTGCAAATATCAGGAAAAGGGGAGAAAGGTATTGGAAATGAAACCATATTGGAAATGAAGACTTGTAAAAAACCAGTTTCATTAACATTTGCTTAGTTTTGTTCTCAGTAATGCAATTTGAAATATATTATTGAAGTATGGGCAGTATGTTATTTTCTTTATAATTCTGATATCATGTTTAAACTGCCCACAGGAATGGAGATCCACACAGAACAAATGAAACGAGCATTTTGTTTAAGACTTCTCGAACACAATCTTCAGTCTCTGCCATTTGATGCTGCACATAACATCTCAGAATTATTTCCTGTGCATCTGCTAAGGTGTAATAATGCATCAATTACCTTACTTGCCTGTGCTTAATAGAATAGTTATAATGTTTCATTCAATAAAAGGGGAATCTTTATGAAGCTGAATGCACATGGACATGCTTGAGGATTTCAGTGAAAATAATTTTTAAAACCATCTGTATATACAGATTTTCAGATATGGAAATATATAAAGCAATTTACATTGAGGAATATTATCTTGAAGCTCCATCAGTTCTTATATAGCAAAAGTGAACACTCCTCAAGTAAAATATGTCAAACTTCCCCTTAAAAACAAAATATGGTCTGTTTTTATAAGCTACTGTTTAGGCCTTGATGGTTTTAATGAAACTTCGATTGTCTGAACTCCACTTGAATACACCGGTAAGCACGAATATAAAAATTTTTCTGTTTTATGTTAGAACAAAGGTCTGGGCCATCTTCCAAATCACAGGAAATATGTCCAGGGAACTGGGCCTGAAATTTAAACCTGAGCACCTAATATTAGGAGTAGATAAATGAAACACAAAAATCAATAGTTTTGTTTGCTTTCCTAGTAGTCACACACTGTATGTTCTCACTGGGAAACTTTTAGACTAAAAAGTGGTAGACCACAGCATCGTGCCAGAATGTGCTTATTCTTTTAGGCACCTACATTTGAACAAATTAGTCTATTTTTCTGTGACAATGAGTAATTCCTATTGCTACTAAGTAGGACACATTATAGTATATTTTGTGGAAGTCTTTAAGAAACAACCTTAGTCCCTCCTAATAGAGCTGTATAACAACTTGTTGCTAACAATCAGTTGTTATTCTACAGCATATATGTAAAAGTTGCACAAGATTTTTTAAGATGCAGTTTCTGTATAGATAATCAGTGAAATCCAAATGCTAGCAATTAGGATATCTTATAGTTCAGCTTATAGCAACAAGATAGTAAGTTCCACACCTATAAGCCAAATTCCTGGCAAAGGTGATGTCCAGAATTCCATTCCAAATAAAGCAATCAAGCAATATTCCACCTCTGTTTACTCTCCAATCTTTAAAACTGATGGTTACACTGGCCAGATAGATTTACTTAGAACAGTGAAAGACATTCAGAAAGTCCATCCAATTTCGTGATTTATTTGCTATTGATGCATAAAATAAGCTTGTCTGTGAAATAGCCATGTTGAAATTGTTATTCTCATGCATTTTTCATTGTTATTATTTGGCTAGACTGAGTCTTGAGGGTCAGATTAAAATTCATTCATCTGAAGCTGCACTGGTGACAGAAGATTGTCTCAAATTAGCTCTTCCAGTTAATATCTGTACCAGCATTTGTAAAACCATTAGTACTGAGAGTATTCTTATTGGGCAGTGCATGTTTTAACAGAAATTCTTTTAACCTTCTGTGCAATGAAAACTTAAAAAGCACTGGTTGATATTCTAGGCATTTAATTCAGGCTATGCCAGCACAACATTGTGGTCTTCACAAAGTCTTTTATTGCTGGTGATGAGAGGTCATTGCTTATTAGATAATCATATCCCTTCCCTGCAATACTGGTCATACACATTTAATACAATTATAATTCTTAACACTTATATAGAGCTTTTCTTCCAATTGCTTTACAGACATTATGTAATTAAATTCTCAGCATTCTTGGGAAATAAGCTAACTCCTTATTACAAACAGGAATATTGGCCCAGAGGCAATAGCAGAATTTTCAAATATAGTCTTTAATTTTTAAGCTGGAAATTGGAGCTGAACACATCTGAAAATCAAGCTGTGTGGCACCAAGATTACCAGTCATTTTGAAATCTGGTATAAAATGTGCTACCATAGGTCACTGAGAAATTGAATTGAAAATCCAGTCTTGATTCTTCAGACTTAAAATGAGATACTGAAATCTTTCTTTCATGTAGATGGATTCTACAATCTGTATTGAGGCAAAATGCCAGCTGCCTTTGACTGAGTATACACAGGCACTGTAAAGCACATCCATCGTTTCCATCAGGAAACCGAAGGTTTTTGATAAATAGTCTTAATGCACAATCACGCCTAAGCTATAAGACAATTTATTCTGAACCTCACTGAATCTTTGCCTCACAGAGAGCATACTACAGAACAGAAAGGAGGGCAGCAGGAGAATAAGCTGATGCCCCACATATGGAGCAGGGCTGCTTCATAGGAAGAAAAGGAGGCAGCAGCTCTCTGGAAGCCCAATCTTTTCCTCTGATCATTGTCCCTCAGCATCACCAGTTTTGATAGCAGCAGGCACAGGAGAAAGCACCTTTTGTGGGAGCACCAATACAAGGGTGGTATCTTCCTCCTCTTTCTCTAGGGAAAACTGATGAACCAAACTGAAACATTTCATGGGCCATATTGAAATTACTGGCTGCCAGCTGAGCTGCACAGTGTCTCTTCTCACCCTCTTTTTGGTCTACTTGCTTCCATCACAGCCCATCAGTTCACAACACACATTCTACATCGCCTGACACTGTTGTTTCCAACTCCTTATTCAACACCTGCCTCTCCCTGAGCCATTGCTCCCCTTTGTTCTTCTCTTGCTTCTTCAATGTCCTTCTTGAGACCTTTACTATTATGTAAAAACAGTTTATATTTAAGCAACTAACGCTATGCCGGTAGTCAAATGCCACCTCCATCCTCCTTGAATTTTCCTTGGATTTCAACATTATGGTAACTGACTTGAAATACTACCCTCCTTTTGTTTTCACAGCTCAGTCTGTTACTGTCTCATCTCTTACCTCTCAATATTTATTTAGGTCTCTATTCAGAAAACTGATTAGGTGCATTTTTGTTCAGGGCAAAAATGAATCATACATTCACATGCTTAAATAATGTATTAAATAAAGATGCCTTTTTGAGCCAGAACCAAACCAGCTCTTTGAATGTTCCTCTTTGCCATTCTTGCCTTTGGGATCAATAATCCATTGCCATGCACAATACCTCCCAGTATTTCACCTTTAACAAAACTCCCTCTCTGCTCCCATCCTGCTTCCTTCTTCCCAATGCAAGTGTCAGAGAGAGACTCACTCATGCATCTTTCTAGGGTTCCATTGCTGATTTAATCTTCTAATGGCCAGAATTGAACTGGGCCTTCTTCCTTTTTCCCTTCACTCTCCTCTGTGTTTTCATGGTCCTAAGTCACCCTGTGGGTGCTTCCTCAGTCTGGAGTTGTTACTTGCTGTACTTGAGACTATAATAAATCAGACAAGAAGATGTTCTTCGGTGCTGGTTATTGTGAGGCTGTTTATCATTTTACCATATTCTAGTGTTTCTGTATTGTATTACTCATTTCTATCTAGTGCTGTTCTGTATGCATATTTTAGGCAAAAAATAAGAATAAATATTCCCTGGCCTAAAACCTTATATTCCAAATTGAAGCATGTCATTAAATAAACTAACTTCTAAGCTCCACGTTGAGGGATGTAATGCAGTTACTATTGCAGGATTAGGAGTCTGCTTTGGTGATCCTGTATTTGCTCTGCTTCTGCTTTTTTTTTTTTTTTATTTCTGCTTAGTGTTTTAATACATATATATATATGAAAAATTCATTCGGGAATAAGGATGGGCTATCAGTAATGGCACATGGAAAAAAACTAAACGTCAGGATTTTCAAATCCTGCTGAAATCACGCAGTCACTCTGTTCCCTTCAGAAGGCTTCAGAAGGCTCTCAAGACAGTGAGAGGTGTGCCTTAGGACACAAGTGACTGAGGACAGAAAGTCTACTGATCAACTAAGCTAGACAGTTTCCCAGCAAATGTAAAGGACATACAGTATTCAATTTTCAGAGGTGGTTAAATATGAATATTAGGATGTTATTGAAGAAATTAAATCCATGCTAGTAAATGAGCTTCTCTGTGAAAAAAACTATTTGGATCTGAAACAGCCCACACTAGGAGCCATAGGTGTGTGTAAGGCAGTTGGTGTTGCTTTGCCCAAGCTCAGGAGGAACGGAAGGGGTGGAAGGACCCAGTGAGGTGACCAGGGAGCACATGGAAACTCATTATACACCACCACAGAATTTCTGCCAGGGTTTTTTTGGCTTTGCTTTCTGTGAGGCATCCAGTGTTTGTCTATCCAGCATAAAGCAGTGAGGTACAGGTATGGTTGGTGGATGCGCCCAGTACACATGGTCCATCAGCATGGGAGAGCACAGTGTCAAGCACACCAGTAGATTTGTGGTAGCTCAGATGTAGCCCAAAGTCCATAAATTGTGGTGCTAGGACTCAGGCCATCTTGTAATGAGCCAGCTGATGCCTCTCTGCACCAGAGAGTCATTGTTCCTTCCTTTGGCTTGGGAAAGGTGACTGACACAGATAGTGGGATGGCTTCCTTAGTGTGACTTACTGCATATTCCCTGCTGGTGTGAAAGTCATGGCTAAAATTTTGGACATAATAAGGTTAGATATTTAAAGATGCCACTCTGGACTGGAATGTCGATTATTTTTTTTAACACAAACCAATATGTAGGTTATGTAACAGAGCACAAGCTAAGTGCTAACAAAAAAATGTAAACACTATTGCCATCTTGTGGCTTAAAGTTGCTTCAACAGACTTTTGTGCACGGATTATATACTCCCTCTGATGTTCTGTAAACATAACACATTTTCAATTAAATAGGCGAATCAAAGTGGCACAACACAGAAGCAATGTCCAGACCTGCACATCAGAATCAATTACAGAAGTGGAGAAACAATCCTGTTTGTCTAGAAGGACTAATCACATGGAGAGCCGTTGGGAGCTGAGAGCACACAGGTCATTATTGAATGAAATAGCACCAGGCATATTTTTTTCCATTGAAACAAAAGGATATTCTGCAAGAATAAAACTTTTCGATGACTCTCTTTCATTTTTCTTGAGAAGAAATTACTCGTGTATACAGTATGAGCCTGTGATGTTTAAAGCAAATATTGCTCAGATGCCAGTTGGGGAAAATACTTTGCTTTTTAAAATAAAATCTATTGTATAATATTAGATACAGAATGCTACAGGCATATAATGTCTTAAGACATTATATTTTTGTTTTGTTGTGGTTTTTTTTTCCGTATTCCTACCTGTTTATTCAGCTGGTCTTCTGAGCACTGTTAGAAACAGGACATAATATTAAATAGAGAATGCTGACCTAGATCAGATGAGTGGTCTGTGTATTTTACGCATGAAGTTCATGTGAAACTTAATGTTGATTGATTGTTTCACAAAGAGTTTAATTTTTGTATATTGTTCAGCAGAATAAATTTTAGGAAACTATGTCAGAGCATCAGATTTTCTTTTCTTTTTCTATATTCAACAACCACCAGTCAAGAAATAGAACTGGGCAGGAAACAATGGCTTTGTCCCATTGAGTTGTGATTTTTCAAGACTTCTCCTGCTCTGTGCTTGTCAGACCTCAGATCCACAGAAGTTTTTTTCAGACTTGGTAGAGGACATTGACTATAGGCTGGCCAGCAGCCTTGTGTTTAAAGCATTTATTCAAGATGATAACAGCCAAGACAAAGGTCCTCAATTGCTCTTCTCATACCCCTGTATTCAGTATAACATTGTTCATTGCAACACTGTTCACTTCTATGGGATTTTTATCTCTATTCTTGATCAGAAAGACCAGCCTAGACAGAAAATGATTGGCAGCAAGACATTTTCTTTTTTTTCCCATGCAAACTTTGGCTTGGTTTGGTTTTTCATTAACTATTTTCTTAGCTTTTTTATTTAGGAAAAGTTCTCAGCTTTAACAGAAATATTGTAACAAAAAACGTTAACAATTTAAATAGGACACAAAACACTGATGGCCAATGGCCCAAAGCTATGAGGTTCAAATATGAGACATTTTGATCTGTTTAGTAATTCCATTTCTGCGTTTTTTTCATTTGGGAACACATTAAAACTGTTCAGAGTTAATTTATACTTATGCACATTCCGAACTTTCTCCTTATCTATCTATGCCTCATTTGTTTACATGTATGATTTCTTAGAACCTATTGAAGTCCAAATCCTATAGATCACACATATTTGATTAATGTAGAGTCATGAATTTACCTTACTCTTCTGTGACAAACAGAATGTAGTATAACATCTGTGAATTTGAGCCTAATAAAGAAAGGAGTACATCTAAAATGCACAATATTCCTAGACACTTCTCTTTCAGAAAATATTTGCCTCAGTGAGATTATTTTGTATGCAAATGCTACAGTGATTCTTGCTACTGGCATGAGTTGTGTATTTTTCTGTGAAAGTGAGGTTTAGGTTATTTGTAAGATATAGGTTACATTTTTGTTTTATGAGGGCCTGTTGAGGCTGCAGCCACCACAGCAGGCAAACAATATACTGTGTTGTTTGTACCAAATCCTTATCACCGACTAGATCCAAATATGAAACTCTACCTAGTATGACAGTACCTGCTACCCCTGGCATGACACCTAAACACAAAGTACAAAGGGGCCAGACCTTCAGTAGGAGGCCACCTAAGCCAGCTGATAGTAAATGTGAAGAAGTAGGATGCTGCCCTCCTGGCAAACAGAACAGAATAGCATCTTCCTTCATGTCAGGCTTATTGTAATAAGTCACCTTCCTTTGGCTAGGGAGAAAGAAAAATGCCTTGGTTGCTAGATAATGTGCTTTTATGGGAAACCCAAGTTAGAGATCCTGCTGAAATAAATATTTGTATCTCCTACATACATACAGTAAAACAGCTTTTATGAGAAAATTTAAGAGTGGTTACTTCACTGTGCATCAAAAGCTAGTGGTCTGAATGTGTTCCTAGGAGCTAGATGACGTAAATCAACATAGGAAGGATATAAATAAATGTGGGTCACTCTCATCGCACGCTTCCTCGCTTCTGTTTTGCTGCATTTAAGGGCTGTCAGATCTGTCAGATATGTTCTAGTAGGTTACGTGGGCAACCTTTGTTGATGAACTCTCCTGAGGTCAAATCTTTGAGTGCATCGAGAAAGACCAACATCAGAAATTTACTTCTTTGGGACTGAGACCTTCTAGTGCTAAGCAGACACTCATTGTAGGTTTGGAGAATCTTTAGGTTTTTTATTCCTTTATCAGTTAGTTCCTTCACAAACCACCTCTACATAAACAAATATACAATTTTTTTAAAAAATGCATCTTGTTGAATTTTACTGATACTCATTCTGATACTTCACATATTTCCATCAGTTTCACTAAGAATACAAACACTGACATGCAGCTTGCTTATGTACACAGGAGACAGTTTACCAAAATTCACACTGAAGTTATGGATATAAAACTTTAATGGATTTTGCCTGGCATTCCAGTACGTATGGCTAACAGATACTACCTGTATGAATCCAAAAATGGGTGAGGAATTTCAGGTTATGGATGAGGCTGTTGGATTGCAAGTGGATGATCTAAACTACAGCCTACAATTTTTACTCCAATTTTGAAAGTAGCACATCCCATGAGCAGATCAGAACAGAGACTGTAATTCAAAACCACACTTAAACTCTAGTTTCTTCTTTCATTTCCTTTCAGTCTCAGCTCTGTTGGTTGATGTATAGAAAAGAAAGTAGAGCTATTCCACAGCTCTTATCTATTGCAAGGGATCCCTCGTATACTGTAACATCATGGTGCATTTATAGCAACCTTCAGTTACTTCACTGGCTATCTGCCTTCTGGCCTGCTTGCTTAAACAGAGCCCAGGAAGGTGGAGTCTGTAACAAGACAGCATAACAAGTCACCTGAGTGCAGAAGGTGAATGCCAATATATTTCTAGGGTATGACATCAGTACTGGTAAATTTTCAAACATCACCTATTGTTATCTTGCATTTAAGAGATATATTGACTCTGGCATGTACTGCAGTATATCTAATCCTAGGAGTCTGATGGGGATTTGCACCACATGCGTATTTAATAATATGCATTTCTTGCATGTCTTTAGACAAAGCCGTTGGACAAAAAAAGCCTCTTTGGGAATTGTGCTTTTTACCTCTTTTTTTTTTCTCTTTATTTTTTTTCCTAAAGTGCTGCCCATTTTGCTAGGAAAAGATCCTTGAAAAACATATAATTATGTGATAATATATACACATCTACACTTAGTATTTCAGAATATAGCAGATGTTCTTTACACTTTCTTTTAATATTTTCCATTTTTTCAGATGAACGAGTGTCATTTGTTGGTTTAGATATTATTCTATTGCTAATCCAGTGCCAGAAATTTTTGATGGTTGCCTTGGGAAAAACAGCTACTTAACATGGTATATAATACAATAAGGATTTTGGCTCCATCTTTCAGACTCGGATGGTTCATTGCTATAGAATATAAATTATTTTCCAATATTTCCCACATTAATACGAAGGTGAGAGGAACAGAAACATGGTTGGTTGTTCTCAGTATAATCTTATCTATCGATATCAAAAATATGGCAATGCCAGTCCACATTTAGCACTTAGAAGCTACTGATTCACCACTGCTGTATGTAGAAAAAAAAGGTGGCTTCAATTTGGAGGGCAAATTGAACAAGCCATTCTAGCTAATGGCAATTCAAAACACATGAAAGATATTAACTGAAATTTCATGATTACATATAGAGTTCAAAGGACATTATCTTGCACTGGTGAAATGAAACTCAAACTGAAGCTCTGATGGCATTTTAATTCCTTTACTGGTTATAATATTACTGAGGAATAAGGATTTTTTTGTTGTTGTTTCATCTTTAAACAAATGGAGTACATTAAAAATAAAAGTATTCAAATATGTTAAGTATTGATTCCTGTAGCCATAATACTAGCCTAATATTTTATTACAGTCTTAAGATGTCAAGTAACCATGCACCTAATGTTAATGAGAATTACAGTATCACACACTTTCATAGGAAAATGGCTAAAAATAATGTGGCTAAAAATAAAGTTACCAAAAATATAATTGTATCTGGTCTGTACAGGGGTAAAATGTTGCAAATAGCTGTGCATTACTTACTTTAGGTAGTTATTTGCCGTAGAAAGGAATCAGTCAGTGATCTCTGAATGAGATTAGAAAGGAGTTATGCCTTTGCTGCAGTTGATAGACTCCAGTCTATCAAATATGGGCTGCCTTTTAAACTAGGACAACAGGAGCTCTCCAAAATGCAGAGAAAAAAAAATTAAAATGTTGGCACGATATAAGCCTTTTATTGTGCATTTTAGAAACACACAAAACTTAATTTCTTTCTCAAAAGATAACAGATTTTTCATCAGGTCCCTGGAAAGGTGCCATTTTGGAGTCCACATGCTTTTTCTTGACTCTTTATATCAGAAAAATAATTAAATATTTTTCTTTCCTCCCCCATCCCACCCAAGATAGTTCATAATTTCTTTGAGTAAAATGTGGTCACGTCTGTGCCAATTTGAAAAAAAATCCAGTTTTGACATGGCCATTTCTTTTAGGATTTTGTTTGTGTGTGGTTTTTTTCTTTTTACTTGTTTTGGTTTGGGGTTTTTTTTTTAGTTTTTGGTTTCATCTGGGCCTGCCATGAAATTTATAAATGTGTGAACTTGTCTTTCCAATCAAATGACTTTTCTTTTTTTTTTCCTAATTGGGACTTCAGTGTGGATATGGCTACCACTTAAATAGCAAGCAGACCTATCGATAGGTTCTCTACAGGGTTCACAACCAGATGGTGGCAAATGCCCCTCTTCACTCAGATTTCAATATCTTATAATTTCATATGCCTTGGAATGCATATTTCAGTGAGCAAAAGATGTCATAGTATGACTTAAAAGAGATGAAAATGCCCTGGCTGAATCAAAGGGCTATTTTTTGACATTTCAAGACTCTCCTACGCAAAAAGTAACACAAGTGTGTACCAGGCTAGATACAATTCTTATGACAGCTGCCTCTCAAACACACTGTATCTCTTATTTTGCAGAGGTAAAGCAGGCTTTCAGTTGCAATTTGAAAGGGGGTTGCTACTGCCTCACAAGAAAACCGGACACGAACAAGTTCAAAAAATAAGAGTAGACTGTCTCTGAAAAGAGGCAGTTATCAGCTAGAGAAACACAGGGTGAATTCTTAATCCAGAAAGCAAGGAAGATTCCCAGCCATTTGCAGATAATCCTATTTTCTCAGAATTGTGTGCTCTGAAAAATTTCCTTTTATACTGAGCACTACATGTTAAAGAGAGAGTGATATGCTGGTGCATGTTGAATTACCACCCGGTACTGTGGATTACCATCCTTTTTGTTCGCTTTTCCCAGTGAGCACAAGACACTGCAGAATGCAGAATATTGCCTAAGTCTACACAAATTACTGAAAATCACAGTCTGGTAGATTTAGAAATTGACATAAAATTGTTCTTATATAAATAGGGTCTGAGAACAAAAGTGATACAAACAGAAATTTACCACTTTGCTTAGAAAAAAGTCAATTTATAGTCAATGAAATGTTTACTTTATTGAAAGGGTTTAACTGCTGAGACAGGGCAGAATATCAAATTACCCTGAGCATTTATGGTTGCAGAGCTTCCTGAAAGGCTGCTACCAACAAAACAGAAGTTTCCTCCTGCTTTTTTGTTAATGTCTGCAAGAAACTAAGTATGAATTTTGAGAAAAGGCTTCTAAAAACAAGTGGTGTAACTGCATTTATTTTGAAATGCAGTTTCAAATGACAACTTGTATCTTTTTCAAAAGCATTTTCTTATGTTAAAATGGACAGTGTTTTACTGCTCTGACAACTGGACCAGTTACTTTCAGAGCACATTAACAATTCAGATAGCAAAAATGTAATGTTCCCAGGCAGACTTTTAATGGAAAGTGAAATGTTCTACTTGGCCAACTTTGGAGGAAGTGTATCAGTTTTGGCAGGCTGATAATACCAATGAATTCTGAGCCAGTATACAAAGAAAGAACTGGGGGAAGTATTATTACTGTTACAATGCTTTCCCTTTGTCTGTTTTATTTAACAAGTTGTCAAATTTAAGAATTATTTTCCTTTTCATCAACATGTGATTGTAAGGGCATGTGTGATACTGACTGCATGTCTTGCTCAGCCCCAATTTCTGTGAAAATGTATAAATATAGTAGGATCAGGTTACTATTCAACAGAAAAAGTCTTAAACATGTATTCATTGACATATTTTAGACCATTTTGAGCCTGTTCCATTTGATGTGTTATTCCCAGGTAATTTCTCCTCTTTACGAGTATAAATTGAATAACTGGCTGTTCCACATGTCCACTGGAAGATGGTTAGGACCTCACATTTAATAAAGTTAACTTCTTTAGCTGTAAAACAAATAACTTTTTGATTTTGATAGGGAAAAGTTTCCAGCAAAAAGATAGCGTTACATGCTTTAATTTTATTGCAGTCTCAGAGGCAGTTCACTTGAAGAATGAACACTGATTTCCTCACCACTGTTGGAGCTATAAGCTTGAATGAGCCCTTAGAGTAAGATCTGATCCAAAACACTGGACTATCCGTGTGAAACAGTTTAACAATGCATATTAGCAGGATGCAATTTTTCTCTTAATCTAAGTAATTCTGGTGAGGAAGAAATACATCATGGCTTGGGAAATAGTTTATCCCTAGTGTCTTGAAGCCATGATAACACTATTCAGCCTGTCCCAAGACTTTGTCAATAATCCATTATGTAATGTTATGCCATCATTTCCTCTGTGTATGGTACTTTTTCTACCTACCTCTAAAAACATTTTAAAGGCAGAAAATATTTCTCAGTGCTGTCTCCCTCTGCTTGAGGACATTGACTTGCTTCCTATTTTGCCTCTGGTTTGATGTGTGATCTTAGGAAAGTCATTTAGGCTCTTTGGTCTTCCTTTTTAACAGGTCATAAGTCCCAAGAGGTGATAAAAGATGTTTGCACTCAGTGCTTAGAATCACAACCAGTGGCACCTTTATCCTGCTGTGGTATGTGTAAACCTTGTCTTGGCCCTTTACTTAGCACTGGAGTTATATACCTACCAAAGCCTAAAGCAGGAAATCTGATTATGCTCTTCTTTACCTACTTCTCCTTTAGAAGCTCTTCATCTTTGCATTAGCAAAGCAGCAAGAAAAATACGTGAATTTATTTATTTGCTTGTTTTTTGTCTATTTCTTTATAAATTGAAGCTAACTGGGGAAAGCTTTTCTGTCAGAAGGGAAGAGAAATTGCAACCAATATATTGAAAATGCTTCTAAACCTAATCTATGAGTACCTTAGATTAAAGTTCAGTGTCATCAGCCCTTAACGAATAAATAACAATTCTATGCATCTCATCAGCATGCTGACAGTCTCCTCTTTCTGATAACAGAAACATCTTGTTTCCAAATCCACAAAATAAGAATGTCACTACTAGGGGAAAGCTTTTCCTGAGGGTTGGTTTTCATAGACAGTGAAGCAGTTATTTGCATGGAGCAGCTGAAAAAATTTTGAAGAAGAGAGGAATAGCAAGGCAGAGTGTGTATTTCATAATACTAGCTGAATATTTAATATCTCACATATTTCCCTGTGGTTGAGAAATGCTTGTAGTTGAAGACATGGCAGCATTACCTGTTACATGGATATCATTAGTACATATATATATTAGTGTATAACAACTCTAAGAATTGTTTCTTAAGATATATTTTGATTGTCTTTTAGTTATGCCATCCAGTCAATAAGCAGCTGCCTTTTCCTACTTTTAAATGACTAGATCAAATGAGTAGATTAAGCATTGCCATTCTGATGCTAATGCAATTTTTGTCCATGTACTTTGTAAATTTCAGTTCAGAGATTGTCATAAGAAACTTTTCTAACATTTTTTCTGAATCTGCTTCTGAAATACATTAGTGTGAAAAAGATGGGGCAGCAGATTAATTAGTGAGTAAGTGAACCAGTTAATTAATATTACAATTAAATCTGCCTGAGGTATGCTTATAGAATCCTTGGCACTTCTCAAGTAATGAAAAAGTGTTTGCTCTCTCCCTCATTCTCAAAGCTCCACTGAAAATGGGGCTTGTCTGAAACAATGCTCCTGTGAAGCTGGTCAGAATGAGGTAGATGGGTGAGTCATCATGGGGTCAGAATTATTTTATGTCCTGTCTGTGATAGGGCTATTCTACTGTTCATAGGACTGAAACAGAAAATTTGTTATTATGTTCAATTTGCTGCCAAGAGATCAACTTTGTTGCTTTTGGCAATCACTAATGATTTTTTATTTTGCATGAGCAGCATAATGTTTTATTTCTGCCCCCATTTTTCATAAAAAGTTAATTTGCATACATTTCTGCAAGAGTGAACCATGTTACTATGGGAAAAAAAGGCTCCATGAATAGTCTGAAACACAGAGGATTTACCATAAATAAAAAGCAGGGGAGAAAAGGTGAAATAAAATCATGTAATGTGTTTCAGACCCAAGCATTCATGCTGTAAAAAGGTTATTTTCCATCTGATGGTAAATCAGGATCCTGTTTTGTGTATCTGGCTGTCACAATGTTGTCTGGGAGCTAAATCCACATCCATGAGCTAGGATCAGTACCGAGCTCTGAACATATGCTCCCTACAGCTAGTCATGTCCCCAGTGTGGTCCCCAAGCTCCATATTTAACACAACCTGACCCTGGAATTTACTGAGGCCAGATAAGCAGTGCATTGAAAAGAGTGCTTCGATTCCTCTCTTCCAAAAATAGTCACTTGAAGCTCTGGGCTGAGAGCAGTCACCTTCCTGGCTCTGGAATTCAGCACCTTATTCAAATCACACAAACCTTGGGATGCAGCAGCAGCAGCAATCCCTCCTGGTGCTGTACTGATGGGATTACAGCAGTTGTGTGCCTGATGACCGCACTCTGCATTTCCTGCCAGGGTCCAGAGCCTTGTCTCTGTTTCTGGACATGCAGAAGGATACAACCTAAGCTCTAAGGGATTGCAATCAACTTATTTGTTTATTTATTTATTTATCTTTAATTTAAAGATGAATGCAATGAGTTGGAGTAAAAATCACTGGAGAGAGAGAGAAGGAGAGAGGAAGGGAGGGAGGGAGAGAAGGAGGGAGGGAGGGAGGGAGAACAATGGGCTTGGGCAACCTTGGGAAGGTTATAGTATTTCACATATACCAGTGGAAGTGCAAATGAAGCTATCCATTTCCACTGTTCACTTGAGAAATTAGATAAAGGGAGGGTAAATAATGTTTTGCTTTTCTGGTTTTGTTTGTTTGTTTGTTTTAAACAGAAATAAATATGTTAAATCTTTCTGTTGGTATTGGTCAGTGTCCAGGTCAATTTGTGAAGTCCATTGGTGAACCCACCAACCAGCACTGTCTGGTCCAACACACATTCTCCCACTGGTGTGATTTGGGAGACTTCCCAGGACTGCAGCATATCCACTCAGGAAATCTGTCCAGGTGTGCTGCAATGCTGACATAGTTTACCTGCATGTACTTCCATCCAGGACTGCCTGTCCAAGAGCTTCAGGGGTGCAAAATCTGCTTAACCCTTGGACCTGTACCAGTGATCAGGCAGTAACCTGATCAGGCAGTAACAAGGTTTTACAGCTTAAGAATCTGAGCCCTTCTGCTCCCTAAACAGTAAAGAGATCCTGCTCACAAAATCTGTTTCCAAATTTGCCCTTCTTTCTTATGTTCCTCACAATAATTATATAAGAAGGATAAGCAGATGTATTAGTGTGTGTCTTAAGCTATTGTAATAACATAATCAGGATTATTTGCAATGCTTTTGTCAGAGATGATAGTTGTACTCCATATGAACATCTAAAATATAGATACAAACAACCGGGTAGAGCAAGACTGAGTTTAACTCAATCTCCCTTCCTCTTCATCTAAAAGGCTGTTACAATATTTGCCAGAATGATCCACAAGTCACAAGAGAACTAGAAGCAGCTACATAAGAAGAGATCAAAAAGATCAAATTACAAATATTTAAATGGAATTTGAAAAACTTTAAAAAATCCTTGAAATTTCTATACTTTTTGAACATCTTTTAGAACAAAATTTTAATTACCTACTAGCAGTCTGAATGATACTCTAGGACATTTCCTCACTGTTTAATCCTGTGATCCAGTTCATTTTCCCCTTGCTGATCCTTTCTCTTCCCACTGGGCATTAGAGTTGTAACTTACCCAAACTAGCAGAACAAAGCATCTTGTCTTTCGGACAGTGAACCAAGCACTGATGAGACATCCATATTTTAGCAAGGCTTTCCCTACAACACTCCCTTTTTATTGGGGTTCCAGAATGTGAAAGAGCCTGCAGAAAGAGGACCATGGCCTGCAGATATAATTTCTGCTATATGCCTTTCGTCATGGGAAATGACCTCTATGGGTATCTGCTCTGCCTGCTCTTATCTGCCTCTTTTGCTTGCACTGAGAGGTCTTTAGGTTGGGAAGGATACTTAGGCTGCTATCACAAGATTTTTCTTACCGTAGCTTTCCCCTTGTTCTAGTAGGGAATTTGGAGATTTGCCTTTGAGTCAGGTTTTCCAGAACCCTGGGTATAAACAAATATACTCATAAAACTTGTTTTCAGATTATTTTTTTTTTTCTAGATTAATACAGACTGAAAGGACTTATCCTTCTTCCTTAGTCAACTATCAGAGTAAGTAGGAACTGGTTGTTTGGAAACTGAATCCTTGCAGTTTGCATTCAACGCATAATATTTCATGTTTTCCCACTACTTGAGTATTGTTTTTCACATTTTAACACTATTTTAAAAGGAAATGTGCAATTTATGACAAGTAAAAGGTGTGAATGACTGAATCAATGCCATCATTGATTTCACTTGAAAGCAGAATCAAATGCTTAGTCAAACTGAACACCTTGGAACATAATCCTGCAGACTTTATTCAGCTTAAATCCTCATTGAAAACACTGGGAAATTTGGTGTAAGCCTTTCATTATCAGAAATCTAGATTTCCATTGCAAAAACTAATGCAAGACTGTTACTGGCAATTAAATCTGCTCTGCCTGCGGTAATTTTTCATATAAATTGTGTAAACTGAACCTGTTTTAAATATATGTTTGGAGAGATGAGGACAGGGAAAACAGCTTTGTGATGCTGTTCTGTGCTGATCGGTTGTGTTCAATAATTTTTTATGTCAACAATATAGTACAACTAGAATTTGTGCAAAATATAATTCACAACCAAGGCAACTGCTCACTTTGTGGCTCAGTGTAGCCATATTTGATTTTTTACGAGACATTAATGATTAACTTAAGGCATCTGGTAAACTATAAACTGGATCTTTTATTCATACATGCTCCAGAAGAGGTTTTTTGTATATTCAAGATATTTTTGTTAATTATTTATTTAAGTTCTTGGAAGTATAATTGCATTACAAACATACACAATTGCTATAAACCTTTGATTTAGGTCAGGAGAAAGTTGCTAGTCAGTTGAAAATATGTTTTACTTAAGTGACAGCTTTTAAAGAATTATTTTTTGATTAACACAAATGGTACAAAGGTTCTGATATCCTCTATTGTAAATCACAAACTATTGCAACTACCTATATAGATACTACAAAATCCTTAGTGTATGCACACCGATTAGACACATTTTTGCAAGAAATACACTTTGCATATGACATTTAAAGCAGTTGATTAAGGAAAAAGCATAATTAAAAGTTGATAGAAATGTTGAATTTTCATGTATGCACCTTATATATTTTATAATTGCATCACTGTAATACAAATGTATTCCAGCATTTCTGCAAGCATTAGAACTGACTTACTAGAACATTTGGAGTGCAAATATATTAAACTATCTCTTGAATCACGTTTCTTAATACGAAAGCCTAAATATTTTAGAAGTAGTTTTATTTGTTAGTGTAGTGCACTTACCAGCATAGAGATAGAACGTGACTAAAGGGTATCTGTAAAAAAGACATGGTCAGGTGTGTCCTGGTGCAGTGAATGCTAATATGGCTTCAGTAGAAGCACATTATGCTCTTATTTCTGACTGTATACTGAATTATTTACACCTTCAAGGCAGCTGATTGAACTGCAGCATCAGTCAATTAGCAAATCAAAAATTTATATGATTCCAATTTAGCATGGAGTCCTTCTCTCTTTTTTTTTCTTTTTAGATTTTCACCCTGACAGTGACAAATTACTCCTCTGCTGGCTGAGATTGGAAATTAAAAGCATTTAGAGCTGCTCATGCATTTATGCTAATGAGAACTTCTGATATGATTTGCATGCAAAAGAGGACAATCTGAAAGCTCATCAGTTTTTCATGTGTCCGCATTTTGATGTAGTAGGATTTTTTCTGTTTTCTGCAGAGCAGAAAAATTTTTCTTGGGGAAACAATACTCTGTGTGAACAAAAAGAGTTTTTCTTTTAAGTCAGAAAGTTCCTTCTTTTTTTTTTTTTACCCTCCAGATTCTTGTCAAATCATTTGCTTTGCTGTTTCAGAACTGCAGCCCACGTTCATTAGCATTTTAGATGTTTATCAAAGGAATGATCCAGTATCTGCCATGCAAGATTATAGCTCAAGCTTCATTTTAAATTCAGCAAGAAAAAAAGACCCGAGGACAGATGAGAAAAGGGACGTGTAGTCTGACAAGCTTCTTCACAGACACACCCGAATTAATCCTATTTAGAGTAAAATTTGATTAATCAACAGAGGTGGTAGCTTTAAGTTTAGTGAAATAGTTAACTCTGACAAATTTTGGGAACCTCTTTGGTGCAGCCTTTCTGGAATGTAAATAAAGAAGCCAGACAGCAGATAACTTTAAGATTATTTTTTTAAAAATTTCCTGTTTAGTAAAGAGATTGCTGCCATTTTTAGACATCTAGTTTTGCTTTCCAATTTGTTATAACAAAAGATTACATGGCAAAGAAGGGTCTGGAGGTAACAAAAAAAAAATCAGTGTATTTCTTTTGCTTTTGCAGTACTTGGAATACTGTGTCCAGCTCTGGGGCCAACAGTGCAAGAAGGATGTGGACTTCCTGGATTGAGTCCAGAAGCGGGCAACGAAGATGGTCAGGGGGCTGGGGAGGGACTTCTTATAAGAGCATGTACTGATAGGACAGGGATGAATGGCTTTAAGCTGAACAAGGGTAGATTTAGAATAGATAATAGAAAGAAATTCTTCACTATGAGGATGGTATGAGGTACTGGAACAGCTCTGGAAGTATTCAAGGCCAGGCTGGATGGAGCTTTGAGCAAGCTGGTCAGGTGAAAGATGGAGTTGGAACTAGGTGGTCTTTAAGGTCCCTTCCAACTCAGCATATTGTACGATTCTATGATTTTGTATATTGGAGGTAGTATAACTAAAATAATTCACAAAGTAAAAAGAGATAATTGTTTCCCTATTGTTTACCATGTTTAAGAAGGTTGATCAGGATACACCTGTGTATTTTTGAGTTTTGTGAATGTAAAGTTTTTGTGTTGGAAATCATTCTTTTTTAATACTGGTAATTTGAAAGACCCTAACTATTGTCCTCCATTTACAAAAAAATTTGGTGTTATAGTACTTCTGAACATTACTATAATCCATTAATTCTTTCAGCCCTCAAAAGCTACTATTTAGAGTTTTACTTGAAATGATTTCTTCTCTTATCTTTCAATTGATCAAGTTCCCATGTATTCTTTACTAAAACAAAGGCAAAATATGAGTTATGTCTGTACATTTGAGTTAAAATTCAAAAATTAAATTCAGAACATAATATATTCAAACCATTCTTTCAGAATGCCCTTTACACTTTGAATCACTTTTTACTCCCGGGTACATGCAGCAGCACTAAAGATTTGCTGGGTTTCAGAGGTATTACAGAAGAAAATTTTACCCAGTGTTACAGCAAGGTGCTTTACAACCACTCAAAGGCAGATAACAACAGGTGTATACTATTTTTTATAACATCTCCTGTCTTAAGACAGTATTCTTGCTTCATGCACTTGAAAATAAAATATCTGTTTCTTCTATAATTGCAGCAGTTCCCCTTTTTCTTTTGCTGCATTGATGCCTGGTAGTAGATATCCTATTTCATCCCTTGATGAGAAAGAGAGGGGTGTGGTAGAGTAATCGGAAGGGGAAACACTATCAAATGTCAAGAAAGGAAACTAGGAGAGAAAGGGTCATGCAAGATCATAAGCCAACCTTGATTGTCCTCTTTGACACATCAGAAGTGATGGTACAGTGGAAAGTGTTGACACAGCGGTATCCTTCCTGAAAAACCCTGCTGAGATAACCTATCAGAAAAAAAAGACATGTAGTGATAGGACCAGGCACAATGGCCTTAAGCTGAAAGAGGGTAGGGTTAGATTAGATATTAGGAAAAAATTCTTGTCTGGGAGGGTTATCAGACACTAGAACATGTTGTCCAGAGAAGCTGTGGATGCCCAATCCCTGGATGGGGCTTTGAGAAATCTGGTCTAGGTATCCATGCCCATAGCAGAGAGCTGCAACTAGATGAGCTTTAAGGTCCCTTCCAACCCAAACCATTCTATTATTCTGTGATTCTACGATTCTATGAAAATACTAATTTAAGAACATGATTTTTGACACCTCATGCAATCTGAATTATGTCTAGAGGTGATTTTCTAAGCTCTGCTGAAATTCACTTTCTTTGCACATAGAATCAAAGAACTCCTGAAACAATAATCTACCTATTGTGTTCCCAAGCATTTACTTTTATCCTTGCAGAGATACTGCATTGTATTGCCTATTCTGAATACACTTCTCTTTAGCGAGAGGATTTGCAAAGGCTTACATTTGATGACAGTCCCAAGTTATAATTGCCTTGCTTTTGAGTGAGGAATTTTTGCTTCATTGTCTTCAATGATCATTGCCTGTGGTAAGGAGGCATTTTTGCCCTTCGTGTTTTTTTTCTCTCAATTGCTCCTATTCAGATTGAGTAGCTGAGATCCTTGAAACCACAGTTTACAACAAAGAAAAATAATAATTTTGGCATAATTTAGATGCTAACTTAGTTTACCAACATAATACAATCAGTTTCTCATAAAGGGTATGAAAACGTAAGTCTTTGATGTTTACAGCTCATGTACATTGAGCTTTATCTCTTTAACTCTCTTGGCAAAACATCACTTTCACAGGCTCTTCATGACCTATTTTGGGGGACAAGACAGTACTTCTTCATTCTTCAACATACACCTTCATAAATCACCTTTTGTCCTTCAGGGAAATAGGCTATCAACAAATATTGGAAGAGAATTCAGAAACCTCTGGTCCATAGGTGTCAGCCGTCTTGCGTTATTTTGGGAATCATCTTCTATCTTCTTCCTGGTCACCTCTTTGTCAGTACAGATTCTAGCTTACAAGGCTGATGAGTTCAACTGGGACATCTGAGCCCTGAAATTGATTGTCCTCAGGATTTATATGTTCACATGCTGGTGGACCCCCTTCCTTGAAGCTAGTTAAATGTTCTAATATATTTGTTTTCAAATGCAGCAAATGAGCAACAAGTACCTCTGTGAACAGAGTGCCTCAACCATTAAAATTACTGCTTGATGCTCTAGTTGTAGCCATCATCCTATGTTCATCAGGGAACTGGGGATATTTGACTACAAATTTACCTGTCTGCTTGCAACATACTGTCAGAAATTTGTTTTACAATCACTTATTCTTGCTGGAGATTTCTCAGCACTTGCAATTTCCCATTTATAGTTCAGTTTCAATCGGTTATTGCTTAATTTTATGTGTGCCAAGATCTCTTTATATAGATTTCTCTCTGGCTTCTGTAGTGGACTTTACTGGCAAATTATTTGCTTTCTCCTGTTCTAGTAGGAATCATAATGTTGCAAATTCTTATTGTCTTCATAACACACAAAGTAGAGTATGACAAAAAGAATTACTGGGAATAATTTTCCATTCTTCAGTTTACATCTTAACACCAATGTAGACAAAGTCATGAATAGTTATAGGAAGCACTTTAGAAGTGTTGTATTATAGTGCCATGTTCTCTGTGTGAAACTCCCCTTGAAGTCAATAAGAGTTGTGTATTCTATTCAGTGGCATAATCAGGCAATAAATTATGAAAGCTGTGCAAACACCAAACATAACAAACCACAAACAAACGACATTAAGAAGTGACAAAAATACCCAGTGTTATGCTAGTAAAAGAGTTAAAGCTAATAGTTTTGAATGTGATAAAATTTTTATGGCTGGTAGGATTTGGCAACCTCTAGTAAATGGGTTAGGAGCAGAAGCTTACCTTGTATACCTGCCTACCGCAGTGTTTCCAGCCTCTTTCACTCAGACAGTGGATCTCAATTGCAACTATGATGGAAAACAGGGCTGAATGAAGACTTGCATGCTCCAGCATTGGACCATTTTCCTGCTCCAGGACTCCCCATAAGTGGCTTTGTTGGGACTCAAATCTAACTTTCAGAAGAGTTTAAAACAGATTTAACATAAAATAACATTTTAAGTCAGCGGTAACACTAGATGTTTGAAATCTCCTCCCAGAAAATTTGCTTCAGGAAAAGCTATCTGCAAAAAGTGCATTTGAAAGTATACTTTTTTTTCAACAGTACATTTGAAATAAAATGTTGAAATAGATTTTCCAAAATGACCACTTTAAGTCTATAATCCAAAATGGAATTACTAAAAAATTTAGAAGATCTTGACACTTACAGAAGGGACTGAGAAATGTGAGCCTTGTATTGACTAAAAGTGACGTTC
Source organism: Pseudopipra pipra (assembly GCF_036250125.1). Taxonomy (NCBI): domain Eukaryota; kingdom Metazoa; phylum Chordata; class Aves; order Passeriformes; family Pipridae; genus Pseudopipra; species Pseudopipra pipra. The sequence goes on from NC_087551.1 coordinate 53,459,017, forward strand.
TGAAATTGTTCTCTCAGAACTTAAAAGCCAATTAAGAATAAACAAAGGATCCCAGAGGTCCGAGATTGCTGCAGGCTTTAGAGCAGAGTCTAACCTACAAGAAACAAGATCTTTATAGAATATAGCCCTGCTTCTCCTTGGAGTATTTGTAACGGCAAGATGAATGTGTGCTGAGATGCTGCAGCTGTTATCAGAAGCCAGCAGTTTATCACAAAGCAAAAGGAAAACTGGCTGCCATGGCAATGCTTTTTCTGCTTTCCCATTTGGGGGATGCACCCATGCTGCTGCTTGGACAGTAAAGGTTTCTGACTCTGGTTATGAAAGCATTCCTGCTTTACTGCTTGCAGAGTAATTCTGAAGCCCAGGCTGTAAAATGGGATGTGGAGCTCCAGCCAGCCCTGCTAGACTGTAGTGCTAAACTGGCCAAAAGTCAATTGCGCTGACTCAGTCCTCTTCTGACACCTTCTTCTTTTGGCTAGAATAAGCCAAAACTACTTTCAGGTTACTTGGTTTGAAAGAAGGCTCATGATGACTTCCTGCTCACTCTTCCTTATTGTAAAAAAGAAATAATGATGCAGAAGTGTGGAGGAGCAAGAATCAGAGTGGGAACAGTTCCAGGCATGGAAAAAGATATACAACAACTGAAAAAAGGATTTTATTATATGGATTTTACAGTTCTTATGTGGTTTCAAATATGTGCATTGTATGTTACCCCTACAGTTGTACTGCCTGGGCATGTCCAGGCATGCCTTGAGTTGTCTGTTCCCTGCTTTCCCTGCTCCTCCCTCTGTTTGGCTGAAAAAGCTGCAGTGTGGAGAGAGCTACCACAGGTCCTTTCCTTTTCCAGTTCCTCCCCAGTTCCTCCCTCTTCTCCCGAGTCCTTACTCCTATTCATTCCCCTGGTTGTCTGTCTCATGCTCCACCCCATTTTCTGGCCCTTTCTACACCAGGACTTGTATAAACCCTTGTGCACCCTCAGTAAACCACCATTGCACCTTCAACCTCGACTCGGATCCTTTCTGCAGTGTCACAGTCCCACTCCCCTCTCCCTCGGACTGTGGTGCAGAAGAGGTGTTGGTCTTCCAATATCCTCCACTCTTTCTCCAACAAAAGCAATTGAATTACCAGGGAGGTGTTGATTCCTCTGTCAGAGTTCAGGACATCTGGCCAATCTCACCATTAGCTCCTGTCATAGCCCAGTGAATCAGTTTGCTGTAGGTTTGGGTACCGCTTGGAGAGGAAAAGCACTCAACAGAAAGGAGGAAGGGCTCCACAAAAAAGACAAATAAATCCTATATTGACTTGTTTTAAAACTGTTGTATCTGGTACCACAGACCTCATAAAGGAGTATATAACTGAAAGCTGGATTCAGCCAGCATCCCATCTTGTGCCAAGTGCTCTGTCACTCTAGACCAATAAGCTATACCACCAAAGCACACAAGGCTCAACCTCCCTCATCCCAATCATTCTTACTCCTCCTTCAGAGGGAGCAAAAGATAGGGTATACTGTCTCATCGGGAAGGTCCTTCTACACATCTGAAATTCTCCACACTCCTCTCTGGCCTCACTGTCGCATGGCTGAGCTCTCTGTTTGCGGGAGTTTTCACTCCCATGATATTTTGGTTTAGCTTAAAAAATGTGATTTTGTAGGCAAATGATAAGCATTTTTCAATTCTGGCAAAATCAAGGGCTCTTATGGAAAGAAAGAGTGGTAGTAAATACTGCTTTCTGATCATTTATCTTTTGTGTGCAGAGAAAAACATAGAAGTATGTTTTCTTCATTGATATTCATTTGATCCTTCATGAGTTACTTAATTTTCTTTGAAAAAAATAAAGGAAGATAGAGAGAGAGGGGAGATATATAATTCCCACAAAATATTTCATTTATGGTATTTTCCCCCGCAATTCAGTGGTGTTGACAGCAAGAAAATGTCCAATACTCTGTTAGTAATTACAGAAGCACTCTGCTTCAGTCTACGGTTTCAAAAAGACAGTGTACATTTTTCATATCTGAAGAAAATTATTGTGGACATTTGGCCAGCAATAAACTTAGACTTATAAGCAGGTTCTACATTTACTTGAATTACTTTTATATGTGCCAAGAAAAATTTGGCTTACCTTTGTATTTCTGTTTGCCATTTACTGGCTTATACTGTCATAGTAGTTGTTTTATGTGGAAGGGAACATGCAGCATTTTTCCCTGTTCCATTCCATGTGAGTAGTTGGCTATGAGTTTAATGCATGTATTTCATAAGCACTCCTGAACAGGCTAGAAGATTAGAAATATAATGCAGCACTAGGACCAGACATACGTGTGATTGTTTATATTTCTTAAAATGTACTTCATATCTGCTCTGAGGTAACTTCATGCCTACTCCAAGATACCACTTTTTATCATCCTATTTCCAGGACATTTAGATTCATCTCAGCATTTGGTGTTAGTTGCTCTGTGTCCAAGCTGTCCAGAAAACAAAGATTTTGTTCTATGAAAAAGCAAAGCTTTAGAAGTTGGTATTGTAACATGTTTGGATAAGAATGAGATCTTCAGAAATCTCTTACAAAAACGAGGTGGCAAGATTGAGCCATCATTCATTCGCCAACAGGTCATGGGTTAGCCCACTCACCTACTTTTCTTAGAGCATTGACCTCATTTTACCTTCTTACACCCCACCAAGGTGTGGGGCCTTGTTGTTTGCTCTCAGACTGGTAGATGCCTTTGTCCCAAGCAGGACTTGAGAAATTTTGCAGAGGTTTCTGAAACATTTGTTAAAATATTTACATCATTAGCTCCAGGTTAAATGCTCTGATTTTTGAGAAGTCCTCCATAGACATTCTCACAAAGGTATTTCATTCATGATGTTCTCAGAAAGCATCTCATATGGAACTTCTGATGAAAGTTTCATAGAGCTATTAGAGATGTTGGTTTTATTTAATACAATTTAAATTTGATTCTTCTTCAAAAGTTTGCTAGGTCCCCCATAAGGGCCTGCTCAGAGCATAATTTGTCATCTGGTTTCTAAATAACTCCAGCAAAGCTACTCTGCTCTTTGTGAAGTTGACGAGTCATTTTGCACATGTTCTTAGTCTAAATGAGATATATTAATCTGAATCCAGCTCATTGTCCCCAGTAAAGGGGTAAGGGTGATAATTTTTTATATTCTCTTCTTGGATTTATGTAGCTCTACAGTTGAACACAAGTTGTTGGCTAGTTTGTGGTGACTATTTAATGAGTAAATATAATAAGGGTGAGAGAGAGATGCTTTATCTGTATTTATTTTCTGACATAGCTGACAGCTAGTGATATCTTCTCCTTCTTTCTTCTTTTGTTACAGCTGTACTAATCATACCACACAGAGACACATTTGTCATTATATGTAATTATGTGCAATATGTTTATATTATAATATTTTATATTGGAGAGACATAGGTTTCATAATGTTTTTACTCCCAATTCCTTTCTGATACAGATTATTTCAGTTTATGCATATTTATAAATGATATTTGAAAGTACAATATTATATTAATTATAATAAAACGATTTGGAAATAGGAGCAACTAGAGAACTGATGACTAGATGACTGCATAACTTGTGACAGAGGGGCAACATTTTGTTAGGGCTTGGGGAGCTTTACTTTGGCTCCCTCAAAATACAGAGAATGACCAGAAATTATTTTGAAAAGTTGCTATTTCTTATGTGGTTAAAACAGACCTGAGCAAATCTTGATCCTTCAGAAGCCTTTTGAAGGCCTATTCCTCTATGGACATGTTACTAATCCAGACAGCAGTGGGTTTTCACCCTCTCTCATCGACACTTCCCTTTTTTCCACTTCCCCCCTGCTTTTCTCCAACCCAATTAGCAGATTAGCCAGCAGGCTGTGGAGCCTGAAGAAGTAGGAATTAAATAGACTTTTATCACATGCCAAACTAACTGTGGAGTTACCCAAGAGCACATCCTTACCCGCAGAGAGTCTTGTCCTCAAGGACCTCCAAGGGTGGGTAAGGAAATTAAAGGTGCCATCAAAGACTCCTTCGAAGTTATGACACTATCCTCCGCAAAAGCACTTCCCAGTGGCACACAGATGAGGCCCTGATGGTGCAGTTGGTGACAGGTGGTGGTGCCAGCAGCGGTGGAAAGCAACGGGTAGCATTAGTGTAGTCAACCCTTAATAAGGGTCTGTTATAGGGCTGGGCAGTGCAGGGGAGAGGCAGAAAACAGCAATAACTGCAGGTCAAGCACAGCTCCTACACATGCCACCATCGGCACAAGGAAGAAGATATTTAACTGTGGGGATTTTTAACTGCATGGTTGCAAATTCGTGTAATATGACAGTGCTGACAAGGCAGGTGTAGTCAGTAGGTTTTAACAGATTGAGGCAAACTTTATTATTTAGGCAATGAAGTAGGTTCTAACTAGAGCCATTTTTCTATTTTGGTATTTTACCTCACATTAATGTGATAAATATTTTATCTAAATGTGAAATCATCTTCAGAAGACACTTTGGTATGATTCAGGCAACCTGTAGGATTTACACAAAGGTGAAAGGCCTGCACCACTTTATCCAGGTCTCAGTAGCTGTTTCAGATCTCATTTTGTATAAAATTGAATACATGATTATTATCTAGATGATAAAGCAGTGGACCAGATTGTTATACACTACTTGAGCTACTCTCACAGGTGAAAACCAGTTCTTAAGGTTGCTGAACTGTTTGGATTAAAAAATGTTTTGGGATGCACTGTATAAAATATGACTCCATAAGGTGGCTTAAAACAAGCTATTTCTGCATTTTAAGAAATGAGCGTGACTGGGGAAAGGAAACGTTTTTCCTACATAAAAGAGGAGAAAGGAAAGGGGAGAGCACTTCAGCTATTGGACTGCATTGGAGCTGCTCACCCCACACCTTTTGGACTCTGGCATAACACTAAGATTTACCACACACTTTGATTTTTTTTACCTCAAAACCAGACCATTGGATGTCTGTGTGCACACAGGGGATCATATCAGTGTGAAGGTTGTTTCTGCACACAAAACAATGGACAAACCTTCTCTATCCTGTGGCTTTCTTCTGACTATTAGATCTGAATCTTAATGGTGAAACACTCTATAAAAACAAATAAAATAATTGTAGCGCAAATACTCTGCTAATGAACTTTATTATTAATCCAATCATGCTGATAAAGAGCATTCAGTGTGAATATCTTGCCAAACTAATTAAGATTTGAGGTTTTATTTTTCCTTATCTTCATTAAATCAGAGAAAGAGAAGATTCAGGAGTTGAAAGATCTCTGAGGAGAAGAGCAGAAAAGCTGAATCACAAAAAGAGAAGACAACAAAAAAGAATTTTGGAAGAGCAGGAAGGCAAAGGAAGCTTTTATCAAAATAATTTTTGTGGTATGTCAGAGAGAAAGAATTTTGCTGTGCAACCATACATATTTATAGTTCACTGTGCATTTTGCTGTTTTGGTTATGCATTAATTTACTTTAAAATTATTGTACATATTTTAACTGCCTGTTTTCCAAATAAGTTTGGAGAACATGTGGGAAAATTCAGTTAAGCAACAGCATCCTGTAAAATTTCCAGTGGTCCAAGTGATCAACACATAGAAGGTCAAGATAAATACATACAGCAACATAGAATAATTTGTCGTAGACGGTATTAATGGTATGACATCACATTACAGCTATGGAGAATGTGCCACCAAAGTGTGGGAACTGACTCATTTTAAGCTTCAGGGGAAAATCCAGTTTTATACCTCTACCTAATGTCATACTGTGGCATGTTCTACCTCTTCTGCTTCAGACAGGCTGCTGTGGCAACTTTTTAAATATATTTATAGGTTATAAAAATTAACTTCTAATGGGACACTGATGTTAATCATTTCTACATGGTTGCAGAATTCTGTCGTACAAAGAAAATATAAAAGAAGAGGATAGTAAGCGGTGACTGAATTTGTAGCATTCTTCTGCTATATTCTACTTGTTTTTTTAATTTCCTTAGCAAAATTATTTAATAACAACCTCTGATAAAGTGTTACACCTAAAGCATTGTCATAAAATATTCAGAAGTTACTATATTTTAATACTGCTGAGCAAGTGCTTTGCTTTTATTCTCTGGTGGTTATAGCATGGAGCTGTATTGCTGTATGAAAGGCTAAAAAATAGTAAAAAAAATACAGATTTTATACTTAAAGTTTGGCAACAACATGCACACAGACTTTTGAGGGCACATAAGGCTTGAAAGGCCAGGTACCGCCAGCAGGTACTCTGGCAGGTTGAAGTCTCCAGGGAGTAGCTCACTGCAGAACAGAGAAAGTGGAAAAATGCATGGCTCTACCACTTTATAATGAGAAGTGCTGTATGTGTCTGCTCAGGGAAGAGTTCTCTTGTTGATTGCCTCCTCAACATCTTTACTGCCTCACACCCCAGCTGTGGGTCCAGTCCCTTCCATGTACAAAGGACACTGCCTGGGTAGGAGGATGACATGATGCTTAATATTTCTATAGGCATTTTTAAACACTGATTTACAGGAGTACTGCCCATGCAGAGGGACATGAAGTGGGAATTGCCTGCTAGTTTTCAACAGATGTGCACAACTCCCAGAAATCCATTTCTCTCTTTTTCTGTACCTCTGAATGCTGCTGCCTTGAGGATATTTTCAGACTTTTCCTTTATTTATAATGGCTAATATTTTTCTAGCAGCAATTAAAGAATTCCTTGTTATACAACACATATTACTAACAATTTTTGTCTGTGGCAGGTTGCACTAGCTATGCAGAGAAGAATACACCTCCAATGCCCAAACTTTGGAAAGCACAAAGTGATTTCAGTTTTATGTGCCTTGTCTGGCTAATGCTATGATTGTGCTCATAAGATATGAGGCTGATATCCGACTTTTTAAGAGAGCCATATATAAAAATAAATGAATGAAGGGGTTCTCAACCCAAGCTTTTGGTGAAACACAAATTTCTAAGTAGAAACTGTTCCTTCCATCGGGACAAATCTGGAAAATTGAGTCCTCTACCCCCTAGTCAATGAAGATGACACAACACCATTAGCTGTTCTGCATGGGAACGGGGAAACTTCCCGACTGGGTCAGACAGAGAGGCCACCTGCAGACTGCCATCAGGAAGCTGAGACTCAGAAAGATGCTTCAGTCTATAGACACTAGAAGGAAGAAGCATAATAAATCATAACGGGAGAAAGGAAACCCATTTCAGGTATTGATAGGAGTTTTGATAACTGAGTGATCACACAGCCTCTCTTATCCAAGTCCCCTCTGCTTCTCCTGGCTGGTATTGAATCTCTGTTCAGCCCTCTGAGGGGCTGTTCTGGTTTCCACAAACCACTTTCACATGGTTCTCAAGAATGAAGTCCAGATCAGTTTTAAACAGAGTAATTTTCTCTGAGAGATGGTAATTCAAGAGTGATTGACCTGCAGAGATCTGTCAAAGCATGTAAAGTTCCACAGTCCCCCAAATCCTTTGAAATAAACAAACAACATCTGTGCTGAGGAGTGGTCAGGATTGGGCCAGAACACTACACCAACTCTTTAGCTCTTCATCTTTCCATTACCCTAACATTAAGGGGAGAGACATCTGCAGTCCTTCCTTCTAGCTTCTTGCCCCTCACCATGCTCTGTCAACAGTGCAGATGCTGGACACAAACATATTCCTTTTGTTCTTAACCCAAGCACAATAGGTTAAAACCTTTACCCTGACATCAGTGATGTTAAAGCAGAATAAATTCCCATGGAAAGTATGATATTCAGATGTGCTGACACTTTTAAATAGTTATCAAAAAGCATATCAAATCATTATCCAGCTGCATCTTGATTGTCATTAAATGCGGTTATTATTATATTGCCCCCACTATGGGAGAAACTCTTAAGGCCATACAGCGGGTGAAAACTGGCAAGGCAGCTGGGGTTGATGGAATTCCACCTGAAGTCTGGAAGCATGGGGGGCAAGCACTCTATGCTAAATTTCACAAGTTTGTGGTGCGCTGTTGGGAACTAGGCGAACTCCCATCAGACCTTCGTGATGCAGTCATCATCACTTTGTATAAGAAGAAAGGAATTAATTCAGACTATTCAAATTACCATGGTATTACTCTGCTGTCCATTGCTGGCAAAACCCTGGCAAGAACACTTTTGAACAGACTAATACCGACTATAGCAGAAGAACTTCTATCTGAAAGCCAATGTGGTTTCAGAGCCAACAGGAGTACCACTGACATGGTATTTGTTCTCAGACAACTGCAAGAGAAGTGTAGGGAACAGAACAAAGGACTCTATGTAACCTTTGTTGATCTCACCAAGGCTTTCGGTACTGTGAGCAGAAAAGGTCTATGGCAGATTTTGGAACATTTAAGTTGTCCCCCCACGTTCCTTAAAATGATCATCTCACTTCATGAGGATCAGTGCAGTCAAATCAGATATGATGATGCACTTTCTGAGCCCTTTCTAATAACTAATGGTGTGAAACAAGGCTGCGTTCTTGCACCAACCCTATTCACAATCTTTTTCAGCATGATGCTCCAAAGGGCCACTGCAGACCTCGATGATGAAGATGGTGTCTACATTTGATATTGTACCGATGGAAGCCTTTTCAACCTAAGGTGACTGAAGGCCCACACTAAGACCTTAAACCATCTTGTCTGGAAGCTGCTTTATTCTGATGATGCCGCCCTCGTTGCCCACACAGAAGCAGCTCTGCAGCATTTAACATCCTGCTTTGCTGAGGCTGCCGAGCTCTTTGGGCTGGAAGTCAGCTTAAAGAAGACAGAAGTTTTCTATCAACCGGCACCTCAGGAAGTCTTTCATCATCCCCATATCACCATTGGCCAATCAGAGCTCAAATCAGTCCAGCAGTTTAATTACCTCGGTAGCCTCATCTCCTCGGATGGTAAGATTGACGGAGAGATAGACAACAGGTTAGCAAAGGCATATAGAGGTTTCAGAAAACTCCATAAAAGAATCTGGCATAATAAACACCTGAAGAAAAGTACAAAGATCAGTGTTTACAGAGCCATTGTGCTGTCTACTCTTTTATATGGGTCCGAATCATGGGTCATTTACTGCCACCACCTGCATCTCCTAGAACGCTTCCATCAACGCTGTCTCCGCACAATCCTAAACATCCACTGGTCAGATTATGTGACCAATACATCTGTTCTAGAACAAGCAGCAGTCACAAGTATTGAGGCCATGTTGCTGAGAACACAGCTGCACTGGGCAGGGCACGTCTCAAGGATGAAGGACCACCGCCTCCCTAAGATCTTGCTTTATGGTGAACTTGCCACCAGCTGCCACAAGAGAGGAGCCCCGAAGAGGAGACACAAGAACTCCCTGAAACAACATCTCAGCCTTGACTATATTGATCTTCATCACTGGTCTACTCTGGCCTCCAATCGGGAGGTCTGGAGACACACCATCTATAACGCTGCTGCTTCTTTTGAGAACGCATGCAGGATCACACTTGAGGAGAAAAGACAACACAGAAAGAATCGTGTCTTGCCGATACCATCCAAGGAGTCTTTCTGTTGTGCCTTTTGCAACCGGACTTGTCTATCTCATATTGGCCTCTTTAGCTACCAGCCCGCTTGTAGCAAATGTGGGTAGAGCCCTTCCCAAATCTTCGTTCGTGAAGCCCAGCCATGATGATGATGATATTATGTTTTTCAGTGAGGAAAGGTTTTTACACTGGCAAAGACGCCTTTCCCAGATCATATTTTGATTACATGTCATTATAAACTTAGGTAATTATAATTATTTGAAATTAATGCAAGTGTATATTTTTCAATGTTTCACTTTTGTCTTTACCCTAGCCCTCCAGCCCATCTTGTTGTAGGTTGCTAGAACAGATTGCTGCAAATATTTTTTTCGTAGCCTTTTAGGGTTTGCTGCTTTATATCAGCAGCACCTTTCAGTCAAATGCATAAAGAAGTTAGGACTAACAATTATAGTTTTTAGGCCATTTAGAAATTAAAATATTTGAAAAAAATTAAATGAGTTCTCAAACAGTATTATCTTTCTTTTTAGGTTATAAAGTATTTTGAAAAAAGGTATCACTTTTCACAGAACAGATATCAAAAGTTCTAGTTTCCAAAGTGAATTACAAAACAAAAATATAATTTTGAAGTTTGTACCAAAATAAGCCATTTCACCTCATAGAACATATCTGTCAATATTATAAATATTGAGCAATCTTTGTTTCAAATGGAATTTTTACAAGGATTATGCAAATAAATAAATTTTACATTCATGTATATTATGAAAAGACACATCCTGTTCAGGGACAATGCTATTTGTAAATTCCTTCTCTTTTGCCCAGCCTCCCAACTGCCTTGGGAATTGATGCTAACTATTTTCATCTTCTATTGACTGTAAAGGAGTTACTCCCAAGTTACAGAAGCATAAATAAAATGAATGCTGTGCTTTGGTCTCTCAACTTGGTGCTCAAGGAAAGGAGAAGAATATAGAAAACCTCCCAGCCCTGGGAAGGTGCTCTTCACATGCTGCCTGTCAACTCAAGCCTTAGAAAGAGGTGTTTGCTTTTATTCAACAAGGCACTGTTGTCCAGAGCTGCTAGCAATGAGGCAGGATGCTGAACCACCACATAGGGATGATTCTGCCTCTCCTTGCAGGGGTGCTTCACACAGAGAGCCTAGAGGAGCTCAGCAGGAACCCCTTAGCCTGCTGCCTTTCAGCTGGTTATGTGAAGAAGCAGGCTCCCGGTCTGCAGCATGCTCCAGGTATGCTCCCTTCCCAGTCTGATTTGAGGTTCTCTTGCGCCCTGCTGAGCTCAGTGATGTGCTGCTGCAGGAGAAGTCTCTGCTGCTTGGCCATGGCAAGGTTACGGAGGGAGTGATGACCCAGGAGCCTCTACCTGTCACCAGAGAGAAAAACCATTCCTTTCTGCAAACCAGAGTCTCTGCCTCTCAGATAGGTGGGATTCTATTCTCTCTCAGATAAGGCAGATGCTTCTGGTTCCTTGATTTTGCTGAGTTTGGCATATGTGGCCAAAATTTCACCCATCTGCCTCAACCTGATGGCAGGTGTGGGGCTACAAAAAAGAAAGGTGTAGCACTTCACTGAAAAAAAGTTGAAGTAAAGTAACAATTGTATTTTCTTCAGATAAGCAGAAAAAAAAAATCTTTTTTCACTCACCTTTTGGGAATGAGGTGCTCAAATGCAAAATTATATATTATGTGATGGAAGATTGCAGGAATACCTGAGGAAGATCTTATTGATGTGACTGCAAAATTAGCTCTTCCAAATCCCATCCATTGCAGAAGGAGAAACCATTCTCCTTTCAGAAGAGATTCAATATTTAGTGATCACCAAGGCATCTTTGTTGAAAGTGAAGTTTAAAAGTGGAGTATTAGGACTTAAAAGAAAGTGAAGAAAATGAAAGTACAGAGCCAGTGATTTAGTTCAGGTACACAACAGCTTTATTTCTGATAGCATCCTTATTTCTTTCATTCCTGAAATGCATTTTTATAGTGTGTTTATAAGAGTGTGTGTGGACATTCATGTGTGATACTGATCAAGACATACACTATAAATGGATTTACTGAGGATTTACAATCGGTGTGCTCAGATTTTGTTTTCCTTCTTCTTTAGGACCTGAGACCTATGCAAGAAACAGCAGCAATGGTTTAAGAAGCAGTTGTAGTACGTAGGTCTGTACATAGTCTGTAGTACATAGGTTTTCCAGCACTTTGCCTGTCCTAGTATCACATGAACAAGCAAATATAGCTGATAAACTCATAATCTCTCATACCTTCTGATAATTGTGACTTCATGTGTAGTAATGTAAACCAGTGGTTATTACTCAAAAAATGCTTGGGATTATTTGCTAGAGGTTTGTGGTTGGTAGTTTACCTGTGGTGAGTAACTTTGAATAAAATCATTACTTAACATGAATTTACATGTCAGTCAAAATGACATGTAAAACTAATGAATGTAAACTAATTTGTGTGTGTGTATAGCTACAATTTTTCCACTTAACTTGATCACCTCCAACAGTTACAAAAAGTCAGATAATCCTGTTGGGGAAGCTGTATTTTATAGTGAAGCAAACAGTAGATCAAAAGAATCTCCAGGGACAAAAACATTGCAAAACATCTTATGTAAAGCTACATATGAGACTGCATTTTTTTTGTGAAAAGCTCTAATCTGGATTACTGCTCTATTGTGTTTCAGAGAAATAAGATAAGAGAAGGTAAAAAATAGATAGCAATTTCAAAGAAGAATTTTTATTAGACACAAGATGGCAAAAAATAATGGATTAGCACAATATAATGTGTCTTATTAGAAGTTATCGTAGAGAAATAAACTGTAAATGTATTGGACAAACAGACAAAAGTTCCATGGAAAGTTCCAAGTTCTAGACAAAAAGTCCACAGAGAAGGAGTGCAGGACTTGTGCCTCAAGCAATTCTTGGTGATGAAATGAGACTTTCCTGCAGTACAAGAACAATATAGAACTGAAGGCTTCAGGCATATTGGTGTAAGGGAACCCCTCTCTTAATTCCCCAACAAGGGTGTCTCCATGGAGAGATAGATTAGCAGTTACACCTGTTGTAGACCTGCAACTACAAGTAACACTGATGAGCTAGAACCCTTCAAAAGTTGCTTTTTTGGTTATGTGCTCTTGGTAGAAGTGATGAAAGTACTGATACTTGCAAGGTGATACAGAGGCAAGTACCTGACCAGTCCAGCAGCCGGGATGGTTAGTCTCCTAGGAAGGTGAAAGGTTGGAGCTTTCTATAATGATCAAAATGTGTGATATTCTCTGCAACTACTTCTCTTTTCAAAATGGCTTTATTTCTCTCTAAACCACTCTACATCTTTCTTCCAAGTGCAGTTTTGCAAATACATTGTCCAGAATTCCCTTCTCTGATCTTAATTATCCATCAACCAGCTTTCCTCTTATTAATTAGTACTCAAATTTTAGCAGCAGCTTGAACCGGGTCACTGTTCACACGTTGAAACAACAGATGCAAGGGGGTTTGTGAGTGACAGGATAAAAATTAGGCACCGTCTTGGCATGAAGTTTGAGAAAGATGTTAAGAAACCTCTCTGCATTTCATATTGGAATCTATTCCACATCTCTGAGTACTGTATATACTGTACAAATGCTTCGGTTTAAGTCTGCCAACATTCCCTTTCCAATTTGTCAATCCTGAAATTCTTTTCAGTAAGTGCTACAAATGTACAACTCATCATTGTTATTATGTTCCATTAGAACATTTGCCAGTTTTGAGTTCTGTCAGATATACGCGATAGCATTTGATGAATCACTGCTGAAATGATCTACCACAAACAACATCCAATTTTTTGGAGTGCTTTCTACCAGTATTGATAAGTATCTGGAGCTTAAATGCAATGCTGCTTCTATACTTAGTCATATTGCTTATTGCAAACATTTGGGATGAGTTGCTATTGACTACTTAATTAATTGTCTTGGCTCATACTTTTATCTGTCAGTCAAGGATTCACTAGTCTACTTTCACAATGATATTTTAGAAGAGAAAAGGTGGCATATTCAGTTGCATGACTGTAGCCTGTTTGGTAGCCTGTTTTCAACAACAAGGAGCTACAACTACAGCAAACCTTCGTTTGTACTTGAGGCTTGCATTTCTTTCTTTTGTAGGGTGTGTTCAGCACCTAGGTTGTTGCAGCAGACAGGTCAAGACTTTGTAAACATGTGCACAAACTCTCGTGAGCAAGTCATCGATCCAGAAAATGTCCTGTAGAGCAAAATCCGCAAAGCAGGATGCCTTACCTTGTATACATAACTCCTCAGATACAGCCTTGTTTAAGTCTTGGGGGAGGGAGAGAGGCAAAAAGTTAAAAAAAAATGAGGAAGGTACAGTTTTGGTAAAACTGGGATATCCCTGTATTCTACTTTTCAGTAGAGGTGAAAATATTTAAACTAAAAAGTAACAGGATTTTTGGAAGGATTTCCATAAATCACATAATCTTCATAATAAAAATTTAGTTGAGTAGTAAGCAGTTAGAGTCTTGTAAGATCTACATAAAGATTCAGTCATTAAAGGGTTATATTCTACAATATATTCCAAAGGGAGTGTTTTCACCTGGTTGTACTCATAATTACACAGTCAATACATTTTTTGTCACTAAGGAGGGTTCTCTTATTTTTTAGCTGACCATTGACTCATTTATATTCATTTCCCTTCCCTGTGGACTAGAAAAGACCTTAGACTTACGATGTTAATTCACTGTGTTACCTATGCACCTAGGAAATCCAGTGAAGGACCAGTCTCCCGAACGGTGAGGCCCAGCCCATGAACATGTGAAAAGATGGACTCTGACCCAAAAGACTTACTACCTGAATTTAAGGCAGCATCAGTGCAAGAACATAAGAAGGTGACAGTCAGGGGAATCAGCTTCGTTTTCTGTAACAGAGAGGGAAGAAGCAATCAAGAGATTAATAAGAATCTCTTTTCACAGTTCTTTTAGAGAGAGATCTTAGAGAGGTAGGAGAACTATGAGAGGTTCAAGAGGTCAAGAAAGATGGCATTTTAAGAGCACTATCAACTGTGCTGAGAGAGCCTCAACTCGTACAGAATAAAGACAGACTGAAAAGTAAAATACAGAGGCTAAAACTGCACCATTTTGTAGTGAATGTGTAGTGAGTAACTCAGTACTTTTTGAAGCATGTTAGTGCTAACAAGTGTAAAAAAATAACAAGATAGCAGCCACATCCAGAAAACTCTGATTTTTCCTTAATATTGATTATGGAAACATTTAATAACTGTGCTTGTTTTAAATTCCAATGTTTTATTAGGACAGCTGAAAATTCAGCAAAAAGAGATATATATTTACTTAGATGTTGAGGAAATTAAAGATCTTTTTAGAAAATTCAATTTCTTTCTGCCCATTCTTTACTTAAAACAATGAAGTAAAATTCTATCTTAAATCTCTAAGCTGTCCTATTACTCTTCCTGTCATTCAGTCTTCCTAACACCCATTATTGTGTTATTCTAAGTATTAAGCCTTCTATGAGCAATCTAATTTCTTCCACCATTATATTACCTCTTTTCTGGGAACAAAACTATTTAGTTTTCTGCATTACAGAAGAAATTACTTCAGTTTTAAAGGTCTTGAACTGACATAAATAAATTTGCCATATATCCGTGGTGCAATTCAGATCAGAATTGGGAACATATCTTCTGAAAACCACTTTTTCCACCAGCCTCAAGCTTGAACCGCTTTTCAAGCCCTGTCCAGCAATGAGTATGAAATAGAAATATAGATTGTAAAGGAAATGTCTCCAGAGAAACAATAAAACATCTCCTGTATAGCTACGTTAACTATTAAAATACACCACTGGTTTCTCCTAATAGTTCTAGCAGATTTAAAAGCTCCTACCTCCTGCAATTAAACTTTGAGAAATTTCCCTTCAACAATCAAATTATACCTCCTTTCGCCTTTATAAACAAGGAGGTATAATTTTCACTCCCATGCCTGGGTGTAACTTAGTCAATGCTGTGCACTCGTCCAAATCACATTTTAAGTGATGTAGCTTGTTGAAATAAGACAGAAAATTAGGAGTTCTTACTCACTGGTGAAGTATCTCAAGGCATCCCCTGAAGCTCCTTGCTAGGTTTTCTTCTTTCTGCAAGCCTCTTACTGGCTACAGCTCTCTCATTGATAAATGGCACGTTTAAAACAGGTACAGACTGTGCAGTCACCTAACAGCCTATCTGTCCACAATCCCATTCAATTGATGTTCCATCTCTCAGTTAAATACTTCTGACATTTACTCACTATTTGTTTTCTCCTAATCCTTGAACCTTATTCCTTGAGCTGAGAACACAGCTGCACTGGGCAGGGCACGTCTCAAGGATGAAGGACCACCGCCTCCCTAAGATCTTGCTTTATGGTGAACTTGCCACCAGCTGCCGCATGAGAGGAGCCCCGAAGAGAAGATACAAGGACTCCCTGAAACAACATCTCAGCCTTGGCCACATTGATCAACATAATTGGTCTACTCTGGTCTCCAATTAGGAGGTCTGGAGACACACTATCTATAACGCTGATGATGCTTTTGAGAAAGCACATAGGATCACTCTTGAGAAAAGACAACGCAGAAAGAATCATGCCTTGCAGAATGTATCACCTAAGGAGTCTTTCTGCTGTGCCTTTTGCAACCGGACGTGCCTATCTTGGCCTTTTTAGCCAGCAATGCGCTTGTAACAAACATGGGTAGAGCCCTCCCCAAATCTTTGTTCACAAAGCCTAGCCACGAAAAAAAATTAATTCCTTGAACCATCTTTTACCTAATTCTCCTTTTCCCTCATTTTTTCCTCATATTTTCAGGTCTGCTGCCCAATAGCCTGCTGCTCACTACTGTGGGTGAGATAAGTTATGACACAACAGTAAGTCAGAAGGTAGGTGTGATGTCATCAGTAAGGTTAGCAATAAAGGCAGCCTTGGAAATCAGAGTAACTGGGTCCTGACTCTGCCTCCAGGTCTGATCTAATCCAAAATGATAGGTCATTCCCTGGGACCTTTGCATCAGGCAGAGATACCTGACTGTCAGTTTTGATTTCGTGCACTTTCACTCAGCATGTGCTACACTCTCTTTCTTCCTCTAGCTTTCTTCCTTTGTTAACCAAGACAGCCAGTGTTGTTTCAAATCTGCAGAGGCAAATGCACTTTCCATCTGTTTATAATTATGGCAGGGGAAGAAGAGCTATATTAGATGCAACAAGTGCAATGTGAAACGTAGCAGAGGTGTAGTTAAGAGTGCAGCATTTTTGGTAAACAAATATTACTTATATCTAAAGTATCATCTTTCCCTGCCTTGCATAAGCTGTCAGCACTGTAAATATTTGACATAGCAGCTCAAATTGGTATTTTGAAAAAGGTCTTAATATCCTTCTGCAGCTGAGTTTTTGGACCTGTCTGCCTGTTTAGCTTTTGCAAGAAAACCTCACAGCCTGAAAACACACCTTAAGCTTACAAAAGACCACTTATACCATTCTGGTGACAGTATAACACACAGCAGTTCCCCCCCAAAGTGTGAAAAGATCACACACTTCACCAATACAAGGGCTTCAAAACTTTCAAGCACAGATAAAAGCATGAAAAAAAATACTCTTTGAGCTAGGTGAAGGAATGATCAAAGTTCCCTGAACACAGAAATGGTTCTGTCATAACCTCAATCTCAGACTGAAAAGATCTGAAGGTAACAATCACCTGCATCTGCACACAGGTTTACATGGTATGCTCCATACAAATATGGTATCTTCAAAGTACATTGAGCAAGAAGGCAGAGCATTTGAGAACCAGAAGATGACAATATAATGGAATCATTGTTGTAAATCAGCAGAAGATATAGCTTCTATTAAATAATTCGTGCAATAATTAAATTAGTTGAAGAAGTAAAGTTGTCTCCAGTAGCTTATCAAACAGACTGTAATCAAATAACCTTATCTTGCCAAAATGTGACCACAATTTAAAATTCTGCTGAAGGTAATATGTAGAAGATGTCTGGGAAAAATAAAAGAACCCGAACAATTACCACAAGGCTAATAATTTTTTTTTTCCTGTATGGTAATGAAGATCAACTACAGGTCTAAAACCATCTAGGAAAGATTTCTATTGGAAGAAGCTTTGGATCTCATACCCCCAGGAGGAACCAACACCCTATGAAGGATAAAGAGAGGAATGAGAAGTTGCCTTCTAAAATCCAAATCTGTTTCTAAAATGTGAAAAAACGAAATGCTTTGTCAATTTTATGACCCAAAAGAAAGGAAAAAAGAAATCTGAAAGATAAGTTAATGTGCCCAATAATTAATTAGTTGATTGGTGGTGTCTGACTGTCATTGAAGCTAATGCCTTTCTAAAAACATGCTCTATAAACAGACCAGTTTGCAATAAAAATAAACCTTCATGTTCCCTTTGGTTAATCTTTAAAAATATTAATTTTTCATTATAGTGCAGTATTTCACTGAAAAAAATCTCAGGTGGAAAAAAAGTTCACAGTGCTTGACTCAGATTAATATTCATCAAGTTTATCAGTTATGCAGCCTTGGTTGTTCACACAGCATTAAGCTGGACACCAGCAACATTCTAAAGGATTTCCAAAGCTTTCATAGACTGTCCAGAAGTTTAAAAAAGCTGTTTTTCTCTCTTTAATTGCACTTAATATCCTCTAAGATATTAAACTGTGAAGGCTCAGAGTAGATTGTATGCTAATTGCAGTAGCAAAA
The DNA here is from genome assembly GCF_036250125.1 of Pseudopipra pipra. NCBI lineage: Eukaryota > Metazoa > Chordata > Aves > Passeriformes > Pipridae > Pseudopipra > Pseudopipra pipra. The sequence goes on from NC_087551.1 coordinate 53,477,264, forward strand.
TGTGATGTAGAAGAGTGATATATGGATGATTAAGGTCCACAGACATTTTTTCTGTTTACAGTCTATTTCTTTCAGAGACGAATACAAAACCCAGGCATTTAGTGTAATAGACGAGACAAATAATCTTCCCTATCTTCAAATGCCAAAGACCAAAATAACAACAAAAAATCCTCATAAAAATTGGATTGGTTTGAAAGATGCCTAATGCGTTGAATATTTTCCATCTGAAAATTTATTGCACTGTATTTCCTTTTACACCGCTTGTATTCAGCACTGCAGTGATGTTACTTTAAAGAATGCAAGGCTTGTAGCAAAAACAGCCCATCTTCAGTAGTCAGGAAACAGGGAGCAGTCTGTCTCTACTTCAGGAAAGAAAGGCACAGGGAGAATTAACTGAATTTAACTGAATTCTATTATTAGCTGCCTTATCACAGAAGTTATTGGCAATTCCTGACCTGTAAGACACAAATAGAACAGGGTAATTTATTTATATTTTGGAAAAATTAATTTATTATTTTTCTGGGTCTGAGCCATGCACAAATGAGAGTCTTGTTAAATTAATAGTTTCTACCAAAAGCAATCAAAAAACTCAAATTCCTATGTCAGAAAAGCTCATCTTGGACATTTCTTAAAGTTTTAAAAACTTTGGATTCAAGGGCTAAGAGTTGCATGTATATTTTGGTGGAAAGCAAGAAATGGAAAGGATCTTCTTACGATTAAATAAAATAATTCATTGCTTTGAGGATGAGAACATGGCTGCCTCATTTCCCTCAGAGTGGTTTTGTCCAGAAGTTTTAAAGCCAGCCTTTACTGTCTTTTGAAGTCACTGACTATTTCACAAAATATTCAAAGCTGAAAACTTTGAGACAGTACCTGCAAAGAGGAAGGTCTCAGTTTAAGTCTCTTCCATCTCAAGTGTGTATCCTGAGGACATGGCTTATAAGGTCCCTGGGCTCACAGCAGTACTCTCTTACAACTTGCAGATAGTATTTAGGTAAACTTCGGTGCCACAAATCCTTTCATTCTCCTAAAAAGTAGCAAAACCCACACTAATCATAATTGTTTTCAGATTAGATATTACGAAACATTTCTTTACCAAGAGGGTGGTCAAACTCTGGAACAGGCATGCCAGAGAAATGGTTGATGACACAAGCCTATCTGTATTTAGGAGGCATTTGGACAATGCTCTTAACAATAAATAATATGCTTTAACTTTTGGTCACCCCTGAAATGGTCAGGCAGTTGGAGTAGATGATCATTGTAGGGCCCTTCCATATGAAAACATTCTGTTTTATACTATTCTATTCTGTTCTGTTCTCATCCAAGATCAGGTTGTTTGATTTTCCATTTTGCTTAACTGGTTCAAAGTTAAAAATCCTTTCAAGACTGAGAAAGAATTGTTACAATTCCAGGCCCAAGTGACCTGCCCTGAAGTTTTATACCTTCCTCAGTACTCAACGCTGCATCAGGGTTTTTTTGTTTTGTTTTTCTGCTAAAACCAAAAACAGCCTACAAGTGTGGAACTGCATACTTAAAATTTTAGGTCTGCATGGTAACATGGTATTGGCTTTCCCCATTGTGTTCTGGGGAAACAACCCAGATCCAATGTCAGGTGGATATATCAACTTCCAGCATCAAAAATAAGTTTCTTCCAACATCTGTGGATTTGCAGTATTTTTGAAGATCTAAAATAAGATAACATTTGTACTCAAGTGTAAAGTTGTAGCTTACTGAAGTTAAGTACAATGGGTAAGCTTTGGCAGACATAATAAAATTTCAGTAGCACCGGTAAACTGAAAAAGCCTGAAAAATGCAAAAGAATAAAAGTCCAAATACATTTAATATAGCATAATTATAAGCAAGATTAATTTGTTCATTAAATCTTCTTTTATATTTTGCCACATTTCTATTATTGAAGAACTGCTCTCATACGTAGTTGTTTAAATCTTTTCTTAAACTCAAGCATTTATTTTAAAATTATATAAACTATGTGATCCACAATTTATATTTAAAGACAAATTACTTTCTGTGGACTTGTCCTACCTGAAATGTAGATTATTAGCTTGAAATTAATAATATTGTAATGTAAAGGTAATATATTTTTATTGATATAACATGTTTCTTCAACAACAGCTGTTACTTGTCAGTGTTTCTCAAGTAAATTAAAAAGTTTCATTAATCAAGAATACTCTTTAGCCTTGAGTTCTGTTATGCCTTTGCACACAAGAAGTTATGACAATTTCTTCAGCGACAAAACAAATGTTCATTATCTTCAAGTACAGGGAAGGAAGTGGCCATAACATGTAAGGCTTTTTATAAGCAAAACAACTCAAAACTTGTATTTGTTTGCACCAGAAATGAATACAGCTTTGCAATAGATTTTACCATGTCAACTAATGCATTAAAATATCCTGCAAGCTACGCAGAACAGAAAAGCTACCTTCTGACTTTAAAAAAAAAATATTGCCTGTTAATTTTAGTCAACCTCTAGTGTATCTGAAAATAATAAAAGTCATTGTTTATTCCAAGCTACCATAAACTGAATAGTGGAAAAATCACCAATAGTTAGAATTCCCTGATGCAAACGTTGGAGTTTTAACACAAATTATACCTGCATGATTGTTTGAGATAATTGTAACTTAAACTGTTAAAACTATTAAAACTGTTGACATTGTTAAAATTATTTCACTCTGTTTAAATTTGAGCAGAGTTTGAGTGTATTAAGATCTTTTTATAGCGGAAAAATTGCTCATTTACTTATCCTGTATGCTTGCTTCCAGTCTGCTTCAGACTGCCATTTTTCCAATAATGCCAAGACCCATGTGTTTTTCTATACACTCCCTTATCCTTTCATTTTCCATGTTGTTTTGAAGCTATCTGCCTTTTCATACCCAATGCATGTTTTAGATCCTTCTCCGACTCTGGAAAAGCAGAGCCCAGGAAGCCATTGATCATGAAGGTTGTACGTACAATAAACATCCCCAGGAAATGCCTGGTACATCTCTACCTTCCCATTTCCATTCCAAATAAAAATAAAGCCATTCAGAGAATGCTTGCACCTTCTATAAGTAAAGTTACTGTGATCCTTCTCAGCTTCACCCTTGGGTCTCAGCACCTAAGGAGGAGCCACCACTTTTCTCCGTCCCCAGGCAGGGCTGCCATGAAAAGGGCCCCTGAGACACCCGGTTCATGGATGCACATGCTTAGAAATGTCCTGAATGTCTGTGCTAGAGCTTTCAGTTGCCTACTTCACTGAGACCAGCCCTTCTGCAAACGGGTTTTTTTTTGTTTGTCCTTTCTTTTTTTAAAAAGCTCATTCAAATCTATCACAGTTATTTAGTATTTTCACTATGCCTTCAAGCTTAATATCAACCACTTCTGCTCATTGGAAGTAAAAGCCAAATACAAAGATTTGCACAATGCTCTCAGGAGTTCCACAGGAGGTTAGGTTGATTGCAATTTTTTTTCCTGTCTAATCATGTTTTTTTAATGCCTGAAGTGCTCCTACCACAGAAGATTATGTTTAATCTAGAGTACATGGAAGAATGCTTGGAAAGCCCCACAGAAACATAAAAGAAGATTGTTCAACGAGCAAGAGGGGAAGGCATAAAATAGCTTGGTAGAGACATGAATTCCTGACCGAATGAGGCTATGTGTCTGGTATGTACAGAATGCTTAATATCCAATACACTGGGCAACTGCTGCTTAGGGAAACATCTTAGACTGTGAACATCTTTATTGCAATAATTTCTCCACATTCTAGTAGAATGGTACAGAGAAAAATAAGGTTCAATGTTTATTTTATATTCCTAACGTTATTATAGTGCATGTATTTAGAAGTAAAAGCGCATCTTGAAATACTTCTTATTTTACAGTGCAGATATTTCATGTTCTCTCTACCCAAGGTAAGTTCAAGGCATTGTCTGTACATTTACTGGGAATCTCCATCGTGTTGTTTAATCATATCCAATATATGTGTATGCAGTAGAAATTCATTCAGCTACCTAGTATTACATAAGGTGTATATTTGGCTTGTATGCTCTTGCTCTATTTAAACGTTAATAATATACAGATACACATTGTAGGTCCAATATCAAATATGGACGTTTTAATGGGATGTCTAAATCTCAGTCATGAATGCTCAAATCAGCACTTAGATCCACAGTGTGGGCATTTACACCTCTAAGTGTCCATGTAAGTACCCAAATGTGCAATCTGGATATCCTATTAAGATGCCCATATCTGAAAATTAGGCTGACTTCCCTGCATTTTTGGCAACATATTGTGCAGGAATTCTGGCAAAAAATGCAGGATTTTAATTCAACAGCACTAGAGGGTTTTTGATTGTTTGTTTGGTTAAAAAAAAAAAAAAAAAAAAAAAGCAATTCTAGAACTAGTTTTTCCTCTACTTTTACTTCCAGTGTTTTATATGCTCTTGTAATTGATTACTGAAATACCAACTGAACAATGCTGCCGTAAGTCCGGTATCCTCATGAAAAACAAATTCTGATGTCTCAGGGCATATATTGAGGTTTGTCATATTTTAATATGAAGAACTATAAAATGCACTATCGCAGGGTGCTGCAAGTTCAGTACCCGCTGAAGCAAAGGAGTTAAATAAGCTCTCTGTTTTATGGACCCTTAAATTGTAAGTGATGTTCTGTGTTGCACATTTTGAATATAGCTATGAAACAATATATGTAACACTTTTCTAATCCGCTACAGAATCTGAGTAGAAATCTGAAAGCTCAGTAACCTCAGTGGAGCAAGAGCACCATAAAAGCCCCTGCCAGACAACTGAAGTCAAAGTAGGTGCATTAGGATTATTCACCACTTTGGAATATTTACAGGAATGACCACAAAACTATTGTGCGTCATTTTAAAAAGGTCTCCCAACTTCATTATTTTATAAGGAAATAAAGACTTTTTTGGCCATGAAGTCTAAAGCTTTTCCTCTTTCTTAAAATAAGGAAAATAACTAAAAATAAAATAATTCAAATTCAAAACAGAAGTCATAAAGAAAAAAAAAATTCTGATAGTCTCTGATGAAATGTATTTTGTTGCTTCCACTTTATGTATGAACACAGAAGTACCTGCTCTGTGACAGCCATGCCAGGATTTCACTAGATTTCAACTACTCTTAAAGCAAACCTGAGCCAGTGTGCCTTTTTGGGTCTCAACATTTTTAACACAAGCCACCAATTTATTACTGCAAGCTGTTGTTCTAAGCTTCTGTTTCAGTCCTGATGAAGTACTTACATGCTTGAGAGAGGTTATTTCTTTTTCAACCTGTATCATAACAGGATAAAATATATTATTTCTCCCACAAACCTTGCCTGTACTAGAACTGTGTATTTCACAGCTTCTGTCTTAGCAGTCTAACGGGCATTTGTAAGATAAAACCTGTATCTTAGATATTGCATGTTTTTTATATGTCCTATGTTCTATACAGTCTTTATCAGCTTCCTAGTGTTTACATTTCTCATTTACAAGATCATGTCATGCCTTTTGTAAGAGAATAGTGGCTTTAAAATTTATTTTGTTTTAGATAGTTTCCCTTTTCTATTGAAACTCATTCTCTTCCCATTCTTGAAACAGCTCCACTCTCAACATTTGTTAAATATCTCCTTCTTTATGATGCATTAAATACATTTATGAGGATGAACAAATTTGAATAGCTCCTGCACCTCTCTGAAATTTATAGAGCCAAGAAGCAACAGTTTGAACTCTGACTTTAGCAGGCATGGCAAGCTACATAGGATCACACCTGATCAGTGTCCAAACAGGAGCACTCCCATGGCACAAATACATGAGTCCTGTTAATGCCATAGTGAGCAAAAACACAAGTTCTTCAGCTGCTTTTGACAGCAGTACCCTTTGTGGTGGATGAGATGCTAAACCAAGTCCTCCAACTTAGAGCCATTAACAATCCCACAGCACTTCCCAGTAGGCACCCACAGTTTCCATGCCAGGGTATGGGCTCCATCCATTTCAGTGCTCTGAAGTTCACTGCAAGATAGGTGTATCTTTCAGATACAATAAAGACGCCACATAAAATATTGTGTTGTAGAATGACAACTCTGCTTTAGGAATTCTCTCCCTCTTCATCTTCTGAATGTAAAGCAAAATAACATACCATAGGGAGGAATGATGAAAAATGCAAACATTTGACATAAAGAAAGCGTTCATGTTGAACAAAATGTCCTCAAATCCCTCAGAGGTTCTTTTCTTTCATTTAAACGATTAGGCAAGAATAACCTTGAATGACTTCAGTTAATTACAATACAGTTATGATGAATGTGCCCCATTATGAAGACAGAATTAATAAATGAAAATTACTTCTGCCTAAACGAAGCTTTTCTGTAAAAGGTTATTTATTAGTTTTTTCCACAAATACTATTGAAGAGAAGAAAGCCACACCCTTTCCTCTACAACCTTTTTCTCTGTTTACTGGTTTTCACTTTTGTTGTTGAGTGTATGCACATATGTATGTCTATATAGAAGTCAAAATACAAACAAACTTCTGCAGACTTCAGTGCTTAGTCCATTGTGTTCATGTGATCCATGAAAGCCTTCAGAAACAAACTGGCTGAGGAAATCTTACATTCAAATATGCCCTCTATCTGCATTCAAAGGATTTTCTATGCAGTTTTGAATAGTTCCTTTTAAAAGCCTGGTTGGAATTTTGTGAAAATATTTCTGCAGTACTTGAACCACTTTTCAGTCAATAAAGCTAATAATAATGCTACTTCATATTCTAATTTCCTGGCATAAAATAGGAACTTCTGCTACTGGAATCAGAGAAGATAAAATAACCTGTCATACTTATACCTTTCCTCTGTTTAGCATCATATGAGGCAACTCTAAACTAAAATTCTGCATTATAATTAAGAATTGGATCGACACACTTAAATCTCTTTTGCACATTATCATTCAAGACTTATATTTGTCGATACCTATTTCTCCTAGCAAAACATATTCCATGTAGGTTTTATTCTTCACTGTATGTAGTATTAATTCCAGTGACACTGCTCTGTGTCTTTTCTTAACTTCAGTGCATGTTAAAACTACTTGTAACCATAATCTTTTCTATTATTTATTAAGTGGTAGCTAAAATCTTTTATTCTAATCATAATCAGATGTGAATAAACAATATTTCTTTGTCACCTCCAACTACATATTTGTTAAAATGTGTTGGCAACCATAGTCAAACCATTTAAAGTTTCCTTTTCTACCTGTCCCATATACTAAGTAGTTTCTCAGATACTTCTGAAAACTACTTTCAGATGCTACTTTAAAGACGCTACTGCAAAATATTAATGGAGATTGATCTAGCAAAAATACATGTATAGTCCACAGGTAATTTTTCTAACCCCATGTAGTGACCTAGAACAAATTAAGTAGATACTTTGGTCTTTGCAAAACCTTGCATTGAAATATATATTCTAAATTAGTTAAAATTCCCAACGTGTGTCTTTAAATTTTACACTGATCAATAGAATTTCAATGTCATACTGGATGACCTACAAATTATAAATGGAGAGTTTACATACCATCAAACTTAGAGAATGAAACCTTGTAGTAAGGTTAGTGAAATAGGTTTAAACAATACAGTGGAAAAATCATGTAGTTGTGCAGTCCACCCATCACTTGACTTTCAGACTCATAGTGAACTGCAAAAGGAAATATAGAAATACCTATGTAAATAACAGTGGTCTATCCCAAGAAATACATGGCTATGTGGTCATAGATTTCTGTGAGAATATCCTCTAATATGTGAGAAGTAAACGGAATCTTCTCTAATATGTTAAGGCCAGTGTAGAATTATACTAAATAATTTTGGTTATTCTAGGTCCACTGCACTGTAGCCCCATACCCCCTAGATTTGCAACTCCACACACCTCTAATTTTCCACCTTGCTTTTTCATGTCCTTTGTCTACATTCATTGCACCATGTCATAACAGAGATGAAAAAGGTAAAAACTGTTATGAAAAGCAACCTTCTAAAAATAGAACTGGTTTCAAGTAATTTTGAACATTTTCCTTATGTGGAAAATAATTCAGTATTTATTGCATTTGGTGTAGCATATGTCAGATTAACTTCATTGAAAAAGAAAAAAAATAGAATAAAGCAGCAGAGAAATATTTTCCCCTTAAGCAAAAACTACAAGTTGCATCTCCCTCTTTGATTCATACATGCTTATCCCTCCTCACAGACCATTTCTTTTTCACATTCTACCTCACTGTCCACAGAAACTGAGTAGGAGAGAAACGACATCTTGCAGAGTAGGACATTATGAGGTGAGTTCCCAATGCTTAAAGGATTACTGCAAGTGTGACAACTGTCTTTTTTTCCTTAAAACTTGCCTCCTGGAGTAATCTGTAAGGTTTTTCCCCTTTATCAATATGCCATTTTCTCCCACTACTCTGAATACAGCTGCAACTAGAATACTTTGAACAAACATGGTCACAACCTCTCTGAAGTCTTTGCAGGCAAATATTAAATTGCTCCTAGTGAAAAAAGATCCACTTTTGTTTCTGCATTTCTTAAATGTGTCAGTGGGAGAAAATGGGGAAATAGAGCAGAAAAGCAGGCTAGAAGAGAAGATGCAAGGAACGGTGTAATTGGGTAAGATGTCATGGGAAAATAGGAGAAGGACAATGTGGTAAAGGAACTGAAGGATAATGAAGGATGTAGTGAATAAGTAAGAAACAGAAAACTGGAAAGCAAGGAAGAAGAGAGATGAACACTGGAATGCAAGAGGGTGAGCAGAGGAGGAAAAATGCCAGCTTGATGTGTAGATTTTTTTAATGGTGGTTGTGGGTTTTTTGACAGCCAGAGGGACTCTTGACTTCCAAGTCAGTGTAAGACTAAAGTTAGCATTACTAGGAGAGCTGACTCAGAAAGGCCAAGTATCATCAAAGAGCAAGACATATGCTTCCTTTTATACCCAAAGCTAATATTAAAGTAAATTGGGAAGTACAAAAAATTTAGACCAAAGATGCAGTGAAATCAATATTAAGACTAAGAAAGTTCTGTACAAAACACATCATAGGCTGAAAAATCAATTCTGGATCTTTCAAATGCACTGTAATGAAATATTGCAGACAAATGGAAGAATATTCCCAACCATGAAAGTGTGAAATACCTCCTTTATATATATAGATACAGCATTGCAATAACAGAGAAGTACTTACTTTATCAACTAACATTAGGAAGACAATAAAATACCTCTACACCATATCAACTAATATTACAGAGACTGGTAAATATGTGCTTGGAGAGTATTCAATGAAATATCTGGGTACTGGAGAAAGAGAAACAAAATTGCATGAACTGGCAAAAACATATACTTGTTTAGCTAACACTAGGAAAACTGTGAAATATATAGTAGTACACATATGGAAACACAATGAACAGAAAGAGATGCAAAACTTAATCCTGCTTTCCCTTAAACTGAAGGGATACAGCTCAAGAGAATGGAGTTATTCTGGATCCACTCACTGGTAAACAAAAGAAGAATTTCTCTCATTTAGTATATATTGTTTAGTCTCCAAGAAACAATAAAAATAGTTTTGGAAGCTAAAAATACCTGCTAAACATACAACAGAGTTCACTCTTGAAATATTAAATTTTAATGGTCTCTCCATGAGTCTTCTTCTGACAGTTAGACTGTGAAAAGTGTGGAATAGCTGAACTTACTTCAAATAACAATTGTTTTTCTTAACCAATAGACCAAATACAGACATTATGAGATTCTTTTGGGCAACCTTTACAGCAAATTAAAGTGTCACATTTTGCAGCAGTGCGAATGGAAGTGGCAATAAATAGTTCTCTTGTCCTAGTTAGGAAGACTGCATTCAAGAGTGACTATTCTGTATGGTGGATCTGAACTCTGGATGTTCTCTCAGGATAGAAATATGCAGTGAAAAAAAATGATAATTTGGAAGCTGTATTGCCAACTCTTGCAATTTTTGAAAGCTTTGTGCTATGGGGTTATTTTCCTAGATCTCCTCTCCTGAACTGAAGGTATTATGTGAAAATCCACTTCCTTTGTCCTTATTAAAAAATGCCGTGTCCTTACTGTGATAAAAAATGCTTTAAACACAAATCCCAATGCACAAAAAACTAGAGACAAATGTAAAGAGATAGTCAAATGCACTCTTTTAAGATGATGTTATGATTTTGTGGGAACAAACTCATAATAATTCTGACTGCCTATTTTTGGCATCATGCTTCCCTTCCGTCAGCATGTTATAAAAATTCTTGCTTAGAGAACTTCTTATGATCAATAACCAGACTCAAATTATAGGAAGCACTTGTGTGGAGGGGAAGTTGTAGTAGTTTCTGTAACACATTATTACTTATTAAATACAGGTTTTCCTATTTGCAGTCACTGACAAAACTGTGCATGTTGTTGCCTATGTATAAATAATATGATCTATCTTCTAATTGTATACTTTGCCTGTTGTGCCACGCAGTCCAATTGTGGGGAAAAATTATAAAACAAGAAGTCACACAAAGTTCTTGCTCACAACACAATTTATGTCTGCTTAGACATGGATGTAGCCATATCTATCCGACTTTCCAGAAAGACAAACTTGAGTTTTAGACATGCTTTCCATGTCCCTACCCTTGAATTTTTGTGACTGAGAAATTTTGTGTCACAGTTCAGTTCTCCAACCAGACTGAAGGATAGCTGAGACAGCAAGGGCAGCAGTGTTCATTTGAATACATATTAGGTTTAACACAATCCACAAAATTCAACTGTGTTTGAAAAGACTTTTTAAATTCTTTTTTTTTTTTTTTTCTTATCCCTATTCATGAGACTATTATAGAGCAGAAAGGAGCAGTAGCAATCTGGACAAAGGGGAAAAGATTTTCCAAAGACAGAAGTGATATCAGTACATTAAGAGATAAAATAGTTTTTTTCAGAAGCTAACACAAGAAATAAAAACCTGAAGGTTTTTGATTAAAAGGGAGCTGCAAGGAACAGTGCAGGCAATGTTTAAATTAAAATAAAATGCTTCTAATCTAGAATTGCTTTGCCTGAGCTTCCCAGTGTTGATGCTGACAGCAGAACTCAGCTGTCCTAAGAGTACTCACATGCATATTTCTTCCTCTCAGGACATCCTCACCTAAGGGACTAAAGCAGCTCTTAGAAAGAAACATTTCCTTTTTTGCACAGGCAGAAACAAGTTGTTTGTCACCTGAAGCTTTTCCTCACAGGCATGGTAACACAGTACACCCAGGTTTCTCAGAGAATGTATCTTGTGGTAGAGCGCAGGAACAAGGACCTGCTTTTTAACCAGATGCTGAGAAATAGAAACGTAATGAAGAATAACAGGGAGTGGGAAATTTCCTCCTCAATCTCTTCAGCAGGAGAGGGAAAGAAGATGGGAAGTTAATGGGTTCAGCTGGGTGTGGGAGCTCCTCACTCTGCTGTTCCTCCTTAATGCAGATGAATGCCTAAGTCCTCATTGCTCAGCCTTCTTGCTGGAGTTGCTTCCTTTCAAGCAGCTCAGCAATGTGTCATCACAGGGGGAAACCACTCCATAACACAGCGTAGTAGAAGTCACCAGGAGCCTGGAAGAACAAGGTTCAAGTCCCTGCTTCATAGTATTTTAATTGGCACTAAACAGAACAGCTCCCCTGAAGTAGAAAGACCTCCTTCAGAGAAAAGTCAAGATACATCAGGGGCATTTGGTAGGTCAAGATCTGAGTCTCCTGATTGAACCAGGCCAGGTGTTTTTGATGAGCTCCTACACAGCAGTGTAGACCAGCTTTGTAACTTTTGTCGTTATTTCTATCCTGAGTCTGCAAAACCTTTTTCCAAAAGGTAGGATGAAAGGGAGAGTTTCCACTGAAATTTTTGGGGTTGATGAATCATTTTGCTATGATGAAACATCATTTTGTCACGAAATTCCTGGCTAGCTCCAGTGGTGACACTGTTGTCTAGTATATCTGTCAGGCAGCCCTCCTAATTAAGCTATTTTTGTACAAGATTCTGGATATAGTTTGTGAATCACAAAGCTTGTGACTCTAGTTCCATATCAACACAGGGAAATTCTCCCACAGGGAAATCCTAATGCTGTACTCTACAGCCTAAAATTGTTATATAAAGCACCTATTCTTCCATATTAGAACAGGCTGTTCTACTATTGTAGCAGCCTTCTAGCTCCCTCAAAACATGGAACAAAAAGGAGAGGTCTTTGTATGAACAGAGAGGCATTTGATCAAAGCCTCTGTGTTGCTGGACTTAGAAGTATTTCATAACATAGCAGTGAGACTCACTCATGCAAAACTTCAGAAAAGTAAAAGGTAAAATAAACAGTAAAGAAGTTTGATATTTATTTGAAGTGCAGACAACAGGTGTAAAACTATGCCAAAATCATTGTGTCAACGCTGCTTGGGGAGTTGAGTTCCCTGACTTCTGCGCAATTTAGCTCCATTAATAACACTTGAGTGGTAAAGTGGAAGAAGGGTTTTGAGTGAAACTAATGTTACCCTCCAACTCTTGTGGACATCATCAGGAACATGTGTTGGTTTGCCATAATACCACCTTTTCTGGATTTGTGTCTTGCTTCAGGTTTGTTACTGCTTCCAAAGTGGGTGCCAAAAATAATTTTATAGCATTATTACAATTTTTGCCAATATTCTTTACTGTCTTTCCCTTCCCAGCTCATTTCCAGGATCTCCTTCAGTCACTGTATAGGTCACCCATTTGCTCATGTTTTACAGTGCAAGGTTTATGGGACCACCACTATTTTTTTTTGCTCCATTGTTCCTATCTTTTTGAAGGATGGCATGCACCTCAAAGAGATAAATAAAGCTCAGGAGAGAAGAAAAACACTTAAATAGGACTCTGTACAGATATGCCTGTACTATTTTTGTCCATCACTACATCTTGCTGATACCTGTTTAACAGTTCCTCTGTCCAGTCATGCCAGCACAAGGAATACAAAAAATAAACGTGCTTGAAATTTATAGTCTGAAAACCTGAACTTTTAAACAAAAAATATTCAAGTTTTGGGAATCTGAATTTAAGAACCCAGCAGACCTCAGGTGTTTAGCATCTCAGAGGGTCTCTTTAATAAAGAAGAAACTGAGGATACTAGTGATGACAGAGGACACTAATCAAGCTCTCTTGCTGACAGTTTCTGCCACTGTTTTTTTCTTTCTGTAACAGTAAATTTACTTTTCAAATATGTAAATGCAATTTCAGTTCTATAGCTGAAAAAAACCCATATATTTCCTAAAACCTATCTGTGAGTAAAAGCAGTCCTAGGCTATGTGTTTGAACGTACAGAATATACTAAATTATGTCAATATGGGTTGTGGGTTTTTTTACCAGAGTAGCAGATATTTATTATGAGAACAGCAGGTATTATTTCATGGTGCATCAAAAGCTATATTGCATTTTTAAGGATCTCCATTACTATTTGTTCTTGTTATAAGGAAAAACTTATTTTCTCAACACTTGCTATTGCTGTGCAGTCCCTGAAATTGTTATAAATATACCAAAAATATCTGAAAAATTTATAAATCAAAGAAGTAGTTAAATTTGGAGCTGAAATTTAAAACTCCTTAAAGCTGAAGGAAAATTTTCTCAGAAGTTCAGAATCATCCATAAAGTTGGCAATATAGCTTGGTTCTAGGCCAGTGTCTGGATACTATGTTCTCCCGAAAAAAGGCTTCTCTGGATCTGGGTCTGCATGTAGATAATAACATTATCAACATTTTTCTTTTTGATTTCATACAGATTTCACTTCTGCAAACCATCTTAAAGGAACTTAAATTGACACCTTACATTCAATATATTGACATATCATGTTGCTATTTCTGCTTTCAGATTTTGTCTCTACAATCAACCTTATTTTGAAAGAAAAGAAGAAGAGATTAATACAAACAGGTGTTATTTGAAGGCTCTATAGTTCTCTTGAAAATACAGTATTATCACAGTTTCAAGCACTCTTCCATAAATGTTAGCTAATTATCTCCTGCCAGACAATTTTAAATCATTTTTTTGCATTGCTTGTCTCAGAAGAGGGAAGTGAGACGTGAAATCAGAAAACTTAGCTGCTTTCAGATGCCACTATAATAATGAAATTCATAGTATATGTGCTTTTAGAGAATCATCAGAGGCCATAAAACTTAAGAAGCAGCCTGGGCCTCTTTTTGACTTGCACTGAATTGATATGCCTAATCAGTGACACTGTAGTGGTGGTACCAGGAGAATTTTGGCTGCTTTGACTGAAGGATTTTTTTTTTTTTTTTTAGAATTGGTGCTCACTCTAAAGTGAATCTCAGGGGGAGGAGTGGGATGAAGATACACATAGACTATATATATATATATACATATTTGTATGTGTACTTGCAAATGGAAAATCTCAAAGTTTTCAATAAGTAAAGCTTACTTCACAATTTCCCTAAAGTATAGTCTGATGTAAATCCCAGTTGCTACAGAATACAAGCCAGTCAAGTTCCTTTCTTAATACAGTTGATGCCGCTTATTGCTATACAGGAGACATTACTTCTCCTACATCATCTTCCTCTCTGCAGCACTGTGCTTCTATAGGCTTAGTGGTGTTTCAGCTATAAGTCTCTAATCTGTTTATGCAGATTCTTTCATTCTATGCTGGGTAACTTCTGCAGCACAGGTCTCTAAGCTAGACTTTGTAAGCTTGCCTCCCATAGCTGATGCCACTTAGCCTGCTGCAAATTGATGTGGATGGCTCTCTTGCTTTGGAGACAGAACACTTTCACCTTCACAGTACACTCAGCTTTCACTGGCCTGGGGCTTAGGAACCTGAGATACATTCTTAACTAGGAAGTTCCACTTTGCATTGCAACATGCTATAATCATACCAGTGGACTGAAATTTCAAGTATACTAGAAAATTCCACCTTGTCACTCTTCAGAAGGGCAATGGTTTCAAGAATTAGCACATTTCCCTCATCCCCACTTCATATTAACACTTGAAACTAAGTACAGATTCTTGTTCAACCAATGAAAGTCAAACAAGTTAAGTACAGCAGTAACTCGTGCATGTTTTCTGTTATTAATTATATGCACAGTAATACTGTATTTATGTGGTCATTTTCACACACCCCTTTGGCACTGATGAATGCTTATCAATGTTAACATCATGACAAAAATTACAAAAGCCAGGAAGTTCAATGATAGGAGTGGAACTTTGCATTCATCTTGTGCTACTGCAAAGAAAAACACAGGCTGTGTCCTAGGTCACATTTTCAGCTGCTTGGATTTTGTCAGTTGATGTTGCGATCTTCTAAGCTGTGTTTTTAACTGTGGATTCTTTTGGTTTTTCTCTTAATGACAATCAAATTTCTTCTGAAAAGATGACACTATTCAATGCTTTGAGAGATGCTAAGACAGGATGATCAGACACCTTATATGTCTGTTGGGGTACTTTATGACCTCTTAGTAAAAATATATGTTTATCATTAACCTAGGGTCACTTATTGACCCCCTTAACCTACAAGTGTTGCTTTTTACACAGTTGACATCAATGTAGCATAAATTACTGAAGCTTCTCCCCAAAGAATTTGTAAATGGCATCATTCCTTTCAATATCTAGATGCCAGCAATAAGGGGGAAATTCATGTGAGAGTTAAAAAACATGAGGTTAATTGAAATTAGCCCTCAACTGAAAAAGGAATCTTAAAGGAATTTTGAATTTCCATTAAGTATGAAAATAATATTTATTCCCACATGGAAGGCAGAAATTAATCTCAGATAAAGAGCTGTGACTGTATTTCTGTTTTTTACTTATCTTCCCATCTTGGTTTTTCAACACCCTTGCCACATCCTGGGAATTGTTTCTGTGTTGCTTTCCAGTATATTTCTTTTTTTCACCTTCCTTTGTGGTGGATTCCTTGCACTACTCCTTGAAGAAGACTTTTGTTCTGACAGTCTTATCCAACAGCCTTTCTGGCGTGGATGCTTCTAGTTGCTCAGTGAGTAAAAAAATGCCTCCGTCTTCTGCTGGACAAAAAGCTTGCTTTACTGCCAATACATGCATATAAATGTAGACTTGCCTTTCTGAAGCAAACACTGAAATTCATGGGTTATGTTTGAAAAACTTTTATGGAAAAAGTTTACATATTGTAAGATCAAGATCCATGACAGCTGACAGGCAGAGCTACAAAATGTCTGAGATTATAGATTTCTGTGGAGAAAATTCACCTGTTGGAGAGCATGAATTGTTATTCACTGGAGTTCTGCTACTAGCTTTGTTTCTGAAATAAAGATCTAAATTCGTGATGCAGCTTCATGTTCAAGAGCAGCCACAGAAAACACATTTCTCTTTATAGTGTTCACTCCTAGAGGATGGTTCTCAAATTGACTCCTACAAACCACAATAATACATATTGTTGCCATTAAGATGGTGGCAAATCACAAGTCTGCTTTTTCTCTTTCCTACTGTTAAATTACATTAGGTGACAGAGAAATAAAATAAAATATATTCTTCCTCAACATCAAGTTTCCATATAACCAGCTGCTGTAAATATCACTGGGATGCTTCCCAGTCAGCAAAGAAAGGAAAAGATGATCCATGAAATGTTCTTTCTTTTAACAATCAAACCAAGCAACTGAAATATTTGAAAACACCTGTTTGAAGAATAGCAGTAGCAACAGTTCACCGTAGGCAATGGGGTTTTCACAAGGGCTTGGGCACTGGGGTGAGAGGCACCTCAAGGCCTTTTGGTGGAACAAGTCATCTGTAATGCTACAAACCTCAGTTCTCCATAGTCGCACCAAAATCACTTGCAATGCCATGGAATATTTTAAAACAAACTAAAGATTGTGTTTTATGTTATCCTCCCTTTTGTATTTTCTAACAGTGTAGTTCATGATTAACAGATCTGGAAAAAAAAACTAGGTTGGAAAAGATGTAATTACAGATGAGAGACATATTTTTTTGGGTGGAAAAAAGCACTAAATAGCACTATCATGAAAAATTAGTTGGGCCACTGTAATGTTGGAAATGAGAATGGTATATACACCAACAGTGTATTAATGTCTTCTTGACACAACTTTGAGTACGATCCAGGGAAACCTGTCCCTGGGATTTCTGATAGGGAAGGAATGACAAATGAAGGTCAAACAAAATTGCACTGACATGTTAAAACTATTTTTAAGCATGTTAAGGTTGTTAAAGTATTTTTGGACTGTTTACTGGAGGTGGCTTAATGGAGATTTTCACTGTTGTATACAGCTATCTTCCCTTTTCATTGTAACATTGCTTTTTTTCTCCTCCTCTGCTCCATACTGTACTGTCAGTTCTCTGTTCATCCTTTCATGTAACCCTCTCTATCTCTCACTGTACACGCACCCTGATTTGTCTCCTGCTCAGTAACCTACCTCTTTGTTTCCACCCTTTGTTCCATTTATCTTTCTGATGGCTGACATGATAGAATGTGACAAGACTGACATAAACCACAGTGGGATTCATCTTAATATTATAAAAAAATTCCAAGTGAAAAATACATTCCCAGAATATTTTAATCACAATATTTTAAACAATGTTTTACTCTAAAGGCATAACATTTAAGGCTATAACAGTTCATATACTTGGTCTTGAGTTACATTAAAAATTAGTACCATAAAGAGAAAATGGCGCAGTATTGCAAACTTGAGTAATTAGTTCATGTTACAAACAATCATTCCCTTCAGCACAAACATATAGGACAGTATAACCTCCATTTCTCAGATGGGGTTGCTTCACTGCTGTGCTGTTATTTTTTATCCTTCAGCTACAGTATACCACCTCTGGTCTTACAGCAATTGAAATGTTGCAGCCAACCTGCCTTCACCTGTATGCCAAGGTGGGAAATGTCTTGCTAGCATTTGTGCAACTGACCTACTGTCTTTTGATCTAAAACCCAAATTTTCTGATGGCTTAAATCAAGGGCTTTGGAAACACTCAGAATTCAGCAATACTTCTGAATGGATGGATGGATGGATGGATAGTGAGAAGAATGGCTTTTATGCTGTCGCAAGGTAGGTGAGACTAATTTGTTTTGCTCATAGTTCTTGAGCTTGGGTTTATGAAGCCTTCAAAGATGAGCACTCATGTATCTTTTCTTACAATGAAAATAAGAAAAGTCAGGGAACATGAAATCTCTGAGAGCATTTTGATAATGCAATATGGACTTGTCAAGCTGCCAAGGCAATGTAATTTGGAGGAAAAAAGCATTGAACAGAAGAATTTCAGTCCAAGAAAAACATTTTAATTAGATAGAGAAAGTGTATTTATTTTATTTTTTGTGCATTTGTTGAATTTGTGAAAATTAGTATGCATTGTAATCAACAAAACCATTAATAGGAAAGTACAAAGTAATGTAACTCTTCTGTCAATAGGATATCAGATTGCTATATCCCCACTTGTCCTCTTGATTGTCTCAGGACCAGCTTTGTCATAAAGCAAAATTAGAAACTTAAGAAATCATTTGTTATGAGAGGGCTTGATGGGTGCAGAATTGTGTATCAGCTATTCAAAAATCTGACTCAGTGCCTACTTGAGGCAAAAGTTTCAAAAATAGCATTCACCTGAAAAAATATTAGAGCAATAACCCATCCCCCAGTTCAACAACATACTGTCTGAAATTCAAATGCATCATTAATCTTTATTGAATTGCATTGGTACTGAAGTTCACAGCCACCAATTTTGAGAAATAAAGCTTAACTTTGTGCCAAAGTTCTGTAACAGTTGTTACCACAAAGTATTACATCTTCTACTCATCTTACGTAAATAAGATAGATATACCTAAATGTGATAGATATTTTATGGTAAATATTAATATTTCTGTAAAGAATATAATGATTAAATCAAAGTAAAACAATTGTCCAAACTTCTTAAATACATTTGTCTATGACAGAGAATGTGAAGAATGTAGACTTTGTTCCTTTTCTATTAGAAGTAGTCATTTCGTAATCTTTTTTATTAATGCTTTCCAGATTTTATAGTACTTTTTATTAGACAAGTATCTGATTTCTTACAAATCAATGTGTTCTGATAACCACAAGAATCATGTTGGCAATACTGAAGATCTAAAACCAAAAAAAGATGTTTTTAAACTTGAGTATTATCTCTAGCTTCTGAGCAACTTTCATGTAAGCACAACAGACATAACACTGGACAAGAAAAATTACAAAAAAGAAATGAAAAAATATTTAAAAATATTTCCAGCTCCTGTGCATTATCCCTCACATCTATAAATATAACTATCAAATTAAAATAATTTGATTACAATGGCTCCTTTTATTCTTCATTATTCTTCTCACAAACTCCTCACCCAGTACTCAGTTCTCAAAATCCTATCTTTAATCTGCTGGATTTAAGTGTTAAAAGTGATTTTAAACAATGGATAGCTGCTGTAATCCTTCAACAGAGTGGAGGGGGTTAAGTAGCACCACTTTAGTCAGGCCTGAGTTCTGTGATTTTTGAGCTTAAGTAAAACCTCTTAACATTATTTGACTATACCAGGTTGATTTTTTTTCCAGTGAAATTGCTAACCAAGTTGCTGAATCTCAAATTGCTCCCATTTTTACAGGAACCATGCCAGGGTATTACAGAAAAAAATTACTAATTTTGTCCCAGAGGGGACCATAAGCTGTCTAAAATAAGATTACATATATATTTTTTAAACACCTTGTTTGTATGTATATATGCATGATTTAGAGTGTTGGTATTCTGTAATTTAACTGTATGATTTTATGCCTGCTGAACTTTAGGATGCTCATGAAAATTAGGTGCTTGTTTCTCTTGTTCTTCTGATGAATTAAATTTCAATAAGTATTGTCTTAGCTCCTTTTTGCCTGCCTTGTACTTTCATGTTAACCACTTTCAATCATGGCCTACTATCTTATTTTTTTCCTGTTTAATTCTCCTATTTGCATGCATCTTTACATCCTTTCTTGCAACACAGTCTCTCTTAATCTTTACATTACATTGCTTATTTTTCTTCCCCTACCTATTTTTTGTGTGATATCTGTTAGAACACCCTTAACCTCTATCCTTTTGTATCAGCATCTCCACAAACTGCTGCAAAGCATATTCAAAAATTGCAAAGGAAAGCATAATTCCTAGGGCACAGCAGGCAGATATTTGTGAGAGTTGAGGAAGGACTGGAAAACAAACTCTTCACTATGGGCATGGTTCATCTCTGAAAAGTACTTGCTGGTGGATATTTCTTTTTTACATCACTATGCATGTTTGAGGAAAAGCAGAGTCATCCCCCTGATCGTCTTACCTTTAAAGACAACCAAGATCAGGTAACACCCTTTATAGCACAAACACAATAGCACCTGCCAGAATTACACTGCACCACATCTGTGTTTAACTTGGAAATGGCATTTATCTACAGAAATTTTAGGCCATATAAGACATGAAACGAGAAACAGTGAAATCATAGATGATAACTAGTAATCTTGTTCTTCCTGCCTAGCATTACAATGTTGAAAATATTGTGGTTACAGACAGCAAAAGATGATTTTAACAGCAAGGTAGCAAAAAGCCCCTCTCTCTAAACGTCTTCTTAACTTAGCTTTCTGATCCTGACAAGCAAATGGAGGGTACGCTCTATGTGATCTCTAAAATGAAAAGGAGGAAAAAATACCTTTCCCAAGCAATAGGAGAATTCCTTTAGTTGTGGCAAATACCCAGTTATTTCACATACAAACAGACTTTTCCCTTGATATAATTATGTATTTAAGATACATAATTAACGAGCTTGTAAACTGATGTCTCAGGTGAAAATCACACTCACTGAATTCACATCCTTGTTTTGATACACAGTTCAAATGGGGACCTGATATGTCTTCTATTAACTCAAAATACATGCATTTCCTTCTCAAGCATTTTAATTTAGAATCAAGGTCTGTAAAGTCAATGTCCTGAGTAACTAAAGACTGTTTAAAATAACCTCTACGCTGTTCTGCACAAGCTTTAGTACATCAACTTACCTGCCATACAGAATTAATTCTGCAGACTGGAACAAAAACCCCATAGATATCGAGAAGTAAGAAAACATACAGACCTATAATCATTGACAAGTAAGAAAACAAACAAGCAAACAAACAAACACAACCAGGATTAAACTGAGTGTAGAAACTGTTCCCTAATTCTTTCCATCTTGCCACTATGGTGAGTTGACCCTGAATGAATGCCAAGCACGCACCAAAGCCGCTCTACCACTCCCCTCTACAACTAGACAGGGGAGGGAAAATACAGCGAAAGGCTTATGAGTTGACATACGGACAAGGAGAGATCACACACCAATTACCATCGTGGGCAAAACAAACTGAATTTGGGGATATTGATTGAATTTATTACCAACAAAATCAGAACGGAATAATGAGAAGTAAAATAAATCTTAAAACCACTTTCCCCCTCACCCCTCCAACCTCTACTTCATCCCCACCAGCGGCACAGGGAGATGGGGAATGGGGGTTGTGGTCAGTTAATCACAGGTCATTGCAGTTCATCACATGTCATTGTTCCTGCCACTGCTCAGACAGAACAGGGGTCCCTCCCATGAGAGACAATTCTCCACAAACTTCTCCACCCTCAGTCCATCCTATGGCCAACAGTTCTACACAAACTGCTCCACTGTGGGTCACTCTTCCATGGGATGCAGTCTTTCAGGCATAGCCTGCTTTAGTGTGGGTCCCACACAGGGTCACGAGTCCTACCAGGAAACCTGGTCTAGCATGGGCTCCTGTATCCAATGGTCTGCAGGTCCCTGCCAGGCCCCTGTTCCAGCATGGACTTGCTAGAAGTTCACAGCCTCATTTCAGATCTACTCTGGCATGGGTTTCCTCCATGGGCTGCAGGTGGATTTCTGCACTCCCATTGCCCTCCATGGGCTGCAACAGCACAGCTGTCTCCACCATGGTCTTCACCACAGGCTTGCAGGGGAATCTCGGCTCTGGTGCCTAGAGCACCTCCTCCTTCTCCTTCTCCACTGACCTTGGTGTCTACAGAGCGGTTCCTCTCACATATTCTCATCCTGCTCTTCTCTGGCCACAATTACATTTGTCCAGTAGCTTTCCCCACACCCTACCTAAAAAAAATTTGTTATCACAGAGGCATTACTGCCATCTCTGATTAGCTTGACCATGGCCAACGGCAGGTTCATCCAGGAGTTAGCTGGCATTGGTTGTGCTGGATATGGGGGAAGCTCCTGACTGCTTCTCACAGAACCCACTCCTGTAGCCCTTGCACTACCAAGACCTGGTCATGCAAACCCAATACGTTCAACCCCTAAATATATGAACCAAGGTTGTTGTGGCCACAACATAAATAACCACTATATGATCACGGTGCACTACTGGGGCTCACTCTTTCCAATGAAAAGGGTGAATTCTGCTATTGGGGTTGAATCATGCTTTTTCTAGATGGAATACTTTTCAGTATGAACTTCGATCATCACTGCAGTCCAAGAGAAATTCATGGCATTGTAATGAAAATAAGGTTTTACCCCATGATAAAGCCTGGCTTTTTCGTTCTTCATGGGGATTAGGACAATTTCGAGGCTAAGGCCCTGGGCATCTGACAAATAGCCTTGAGATTAGCTCGGTTGGTTAGGGCACGGTGCTAATAACATCAAGGCTGAGGGTTTGATCTCCTATGGACCGTTCACTTACAGGTTGGACTTGATGATCCTTGTCGGTCCCTTTTAGCTCAGAATATTCTGTGATTAATTCTGTGAAAATCAGCTCAACAACAAAATTCCTATGATAACTTCAGTAGTTCTTTTGAATCAGAACCTCCAGTGATATAAGTAGCTCAATGCTATCAGTCAAAATTGTGGCAAAGATTAATAAGAAAAATACAGGTGTCACTGATCAACCACTGATCATTAGAAAACCATGTTGGGTTTGCAAGTAGTAGTAAACTACATCTCGAAGCATCCAAAAGTTTTGCATTATCCCCACTTATACATTACTAATATGAAACAGAGACACTGTCAGGTATGAGGTAGGACTGTATCTGTGGTAGAGTCAAGATCAGAGATTATATCTTCTGAATCATCATCATGCAATTTGTCCTTCCAGTTACTCTTTCAACTTGTTAGAAAAAAGGAACATAGTGTCTGAATCAAACTCTCAACAAGACAACAATTCTTTTATACTGAAACACTTCATTGTTAAGATCAAGAACATCAGCTAACATTTCAAAGCAAATTTTTTTCCATGTGAGAACTCTATATCTACCTGTTATCCTTAGTTGCTCACCTCAAAGAGTGAAAGGAGGCAGAAGGGGCTGAGAAGACTGGGGGTGATGAATGCTGGGTAGGGGCAGCAGTTACTGGAGGGACAAAAAACCCATAAAGGGCACATCAACATGACAAATATGACACTCTGCCCCCCACACCTCCTTGGCTACCCTTTCTATTATATTATAAGTGCTTGTGTCTTGGCAACAAAATGTACATGGAGACAGTAGTGACCTCATCCTATGAAACAGGTTTTTTCCCCTTACTCGGAATTCTTTTAAAATTATGTTACTATTTAGAACTAATTAAAAATTGTTTTAAACTAAAGTAGAAAATAAAAAGCCCAGATCCTTATTTACCAAAAGACCAGTTTAACACTAAATTCCAGTTTTCTTCAGAAAAATGTTACAGTTCAAAATCATGGTTTTCACAAGCTATTCTGTCTAAATACTTCCTGACATGCTCAGTCACCCTGTTTTTCATTTTTATATTGATATATATTGTAACATGTGCATATTTCCAAGTACCTAGGCGTCTCTCAACTGTATCAGAAAACTGCATCTACTCCTCATCTATACAGATAAATATATCCAATGCCAGCAATGAGATCAGTTAACAAAACGGTATCTGAAGAATTAAGAACATAGATCAAAACAAAGTTTCACACAAAGTACACCAACAAAAGATTTCTCCAACTAGGTTTGTTGTTGGTAAGACTAGTAATATTATAAAATCATAAAGGCTTGTTTGTAACCCTCTATATCACTACCTGGCAAGATATGAAGATCTTAGTGCATCACTAAATTAACTCTCCCACTGCTGTTATCATAGAGGTGTTTCAGCTCATTTCAGATCACGTTCCCATCCAGGTCCCACATAACCTGCAAACCAAGACAACGTTGTCCAGGATGGCTAAAAATGAAGACCTTAATACCCCATCTGTGTGCAAAATAGGCACTTTGTGGCATTAACAAGACTAAGTCCTAAATTTAAGTAGTCACTTGAGAAGTATCATACACCAGTGTATTGATGCCTGGTGGCTGAGAAGTCAATAGCTCTTTCTTTACTTCACCACCCCAGGAGGCATGCTCATCTCTATCCCTCTGGCCATCTCTCAGGCACTCCTCCTTTTCTCCAAACTGGTGTGTGCTGTGGATAAACAATTCAGAATGCATTTTAAATTAGGTCAAAATGGAATCACTTTTACAGAATGTATGTAAAGTGGACTCTTCCCTCACAACAATACAAGTGGAGGCATGTGAGTAGCCTAGCTTTTGCCTCCTCAACATGCTCAGGGTTCTAAGAAACAGGTCTCCTTCCTCTCTCAGAAACACTAGAATTTTCTCAGTGAAGATCATTTAGAAAGGAAAGTTAGCACCATGGAAACACAGAGCTGAGTGTGCACAAAAAGATGCTGTGGAGCATAGGAGCAGAACCATAGAACTAGTTCAGATTCACATGCATGAATATTAGCCGGCCTCGATATCTCTCCTGAAGCTCCAGCATTAATATCAAACAATAGAACAGAAGAAATTTTGTACAAGCCTACTTTCTTGGCTGCTAGCTACTACACTAAAACTTCTCTGACAGAGCATGTAGCAGACCAGGAACAACCCTAAATGGTGGTACACCAGTTCTGTGATAGACTTCAATCTTGATAGAGTGTTCATGCTGAGCTGTTAAATTATTTTACAAATTACAAAGGTCAGAAATTTTCAGAGTCATTTATTAGGGCTGCAAACAGAAACTCATTTTAACATTTTTCACTCACTGATCATTCTTTTATGCTGATTTTTTATTATTATTATTCCAGGATATATTTGCATTTTCTTACAATCTTTGTTTTTAATGTTGTATGAGTAATCCAATATTTTACACACATACTGATGACTACCATTCATGTAGCTCATCAAGTGGCAGGCTGAAAATCTTAGAGGTCTTTTCCAACCTAAATGATTATATGATTTCCAGTGTTCTTTGTGCAAGTGTCTTACTTTTCATTGTAGAGTTTTAAGGTATGTGGAATGGATTTATTCAGAGACCAGAAGATCTTTATCCTTTGACAGTGTAACAAATCCTTTATTCTCAAATTACTCAGCAGGCCTGTTTTTTTCTAATACTTCCACCTGGTGCTCCATAACATTCTGGATAGATGTGAGGAGCATCTTCATTTTTAAAAAGATTTCTTTGTCCTGTTTTAGTGTGCTCAATAGCAAATAGTTCAGTGTTTTCCTAAATTTTCAGTGAACTTCAAAGTGAAAAAAGCTCAGGTATACCTTATCTAGCACTGAATACTGTAGGTCTGATTGGCATTTGTAGCAGAACTTTGTTGGCAACTGATTTCATGACCTTTCAGGGGTCTAAGGATCACTGTGAAATATCACTGGTGTGATAACTCCATGCATAACATATGAACAGAAAGTGAGAAAATCATCAATGCTTGTGTGAAACAAACTGAGTTTTTCACAGCTCAAAAAAATCCATAAAGCTTTCTTTTCAATGTTTTAAGAACTTTTCATCTCCTTAGTAAAATAGAGGCTCAAAATGGAAGAAATTGAATTCCCTCTCTTTCTGTCTTCATATTTTTACACCTATGTGTTCTGCCAAAGCATTTTTGCGCTAAGCGATATAGTGCTGAACTCTAACACTTTCTGCCCACCTCATACCTCTGCCTACGCTTCCATCTTATTTTCTCTTCACAACCAACATTGTAGATCAAACAAACAATCCTTTTATCTGAAATTCTCTGTAAAAATACCATTCTTTCATTGGGCATCACTGTGGTATTTTTTTTCTGTGACTCTGTGTGTGTATTATATATGTGTGTATAAGTCTTGTATACGCATGTATATGTGTGTCATTACATATGCTTCATGCACGCTCTTTGCCATCCCTCTGAAATCACCAGCTTTTTCATTCCACAGTTCAGTGAGTCAGAAATATGTTAGTATTGACCTCCTTCTGATCTAGCAAGTCAACCACCATTTATGTATATTTCAATTGTTTGTCTCTTTCTCACAGCACATCTGACTAAGATAAGAACAGCTAGAGAGAAAGCAGATGAAAATGGAGTGGATGAACCCTGCTGCTTGAAGGCCAGCAATCCCCCCTCAACTCACAAGGTTCTTTATCAGTTTCTTTATAACCTTTGTAACAGGACGTCTGATAATTTATTGCTCCACCAAAACAGAGTGAGATCTGCAGTTCTTCTCATTCTGTTTTCAAGTGATCTTAGTCAGTCTGTGAGGATCCTGCTCCCCATCCATGAAGGGATCCACTGGGGCTGCACTTTCTCAGCATTAAAATCTCTGGGGCTGAAGTGGGATGGGGTCAGTATCTTTTCTTCTGGAGGAGATTCTGAGAATCAGAAGAAGCAAACAAAGGTTACCACAGCCCTACCCTCAGGTGATAACTGGAAATGAGTCAACACAGAGAGATTTAGTTCTGTGCCTAACCCCTCCTGCTTCACAGGGCATCTCTGTAAAGAGTCAAAAGATAATTGCCAGTATCTGCTAATCTTAAAACAACTAAGTGGCCTGTAATTATCACATCCTGTTTCCAGCTTTGACCTCTCTCATGTCTTTCTCTCTCTCCCCATCTGTTTGTTGCATGTTGTTAAGATTGAACTAAATCTTTGGGCTACTTGAGACAGGACGATGCTTGTTGGTCACTGGCTTGCAAATGGTAAATGGCAGAGTAGTGATGCTCACACACTGACCAGGATCTTTGGGCAGCACTAGGCAACGAAAGTTCAGCTCAGTTTCAGCAAGATTAATTGGCTGTTATTAACCTCACAGTAAACAGCAGAGGCTAATAGCAAGGGAGATGAGCATCTTTCTAAAAATCAGAGCGAAAAAATAAAAGGCATCATTGCAAAATAATGGCAAGCTATTCAATCAGACAAAAGGTTAACTTAGAATCATAGAATCAGAGAATATCCTAATTTGGAAGGGAACCTCAAGGATCATCGAGTCCAACTCCTGGCTCCACACCGGACAACCCCAAGAACCACACCATGTGCCCAGTGGCATTGTCCAAAGGTTTCTTGAATTCTGGCAGGCTTGGTGTCATAGCCAGTTCTCTGGGGAGCCTGTTCCAGTGCCCAATCACCCTCTGGGTTAAGAACCTTTTCCTATTATCTAACCTAAAACTCTCCTCACATAGCTTCAGACCATTCCCTCAGGTCCTATCACTGGTCACCAGAGAAAAGAGATCAGTGCCTGTCCCTCCACTTCCCCTCATGAGGAAGCTATAGATTGCAATGAGGTCTCCCCTCAGTCTCCTCTTCTCCAGGCTGAACAAGACAAGTGACTTCATCAGGCCATATGGCTTCCCCTCTAGAACTTCACCATCTCAGTCACACTCTTCTGGACACACTCCAATAGTTCTATATCCTTCTTATATCATGGTATCTAAACCTGCACACAGTATTCAAGGTGAAGCTGCACCACTGCAGAGCAGAGCAGGACAGTTCCCTCCCTTGACACTGGCTGGCGATGCTTTGCCTGATGCCTCCCAGGACACAGCTGGCCCTCCTGGCTGTCAGAACACTGCTGACTCATGTTCAACTTGCTGTCAACCAGGACCCCCAGGTTCCTTTCTCAGCTGTTGCTCTCCGATATCTCATTCCCCAGCCTGTACATACATCCAAGGTTGCCCCATCCCAGTTGCAGAATCCAGCACTTGCCCTTGGTTAACTTCATATGATTGGTAATTGCCCAGTCTTCAAATTTGACAAGATCTCTGTGCAGGGCCTCTCTTTCTGGGAACTCGTCTTGGGATTTTTTTTCCTTAGAATTTTTACTCCATTTATTTAAACAGTAATTCTCTATTTAGCATCAAATATAGAATTTTGAGCATATGAACTTGTCTTGGTCTATTTCAGTATCTGACAGACAAGTTCTGTTATAGTAAAAGCTGTTCAGCACTTTGCAGTCTCAAAGAAAATGCAAAAGCCCCTTCCACATCTGAGCTGCAAAGGACAACCCATCTGCCTTGTTGTATGAACACTAATTGATATCTGACACTCTTCCCTTATTGCCTTGTGGGGTGACTCTGAGTTCTTCCTCAGCTCCTGACAGAAGTCATTTATAAAAATGAACTGCTGGTATGGATGTCTAATTGTCTTGTTATGCCAGGTGACTTGTTTCTATGTAAGCAATTTTTTTGATGTTTCTTCCCTGTCCATTTCCATTCTTTCAGGTTTTATAAGAATCTAGGGAATTTGGACTTGTCCTGGTCAGTATTTAGTCATCCTGTTTTTCGGTCAGGAATTGTGAGTCTCAAAGCCATTGCGTAAAAATATAACAGAGAAATAATTTCCTGAAGTCTAAGGCACAGGAGAGGTCAAGAGCTACAGCCACTGACAGGCTCAAGAGTTGTTCCCCAGGGAGCTGTGTGAGAGGTCCTAGTTCTAACCTACAGCATCATAGACTGTGGTCCCCTTTCAATACCAGCAGAACTCAGAGCAAAATGAACCCTGGTATCCTGTGGCACATAGCAGTTATGATGTACCTCTTTATTGCATCCTAAGTGAAGTTTCCCTATAAAGAAATATTGATTGAAGAAAAAATCTCGTAAGGATCAATGGTTTATGTTCCAGCTGTCTTTTATGTTACAATAACAGCTCTTTGGAGAGTTGGTGCTGAGTGAGTGCAAAGTAATTCCCCTCCTTTGGATCACCCTGTACCAAATTCTTCACCATTCTCACCATTGACTCATGGGCAGAAAATAGCTACTGTGTTCTCAGGCGATAGTGGAAAAAAAGAGAGGGGAAAGGCAGGGGGTAGAACATAAAAAGGAAATCTGCTCCAAAGAACAAATGCTCCAGGAGAAGTTCCAGGGTGTGCTGAGGGAAGAAGCACCAGTCTGTCCCCAGACACTGAAATCTAAAGCTGGTAGTTAAAACACTACTGACCTAACTCATCATTGCATGGCAGAAGTTGCAGAGGTGTAAATGTCTGGATAGCGGTGGCAACCCAAAACTCCATTGCTCTGAGCCTGACACGCTTCCAAAACAGAGCATCCCTGTGATACCTCTGTTGGTGCTTTTACCATAGCAGCAACTTCCTCAATTGTATGTGAGTACAGAGCTAGTAATGAGTTGTTTAGAAAGGGATTTAATTTGTATATCTCCGTTATTAAATATTATCCATATAAAAGGCACATGATCTTTCCTACCCAGGGAACAATAGGATTTCTTTCCCTTCAGCAAGAAACAGTTTTCTTTCAAAATCCTGATCTCCTTTCCTAAGCATCTCTCCCAGCCTCTGTCCCTGCTTATTCCCTCCTAGATGCTTGTCCTTCCCTGAGGTGTCCTTCTCCATGCCATTTCCTCTTCAGACCAGTTTCTCCTGCCCTAACAGTGCTTTTTATTCTCACCCACCTCCAGTTGCTGTCTATCACCTTGTGAAAACAGCTTCAGTGTGAGCCCTCCCCATCTCATCTGCCATGTGGCACAGCCATGTCCCACCACTACACTCACCAGCTTTTCCTGTGGGCTTCCTGCATTTCTGGTGTGTGGCCAAAGAATAGTCTAGAGTACAATTCTTACAAGGAGCAGCTGAGGGAACTGGAGTTGTTTAGCCTGGAGAAAAGAAGGCTCAGGGGAGACCTTATCACTCTCTACAACTACCTGAAAGGAGGTTGTAGCCAGGTGGGGGTCAGACCTCTTCTTCCAAGTAACAGGCAATAGGACAAGAAGAAACAGCCTCAAGTTGTGCCAGGGGAGGTTTACATTTGATATCAGGAAAAATTTTTTCACTAAAAAGGGTTGTCAAGAATTGGAAAAGGCTGCCCAGGGAGGCGGTGAAGTCCCTATTCCTGGAGGTATTTAAAAGATGTGTGGATGTGGCCATTAGAAGCATGGTGGTGGACTTGGCAGTGCTGGGTTAAAGGTTAGACTCAATGATCTTAGAGGTCATTTCCAACCTAAATGATTCTATGATTTGATGATTACACCAAGCCACTTCATTATCGTTTGTTATGCACATGCAGCTTTACCACGTCATTTGGGTAAAAAGATGGGTAGACAGAGAAGGGCTAAAGAAAACCTCAGTATGTCTGATGAAGCAAATCAAAACCCCCAAAAGGATCTTGAAGTCTTAAAAGAGTGACCCTTCAGAGCAGGGGCGACAGAAGGACTTTGGTCTGCGGTATTCATTCTGTACAGATGATTATGACTCTGACACTCAATGCATTCACAAAACCCACAGTTTAAACACATTTTTTAAATGTGTCAAGGATTTATATACTACTGCTTGAGAGAACTTCAAAACCGGGAAAAGACAGGACTATTTTTAATGTAAAGCCATTGCTACCTAGCAAGAAAACAGTTTTGTATTCATATAAAGTATTTATTAGGTGTGAGGTATAATAAATTGTTTAGTCCTGCAGCTTTAAAAGAAAAAAAAAAGAAAAAGAAAGCAGGCTACTTTGAATGCATTATCAAGTATACTGTGGAATATTTCACATAAAAGGAAACAGAAGATGTATAAATGTAAACAGGCTAATTGTATGCAGATATAAATTATGCATGTTGGTCTTATGAAAAAGCATCCCTGATTTGCAGAGGTCTTACTCAGCAGCTTTGTGTCTTGTCTAAGGGGATATTTAGTATGGCTGTGATGTGCAGAATTTAAAAAAAAACTTTTAATTCTGCAGAAGAAAAATACAACCCAACTGTGATAAGACTGTACTGTTGGGAGCAGGAGGGTTTATTTATTTTATTTTATTTTATTTTATTTTATTTTATTTTATTTTATTTTATTTTATTTTATTTTATTTTATTTTATTTTATTTTATTTTATTTATTTTATTTTATTTTATTTTATTTTATTTTATTTTATTTTATTTTATTTTATTTTTCTTATTTTATTTTGTTGGCTGTTCTGCTCATTAGCCCTGTTAACATGTGTGTCTGCCTGCCCACAGATCCAGTGCCAAGTAAAAGATTGTGTTAAGACTTAACGTTTGCAAAGGGATTAGGGTTATTTCGAAGTTATTTCTTAACAGGGATATGTAAAATATTCTCAAAGTCACAAACCTTTTCATGGTTGAAGCATTTCTGATTAGTCCCAGACACAAGCAGCCTGAGCTGCAGAGGTGCAGAGCAGCTGTTCCCACCAGCCGCCCTGGGGACAGCGTGGGGCCAGCTCCTGTGAAGAGCCAGGCTAAACAGGACCACTTCTAGAAATGGTTGAAACTGGTGCTTGCAGGACATAGACAAAACTAAGTCACTCACTGTCTTTTCCCCCTAGTCCTGCAGAATCCCTCTTCTACAAATAACAGCAGCAGCAGCATATTTGAACTCAAGTTGCAATATTCATGCTCAGGGATTCTTCAAAGTGAGACTAGGATTATGTATTCCATGGATACCCCCTGTGCGTATGACTCACGCCCATGTTTCCCGTCTTTCTGGCATGGATTAGTGAAATAATGCTGAAAGTGGAGGCACGGGCAAGAAGGTTAATGGAAACAAGTCTGTGGAAACACGAAGTTGACACAGCTGAGGTGGAACCAAAACTCAGGGAGCTCACTGCAGTCAAGTTGAGGTGATTGGTAATCTTCATCCTAAATTTCTGAAAGAACTGACACACATATTCAAAAGGCCTGAAGCTATGATTTTTAATGAATCTATCAAGCCAGAGGTGATGCTGAATGATTAGGGAACACTAAGTGTGAAGGTAAAAAACACACTGATCCAGGCAATGACAGCCCCATCCATTTGCTCAGTCTTGCTTGGGATATCCCTATTACAAAACAGATAAAAGGGTACTTTAGTGTTAAGTGACAGTACAAAAGCATCGAGACAAGGTATAAACACAGGGAAAGGAATTCTGTCAATTGGACAAAATGTCACAAAACAAAATGCAGTCGTCATTATCACTTCTGGCAAAATAGATGCACAGTGAATGTTTCAGTAATAAAGCCCGAACAGCTTCTAGCAGTGTGTGGTGGTACACAGCACCATTAAGAGGAGCTACTGTACCTAGATATTCCAACCATGCAGACACACGATGTTGCTGTTTCAGAAAGCTGTGGGGAAAAAAAAAGAAAAGAGCTATTTCTGACTCGTTGTCTATTGCTTCTTCTGCTACATTGTGCAATGGGGCAAGCGGCAGAGCTTGCATATTCACCTGCCATGATAAATTACATCAATTTCAGTCCCTCAAGACGGAGCTACTGGTGCAGAGAGCCACTAAACACTACCAGTTGCTTTATGACACTACAGACATCAGACAGTAAAAGGCAAACTGTGCATGTGAAACATAACCCTGTATCCTGGGACAGGCTGGACACAAATGCGAGAGGTCAAGTGGGATATTTCCTTCACTCATATATTGCAAATATGTCCTCATCATGCTGGATCCTTTGCTAAGAAGCTGTACTCTATTAGAATAAGTCTTAAGACAGCCATTGCCATCTCTGACACTCTCAGCTTTTCCATCTCCACCAATGGCCTGTACTAGTTGCTCTAAAAGAACAAAAAAAAGCCTACAGCCAGCAGCTATTCAATAACAGGCCCTTAGGGGAAGTTTCTTCCCAAGCCTCATTAAATGTTGGCTTCATTCTTAAATTCCTTCTGAACTTCTCAGATTCTATTCTGACCTCTTTGTCTGCACTGTAGGCTGGGCTTTCCAGCGAGGATTTTCCTCAGCTGGCCCCAGCAACTTCTGAGCCTGAACTCACAGGGCTGTCTCCAGCAGTGAGCAGAGGCTGTGCACATCTCTTGCCGCAAGTGACAGATGGGGACAGTCACCACAGTGCAGATCATGGCTGCTCTACTTCAATGCAAGCAAAAGAGGATTTCCCTTACTTGGGAAGTAAGGAAGTAAGTCAGTTCCCACTGACTGCCATCAGCATTTTTCTCTTTTTCTTTGGGATGAGATTTCTTCCTGGAGTTTTGGGGAGGGGGAAAGGGGGGCATTGTCAAAGCCCTCCTCAGACCCTATCTAAAGCACTCTGTTGTGTAGCAAAAGAGAGTGAGTGCATGTCACCAAGTTTCAGTTGACTATGCATTTCACAGCAGGGTGCACCTGAGCATTCAGAAGACAGAAACAGTACTCACATATAGGGAGAACCTTAAATTGTTAGCAAATTAAAGCCCTAAGGGTTGTTTAAATATTGCAGTAATCATCTTGTCAAGCAAAGTCCCACATTCTTCTAAGATTAATCTGACATTCATCGGGAATGGCACAATAGAAGATTATTTAATTTGGATGACACTAGACTGGAAAACTGGCAGGAGGACAGAAATGACCCAAATTGGAAACAATCTGCAGAGAGTGAGCCAGACAAGAAAAGCAAGCAGAGAGCAAGAAAGTGTGTACATGTTTACTGGACACAGATACATTAATTACAATGTATACATACGTACATTAACTTAAATGTCTGCACACAAATATACAAGACTGTGGAAATTTCAAGAGCATTCAGTATTGGCCTAACTTCATTTTGGTATCAACTGCTTGAGGTTCTGCTTTAGACTTAAATGAGAGTAGAGTAGGTCTATTGGCAATAGCTTTTGAAACACCTCTCTAGTATCTCTTCTGCCCATTTTTTTCAACTCCAAATATTATATATATATCCTGGAGTAAACACTGGCCATTAGGTGAATTACTTTCAGGACAGAAGTGCTGTCTTGATAGCACATTTTTAATCATTGAACATTTCAGTGGTGCAAAAAATGTATCTCCTCTTCTTAAAAGTCCTTTTTAAAAGTGACTACATCAATGGACAAGGGAAGAGCTATAGATGCCATTTATCTGGACTTCTGTAAAGCCTTTGACACATCTCCCCCCCCAGCATCCTTCTTTCTAAATTGGAGAGAGAGAAATTCAATGGATGGACTATTGGATAAGGAATAGATGTATATGAGGGTAGTGGTCAATGTTTTAGAGTCCTGATGGACATCAGTGACAAGTGGTGTCCCTCAGGGGTCCATACTGGAACCAGTGTTATTTTATATCTTCATTAATGACAAAGGGACCAAGTGCATCCTCAGCAAAATTGCAGGTTACACTAAGCTGAGTCATGTGACTGACACAGCTGAAGGACAGGATGCCATCCAGAGGGACCTAGACAAGCTGGTGGAGCAGGCCCATGGGAATGTCATGACCTTTAACAAGACCAAGTGCAAGGTGTTGCACCTGGGTGGGGGCAACCTCTGGTATCAATACAGGCTGTGGGATGAACAGATCAAGAGAAGCCCTCTCAAGAAGGACTTGGGAGTGCTGGTAGATGAGAGGCTGGACATGAGCCAGCGATGTGTGCTCACAGCACAGAAAGCCAATTGTATCCGGGGCTGCATCAAAGAAGTGCGGACTGCAGGTCCCCTCTATTCCGCTCTTGTGAGGTCCCATATGAAATGCTGCATCCAACTCTGGGGTCCCCAACATAAGAAGGATATGGACCTGTTTGAGTGGGTCTAAAGTAGGGACACCAAGATGATTAGAGGGATGGAAAAATTCTCCTATGAGGAAAGGCTAAGACAATGGGGATCGTTCAGCCTGGAAAACAGAAGGTTTCAGGGTGACCTAATTCTGGCCTTCCAGTACCTGAAGGGAGCATACAAGAAAGATGGATAGAAACATTTTACAAGAGGATGTAGTGACAGAACAAGGGGGAATGCCTTAAAACTGAGAGTAGGTTTAGATTAGATATTAGGAAGAAATTCTTTACTGTGAGAGTGATGAAGGACTGGAACAGGTTGCCCAGAGAAGTTGCAGATGCCCCATCCCTGGAAGTGTTCATGGTCAGGCCGGATGGGGCTCTGAGCAACCTGGTCTAGTGGAAGGTGTCCCTGCCCCATGACAAGTGGGTTGGAACTAGATGGTCTTTAAGGTTCCTTCCAACCCAAGCCATTCTATGATTCTGTGATATGGCTATATGATTCTTTTGGCAACTTCTCCATCTTTCCTAACCACTACAGAGTTTTTCCATATTGTTCTAGTTTTCCTATATGTTCAAAATAATGACAAACCTGGTAACAGCTGCATATACATTATTGGCCTTTAACCTTGGGAAAATAAAAAATAAAAACACATTCCCCTGGATCACTGCCATTTCTTTACTCAGTAAGTTACTTAGCTTATTAAACTTGTCAAAACAGCAAATACAAATAAAATGATCGTTTGTCTTACTGATTATTTAGCCACTGGTGTGGGTAAGTGCATGACTGAAGCATTCATCACTGTTCACGAGATGTCTGTATTCTGCTTTTCCTTTTCGCTTCACCATTATCACAGAACACAACGTGTTCCCCCCTTCCATGTTCCCCACCTCAATGAAAAAGCTAAAGTGCTTTAGAGAGCAAAAGTTTTAAATAAAATTTAAAGTATTAATTTTGCCGCAGTCAAATGGGCATATTACAAAAGGTTTCAAATTCCCTAACAGTTATCTGCTGTTAACTGTAAGCTTGCAAACAGCAAAAATAATTCAGGGCTTTGAATACCAGCGCTGAGTATAATCAATGTGAATCAGATGCACACTACCAAATTGAAGACATTTTATATTTGCATTACATCAGATCATGAATCAGATTTGTGTAACCTAAAATCTTGGAATGCAAAACCATTCTCAAATTCAACCACAGCCATACCAGTATGTAATTATATTACATATCAAACAGCCATACAATGCAGCAAACTATCATATTGAGAGACCTTTGCTGCTTTCAGGACATCTACAGAGCCAGGTTTATATGGCACATTACTGCCAATTCATCTATACCCTTCTGAATAAATTGGTTGGCAGAGAGGGGCAGATTACCACTAATGGCTCTATTATGGAAAGAAGCTGCAACCATTAGCTATTTTACATATGGACAAAAGAAAATTTAATTGATGGCCCATCGCCCAGCAGGCAGAGAGAAATGATGATTTTCACCTTAATGCCAGGCATTAAAAATTCACGGGGCTGTGGAAGAAAGAGATGTTCATCCAGTCTCGCTCTGCTTATGGGTCATTTTAAGCATAACTTGAGAAGAGAAAAGCAGCACAAGCGGAGCTGTTCTGCTTTGAGAAAGCTTGAGTTGTCTGGGAAAAAATTCACACATTGCAGTTTTACTGCAAAGTTGCGATGTTAAAAAGCCAATACCATAGCCCTCTTATTTTTCTTAGCTACAATATTATTGACCCAAATAGTGTCCAAGCATTCAGCAAAAAAAAAACATTTTGTGGGTGTTTATATTAGCAAATGAAGGAAAGAAGGAGGATTTTTGGAGACACAGTACATCACAGTAATAATAAAATTTATTTTCACCTATTTAAATACAAATGGGTATTTATCTGTTTATACATAATATTTACTTCATTTAGCATATATGATAGGCTTGCCTGTATTTGTATGTCTTCAGATTTTCATTTACACAAATGCAAAAACCCTGTACTGTTGTATCTAGTATTTGCATGTTCCTGGTAAGGTCAGTCTTACCTTCTCAACTGAGAAGCTTTTTCTTATTTTCTCCTCCTGGAAGACCCCTATAGATTTTGCTGTCTCCAGGACATCTGCATTTCTCATTTCATCACCTACAAAAGGGTGAAGGATGAAGCTACAGGGAACTCCAAAGAGGAGAGGCACTCACCCTGGGGTAATTCACAGATTTTGATGCAGGGGCGTATCCCCTACTTCCTGCCTCCCTGTAAAGGTAAAGGCTGCTGGGTTTGCAGTAAGTTCTAAGATGATCTAAGATAAGTTCATCTCACCAGTCTGAAGTCACTGCAGGTTATTATAAATAAACTTTGTGATGGCTATGCTAGTCACTAAAGAGCATAATGGCATAGCTAACTATATGCTCTGCAGGGAAGAGACTATCCAAATGGAAAACAGAGCTGCTGAGTTGAAGGAAGGGACAAACATACAAGTCATGTGGACAGTGGCAGGAACTTTTTATGTCCCCAACTGATGTAAGAGGATAAAGTCAATTTGTCATGTCTGCAATTTGTATTTTATATGAGCAGCAAGGGAATTGTAAGAATATATGAGCCTTGTCTCTTTTATGCTCAGATAGCTAGAGTCAGGCTGAAAATCTCCAGCCAAGATTGGCCTGCATACAAAAACCAGCTTGTCAGGCTAGAACAAAGAGCAGACAGCTTTTTGAATTGGAGATACTAGAATAGAAATAAGATCTAAAGTGAGCTGGAACACACTACTTACTGTTGTAAAATTGGACAAGGTAAATAAAGAAGGGAAAGTGCAATGCTAGACACAATACTGGATGTAGTTTTTGCAACAAGCACAACATACATATGATAAGAAGATCTGGGGAAAACAGAGGGGTGGTAAACCACTCAAAGTGATTTCAGAAGGCATTGCTCATGGACACTGCAGAAAAGTAAGGGGAAATGGTGAGACTGAGAAAAGTAGGCTAACAAAAGACTACTCCAATTTGTTTTTCTTTTCCAACACTTTGCCACTGCAGCACATTTTGTAATTCCTAAGTCTGGACTTCACTGCTTTAAACCATAGCACTGGAAGACAGATAATAGGCAACACCAGCTGTCAGACAACTTTGTTCCTAGCTTTTCCAACAATCCAGAACATCCTCTTGCACTATGTAGGCTATAGTGGTAAGCCAGTACAGGTCTGTGGCAAAAGCATTGCCTAGAACCTTCACTGTGCAGCTTGATGGGAATTCAGTGCCCTCCACATTTCACCCCTAACAACTGTTAGCAAACAGATGCTCTGTGGACAGCTTTACAGGATGGTTGTGCTGGGTCTGTTGCTATGAACCTCCAGTGGCAGAAATCAGAGTTTTCTCAGTTCTTTTAGTCACTCTGGTCCTTTGCCAATAAGAAAAGATTTAGATCAATGTGAAGATTTCAACTCAGAAGCAAGAAAAACAGTTCTTGTCCCTCTTAGGTAGGTAGCTACTGCTAACACAAATCAACTGCAGTAAAGACTGAGATGGTGGGTGAGGGAATTATTACCTTTGTCAGAACTGGTCTCTCTACCAAAGTTCGCACACCTATAATAATTGGGTAGATACTTGCATAAAAGGATCAAACATCTATCAGTCATTTAGGCCTTCTGATAGGGAGGGATGCATTCACACTGAATCCAGCAAGAATTAGATACAGATAGAAGTGGGGAGTGTGTTCCTTTCTAAAGAAGGCACACATGAGAAGTGAAATTGTGTAATAATTTTAAAAACACTGACATCCTTAGAGATTTTTAATGTGTCAGCATCGGAAACAGGAAGGCTTGAGAGAACAGCCAGCAGTAATAAGGAACAATAACCATGTGGGCTTCTCCTTCCACTCTTCCTTTTTTCCCCTAAGTGAGACATCTGATCAAAGGTTCTTGCAGAAATGCTAATGAAGGCTTATTTTTTTTTTTATTTCCATGGAATCCAGCACCCAGGGGAGGAATAGATGGGCAAGAAGGGTAAATCTGTACTTGCAAGATGATGTAAGAGCAGGAGTTTGCTGGGAGAGCAGTGCTGGTAAAATGCCTGCCACAAGTTAACATACCCTAATTTTTTTCAACTGTCCAGGTTTTGAGTTTCAAGACTGGTCTTTTGCCTTTTCTCAAGGCAAAATTCCTTTAGGAACTAGTAGAGCTTGCTAGGAGCCACCCCTAAAATAACTGGAAAGAACAGAAAACTGGAAGAGTTTTAAAGCCACTCTGGTCAGAGGGAGAATATTCTCACAGAAAAATGCTACATTCCTACTGTAAACAAGACAGATTCCTACTGTAAACAAGACAGTTTCACTTGCATGATTTTACTTCTTTGCCTGTCGCCTTGGATGCTGCCATCAAGAAAAGTACATATCACCCATATTCTTAATGAAAAAGCTAAAGGCCAACAATTTCCCTTATGACACTCAAGGTTGTGGCCCTCAGAGTGTATAAAAATTACTCTTTATTTTCTACATGTTTGAGCAAAGGCTCATGAGAAGCTGCCGTGAAGTGGATGAAACTGTATAGATACACAAATAAGATCAAAATTTTTGCATTCGTGGAGAAAAGGGTACCTTTTTAGGATATGTGAAAAGACTAATGTATTCTGTGTTCATGTTCATTTGTCTTTTTAATAATAAGGGCAGAAAAGTGGAATTAACTCTTTCTGGCTTGATATCAAGGTTATGCAGGTTAAACTGAAAAACATTAATGTATTCCTATAGGCAGTTAATGGACAGTTTGTACAGCCACTGCTTGACATGAAATCGTACTGTTTCTCTCTCCAATACTTAGGCTTGACTTTTAGTGACACCAGCTGATTACACCTATCTAGGTAGAGTAGTTCAGTTACTTATTCCTCTGATTTAGTTCTTTATTCCTTCATACAAAGGATATGTTCTTATGATATTTTATTAAAAATCAAATTAATTTTTCACCTTGTTTTTTAAGTGTTACAATAGCTGCAAAGAAAAGTACTTAAAAAGATATCAGCATGAAGTCTGTTTAAGACAATATTGGTTTTAGATTAAAATTTCATAAGTGTGTCCAGCACTGATCTATACAGTATTGCATAATATGGTTTCAAACTGTCTATTATGGGTTTCTTTAAAGTATATAGAGATAGCTAGTGATTAAAGGCTTTTTGTTCCAGTCCCCTGTTGGTTTAGAAAACTGTGAAAAAAGGATTCTCAAGAAACATTACACGATTAGTCTGAGAATGCAATGCAAATCCTGAAGCAAAATTTCATGAGTTTTTGTAGAACGCAGCTCATGCAAAAGTATTCTTATACCAGTTGTATGAGTTGTATTAAAGCCTCTCAACAAAGTCAACTTGGTTGACTCAATGAGGTCAACCAATATCTAGTCAGGGAGTTCAGATGAAACTTTCACACCTACTGGCCCATTTCACGTGTTGCCCACTGCAGAGATTCTTTCCTGTCCTCTGGAAAGCTGTGATGTGCCGGAGAGAACAAGTCAAAGCCAGTTGCCTCATAATGGACCAGTAAGACACAATTCTGCTTTGTAAATAATGCAAAAGACTAATTTCTGATTAATTTCTTGGATCTCCTTCACTGAAGAAAATTATACCAGTTCTATGTTTTTGTTCCATGAATGAATACAACTCAGAGTTTTCTGGAAAAAAACAAGCACGCTGACTTTCTATGAGCTTTGTGCAAGAAAACCTGAGTGCAGAGGGGGAGCACAGATCATTAAACAATGATCACCTTTACAACTTCTGTGCCTTGCCAAAACTCATCAGAGATGAAGGAAAATTCAAGCTGCCACCACGATTTTTAAGTCTTCCTGTTTAAGTACACCATCTGCACAAGAATATGTTGTTCCCAGAGCCACAGGATCTCCCATGACTATAGGCCTCTTTTCCAAGGACACGGGGGAACTTCTGACAGGACATGTTTGTCCCCTACATTCTGAGAGCTGACATCACCAGCTCTCAAATCCCTTCTAGTAGACCCCCAAGTTTGTCTGGATCTCAAAAAGTAAAAGCCTTGTCTACAACGTTGCTGCATGCAAACTCCTTAACTCTAGGGAAATTAAAAAGCATGGCAATTTTTCAGGTAAATTGAATTAATTTGTTAAAAATAAACATGGTTAAAAATGGAAAGAGTGTGTTACTTCCAGCAAGGCAAGAGGAAGTTCCTGATTGCAGCTTGACAGCTCACCAGAAAGAGTGCAGGCAAGGGAATGCAATCCTACAGCACCTTTAGCATCAGTCTCTTGGTCACACTGTCTCCTAGGACTCTCTGTGTACTGTTTCTTGCCTCAATACCCCCAGAGTTGGGCTTTTTGGGGGTTTTGAATGTAAAAGAAGGTTTTTATTGTTCCTTTGAAAATCTGTGCATTTCTTAATCTGCATTTCTCTAATGATCAATGTGCTTCACTGTGGTGTACCTTGAATCAGCTGCTTTGCAACTGTGTGAATGCGAAACCCTTAAAGCCTCTCTCATATTGCTCTCTTTCATACAAAGAGGCCAATTTCCCTACTCATATCTACTTTTCATCTTGACAATCAAAAAAGCTGTAGTTTTCAACTCACACTGTATTTTTTTTCTCAGTATAGCTTTTGGTTTCGTTTGGTTTTTTTACCTCAGTGTGAAGAAAATTCATCAGAGTTTAATGGTATTTTCTGTAAATCACACACAACATGTTAGAACCTATTGTTAGTTTGAGGTTTAATCACACCTAACTAGACTGAATGCCACAACTGCCTGCTTGTTTTTTAAAGTGAAAAGATATGTGAAAAGCTGTAATGTTCTTTAAACATAGGTTATACAAAAATTGAGACTGAGCTATTTTAACAAAATAGGCATTTGTCCTACATCTTTAAGATAAAAGGATCCAAAACAAATTGAGGAGAATTTAGAGATAAGGCAGTCTTTATATGCTCTCACAATATCTAAAGAACTCCTGACAATGTAGGCAGATTGCCTGCAACTCAAATGCTGATCAAAAAGAAACTACAGAACATATGCTTACAGAAATGAAGTATCAGTATTGACAGTGTCAGGAGAAAGCATACTAGCTACATACAAAAATAAGTTGAGTTTTGGAACTTCACCACATCATTCTAATTCTACGGTTATCAGGATAAACTCTCATTGCAATTACATGTGGTCCATAGCCAAAGGAAAAAGAAAAGTGAAATAATTCAGTTCAGCAAAGGCTTTCAGTCTTTCTAAGTCTTACTTTGATAAAAGACCAAAGTTGGAAAAAGAACTCTGAGTTGTACTAATCAGAGTAAAGGTTCCAGCTACTGTATAAAATATCATGTAGTACAAAATAATCTAGTCCACCCCTCCACTCCTTTCTTAAACCTGAGAGAAAGTAAAACATCACCCTGTACATTTATCTACAAAAGTTGGTTGTGTCTTTCATTCCATGTTTTTGTTTTCCTATGAAATCAGGAGCAGCTGAGCACACAGGGCCAGGGAAGTTGCCTTACTGATTTTGTGGATCATCTTTTCCTTACAGATGAAAAGATACTAACACTTCTTTGCATGAAGTGTCTTTTTAAACTGTCAAAGATGCTTGATTAATCCTTGTTCAGTGAAAAAATCTTCATGCTCTGCTCCTCATGTTTGTGGAAGCCAGCTTTCTGCTTCAGCACCTCTTTTATTAACCCTGATCTCACCATGCAAACAATACAAGTTTTTGCACTTCTGGAACTCTCAAATTATATTCTACATTTGCATACTGTGAGAAAGCTTTCATGTGTGATTGAGTCTGTTTACATTTTCCCCATCTGATTCAAACAGCTCAGACTTTATGGGTGCCTCTGACTCAGCTGAAAAAGATAGCTTGTCTCTGCACAATTAATGCGTTCAGAGTAGCCAGAAGTACCAAGAGAAAGAAAGGGAAAACACAGGGAGCTCCAGAGGACAGATTCCTACTTAAACAGTAGAGATAAATTTCTTTCAGAGGTACCTTAAAAATGAAAATGGAATCAACCTGTGTCTGTATTTGCTTCTTTATTATAAATCTCATAAAGGTCCCTGAATATTTGTTATTTTTTAAATTCGCATGTTTTGCACCTTTTTTATTTCTAGAATTTAGAGTTGCAATTCACATTTCTTGCAATATTTTGGTTTGGTTTGGTTTGGTTTTCTAGGAAAACTTAAAACCAGGAGAAGAATCTGTCTTGTTATGGCAGTAAAAAAAAAAAAAAAGAAAAAAGTAATGGAAACTGGCTGATTGAAACATTCTAACCAATCTGTATTGTCCAAAGTATTTAGTTTTATTGAGGATGAAGAAAAGTAAAATATCTTTTCCATTGTTGACTAGCACCTTCTATAGAGAAGGTTCACGTAATGCAAACCAAATATTTGGAAGTCTGTTATGTTCACAATTCTAAAAAAATTTATACAAAACATATTTTAACCATAAACAGTGATATACTGAATGTTTCCCAGGTTAACCACATGAGGCCAAGCCAAAACATTTTCTGCCCACACTGATGAAATGGAGAAGGAATTTTGTTTCCCCTTCTTAAATC
Organism: Pseudopipra pipra; assembly: GCF_036250125.1. Taxonomy (NCBI): domain Eukaryota; kingdom Metazoa; phylum Chordata; class Aves; order Passeriformes; family Pipridae; genus Pseudopipra; species Pseudopipra pipra. The sequence continues at coordinate 53,520,426 of NC_087551.1, forward strand.
AAACACACTAATTTAACAGCTCTACCTAAAAAACCTTGTGAGAAAACACTCCTTTGTTTAAGATTTAAAATCCACAGAGCTTTTAAGAACAAATAAAGATTGTGCCAGATGCTGTACAAATCATATATGCACAGTGCAGTACTGATCCCTGCTTAGCCATACCTCAGTACAAATAAATAATATGCAGAGATGAAGCCTCCAAAGAGTCCTCTAGCAAAATCAGGAAATACCTGATTTTATATTCCTGATAGTTCTAAGCACATCACTTAAATCGATCAAACTCAAACCCAAAAGGAGAAAGTTTTCTAGCCTTTCTTTCACATCATGAAGAAGAAGAAAGGGCAATATTCCAGTTTTCCATCGCACTGCAAGTCACCTTTAAAAGTGCTTGCTTTTCCACAGTATTAACTCCTGTTCATTTAATTAAGAGTGACAGATGGTCAACATCTGGAGAAAATAAGGTCTGATTTAGTGGCCACGTTGCACTGGTGGAAACTCCAGACTGCACGTTTGGAGTTACAGAAAGTTTGAAGTAGATATTTAAGCCAGCTGAGCTGCTGAAAGAAATCACATGAGGTGATGCCTAAAGGAACAACATGAGAAGAAGCCTTAATTTCACTTAGATGGTATATTTCTGTTTTTCATGGCCATGTGCAACCAGCCAGCCTGGTCATTCCTCTGTATCTCCCCTGTCTTCTATGCCTGCCCTATGTTGTATTTGTCAGCACAGGGCAGTCATAATTAACTCATTAACTGACTGTTTGTCATTGCTCATTTGGTACATCTCACTGTTATATTTCCATGCAGAGTTCAGTGGCAGATAAAAAATAAATAAAAAAAGGAGAAACAAAAACTCAGATACTCCAATAGAGTGAATTAAATAACACAGCATAATGCTGAACAAAAGTGGGTTTACCACTCTTTGTGAGCTCAAAAAACATCAAGTCCAGTATCAGCCATCACACCGCCACTGTAGCCTTCCTTCTCTGGCATTCATGAGGACAACCTGCTGCCAGCTATCCTCACACAGGCTTGCAACGCTGTCTTCTCTGGGGATGATCTCTAGAGCCCAGTATGGGCTCATCTATAAATGATGCAGTGACTAATTTAGTGTGAAATTCAGGAAAATTGCAAATGCTGAAGAGGTCATAGATACTTCAATATTGCAAGTGCTACACCAGTGTTTAGGAACCCAGCTCAGGACCTAGCAAGTAGAGTGCTGATTAAAAATTATTTGCAGGTCAGTTTAAAGGCTAAAATATGGAGTTGGCTGCTTAGTTTTCTGCACTCGAAAATTGTCCCTGTATTGTCAATTATGTCCTATATTTACCTGAGACTTCTCCTTCTAGGGTAATTTGGGCTCAAGGACATCCAATGTAAAGCCACTTCAAGTTTCTCTTCTAAGGGGACACTTTGTCAGTACCTGTGCATTGGATGCAGGCAGCCAGGTGTTGGAAGTGAGAGGGGAGAGAGGGTATGGGTGGTCTGCAGGGCTACACCATGCTAGATACAGTTCCCCACTGCCAACGCTTGGCCACCTACAACAAAAAGACATATACTGATACTTTCTGCAAGTCAAGTCTGTTTTGCCTGTGACAGTAATAGATAAATTATCTCCTTTTCTTTATCTTAATCCAAGAGCCTTTCCATCATTTTCTCTCTCCATCATCTTGTTGATGAGAAATAGTAAGAAAGTGGCTGAGTGGGTGGCTGGCAGATGACCAAGGTCAACCCATTGCAGCATGTAAATAATGTACTGTATCATCTAATTGAAATATAGCCAATGTGGTTATTCTGGCTTAGTCTGCTTTCTCCACAGAAACAAACCCTCCCCCTCCCACCCCCTTCCCCCTGCAAAAAAAAGAAATAAAACCCAAACAACATACCAACAAAAACACCACAAGTCATGCTTAGCTTCCATATAGTAAAATATATTGAATAAATATTATGGAAGACATTTAGCTACAGGGCATTATCTACAAGTTACTGGCAATAAATTTTGTGGGACTTTCAACATTTTGAAAAAGAGAGAACTAACTTTATTCATAATTTTTCACTATTGTATAAAATTAAAATAAAACCTTTTCTAAAATATAACCAGTAGTCCATTTCTCTCTCCTAGACTCTTCTGCCTTATTGTGAAGTATTTCTTGTGTGCCTTTTTCCATCTTAGTCTAAAAACAAGATTAGGGAAACAGCACTGGAAAAAACCCTAATCTTCTGGTATTTCCAGCCTAAGTAGTACTCCAGGTCTCTGGACCTGTGACTATCTGAACAAGCCCTCATACTCTGAATACATAATTTTGGCTTTGAAGAGGGAGCCCGGGACCATTGCAGGTGCCAGTAAAAGTGTTTCATGTCCCCTCAAGCTCACCAGCAAGCACAAAGTTTGTGGGGAGGAGGTATAAATATACTGCTTTCAACACTATGTCCACAGATAAATCAACATTCTCTATAAATTGAGGTGAAAATTATCAGCCCAGAAAAAAAATGAAATATCTCAGCCCTTTTGGAATAGATCTTGCTGGAGTTAAAAAAAAAAAAAAAAAGGAATAACTGGCACAGAAATTTTCTGCTGACAGTATTAAGGTCATGGGTTTTAATTGAGATTTCCTTTCACTGATGGTAATTTCTATTTTATCTGAGATTTGGGAAGCGGAGTTTTCTGGGTAGAAAGCATAGTCTAGTAATAGAATGAATCCTGGAAAGACCATGGAGTAAATTTTATCTTTTTCTAGGATTTGGCATTATTGTTCATAAAGAGGAGAAATTGTGGAATTATGTATTTTATTTAACATTCTTCTTGTTTCTGATAATTGCAAGGTTTGTTTTCTCCAAAAGGGGGACTAAAATACAATCTCTCTAGACCAGTTATAGTGCATAATATTCATTTAGATATTAAATGTTAACTGTTATTCTTAATAAGAACAGCCTAAAATTCAGTTTCTTTAAATTTCTCCAATTCAGTGAAAGTAAAGTACTTTTTGCTACCAAAATTTAAAATGTTCCCACCTTGCTGAAAGAGCAGAGACAATTTCTAAGGTGTTGAACTACAAAATTTGTTGTGCTAGACCAATCTGAAACATATCTGCTGTCTAAGAAAGAGTAAAACAGAATAGAAAAATTACTCTTCAGAAAAAACCTAAAATATAATAGGTGTGTCAAAAAGCTTTGAGGCAAAAAACCTATTTATATAGGAAAGCTATTTAATCCAATTAGATGATTTTGAAATAGTTAATTGCACCAGGATGAAAAATTAAAGGTTGGATAATTTTATATAGGTAAAATTTTCAACCTGAACAGTGAGGAAGTTGTGAGACTTTGTCATAGTTTGAGATTGCCCCCCCTGGAAGCTGGGGGGCCCAGAGGTGATTGGGTGCCAGGGGAGTTTTCCCTGGTGGGCCAATCACCGCTCGTCTTGTTCGCTCCTGCTGAAAAATCATATACACACAACTGGCAGAAGTGGTTGGCAATCAATCTATGTCTGCTGCTGTGTATGGGTGCAGAAGGCCAGGGGTGGCAGGGCCTCCTTCTTCCCCCTCCAGGGGGGGGAGGGGGACCCTGTAGCCCCACAGACTTCTAGAAGGAAAAAAGTCCATAACATCAAAACATTTTTTTTCCTAGGGAGGCTAGTGTTTGAGTCCCCAGGAAGACCTCTTTTTTTTCTAGATTATTTGAACTCTTGCTTCAATTTTTTTGCCAAGGTTGTCTTTTTCTGTAGTCTTTTAGGTTTATTCTTCTTTCTCTCACTTTTTATTCCTAAGAATTGTGCCCTGTTATTTCACAACTGTTCTCACACAAGCTGCCTTTCCACAATGAATCGCTGATAAGTTCTTTGAAGGTAGGGTAGGAAAAGCTTGACAGGCTGTTTGTCACCATACCAGTTTTCTAAAAGATGCATGGGTATTTAAAGTCCTCCATCAACACCAAGTCTTTCATCACACCTGATCTCCTAGGCTGGGTGTTCAATGGCAGACTTCAGCATGAGATCACTCCTTCCAACCTTCTGTTATTGCCCAGAGATTTCAACGGGTCTGTCATCCCTTCCATTCTGGACTTCAGAGCATGCATGCATGACCATGACACTTCCAGACTTGTAAAAATGCACTAAACCAGTATCAGAAAGGACCAGCATTTGTCAGGGCTATCATTCTAACATAAATGGATGTAGCTTCAGTATTGATGCCAGCCAGGTTTAGGGCTGTCTCAACATACGCCAAATTAGGATGCATCTGTTCAGGCTCCTTTGCTACTTTACTGCTACCCAGTTTCCAGCTCCCAGGTATCACACTGCCTGCCATGTTTATGTGACTCCTTTACATACCAAAGGCCATTATACTGGTGTAATTTATATATCATCTGTTTTATAACCTCACACAGTGCCCTGTTATGTGGGAGTCATGCTGCCTTGTACTTGGATCATTTTCTGGTTCATGTGCGTCTGTGTAATGTATTCACTTCTAGTGCTGTTGTACTGTTCTTAACAATCAGAACGGTGCTTGTTCCAGGTCATCTTATTGTACAATTCAGGTTCTTTACACTGACAAAGCTCAAATTAGATAAATATTTAAGCAGGAATAGTGTAGTAACACTTCTTTCTTCATTATTATCGCATAGAAACAAGAGCTATTACCTTTTTTCCTTCCTGCTTAGCTCGCTGAATGCATACATTTCAGTGTAGAAAAACTGAAAAATTTCTTTATTCTCCTTAATGATTGCACACTAATGTGTATTATCTGTAAGCGGGTTTATGTCCCTGCTGATTCTTGTGCCTGCATTGTTCTACCTTCAAAGAGATGGTGATTTACAGATCATACCACACTCTCTTTTAAGGCCTTGTTCACAGAGAACAGAACCCAGATGGGGGTCACTGAAGTCTGGCAGAATTGTGTCCATGCAAAGAGCTGGCAGGAGAGACCCCATCACACTGGCAGATTTTATTTAAAGAACTGATCAATTCAAAATATTTTACTGCAACTATTCTGTGCCCAAAGACCCTTTGCCCTTTAAAACAGAGCGTATGATACAAATTGAACATCTCCATTCCCCCAATGAGGGCATTTTTTTAAAAAAAAATAAGATCATTTGTAAGAGAATCTTGTTCAGTCATTTATAAATAGTCACCTCTGTAAACCAAGAAACAACCTTGTTTAAAAAAGTACCAACATTGTTGTTCTGTTGTCACCCACTGGTAATTGAAAATGTGTTTCTGTCAGTTCCTCCTAAGACAGAATGTAATTCTTTCTAAGATCTTGATCTTAAATTGGCAAAAAAAAAAAAAAAGAAGTCAGTGATAAAGCAGCCAGAAGTTGTTACTTGTACTTTGCACTGGTGATATTGCAACTGCCCTTTCTTATAATCTAAGACATTATTCTTACTGGCTCCTGGAGGGCAGCAGTACAGTCCTATTTTTTCATTCATTTTTTTTTCCTCCTGAATTGGTATTGTACACTGCTTTGTACTGAAATGTACAAAACAAACAAACAAGCACCCAAAACATCCAAAATCATAGAGGGCCAAATCTTGATGTCTCACCTTAGCTTTCAGATTTGTCATTACCTGTGCTAATTCAAAAAGGATTTTACCTAAGTAGATCAGACAAAGAATTAGGAAAAGCTCTGTGATTAAGGCAGGTCTTTATAGTTAGAGCAATAACAAACCTTCTCTTCCTCTGCTTGTGTTTCACAGAGTTAATCTGATTGTTTCTTCATCTGGTCTTGTGGAATAAAATAATAAGAGTATTTCTTGCACTGTCTCATTGATCTACTGTCCTGAGAAAACAAACATGCCTGTAAAAGGAGAACCAGGGAGTTGAGGCAGCACTGAGAAATACCACTTAGTAGCTTCCGTACTTGAGGTGCCTCATGCCTGACAAGACAGAGGAAAGGCAGCATCAGTATGATAGACATGGCTATTTGCATTCAGTGGTGCTCATCTGCCCCTTGTGAATCACTATTAACCAGCTCAGGTAACAGTAAAGAATATGGTTTACTCCCAGAACAACCCAGTAGGTCCCAAACAGCTATACAGCACCTTCTAAAAATAACAGTTCCTACCTCTGGTGTAAATACATACCTCTTCTCCAGGTACATTCCTCTTGAGTTACAGATGATGTGTAACAACCAGTCATATAGATCAATCCAAAATAATGGAAGGAAAGCCAAGGGAAAGACCATAGTTAAACTGCATCAACTAGAGAAGCTGAGATTCACCATTACAAATCCAACCTAAAAGGGCCAATTTTGCTGGACAATTTGTGGTATATTAGTCAAGTTATGAATTTTTGGCTTATACTGTTGTGGTTTCAGTTATTGGGGTTTTTTTCTGTATAACCATCACCTATGCCTTTGTTTTCTCCTACTCCCCTTCAGTCCTCACACACACTTTCTAATGTTTTTCAGGACCCTTAAAACTTTGCTAAAATTTTGTTTCTTGATTGCTAGTGCAGATTGGAGAGTCTCTTGAAAGTTTAGCATTCAAAAAATGTGGGACATCCTCCGACTTGAAGGCTTGGTTTGCCATCTCTCTGCAGAGTATCATGTACACAATAAAAGTTTCTCCATAACTCTAACAGAATATTTCACTTATGTGAAAAGGTTACCTGTAGGTCATGGGGGTAATGCAATTCATTCACTATCGCCCATTCCACCCAGGTCCTCTCTCTGCTGGGAGTGTAAAGAGGCTAACTGCAATCCAAAGAAGATTTTAGATGTGGACGGAAGTCCTTTATGCTCAAGACTAGGACCAGTGGTTCATATCCATTAGGCCAGTAAAAGAAAGCAATCAGATGGCAATGATTTTCAATCACTACTGGTTCAGGGTTAGATTCAAACAAGTGACCTGGAGGTGAAATGTTCCACATCCCATTACTGATCCTCTAAATTATTCTTCCCCCACAGATGAGACTTGACACACTCAAAAAAGTAGCTTGTGAGGAATTGCAATAGGAAAACTGAGACAGTAGTTCATAATAGATGTGGATTTCGTTAGCCCTTTATGCCTAGGCAATATTGCTATGGTACAACGATAGGGCAGAATTATTGATTGTATCTAGTGGGTTGTAACTCAGTAACCACACACAGCATACCCAGTTTATGAACTAATTCAACCGCTTTACAGTGTATGGCAATTTTTCTTTATATGAGGAAGCAGCTTATTAGAATTTCTATGTTTTAGAACTATTTAAAAATAAGGCATGGATGACAAAATCTGCTTCCTCAAAGCAGAATTTATTCCTAATCTTTTTTCTCTCCTTATACACTTTTTCCAATAACTTACCGTTAGATAGAAACATTTTTCAGAAAATTTGCCTCTGGGGTGCAACCAAATCTGAAGGGGAGAAAAAGTGATGTATCTTGTGGAGTATTTCATAGGAGAAAAAGAATGGAAGAAAATGAAATTCCAAAATAAAAAGTGCTATAACAGATACTTTGGGGAACTGAGTTTAGTTAAAAAAGGTAAGAAAGAGCTTAGGCAGTTTCCTTCACTCACTGGACAGTTATATGCCTCATTGAAGAGGAATATAAACATTAAATGCAAGATTTGAGGCAAAACAAACACTTTGAAGGACTTGCATCATTCTCCCTCTTTCCTGTCTTTGCCTTTCTGATGCTATGAGACATTTAGTAGCTCCCACCAGGGCTCAGCCCCTCCAGCCCAGCAGCTTCGACTCATGCACATGCATATGGACACCAAAGGTGCCACCAGTGCAAGACCATGACAGACTGATCCAAATTCAAACAGGAGTCAACAGCTTTGTGTTTGTCCAGGCTTGAAATAGTTTAAATCTCTGAGTGGAGGAACTTTTTGCATATTTGTGGGGGTTTAAGCTTGCCTACCAGCTAAATAGAACTTTTATTTAGTAAAGCGTTTTGTTTTCAGGGAATGGGTGATCATAAGACAAAGAAGTGAAGACCTGTCAGAGGGTTTTTCTCCTCAGTTCTCACCTCTGGCAAATAGCTCATGCAGCAAAGAGAAGGCACACAACAGAGCTGGAGAAGCAAAAGTGCCCTGCTCTAAAAATATGTGACAGTGACTGATGCAGAAGGAGGTAGACAGGAAAGTGAGTGCTAGTAACACTTTTGAGGATCAATCAAGTGCTTGCCTTTCTGCTATCACTTGAACTGTGGTGTCACTCTTACAGAACTTCAGTCAACTGTTAGTTGGAGAGCTTATAAAATCCAGCAGTTCCTCTTTTCAGGGATGCATGAAAAATAGCAAATAGGGGAACAATAAATTGCTTATTCCACATAAGAAAGGCTGGCTGAGTTTGGCATCAAATAAAACTTCCTTAGTACAAAGCAAGATTGCCAGTGCACTGAGAAACCAGATGGGCTGTCAGAATTTAGATCCAAACTGACTTTGAGGTGTATCGGGACCTTGGTTATACAATTAAGTCAGAGGGAAAAGGATTCCTCACAGTATTCTCCAGCTCATATATAACTTTACATTTGTCCTCTAGTACTTATTTAGAATGGGCTAAATCATTTGTCTCTCCACTGACCACAGAAGGAACCTGGACAGCTAACTTGGAACAGACAATCAACTTTTTGATAGCTTCCACTATGGGAGGTGGAACCAACCTGTAGTATATTTCATATAACCAGTATCCTACTAAATTTTATTTTACAGAATTAAATTTAAAGAGCAGAGGAGGAGAATTTTGCCAGTAAAGTTTGAAAATAGACACACTTAGCAAGATAGAGACAAAAATTGCTGTTCCCTCCTGAAGGTGACCCAGGGGAGAAGGATTACATTCAACACCAGCTAGATTGTATTCAGGGGGGAGGGGACAGGGCAGGGGGAGAAAGGCTTTAAAAGTCTTATTCCATATGGGGCTGAATAGTAGAAAGTATGCCAGTTAAAAAAAAAAAAAAAAACAAAAAAAAAAAAACAAAAAAAAAAAAAAACACCAAAAAAACAAACACAAAACTATCCTATGTGGCTGTACTCTTCAGCTGACTGAGCAAGGCACTGGGAGCCTTTTTAAGCCCAGCTTGCAAAAATTCAGCAGATCACATCTTCACAGAATATTCTGAGTTGGAAGGGACTCACAAGGATCATCGAGTCCAACTTTTAAGCCCACATCAGGATTAAACACACAACCATGGTGTTATTAGCACCAAGCTCTAACCAGCTGAGCTAATCTTAGGGTCAGATTCCCTAAGTATGGAGTTTACATCTCTCATGTCTAAGCTAAACTTGAACCTGGCATAAACATAACAGTATTTGCTACTCAAGTGCTGCCATTAGTAGTGCTTCTTCAGGTAGTATAGGGTCTGTGGTGTTCTTCAGCATCACTATTTATCAAGAATGAAATGAGGATGATTAAAGGATAGGAAAGGAAAAAAGTGGATGAAAAGCTCTATACAATCTACTCAGTCATTGAAGAGATAAAAATACCTAAATGTCTGGAAGGTAGCTATATTGCACCATTGGTTTAATTGGTCTACATATCAGAAAATTATCATTTACTTAGCAGGGAAGTGTTTATATGTCAGAAGCAGGCTATGTCTTGGGCAGATAATGTGGAGTAAGAAATGCATAAGGAAGAGCCACAGGAAAGCCGAGAATCAGAAAGCAGATTAAGCTTTTACAACTGAGAAACTGTCTGCCAGTTGCAATACACAATTGCTTTGAAGCAAAACTACACAGTGATGATGGTCCTGGTTTTCTGGAGCCTCAGGCTTCACTCATGACTGCAGACAGCAGGGGAAATGCACCAACAGAAAGCTAGCTGTGACATACTGGGCAGGAGATACTATTTAGATTCTGTACTTCTGACTCTATTCCTGCTGAAGAGTCGCAGGTTTGCACTGGAAGATTTTACTAGAAACTTTTCAATAACTCCAGGTTTTCCCTCCATGCTGTAGAGTCTGACAGTGATCTTGGCACTTTTGTGCCTGGCTGCACAGGTTTTGTGGAGTGGGGAGGAGACAAGTTTGACAGCTTTCAGGCTTCATTAAGTTCAAAGATTAAACTATGTGCAAATCCATGGACACTGTGCCTGAACATAGACCCGTATGCGTGTAGTGGCTCTGCTATTTGTAGTCAGTCAGCTTCAGAACAGTCTATTTGAATTCCCTTGAGTAATCTGCTCAAGAAACACCTCAAAACAAGGCAGGAAACTTGAAGTCAAATCTAATTACCTCTGTCCAGGATGGCTTTCTGGCCAGCACTGTCCATTTTTGTTCAGTCTTGGACATTATCACACCATTTCTTTAAGTGCCTAAGAGCAAATTGATGAAGTACTCTTCTATAAACATGGTGAGGTGCTGGAGGCTGCAGAGAGGTGAATGCAGAAGCAGGGAGATTAAAGGATATGTTCAAGATATTATACATCATGTGCTTGCCATTGACAATGTAATTTTAATGTTTGTGAATTTTGTGATCTTGTTCACCATAACCAGCTGTGCTGGTTTAAAGGTAAACCAGCAGGGGAAATGAACTCAACTCAAAAGAGAGATTATAAATCAGAATAACAATTTAATAAAATAATACAATAAGTACGATTATACAGACAAACAATTGGTTTTAACCCACAAAACCCAAATATATAACCTAGCACCCTGGGGCATGAACAGAGTGGTGTTCTTTGGGCCCCCTGAGTCCAAAGGAAAAGGAGAGGGGAAAACCTATTGATGAGAGTGCTGTTGCAGTCTGGTCAAGAGTGGTGATTGCGGTCTGGTTGAAAAGTGGTGGTTGCAGTCCAGTCGAGAGTAGTGGTCTGCAGTCTGGTTGAGAGCGGTGGTCTGCAGTCTTCCTCTGGATCCCACGAGTGGTTAAAAAGGTCCCAAGACTCCAACATTATATATCTTCCAGTTCAATCAGGAATGCTCAGTACCTCCCTCAGGGCGGGGGGTTCCTTAATGGGTGTGAGGACAAGAGCAACTCCTATCTCGCAGGCCTCTTAGCACCTAGTTTATAGCCTGAGGAGTCAGGCTCTATGTGCAGATAGTGTAAATGGTTCACTGATAACAGTTTCTGGGAAATGGCATGGAAGGCTATAGAATACACAGTTTTGGGTTACACCCATCCAGTGATGAACTGGTCTCAGCTGTCCAAACTAGGACACCAGCATACAGATATATGAAGAACCAATGCTTGTTTATTTCTGGTTGATGTACTATAGCTGAATTAATACAAGCAAGCACCAAAAATCATCCTATTAGAACATCAAGTGTGACCTGAAATGAGCAAGTGAAAGTGGAGACCAGTTCTGTTCAATCCTATAAAGGGGTATACTCTGTTAGCCTCATTTTTTTGCCAGTAGAAACTGGAGGGTCTGCTGAAATAGAAGCGATGTGAGCAACCAAGAGGAATTTTTCAAGCTCAGCAATTGAAATGTGTTACACAATCATATATTTGCCTAATTCTGGCTCACAGAGTAAGCACAGTATCTGTCAAGACCGCAAAGTACTCAGAACTTAACAGCTCAGATGTCCCTAAGTCCAGCCTCCTCCCTCCTTTGCTATAATCCTCGCTGTGAAAAGAAAAATATTGGAAGGTTTTGAGAGGCTCCCCAGATTGACGTCTGCTGTTCGATACCCACCTAATGAGCTGCTTAACAACTGTTACCAAAATTAATGAGTCAAGTCACAGTTGTAATTACCATATTGCAGATCACAGTATTGTATTAGATTACCATGGACTTCTATTTAGGAATATTTACACCATGACGACTTTTTAAAATGTGCTCCAGTGTTTCAGCAGATTGCATTGCCTCATAGCCCATATTTTTTAGGCTAGGCAGGAGTTACAGGAGTCTTATCATGAATTCCTTGGTTCCAGCTTGCAGGGATCAATGAAAAGCCAATCTTAATGTTAAGAATATCCAGGTATTGAAAAATGCATAAATGTTAAAAAGACCTTAATCGTATGTGTAAGCACACATAGGAAAGGACAAAATATCTGAGGATGAAAACAGTAATCTGAGGCCAGAAGCAAATGCTTCACTATCAGGATATATTAGTATAACTGGGCATAAATTACTCTGATTTAACTCCTACTTCAGAAGAGAAGTGGAATGCCCAGAACAGAATGCTCCAGCATTTTAAGATAACGAAGTATAGTTTCGTTGCTTTATTCTGTTCAGAAAGAGGTAGGAAATGGAGTCCTACACAACAACATCCTATACATTATCTTGAAAAGGCTGTAATTTTACCTTCCTCCTATTTCACTCTCTCTGGTAATGAGTCAATCTTCTTTGCTTCATGAAATCAGATAACATGGAAAAGTCAGGGTTCTTCTGCATTTGGATTCAGCTCCTATTTGTTTATCACCAATAATGCTTCAGTAGACAGTGATATGTATACATGTGAGTACATATATATATATGTATATATATATATATATATACACACAAGGCACCCAAACAAGTGCAGCAAACCAGCTGTACAAGGGCTGCCACTGTCTGCTAAACCCAGATACCACATGAGGAAAACACTGCCTAGAGCCTCTCCTCCATCTGCCCAGTCCCATTCACCTTTCTGCAGTCCCCAGCACCCCACCATGTTTATGGAAAAGGGCTTGACCATGCTACCCCCTGCTCCCATGCAGTTCATTGGCAAGCTAACCAAAACCAGGAGGTGCATACACTGTGTGATGAATAACTTAGAGGCACTTGCAATGACTGAGAATTTGGAGTACTTATCTTTGAATCTCGGAAAGGCAGTTTCAGAATGGCTTGTCTCATTTACCCCATTTCCTTCTCCAAAGAGAGCCTGTTAGCACAGACAATTGAGGCAAGTCAACAATATCCACCTGGACAGGATATATTGAGCCAATTCAAGGGTAGGTGGGTAGCAGCTGCGGTCCTGCCTGTGAAATGCTATAGTTGCTGCCATTGTGCAGTGAGTCATCAAGCCCCTTTTATTTACACTTTCATATAAGCGCTGGCAAACCCTCTGCTGAAAGCTGAGAATTGGGCTGTGGGCATGTTAAAGAAAGAAACACAGGCACATACATGCACAGACCAACAACCTATCTTCTGTTTGTCAAGGAAAATTTTAAGCCACACAGATCTGAAACAGATTGACCTTTTATTACTTCTGAACTGAGGACAGATTTCCCCTTTAAAGGCTCAATTATATTGCTGGGCTTATTTGCTTTTTATGATTTTAGAAGATGCCATGGTAACTTGGGCAATGAATCTGAGCTTAGGCTGTTTTATGTGCTGAATTTCAAGCTCTGAATTGTAGTTTGCCATTTTAATCAATTTCGTGTCTGAAAAATTAGTCTATTACATTTACATTTGAGGTACAAATTATAAGGACTGATATTTGACAACATGGTTCATATTTGTGCCTGGTTTTACACATTGGAGAACATGGAGTTATTCCAGGAAGCATGCAATGCCTGGCCTTTTTGGACAGTTTGATAGATGAATAATATCTGAAGTTTAGCTATAAAGAGCTGCTCTTCTTTAAAATTCATTCTATCAAGCATTTTTGAGTGGGATATCATCTCTGATTTTTCTGGGCGAAATTTAATTATTTGGATAACCAGACAGAGACTTTTGTTTCCTCTCTACCTGCAGAATTGCTTGTTTTAGTTGCCTAGTGCTTAATCTATTGACCTCCTCAGGAAAGAGGAACCTTGGTGCTAAAGATCATTCACAGTGTGGTTATGGAAGGTTCTGAGGCAGATGCTTTATGTGAGGCAGTACCACGGTGAAGTGATAACGTGCATGACGGAATCGGTATTTACCACTTTCTGTGTATTCTAGAAATGCAGGAAAGCATCAGTAAACATTATGTGTCCAAGTCTGCATCTGAAACCATGACTGTCCAGCTTTTCCTAACTGAGGAGCTTCCAGAGCACTGATTAACACATGAACTCTTTGACTGCTGGATAGGAGAAATCAGATTTATTTCAAAGTATTATTTAGTAGATCTCTATGAAGAGAGGGAGGGCAAGAGGAAGGGAGGGAAGAGAGAAAGGGAGGGAAGGAAGGGAGAGTGGGAGGAAGAAAAGGAGGAAGGAGGAAGAAAGGAAGCAAGCAAATGTGCACATAATCCACTAGTCAGTGTGTGTTATATCCCCATTTTCACCAGTTTCTCCACTAGCCCATACAGAAGAGAAGAGGGGTTTTTTTAATAATTTTTGTATTAGTATATGAATCTATCGATTGAGTCAGAAATCTCTGGTGGTTTGCTACACGACAGCAAGTGCACAATGAGATTTAAGAAGCTGGAGTGGCAGATACTCTAAAATATATCATCCGTACACATTATACAAGGCTGCCTCTCCTCTGTTTTAGAACTGTTTAAAAAAATCACCCTTTTTTTTCTTATTTAGGGAGAAAAGGTTATTATCTGACCAGTCATTCTGTGTCACTGAGTACAAGCAAATCTAGCATGTGAATCCTTATCCTTAATTTTATTTTTAGGCACCTAATTTGTTTTCCCATTTGATGATATCTTCAGCCAAAATTGTAGGCTGCCGATCTTTTGGTTTTTTCTCCTGCAGTGAATGTAATTGGACACTCTAACCGTAGCACAACAGTTTTAAATGACACAGAAAGTAAACGAAGGCTGCTAGATTAAAGAGAAGTCTCTCAATAGATTTGTGATTAACTTGCAACTATAACAAGAAATTACATGAAAACAGAAATAAGTAGGAAAGGTTAACCAGCTAAGACAGGAAATTATTTCAACAGCGGGGGGGGGAGGGGGAGTGGTGAAAAAGAAAGGAAAGATAGTCTCTTTACAGATACACTTCTGACATCAGCTGTTTCTCAAGAACAATACACCAGAGCTAAGAACAGGCATCTGGTGGGGCTAAAAGATACAGTTCAGATCAGGGATCAGGATCTGAGTCCTGGTTCTCATCACTAGCTTTCTGCCCAGCTCTGAGGAAGCCAAATACCTCAAATTCTCTTCCTTTCTGTTTAGTCTGTAAACTCATTAAGAGTTTGTGTAATTCTTAATGCCAGCTTCTACAGCCTGGAAGCTGTACATATAACTGGACAGCAGATAAAGTTTTCTATTCTGACACATCTCAGCCTTGTACTCACTTTGACAATGATTGCTCACTGTGGCAAAATGTACAAAGATGAAGTCTATGTCCAGTCATTATGAATACGAGGTTGTGTGTGACTTTTAACTAAGAGCAGAACAGTTAAAGTAATTCAATGCTTCAGTAGTGACCTCCCTTGTGAAAAAGGAGGAGAGATGAGAAGTGAAACAAATAATGAAAAAAATCTCTTTTTTGGCTAGATCATCTGTTATTCTAATAAAAGGTCAGATCAATGATCTTTCCAATGACAAAGGCAGTATGAAGGGTCTCTCTCAATTTTCGCAAAATTTGTAGAAATAATCTCTCTTTTTCACGTTAATTTATTTGCTAAATTTGCTTGAAAGTAGTCCACGGACTTAAAAATCATAAGGAAACAACCTCTTTTGAGATAATACACTCAAAGTGCTTGTATAAGGCTTGTTGGGAAATCAGGTTTAAAAAACCTCACATTCATTATTTCCATTAACTTAGCTTGCACAGTTTGTAGCATGCATTCCAGATCAGCCAGTCACCACAATACATGGCCAGTTCCCACTCTATGCAAGCAACAGTTCCAAAATGAGGAAAAATTTATTTTGAGGCTTTGAAGATCCCTCTTTTACAGCAAAGTCACCCATATAGGTCAAGTTTTACCTACCGTAGTTCTATTAAAGGGAAAGGAATTGTTTCGGAGATGAATTTGCCCTGTAAGCCCTCTCTTGTGCTTGTCGCAGTTTGGGTCAGCTATCTACTTTGCCCTGAGTGGTTTTGATTTCTTAAATCATCTCAGGATGCTCTCTTTTAATAGCTTAATTAATTTTTTTCTCTCAGCACAGCACTGGCAGTACAGGTCCTTTCCTGGACTGAACATAACCACAATCAGTAACACGAATCCAAAATAAATGGCCATTGCCTTTCAATAAGTATTAAGTTTACACATTCTATTTCAGCCAGTTACATGAAGTCAGACAGCTACTTTTTAGTCCTTACAGCCCCCATGAACCCAAGAAGGTTGCAAAGGGATAACAAAGCAGTGTTTGGCCTGTACTCTTTTACTGGTTTACATTAACGAGTAAATTAATGTTGGGCTGCAGCCTGCAGAAATGTTGCTATTGTACCCAATTCTCTGTGGTTAAAAATATATAAATATTTTCTGAAAGAACAAGCTATTTTGTATGATCTAAAAAATGGAAAAATGAAGTGAAAGTAACCAGGACATGGCTACTTTCTGTACAAAATAGGTCTACAATGCCTTTAAGTTTACTCTTCACTTTTTATATATTTCAATTATTATGTTCTGTAAGCATATCTTTGTTTAAGAAAATTGGATTTCAATTATTTGCGTTACAGCAAGTTAGACATTAGGTTTCCCTACTGCATTCCAGAGAAGAAGGACTATAATGTAGGGGTCATATCAAGAAGGGGGACAAATGTTTCACAAATCACTCCAGATTATAGCAGAGGTTTTCTTACACAAATACTGTTTCATCTACTAATCTTCACCTTCTAATCAGAACTTTATCACGCATATTCATAAGGTCCTTCTTATGAAAAGTCAGAAATCTTGTGCCAATAAAAGCTTTTGAAGTATTCATGTGTATAATTGAAGCAGATGCCTTCTGAGGCTGGCCTCAGATGAGAGGTCCTGTGTGGAATAGGCAGGAAGACTGAACTATTCTCATCATAAAACACATCCAGTGGCCAAGCTGGAGCCAATACAACCCTCACTCTACCAATAAAAGAACAGTGTAAGATCTGAGAATTTCAGTCTGTGGACTCACCTAAGGGGGACCCAGAAGTCCAGATGTGTCTCACCAGAGCTGAGTAGAGGGGAAGAATCACCCCCCACAAACTGATGGCAATGCTCTTCCTAATGCACCCCAGGATAGCATTGGCCTTTTTCATCAGAAGGGCACACTGCTGACTCCTGGACAGCTTGCTGTACACCAGGACCACCAAGTCTTTCTCTGCAGAGCCATTTTCCAGACAGTCGATCTCTTCAACTGTTGCATGCTGCTGCTGCTCCTCCCCAGCAGAACTTTGCACATGCTTTTGTGGAACTTCATGAGGTTCCTCTGTGCTCTTTTCTCCAGCCTATTGAGAACACTGAGAATGGCAGCACAGCTGTCCACTGTATCAATTACTCCTCCCAAACTAACTGAGGCTTCACTCTGTGCTATAGGCCACATCATTAATGATGGTGTTGAACATTCCATCCCTGGGACACACCACAAGGGACTTGTCTCCTGCTGGACTTAATAGCAGACTATTGGGGCTGGTTAAGCATTACTTTCCCTTCATCATTCCATGCTGACTACACCTGACCACTTTCTTGTCCTTCAAATGGTTCCCAGGACTAGTTGCTCCACCACCTTCCCAGGAACCAAGATGAGGCTGAACAGCCTGTAGTTCCCCAGATCCTCATTCTTGCCCTTCGAGCATTAGGAATGTTATTCACTCTCCTCCAGGTTTCAGGAAGCTTTTCTGGTTGCCACAGCCTTTAAAAGATACTAGGGTGTGGCCTCTCAGTGTTACCAGCCAGCTCCCTCAGGACTCGGGAGAGCAACCCATAAGGGCCTGTACACTTGGGTATGTTCAGTTTGTTTACATGCTCTCTAGCCTGCTCTTTATCCACCAAGAAGGTAAGTCTTCCTTGATCTAGACTTTCCTGCTAGTCTTGGGCCTGGGATCCTGAAGGGTAGTCTTACCAGTAAAGACTGAGGTGGAAGCAGAATTAACGCAGTTGTCAGTGGACTTCAAAGCAGGTGCTGTAAACAGCTTTCTACAAACAGAATGCCTGTCTCTGGATCACTTTTCATGACCATCTGTAGGATCAGGCATATCTTGCTGTATGTGTTAAACATTGATCACCTCGAGCTGTCACTGCAGCAAGAAACATACAAGAAATGAGGTAAGAAAACCAAAAGAATCTTTTGGAGCGTTTCATCGAAACTATATAAACATATCCCAGTGTTTACATTTGGCTTCTGGCCATTCAATTCATCTGCTAAAGCATCTTTCAATGTCCAAAACTGTCTAGCAAACACCTTCCATAAGCATGGTGGGTACACAAGAGAGATAACACAGGTATAAAGGAGCTGAAATAAACCCACACTAACCTGAGATAAGCTCCATTAGTTAAAACTTGTTGCTAGTAATGCCAAGGTCACGGATTCAATCCCCTATATGGGCCATTCACTTAAGTGTTGGACTCGATGATCCTTGTGGGTCCCCTCCAACTCAGAATATTCTGTTATTCTGTAAATTAAATGCTACCACTTTGAAATTTTGACCCTGAGATTAGCTCAGTTGGTTAGAGAATGGTGCTAATAACACCAAGGTTGTGATTTGATCCCCGTAAAGGCCATTCACTCAAGAGCTGGACTCAATGATCCTTGTGGGTCCCTTCCAAATCAGAATGTTCTGTAATTAAAGCAACAGACAGGGATATAGTATATTTGTATCATGTTGAGACTGAACAATGTCTCCAGTAGGAACGAGTGTTCTTCCATGGAACTCTGAATCTGCAGGACAGATCCCAGACAAATGGAAGATTAGAAAAAAATCAGCTAAACATCAAGATTTTAAGATAGTACAAGATGGACATTGTGTGAAAACAGAAGCAGATGGAAACCCATGATTTTACTTTACAACTGTATTACTCCCTACTCAAGTCACATTAGCACATTCATGCAGAGGAAAATGTAATGCTTTGAAACAACTGAAAGCTTCCAGAGTTGTTCTGTGGTCCCTCAGTCATCTTCCTGCTGTTCACAGGCATCCTGTGCCTGTAGACTTCTCAAATGTTGCTCCTTGGAGACACTTGCCTGGGTCTTGGCTAGAGCATCTCTGCATTGCTAACGAGTAGATTTCCTTCCATACAAGGCACTGTACTCTCATCTGATCCTATTTCCTACCATCCATCCATTCAATCATATCCTGCTTTGAACTTTTGCCCTTTTTAAGTCTCTGTGCAGGCTTACAATCCTTAGACATAAAAATACATAGATATACTTACGTTTATCTACCACAGCCAGAGCAGCCTCAGGGGTAGTGATTTAATGGCTCCTGTTCTGAGGATAAAGTTGTTTATAAATATGAATGTAACCAGGCATACTGATGGGACACAACTACACAGTATCCCCAGGTGTCTCTCTAGGAGATCCAATTCATTTAGTAAAGCATCCTTCTAAATGCATACACACACACATGCACACACACACAGCACCTCTTTAAATGGGTACAAAACATGGATCTTTTTCACTGATAAGAAAAAAAAAATTGTTAGAATCTTACAAGAGTCATAGATTCTGATTAATTTGATCTGTGCTGCTTTGTTCCTTCCATATGAATATAAATAAACACAAAGAGAGGACCATTTTCTCCCAAAAGCTTCTCATTTCATTGTGAAATGAGAAGCCTGCATCTTTGGAAAAGGCTACCTGAACAGATCTGCTTCCTCCATTCAGTTCTCAGAGGTTTGATGCAGAAAGAAACCGGGTAGAACAGGACACCCTGGAATTTTAGCCAGGAAAACCACCCAGTCCGATATACAAAACCAACAACAATAACAAAAGACCACTGTTTCTCACATAATTTTTTTTCTTTTTTTTTCTCTGAGACTGCATTTAGTATTTTCTGCTAATATTACAGTGTTCCTCTAGGATGTTTTTCAGAAATGGGAAGGCTTCTTTTCTCTTAATCCATGAGGGAGTCTGGTGGGGTTGCAGGCAGCAGGAGCAGCTATAATTGTAGCAGAATACACACTTAGGCCTGCAACTTTTGCTTAAGTGGGATATTTTGGTGATGTGATAGAGGGCTTTGCATCCTAGTGTACAGTTGTGAATGCCATTGAATACTCATATTAGACAAACATCATTATAAAAAACTGTATTTGTAAAGATAACCAATGAATAAGAAACCAGCTAGTGACATAACCTTTCAAATTATCTAAATAACCACTCAAGTTCAGAGAAGAATAACCTTTGAAAATCATTAGATTTTGTAAGCAGATGTAAAAATAATTAACTTCAAATTATGCATCCAGAGAATAATGTACACTGCAGATTTCAAAGTCAAAACAACTGTAGTTACAAAGGCAAGCAAATGATGTTTAGAGAAGGCAGACATCTTCTACATCTGATTTTCAGGTAAGCCATTCAGAGCCAGACCAGCACATTCTACTTCTTGTAGAACACTGAAAAACATCAGGTCCAGTACTTTACCTTTCTCTGTCCAATGCTCCTTCTCTGAGCTCCTTCTCTGAGTCTCTGAATCACTGGCTTTATTGCTATTTGTATGATACTAGTTCCCAAGATGATGCAAAGCAGTTTACAGATACTGGAAGTCAAGTCCCAGTCATCTCAGTTTTTTTAGTTGCTTTTATAAAGGGTGATGTTAAAATTATACTAGAGACAAAGAGGAATATTGATGAGGAGTCACATTATTTTCTTTTGCAAAGGTCAATAGGTACATATGGAAACAAGTGAAAGAAGACAAACCTGAAAAGATTTCTCAAATCAAAAAAGTATGCTAACACTTGTATATGAGGTAAAAGGGGTCGGAAGAAACACATCCTTTGAGCAAAATGCTGGTGAGTGGGCAAACCACTGCTGAAGAAATACTTTTTTTCTGGTAGGGGAGTCTATAAGGGAGATAGTCAAAGATGGATGAGGAGGAAAAAGGCCCGGTAGAGAAGCTGAATGAGTGAAAAAACACCTGTAGCATAGGGATAACTGAGAACCAGCAGCTGGGAAAAGTACATACCCTGAAAATGGCTTTTACCAATACAGAAACAAGCTGACAAGTATTTTTCTCAGTTTTGCCTATGAGTTGATACTGTGGAAGTGTTCTCATTCCTGGTTCACCTGTGATGACCTCTGCCCAGTGATAAAAGCTTCCTCACTCCACTGTTTCATCTGGCTTGCAGAGTGAGAAGGATTGAGACTCCATGAGGTTTCAGATTCTTCTGCACTACAAGAAAGCAATTTAAGACTTTAAAAAAAACGAAAAGAAAGGCAGCGGAGTTCTTCACTTCCCTCCTATCAGTTGCCCTGGTATCTAAATTATCTTCCAGGCTCTGTGCCCAAAATCTTTATGTGGTACTGCAGAAATCCAGGGCAATCTTTCTTTACCTCAGAGTGGAAATTAGTGTTAGTGTAAAGAGAAAAATCCTTCCAGAATATATTGTGCTCCAAGGACTTGGTCAGCTGTTGGCAATTTGTTCCATTATGACTAGTTTCCATATCACTGCAATATGCTGATGGATTCGTCCGTAAGATTAAAATCTGCTGTTCCATCAGTGTAAAGATAGTACAAGGCAGATACAAAGATTTAGTTTTTATATCTGCTTTGGTATCTAAAATGTTTCTGCATTTAAAACATTTCTTGCATTATGCTAGTATTTATTTGGGGCTGTATTTACATGGAGGGCTTAACCTGCTCTCAAGTTTCCGAAAAGGTCTTAAAAAGACATGTGGCTAAATACAAGGATTTTAGCTGACTTAAAGCTTGAATGCAACGACTGAAACCTATAACTCCTTGACAGGTGGGCTGGGACTCGGGGGTAAAATCCTGGCTTTCCAAAGCGTCTCATGTGGCTGGACTCAGACATGAAACTGGGTGGAGATTCTCTGGTCATACCCTTACCACATAAAGGTGAGCTCTGAAAACCAAACTTTAATGAACAAACTGCTCCACCTGTGCTTCTGCCCACCTTACTCAATCCTGTAAATGATAAAGACTTTGGAAGTTTTCTAGGGTCAATTTTGTTACCTCCAGCCATTCTCTCCAAAAGTGGTTGAAGGCAATTCTCATGAACTTTTGATCCTGTCTGCACCCAAAGCCAGCACAGGCAATGAGAGGAAGATCTGTCAAATGGCATATTATGACACCTTAATCCACACTCTATAATAATGCAGTCAACATTTTTCCCCCAGTAATGGACCTTTAATTTATTTAATTTATCTTCATTGTTTTTAAAAGGCCATTAGGAAGGCTTGCCTACATTTTCTGTAGAGATTAGCAGAAGGGGAAGGGTGGATGCTTATCACCCACCACCTGGAGAGGCTAAATGTGCAAAAAGACATGAAGTTTATATCTAAACTTGTAAGGCTTGATTCCTTACCAAAGTGGAGCTTGAGCACAATTACTCAAAGTCATGCCAAAGTTGACTAGCCACCTGCTAGAATATGAGCTAGAAATGAAAGGAACACCTGCAAAACCAGGTGTTTTTCCAAGACCAGGAAGATGCAGGGAGGAAGTCATCCTTGAAAGGAACTAACAGAAGCAGGCAGCAAGAGACTATACTGAGAACTAAAGTTTTACAATAAATTAGCCTCAAAGTCATGTTTGAGAGTTCAGCAAGCAAAATGCTTCCAGCAAGCAAAATGCTTCTTACGAATAAACCAAGAAAGGGAACAATCAAGATGGCTGATTGTGATTCTCCTCAGAGAACTTGGTGTCGGCTCTGGATAAGCAGATGATACACGCTGGATGCTCTGCAAATTCTGTAGAAGTTCTTCTCCACCTAGAAATAAATTAGGTTACTTATATACCACCTAAAATAAATAAATAAATGCTAGGGATGCAGAAGTAGGTCTGTAGCAAGTCCCCTTAATCTCTCACAGGAAGGTGGAATTAATCTCCATAATACTGATATTGCTGATTTTGTTAATTTTTATGTTGCCTTAGCACTTAAAAATCTGGCTAGATACTCATTTTAGCACATATCAATTAATTTATCTTGTATCAAAAAATTACCATCTTTAATACCTTTCTTGAAGGCTGCAACATCTGGAGACAATTTGAATGTGAAAGTTTCTTTGTTCTACAGAAAAAACAGACCAAATGGTAGTACTTAATAGCAGTAACCAATGCATGTTATAGTCCATACCTTTTCCTCCATCTGAAAGTAAGTACATGAAATAGAGTGATGGTTATCCACTGTGATGGTTATCCACTAGGATTGGAAGAAACTCCACCATCTAATCATTATAATACAATTCACGGTTTTAAAAAATAATGTATGGTTGTTATGTTCTTTAAAAGAGGATAAGTAAAACCAGTTCTATGAGTAACAATTTTTACCTTATCTTTCAGTCTTCTTTACTTTCTTTATATTTACTCCCTTTTCTAGTTTCACACTTAATTGTGATAAATGGCTCCTAAATTAGTGGAGATGAGTGTCTGATAAGGTTGGCTTCTATACCTGACTGGCATTAATGCTGGCTAGGCTTTGGAAAAAAAGGATGCATCAATGGTACATATATGTTTTATTTACATTTCTAAAAGAAGTGAGAAACAAAAAAATGTAGCCTGAGATTGTCTGCAGAGCCTTTAGAATGGATTCAGCTTCGGCGATGGATGAGTCTCCTGAGCCAATTTCGAGACTGCACAGTCTCCTTCCCTTTATCTTCATGAACTGTGTCCTAGTGGGCTGAAAAATACAGTGATTTGAGCCACTTCTCACACTTCTAGATGAACTCTTTCTTCAATCAAATATGATGAAGTGAAATGAAATTATGAAAGGCAGAAAACATAGAGCCCAAAGTGTGACCTAGGAATCTTAATTTTCCTCAATCATTGCTGTAACGGAATGCAAGTCTGCAGCAGCGGGGGTGAAATTATAGTACAAATTACCATGCTATGCCAGATAAATTATTCTCTGCAGCATGGTTATTAAGTGATAGATAAATAACTAACACTGTAGGACTGATTGACAACATATAAGTGACCTGGAGCTAAGCAGGGCACCGTGGAAATAACATTGCAGCGCCACTAATATTTTAATATTGAAATGAGATTTTATAAAGCAGAAAAATCTTAAAATAATATATGACTAAGCCAGCTACAAGTTAAGCAGGTACTAAGAGCTCTTCATCTGAGAACTCCTTGCTTCATGACATGTCTCACTTTAACGTTTCTTCCACACAAAATTGGGTATTGGTACATGTAGTCTGTCTGACGAGGACACAAATGTAAGCTTTAGAGTCCTGCTATGGAAAGAGTGACAGGATTTTTCCCTTCAAACAGATGTTAGTAGATGGTTATCTTCTTTAAGGACAGCTTCAAAGACAATGTGGGACATGGGCTCAGAGGTTATTCAGTTTAGAAAAAGAGCTAATAAAGAGAGAAATGACTCAGACTATTGTAAGAGTGAACCTAAGAAATCACTGACCACATGGATTCTCAGGAGAACCATCTCCATTATTTCTACAGCTGGGGCCTGCTTCAGTTTGAACATTTCTGTGCAAAAGGCAGTTCAAATAGGACAACTTGTGTCTTACTATTTGAGACTTTTTTCAAATTTGCCAAATATTTTCTATCAGACCTTGTGACATGTTTATGTTAAGGTTGATGTTTGCCTTGAAAGAAAACAGTTCTGCCCAGGTCATCCCTAGGAAAGAAGAAAATTTTTATGCAACCAAACATAAGGGTTTTCTCACAGTAGGATTTTTGACAAAGCAAGCAAGCTGGGTTAACAGCGAGAAGAACACCAGCTTTTTAGAAACTAAATATCCATCTGACACTGGGCAAAAAAGCTGACTGGGAAAGAGGCAACATATGCCAAGTTCCAGAGGGAAAGTCATGATTAACTGCAATCATGAAAGTGTATTACTGGACCAGAAAAAAAAAATGTCATGAAAGAGAAGTGGTGAAAAGCATGCATGTTCTTAATCCAGATTTGTATATATTTTCTGATGACTAGAAGAATTTGTTCTGAAACCTTTCTATTTGGTCTTTCATTCATAACGTGCTGTAGAAGGAGCAAACTGTTTATCTGGGTCCCTATGAAGATGGAGTACAGGAAAGTGAATTACTGTGGACACAGAAGCAAACCAGCTTTCAGGCCTGTTGCAGCTGAACAGAGGTCTCTGGTCTAATAAAGATGTTCAACACATAGCATCTGATACCCAGGTACATGCTTCAAATAGCATTCTGGTCCCAGACCTGTGAAGGAATCTTGACTTGTGTATAGCTATAACACTATGTAAGTTATATGTGTATACTATAAGATGAGGAAACAAGACAGTATTTTGGTAATGCTCTTTATTTCAGGGAAATGCCTGCTTGCCTGGAGATCTTAAAGTGTTCCATGAAACAGCACTGACATGATGCTTAAAGTGACACAGAGACATTTTATGTCTCTATGTATCTGTGTCACTACCCTCATCAGACAGGGTATATCATAGGCAGAGGCAAGCTACAAGAGGCTGAATAATAATTGCACAATTCATGTGGATATGTAAAATCAAATTAAGTCTGTCTAATTAAGTATCCAGGTAATTTAATACAGAACTCCAGTAGAAATAAGAGATTCTTACTGTAGATTAATAGTGAGTATCACACTAGAGAAGGCTCCTGTGTTGCCCCATACAGTCATGGACTCTGATCTTTCCCAAATGCAGAACAAATTGAAAAACAAAAAGAGAGAAAGGCAGAGAAAAATGCAGGCAATTACAGAGATCCATCCATGAAATAATATGAATGTTCTGGTTATAGATAAATAGTCAGGGCAATCAGTAGGGGTCAAGCTGAAGACCACATTCAGATACATCTAGTAGGAGCTGCCAGTGGGTAGAAGAAGACACAAAAAGGAGGCAGCGTAGCTAGCTTACTGTCTCCTTAAGGCAGAACAAAATGCTAGCAGGTGACAGTAAACACAAAGAGATTGAAGAAGATGGCTCTCTGGAGAAAGGCCCTTGTCAGAACTTTTAGAACACAAGAAAAAGAAAGGCAGATTTTTGTTTTCTTGTTTTCAAGTCAATTTTGAAACAGAGTGTAGCTCTGTAGGGAAGAGAATTGTTCCCTGGGGGAATTAGGGAAGTTGTAGAGTTCAAACAGAATAAAGAACAGGGGAGAAATCAATATTTTTTCTCAAAACTATTGCTTTCAGTAGTTGGTGCTCTCTAGAATCAAGGAAGAAATTAAAAGAAAAAAGAAAAAAAAAGTCCCTCACCTCTAAATTCTTAATTATTAAAAAGAAAAATCATAAAGGCTCAATCGTGTGTCATTGAGACTTCTGGAGTTTTGGACTAAACTTGATGTCTAATATTTCATGACAAATCTGATAAATTCCTTGAGGGGTTGTCCCTTCTTTCCTTTCACCTTGCCTCATCATCCATCAGTTCATTTATTTGCGCTTTGAACACTTCCTGTGCCCACAGAAAAAATAGTGCAAGGTCATGAAATCAGCTGGTATCCTACTATGTGCGTATTCTATCTAGCATAAAGGGCTGATTTCAGCTAGATGGCATTTCCTGACCTTTAAAATGGAAGATGTTTTTATCCTAACCAGTGAGACCCTAATATAAATAATCTAGATATTAAAACCAAACCATTTAATACTTTCCCTTTAGACCTATTTCAGTAACTACACTTTCTTGCAGCAACTGCCTAGGTGGTATTCTCTACTCTCTACACAGCACTGCAAAGTACAGAGCTTATAGCTCTGCTCTTAATTGGTGGTGACATGTTAAGAAACACTGATGGTTCTGTAAAGTCTTGCATGCATAAGAAGATCACTGTCGTCTTTAATGTTCAGGTCCTCTGAAATATCAGGTGTTTGCCTTTCACTCTCTCCCTCCTCCCTTCTTCATATCCCTCTCCCCAAATAAAATCTTCACAGGAAAAAAAATAATCAGCTGGGAGCAGGTGGTTTTAAGCAAAGCAAATTATGTTTTCTGCTTCACTGGACTATCTCCTGCCCTGCAGTATGGGAGAAATCCCAGAACATGCATGCCAGTCTCAAGAAGCTTCCATCAACCAGGGCATTTTCTGAAGGACAGCAAGATCTTAAGAGCACCAAGATGAAAGCTTAGTGGGCTAACTTAAATTCAATAAGATATATTGCACCCTAGATTGTTGGGTTTTTGGTTTAGCGCTGTTCTGAGCAGACAGGTCCAAAATCTCATTGAAGCAGCTTCTGCCCTCACAATGGTTCAAAGTTGCTTTCCTTTGCCACCAAAAGAGGAAATTAAATGAGAGTAAGAAAATGTCATTATTCCTCAAATCTTTGGTGTAGACAATCCTCCAGACCAATTTCTACAGACACGCATTGAAAGGAACTGTAAGCAGACCATGGAGACAGAATTGCTTTAATGGAAATATTCATTCTGAAATCCCTACTAAACTGTATACATTTTCAGTGATCTGTATATTCTTAGTGATATGCACACTTTGTCTGAGTTGCCATACAGACTAAGTACAGCCAGTGTACCCATTTGTTCAGTACAGCTCTACAGTATTGTACAGAACCATACCCGTACTAAGCAGAATCTGTATGCTGATGTTGAGACTCTTGAGAAAGATGACAGTATCTGGGAAAGGACCAATCTCCCTTTTTTTCCCCCTGCAGCATCGGCTCTCAGTTACAGCAACAGCCAGGAAGAGGGCTGCATGCTGGACCTTCCTGTGCCATTCACACAGGTGTGTTCCCTGTATAAATGCCCTTGGGAGGGCCTGGAAGTGCAGCGAGGGCTGTACTGTTGCTAGTGTTATAAAGGATTGTAGCAGTGAGAAGCAGAGGGAAGGAAAAGATAAAATTTGAGATTGCCATTCTACTCCAGGGCAGGGCAGTTACCCTTTATGACTGCAGGATGTATGAGAGAATGATTTGTGATGTTGGGGAGAGCAGAAATACTACTTTCTTGGAAAGTGGTCATGTTTCAGAATAGCAGCAGAGACCTGAAACCTTATGCTCAACAGTAGCTTTTGGACTGGGCCACAGCAAGAGCTCTAGTGGGAAAACTGAGTTAGTCACAGCTCCTGGAAGTATACCTGGCAAATCAGCAGCTGGGACACATTTTGGAAGTATATGGTTCATTTTCACTCAAAAGAGGAAAAATCAGTCACATGTCCAAAGGTCCACAGGAAGACTGTCCTTATAAAAAAAGCCAAACCCACATCAGCCTTCTGTTCTCCAAAATGCTTGGCACATGGAGTCTTCCACCTGTACTCCTCAAAATAATTTGCAAATGTTGTTTCTCACAGCCCATCCACCAATGCTATAATAATCTTATCCATCCAAGTACACATTTCCCATAGAACTAACTACTTCAGCTCTCCTACTTGCTTGTTGAAAAAGCTCACTGTGCTGTGCTTGCTGGTGCTTGCAACAGAATTTCATCGTCCTTTCTTGAGCATCACAGAAGGGTGGAGGCTAAGCACATTTCCTTTTCTGGCAGGTGCTGGAAATTGCCTCTGGGGATGAATCTAAGTGTGGCAGAAATAAGTAGGTTCTCTCTCAAGGCTCAGGTTTTTTTCTCTCATCTCTGATATGAAAACTCTATCCAGCATCAGTTCAATTCCTCCCTAAATACCACACTCTCTGAATGTTTCAGAACCAGGATGGCCCCAACCCAAATATTTTTCTGTGTATATGACAAACCTGGATAACATTTAAGCTAATTACTTGAACATGAATATGAGGTTTGCTCTAGATCAATATCTTTAAAAAATTATGAATTTAGGGGTTGTTTCCAGTGGAGGGCTTTTCTTATATTGCCAAACACTTCATGAAACATCTTCCTTCAAAAAAAAGCATTGAAGGAAGTCCAAATATTTCTATAAACTTTTCCTGTTTACTGCCTATTGCTCTGCACTTCAAAACTGATCCTGACACTAGCAATTTATGAGGGTGGATTCTGTGGCCAAAGGCACAGAA
Organism: Pseudopipra pipra; assembly: GCF_036250125.1. Lineage (NCBI taxonomy): Eukaryota > Metazoa > Chordata > Aves > Passeriformes > Pipridae > Pseudopipra > Pseudopipra pipra. Next base: position 53,549,089 of record NC_087551.1, read on the forward strand.
ACTTGGAGGATTCAAGACAAGCCCATGTCCAAATCCAACCTAGAAATGACCCCTGAGAAAACAGGCACCCTCTGTGATCAAATTGACTGTAGTACAACTCCAGGGCTTGGCATCTGTGTTCAGGCTTCTGTCCCCAAAATCCATTTACTTTAAAGGTGAGATGTTGGGGAGGAGGGAGAGGAGCTGTAAGAAACAAATGACTAACTGCAAGAGGCAGCAATTGGACTCAGCATGTTCTGCTAATACACACCTGATAAAAAGCAGTTTTTTCTCCTCACTGCAAGCAATCAGTTTTATTAACATTGAATGATAATGTGGAATGACTGTAGGGGAAAAAATGTTTAAAATAATAAAAAGAAACCCTGCAGGTGAGCAAGAATGATTTTAATAAAAGCAACAGAAGAAATATATCTCTGGGACATTTTCTGTCCCCCTCCTCTTTGGAGGGTAAGATGTGACGAGTCTAGTGTTGTCAGTCTTGCCAGCAGGAGGGCAGTGACAGGTTGAGCAGCGTGTCTGACAGGGCTGAAGTCAAATCTCCAAGAGAAGCAGTGCAGTGCAGAATGGCCAATGTTACAGATTATGTGGGGGAGAAAGAATGCACCAGGGTTATTCAGATATCATTACAAACGGCAAAAATAAACCCTGAAACAACAACCCACAAACAAATCAGTATGACAGTTCTGCAAAAAAGCAGCAAGAAATAAACTCCATCTGATTCAAATCATACTGAATTACAAAGGAAAATATGACTAGCAACAGACAACCATTACATCTCATACTCCTTGAAGGGGGCAAATAGAGTTGCAAAGGGCTCATATACTTGTAAAAATACAAGTTTTGGTGCCTTTAGATTATGTCCAGGCTGAAAGTGATGGATGCAGTCCAACATGATACCTTGTTGGCATTGCGTTCTGCAGCGACCACATAGCTCCTACTTAGTGTTTGAATATCCCAGACCTATCAGGTAACAGCAGTGTCACTCCCACAGCAATTACTCACTCAAGTAACAGCTACATGGATGTGTAGCACATTAGATTTTCACGGTGTGTGATATTTTTGCTATGTTGTTGAAAAATAATCATTTGTGCTTAAAACTTTTTTCAAAATGTTGTGTTAATGTGGGTATTTTTCTCCCACTTGTCTTGGGAAGCCATCTACTCGTGCCAATCTTCAGGTTGGCAGTAAACTGCCTGCTGAGGTATGAAGTCCTGGAATTCTTGTTGCAGTTTTTATCAGTGTTCTGCAGCATCTCCTCTTATCTAACACACTTCTTGTTGGAAAAAAAGAACCTGAAGTCCTTCCCAACTCTGCATCTTGCAGATTAACCTACCCTCTTATGTTTTAATGGTCTTTTGAACTATTGCACATTGTCTGCAGCAACGAGGTGTTTTATCACAATCCCTATGACCCAAGAACAAATCTGGGAAGCATCTGTCCTCAAAAGAGAGTAAGTGGGAAAAGGTTTCTCTGATACTGTATCCTGTGAACATCCTATTTCTGCAAAATAAACACAAAGTGTCAGCATGGATCCCCATTCCAGAGATCACCTAATCGTATCTAATCAGTTTAGTAGCTGGCCGTTGGGATAATGGAATCCTAAGGGCAGAGCTGGATGGAAAATGCTCAATACCAGCTTAATCACTAAAGAGAGGGAGGAAAAAAAGGGAAAAAAGGAAAATTAAAACTAACGAGAGTGACAGAGAGAGACCAAAAAGAAGTGACAGCAGATTTGGGCAGAAGAGGGAGGTAAGTCCTATTTGCAAGTGTTGATCACATTTGGTGATTAGTCTCAGCCAAGAAAAATGAAGGAGGATTTTTTTGGTAAGATTTCAAAACAAATGTAGATTTCTGTTCTGAAACAGGATTTTTCTGTGGAAAAAGAGAGCTAAATAAAAAGACAAGGAGAAAGGTCTAGCTTCAAATAACAAATGTGAACACTTAGTGTCAGGCTGAATGCAATGTTTCAGTTCAACATCTCCTCCCCGCTTCCCTCTCCCCTCTTTACTTTAAATGTCACACACACAATGTTCCATTTTATTTTAAAACACATTTCTCCTGTTCAGTTGTATAAATAAATAAATAAATAGATGAGCTGTTACTCAAAAAGCTCTGCTTAAGGGAGCTAGAGCTGAGTATGACCAAGTTGTTTTAAATGTATACCAGAGACCGTGGGCTCAGTGTGCTACCAAGTAATCCAGGGGTGAATTTACCTGGGGAAGAGGGGAGAAGAAGACTGAAAGAGAAAGGAGGGGGAAGAAGTTGGATTTCCCAGCCCCATGGTAGAGCATGTTCACAAATACCACTTTGTGAACTCCCATGTGATACACCTGTAACATGCCAGCAATAGTGGCTGTTTGATGAGAGCAGCTTTCACACTGCTGGTTTATGGCTTTTCCGCTCAGCAGTAACTGAATTTATCAGAACAGGCTGTTCTACATATATGGCTGACACTGCAATTTATTGTATCCCACAGATTATACCCAAGCATATGTCCCTATATGAAATGCTGTTTTACTCATTCAGCATTCATGTGTGGATGATTTCTTGTACCTCAAGTGTTTAATCTAATGGGCACTTTTAGTATACACAACTACAGGCACTAAGATTAAGGATTTAAAATACTAGACCAATATATTATATAAATGAAAATCTCTTTGGCACCCACAGATATAATATAGTATTTGGGCTTTCTGACCTTGAGTACAATTTCCATAAACTCATAAAAAATTGATAGCACTTCTCATTATCCATTCCCTTCTCCTCAGCCCGCCCACCCTCCTCTCCCACATGGCAGCCGCCACCTCTGATTCCCCAGTCCTGCACATCAGTCTTATGGTCATCTCCAGAGGTCTCTGGGGCAGCTCATTCTGGGCCTACAAGGAGGCTGCTGTGCTCCTCAGAAGCATATCAGGGAGCCTACCTCCTCACTTTCAGTCAAGAAATCAGCACACACACTTATTCCCAAACATGTGATGGAAAGAAGGCTTTCCTCAGCTACATATGTCTTTAAGTAGTTTGCAACATAACACTAGGTTTTGCAGAAATCTGCTTCTCTGAGGCATCACTTGAGCAACAACTCAGGTTCTAGCCATCCTGTTGTTCAGGCATCAGCACAATAGTTCATTCCCAGTATTTTGGGGAGTGTATTATTCCTTTTTTATAAAAGGCTTATCTATTCTATGATTGAATTAATAAGAGAGAAAGCTTTAATGGGGAATAATGTATATCTAATTATTAATGTACTATAGAACTTAGCTTTTATATTGCAATTTATATTGCAATTACCTTCTTTGTGATATAAAGCAGAACAATACAGAGGAAGAACTTCTTTATTAATGCCTAATAGCATGGTAATTTAAAATATTCGAGTTTCTTTAATAAGGTGCTGTATGAATGTTACCTAATTTGACAAGATTAATTATACAATTAATTTGAGACTGCTCTCAATTAAATTAGTAAAAATTTTTAAGAATACAGGAACCTAACATGAAGTGAGATACCTATTAAACAGGGTATTAATTAGACAGAGATGAAATAATGCATGCTTTGTTAATATAAAGGGCATTGAGGAGTTGGTAAAGATGTATTATTTCATTACTATAATAAAATAAAGGTAGTCCAGGCACAAAACAATTTCAAAGAATCCTTCAGAAGCCTGTGTAATAGAAGTCAGTGTTAGTTCTGTTACAAAGACTGAGGAGCCTGATTCTCACCTCAGGTCAGATTTATTCCAAGTTGCTTGATCCTGTAGAACTACTCCGATGTTATTGCAGGATAGATCCACGTACAGTCCCAGTGGAGCAACGGGAGACAGAGGTAGAGGTCAGTCTTGGATTGGAAAGTATGCTTCAGCTATATTTGTGTAAATAAATGAAAAAGAATGATGCACCACAGCATCTTAAGTTCATAAAATGAGACAGGTTAGAGTTCAGAATGCTAGTGAAAGGACACAAGGAAAATGGTAGAATCACAACCATGGACTTCAGAAGAGAGGACTTTGTTCATGGACCTACTTGGAAGCATTCCAAGGGAACAGTCCTAGAGAGAAGAGGGGCCCAGGAAAGCTGATTGATTTTCAAGGGTTACCTCTTCCAATATCTAGAATAGTCTATCCTGCCTTGTGGAGCAAAGGTGGTAGGAGGTCTGCAGGGGTGAACCAGCTGCTCCAAATAAAACCCTGACATAACAAGGAAGTGTACAAAGAATGGAAAACAAGGTTCAGGCAACCCATAAGGAATAAAGATACTGTGCTGGTGTACAGTCATGAGATTATGGAAGCCAAAGACCACAGGGATATCAGTCTGACAAATTATATGAAAGGAAACAAGAAAAACTGCTCTGGGTACAACAACACCAAATGGAAGACTAAGGAAAATGTGGACCTGCTGCTGAATGGGAGTGTGAATCTTTACAAAAAGCCATGGAGAAGATCAAGGTCACTATGACTTCCAGGAAGAAGACCTGGAGAGAGGAAAACTTATCCTTTTTTAAGGAGGTAGGAAACATTTAAACAAAGTGGACATACACAAGACCCCGGGACTTGATGGGAGGCATCCACAAGTGCTCAGGGAGGTGACATTTTGAGGTCAGTGTTGATTATCTTAGAAATATTGTGGTGATCGGAGGAGGTTTCCATCTTAAATGAAGGGCAATAGTGGGTGCTAAATTTTTCAAAAGGTGGATCACTTTTTTCTATTCTGAGATGGCACACACAGTGTGTTTCAGATATGTGGTTTTATGAATTCTTGTTCACAGCCTTCATTGTATTAATCAGAACAAAGTTCTTTTGAGACAGAAAAGCTCTGTTAAACACTTCCTCCTTTCATGGATACTGACTTCAAATGACCTGCCTAAAGTCAGAGAAGAAATATACCAGTTGAACTCAGTTCTGCGGACAGCCAGGCTATCACCCATCACTAGAGAGTTATTCTTCTGCTATCCTCTACCAGTTAACATTTCCACTATGTCCAGCTTTTAGGGACAGTAAAGTTTCTGGCAAATATTTTTACAGCACTCTCCAGTATGAATATAATCAAATTTGTACCCATCAAGAGAGGGATTCCTCTCATCTAGCTTCAGGCTTTCACAATGTGGACAACAACATCCAAGCTAGTCACTGTGATCCCTTTGCAGATAAAGGAGAAAAGCAGACTGTGATGGATGTGCATTGCCAGATATGTTAGATATCTGGTTTAGGAGGTCATGTTTCATGTTTTGGAAGTGTCTATATCTGTGCAAAAAGGGAGCCTAGCATGACAAACTCAGAAGAATTTCATCCCAAGGATCTCAGATAAAATATGTTAGTTCATTTCATCTGGGAAACAGAATAAACGATATTGCTGATATGATCAATGAGAGCAGAACCTATTGCAAATGTCAAATATTTAGAAGCCATCCACAAAGTGAGAGCTGTAGTAAGGTAGCCTTCAAATAAACTGCAAGAGCAAGTAAAATCAAAACAGACATTCCAAGAACAGGAAGAATCTTAATTATTAGATATTATAGCTTCTTCATGTGAACTCCAACCTTCTCTCTGTTTCAAACTCAATCAAACAACATGAGTTTAGGTATTTGAATTCAACAAAACCAGTATTGGTTTGTACTATTACTATTAGTAGTATATTTATATGTATCAGTGCATGTTACTCTCCTAGGCTCTTCTATACTATGACAAGCTAGCCATCACTGCTTTGAAGATGTTTTAAGCAATTGCTGTATATGTGCTGAACTGTTGCACTATGTAAATTAGACCTATACTGCAATAAACAATTAGACAAATTTAAACCCCCAAGGTTTAAGGAGATTTGAAACTTTCAAGTTTCCAAGTTTACCTCAGATTTCTCATTTGTAGCAATGTGAGTTTAAAATGTCTTCTCTGAAGCATTTTTCTAATTAGCATAAACAGGAGAACTTTTATCATCTTAGAATGAAACACAATCAGCCTCTCTGCTCACTCTTCCAGACTGACACCTTATGGCACATAAGATCCATTCAAACTTCTGCATTCCAGTGTTAAAATAAATGCAAATTTATTTTTGAAAATGAGAATTTTCTGTTTCTTAGCAAAGCAGTGTTGCTGCTACATGATTTGCTGCAGTGGTTTGATAGATAGTCCATCATCATAACTTCAGCCTTTCTAATATGACACCTGGCAAACACTCTAGAAATATGGGGAAGGCAGCCATTTCTTTGGATAGTGACAGCAATTCCCATTTCTATCCATGTCTATTGAGTGCCCAGATATAAATGTCACCTGAGTACGGTGCTCCTAAGAAGTGTCTTCAAAACCATAAAAGGTATTCTGCAAAGCTCCATCTCTTTGATCTGACTGTAAGAAACTTTGAGGAGATGATTGAAGAGAGTATGGCTAGAGGCAAGCATTCAAACCAATTGTTCTGCTGTGTTAGAACAAGCACAGAAGGGATGACACATTCAAAAAGTCCATTTTGAAACTGAATATCTCAAAATTTCTGCAACAGAGGGTAAGAATCCAAGTGTTTCTAGCTTCCAAAATTTGTAATACCTATCCATGCCAATTAAAAAAAAAAAAAAGCAAAAGAATAGGCAAAGAAAGGATGCCAAAGGCTTTGCATGAAATCATACAAGGTTGTTGCATTTTGACTTGAAATAACAAATCTGTGTCTCTGACAAATCTGCTATGCACCAATGACAGCCACAGGTTCTTCTTACTCTGCTCTTGTGTGAAACACTTAAGTAGATCTCCCTGCTCACTAGAGTGAAGGTGTAGGGTGAAACAGAAAGCTGGTGTGCTCAAACCCACACCATCAGAACCAGAGACCAATGAGAAGTTTGTTTCAATGTTGTCAGTCAGAGTTGGGGGCAGTTCTAAACTAAATGAGAACTTGCCAGCCATACCTGAGCCATAGGAATTGGGAATGTGCTTGAAAACAGATCATTTAAATGCAGAGCTGTCAAACTTCCTGGCACATCGGTATCTTTCAGTTTTCATGCAGTACCTTTCCCTCTCCATGAAAGTCTTGCTTATTCACCTTCCTCCAGTTCAAAAAATAACAAGTGTCCACAGGTCTACCCCAAAATCTGTGATCTACTCATTCCTACATTTCTACAAGTTATCTCTAACCTTAAATTTGGCTCAAACAACTGTCACTTCAGCAAAATGTGTGAAAGGAACCAGACTGTGTCTCCAACTACAGTCTACAGAGTATAGCAAATACCACTGCAGAACTCATCTTCCTACTCTGACAAGTGTAGTTAATGAAGTGCAGGCCAAAATCTTGCAGTAAGTTGCTTTATACATATCCTGTACTACTTAGTTTCAAAACAGATATTTTTCTTGCAGGGAAAACTTCCACTTGGGAACATGTTGCCAGTCAGCCTAGCAACATGCCCCTCAATCTGGAGCATGTGTGGTCTCCAAAGGCAGCACTTTGGGACTGTCTGTCAAAACAGCAGCAACCCATTCAAGAGACAAAGTGTTAAAGTAATCTCCTGGCTTTTACAGAGTTATGTTCAAGCTAGGACTTTTCTTTTAATGAAGCTTGCTGATCAAGGTTATCAAGTCAGGCAGTCAATAGCACTGAACCCTTTTATCAGCTCTTCTTGGTAATTATAAATTATTCACCATTAGACAGTATGCTAATTCTTAGACTCCTACAAAGAGCTTAATCAATTGAGTGCATTTTATTATTTTCTAGTCTAAACATCATGGACTCATCATATAAAGTATCCAATAACACTAAATTATTCTAGATAGTTAAACTGATGCTAAACCAATCAGAAATTATATTTGAATTTATTAGTCTTCCTGCATTATTTAGCCAGCACAATGGAACAACAGAAACAAAATACACCCAAGAGGTGAAGTGCAAACTGAGTAAGGAATGAGGCTCTGAAGTTAGTTTATAGAAAAATGAAACAAAATGTGTGATTAATTTTCAGGAGGGAGAGGGCAAGAAAGGTAAAACAGGCAGATCTGTACTATGCATTCTCCTTTGGGTCATATTATTGCTAATTTAGACCTGCAAGGCATGATAACCCTGAGAGGCATTTCTGTATCTGAGGTTGGCTTCCCCACAACAAAACCTTTCTAGTTATTGTCTTGCAGTTTTAGGAAAAGATCCAGCAAAGGTACCTAATACTTATCCAAAGGCAGATGTTTGAATTCAGACCTCTGATTCTGAAAATGCTGTCCAACTTTCACCTAACACCTGCCTCATCTCTCTTTTCCTCCCCTGTCCCTCTAGACCCTGTAAATGACTTAAAACCCCTTATTTTCTCAGAGAATCTGTTACAAAACCAGTAGTTAGTCCAGGTGACTGCCTCCTACCTAAGCATTTTCTTACAGATGCAGTAATCTGCCATTTAAGTTACCTCTGCTTTGTCTGGCTGGCACAAAGCCCTTGTGTAGCTCCTCACTGGAGCCCCACATGCAAGCAGATGATAGGTGTTATTGTGAACCACAACTGAAAGCATTTTCCACAGCCCTGTCTTTCCCTTGAAACACTAGTAGCATGATAAAAAACCATCAGGTTGAATTCCTTCAGGAGTCCTTATTATCCTCCTGCCAAAAGTCTGCTCAGTCTTTAAAAAGAAAAAAAAAAAAAAAAACCAAAGCAAAAACCCAACAAACCTCCATAGGTCCAAAAAAAGAATATTTGTTTAAATAGTGTGTAATAGCAGTGTGTGGTATTTCACCTTTCCCTTTTTGCCTGCATTAGTGCAGCCTCTGAAGCAGGAAGCATTTTGATATAAGTAGATACAGCCTTAAAAAAAGAATCTCCCACACAGGAAAAGACTCACTCTGGGCAACCAGAGCCGGCTGGCCCTCTGGGAAAGCATACCCTTTCATTTAAGCTGAGGCTACTTTTAGCTGCTGTATGCGTAATTTAAGACTGCATTTGCTTTTAAGTGAGTTGCAACATGTTCTTTTAACTGGGTAATGGATCAGGTACAGACTCTTCCACTTCTGAGATGTGGCTCTAAATAAAACTGAAAGAACTGCCCTATGGGGTCAGACCAGAGTTTCGTTTAACTTAATATCCTGTCTCCAACACCTGCCAGCAGCTGCCTGGTGAAAGAATATAAAAGCCACAGCAGAAAGGACTGAGTGATTCTCTCCTCTGTGGATTGTTCCAGCTCCTGGCAATCAGCAGCTTAAAAGCATGGCTGAAATTAACTAACAAAGTCGACTCTGACACATAGATTTCAGATACAGAGACCTTTTCCAAAGTTGTTCCCACCTTTCCTATTTGTTAAGTAGCAAACAAACTCTTCCATCCTCATCACTGGCTTGAGAGGAGGTGGAGTGAAAGTAGACTGGTGCTGATAACCCTGTCATCTGACATTTAATAGGGACTGTCCTATACATAGGTATGTAAAGAAGGAGATGAAAAGTGAAAAAAGCAGGCCAGCTAAATCTAAATGTTTGGGTAGTAAGGGAAAATACCCATAATTCACTAAAAATGCCTATAAAGTATACACCAACTCCTTCTATTATCACATGTTATTTGAATCCCTTATATTCTTTAGTTTTGTAGCATAGATTTTTTTTACACTCAGTGCGTTTGACCATCTTATTTTCTGCTATTTTGAATGCGTAAATGCATGTTTATACCATAAAAACTTCATATTAATTCTATTTAAGTATGGACTGAAGAGATTGAAAAATATTTTTGCAATACAGGCAAAGCAATTAATACAGATGGTACCAGATTTGCTCAGAAATTGCTGTCTAAAGCCATTTTGGTTTGCTTTCTCTGCTAGCAAAATGTAAACAGCACTGTAAGAATCAATCCTGCACACCCCTGTCACACCACTGGCTGAACAATCTTTTTGTCCATAGCTTCTTATAGAGGAGTTTCTACACTGTCTGGGCTAACACACACAATGCAGCCAGCCAAGGGCTCCCCACACAGACACTAATGCACCGTAACATCGTTGTTATTTTTACTTACTTACAGAATGGGAAGCTTGATACAATACTAAACAAAACGGACATGGTCCTGCCCCAAGGAGTTGCTACGCTTTCAGATCTACCAACTCCAGTGCCATAAAACAACTTAAGCCTCTAGAGCTCCCTTGAAATTTCAGTTTCTACTTGAGAAAGGGACAAGTTCATTCAGAAATGTCTATGCTAATACGAGACCGTATTACCCTACAGCTGTCTGTCTCTGTCCGTTTGCTGGTGCAGGCTGATGGAACATTTCTAACTGAGTTCAGTGCAAAAGTCAGATGTAAAATCCACCCTGGAAAACTGGCCAGGCACAGCTAGTGAAGGTAAGAGATAGGCCTGACATAGGTTATTTAGTTCAACTGTTTCCCACAAAAATGTGTGAAAAAACATTGACATTAACCTGGGAGAAGACATGCACTATCTTTTCCAAAATCAACTTGAGTCTTAGATCACTGTAATTTTCAGCATACGGATTCCAAACAGGACACAATAAAAAGAGAAACACTCTAAAAGTTTAGCTGAGAGAACTGGGGACTGGTTTGGGTTGCTAAGGAGTAATAAAAATCAGAAGAAGCACCTAAAGCTGGAGCAGATGTCTCCCAGATGTCAACTGAAAGAGAATGTCCCTCCACATGGTAGGTGCGCACAAAGGAGCAGATCTAGCGGTGGGGACAAGGCCCAAACTCTGAATGCGTTACCTTCTCCCTCTCTGTCAGTTTTTGAAATGCAGCACAGGGGCTTAGAAATAATCTCCAGCATTATCCTGGGAAAACGTGTGCTGTGGATGTCATGAGAGGGAAGTGGGAATCAAGAGCTGAGGGTGAGGAAGGTGAAGTTCTCCTTTTATCCCCCATAAATCTGCACTTGTCAAGGGGGATTTGATCTGCAAGCAGGGCACAGGTGAAGGAACGAGCAGGTTGCAAAACATAGATCACAAAATGAATGCATTGCATAGTACATAAACTTTAGCACTTAGCACATGAGCATTTCCACCTTTCAAGCAAGTAGTTAAACATAGACAAAATGATAGCTCTTTGGAGATTCTTTGGTTTTAGAAAATTAAATGCAATATCAGGTTTTAGTGTTAGGAAAGCAGAAGTTAAGGGACAGAGACCAGATTAATATTAAAGTCTGTATTTTTGTGAATAAAAGGCTGCCATACAGCAGCTCATACCTCCTCTCCTAACAATAAATTTTCTTTCATAAGTCTGCATTCTGTTCCCATGAATAAGAGTCAGAATGGGGAGCACCTCTTTGGATCATGATAGTGAAGACAAGGGAGTGTGTACCTCATAACTGGACAGTTAGATTTCATTAAAATGTGGCAGATAAACCTGGAGGATGAGGTCATGAAGGCCCCTAGCTTTGATGTCTGTCTTTACAGGCTGCTGATGAATTTTCTGAAGCTGCAGGACATTATTTCTGCAGAGCTATGCTGGGTAGACATAGGGCTCTAACAAAGTTTTGGTTAACTCATTAGGATGATCAAAGCATCAAGAGGACTGTCTTGATGCTTGATAGTTTTTCCTCTCACATCAAATTCTTGATAGGTATCAAATATCAGGTGGAATATTAAGGACAACAAGGTCATACATACTAGTGGCAAGTCCAGAGATACTTTCATTTTCAAACAATAAAGATAAAATCCCGTGGATTTGAAGGAAGATACAATTTTTGCCTTTATTTTTTTTTTTTAAGTCTTCTTAATAGCAGTTATACCTTGGACACCAGCTCCTCCCTTACTCACTAGAACAACGTGAACACCACTCTCCTGTGCCTATGGCAATGTAACCTGCTGTGCATTAAGGAGGGAGACCCATCACTGAAATTAAGAAAATATATGTTATCCTTTAGCACTGAGGAAAAAAAATTATTCTGTAACACGACATCACCTTGTCCTTTGTACAGTTACAGACATTTATTCAGTCTGGTTTTAGCCCCCCATATAGTGGCATTAACAACAAAAATGCACACATCTGTTATGCTCAGCATCTCCTGACACCACTGGGAGCTGGATAGTCATTAATGGCCCTATCTAAGAGAGGGAGAAAAAACAATTAATGCAGAGCATCAAATTGCATAACTCTTGTCTGTTCATCCCATGTTTATGCTAGTGAGGTATGACACTGTTTTTTACATACAATTGCAACTTTTCTTTTTTTTTTTTTTCTGGTTATTCATGATTTGGAGAATGCTGCTTTAGGCAGTCAATAGCAATTATACTTGGTAAAAAGAACATACAATACAAATTAGAGCAATATAGATTTTCCCCCCTGTTACTTTAATGTTTAGTTACCCTGTTAGATTTAAACTGAGTACATAATGTTTAAGAAATTACTTTCACTAAAACCCATTAACTGACACTTAGAAATAGCATTTTAATCCAAAGGAGTGCAGCAAAACATTACTGCAATTAATAGGTATGTTGGAGCAGTGAAAAATCCTCTCTAAACCAAAGTGTATCCATGGTGGCAGGTTGTTTATATCCAATACTTAAAAGCATCTTGAACACTGAGGGCAAGAACCTTAGCCAGCTCCAGTGAAAACAATGGAGTCATTCGTATTTACATTCACTGAGGCACTGGCCCTGTGATTTAAGCCCATATTTCACAGCCTTGGCAAAACTCACTTCTTGCTGGTGACTGGGCACAGGATGAGGAGGAGGTTTAGGGCACAGAATTTCTAGAGCCTAGTGCCAGCTGACTGAGGGGCAGGAGAAGCTAGCCCACGGCTGGTGCTCATGGTTACCCATACTTGTCCTCCTCCTCTTCCCTTCTGCACCTTTTCCTGGCAAAGGCAGCATCTTCTTCCTGTCGCTTTTTTCTTCCCTGTCTCTTAGTTTGGGCAGCAGCAGGAGTGACAGTACCACACGTCATCTGCAGAGGCTGGACAGTTCAAACCAGAACTTTCTGATGCAGGTGAAGCAGAGCAAGCTCCTCTGAGAGCAACCTCGTATTTGTTTGGCTTGTCTCTTCATGGTAACCTTTCTCTGCCTGGACCCTGGGTTTTTAACTCTTTTAAAGATTCAATGAGTCAAAATTTCTTTCCTTGTATGACTGTCACAAATCAACATTTCTCTAGTATTGCACAGAGCACAAGTATTCCTTTTGCCGATAGCTGCACATGGTGCTTTGTTTGCAGAGAGAGTGGTAAAGGTTTCCAGCAATCATAGCTAAAGCTCATGTGTTTGACCAGTAGTTTAGTATTTTGTGATGTGTGAAGGACTAGATTTGCTTCTCACCTTCACCTCTGTTTTGAGTATGTGTCATGGTTTTACCCCAGACAGCCACCAAGCCCCACACAGACGCTCACTCCTCAACCAGCAGGATCAGGGAGAGAATCAGAAGGTAAAAGCTGAGAAAACTCACGGTTTGAGATAAAGACTGTTTAATAAGGCAAAAGCCTTATTTCACTTTCCTTATTAAAGAAGGAAAGAAAACAAGAAAAGCAAAACAAGTAATTAGTTAACTATTTCCCATGGGCAGGCAGATTTTCAGCCATCTCCAGGAGAGCAGGGCCCCATCATGCATAACGGTTTCTTGGGAAGACAAATACCATCACTCCAAACATCCCCCCTTTCCTCCCTTTTCCTCCCACTTTATTGAGCATGAGGTCATATGGTATGGAATATCCCTTTGATCAGTTTGGGTCAGCTGTCCTGGTTCTGTCTCCTCCCAACCTCCCATGCACCTCAGCCTCCTCGCCAATGTGGCAATAAAAGCAAAAAAGGCCTTGGGCCTGCTCAACAATAACAAAAACATCTCTGTATTATCAAACCTGTGTTCAGCACAAATTCAAAACAAAGCCCCATACTAGCCACTGTGAAGAACATTAACTCTATCCCAGCCAAAACCAGCACAATATGTTATCAGCTGTCACCCCTACTGCTTATCTCACCCAACAGAAACAACTTCTGTCACTTACTTGTCCCACAACACTTACCTCCTCACATATACCTGGCCACCATGATGTAGGCTGAAGGCTTTTAGACTAGCTATGCTTGGACAGTTTCTATGAACAGCTTTTAAAGGATGCTGAAGATACTTACCAAGAACAATGGTCCTTATAACCACAGGAGGCAGTCCACCTGTGCTAAAAGTTTATCCTTCCTCTAAAAAAGTCACATCCCCTGAGCAATTTCACCTTTCTACCATTAGCCATTTAATTTAAAGCATGAAACTTTATATAGCAACTAATCTCTGTGTGGCCTGGCAGAGCTGGTTGATTGTCACAGATAATTGGTTGATTTGGACAGTATTCAAGCTAGTGACCTTCTGTATCCAAGATAATCTCTCTTCAGAATATACTGTGCACTCTTCTAAAAGTAGCATAGAAAATCATCATCATTAGCAATTTTGCTGAAGAGTAATATTTAAAACCAACTAACAGGCCATTACTTGAATTGCCTACCTCTGTCATTTCAGCAGAGCTAAACCAGGAATTCCATCTCAGTCTTCCAGAACATAAGAGGTTTGTAATCAACTATTTGTGTAAATCTGGGGGCATGTAGGTAGTCATGAGTTGTCTGCTTTCCAAATAAAGAAAATATTTAATTAGTGTCAGTAAGCTTCTTGTACGAACAATAGGTTCTTCCTGGCTACATCTGCATGTGACAGAGCATTTTTCAATTCAGACAGACCTGTGCTGACAGTGAATGGCACATGCTTATCCAACTTACAGTATGCAAGGCATGTACAGTACCTGTGGGCAAACAGTGTATTTGTCTTTATTTACACTCATGTGTTTCTCCAGAACAGATAACATAAAACTTAGTCTCTTCCCAACACAGCATTCAAATCATCTTTTTGTTCTGATATTGAATGGCAGATAACAGAGCAGGGCTCAGTTCAGAACTAGGGTTCCTAGTCACATTTGCACACAGCAGTAACAACAGCTACAGCAACCCCATTATTTTTGCACTTATTCATTTGTAAACATCTGGAAATACCTGCTGATCCTTACATGTTTTGCCAGCACTTCCTGTAAAGTTGCAGCTTTATCCGGGTCAACAATTACAAGGACTTACTTTGTAGAGTATAAAAACAACTGCGGCAACTATTGGTATGAAGAATGCAGTCTTCTAGCACATCTTCAGCCCCTATAAATCACAGAGTTGTTAGGGTTGGAATGGACCTCTGTAGATCATCTAGTCCGACACTACAAATCCATAAACATCCAATGAACTACTTAATATTACATCAGAAGAAGGTCCAGCCTAGAGTCATTTAGGTCAATTTTGCAAAGTTTTGCAAGAAAATTTTACTGAGGTCTCTATTTTTTATTTATATCATTTTCCTAATTTTATTGAGGTCTGTTAAAAGGGACAGTGAAGCAGCACCAGTTTTGCCAGGCTTTCATGTTGTCTCCGTGGCTGCAAAGCGTGGGGGTGCACGACATGCAATGGCTAAGGGACCTGCAGATGATCTCACATATTTTGGAGTTTGGTTATGACCAGGCAAAATCTGCCTCCAGACTGCAAGTCATCACTGAGACCAGCAAACAAAGACACAAGGAGGGAAAGCCTGCCAGGCTAAAGATAAGCAATTATTGCTTGCATTCCCTCTAAGGCTCCAACTGTTTAATATTTTCAGAGTTTTTAGTAGCAAAGGATCATTAATCCTCAGCTCCGAGTCAGTGCAGACATTGACATGCAGTAAGTAAAATCTACTTGATTGGTGTGGTTGTCTGTGGGTTCTCTTGGAATCATTCTCATCAATTATGGAAATAAGTATTTTGCATGCCCCACCTTTGTTAGGCCTGTCATGGACCTAGGAGTCAACAGACCATCATTTAATATTTTCCATGTATGTAGGTCATTGTTTTCGAAGAACATCACTGACTCTGTCTTGTGCCCTGTACTCATACTATATACCAAAGTGACATTAAAAACACAGATTCAAAATGCTCAGCAAAACAGGTTTCTTAAGAAGGTGGTTTAATCACTGCAAATTTTACAGACCCAAAGGCACTACCTGACATTCAGCCAAATTGCAGTTAACTATTAGGCCATTCTCCAGTTTTACTGAGCTCATTTCAAACTAAGTTAAACAAGAATGACTGACAATAATACTAATTCCCACAACATCAGTACTACTACTCTTGTGCTGCATGAGGAAGGGTCTGGCACAGCTCCTGCTGGCATCATGCATCTACCTGCAGCTTCTATGACACAAATGGCTGACACAAAACTTCTTAAAAACATAGGCAATCCCAACAGGACCAAAGCCAGATTGCTCCTGAAATGAGAGGTACAAGGAGTAGTAAAAGAGCTGAGACTTGGGAAAAGACCTTGAAAAGCCAGATTGACTTTTCCTGCTACCGGGGATGGAGAGCAGGTGAGGAGGTGCCCAGAGCTCCTGTGACTCCAGCCCTGGACACAGTCAGTCACCACCAGTCCCATGCCCTCAGGAACAGCAAAGGCATGCCTGACCCTCACAGGAAAAACAGGTCATTTCACTGCCTGCAACAGCTGCCTGTGGTGGGTAATGCCACACTGCAGCGCTCCAAGATAATAAAGGGAGTGGGATGGCTGGGATGGAGAGCATCTGCACCTCATTCATGCCTCAATTGGGTGGGCTTGGAGGGGTATCAGGGTGCACAGCCCCATTAGTAACATTGAGCACTTCATCTCCCACCACTGCCCTTGTGTTTCCTCCCCTACCTACTGCTTCTTGAGTCAGGACAGCAAAGAATAGAGCAGAGAAGAATGCAGTTTCCCCACAGGCTGTTCCCTGCTAGGAAGTAAGCTTTTACCATCAGAGGCAGAGCACAAGAAGGTGTTTTTGGAGAGCAACCTATTTCTCATGCTCTCTCCACCCTATTCAGGATGGACACCTGCTCAGGTTTTCACTGTGTGGATGCTGAAAGTTAAAAAAGTGGCCATCCTCTGGCCCTCAGTCTAGCCTTCTATAATTGCCTGACAGATATCATAGCAGGGATGAGTCTTGAGGAGGGGTAGGATGCAGTGCTATTTCCATTTTCTGCCTGGGATTCTGGTGATGTAACACAGCCAATATCAGTATAATCTGAAATGAAATAATTCCAAAATCTCATTCTGATTTCCTTTTCAGTGTTTTGGGTTGACTTGGGAGAGCAGGTACTGCTGATCATCTTGGTCACCTGGCAGACAATGAAAGGCTGACCTATTTGATTTTGCAAACAGGAAAAGAAGTGAAAAACCTGGGAAAATGCAATGCTTGGCCAAATCAAATGGAAGAGAGACAGTTTCGTCATACAATGTATATTTTTAAACTTTTTTTTCCACTGGCTTTTGCTGATTAGTTTTTCTCTGTCAATAAACAATAAAAAAAAACATAGAACAGGTGAAAAAGTAAGCAAAAACTATTGACAGGTTGAAATTTTACCTCTTTTAAGAAAAAAAATCCATAAGAAGACACAGTTTTGTGGAAAGATACTGCAATAAATTGTCCATAACTTTTCACTGGTGGCTTGGAGAGTCCACATTGACACAAGCAAAGCAGCTCTGGAGCAACATTTAAACTGAACTAATTGAAACAACTCAATAGAGAGTATAGAATGTGAAAAGCTTTCTTAAATCCAAAGAGTATTCCTTGTGTCCAAACAAATGTTTCCCTCCAAATAAGCATATTCTTTTCCTGTAGTAGACAAATTCATGTGCCTTCAGCTCACCATCCCAACCACTCTGAAGACTCCAGGAAGTACCTGAGAACTGGAAAAGAAGTGAGAAAAATTTTCTGAAGAAGACAATACTATGGGCTTTATAGTTGTATCGTTCTTGTGGACCAAGCATCAGCTCTGCTGAGTGCATTTTTGATGCATGTGGAGTCTGTGAGAAATGCAGCTGCTATAGTGATGAATTTCTAGGAAACAGTTCACAGGGAGAGATGATGCAGGGACACGTGGCTTCCCACAAGATTGGCACTGGCCTACCTTGGAAAAATATTGGGAAGCTGAAACACTCCCATGCCACTCATTCAGTGTCTAGACACCAGAGTTCTGCTATTAGGAAAATAGCAGAACAGTGGGGCTTAAGTCCGGTTCTCCTATGCCTCACATGACTACATGAACTGGAACTATAAAGCTATTTTCTTTAAGTTTTTGAACATTTAACAATTCAGATTTTAGAGTTTCAACTGCTAAATCAAAAATAGCTCAGATCTCTAACAATACCATACTTCTGACTGTCACCTGAAATGCGAAAAATTCAGATTCAAGTGTCTGTTGTGAAGGCTGGGAGCAAACAGGTACTCCACCTGCAAATGTGTGAAAACAGGAGAAACACACATCTGTGTATCCTGGTGAAAGTGTCTGATAAAAGAGAAAGAGCCTAGACCTAAGGAAATGTATGGAGTAAATGAGGAAACTGGTTCTCAAGCAAGTTTCCTGGTAGAGTAGCAGGGATAATGCTTAGGAGGTATGAAAGGCTATGAATGTCAGCACTAACAGAGGACTCAATTGCTGGTAAGGGCTGGTCATCTATGATCTATCTGCAGCAAGTCAAACAAAAATCTATATGAATTCAGCTTGTTTGATTATGAAGGTCAGCCCTCAGAGGCTAATGTGCTAACTAATTATAAGTAATAACACATGCAATGAAGAGATGTCCTGACTTTGGTGAGTTGTCTATGCATCAAGAAGAACATCAGGACACACCAAGTATATCCTGTCTGTGCCCACCTGTCCTAAAAAGCTCCTAGTTGTTGTCTAAAGTAGCTCTTATTCACCAGCTTCCTTAGAACGTGAACTCATCACCTTACCCTTGGCTTGATGTCGCTTCCCCAGTAATTACCTTTTTCTTCACATCCTGTTTATTGCTACAGCTATGTTTGTTAGTGTTTAGTCAAAGAGCTTATGTGTTGACCACAAACATAGTGCACCAACAGGCAAGGCTCTTAAAATGCCACATTCATGTTCAAATAGGCAGATGCTGAAATGATTTCTATAATGTCTTAAATAGATGATATAAATAATGCTAAATAGATGTCTGAAAGCTCACTAAAAGTGACAGTTCTCGTTAATTTCCAAAATCAAGACCATGTTCTGTACCAGAACCTATGAGGAAACAAAGGGGATGTTAACAGGAGAGTGCTAAAACCCATGCAGATGTATAACAGTTAAGGCATCCTGCAGGGCATAATGGTAATGGCAGCTGGATAGGAAACTGGCCTTAAGCCACGAGCTTGCAGTGCAAGCAGCCTGCTTTTTGGTGTGAACCTTCTAACTCTTTTTCACGTTGCCTCCAAGAAATTTCTCACAGGCTTAAAAGGCACATATAATTGCAGAGTCTGGATTTCTTTTTTTCTTTCCAGCAACTTAATTCCCAGCTACTTTCTTCTCCCTTTGCCTCTTGGGGTCTCTCTTTCTGAGTTTTTCTCTCATCAGAGTGCACACAAAAATCTTTATACTAGTCCACTCCTTCAGAACAAATGTCCCTCTGTAGCCAGGACAAGCCCTCCTTTTCCAGGTGCCAGTAGTTACTTTTCTGGGATGCAGAGAGGAACTGACAGCAGAGGAGCAGGTATGAGGAAGGAACGTAGCTGTGAAGCTGCAAGTTCACCAGCCACCACATGCCACAGATGTCAGAACACATCTCCCTCTACTTTCTCTGCTCTGCCAAAAATAAAGGCCAGGGGCAGAATGTCGGTCTCCAATCCGTTTGATTGCCCTCTGCTGTGACTCAAGGACAAATGTTTGCTTTTAAAGCTGCAGGAAAAAATCAACAAAGGCAGAAAGTTCATATACCTGTAAAATAACTTCAGCATAAGCAGGCAGGTAAAGCTGGTCAGCACTTGAAAGTTTCAAACTATTTGAAATTGACACATTCTGCAGTATGTTTTCATTCCAAATTCCAAATGGAAAACATTACAAGAAATAATGTGATTTACAGGTAAATCACAACCATTCAATTTTATCAAAATAAAAACATTGTGTCCTGATTTGGATTTTTTCAATTTCGCATTATGGAAACATAACAGGAAGTTGTAATGATAAAAGTGACTTGCTCTGTTATAAATGATATGTTGAATTATATCAGATAAATTTCACAAACCGATAAAGTGGTTTGGCCCAGTTAAGATGTCTATCTAGTGGGTAGACCTCAGATGCTCTTTCATGAAAAAAAACATAATTGACAGTTTTCACATGAAAAATTTAGATTTTGGTAAAATAGGCTTTTCCAACTCAAAAAAAAAACCAAAACCCTTTCTTGGAAAACTATGATGTTTTGAATACCCTCAAGGGTGTTTTCATCCTGGATTTAACCTCTAAAGGCATGACTCAAAGCCCCAGTGAATCGACGGGCAGAAGGGATGCTGATCACCTGGTGACTGCATGGTTACCAATGGTGCACAACCCTGCTGGAAACCAGGTCATTCCAGTGATTAAACTCATTTACAATATTTTGAACAGAAGAATTGTTCTGAAAGGATCACAGCAATATCAACTAAAAAGTCAATGAGATGCTGGGGAAATTAACATTGTACACTTGATACACTTAGAAATGCCATTAGCTAGAAACTCAGCTAATCGTACAGAATGAGGGCATGGAGACAGTGTGAGTAGGGAGCAAAGAAGGTATTCAACAAGGTGGGTAACTCCAGCTGCCACTGGATTTTGTGTGGCACTGAGGCAGTCTGCCATCAGCCTCAGATTTGCAATATGATTTCTGTGAGTGGAACAAACTGCACAACTGAAGCACTCGCTAGAAATAAACAATTGGATAGGTCTTTGATAGTTCTCAGGTTTACTTGGCAATGCTGATCTTTTCTCCAATCTCCTGATATATGTCGTAGCAGATGTGTACCTAAACAACAAACCCTAACAAAAACAAGCTTAGGAATACAAACCTGACCCCACTTCCCCGCTTCTATTTTTCTTTTCTTTTTTTTTCTTTTTCCTTTCTTCCTGTTTTTTTTTTTTTTTTATAACAGCAAGTCCGTCTTGGGAAAAGCTATTTCATAACTATTTACTGTCTTTCAAGGGAGTTTATAACTGATCTCAGGAGATGTGTGGGATCTACTTTATCAAGAGATCAGAAAAAAAATCCCTGTAACCAAACAATAGAATAGTAATCCATTCCCTATCAGAAGAAGCACTTTTGAGATAAAGAAAAATCCTTTCCTTCATTTTAAAAATGGCTCGGTGACGGAGGTAAAATTAAAGATACAGAGCTTCCAATGAATACCTCAGATCTAACTGATGGTGTAACAATAAGGATACTGCCTTTATGCAGTGATTGCATACACATGGGATGATATTTCTGTAATACTTATGTGTAGGGAGTTTGGGCCAAGGTGGATCCCTCTCAGTTTATGTGTAGGACAGCTGTCAATATTTTGTCTTTGAAGCAGCTCCTCTCACCTTGTATTTTTCCCAGCCTTCTCTCTTTCCTCTGCAGCACAATTACTCGTGTGTCAGGGCAGTCAACAGGCTGAGCCACTGTGATTTTTTTCTCAGCTCCTCTGTTCTCTGGTTTTCTGACATTCCTAGCATGAGTAGGTGCGCTAAGATAATTACACTAATCCATCTAGCAAAACACCTAACTTATACATTTGAAGCTAATTAGATAAACTTCAAAATGGGTCATTTTTCAGCCCCTCAGCCTCTGCCTGCTTATGAGCATTACCCCTGAGGGGACTCTTTCTCAATCAGGTGGACATTTCTGGGAATGAGGTCTAATGAATCTCTTTACATCCTGAACTGAAAACCTCTTTTCATTGAGACTTAAGCAACTGAGGACAAATTCAGGTATGGTAGAAGTAGAACTCTCCCAAGGCAACACTACTGCTTCTTTCTGCCTATATTAGGTTGCCCTGACAGAAGGGTAAAAGCTTTTTGAGAGCAAAAGTGTTGTGGGATCCTTACTTCTCTGGTAAAGAAAGGCAAAGTAAGACTATACCAATCAGTTCCCCTTACTCATATTAGTGCAAATGAATAACAAAGAGCCTTGTCAGAAATTGGTCTGTTCTTTGGATCTTGGAGCTGAATTAAACTTCACAAATAGCAGGGCCTTTTTTTCCCCAAGATTTCTCAAAATGTTTCAGCCTGATTCTGTCACACTAATGCTTTGTGTTTTTTTGATGTGAAATGGTATTTTGTGGTTTTAGAAGTTATGACAAATTATCTGAAAATATATATTATTTCTCTTTTTCCATTAATGGCCATTGACCACAGTATTTTTGTCAATTTCCAACTGGAGTCACATTCTCATTGCCAAATGCCCAGTAAAAAACAATTCTGACCTATACAGACATGCTACTTTACTTAGAGAGACCAACAAAAGGCAGTGGGAGAAACAGCAGCACTGAGTTGCAGCAGGTTGGACAAAATGAAACAGCAACTCAGTGACAAATCTAGGATTCAGTCAAAACATTTAAATGACTACGAGTCATGCTTCTCCATTAATATCAGCAACATTACAACAAAGATGAATACCACTGTAGACTTTCAGGCTTTTGACAAAGACAGGACTGCCTAAGTATAATGCATTTTTTGGGGCAACAGTGGGGAAAAACTACAGAATTTGGGGGGAATAGAGAAAAGTACAAAACAGGCACGAATGTGAAGCATTATAGCAAATTTAATTGGTGAAGTACACAGTCACAAACCTGTGCCACTCTATATTCCCTAGCTTTTGTGGCCTTTGCCAACTTAAAAGACAATGAAACCACCCTCTGAAAATGTTTTTATGCCAATGTGGTGCTAAGCACATTTCCAAAGCACAAAATGTGAGTCAAATCAGAAACAGTCTTCTTTTATTAGTTAAGATGGGATATGTGATGTATCTAAGCTCAACAACCCATGGCTAGAGCAGGCTTGCTTTTTGCTTCCAGACCTTCCCATATGTCTAAAGCAGAAGAGAGTAGATGCTGCTCCTGAACAGCACCATGCCAGGCTCAGACTCGTAGCCCTGCAACACAGAGCTGTAGGGCTGCTGGATGGGCCGCAGAGGAGCCAGCCTTGGTGCTGCTGCTGGGACTGCAAGGGAATGGATTTGCTATAAAGTTGGGTGTGTGAGGCAAAAAAGTCATTAAACCAGTAAAACTGACACAGGCCTTTTGTTTCCTCTCACTCCTGAAGAAAAGGTTAGCACACTCTGGCTGTGTGCGACCCGCTGAGGCTCAATTGTTCCCTGAGAAAAGAACACAGACGAGCTTCCCATATTGCTTCCCCCCTCTCTTTTCCTGTTCTGATGCTGTAATTTTGGAGGTGGAAGCAGATGAAAAAGGCTTTTCCACTGTAACACAAGGTTTTTTCTTCTATTGCCTACCATAAGTGTAATGACTTGTTACTTTCTGTTCCTTTTGCTTCCAGAATGAGCTCTGATGGAGCTCCCTAATGATAACAAACCATCACTGCAGTAATATTGATACCTGTTGTAATCACTGGCATTCTGGCTTTTCAATTTTCGCTATTTGCCTTGGATCAAGTAGCTCTGTGCTAATGCAACAGAAGGTCACCAGATGAAGGGGCTGATAACAGAAAGGGACTGTTCTACTTAACATGCATGGAGGATTATGCTTTTCAGTCGTCCTCGAGCTAATCTTTCAAGTTGTCCTTTTTTGACTTTCTCAGTTTAATCAGTTTAATCTCATCTTCCCTCTTTTCTGATTACAAGGATTTTCTGTAGAAACCTTGCCTCCACAATAAGGACCACGTGGAAATTTATTCTTATATTGATTTCAACATTTCTTTTCCACTACCAAGGCTCCGATGCAAGGGGGGGAGAGAGAGCTAGAGGGGAAGCAGAGGGGATCCCTCTAGTGCCTCCTGCCTAGCAAATCCCCACACTTTTGTTATCTGGGAATCTGAATATTCCTTTAATACACTTTAAGTCAGAAATGGCAGCCAAATTGGAAATACCCAACTGTGATTAAAATTTATTGAAGACAGTAAGAGCAATAAAGCATAATCACAAGGCAAGCTAAATCTGGGGCACCGGTAATCAAAGTGTTCAGGGCACATTTTCCAAGGGACTCTTTTCTGGCTGCCGTCACAACTGCTTACACAGAAGAATATAGCATTTCTTGCCCCACAGGTGGGGAAACCAGATGCAAGGCCCAGGGAGTTAGGCAGAGTGGCCGGTCTGCACAGGCAGGTCTGTGCAGGAATTTGCACGTGCATTTGACTGCATGGTCAGACTTTTCCTGTGGTTTTGTCTTTCTTCCCAGGACAGGAGGAATTTCCATAATTATTGATTTTTCCTGGCAGGAGAGATGAAGACTGCTTAGCACTGAATTGACATTTTACTTATATATGTCTTTAATGTATAATAAAAATAGAGAAAAGAAAGCAAGAGGCAATATGCTTTTCCACTGTACACACTATGTAATCCTTCACTAAGGTTGCTCAGGCAGCTATAGGGAATAGCCAGTCAGTCAGCAAGCATCCCAACTCCAAGAATAAGCTGATCCTGTTTAAAAAACAAGTAAGTGGTCCAAAAGATGAGCGCTACCTTTCCTTTGCACCAAATAAGTAAAGGAGGAATTGTCCCAGCCTCCCACCCATTTGGTTGCTTCTGCTTTAGACACCACCTTATCATCACATCTCCATGGTCCCTCATTGCACAGACAACTGCAGTGTTTATCTCCAGTCTCAGTCTCCCCATACACACACACTTCTTGACTTGCGAGTAATACAACAGCAGCGAGATGTGATCTGATTGAATGGGCTGGTGTATCTGTTTAGTCCTGTAAGACTGCTCTAATTTTCCTACAAGTAATGAAAGATTTTGCTTTCTCTTCAAGGTTCCTGGAGATAATGATATACCATAGCCAGCAGAGGTGAATATCTGTTTTAAGAACTGTGAACTTAGAGGAACTATTTGTCTATCTGATCTTCCTTTCTTGTTTTTCAGTGTACCCTATCCATTTCTCTGTTAATTAAATATATGTGATATCACTAAACCACTTGGTTGAAGAAACAATTAAACAAAAACTGAAATAAAAAAGTGGGAGGGAGGGGACTCTCTTTTTTCCTCTCAGCTGACTCTGCTTGGTAGAAATTGCCCTACTTTTTGAGCATGCACTTTCTTTTCCTTTCACAGAAAGACTTGAATTCATGAGGGCATATCCACCTAATGACAATATGGTGGAGTTAACCCATGAGAACAATGCATCCCATTAATCTGCTCATGCCTAATTGGTAAGTACAATATAGAACTGGCATTTTAAAGGCAGACTGTAAATGTACGTGGATTGGTTGCTATTTAATTGATGCAACTGGCACACAAATACTCGTACCCTAAAATGAGAGTGAGTGAAAGCAACAAGAAGTTATGAACCACATTTTCCTTTTGAATATTACCCACAGCAGTTGTAGGCAAAAAATAACAAGCATTAAGCTACTGCCATCGACCTCTGGACATGCTCTCTGAGGAGAAAAACTATCCCTTGCCTGCTGCACTGCCCAGTGCCCTGCAGCAGCCTGGAGCTGGAAAGCCTGGGAGCTGTGGGACGTGGCAGAACAAGGAGTCACCACTGCAATTCCCCATGCTTACCTTGCTGTCTTCTTTGCCCACAAGTGTGTGGGCAATTCCTTGATTCCCTAGGAGCTCAGCAGGGACAGGGGAAACCTCTGACCTGGCCAGTGCTGCTGTTGCACCCCCACCTCTGCTCTGCCTCATGGGAGGAGGAGCAGCAGGCCCAGCAGGTTGGCTCTGGGATCAAAGTGTTTCCTGGGAATGGCAGCAAGAAGGGAGGGTGGAAAGCATGAAGGATGATGAGAGGTGATGGGTTATTCCATTGCAGAAAAGGAGTGAAGTAGAGTCACAATGAGGCTCTGGTCCCTAAAGACAAGAGCTTAGACCAGCAGTGCTTTCCAGGACAGCAGAGGGCAAGCAACACACTTTTGTTTCACCAGCTGTATTCATCTTTAGACAATACTAGAGGAAGTGGGGTAGCTTTGCAGGAGGTTGAAAACCATCCTTTCATAATGCAGAGCACATCTTCCTTTACAGGCATGAGAAAAGGGAGGACTGCTAGAATCCAAGTCCTTTGGCAACCCAGCACTCATATGACTAGAATATTGCCTATTACTTCCCACAAAACCATAAACTTCTTTGCTAAAAAGTGAAGTCCCACGGTGTTAATAAGACTGTCACTAAAGCAAAGTGAAAAAAGCTGAGCGTTTTTCTCTTGTGTCCAACCTCATTCTCACCACTGCCACCAGCACTTCACATCATCTGCACACAAAAATGTTAACTTTAGCCTTCCAGAAACCTCTTTACTAAGTTGTTCCCTGTAAATATGACAGATTAGTTCTTGAGCCTTCTGACTGTATTATTTTTCCCATGTCAACACTATCCACTGTGTGCAGGCTGTAGTCATAATCTGTGAAATGAATAGTACTTGTTAAAGTTCTTATAAATAATCTTATCACATGTATATAGCAGAAATTTACCCAGTTGAAAAATATGGCTCACGAGACTAAATTTTTGCAAAATAGTACCCCTCTGAAAAAGGGTTTCAGCAGTGTAGGGAAAAAAAATAGAAATAAGCAAAAGGGAAATGACAGCCCTACAGTTCCCTGTGTTGGATGTGACAAGGGTGTAGCAATCTTCACTTTTCTACATCTGCAGCACAGCTGGTCTGTCCCTTATCTGAAAAAGACCAGAAGATCTCCTGATGTGTCTTGAATAGTATAAATTCAAAAGCAGTGGAAGGGAGGATGGAAATGGTGGGAACACAGGGATGAACTTTGTGTGCGGCAGAGACATGGTAGATATATAGGTGATAGTTTGGAAGGGAGATGGGAGGAGATAATGAGGTGGGGCAGACATGGCAGAAATTACTCATTTCTGCTGTTTCCAGACCATTAGTATTGTATCCTCAATTGCCTGGCAGATGTCCTCTGTATCTGAACAATAAGAGTTGGAACAACACATTTTTCTGGTCAGGCCTTTGCCTTTTCAAGGGATAACTCCTCCTCTACCAAGCTGAAATGATCAGGAGAAGGTATCCATAATGTTACAGCAGCTGGAATCCAGAAGACTCTGACAGGAGAAGGCAGCGCCCACAGCACCAGAAGAGGTGAGAACAGAGGGCTGTGTGCAGAAGGCATCCCAGCAGTTTTGGAAGGGAAAGAAATGGGGAACTTTTAAATTGCTGAGCATGAACTAGTTCTTTCCAGAAAACTGGATTATGAATAATCCTGTCCGTAAAATTACTAGGAAAAATAAAAAATAAAACAGCTGATCTCAGTTCATCTCTCTCTTTTGAGGAGAAAAAGAGCCTGGAACAGTTCTAAGACATGCATTTCTATTCACAAAAGGTTCTAATGTAACAACTGCACCAGTGTCCAATCCGGATTTTCAAGTGAAATCAGCTTTGTGGGTCATTTGTGCACTCACAGTATTGGCAAATGAAGGTGATATCACATAACACAAAGCCATACATTTTTCCCAAGTTGCCCTAATTGTATTTTGCTGTTAAATGATTATCATGCAAATGCTGAAAGGGTAAGAACTTGCGTGGTAATGGAAATCCTCTCTGTTCCTGTAATCTATTTATTAAGATTTTTCTAATTATTTTTCTATTAAAAAAATAGAATAAGAAATATGAGTACAAAGAAACTACAGAGAAAAAGCATTTGTGATTGGATTAGTGAATCCAGAACATAATCATCAATAGACGTCTTTATTATTAAAACACAGTAGCAATTTTGGCTGAATGATTAGCCAAAGTTTCAAAGCCTTGCAGAGTTGTTTCTATTTGCATAAGAAATCAGCAGCGTAAGTCAATTGTACTCTTGGCATAATCTTAAAATAAACTTGTTTACTTACCCCGCCCCCAAAAACCAGAGTAAAAATTTCACCCAAGGCCCATTTTCCTGAATGCAATAAAAGCTAAATCAGCAAAGTCTGTTATTCCCCTTCAGGAATTCTCAGATCTGCCACCCTAGAGACCTTAACACCCAAGCCCTGCTCACTGGCAGCTCCCTCTCTGCAGCACGTGACCAACTGTTCTTGTGAGACTCTTGCCCTCTCAATAGCAGCTTCAGCCAAGAACCACTCTGCTTGCAGCAATGAGTCATTCAAGCCATTGCCTAAGCTCTGTACACCATAGTTCTTCACAGCATTGGCCATCCACCAGGAGGGACCCAATATTTCCCAAGGAATTCAGGACATCACAGGCTTACCTGTGTCTGAAGTTTGGGGAAGTGGAGAGGACCAGGGACCACTCAGAAAGCCATCTTTGGCAGTTTTCCACTTGAGAAGGATACAAAAACTGCCAATAGCTGAGCTGATTCACTGTAGGCTTTGCCTAGGTATTACCAAGTCCTTCCCTCCTGGACAGAAAGGTGCCAAGGTTTGCTTGTCCCAGGGCACGTCAGCCACAGCTGGTAGCGAGATGGAAGTCTCTCTGTGTTCATGGTGGATCTGCTACACTCTGCATTAAAATGTTCAGTTAGCAGGTGCTTCCTCTCTATTCCTTCAAGGATCATTTTCCTCATGTTTCACATTGCTCCAGTGACATCTCCCAGTGCATATTTGCTAATCTTTTATTTCTAATAACACAGATAAGACATACGATTTATACAGGCTTTGTCCTTTACCTTGCCTCCTTGCCATTTATTTATTTTTTCTTTCTTTTTCCTGAATACCACCACGTAATATTTCTTCTGTCACAGCACAGTAATTGGGTGTAACCTTTTACTCTGATTTGTCATTTCATTCACATGTTAACTGTATTGTAAACACCTGTCAATTCCTTTTATTGAACATCTTTAAAATATGTGCTTGGTTAATGACTGAGGCAACTAAAACTCTGGCGTATGCCTTGGTTCTTTCTCAGCTTGAATATTTAAATGGGTTTAAATTGTCTTAATGCATTTATTCTATCTAAATTGCAAGCTGTGCAGTCATTTGCCTGGCCTGATTTCTTTGTTTTTTCGTTTTGGTTTGGTTTTGCTGTCATTGGTGTTGCATGCTTCACAGATTCCTCATGAAACTCTGTTACCTGGGTCACTCCTATTTTATTATTCTTATTTCACCCCACTTGAGATTTTGATACAGGCCTTGTTTTATTCCAGCTATTTTTTATAGAGTCTGGGGAGGAAGCTATGAAATACAAATACAGGGTAGGGGTCTAATACATCAAGACCTTTGTCTCCTAACTGATCTAAGGCTGTCACTTCTCATACTGTCCTGACAGTTACACAAAGATTTCATCTAAGAACAGAAGTTGGAGGACTAAGCCATTGCACATGATTTGTCCCCTGCAACAAGATGCAACCTGACATAGTCCATGGAAGCGTAGCATAACATTTCAAACACGCCCAGAGATAACAGTCATTTTGCAGAAATGCTACCAAGCATCTGATGAAAGCCACAGATTGAGTACTGGGAAATCCTGTTGCTGGTACAAATCTGGTACATCTTTATTTCTTTTTCCACTCTTCTTACAATTGCATTCTCTGTGATAGACGTATTAAACCATATTTCCCCATCACAACAGCGGTACTTTTTCATCACCTTTAATTATATCAGACGCAGCTCACCTCCATTTACCTGATGCATTACTGTCATTTTGAAGGGCAGATGTTCTTACATCCTATGCTTCAAAAAGCTCAGCTCTTTTCTACTGCTTTACAGAGACATGCTCCAATGAGAGTTA
Source organism: Pseudopipra pipra (assembly GCF_036250125.1). NCBI lineage: Eukaryota > Metazoa > Chordata > Aves > Passeriformes > Pipridae > Pseudopipra > Pseudopipra pipra. The sequence continues at coordinate 53,578,621 of NC_087551.1, forward strand.
CCACTTGCATGTGACACACTGTCTGTCTCTGTACTCCACACCACCATGTGCACAGATGCTTCCCTTAAACTACTGCAGTTCATCACCATTCTGCTCCAACACATCCACTGTACATTGGTTTTACAGCTCTACTTGGGATTACTATTGCAATATTCTGGAGTATTTATCTGATTTTCTATAAGGGAAATGTTCATCATGTACTGCTACCTGGAGACCAGCAATTCCAGTTCATAAGCTTTCAAACTTGTTTTCATTCTGTAATGGAGTGAAAAGCCCATCTTTTGAGAGCCTTCACAGGCTTTCATTTTGCAAAATTGTTGACTTGCAGAATAAAGAAACCCACCAACTTTCGCTTAGAAAATTGGAATTTTACAGCCTTGAGAGACAAGGAATCTTGATCCTCAAAAGTGTTCTTCTTCACTCCTTCTTTCAAATGAAAACCCCTCAACAAAGCATTTATAGGAGAATGAAAAAGCACATTTAATGAAAATGCAAATAAGATCCAGCCAGCTCTCCTCACGCTCTTTATGCTGAATCTCCAGACCCCAGCCCTTCACAATACCCTTCAAAATACATTTACCATACAATGTGCTTTTTAGACTCCTTGTTCGCTTTCCACTTTCGTCAGCTGGTCAAGCAGGCAATAGGAGAAGGCATGGAAACGTCATAAATCGATAAGAGACCTGATAAAACTTTTAGAGCAGCTCCTACCTCCCCAGCCCAGATGAAGGTGTGATGCAGGACACATTGGTCGTTCTGGTAACATCACACCATCCCTCTGGCAACTGTAGCAGCAAGGTGTAAGCATGACATGCCTTGGTGGCCTCACCATCCTCAGATGCAGAGAGGAAGATGGCAATATTATCTCCAGTAATTCACACCTCTCCTGGCATAAGGGCTCTCTGGGGGTATGCACGCAGCTCAGAGGCTGGCCTTTCACTTCTTCCTAGAAAAGCAAAGGAAATATTTTTTTTTCCAGGCTACTAAACAAAGTTCACACCTTTATTTCTGAAACACCAAGGAAGGAAGGCTTTAAATAGTACATTTCCAGAGTGTCTTTGTGCAAATGTCAGGGATAAATGAACTCATTTGAACCACAGAGCAGTTTGCTGCTACAAAATGGTGACCTTCTTGAGGTGCCTCAAGAAGGGAATTGCCAGCACCATCAAATCACAATCACGGTGTTGAAGCTCCAGTATTCAGTGAGAGACATAACTCCCAAGAGAGGGGCAACAGCTACCTTCTCTTCACCCTTTCTTGAAAAATAAAAAAAAAAAAAAGAAAAAAATAGAAGTTTGTTTAAAAGAAACAAGACCACAGCAGCCCATTGACCACTCATTGCCAAGTGATTAGTACAACACTTTGAGAAAAGCTGTCAGCTTTGTAACAGAATTGTTATATTTCTATTTTCAGTAATAACCTGAAGAAGACAATCCACAATATTTTCCTTTTTACCTATTGCCAGGAAAAGATACAGAGTTTGTGAGTCTAGGCACACACTGAGAAGTGAGATTAGTGAAGCTGGTGTTACTCCTTGCTTATAGAAGGAAAACTAAAAGACCTTCTCACATGACCATATGGCAGGAAGCAAGATCCCTTACAATACATGCTCCCAGGCTAGAACCTGAAGCTTATGTTTTCATAAGTCATTGGGACTTCACAACCTGTTCAGGGATCAGAGAAGACAATTAAACCAGCAAACATTCTTTTTCATTGTCCTCAGTGGGAATTCTTGGTGCCAACCGCTCTGAAATGACACCCTTAATATGCTGATTTCAGAGCATTTATACCCTGTGGGAGTTTTGTCCTCTGACTGCGTCGACTCTAACTACAGTAGATGGAAAACTGAATGAGTTGTAATTGGTATTATCAACTGGACAGCAGAAACAGACAGATGAAAAAAATCACAGATGATCTTAATGAGAAAATGTCATGTACTACAGAATTCTGGGACTAGTTGGACTTCTATAGCACCATTATGTGTGTCTTCCAGACCCACGGGGCAATGCGAGTAAAATGTGCTCAAAGGTTTAAGGATCCTATATATTAAAAAAAAAATAGAAAAATTCAATTCCCTTTCAGAATATTATTGAATATACCAGGGCATCTGCAGCTTGAGCATAACAGTGCCAACAAAACCAACCAAATCTGCTTCCTCCTCCCTGAAATTTAATCTGTTGTTACATTGAATATTATCACCACAGAGGGAAAAATTCAGCATCTGAATTACTCTGGAGTGATATTTCTCTAGGATTTCAAGAAGAAATCCCACCCTACATGACAGTGTTTTGCTTTGATTAAAGCAATTAAATTAACTTCCTTATATCAGAAGATATAAGGAAGACATAAAATACCTTCCCATCTTCAAAATTCACCTCACCTTTGTAGTATTTCAACTGATATTTATTCGGGCTAAAAAAAATGAAGCCTTGGTCTTGGGAATCTTTAAATATGTACATAACCTGCGAGGTAAGAAACACAAAGCCCAGTTTCACATTGCTTGTTGCTGACTTCTGCTTCTGTCCATTGTACACTTTTTTTAGGTGAATACTACAATTTGTTTATGTATAAAATATTTTTAAAAGAGCAAGGTGTAAGAGAGTTATTAGAAATAGTAGAACTAATTTTTAGTGATATGACGTTATGGCAGAAAAATTGTCCTTTAGAATCTGAAAAGCACCCAGATGATGTTTACTGGCAATTCTGGAGGTAAAAGAATAGGAATTTGGGGGTTTTGATTTCTGTTTGCTACTCTCTCTCTTATTTAAATGCTATTTAGAGTAAAAAAAAAATTGATATCTTTCATGTTTTCTTAAAAGCCAGAGAAGATACTGTCCTTAGAGCCTTTATGACCTATTGCTACCATTTGGGAAGCAGTTGTTTCCCTCTTTTACATTTTGAGATTTTTTACAGGGGAACTACTTTCTCTTAATTCTGTTACAATTACTTTCCAATAACTTTTTCTCAGCTAGTAATAACTAAGAACTTGGCTTAGCTTTGCAGTGTAAAAAATTGTAATTTCTTCTCATAATATGCTTTTAAAATCAGTTCCTTCCCACTTTAAGTCTGACTACCTGAAAATGATCCTTTCAAGGCCAAAAGAACAATTGCAAATGTAGGAATTTCAACATTCTTACCACAGATTTTCCAACACAATTTTAACATGGAAAAGTGTCGGAGTTTGGATTTGGCTCCTGCCAAGTCCTCGACACCACAGCAAAAGCCTTTCTTCCCCCCCTTTTGGGTAAAGGAGAGAGAAGGGAAAAAAAAAAAGCAAAGAACCAAAAATAACAGAATTAAAGCAATATATATATATTTACACTTAATTACAGTTACAAAAACACTATATACATATAAGAAAACAGAACCCTAAACCCCAAAAACAGAGAAAACAGATATACCCAACTAATAAAGAACTAACAAACCAAAATTTTAACACTTTCCTTAAGAAAATGAAAGCCACTCTACCAAACCTCTCCTCTCAGATTAGAAAAACAATGCAGGCCTCACTCCCACACAAGCGAGACCGGCTGCAAGGAGTCTGCTGTCTCCAAGTCAACTGGAAGAGAAGAAGAAAGAACGTCCTCTCCCCTTCTTATTTATATGTTTGCTTATGTAAAAAATAGGATGGAGTACTGGGGCATAGGTACTTCCTTGGCTTTGAGCTGGTTGCCAAGGCAGGCCTATATCAAACCACTACAAGTTCATTTTTCACCATTGTTTACTGGCAGCTTTTCATTCCTTGGAGTACAAGGAATAATCAGAACTGCAAATCCATTCAATATAACAAATCAGTGTGTTTAGATTCCAATGGGCATTGGCCAGAGTCCATCCCAACACTGTTTTTCCTTCATTTAAAATTATATTTTAAAAGAGTGAAAAAATATTCCAGTAATCAAAAGAAAGAAATAAAAAGAGCCCACACCTCTTATACAGTAGCTACAAGTGCAAGAAAAATACAGGTTTAGCAGATATTTGGGCAATGCCAAACTTCACTTATGTGACCAAAATTAAGAGCAGGTCTCAGAAGATCTCTTCTGTATCCAATGCAAAGCTTTACCTGTAACCGAAATATATTCTAGAGTGGAAGGGCTAGACATTACCATGAGTTTGTACTTCCTTTTAATGGGAAAGAGGATCATGCATGTGTGTGCATGCGCATGGTGTGCAAGTTTCTTGTTCTTTCCATCTGATAAAATGTTGGAAAGGTAGGTCTTCCTGGTCCTCTCCTTTTTTCTTGAGGGAAATCACTTGCAGCCATGAGAACCAGGTGGAAGCCACTCTTGCTTAATGCATTGGAGATCAGGACTAGTTCACTGTCTTTGTGAGAACAGAATCTGCAATAAGAATTTGAAAGCTATCAATATTGGGGAAGGCCTACGGAAACATTTCATGGGTGCATTTTCACGGCCGAGAAATGAAATTGGTTTTAATAAAGCCAAGCAAAAAAGGCTTTAATAGGACTTTAGCAATGCATAAGACTTCAGCAGTCTTCTGCCCAAGGGTGTCTTTCTCACTATGTGTAGTAGTACCTTGTCACCAGACTAGGTTTTAATTACACAAGCCATGGGCAAAACTAAGTCTGCTTTCTAATATCATTTTGATGTGGTATTCCCTGTATCTCTAGGAAATTAAGATCCCTGCTATGCTTATCCTCTCTCAAGCATTAAACAGCAAGTGTCATTGACAAAGACAAGAGTTATGCTCTATACTGGTAGTGGGGGAAAAGCTGAATTCTGCCCATTTCAGCAAATGACTTAAATCCCCTACACACCTCTAGCAGCTCTCAGAGATATAACTTACCACTTGTGCCATTGCAATTAAAAGGTATTAACCCCAGGACATGTCAGACACCAGTTGCCAAAATGCCTTCCTTTTAATTAGTTCAGATTTCCAGTTTTTTTCTGGAGCATAAAAACTGCAATACCACAGCACCAGATGAATTTGCTGCTGCAGCTGCATCACTTGAGTCCGCTGTGAACTCTCCACCTCCTAGTTCAGAGTCACACCACTACAGCTCTCTGAAATGACCAGATATAATTGGGTTCAGTGGAGTTCAAAGCTGTGCTCCAGCTTCCTCATATCAAAGTCCATTGACTCAGTGGCAGATGAAGCACATTGAAATTCTGGGAGAGTGGGAGGGAAGTTATGAGCAGACAACATTCAGGTCTGACCTGTTAGATGCCAGGATGCAGGGCACAACCAGATCTTGGCTGATTTTCCAAGAACTCAGGTGTGGTCCCCTGGAGAAGACTTTCTCCTCCTCTAATTGCTACAAAACATATCTCACTTTTGCTCATGTACTTTGCCAATTTCATGGCTTGATACTTCTGAGACTCAATCACTTTTTTTAAAATGTCAGGACTTTCTCCTGTGATTGTTCATTCATTATATTTATTTTCTTGGACATTATTTAACAAACCATCCCTGAAGAATTTTCAGCTATTAACTTTGTCAAACAGAAGCTCAAGTGAGAGTTAAAGGCAAAGGGTCTAAAAGAAAGCAATCAGTCAAAGCACCTCCAGGGTATTCATCAGCCCCCAAAACTCATTTCAATAATTCTTTCTCACAGGACAAAACCAAAAAGGAAATAAAATGGAAGTTCTGTTGTTGTTGGTATGAGAACATAAAGCGCAAATGAAATCTAGATGAGCATAGCAAGACTAGGGTTCTTTGATCTAGGTAGTCAAGATATCCAGATCTTCATATTCATTCCTGACTGATTCTTATGCATTGTCCATTTCTACCTCACATTCACTTCTGTAAACTGCAGGCCAGCAATAACAGCTGCCCAGCACAGTGTCACAGGAGAGCCGTTTGGCTCACATTGCTCTCAGCAGCAGCTCCTGGTTTTTGAAAACCTGGGCTGATGTTCCCTAGCAACCTCATTCTGTGAAGAAAACCTACTTGCTGCCACTAGTAAAACTAAGGAAGCTGTAAGTGGCAGTGTAGCTAACTCACCTTGTGTGGTCTTCAGTAAAGAATATGAAGATGATACTATATAATGTAACATAGTTGTATAATCTTGGTCATCCTCCAGGCTGTAATTGCAATTTAATTCTGATGAACAGAACATGATGAAGGATCTGAGTGCCCAGAAGTCCATCTGGTTTTCGCCAAATACACCAGCTGTACTCAACTGAGAATGTATGTCCATTCATTCTGTGCACATAATTCTTAACAGTATGATTTCATGCAAAATATTGCTTCTTTCCACAAACCCTGCCTCACCAGGGACTGTGCCCTTTCTTAAAAACACTGATTAGACATAATTATACACAGATAAAGAATGTAATGAAGTCATTGTTGTTGCTGCATGTAAGTCACTGTTTTTCTGCAGATGTTCTATGTGTCTGCTCCTGACACAATCAGACCCAGTCATTTGGTCATTTGTTTGGCCTTGAATATTTCAGCATTAACCAAAAAAAGGAAAGAAAAAGGAGCCCTTTAAATCAAAATAACTTTGCTGTACGTAGCAAATTAAAGAATGTCAATTTGGTATTTTGTAATGTCACATTAATGTTTTTTTTCTTTTCTGTAAAGATACATTGGAGATCCAAAAGCACAAGGCAGTAGTATCCACCCAGTACCTGAACACTTTGTTCAAGCTATAGAGACAAATGTTCAAAATATTTTATCCAAACTTTTATTATATTACCTCTGATCTTTGAGCTAGTCTGGATGTCTTAGTCCAGGATTCACTGCTCTATGTGAAATTGTTGGGTATAGACCTATATTTTTTTTTCTTTCAGAAATTTTTTTTTCAATACTTGATAAGAATTAAGACACTTGTTTTGACACTTTCAGCTAAATTTGAGAGAGAGTCATGTGGTTTTATGTGAGTCAAAAGTATCTTTTTTAGTTATATATCTCCTCTAGGATGTTTATAAGTATCACTAAAGAAATCTATTTGTATCTGGCATGCAACAAGGAACAAAGAGCCAATCCCCACTGAAATTGTATGAAGCACCTCCATTAATACCTATTAGTTTTGAATCAGGTCACCTACCAAGTGCTATTAGGATTTCCCCATGCCGTTACAAATGGGCCATTTCTATAGGGTTTTTTCCTGCAGTAATTTTTTTTTTTTTAATTTGTTCTCAGTCAGCCTGAAATAATTTGTCAGCAGTATAACTGGAAAAAAATTAGAGGACTGACCAACACAAGTGCCGGGTGACTGGCATTGCCATCTTAGCGAAGGTCCAAATTCATGTTCAAACCTCTCACTCTCACATCCAGTGTCAAGCAGGTTATTCACTGCAGGTCTCCTGGGAGAATGTTTTAACCAGCCAAAAATGTAATGAAGTTATTTGTGTAGCTACTGGGTAAAAAAGGAGTGAAAACATTGTGTGGGAAACTAAATGTTTCTTCTGAGACACAATTATTTTTCCTTTCTTTTTTATTTTTTTTTATATTTTGCTGAACAAAAAGACTGTTTCAAGTTGAACTGAAACTTTTTTTATATTCGTTGCTCTGCAGACCAACCAAAAAAAAAAATCTGTTATTTCCACTGTGCTATTTCTAACCTTTCTATTTTATTCAAACTTGGTTTACACAATTTGCTTTCTAAGGAGCAATGGTATCAGGATCTGTAGAACAGCCAGGGTCAAAATTTCACTATTTTTGAATACACCTACAATATGCACAGATTTGCATAATAGGCCCTAATGCCTCCTTCAGAATCATTATGGTCTATTGAGTAAATAATGTGTCTATTGAAAATGGTTGAAATACCCATTTAGTTGATAGACTCTATTGACTCCTAATAAGAAGTTATTAGAGTTGAATAAATATTATGCATTTTAAAACTTGCCTAAATATATTCCATTTCACATATTTTCATATTTACACAATCGACTGTAAAAAACATGTTGTATCTGCTCCTAGACAGCTCCAAGAGAGAGCTTCCCTTTTTGTAGGGTTTTTTCTTAACTTTGCAGGTGCTAAGGTAGGTTTTATTTGAGTAGTTGTTTTGGTTTTGATAAGACTGACATGGGGGAATAAAATCAGAACAAGAATGAAAACCAAACTACATGAGTTGGTACTTAAATAAAATTAAGTTTTATGTTTTCAAGGAGTTAGCATAGGATTTAGCCATACTCTCTCAGGTTTATATGTGGGATTGCACAACACATTCTTTACAGTCAATTGTTTAAATATGCTAATACATAGAAAAGAATGAGCATAGTTAGGCAATGTGTAAAATGCATATTTTCATTTACTCAGGCCAAGAAAACCAATGTTTTCTTGAGAACTGAAAGAATCTCTCAAGTTAAACCATACTTTGATAATTATCCATATATACATTTTTTTTGCTAATCTATAGCAATTCTGAAGCAACTGTAAGTAGCTGTGACTGTTTAGCATAAAGATTTCAGACTCCAGATGTGCCTTACATTGTTTTGTGTCTCAGAGTTTCAGATCTTGTATTCTGGATTGCACATCCTGCTATTCCATTTGCTGCCATGTGGACATAAAAATTAGCCAGGATGCAAAGCTGGTACGGAAGCGTCTGCTGGATGTGCTTACTTGAAGTGAAAGCAAGCCAGGGAAGTGGCTGCTGCTGTTCTGCTCAAACAGATGGTTCAACTGCTTGTAAAGAGCATGAACAGGTACAGATAGTGACAGAAGTGATTGTTTTATACATTTTCGCACCAGCTGACTCCATGTTCTCTAGAAATCACAGACCCTGTTTGCTGTTCTCTCGTTGCTTTCAAATGGTTCACATATTTATGCACATTTCTGGATCTCATCAGCCTCTAGAAGACCACCAGGAAAACTTACCAGCAGTTTGCACAGACATCAAAGCAGAAGACCTGTCTTTGTGGCCCATATGAGCCACATAGAAGTCCAACACAACTGTATGTGAGGACTGCACATAGACCTGAGGAGTGTTTTTTCAGAGGTTGAACTTGGTCACTCTAAGGTCTGACTATGCAGTCACTGACTGTGTCTACTCTACTATACCTCTTCATTAGCTCAGTTTTCCAAAAGGTTGCCTCGACTGTATATCGCTGTGACAGTGTTATGCAAATTGTTTTCTCAGTTTATTTAATTTGATGTTGGCAAGAATGGAGGGTTAATGGCCTTGGCACAAACACATCTTGCTGCTATTTTCCAGACAGCTCCTTGAATATCTGAACAGTCTTCTTCAGTCTCACAACAGCAAAGAAACAAAGAAAGGTCTGATCTAGTTTTTAGCCATATCCCATTGTGGACTAAAAATGCTGAGATCTCCAAACTGTAGCTGATTTGTCCTGTCCAAGGCACACCTCATTTGGTTGTTTTACTCCTCTCTTTCCTCTGCTGTCTACAAATGTCTTTCACATTTTATCCAGCCTGCGCACATTGCAGAAAGTGTGGTCCACAGGCCACCCCCTTCTCCCTTCTCCTCTTCCACAAGACTCCTCTTTAAGGTAGGTCCTTACCCAATGAGCACCAACGTATATGCAGGAGACACAGGTCTTCCAGAGCACTGACTTGTGAAAAAACCGTGATGCAGAAATGATTTCTATATCCTCACAACTTATATGGTATTAAATAATTATCTTCTCTGTGACTGAGGGGTACTGAACAGTCAGTGAGAATGACTCCTAACAAACTGGAATATTCTCCACAGATGCACCTCAGTACTGGAGGTGCAGTATGGCCCCATCTTTCACCTTCACCTTTAATTCACTTGTCTTCCCACAGTCACTTTTCCCTGGCTGTCAGAAACAGAGAGACAAGTGCATTCTGTGTTCCATCAGGTGTAGTGTTTCACAGCTAGGGTACCAAAGCCTGTCATTTCTGATATTTCTATCCTGACACATAAAAAGCAGAAGTTCAAGAACTGAATTAAAAAGAACAGCTTGGGAGAGATAATAAATAATTAGGTTATCCTCTTTATTTATTTTTTTTTATTTGTAGGAAATTGATATACATGTTCTCAGTGGTTTGCATAAGTCATTTCATTTCTGTCTTTCACTGTCCCTGAATAAACTTGAAAGCACCATCTGATCCCTACTTCTGGGTGCTTATGGTATGACTAAAAGTTGATGATATTTTCATTGTAAGCTTCCCTTCCTCTCTTTCCTTTCTTTTCTACCCAACAAAAAAGTTTGAACACTCCACAGTTTCTATACCTCTGGCTCCCAGGCAGCATTTGGAATAGTAGAAGCACTGGAAAGCATGGAAGCCAAATAATACTAGCAGGGCAAACAGAATGTAATTGCTTATGTGTGCTGGTTATATCCTGAAACAAATTGTTTCCTAATGCTGAGGTCAGACAGGGTTTAATTAGGAGAAATACAATTGGTGTAAAATTTTGCAGCAGGCTGCTTGTTTGGTGTCATGCCAAGTCAACATCAAGCCTTTCCAAATGGAAATTTTCATTAGAGGCCATTGGCAGCCTGGTTAGGCTAGGTTTCAACTTTTCCAAGTCTCCTGGTAACATGAACCTGAAACAGCATATCTGCTTCCTAGTAACAGGCTGTCCCTGTTGCAACTGTTCTCACACATGCACACAGCTTCTACATATGCAGTAACATGTGTGTGGCTACTTTCTTCTGGCCTGAAGCTGTCAAGATCTGCATGCTGGTAGGACTTATCTTTAGCTTTAAGACTGTGGATAATGACATTTTATTTTCTTATTGCTTTCATATCAAATATAGAGAAAGAAGCCTTTGAACCTCAGCAGAGTAAGGGAAATTTCTAAGCATTTTTTGTTGAGTTGCGAGTCTTTTTTTGCTCTCTGTACCACTCAATGCAGGGTTCTCAAGGATCCTTACTGATGCTCAAAGCACTGATTCTGCTCTTTACACTGATTAACACAGCCTCAGTGCTTGTGCTGCCAAGGTTAAGGTTGTATCAGCATTTCCTCTACAGACCCTTCTGTTCAAGAGAAAAATGTTTAACTTGAATGAGAAAATTTGCCTCAGGGTGCAAATTTTTTTTCCCTTCCCCTAATGTTGTGAGTTAAGCTGATGCTTATAAAACCAAGGGATGGGCATTCTGGCTTATAGCAAGTAGGCATTGAAGGCTTAGCATACCTCAGTCACAGTTTGTGTCTTTTCTTCTTATGCCCATCCTGACATGGAGAACACTAATGAACAGACCACAAAGGAAGTGTGACCTGATGTGTGCCAAATCTTGTGGGCTTTAAAGTTGAGCTACCAGAGATATTTACTCCAGAAAGTGCTGTCAGCAAAAGGCAGGAGCAGTGGAGAATTTGTGGCCACTGTGAAAGCTGGCTCTGATAGCAGGTGAGCTGGCAGAGAACAGCTTGTAAGCCAAACTGCCCCTGCAAATAAGACAAGCCAGGTTATAGGAGGGAGAAAATGCTGGGAAGAAAGTGGCAGAGACCCAAGTAGATAGTCATTGCACAGCAATTTTTTAAAGTAAACAGAAGCCTTTTCATTTCAATATCTCTCTGCCCTGGTTCAGACTATATCTGAATCAGCATTTACAGAATGCTCCACCTCCTCCCTGAAGGTGACATTTTCTCTCCTCTGTGTTTTTTTAACCAGTGGTCAGTGTCTCATTTTCTCTCCCCCTTCTGCTCTCAGTATCTTTTGACAGAGCAGTACAGTCCCTTTCCCTTCCCTTATCTGCAGGCCAGCTGAGGGGCACTGCTGCCTCTGTCCTCCTTCACCCCTGCACCAATCCTACTGTATTTGTCTTTTGTGTATTTGTCTTTGAATCCTTATTCCTAGCCTGCTGTATCTACTTAGCTGCTGTTCATGTGCACAGCTCACAGCAGCAATGATAGTTAACAGTATTCGCTGTGGGTAGGTATGTGTAGGGAAAGAAAATAGAAAACCAGTTTTGTTGCTGTTCCTAATCTCTGCCTACACGTTCCTGTTAAGGTGTAGTCTTTATAGGAGGAGCAAAAAAAGGGCCATTCAGAACAAAAATATGGGAATATCCACTGCACACACATGGTCTTCCACACAAGAGTGCCTTGAAATATTTGTGTTGTGAAATCTATCAGAAATCTTTGGATAGAGATTTGGAGCTTGACCAGATTCTGTGGAGTTTAGGGAGGAAAATAAGCTTTTATATAGAATGCTTTTCTTTTTTTTTTTTTCTCCCAAGGGCAATTAGCAAAGGATTTTGATATGACTAAATGGAGATTTCTCATGTTTCTGTATCTGTCTTTTCTTTGCTTCTAGGGTGCAAATTTAAGGCATGTTTCGCAGTGCCAATGGACTATTAGTTTTTTCCCCAATCTGTGGCACTGATATCTCATACTGGCACAGATTTTACAGTTTCAAGTCCGTGGCTGGGGGGACACAGCCAGGTTAAAACTGAGGTGTGAATGGTGGCCTGTGCTTTGGCAGACCAGAGCTGCTGTGTGGCCCTAGGAAAACCGCTACACATGTCAACTCAAAGATCGCCTTCACAAACACCCTGATAACCCATACGCTTCCCACTCCTATAAAAGTCCACCGCTCTTTAACTCTTCTGGGGCTGACTGGCTACTTGATTTCCCCTTGGCAAAGGGAAGGCAGCACCACGTTTTCCTTCATCAAAGAAATAAATGAACAGCAAGGTAGAAGAGGGCAGCATCTCGACTACCTTTTCTTGAGGTATTATCAATTTTGAGTTTAGAGTTTCTCATTTTATTAAACACACTTTCATGCACGTGTGACTATGAATGTATGTATTGGGCTCTGGTACTGGCACTGCAGCAGAGGATCAGGTGGTGAGGTGGGGGTTGAAGGATTAAATATAGTTTCTGCAGTGTGATCATCTCTCCTCTGTTTTTAAAACCTCCAGCCTTTTTCTGAATTACCCCGTGGGTAGCTTAGTAACAGATATGATGGCCCATTCTTTAGTGCACTTAAAAAAACTCTAGAAAATATACTGCCATTCTAGAAAGAAATAAACAAAACTAATGAGCTGAAGGTGTTGTCATGGAAGTGTTACTTACAAGCATGGAAGGGGCAGCTGCCCTTCTGAGCTCTGCTGAACAGCCAGAGCATAAAGCAGTGCTCTCTGTCACGTACAGCCAGGAGGCTGCGGGCTCTGTAAACGCTGTTTGTACAGATGACGAGTCCCCTGCCGAAGCGGGTGATCAGTGGACCGGGGTCAGAGACATTAACAGGCTCAAAGACGCGATGCTGGATGATCACTTGTACCGGCCATTGCCATGCAGAAGGCACATTAGGGGGAAGCTTGGCAGAGCTGGGTAACACTGAGCCTCTCTATTTGCATGCAGCACAGGAAAGCAAGAAGTGCTCGTCTCCTGTTTAAAGGCAGCTACTGCTGCTTCACTGGGAGCTTTGGCCTTTTCAGTGGGGAACCCAGGAGACAGGCTGTCAAAACAGAAGTCTCTTGTTCTAACTACCAAGCTCACGAAGCAGGGATAATGAAAATAAATAAATAAATAAATAAATAAAATTTTAAAAAGCTCAGATCAGTCAAACCAAAGAGAGTTGTTGTTTCTTGGTTGACTTATTTTTTCCTTTTCTGAAGTTATTTGGTTGTTTTGAGTTGGTTGGATACAGAAGCATGAAGTGTGGAGTTCACTCAAGACATTGAAGATAAATTCATAGTTCAGTTTTGCAAAAAGATAAACAAATAAAAGTTGACTTACACAGTGGAGGTTTTATATTTCCTCATTGTATTTCTTCTACTTTGTACAAATCTTCCTGGAAATCTCTGTAGTAACTCTTACTAACCGTGTGATGCCTGCTGTGCAGGGCAGAACTGATCAACTGCAGGGAATCCTTCCATTTTCATCTGTTTTTTTCAATCGTGTCAAATTCCTTCTCTTTAGTAATCCCCCTCATTCCCTTAGGAGCTGAAAGAAGATTTAATTGTTAAATTTGCATAGTAATTCAGCAAACAAACTCTCCAGTCTAGTGTAGATCTTTAGCTGTTGCAGGCTTAATTTTATTTATAAATCACTCACTTGCCTATGATGGCATTTCATACTCAGGAGGCTGATGCAGAAAAATTATTGAGGAACTGTCCATGCCAAGGCTTTTTCTTTTAGGACTACTCTTTTATAATGTAGCTTATTGCAAGATTATTTTGAGAATAGGGCTTTGCAGGTGGATTGTGTTCGCCCATTCTCCACAACTATCCATGTCATAAAATAATCCTGCCATAAGTGGCTTCTGTCTGGTAGACCACTTGTTGCAATTCTGAATATGAAAAATAGCTTAAATCCTATTTAGTGAAATGAAACATAGTAAATACAAAAATACCTTCACTGTTGCTGGATTACAACAAAAGAGTTTGATTTTAAATATGCTTTGCAAGTGTGGAGATTTGCAAGGTTTCTGCAGGACATAGGAAAGGTGGAACATTGTTAGAGTGAACAGAAAACTCCAGGTTTCTAAATGCAGTCCACATACCTCATGCTAACATCTAGAGACTTTTAAAATCATGATACAGGCAGTTGTATTACTAGGCTCAGCTGTCCAGAGATGTGGTGGCACAATTCAGTGGTGCAGCTTTAATATTTAATATTTTGATGCTAAAACTGTCCAGAATTCCCTTTGCATCTCTACCCTGCTCTACTGAATCTGTTCCCTTGACAAACCATCTTGACAATCTACAGGCTCAATAACGAAGAGGAAACTCCACAACTGTGAGGAAGAGGTGTTGTATCCGAGAGGCAGTAGCCTGGCTGAAGGTGTGCAGAGCTCTTACCTTTAGTAGTCACAAACTGAACTACTGCAAGTGTCCTTTCCCTGTGAAATTGAAGAGGTTGTGCAGCATCCAAACTTTGAAGTTTTGAAGACCCAACCAGATGAAGCCCTGAGCAGCTTGGTCTGAACTCACTGCAGACTTAACTTGGCTGGGGGCTACTTTACTTTAAACAGTTTATTCAGAGATGTATTTCAGCAGTGCATTAAAAAAAGCATGTATTTCGCTTCAGTAGGAAGCTCCCAGTGCTTCACATCCAGCACATTCTCCACATTCTAGAGTTTTGGAAGAAGTCAGCCAAACAGAGAAGACTCCGGGCGACATCCACAGACCAGCTTACTCAGAAATAAGCATAGAAATTCAGAAAAGTAACACAGCCTGCTCCATTAGCTCTGCTTAGAGCTGCAAGCGCAGCTGAGCTGGCCCTGATAAGACCTTCATTGTTCCTCCTCCCACCCACCAAGACTGGGCTGCATCTGCCTCTAAGCACTGACCATGTCTGTCCCCTTTTTTAGTTCAGACAAAACCTGAATTAAACAACAGGCAAATGCCTCTGTCTATCAGAGATCTTTGCTGATGCCCACTGAAGAGAGTCCTAATAAAGTATATCCCACAGAAGATACTTGCTGACTTCCCTTTTGAAGTGAAGAATAATGTCTTACATGCAACAAATTGCTTGCAGCAAATAATGTATCACATGGATGGAGTCAACACTTCCTTCTAGTAATATCTACCATCAAATATCTGAATTAATTATTACTTTTGAATGAGACACAAACCCCATGTGTCACCTCCAAAATGTACTTTGAGTGTTAAATCCAGCTCACACAGAAGATGTTAGGTATGACTGACTCTGTGGCACTGTCCATTTTCAGTTCCAAAGCTACTCAGCCATTTTTGCTAGGAACACTTGGACATACCTATTTCAGGCTGTTTAAGAAAAATGTGTGCTTGCCATTCTGAAACTTATACTTCATGAACATCCATGCCTTTAACTGATAAAGGAAATGTTGCAGAAATAGGTTTGAAGAAGTAACACTGCAGCTTAATATCCATAAAATATTACAGGGAAATCCTCCTCAGGAAAAAAATCTTAAATGTTCCTTGACTCACCCCGTCAAAATCTACAATATCATGTTGCTGCTTGTGATACAGTAAAATTATCATCTTAAGGCAGCCCTGCTATAATGAAGTGATGTTGGGTAGTACCAATCTGGTATCTCTCCTACAGCTGGTTATGTTTTCAGAGTGCTTACAGAAATTCAACTGCTCTGAGTAACTTAAAAGTAATACCTGATACATGTGCCTTGAGATAGTTGTGGGAATCTTAGTTTTGGACTGTGACAACTTCCCCAAACTTAACTTACACCTGTACATTTTTTGTGTTGTTGCTGTTGGCACAGGAGAGGTACACACTTCTGTATTGACCTTCTAAACCATCTCACTGTGTATCTTTTACTCCCACTGGCAAAGAAAACAACAGTTTAGCTGCTTTCTCAATGTCAACTGTCTGCAGCGAGTTTATCATACTGAACTGTGTAATTACATTTATGCATTAAACAGTAGTCAGGAGATATGTGAGTCCCCACATGTTGATACTATCTGCAAGGCAAGCCATTCCCCAGGAGTTATGCAATCAAACAGGGGATTTAATCGATGAATGATTTGTTGTCTCAGATTCTTGTTCCCAAGGAAGAAGAAAAATAAAGGGTAGTTTTCCTTGGGATATGAGTATACATGAGCTTAACAAGGCAGTTGTGAATGAGAGCATTTCATCCCACTTGGGCAGTATTCTTGGGATTATGAGGAAACTTAACTTCTTTGGATGTCTGAGGAATCATTTGCATGCACCATGACACAGAAATAGGTGGGATCTTGCAAGTGATACAACACAGAATTCCACATCTTTTTCTCATAAAAGCCACATTAAATTATCAGCCCAGTGCTTTCCCAGTATATTGTCTCACTGATCTTGAACAAGCCATCCTGGTGTTGGGGGAACAGTTATCTGGGTGATAATCAGTGCTGAGACCTCAGAGCAGCTCAAAGAAATTTGAGAGCTATATAAACATTCAGCTGAAATTCCTTTACGCAGACAATTTTCCCTCCACTAGTCTTCTGAACTCCAAAAGAAGCATAAGCCCTGACTCAGGCAATGTGGAGTGTTTGCTCTGGCACCCAAGCCAGCAGATGTGACTACTTGGCATCCTTTCCCGAGACTTGAACCTCATGGTATGTCTATGCCAAATGTACCCACATTATGCAAGAGTAATGGAAATTCGCCAGGCAGAGCAATGCTATGTTTTCCCAGATAAATGTTGCTCAGTTTAATTTTGAGGAACTGCCTGATAAAAGCCTCAGTGATTACCTTGTTTGCCTAACTGTCTTCATTCGGTGAGATCCAGCACTTTTACTGGAACAGAGAATACATGAAAAACATGAGGGAACAAGTGCATCAGAGGAGCAAAAGAGGCCAAGCAAATCTCCTGGTGAAAGGTGAAACATGCACCTGAGAAAAAGGGTTTCTTTCCTCGTTGGAAGATAAGTTGACTGCACGGAAGGACCACTAAGAATAGTTTGTCATCTGACATGGTTCAAGTGACTCAAGCTGCACAGTCACAGTGAGCTGTTCATTTCAGTTTTTCTTTTTCTCCAATTCCAGGCAAAGCTCACCATGGAAAAATGCTGAGATGAAGGTCATTTGCCGTTGGCAGCACCTGGAAGGTGAGACAGAAATGTAAAAACTCATGTTGTACAATATCTGCAGAATATAAGGAAGTAGAAAATGAAACATAATGGAATGAAAATGTGCATAGGATTAGCCAACTGAAAGACATGCACTAAAATATAAAGTTATTCTGATTATCACCACCCTGCCCTTCATTTGAACCAACTACTATTTGCCTACAGCTTTGCACCAGGGCAAGATTTTTTATTTCATATTTAGTTCACATAAAAATACAGTCCTGATTCTGACTGTGGTCTTTGATCGCTAACATAACTCCTAAAAATGGTAAGTGTGATTTGTTATCTTCAACAGCCAAAGGCACTTGCCACAACCTGACTCAATTCTATTCAACATGCTTGTGACATTCACAAACAGGGCAGCCCAAATCAAGCAAAGAGTCAGGGATATGTGCTGTGCAGGTAGCTATGATTTAGCTCTGAAGTTGAGGAAAGCCATAAATATCCCATGGAGCCTCTCCGAGGTGTAACAAACCTATTGTCACCCAACCACAGCCTGATAAAATGGCTGGAGCGTGCAATGCCTTTTGTTGCCAGATCCTTCACTCTACAGCAGAACAATGCTATTGAACTTGGAGGAACACCTCAAGTAGCAGCAGGGGATTGCTGTTACACTATTAGTGCAATTGATTGCT